>NC_091516.1:37829052-40229052 GCF_947461875.1 Haliaeetus albicilla
CTTCAGTGACACTTTTGCAACTGGAAATTCCTGCCTACATCCATCCTCAGTGCTTGTGAGGCATTGATACAGGTTTGTCACAAGGACAGACAGAACATCTCCTCATCCCATCCTCAGAGGCCCTGAAACCCTTCCCTACACTGGTAGTTGGGTAAGTGCTATGGAGGGTGTGGGATCCCAATGGAGGCAATACTTGGGGAGCAACAGTAATTTCTCCCGGTGACCAGACAGGTGGTGCAGTTTAAGAGCAAGAAGCAGCAGAGAACATCCAGAAAAAACGAGATGATTCCAGTACAGAAGCAACCTCTGCTGCTCTTGGGTGGGAACAAACTGGGACAATGTTTCTGCCTCAAGCAGTTGGCAACACAAAGCCTGAGACTCTCTTGGGAGCTGTGGATATGGTGTTTTGGTTTTTCTTTAGGAGGGAGGATATGGGCAGAGCGAAAGAACAGTTGATCAGCTCATGAAACAGAAGGCTGGACAACTGATTGTACTGACAATCAGTTTTTGTCACTTTCCTAAAATGACTGGTTGATAAGAATTGAAATCTGACAAAAATATGAAACTCAAAACCCACCAAGACAACCTTCTTGAAGTCAGTTGTGCCTCCGTAGTTTTAGGTGCAGAAACTGACACTTCTGCATAGAATTCACCATTTGAGGGATACTTTTACACAGGACTAATATTGATTATTATTTCTTCTCCTTGCACAACTGTCTGTTTAATATCCTGGTTTATATGTGCACATTATAGTTTGAAAATAACTATTTGTTCCCTTACATTCATAATAACTGAGAATATTCATTACTGCAATTTAAAAAGGCCTAATTTGAGATACCTCAGAATGTAACAATTACACTTCCTTTCAATGTTGGAGTTTGACAGTTTTGAATTTGGATTCCAAAGAGAAATTTCTAGGATAAGTGAAGTCTGAGGTCTCTGCTATACTTCTCCTGTGCATGATTTTTCTAACAAGTATTCATTGTGTAGCCTTGGCAACAATAGCAGTGAATGAATTCCATTCTAATTTAGAGAAAAAAGTAAAGTGAGGCTCATACCAACAAAGTATTCTAGAAGAAAATGGATAAAATAGAATGAAAACTTTTTATTTCATTAAACTGAATAACCCATGTGTGGATGATGAAAGTGTGCTCTTATCTTACATGAGAAGAAAAATATATGGCTGAAGGTAAATTGTAAGATACGAAAAGGTTGAATTTAGTTTAACATTTATCTTGTAGACCAAGGACTTTGAACGTCAACAGATATCTCTCTGCTCTGCAGAGGAATTTAGATTTAGATTTCCCTAGACCTCTATGTCCTCTGAATTCTGCAGTGATACAGATATATGTTTTAGTTTGGCTGGCAGCCATGGTGAAACATGCCAGATAGATAGTTTAATAATTTATACAATGCTTTCAACCACTCCACTTTATTATCAGAAAATAAACCCACCTTTAAATATATGAATTGGGAAATAGATGTTGTGTAGGAAATCATTGATTTTTGTCCTTTGATGACACAGGATCATGTATAAGTTGAAAAGCAAGCATGGCTCCTGCCTTTAAGGTGAAAGGGGGTGGATTTTTACCAAAGTGTTTTCCTGGATTCTCTAGCTGCTTTTATTCTTACCAATCAAGCCTTAAATCTTTTTATCTATGCTTCACCATCATAAGGCAGGCTGAATATAGTGCCATCAGCACAAGCTTTACTGACTTCTAAATAGTTAGCAGTACAAACCTTTTCAAGTCCATACCAAAGATGCCATCTGCTAATCATTATAGTCTTGCTTACAATGCTCTCTGGGTTGTAACTAGACAAGAATTCACTAGAAACAATGGAGACTGGGCTTCAAACATTTTCAGTAAAAAGGTTCTATCTGCTAAACTAAAAGGAAAAGAATTTCTGGGAGGATACACAAGAAGTGATACTTATGTATGGATTCCTCTGAATGAGCAGACTCTTTATGTCTCCTTTAACAACATCGTCCTGGTTTCACCTGGGATAGAGTTAATTTTCTTCTTACATTACAGTGCATTTTAGATTTATAGTGTGAGAATAATGTTGATAATACACTGATGTTTTAGTGGTTGTTAAGTAGCGCTTATCCCAAGTTAAGGATTTTTCAGTTTGCTGTGCTCTGCCAGCAAGCAGATGCACAAGAAGCTGGGAGGGAGCACAGCCAGGACAGCTGACCTGAACTAGCCAAAGGGATATTTCATACTGTAGGGTGTCATGCTCAGTATATAAACTGGGGGAGTTGGCCAAGAGGAGTGGATCGCTGCTCTGGCATCAGTCAGCAGGTGGTGAGCAATTGCATTATGCATCACTTGTCTTGTTTTTGGTTTTGTTTTTTTATTATATTCATTTTCATTACAATTATTATAATAATAATATTTTATTGTTATTATTGTTAGTATTAAATTTTATTTTACTTTAGTTATTAAACCATTCTTATCTCAACCCACAAGTTTTACTTTTTTCCCCAATTCTCCTCCCCATCCCACTAGGTAGTGGGGGAGTGAGTGAGTGGTTGTGAGGTGCCTAGCTGCTGGCTGGGCTTAAACCACGACAGACATAAACCTAAACCAGTCAATAACATGCTTGGAAGTTTTGTTTAAGTTTTCCTTTTCATCTTACTCTACCAGCTTTTCCTTGGCTCTAACAAAAGATTTATTTTACTTTGTTTGCTATTATTTTGCCTGCCAATGTATACCTTTTATATTTTGTTTCCCATACCATTATAATAAATGAAGTACTTCCCTCTTTCATGCTTTCAAAACACATGTTATTTCAGTAGCATTGTTATCAATGCTTTAGTGATATGTGACTAACTCTGGTGAGTTACTTCTTCCTTGAAGTGAGTTTTTGTTTGCTGTTATAACAAGGCTTTCTTAATGGAAATAGGAAATAGAAAAGTTCAGACATTGTTCTGATACCATAAACACTCATTCACTTTCCATGGGATATTAAGGGAAGCTACCTACCTGAACAGTTCGATCTTTCCAGTAGTTACTAAAATCCCTAATGGAAGCGCAGGTAGAATTGTTCTGTTTCACAGGACTGCCCTGATTCCACTGAGCCTTTTAGTTATTTCTTTTTTATCCATTAATACAAAGTTATTTAAAACAGTCTTTTGAAACCCTGTTGTACACATAGCAATGAAAAATGGGATAACAGTACTATGTACCACACTTTGAAATAAGTTTAGTTTAACATGAACTCTTTTTGCCTCTCTAAAAGCCTACTTATCCTGAGTACAGAAGCAAGGCAGAAAACCCCAAAGAAAATTATGTAATAAAAAGAAAGTAAGTGAATTATTTTGAAGAGCAGATCTTGTTACTATCTTTCTCTTTCCTCACTCAAATTCTCTGTGACTTAACCTCATTTCTCAACTTCTGATTCATCTGATTCTTGCCTGACATGACAGTGGAGTGGACAGAGAGTACATTAAATACCAACATTAACTTCAGCTGTACTTTATGTGTGAAAGGATCTTCCTGCAGGAGCTCTACAGAAGCTTGGCAGGAGCTCAGACACCATATCCACATCTCCCAAGAGAGGCTCAGGCCTTGTATTGCCAGCTCCTTGAGGCAGAAACATTGCCCCAATTTGTTTCCCCCCATTAGTGGCAGAGGCTGCTTCTGTACTGGAACCAATTTGAGATTGCCTCTAGGAATATTAGTTGGTGTCAAAGACCTTGTAACAAGTTGGCCTTTCTGGACATGTAATAAGCTTTATTTTTTGTCATCTGTATGAGTATTTCCATTCTATGTTTAATGCCATGTACCTGCCTGTATGTGAGCACAGAACTGAGGGGACTGTATTTAAGCCATAGCATTCTGCAGTAATTTCAGCGTATGCACCTGTTTCAGCTTGTTTCTCCCTTGTCCTGGTGTCCTTATGACAACAAAAAAATTCCTTGTTTTACAGAAAAAGCAAGACCTAAAATCCTTTAATTTTTAGAGAATGCCCCCTTACTCTCTTACTGAATTGCAAAATGAAGCAAAGAAGAATCAAAATTAACTGAGTTACTGAAAAATCTGAACTATTTTTGATTGCATTGTTTTTCCTTAACTTTTTCCTCAAGCTACAAATCATTGTGCAACTCGGAAAGCTCCAGTCAGTAATGAGTCTGCTCCCTTTCTAACACATAGCCAGGAAGTTCACTTAAGGATGACACTGCAGAGAGAAGCTACAAACTTCACAAACGTGAGAAGGACAAGGAGCTGGTGACAATGTATTACAGGACAGAGGAGAGAAGCTGAGTATGACAGGCAATGATCAACATGGGGTGAAGTTTGAAAGGAAAGGACCCACCAGTGGGTAGCAGTCTTGGAAGGATTTAGGATCTTTCAGCAGATTCTGTGCAGATAGCATTAAATGAATTAATGGTTAATGGCCTGTATAATTTAACTGTTATGGTTTCCTTTATAGCTTAGCAATTATAAAACATTTAATCAGTTGTTTGTTACATCATTAGACATACCTTAAATCACCAAGTACATAAATAAAGCATTCTATTAGGTTCATTTTACACTTCTGACACATAAGTAGAAATGGTGTCACTCTACAAAGAATATGACCCCTGTGCAATAACCATATGTCCTTCAAAAAATGGTTTGACATCTCAAAACCTTTGTCAGAGCTCTTCAGGAGAGTAAAAAGAAGTTTTAAAAGTAGTTACAAAACTAATTAAGAGTTTGAAAATGCAGTGGGGTGTAAAAGGTCAGTTTTGTCTTTGCAAAAGCTTAATTGCAGGACACTATGTGGCTGTGTACTCAGACTATTATTTTTTATGTCTGTAGATCATATTAGTAACCTCAGTCAGTCTGAATATTACAGCATGGGGGCTAGTGTGGCCAAGTGCCAAGTTTTGAGGAATTACCTCCCTCTCTGTGCACAAGCCAGCATCCCATATGTGTGAAGCAGTGAATAGAAATGTCCCTCAGGTCTGGGCAAATGCCATAGAGTCAGAAGGTGAAAGCTGCTACTTAGGAAGCTTTGCAATGGCTGGGGCAGGAAAAGAGAATGCTAAAACAGGGTCACTGGTGTGAACCAGCCACATTTTTGGAAATCCATTCTAAAATAAATGGAAGCATTCACTGTGGGCATAAAATAAGTAATAGTGCAAAGATAAAATGCGGTAGAAGATGCAAAACAAGACCTATGTTTGTTAAGCCTTGGTACTTTTGAAGGTGACTCTGAATTCCATTTCGAAGGAAGGCAGCCTTTTGCAGCTCTGTTTTCCACGTGGCTTTTGCATAAGAAATGTCTAAGCTTTACTTTTGTCATATTTAGCAAAAAGAATCTTCACTGCTTACCTGTCTTTTTTTAAATGAGTGAATTATGCTTATATTTTCATAAAGCAATCTTTTATACAAGATTGTGTAATACAAGAGACTAGATTAACATTAACCACAATTAAGGTAAAATTTTTGAAGTCCTCATTCAAATTTTTATTTACTCCTTGTTCAGGTAGTCTTCCTGAATAACAAAGTATTGAAAAGAAGAGATATCAGGAAAGTAGTCCTCTCCAAAGCTTTATTTCTGTTTTTGCAAAGATATTGAATAGGTTCTGCAAAAGCCCTGTCAAGTTCTCAGTATGGTGCTACTCAGGCAAAGAGAAAGAAATGCCAGTAAGTTCAGTGCAATAATTCTATGGCACTTCTGTTTGCATCACACTGAAGAAATTGAAAAACATCTGGCTTTTCTTTGCAAAGAAAAACATTATTTTAAAAGACATTTAGATAGTATTTAAAAATTCCAAGGAAAGCCCCATTCATTAGAAAGCCTATTATATAGTTACTATATAGGATTAACAACACAACAGCCAGACATGAAGGGCTGACAGTCAAACTGAGCTTTGCATTACTTTTTAACCTTGATTTGGGTCCCTTTGTCAAATCCTCAGTGATTAATTTAATTTCATGTTTACATCAGATCAGTAGAAGATCCAGCACTGTTTCTACCTTTTCTTTGCTTGCACTTTTTCAAAATACAAAATATTTTTAATCTTGGGTACTCTTAAATGTTTGGAGTTTTTTTTAGTCTTATTGACAGCTGGTAAGTTGGCTGTGCAAAGTGTCCAAGAAAGTGTTTAACAAATGAAAGAGGAACTAGTCAGGCTGCAATGAACTTCTTGGTTACCTGCTTCCATTCAAAAAGGGGGAAAAATCCCTCTGAGATTATCACTGTGAAAACAACTGGGGTTTTTTGAAAGATCACTGAAAAATAACTGTTCCTATGTGTACTATATATACTGGTGCATTTCTTCTCTTGCTTTTCTGTGTGTGCATGCCTCACTGTGAAACCTGCCCTTGGCATTGCTAATGATGTCAGCAGTACCACTATGGGGAACAGTCAGTAATTTCCCACAAAGCCTGAATGGTCACATCGGGTTCATAAAGGTGAGCTTCTGGGCAGCTCAGATGCTTTCTCTCTCCCTAGAATGCCTTTCAAAACCTAAAAAGCAAGAGCTGTGGTGGCCGTGAACAAACACTTCAGGGATGCCAGGCAGACATTATAGCCAGACAACTTTGTAATTTGCCTCCAGAGAATTTAACTTAAACTGCCCAACAATGACCTTTGCCATGTCCTTTGCCTTTCCATCTTTTTGAATGTTACAGTTTGCACACCAAAGGGGTTTTACTTGTTGAGGAGTAAAAAAGAGCATGCTTACACAGTTTATTTGCTGCTCCTTCAATGGTTAGACCTGTCAAAACTAGTTGTTCACCCACTGAATCACCTCTGTCTGCAGCTTCTGGTTCTGCTTTGTGGGGTCATAAGTGTCTTGGTGATGGTAACCTTTGAGGGCTGGGCACACCTGAGCCTGAAGGAGTTCTTCTGTGGTGCCAGATGCATAGCTTGTGCAGCTTAATCTGTTGTTAAACTCATCAAAGCACCTGAAAATGGCCCACATTTGCATATGGCTGTTTTAAAATAGGAGCCTATTGCTTGAGCTCTGGTCTTTCAGTAGTTGGACACTACACAAACCACAGTTTTCGCCGTCCAGTATAGTGCTTGAAAACAGAAATGTACATTAAATATATAACTATTGAAAGTGCAAATTTGTACCAAATATAAAAATAGTAGCAATGACTTGAATCCTGAGCAGAAATCCATCCTAATTACTATTTGGTCACTCGAAAGACATGTAAACAGAGGATGTAATTTCTCTTTGACCATACGTTCAAGCACTTGTGTGTAGCATCCTGCCTGCTTCCATATGCCTGTCTCCATACCTCTAGGTTTCTGTCAGTGCTTGTAAGTGTTGTGGCATTCCCAAATCCTCTCATTCCAGGTGTTTGCTCTGTTCCTTTTCCATCTCCAGCTATTCTTCCCCTCCTGTCTTGTGGTGGGGCATTCGCCCTCCCGGGCTGCTCTACAATCTCAGGAACTCCTGTTAGGCCTTAGCATTTGTGTAATGAGTTGGGCAGTTAAGTGTCCCTTGATCGTACCAGGAGCTCTTGCATGGCTAAGGCAGGGAGCAGCACTGACGGTACCAAGGACTCCTGTCACCTAGCAGAGGTGGAGATAGGGAAGCAGGAATATTAGTCATCTCCTGACAGCCTTAGAGCATCCCTTATCTGGTTTTTGTTTTTCCCTGACATCCTTGGAGCCTTCATTATCCAAATCTTATGTCATTCCCTGACGGCCTTGGAGTCCACCCTTATCTGAATTCTAGCTCATGTGAAAATGGTACCAGTGCTACTGGAATTCCAGTAATTTGCTAATGACTAAAGGCAATCATCTCGTGAACCTATAAAGAGCGCTCCTAAATGAGGCCATCTGAGCTCTCCTAGACCGCAGCAGGCTGCGACCAGCATCTCCCTCTGAGTGGGACGCCTCTCAGAGCTCGCAAACTCTCCATTTTGTGAAAATCAGAGGACTATCACTGAGAGCTGACAATGGAACCTGGGCTGATACCCTTTGCTCCTTGAGGCTCAACCCTTTTCCCATTGAGAAAAATGCTGAGACATTTGATATGAATATTTTCACTGAACTTGAGGGAAATTTTTAACAGGTATACCTCTCTTTGCTTTGCTTATATATATATATATTAAAAAATATATATGTGTCTGTGTGCATGCATGTGTGAATTAACCTGGGTATCCTATAGCAAGTATAGTATAAGTATTGCTGTTTCTATATCTTATAATTCACCTCAAACTGTGAAGGAACCTCAGGCTGCTGTTACAAACATAATTCCTTTAGACATAAACCAATGACCAAGTCTAAGGTAGGTGTAGATCCAGCCACACCGAAGCTCCATCAGGAGTTCAGAAAACAAGGGGGTCTTCTCTGAACCTTGTGACTCAATTGGAAGGTTGCCCCTGCCTTTTTACATCCCTGATTTCTATGCAAATAATGAGGAGTTAATTCAAACTCGATTTTTCCTTCTATATTTCTTGCCCTTTTGCATCTTTGGTCTCTGTATAAATAGTTCTAGTCTGATTCTATTTGATTTCCTTTGTATGTTTCACCCATGTATTAAATAATAGAGTGAACCTTGCCATTGAGTTTTGTGAAGTCACGCTTTTATAAATTCCTATTTAATCATTTTTACTAATACCCTGGACAGTGATTCTTTAAGTGGTCCAAACTACTCCATTTGCAATGTGTCTTCAGCCCCATAAGCCCTCCCTGTGACATCCCAACCCACAGCAGCCCCCAGGCAGGTGCTCAGTGCTACAAAAGTGAGTTTGGTAATTTCAGCATGGCTAGGTCATCCAACCGTGTTGTATTGGCTTTGTGTGGCAAGGTTTTGGTAGCAGGGGGGGTTACAGGGGTGGCTTCTGTAAGAAGCTGCTGGAAGCTTCCCCTGTGTTCGAGAGAGAGCGAGCCCATACCAGCTGGCTCTAAGACGGACCTGCCACTGGCCAAGGCTGAGCCAATCAGCGATAGTGGTAACGCCTCTGTGATAACATTTTTAAGAAGGAAAAAAAAAGTTAGGACAGATGGAAACAGCCACCGGAGAGAGGAGTGAGAACATGTAAGAGAAACAACCCTGCAGACACCAAGGTCAGTGAAGAAGGAGGGGGAGGAGGTGCTCCAGGCGCCAGAGCGGAGATTCCCCTGCAGCCCATGGTGAAGACCCTGGTGAGGCAGGCTGTCCCCCTGCAGTCCAGGGAGGTCCACGGTGGAGCAGATATCCACCTGCAGCCTGGGGAGGACCCCACGCCAGAGCAGGTGGGTTCCCGAAGGAGGCTGTGACCCCGTGGGAACCCCGCACTGGAGCAGGCTCCTGGCAGGACCTGTGGATCTGTGGAGAGATGAGCCCACAGAGCAGGTTTTCTGGCAGGACTTGTGACCCTGTGGGGGACCCACGCTGGAGCAGTGTGCTCCTGAAGGACTGCACACCGTGGAAAGGACCCATGCTGGAGCAGTTTGTGAAGAACTGCAGCCCATGGGAAGGACCCACGTTGGAGAAGTTTGTGGACTGTCTCCTGTGGGTGGGACCCAACGCTGGAGCAGGGGAAGAGTGTGATGAGCCCTCCCCCTGACGACAATGAAGCGGCAGAAAATAACATGTGATGACCGTAAAACCCATCCCCGTCCCCCTGTGCCACTGCGGGGGTTTGGTAGAGAATCTGGAAGTGAAGTTGTGCCCGGGAAGAAGTGAGGGGTGCAGGGAAGGTGTTCTGAGATTTGGTTTTATTTCTCATTACCCTACTCTGGTTGATTTGTAATAAATTGAGTTAATTTTCCCCAAGCTGAGTCTGTTTTGCCCATGACAGTAACTGGTGAATGATCTCTCCTGTCCTTATCTTGACCCACAAGCTTTTTGTTATATTTTCTCTCCCCTGTCCAGCTGAGGAGGGGGAGTGATAGAACAGCTTTGGTGGGCACCTGGCATCTGGCCAGGGTCAACCCATCACACGTGTCCTCAAGCAGAACCACCACTGCTGTTAAATAATAGTCCTTGCTGTTCAGTAAGGGTCTCTGAGATATCATGTGTAAAAATATTTCCCAGCTGAGCACCTTCTGGTGACTTAAGATGTATTGTATAATCATAGCTAAATAATTCTAAAAGTGTACTTTTGGGGAGATGTTTCATGATAAATAGAAAATAGTACTAGATGAAGCACTAGACACATATACAATGTCAATTAAAAAAAAAAGAGAGACTTTTTTCTGCCTGATTTATCATCCAGGACTTTTGTCTAGACTTTTTTTACAGCAGAAATTTAAAACACTTATGAATTTAAATGGTAAAAAGTCTTGGCTTAGAACATTAATGATTTCCAGGCAAATTAAATATTAAAAGCAAAGTTTGAGAAGTGTAGCTTAAAATATCTGAAACTAAGATTCAAAAAGAGATGTCTAAGTTATGAGTTGTGTGTGTGTGTGTTTGCGTGCACCTGCTAGCACAAATTATTCAGGCTCATTTAAGAATGAGTAAAATAATAAGAACAAAGAAAGGGCTGGGGAATTATTTGTCAGTGATGATAAAATCAGAGGGATGTGTCTTCCTTTATCTTTCATGAAAGGAAATAATAAAAAATGGGAAGAACTGACCTCCAGCTTTTGGTCCAAACCTAGAGAATCAGTCTCAAAATTTCAGCACAAGGAAATGTAATTATAAAGAGCCTCAGCAGATGCTACAGAGCCTTTTGCAGAATTCTGCGTGCTCCCCAGGCAGAGGAAAAATTCACATCAGAAGAAACTGAGATGAAAGATGGAGAGAAAGTAAGTGCGTGTCTCACAAAATGGGTCCCTGTAGGCTGCTGTGCATATGTAAGGCAGTAGATAAAAACCATGGTAATTTTGATCTCTCCTCTTTTTGGAGTCATTTATTTGTTTACTGAATTTAATTTTTGGCTCCTAATTCATGTGAAATTTCAGTAGCAGTGCTGGTTTTAAAATCTCTTTAGAAGAAGCATTGAAAAGCCTTTGTGCAGAACTTCTTGCCTCAAAGCAATGTACAGCAGTCCTCAAATGAGGTGTGTTGCCAGCAGAGTGGTTGTCATATAGCAGAATAGTAACATAATAAATATTCATTGTAGACTGTTGCAGATCTAAGAATAAAGCGTGAATAAGTTTTATTCATGTTCAAAATACCAAATTCTTTGCATTATTAAAAAATTTAGTTTCCCTTAGATGTGTTTTTCTGTACATCATTTGGTTCTTAGGACAATGATCTCAAAGGAGAAGAGGCCTAACCTAGGGGTTGAGAGACCTGCAGTGCTCTGTGTTACTTTACTGTATATCCTTAAGTAAGTCACCTAGGACTGAACTCTAGGATATACCTGCCAAAAGGTTGGGACAGAGATCCCATTTTGGAAAAGCAGTAATGCGGAAACAGGATATTTGCTTTCATGCAGGCAAGTCTCAGAATGGCATCCTCAAATGGCACATAGCTTTGGGCAGCCATTTAAAAATGAAAAAACCCCTTGGTCTTAATCCTGCTGAGGGCAAGCTGTGCTCACCTGCATTCTGCCTAGTACTTTGCTATCGAGAGATGAAATGTAAGCGCTCCGTGGTACCATGCTGTTAGCAAGGGAGATTTCCTCCCAGCTGATTGCAGTAGTTTTACATGCCTATTTCTTGGCCACAGCAAGACTGCAGCATGCCTTTGCAGCAGTACGTGTGGCAGGATGCGGCTGAGAGATGGCAGGAGGTGCTCATTTGGACAGTTCACTGAGCTCAGGAAATCTGTGAAGTTGTTTTCATGAGCAGTTTGAAATGATAGGCATAGTAAGCTGTACAACTGAAACATTAACTCCAGTAAGACTAAGATAAACTGAGCTGAGAAGATGGGTATTCTTAACCTTCTCAGTATTTGTTTCAAGAGCAGGAGCCTTCTAGGATCTGTGTGATACAGCTTACATACATAGTTCCTTCTCCTTAGTGTTGCTGCATGTCCAGGCATGCTGTTCCTGATCTTGTCATTATTCAGCACCTTGCTATGCAGCAGTAGGAGTGCAGGACATGATGCAAAGTCCACTGGAATTTATCCCAAATACCAGTCAGAGATCTTGCGAATCAAAGCCTCAGTTCATTGCTTCCTAAAGCAGAAGTAGTCCCTCCAACCTGCAAAAATAACCATAGAACTACAGCCTTTCTACAAGCTATGTTCAAACTGAAATGAAAGATCTTTCAGATGTGATGGTGCCTGTTTTAGAAGCTGGACCCACATGCCAGACAGATAGGAAGGATGCAGAGGAGGACCATGGCACCACAACAAATCTGCCATGTACTATGGGATCTCCTGTTTTCTCTGTAGCATGCAAGTGTGGTACAGCTTCTCATTGTCCACCATTAACCTCTCAGGGTGGCTGCCAGCAGGGGAAAACACATAAAACTTCATTCTGGTTTTGCATTTTCTTGCTCTGCCCTTTTTCCTGTGCCAGAGATCATGCCTGAGTAAGCAACAAAGAAATATTCAGAGTCCCGGGGCTGTCTTTGTTCTTTCCTGACTCAGGTTTGCTAACTCAGCAGCTCGTCTATTTTGGCCTTCCTAGCATAAGGAGTAAAAAAGTCTCTTATTTCCTTTGCCTATTTCCACAGCTCTGCTTCATGGTCTTCCTTTAGGCTTTCTTCATCACCTGTAGTCTCAACATTTCAAGGAAAATAATTGATGCCACCAGTCAGAAATGTAAAGTTCCTGTTCTCACTCTTTTCCGACTTCATATTTTCTCCATTTCTCCAATATTGTTCAAAGAGTGGGGGCAGAAACAAGTTCAGGGTTGATTCTGCTGTTTCCTAGCTGTCTGAGCCGACACAATAAACTTGGTCCTCTGAGGCCTTCAGCAACACCAGTATTTAGATATGTAAGAAGGGCTTCCATATGAGTGAATGCCTTTATAAATAAATGTGTGGCAAATCCCTGTCCTTCAAGAAAGACCTCTGCCACCCAGCATCTCTTTCACATTCAGAAGGAAAATATAGAATGAAGACCCCATTGTAAGCTGGCCATTTCCTTTCCTTTTGGGAAAAGTCAGCTGTTTAATTGTATGAAACTCATATTTGATGTACACTGGAGTCTTCCGGATTGCTTCACATCTCATTGTGAGACAGAGCTTGTGTCTCAGCCTTCTTCCCATTTCTTTCATGCCTTCCTGAAGCATTAGAAAACAGGATTTAAAAAAAATAAATTGATATTAGTGTTTTTTTAAAGTGTTCTTGCAAGTAAACAAAGTAATAAACTGTAGCAAGTAGGAGAGCAAACAGTAAAAGAAATATAAAGCAGAATATAAACATACTATGTATCATGGTATAGTAAACATAACCCTAAACATACACTAAATAACAAAATAAAATAAGAAGTGATTTGTGGTCTGGTGGATTTTGTGGTCCTGTGGTATTGTCCAGCACTTAAGTCAGAAGAGAATTCAACTGATGAAATGCAGCATAAACCTTAAACATTACTTATTAGGTGGAATTTCACAAAACCAAGTAAAACATAATCTGCATTTTAAGATTACAGTTTAGAACTAGAAATATTCAAGTATGGATGCAGAGAAAAAAAGTACCATTTCAGCTATTTTTGCTTATAGCCATGTTGCTTTCTCAGAATTGTTATTTAAACACTGCTCTAAGATCTGCAATGCTAAGCTAAAAGTCCAAGTGTTTAACTAGTCATGTCATAATGAGTTTTCACAGAAATGCTGAGATTATCTGTTGGGTTAATATACTAGTCAGATATTTTTGAAGAAACAGCCATATCAACCATTCTTTTCTGTACAGAAAATAACATACCTATACTTAGTATAGACCACATTGCCAATGCATTGAGATAAGACACAAAAAAATAATGTTACAGTGAGAATCAGGGAGAATACAGAGGGAAAAGAGGTAGTAATGCCTCATTAGAAAAGAAAGATGGTGGAATTATTGTTTGTGCTTCTTCATTTATTCTGTTGCATACCATCTTGCTCAGATAATCCTAATTCCATTGTTAACAGTGCTAGTAGTTGCAATACTTGTGTTGTGTCACAGCTTCTGCATATTTATAGGCCTGGAAGTCCTTTTTGCTCAGTTGAGGGACTGAGGTGGCATGGGAGGTGTTTTCACGCTGCTTGGGGGTATGTAGCCATTATTTTCAGTCCCTCTGGTGTGATACAGCGCCTTTTAGAAACAGTGAAGAATCTGCTCAAAGGAACCATAGGAATAATGAGCACAAGGAAATTTCAGGCTGAAATGTGTTAGTTGCTACGCGGGGACTCAAAGTAAAGTGCATTAGCAAGCACTTAGTACTATACATGTGCCCAGGGCCTGCAAACCTTCAAATTTAAGACAAAAATGGTTGTCTGGAGTGCCTTCCCATTTTATCAGGGCAGGTTTAGTCCCTGTCAGAGGGTACCCTGAACCTCTGGGATTGGCAACAAGCAAGACTTGGGTGAAGTGCTTCCTTTGCTCCTATAGGAAATATGATGGCTGACTGCATGCCTTGCCATCACTGGGAGAAAACATGAAGGTATTCATCCTCTGATGTGGTGGATATCTTCAGGCATTGGAAATCAGAGGTCCTAGCCATGGCTGAGAGGTGGTTTGCATGATGAAGCAGATGTCATCTACTGTGAAAACACCTCAAATAGGAAAGTTCTTATATGCTCAGTCAGTCCTTGGGCTTAATCCAATTTTAAAGAGAGACAAGGAGAAGCTTTTCAATGGCTGCATTGGG
Organism: Haliaeetus albicilla; assembly: GCF_947461875.1. Lineage (NCBI taxonomy): Eukaryota > Metazoa > Chordata > Aves > Accipitriformes > Accipitridae > Haliaeetus > Haliaeetus albicilla. The sequence goes on from NC_091516.1 coordinate 37,843,682, forward strand.
AGCAAGATGAGCCCTCTGATGTTTCCAGACCTTTCAATTTTTGCTCTTTCCTGCCAGCCCTTTTTTCCACCTTTGCTTTACTCTAAGTTGCATATAAAAAGCAAAGTTGGGGATACTTCAGTGAAGAAATCTTACAGCCATACAAAGCAAAGCTGACTCTAGTGTTCATTTATCCCTAGACATGAAAAGCGGCAATTATAATCAGCAGGCAATCTGCATGCATGAGGAATTTCAAGAGCTGAAATGGTAGTGGGGGGACTTTTCCTTTCAAGCCTGCTGCATTGTTCTTCTAATCAATTGTTTAGCCTTTAATCGATTGACTTTTGATTTAATTGACATTGACTGCAATCCTTTTGTTCTTTGCTTTTTTTCAGCTGCAACTAACACACATCTGATTGTATGCAGAGCAGGCCCAACTGTGTGTTTCCCAGGGAAGCAGTCTTATCCAAAGCCCTTACATTCTCTTTGTCTTCTTTCGTTGAGTATTTTACTGGAGTTAGGAACACAGGGCCATTAGTTTCATGGCCAGCAGATCATTTGCTTCGTTTAAAAAATAGTAAACATCTGCCATTAGTGCTGCTGCAACTGCTAGCTCAGGGCATGAGAATATTTCGTATTTAAATTAGTTGTGAAAATGAGACTAATTAATTTTAAGTATTAACCTATGACTAATACCTCAAAAGTCTCAATGAAGAGAAAATGTGCCATTCTGCTGTTATGTGGATTAAGATAGTAAGGTAAAGCTCACCATTGTGTGGTGTTTTGAGTTAAAAATATTGTAATTAATTTTATCCTGACTTGGAAAATACCTGAAGCACCATTTGGCTGTACCAAGAGAGTGTGCTAATGTCTTAGCATTAAAACCCTTCTGACAAATATCTAAGCCTCTTGCACAGCACATTGAGGTTCTGCTGTTTGAGTCATACTTTGGGCTTATTGTCCAGCATCTGTGGCTTTCAAAGCTGCTAAAGCTGAAAGTTGATAATAGTAATACTGAGCTCTTGTGCTTTTCATCAAAACCATCTCTTCAGTTCATTGATAAAGAACATGAACCACTGAGAGGCTAAATGACTTATCTACCCAGTATGACATGAGAAGTCACTGGCAGAGCCAGAGAGAAAAGAGGCTCAAGTAATCTCTTCTAACCACAAGGCTGCACTTGCTCCTTACCACTATAGTGATTCATCACAATGTCCAATTTGTATCAGTATGGTAAAGAATCTTTGAAAATAAGTGTTCAAAACCAGTGTTGGGAATTAATTCTGTGGCTTTGCTCTATTTTTTTCCTACACTTTTCATTTTTGTTAGTGAGGTTAAAGATTATTTGCATGAAATAAATATTGTTCCTCTGGACTTTTTCCCCAGCTGTTTTGTTCCTCTTGTGCAAGATACCTTGTGCAAGAAGTCTCTGCTTTTGAATTCAAACTTTTCCATGAGAGCCAGTTAAGGAGTTGTCACCTTCCTTGCCTGACAGGATAAAATAGCAAATTATATCCCCCAGTATGGTACCCCATTCAAAATTGTATCCTGGGGACATTTCCTTTCTGTCAAGTTTAAATGAGAGTATAATTCATCCTGATTTCAAGTTTTACAACAGAAAGTATTGGAGATTATGGCTACACCTTCTTTCCAGCTTCTTTTCTTTCCCCCTACTTTCTTCTCTCCTAACTTGATATTATTCCCTCTGAGAGCCTTGATCTGAGTATTTATCACCGTGTGAGGAGGCTTTCCATGAAGACATTTTAGTACAGCTCTTGTATTTAACCAGCTGGTGTTATTGCTCCAGGTTCTTCTGAGCAATATACCATCAATACGTCAGAGCATTTGCTATCAGTCCTGCTACCCCTGTGGCAGAGTCTTCATGGAAGCCAGCAGCTGTGCCTCTTCTCTTGAGAGGGCAATAGTGACCAGGTTTAAGAACAGAGACAGGATTTTCAAGGGGCTTGCATGTCCACTGACTCTGAGGCTTCCATAAAACTCACTGCTAGCTTTTTGTACAAGAGCTTTCTTAATACAGGGGAGATTTACGTATGGAGTTACATGATGGGTATACCCAGGCATTTCACTGATACGTAAGTGCTGTATGTATGTATTTTGAGTCATGCAACAAGGAGATGCCACGGTGCTGCCCTGGTGCGAGGTAGACCATGTCGTCTAGCAGAGCATCCTGCAAGGTAGCACATCTCCTTGACTTTGCCAGAACACTTGTGCTCCCTGCTGAAATGGATGTCACATAGGGCTATGCCAGCAATATACATGGTGGGGATGCAGGTTCCAAATAAAAACACTGGAAAAAGGAAAATCTTTTAGGTACAGCCAAACTGAATATCTTGGGGAAAAAAAAAAAAAAAAAGAAAAAGAAATCAATGTGAAGAGGATTCATTTATTTATCTTCTATCAACTGAATGCAAGCAAAGCGTTCATTTTCTTGTAGTCTGTAAGAATAAAAAAGTAGTTTAATTTCTAAATGACATATTATTTTGAAAATGGGAAACTTTTTTTTAATGTGGTCAAATAATGGAAGTATTCTAGATTCTTTTTCTATCCTCATTGAAAGATTTTTTTGAGTTTGACCCCAAATCACAGACTAGTCCATTTGTCCTGAACTTCTTTTTTTTATTTATATATTTGTATGTATTTACATATTTACTGTTCACTGTACTTCTAAAGTGAAGAATGTTTGGGGTATGACATAAGGAAACCAGAGCATGAAAGGAATTGAAGTACTTGGTGTTCCTTTTTTTTTTTTTTTTTTTTTTTTTAAGGAATTCTCTCCCAAAATACACTGCCTCATGTTCAGCAGAGGTTTCATTGTGTTTTGGCAAAAATCTCACTTTTCCAATTATACTGCACTCTCTGGCAAAGCCCCATCTTTTAAACAGTTCTATGTGTCTGTAAATAACACAAAAAGATAGTTAATACTGACCTTTTTGTACCTCCTTATCCCTTCACTTTGGAGCAGAGCCTGTGGTTTTGAAGTTTTTACCATTGAAACTATGTAAGTTAGGTGCAGTCAGCATATCTACCCTCAATTTTCTGAGAAGTTTCTTCAGCTGTATGTAAGCGTGTGTTTCTGTTTCTCAGATCCTTCCTTTCTTTGTTTCAATGAGGGCGGAAAGCAGAGAATTGAGATTACAAATACAAAGGAAAAAAAAAGAAAAAAGTGGGAGTTTACTACGTAGAAAATTTAGGTAGCAAATAAGAATTACTACTGAGCAAAGCATAGGTAAGTGGAGCTGGGGAAGAAGCAGAGTTGGGATGATACAATAGGCTTCAGTGAAGAAACAGAAATAATGATTTGGAAAAATTTTCTTCTCACGATTCTTATGCCTCTTCTTGTCATTCTTCTCTTCCACAGGCTGTTGACATAGTCATGAGGAGCTGATAAGCTGTTAAGAGTGCTTGCTTTTTTTTCAGGAAAATGTATCTCAGTAAAGATGGAGAGAACAGTTATACTAAAAATACGACGGGTAAGCAGAATTCTGAATAGAATGAGCTTTAAAACCTTTCTCCAAAACACTGATAAATGAGTTCCTTAAAATGCTCTATTGTGAGAGATAGGGTAGTATATTCTTCATGTTACTGCACATCTAGCATAGAGCAAGATCTGCTTCATTTGCTATTTTGCCCAAAGAGTCACTGATAAAAATGAATTTTGTATCCAATCTTTCATTGTAAAATATTTAAACAATTTTTCCTGCCAGCAGTCACAGAACAGCTGAATGGAGTGTCTCTGCTGCCCTTAGTTTATTCCTGACTTAAGAGCTCCACTGGTATGGAAATTGCACTTAATTTTCATTTTTTGAATGAATATTGGTTTTTAAGTGGCTCTTGGAGTTTGTTTAGGATGAAGCCTCCTAGGCTGTGTTTAGGTAATACACTAACTCAGATGTAATATACCAAAGTATGCTAGTATGCCAAAACAGAGATACTCACAGGAGTAAAGTTAGGCATGTGGTTCAGTACTTTGCTGAGCGGGAGACATGACATCAGTGAAGGTAAATGCAACTGCAAGGAAGATTAGGTCTTTACTGGCAGTAATTTGTGCTGACTGTGAGTATTTCCTGTCGTCTGAAGACGAAGCAAAGTTCTGCAAAGGTGAAGAAAATAATTAAAAGGGGAAGACAAATCCCAAGAACAGACTGAAAAATAGGTTTTTCTTTTCCTTTGTAGTTTTCCCAGAGCTTTATTCTTTTATTGTAGAGGAACAACAAGAAGGGAACACTCAAATGTTTAAACTCTCTCTGGTAATAACAATGTTAAACATCACAAGCACATTTTATGTTTACCCACTCAAGAGGGAAGGTAAATGTGTTTTGGAATTTCATACCCTATTTTGCTGCTCCAGTTATTTTGTGTTCTGGTCCCTCTGCTACCCAACAGTCTATTGTAATTTGTTTTATTATTTGTTGGCTTTTGTTGTGTAGCTTGAAATGATATATAGTATTGGAAAAGAAATGCATTAAACATGCAGGTTCAGTTAGCAAGCCCTTGTTTCTCTTACATCTTTGTTACGATGTATGGCAGACTTTTCCCTCTACTATTCAGAATCCTACAGAAATGAAATATTGATGGAAAGGAGCTATCAAATGCCAGCAGTAGTTAGTGAGGGTTTAAATTTTTATGTCTAATCCAAATCCTAATGTAACCTTTACTTTCCAGAATAAAATGTTGAAGCTGTTAGGAGCTACCACGCTCAACACCTCCCTGGGTTTGGCCCTCTGGCAAGCACCATTGTGTTTCTAAAGAGCTCCCTCTTGTTCTACTCAGATTTTCCCAGTTTTCCCACCCTTTTATGGTTATCTCCCATAGCTTTTCCTTTAACTTAAACAAGTATTTCACAAGAAAACAGCTACTGAAGATTTTATTTAGAAGTGTTTTTTTAAACACTCATTCCTACAAGCTGGGTCTGCCACTGCGCTATGCCAACCAACCCACTTGCTGTCCCATTGAGTCCTTCTCACAGAGGTCCTGGGACAGATCAGTGCCGTGCATGAGCCCCAAGGATCCTTGCCCCAAGACAGGCATCTGGATCAAGTCTTTTCTCAATTCATCAGATATAGCCCAAAGAATTGTATTGGGGTGACCTCACTCTGGCCTCATGTGGTAGCTGCCTATGGATTTTCTGAATTAGTCTTCAGCCCTGGCCAACATCAGTCAGCTCCCTATTGCTTCCCCCAAATGCTGATGAGGTATCTTTGCTTCCTGGAGTTACTGTGGTGGAGGAAAGAGAAGCAGCAGATGAGGCTTCTGTGCATTTCCTTCTTCACCATCAAATACCATAAATGAGACTCTCTATACTTATGGTTTCAACCCAGGAGACTTAAACACATAATGGACCACAGCTTCTTTGTCAAGTTAAAAGTCCAGCAGCTGGAAGGGCTCACTTGAAGGTGCTGCTACTGCTCCTGTGGTCTGCATGGTCTATCTGCCACCATCCAGAATGTGGGCAAAGGTGGATTTTTCTCTCTGAGTTTAATTATTGGAAATATCTACCCTGTCTTCAAACCAACACAATTACAAAAATAACACTGTAAATATACTTTTTTTTCCCCTATGGAAATTAGTTTTCGTAATTTTAGACAAATATTCAAACCAAGCAGGAGCTGGCATGCTCCATCACTAAAAATAAAGCAAATGAGCAAGGGAGAAGTCAGTGTAGGATGCACACAGTTAATCTGATTTCAATAGATGGATGATCTTTAACTAAAGTAAAAAAACCAGCAAGTCTGTGTAGAGGTACTCATTTGATTTTAAGAGCTGCCAATTGGTTTCATTTTAGCTTAATTGACTGCCTGAAGCTAAAGATGGTCTGACCACCAAAAATGGGCAGAAATGAGAAAAACTGTGAATTATGGCAAATACAGCTACTTTGGTGTAAATCTGTGTGTGGACCCATTTGTTTCCTGGTCAAAGTATGTAAAATCGATTTACTGAAAGTCAACAGCAAACTGCCAGCAAGAATGTTTTTCGTTCTTACCTTATGTCTTGAAGGCTTATTCAACCTATTACTCTGTTCATTCTGACATTCCATCTGGAATAAGCCTTCTCTGTTTAGCACCTTAAAAAGCATTATTTTTTATTTTATTTTTATGTTTCAAAACAAATTGCACGAAGTGGCATTGCAAATAGAGTGCTAAAAGTCGTTTTAGTTCTTCACTGGTTCAGCAGTCTGCAAAAAGTATGTTTAACTTTGTCTGGAGGGCTGTACAATTTGATGTTGCTGTTGAACCTCTGCATCTCCAAACGGATTTTTTTTTTGTATTCTTTGATGTAAAGCAGTGCTCTACAGACCTGAACTCTGTAGTTAAATACTGCTTCATTGGGCTTACTTATTTCTACATAAATAAGGCTATTTTACTGCAGACTTCAAAACACTTATTGCTATATTATTGTATAGAGATTATAGTGTGGGCTGTTATTTTGTATTTGAGGTTAAACTTTGGATTTATATCTTCTAATTGTCAATTCCTATTCTTGAATTTAATCAACAAATTTTATGTGCATTCGAGTGTAATTATAATTTAATCTTCTCCACTGCTTTCATTCTCAGAGAGAACAATTTGCCAATTTGATACATTTATTTCTTGAATTCAGTTCTGTTGCCAGATGCTCTGCCACACCCTTGAAGTTGCAAAGTAAATAAGTAAATAACAAAGCAAATTCTTAACCCCCGCCCTCCCTCCCCCAATTCTATGCTTTACAAAGAGATGGAACTACTTCTTTCTGTGAGCCATATCTTGTTCATATTTTCAGACCATTGCTCCTGGGAAAAAATGGAGTATATTGAAATTTGAAATGGAGATTACACACATGATGAAGAAAGAGTTCAGATAGCAAAGCTATTTCCTGAGTTTATGCACAAGTCTATGTAGTATTTCTAGAGGACTTCCTATCTATAACTAACCATCAGATAACTCAAAAGAAGTTAAATAACTGCGGAGGAGAGTTTTTAAATTCTTTTTTTTTTTTTTAAATTCAGGTGCCATCTCCTTCACCTCATCTGCTCAAATATAAAAGACATATCTTTCTTTAAAACCCTTTTCCTGCCCATTACTTAACCCTGTCAATTTGTCCAGTCTGTTTTGGTGGTTATATTTTCTTTTGACCAGGTGAGAATACTGCTGTGGCTGCACTGATGTTTCTTGTGTGACAGCTAACTTTTGCTGACAGAGCTTATGTTGCAGCAGACCAATTCCTTCTCTCTCTTCCAACTGAATAGTCATATCCTAAAGTACATGTCACTGACATAAACTGATAATCTGCTACGGTTCGTTAAATACTTCCATTTTGTAATTATGCCAAGAGCAATAAGTAAGATATCTTCCATGAGAGAAGTTGCCTGAAACACAGTTTCTGACTCTTCTGCTGGAGATTTCAACAACACTCTGAACCACTTCTGATGAAGTACTTGGTTAGCTATGCCCAGCAAAGAAATGGATATACAAACACATCTCACAAACAACTGTTTTCCTAGTTGAATTACATACCCACCACAGGGTGCTTATGCACTTTTCAAAATCACAGTCTTATCTCCAAATTTGGGGGAGGGGTGGTGGTAGTAACAATGTGCTGTAATTTTTCTTTAAAAGGCTTATCTGTCAATAAAGATTTTTTGCCATACATTTACTGGTGGAGGACTTCAGTAGCTGTGCGGGTAGGCATATGGGTGAAAGCAAGAATGTGAATATATGCATTGTGGTATTGTATATATAATTGAAGCAAGTGTCTCAGCTGCGACTACGCTGACAAGAGATGGATGTGACAATGCCAAAAGATTCCAGGAATTCATCTGGTTTTACTGAATTGTTTTTGCCAGCTTTTTAAGTAAAAGATTAAGTCTTTAAATCAAAACAATGTAGTTTTTCTAAAAAAATTCCTTGACTGCATTTTAAAAAAGCCATTTAATATCTTCCAGATGAAAGATAAAATAAATTTAAATTTTGAAATGTATAAAGTGCTTTTTTGACTTGCTATATTTTCCTCAATTTTTTAATTGACAGAAAACTGAAAAAGATCAGTTATTCACATGTTTTATGTTAAGGTTGCAAGTCTATTTTTTTTATGTCTGTCCATGCTGTAATGGAGACGCATTTCAACTGAGATGATCCTGCATGTTAAATGCAGGAGTTTTGGAAGTTAAGGACCTTAAATGCATTACCAGTCAGTGCTTCTAAGCCAAGTTATCTTCAGGTTTCTTGGGGGTGGGAGGGGGTTATATGAAATAGAAACCGGAAATTAACACATTTTCTGAGTCCACTGTGAGATCTGTGGTTTCTGCTATCACCAAAACCTTGCAGGAGTAAATTTCCTTGTAATTCCCTACAGTTTTATCTATAATTCGTATGCATTGATCTGACCTCACCCAGTCTAACTTATCCTTCCTAGTGTCCTTTTAAGAGTTAAACACTACTTTAACTTAAACGACTGATGCATATGCAAAATAAGCTCACCTGCACTGGAGGAACAAAGGAGAAAAGGGTTTAGGGGTTAGATTTCCCAGTTGTTTCAACACAAAGCCGTAGGCTGATCTCACTAGCTGCTCTATCCAAGATCAACAAGGCAGACCATCACAAACAGCACAGTGACTTCACTACGGCAGTAAGTGGAATTGAAATATTCCTAAAACCCGAGTACAGTGGCAATTGGTTCTGCTTCCAAGCTGCCTTCACTCCGCTGCACCCCGCTTAGACAGGAGGTGTTCTTTCCTTAGAAATCCCCACCAACTCCTTTCAGTTTAGCTTTGTAAGAAAAGCAAGGAAACACAACATGGTAAAAAGCCAGGTGCCTGGTCCTGGCTGGGCTGGGCACGGACTGCCAGCCCTGCACCTGGTCCTGAGGCACAGGCTGGGCTTTAAGGTCCTTCAGACTGTGTTCCCTTTGGCTTTGCCCTGCAAAACATGTGCCCAGATGTTACAGACCAAACCCAAAGCAATGAAGTCAAGTACTAATTCAAAGCTGATTTGAATTCACTAGGAATTTTTCCAGTCCCCACCCCCCTTATTGATTTTAATAAGTTTTCAGTTAAGGCCATAAGGCCTTTGATTCATGGATGGCAAAACTCTGATACTGCAGTATGCACCAACTATTGCTTAATCCTTCCAGACCTTGTAAACCATCTAAACTTAGAGCTCAAAATCAGCCCTCCAGTAATAGCAGTAATGCTCTTTTGATTTATTGTCTCCTGTTAATGTGCTGTTCAGAACTGGTCGTAGCATTTCCACAACCAGTCACATGGCAAATATATAGCTGAACTGACATTGAGTCTTGCCAGGTATGGGAAAAATAACCTGATCAATATATACTCTTGGCTGTTTTGGGCTGTTCAGGGTGTAAGGGTGCCTGTCCTTGGCCTATGATCAGATTGTCACAGTGAACTTACTATGCGCTACTACTGTTGCTACAGTTGTCTAAGTGCATTTCTTTCCTTGTTCCATTTTGTTCCATTCATCCAGGATCCATCCCCCCTTCTGTTTTTTGTGCATCTTGCTGTCACTTTGTCTGGTGCATTTTGTTTATATTTTTGTCTTGGTACAAATTAAAATGACTCTGCTGCTGTCTTCAAGCTGACCTACATGATTATTTGTTTTAGATCTCAGCAAATATTTCTCTATCTAAATAACGTTATGAAGAATCTCTCCATTATTTGGTATCTAGGCAAAAAGATAAGAAGTAGTATTAACTTTGTACTGGTCATTGTCCTGCCTGATCACTTGCATTGATTATATCCAAAAGTTTGTTGTATCCTTGGTAGCTTTCACAGTCAAGACTCAGGCGACAAGGTTGGAAGCATTCCAGGATGGGTTACTTGTTTAGAGATACTTTAGCACTGGATTGTGTTTTATTGTGTCAATATGAACGGGCTTGCTCTGAAGTAATTCTGGGCAATCCATTCACTTTATGCGATTTGCAGAGGTATGTGGGGAGATGAAGCATTCTGCAAAGTGATGTCCACGCAGTCCCATTACTTTCAATACATCTGTACAGTTGTGACTAGGGCTTCTGGAGTAAACTATTATGACTTGATTTTGTATCCCTGATGTTGCAAAAGTTCAATATTTTCTCTTCTTTTGCCACCGCTCAGTAGTTAAACTGCAGGTGAGGAGTGGTAATGACCTGATATAAATGCACTTTGGCAGGAGTCACATGAACTTTGAGACGGAACAAGGAATGCTGCAAATTAATCTGTGCTTCTGAATAGCAGATTCATTCCCAGAGCTAATGCTAGCATCACTAAAATATTTTTAAAGGGCCTGCAAACATTTAATATATTTCCTCAGTATACAAAATGCTATCAACGGATTATGATGAACAGTTATTTTGTCAAGAGAGTTCTTTTCTCCATAGATATGGAGCCTTTTATTTGCTTTCGAGTATGGCTTTTATTTGCTTTTGAGTATGTTACTTTAAATCTCTGAACACTAAAACTTCAGATTTTTAGTTCAGAATAATAAGAAAAGGGATTTTTTGACATTTTAGATTTCATTTAATAACATAGTCCATTGACTTTAGCAAAGTCAAAGCATTGGTCTTCGATGTAGTACTATTCAGATAGTGAAATTTTCCAAAATAGAACCAAATTACAGTGAATAGCAGGGGTCATCAATTCCCGAAGAATGCTTCTGACTCTATCTCTTGTTTTGTCCAGGATTAGATTTTGGCTTGGTTAATCCTCTCCTTGATAAATATCTCCTAACTATATTGCAGACAAGTCATTCATCTAATTTGATCGATACTTCTCTGGTACAGGTTACACAGTTTTCATGAGTGACTTCAGAGGCTTTCTTCCAAACACATGTACTTTTTTTGTGCCAACCATCTAATGCTTGTCCCTTCACGTTAATAATAATGCCCATTTTAATCTCAGTAGGGCAGAAGCCTGCACAACCTTTAACACAACAAAACCTCACTGACTTAGTGCAGGGTGTACTTATGTGTGACCCAATGTACATTACAGGGAGATTAGATAGTTTGATAACTTCCATGCATATAACATTTGATTCCTAGTAAACTCTTTATTTTTATTATTGCTCTTTATTATTGCTATTTATTAACCCTCATTGTCAATATACCATCTACAATCTGAGTGAATCATTCATCCAAACTGCAATTTTCTTCTGGTGCCAGAACTCCATCTGATGGGAATGAACATAGCCCATGGGGCCATGCCAATTTATAGCCATAGGCTGCTTTTTGGATAAAGAATGCTCTAAAAGAGGAGCCACAAGCAAAACTGGGAAAAGAACATAGTTTTTTCTAGGAAAAAAACAAAACCTCCTAGTGAGAGAGGCCTTCTATCTTAGCTGTCTTCTCTGAAAAATAGCCCTCAGCCTTATGCCGGGGACTATGTCTAGTCTGTAGTACCCACATGTCTGATGGTGTCTCTGTAGTCACAGCTCTTTGAAGAATTCAAATTTGGCGGAACAATTACAAGACAGACATCTGAGTGTGATGGACATGAGTGATGTCCAGAGGAAAAGCAAGCTTGTGTCACATCTGGAGCAGGTAGCTTGCTTTCCCATCCCTTTGTCAAGGCTTCTCCCCCCTGCCCAACCCAACACACACTGCTTGCTCCCTCTGCTGTGCTCTCACATTCCTCATCAGTTTAGGGCCCTCTTTTCTCATCTTTGGTATGTGTCTTTTATCAGTGCCAGCAATTTTGTTATACTTTTAGTTCCAGCTTTGGGGTTGATGAGGGAGAACTGCAAGGGGGGAGGAAGGTGCCTATGGATACAGAAGGCAGAAATGTAAAAGTATGATAAAAAATAAGGAACATTGCAACCCTTTCTTTTCTGAACTGGAAAGTCAGAAAGTCCCAGATATCTTAGGGCTGGATTACCCTATGTATTGACATGGATATGTGGGTCATTATCTGTAATATTATGTGCTTCCTTGTTTTATGATATAATCCTTGAAGATTTTTTTTAATGTCAGAAATAAAGGTTTAATGTACTCCAGGGATTACTGCTCCACATCTCTCTGCCTGCAGGCAAAAGAAAGCAAAATTATTCTTTTTAATGAAATAACTGAAGCTGTTGTATTTGCCTTCCATGTTTCATTAATAGGAACTTGTTTGGTCTCAGTGATTTTCTCCTGACACTGTGCAGCAAAACACACACAGCTTCACTGTGGATGAAAGGATTCTCTAGAAAAGTAAAAGAAAGCTCAAACAGGAAATTCAGTTTGACATTTTAGAAGCAGGCATATGTCTGTTCTATCCACATCGCTTTATTAAAGAACTGAATGTACCATCCGGGAAGAATAGAAAGAAACACATTTTATAAAATACAGCAATGCATCTTTCAGCTTCACTCCACATGGCTATCTGGTGCTTGATGTGCAATCCAATTGCTACCGTATAACTAAAGAACATTAGAAATACTTGAAGTAAAGGACAAAGCTACTGCATTTTTACACTATTTTACTTGTAGAGTAATCTGTAAAATTCTGTTAGTTAAGATATTTGCAGAAGAAGTGCCCCTGGCCTAGATTCTGGTAGGGGTTATGCCAGAAATAATGTGTGTTGCTGAAAGAACTTCTCTGATGCTCTGTGAACTAGTATAAAATAATGACTTGATATTTTATAGGTGCTTCAATGTATTTTTCCATGTGTGTTAATACCACTTGTTAGCATTCAGTTCAATTGCATTACCTGAATTAATTTATATCCGTATCTTCTGCTAAGTACTAAATGAAACTGAATCACTGAAGATCTCGCTGAGACTTGTTTTTAAGATGCTTAGGTAAAAAAATTCTTGGGTGCCAGGTGGGTCCTTGTCTTGGGACTGGATGATCACAAGAATCTGTATTAACCTAGTTACCTATTTTAATTCTTTTCAACTGATCAGTGACCACAGTTTCTGTCTGATTCATGTGGTGGCCCATATGAAATCTTTTGACAGTCTCAATCAATTCACTGGCAGACAGCAATTTACATTACAGAAACCAAGATAAAATTACCTGATTGTCCTAGTTTCAGATGGGATAGAGTTAACTGTCTTCCTAGTAGCTGGTACGGTGCTATGTTTTGAGTTCAGTATGTGAAGAATGTTGATAACACTGATGTTTTCAGTTGTTGCTCAGTAGTGTTTAGACTAAAGTCAAGGATTTTTCAGCTTCTCATGCCCAGCCAGCAAGAAAGCTGGAGGGGCAGAAGAAGATGGCACAGGACACAGCCAGGGCACCTGACCCAAACTGGCCAACAGTGTATTCCATACTATGGGACGTCCCATCTAGTTTAGGAACTGGGAAGTGGGGGCGGGGAATCGCCACTTGGGGACTGGCTGGGTCTCTATCGGCGGGTGGTGAGCAATTGCACTGCGCATCATTTGTACATTTCAATCCTTTTATTATTGCTGTTGTCATTTTATTAGTGTTATCATTATCATTATTAGTTTCTTCTTTTCTGTTCTATTAAACCATTCTTATCTCAACCCACAAGTTTTACTACGCTTCCCGATTTTTTCCCCCATCCCACTGGGGGTGGGGGGGGAGTGAGTGAGTGGCTGCGTGGTGCTTAGTTGCTGCCTGGGGTTAAACCACGACACTTCTGCTGCCCAAAGACCGTTGGTCTTTCCTTCAAAATGGAGAAGACTAAGGTCAATGCTCAGAAATCACTGTGGTGTATTATGGACGGTGATTGCCAAGGCATTTTACAGGACCATAGTTTTTAGTAAAGACCAAGGCAACAGCCAAGAGAACTAGAAGTACGGGGGGAAAGATTAAATACTTACCTGAAGTATTTGTAGAGAGAGAAAGGAAATATTAGGAGGCAGTAGAAACCTTCTGGGACAGACAGTATCTTTTTATTCTATGCCATATGGTGCATAGCACATGGTTTAGCACTTCCGAGCACCATTGCAATGTAAGATTTCTTTTGCTAAGACATACAGGTACCATCATAGATACTGGATGGGAAGATAATGTAATATCTTTCTAAAAGAGGTCAGCCACTGACTAAAACTTAGAGAAGTTTTCTTGCTGTAAGGAGTCTTGTCTATATTTCCATTAATCTAAAAGCACAAAGAGAAGCACTCTCTGCCATCTCAATTTCTTTGCATACCTTTGTTTATTTAGAAATACCCTACCGAGATAAAACTCCCAATTTACAGCTTTGGGCACTGCAGAAGACTTAGAGAGGTAATAATAATAATAAAAGACCACTAAAAAATCAGTTTTAAAAGGGGACAAATATAGAAACCATGAAAGAAAAAGAGGCAATCCACAGACATAGAGGCTCCAACTGGACTTCCTGGCATCTTGTCAAAATAAAATCTTGTTCTGGCCTTTTAAAAGAGCACCTTTCATTGGAAGTTGTCAGTAACAAGGCACAGGAGACATCTGTGGCTGTGACATGGCTCAAGTCTCTCTGTATAGGCCTGGAAGCAAAGACATGGGTAGATGAATAAGCCCCCAAACTTCCCGTGCAATGAAATCAGATGCTGGTCTGATTGGACAAACATTTTGTGCCGTTTGGTTTCTCTAGGATCCAGGAACCAGATGAAATATATAGGCTTGGAAATGTTAGGAACTTCTCTTCCTTGTCTATGGAATGCACAATCATGTTCAATGGAGGAAACTTGTGGCTGTGAAACCAGAGGTGCCCAGGCACATCAGGGGAAGGGAGCTAAGCATTTTATTCTCACACCTTTCAGTAGAATTGATTGAATTAAAGACAATTGGTTTGATTAAAATCTTGACTGTGACTGATTACCAAGTGTGACAGGGCAGGAAGATTAGAATGTGGCCATTATTGCTGGGTCAATGAATGTGGGTCAATGAATCAAATTTATGGATCCCAATGTCACCAAACTCAGATGTGTTTGGAGGTGGATCCAATTCTTCTATTTGTAGCTTCTCTAATGCTGTTTCTCCTGTAACTTTTGCATCAATAGCCAGTGTATGAGTACCGAGTGTTCACCATAGAGAAAGAAACTCTTGGGCAGATTTTAACAGCTTTTATAGAATCTAGTGCTGGTTGATGTCATCCTTAAAGCATCAGATGAAAGCCAATCTAATAAACTAGTCAGCAACTGTGCTGACCAGGACTTTGTATCAGTGCTTGTTGAGTGTCAGGAAATTGGATCTGGGCTTCGACAGGGACAGATGAACTGTTGCTGTGTAAACTTCCTCAGACCACTACTAGTTACAGGGTTTTGTTGTCCACTGTGATACTGCTATGGCACCTAAGGTGAAGACCATGAGTATTCTCAATGTGGTTTGTAAGAAAGTCAAAAGGGATGAAAAATCCCCAAACATTTCTGAAACTTTCCTGGCTGCTTCTTGAACAATCCTCCCAAAACTGTATGGGTTCCTCCCACCCACCAAATACATTTACCAAGGCATCGCTAACTGCAGATGCCCAGAGTCAGTTCAAGGCCTGCCAGTAGACTAGGCAAAATGGATTTTGCTGTTTCTGTTGCTAGCCTTCCCCTCTTATGCAACAAATTCAGTGTTGCAGAATGCTCTTCCCAGTTCTCCTTTTACTACACATAAAGTGGTGATGCAAGCAGATGGAGGTGCATGCAGTGAACCTCTTTCATTATGTCCTAGCATGTCTGCCACTGAAAAGACTTGCTAAAGGAATAGCACTGAAGACAGAAGTTCTGGCTTTTTCATGGTGAGAGGAAATTCGTACCTCAGTCTTTGTTTGCCTTGTCTCTGCACCCATGAAGACACCTTCGTGGGGTATCTACCTGATCCCCTTTGGCAAGGGGCCAGCCTGAGAACAGAGGGATAGGGCAGTGTGTCTCTGGGGCAGGAGTAGACTGTATGTCTCTAATGTGCAGTTATTGCCCCCACTCCTAAGGCGGCACCACTGCCATCCTCACAGGTGCTGTCATTTGCACCTTTCACTGCATTACCCTACAAGGAGGCACTGAGGGGTTAGCCCAGGCTGAGACAGGGCACTGTCTGTGGCTCCTTGAAATGTGGGAGCCTCGCCTCTTTCCATGCTTCATTCCCTTCATATTGCCCAGGCATCTGCTGTTGTTGAATTAGGGGTGTGAAAAGGTTACATCCCTGTCTGTTTCCTGTAGCACTTCCCTATGGGCCTGTTGTACAGGGCCATGACTGATCCATTTGTGAACCTGCTGGTACTGTCTGTCTCCATCAGCTACTCCACATGCAAGTTTCAGAAGATGTCAAAAACCCCCAAATCTGCTTGAAGCCGTGGCTGCCAGGTTGGAGAGTCCAGCTTCTCTCTCCCATGTGTTTTCTATCTTTGGAGTAGAGAGGCCACACAGGAAGTAAAATTTCTTCGTTCCTTTTTCCCCAGCCTTTCCAAGCAGGGGAAAGAAAAATGCTACACTGAGCAGGCACAGAGAAGGAGTGAGATCTGGGGTGTCTTCTACTTGGAGGCTATTTGGCTATCCAAGTCAGCTTTGCTTGCGCTTAAGGCTGACATTACAAGCTTTTATTATTTGGGGCAGTTAATATTTACAGTCACTTCTTGGAGGAATCTGTTTTTAAAACTGCAAGATCCATTTAGCAGGTGCTGGTATGGAAAAATAATTGCACTCCTACATGAGCTACATTACCTTACTTGAGTAGGCAAGTCAGACCCTTCTCTGCGTAGTGCATTATTTACTCTGTGCTGCATGCAAAAGATTCCTACTTACTGCTATTGCTGGAAAAGTTCTTTGCAAGGTCAAAGGCAAAAGTCTATCTAGCACAGGCATGGCTAGTCATTTGTCATTTCCTACTTCAGTAATCAGGAATGTGCTGTTAGGAATCTGCAGAACTGTCAGTTTTGGAATGAAATGTTTTTTTCAAAGTAAGTCTCTCATTTGACTATTGAAATTAACTTTTTTTTTCCCCAGTAAAATTGTCTGAGATAAAAAAAGTGCATATTAAAAAAAGAACATGCCTGTGCAGAAATCCAAACAACAGCCAACTACACTTAAAGGAAAGCGTAACTCCTTCACACTACAGGAGCTATTTACTACTTTGCTAAACTGACATTGCATATCTCAAGCAGTTTCCTCTTCAGTGACTCTCTCTTGTGCCTGCTAAATTTAATGGAAGAATACCCAGTGAAATCAATAGGGTCACGCACACAGTGTGCCAGGAGAACTATGTAAATAAACAAACCTGCCACCCCCATTCAGTCCTAGGCTCGGTGCAGCTAGTGTTAGGAGACACATAGTTTTGCTTAGGGCAGCATGAGGAGTCTAACAACCATGAATCTCTTTTTCATTTCAATCTGTGATAACATTTGCTAGTGCTGAGGAATCGGTACAATGAAGCAAGTTATGTGCTCTTTTGTTTTTTAAATATGTATTTTCTAGTAGAAGTGTGTATGTCCCAGACAGTGCAGCTGGACAGCGTCCTGCTCCGAGTCAGCTCAAGGCTTCCCTGGGGTGGAGACAGAGCTGGGAACCCACCAGGGGCTGGACTACACCTCTGCAGCCACCCACTGCAACTGTGCTGGGATGGACAAGCAGAGGAACAGCTCTGCAAAATGAGTCTGCTGTTCTCAGGAGGAGATGGAAACATCCTCCCCACTAGCCACTGTCCTCCACACCTTGGCAGCAAAGTAGGTGGTGGGTCTGTTTGGTGCCCCTCAGTAATTTACTCCTCTAAGGTAAACTGCTTGCCCTGCTGGAGCCTAGATTTGGCCCTAGTCATCTCAGAGGGCTGGTTTTATGAGAAAGTAATATAATTCATATTTCATTTTACTTAATTTGCCAAAGTATCTCTTCCTGGGGCTGCAGCAAAAGAAGTTTTCATCATAAGGCTCCTAAAAGGGAAGAGTTTGATCTTATATGTACCATTAAAAGAAAAAGATAACTGTGCACAGTATCACCAACATGACATTTTAAGAATAAGAACATGGTGTCAAGCTTCTAGGTCATCTGAAGTTCATCACACTCTCAGCATCAAATGCTTATCTCATGTACTTGCTGATGTCTGAGGCTTTATGGAAGTTCAGCTATAATGGGATTACAGACATGTACATTAAGGAACATCAGGATCGCAGAGCACTGAGTGGGTGTGCTGTAGAAAATGTTAGGGTTTGTTTAGAAATCTGACTCTTCAGAGTGGTTTTTGTTGAAGAAACTGTAATAAAATGTAAGGAAATAATAAAATAGGGTCTGCCCTGTATAGTTGAAAGTTTGAGAAATTTGGTCTTGGGTCTTGATGCTTCAGAAAGCTCTGTGTGGATACATCTCATAATGTCCTGTCAATTATGCCATATGCAAAGTGTGACTAACTTCCCAACCATAAATTGTACTATGAGTCTCTTTTTCTCATGAAGATGGCTTCAGCTATTTCTTCACAAGCACTGTACTGCACTGGTGCCTTCTGCAGTACTGTATGTTCTCCAGACACATTGGCACAGGGAGGAAAGTGCTTTAAATTGTAGGACTTTTTGTCAGCTTTTAACTCTATGCCAAGACTGAAGGGCATTTTAAGCTTGATCTTGTCTTGATGCTAAATGTAAGAGGGCATTTTGGATCAAATTCTTACTTTATACAAAGTGTAGCCTTTGGCCCTGTTCATGCAGTCTGCTGCTTGATTTTCCTGCCAGGACTCATTTGCCACCCTGTGTCTGCAAGGGGATGCATGGGCTGACAAGCAGCGGTAAAATCCTACTTCCAAGTACAGCAGCTTTGAAGGATCTGTTTATCATAGCAAAAATAAATGATTTGGACAGGCACATATGGACTGATGGGTTGTTGGATATCTACTGTGTTAAATAACTCTTCTGCTAGGTACTATGAAGTAATAAAAAATGTCAAATTCAAGGTTTTGATTTCAAAAAACCTCCCAAACCTCAGTTTTATTGGAAGATTCTTGACTAGTTGTATCAGAGAGCAAGCCGGAGTCCCTAATTCTCAGCCTTGGTGCTCCCTAAAGCAAGTAACAAATGGTCCTCAGAGGGGCCTGTGTTAATGGAGAATCATGAATGCCTCTTCCTTGTTTCTTGAGGTCTCTGATGTCCCTTACAACAGGATGGAAGCAGACAGCAGTGTAGGGCTTTGGTGTCATTCAGATATTTGCCTCTGACAGGGAAATGCTCTGTTGGGAATCTTTGCATGTAACTGGATTGTAAACTATTTGCATTTTGCACAAGCCGCAGATTTTAACCTATGATCTTGGTCATTACAGCTCTGCTGGTGAATGTTCTATGCAGAAAGAAAAATTGGTCTTCAGACCAATGAAAAGACAGTTATAAAACTCAGAAAGCCCTGAATATTCCAGATATACACAAATGTGCACACTAAATTGATATTGGTGTAGTGGGAGACAGGCCCTGTGAATCTTTGTTCATCAAATTGCCTGACTGAATTAAAGACCAAACCCTGCTTACCTGCAGTTCATTCCTTCTCTGGAAAAATGCTGGTATTGCACTGGCTTTTTTTCTCTCTCTCTTTTTTTTTTTTTCCCCCAGATAGATAAAATAGAAAATGAAAAACCTCTTGAGGGCTTCTTCGGTTTACTATATATAGAAACCTTAAATATATAGCAACTAAGGAATTAACTTCTCTTTACCCCTAGCAAATAAGAGGGACCCTGGAAGAGAGACAGCATGTAGCAGTGTTGTTCTGTGCTGTTGCTAGACTTAACTGGACTGCCACATAGTACTTTATTTTGGTGCAAGGCAGGTATTGGGTACTACCTGAACTGTCGTGTTTTCCACCCTTTTAGCACTGTTGGAGGCCTGCAAGAAATGCAGGCAAAAATGGAGAATGAAAACATGTTCTAGTGCAAGGACTGAATACACCTGTGTGTGCAGCCTTGTGCCTGTGCAAACAATCACAATGAGAACTGTAAGGACAGGAAGAGAGAAGGCTCCTTGTCTCACCAGCGCAGAAAACTGGCCAGCACTGAGAGTGAGAGTGCGGGGCATCTGTGTGGCATGGGGTGTACGAGCATCCCTCTGCTTTCCTTAGTCAAGCACCTCCCATGGTGCTCTCTGTATGAGCTGAAGGGGTGAACATCTTGTGTGTGTCTGTGTCTGTGTGCATATCTATGGCCATAGAGAGATATTAGCTCTTCAGCTATAAAACTGGTCTTCCTTGCATAACTTGTTTTAGAGCAAATCATTCATTTTTAGGCTCATCCTGCAAAGCTTTGATGATTGGCTATGACTATATCACTGAATTCAGCATAAGGCATAGTTCTTCAATTTAAAGGCATGGATGAAACTTCGCAGTGTGAGGGTTACTGCATACTTTAAAAAGCAAAACAGTTCACATTGTGTCTTCATCTCCCTTCCCATTACAAAAGCCAATGCACTGCAGCCAAGTGTCCCTATGAGTCACTGTCCAGTGATTAATCTCTGCTATGCCAAAGGCATTCAAAACCACAGAATAGAATCACTCAAGGGAATACTGTATTAGCTGGAAATCAAAGTTTAAAAGGTTCTAGCTCTTGTTTCTCTTGTGGCTGCTACTTTAAATATATTTCTATGTGGAAAATGGAAACTTGCTATTATGGTAAGGAGGGGAAAAGGGGGATTGACTATTCCTCTGTGACTTAAAATCCTTGTTCGACAACAACAAAGCCAGGAACAATCAAGAGACACTAATGCATAAGGTGTCTCTAGAAAATAAGCAGCTCATTAAAGAAAGAAAAAAATGTTATTCCTGCCTAATTATTAGGAACTTGTTTGAACAGGGGATAATACTAGATGGGTAGTTTTATCTCATTGGTGGCTTTCTTAATGATTTTTTTTTTAAAGCAGTAGACCTGAAAACTCTTTGACCTATTAATGCTCAAAGCAAGATAGTCTGTCTATCTGATTTTCAGTTTTATGCTGTGATTCCCTTGGACATATTTCACCAAGGGTATAAAACTGTCTTGTCTGCAGGCCCTCTCTGCCAGGCAAAAGAGGTCCTGCTTTGTCACACTCCTGTTCCTAGTCCCTAAATGAAGGAGTACCTTGTCAGCACATCTAAGTTATGCCCTGAGTTTACTGCACTTGATGTAACCTCTGCTGTTTGTGCGGATGAGCAGAGCTGCAACATAAATGCTTCTGTGAGAACAGGTGGGGGTCTGCAGAGATATCCGAATGTCCTGGGAAATCTAGGTCCATCCCTACGAATATATCCTCTGTCTCCTTCCTTATCTGGGAAAATCCCCCCTTGCTTTCTAGAGAGAGGAGTCTTCGGGGCTTTCTTCGCTCTAAGACTCTTCAGGCAGGTAGATGCTGTGGCCAAGGTGAGCTCTATGCAGTTCAGCAATCACCTGGAGCCAAAGAGGTTTTCGTTCAGCATATGCATTTCAGCTGGATGGCTCTGTGTAACACAGTCTCCCTTATGCTCAACACTGAGCCTGGTGACACCTGATTCGTGTGGCACCTTCTGAAAGGGGCAGCTCCATGCCTACTCCTTTCCCAGCAAACTAATAACAGTAATGAACATTTATATTATGCACAGTTTGAAAAGCATATTAACAGCTTACTAACTACCAGTGTGTGTCCAGAGTTTGCTAGAACAGATTGCATTTTACCTGGCTATAATTTTTTTAATGCACATTTTTAATTTCACAATGGTTGGCTCTGGCTTTCACTGAATGTAACAGCTATTTCTGTAGCTCTTTTTTATTACTAATATCAGTATTTCTGGCACCACATCTGTGCATTTTCTTGCAGTCAGCTGGAAATGCCAGAATCTTTATTCACTTGCAGGCTGCTAGAAAAGTTCCTGTGACCTCATGGTGAGTCTGTTGCCATCATCTTTGTCCATGTGGTGGTGTTGCATACTCTTACAAAGTGCTGTAATCCATTACAGTTGTTGTATTACTTTCCAAATGCTGAGAATTTCCTTGGCCCATGCTATTTGCCAGGGCATGTGTAGCCCCACATGATATGTTTATATTTTTTGTTCTCCCACATTCTTTTCTGCCTGAGGGTATGGTTTTGTTTTGTTTTAATGGACATTATTAAAAGAGAATCCCTAAATTACAGCAGCATAATTTTATCAGTCCTCCCACTGTATGTCTTGCGGCACAGTTTGTGAGATGCCAGCCTCCATAGCAAAGTCAGTTTAGAGTTTTGTGATATAAATATTTGGATATTTCAAGAAAGAAAGGCACTATTCCTTACATTAATTCTTTCAATGATACAGTCCTAGTGCATGCTCTTCCTCTGCTCAGAATGCTTTTAATATATTTTGCCTAGAACCTTGTCCTGGTCAGAAACAGCTCAGAGCCTAGGACTTTGACACCAGTATGCTTCATCCTTTGTCTGAGCTCAGGCTTCTGAGCACTGTTCCTCAGCTCAGCACAACCACTTCCAACTGGCTTCTGTGAGAAACATTTCAAGGTACAGTTCAGTGAAGTTGTGGCCAAGTCTTCAGAGAAAAGGAGTGGAAACTTCCTGTGCCAGCTTTATTCTTTAAGCCAGCAATTCAGGAAATGATGTCTTCTGTCTGGACTGGGCAATGTCTATTGTTTAGCAGATCTTTTTACTTTGTCAAAGACTAGTCCCCTTTCGGGAGCCTCTGTTGTTTTCAGAGTTCTTCACAGCCCTTTCTCCTCCCAATCCAAACTGGGCTTACACGAGGGACCCTGTTAGCATTTGCAACTCTAACCTCCCTCTTCAACCCTGGGTCATTCTGTACAAGCTCTTCTGAGCTTTTACCCTTTTCCTGTCCTCCCCATCTGAAGAAAATTTTACAATTTTTTTTCTTTCTTTTTTTTTTCCTTCTCATGATATTGACAGTTAGCCCTCCTCTGGGGCTGCCTGGTGTTTCACAATCAACTGATTTCAAATGCTTGGTTTTCAGCTGGTGTTGTTGCACACATCACTTGGAGACTTCATGAAATGCTGGTGTCTTCTCCACAGTGTGCTTTCAGTGATGCTATTCTTCTGTTCAGTAGGTTGTTAATTAGTTTTGCCTCACACCATGTCCTGTTCAGAGATACCTGGAGGCAGAGTTTGACATTGTTCTGCTTCCTTGTCTTTGTTCTTTCCCCCTGTCCAAATGCTAAGTCAGCACAGCAACCAGTTCCAGCTAGCTGCTCCAGTAACTTCAGATACAGCTCCCTGCAGATAGCAAAAAGTAATTTCTTGGAGGCTGATGAGACCTTCATAAGAAATTCCTGTCTTGATTATCACTTCCTGATGTGAAATTTGCAAAATACTTCCTCCTCAACTCTCTCTCCCAGCCAAAGATGTAAGTAAACAAAATTTACTTCTTGGCTGTGGATGCTCATATCCCTGTGGGAATATGAAGTGTGGGTACTTTCTCCCTGTACTGTAAAAATGTCACCTGGCTCTACCTGTGATGATGTTATTTGGCCCAGGGACTTTTCACAGAAACAAAAATATTCTCTAATGCAGAAGGTTGGTTGCTCTAAGTTATTCGCATAGCTCAATGCCTTAAAGTAAACCTGAGACATAGTAAGACCCTGAGGTAAGGCTTCTGGATTTGGATCCCTAGTAATAGTTGAACACAATAAAAATACTGTCTTGGGGGTGGTCTCTGCTGTTCAGAACAAATGGAAAGCAGAATCTAGGCTTTGTTATAAGTACGATGTGAATCCTCCTGTGGCAGATTTCCTCTGATAATAGAGATGAACATGCTAAACCTTTTACAGAGACATCTGCTAACCTATAAAAGCTTAAGCTGCCAGGTCTGGTTCAGCCCTTGCCTTGGGTTTCTATTTCTCTGCTTAGTAATTTCCTCCCAGAGCACACATGAGTAGAAGCGCATGAAAATACAAACTGCATGGCAAATCAAGGAAAAGACTTCTTTTTGTTTCCTGTGCTTTCTTTGTTGTTTTTGTTTGCATTTCATTTCCCTGGGGAAGTGGGCCCCTATATTTAGACAGGAATAAGAATAAGTGGCTGAGAAAGCTCTCCTGCCTCCCTCTGTCCCTTCCTACCAGGAGCAGGCTGGAATCTGTGCTGTGGCCTGGACTCAGTCCATGGTAATAAAGCAAAGCCTTGGGTGCCAAGCTAACAGAGGCTGTGAGAGGAGCAACATGGTGGAGTGAAAAAACATACCCTCCCATGGGTGTCTTTGCATCCATTGTTGATGCACGGTTGTGACACTGTAGTGTGAGTGCTTTTACAGCCCCTGTGTTTATGAAAAGGAACCTGACAGAAGATGGGGTGTAGCTTGGCTCCCAGGGTAAACTTGCCTCGCGGCGGGGGGATGGGGATAGGGACAGGGTGCAGGGAGCTGCTGGCAGAGGCAACGGCTCAAATCCTGGAGTTCCAGGGCTGCGCGCTCCCACTGTCAGCACTGACAAGCTGCTCTGCGATGCCCTGACTGACATGGATGCCTGCTTGTAGTTCCTCTTCCTCCTAGCACTCACTACTTCATCTTGTCCCCTCTCCCTTGCCCACACCTGGGGAGGGAGCACCACTCACTTGTGGATGGAGAAAGCACATCCTGACTCTCAGCGGGGAGCCAGGCTCCTATGGGAGCTCAGCTGGAAGAAGTCTGGGCACTGCATTTCTGCCTGCTATTTGATGTAAATAGAAAGCTGCTGTAGACTTGCTGAGGCTTCAAGTCAGGCTATGAAAGCACAGGGGCCTTTGGGATTGTTAAAGGATTCTCACTGTCTTAAATATACAACAGTTCATTTCTGGTTGTGGGTTTGGTTTGTTTTGGTTTTTCTTTTTAGTGTTCTGTGCTGAAATTAAGCCACAAGAGAAAGCCAGGTCTTGTGAAATTTCATTAGTGCTGCATTCTGTCAGTTAGCTTGTAGCCCATTCATCTTTCCTACCCTTCTTTAAGTTATTTCCATGGCTGTCACATTTCTGCAGCTCTTTTCTCTTGTATTGTGTCTTCACTTTGGTTAATAGCTTATGCTATTTTCTTCCTTGAGTGTGCCCAGAAAACTTGGAACTGAAGTAAATATTTTTGAGCTCTCTTTCTGGAACACCATTCAAGCACATAGGCTTTAGTGAGAGCTTCTTCCTCTGCGTAGTGGACCTTGGGACCTTCCCCCTGGAAGTGCAGTAATTCCTTAGGCCTATCCTGGATCTCTTGCAAATTTCTTCTATAACGTGAGAGATGCATTTTGCTTGCAGTGAGGAGCAGTTATGAATTGATCAGCCTTCTCCCTCCTGCATGCTACCTCCTTTCTGTCCCCAGAGGCAGGCAGAGTGTCCTTACATGATTCAGTTGTACAACAGCTAAGGAGCCGATCACTCGCCTTGGTCCCTTTCCAGCAGGACTTCAGTGATTCAGACATTAGTAGGATCCTCATGACAAGGAGACTGGGCTGACTGGGCATCTTACACCTGCTTTAGTCAAGTGAGTTTTATCCCTATACCCTTATGCGGTAACATCGGCATTTCCTACTGCAGCACCCAGCACAGAAATTTGTCAGCTAATTCTTCTCTCTCAGAGTTGCAGAAAGGAAGTTGCCCCTTGTTTGTTGCACAGAAGAACTACCGTATTACCTTGGATCATATTAATGAAATTTAGTTCCAGCTCTAATCAGTGTTTTGCTCACAATAGCTTCCCTGTAATATCATGTAATGTATTTCTTCAGTCATCCCAATCTAAGTATAAGCATTGACATAGAGGGCTTCTGCTGAGCTGAGTTTTCTATTAAAAGCTGAAATGTCATTGACACCAATATGGGAGGATAATTGGATGTGGGAACAGTATACAGCCTGTGGGGTTACATGTTAAGCAGGTGGCTAGGCACAAGAAAGAAGGGTGGAAGTGTCTTCTCTGGCTCTGTACAGATGACTGGTGCAAAAGAATGAGGGAATATAAACTTTTCTCATGGCCTTTCTAATAGGACTCAAAAACAGAGTCCTGTAAGGCCCTCTGGCTAAATGCCACACTGCCATTGTACTGTGGTGCTGTAGCATCTCTATACCATTGTTGTTTCTTACAGGAGGGCAGAGAGGAATGGGTGAGCCAAAAGACCTTCATATTGGTGCCAAGAATTGGTGTGCCAGGTTTTTCTTTCATTCATTTTTAACAGAAGCTGTTTTATTTTAGTGTTGCACCTCTACTGCTTTCAGTACAGTGGAGAAACAGGCCCAGGCTTGCTGTAGGTTATGGCTGGCTGGCAGCTGCTGTCAAGTCTTCCACAGTGAGTTAAGTATGTAAACCAAGACATAAACCAGAAAAATTAGTGCTTGACTCTGTCTGTTGGTATAGGAGTGTAAGAGAGGCTGAGAAGTTCAACAAGTGTCATCTGGTTAGGCAAATTCCATGGACTGGGAGCAATTGTGCAGCCCCTGTTGCTGTCCCTCTTTTAGCCACACGTGAGGCTCAGGAATAGCCCTTGGTGCTGTAGACAAAGGGGCTGAATACCTCCTGGGGCAGCCCTTGCCTGTTCTCATGCTTTGCTGTCTGGCCATAAACTCCCAGCACTAACTAAGAAAAGACATAATGAAATTAAACTTCAAATACAATTATCTGGTTGTTCATATGCACCCATTTAAGTTACCATTAAAATTCTTGAATTTGCATTGTCAATACCAGGTACAGAATCATCTGGGACCTGCTCACGTGTATGGATGAGCTTATGTTTAGGTGTTAGCTGGCAGCAATTGTGTTCTGGTCTGGTTTTAGCATCTAAAACTGGCTCACAGTTAAAAACTGGTTTGACTGAGTAAATTCATGGGCTGTTGTAGCACATCTACATGACAAGCTCTGTCAGTGGACCAAGTTTTAAATTTTTCAGTGGGGCATGCAGTAGGAACATAGCTAATGTTCTTCCCAAAACCTGCTTTTGGGTCTTCTTAGAGATGCCATGAGACCTAAAGCTAGAGGACTGAATTCTCACACACTACAGATTCTAATGTTCTTATATGTCCACTTCTACTCAAAGATTGGCCAGTGTGTGAGACAACTCTCAAAAACACTGAACACACAGCAAAGTATTGGGCTGACCTCAGACATGTGAATACCACTATCAAAATGGTGCCAGCCAGGTTACTTGATTTTTGTAGTAAAATTTTTTAAGCTCTTTAAACTGCATATCTATTAAAAAAAAAAAAAAGTATTTTCAATAACCCAATTTTCTAACAGAGTCAAACCTCTATATTCTGATAGGCACATCAGCTATGGGTTTAAGTGCCAAACTTCAGTGTGCTAAAGTTTGGCAGGCTGAGGTGTCTACTTACTCTTAATACACTGTTAAACACCACACCATATTTTTTGTACTGCTGAGGCCTGTAAATGCTAATGATGTTTGCAGAAAATGTGAGAAAATTTATCTCTGGTGCCAGAATTTCTCATTGTACTGACCACTCCAGAGTCATGAGGCCTGCAGAAGGGACTGTCTTGGAAAAGATGAGTAAAAGACTTCTGTAATAAAAGGACTCAGGATAAAATAATTTTTAGTATTTTAAATCATCTGGAGCATTTTGTTTTACAGAAGGAAATTAAAATAACCAGTGACACATTAATGCTGCCATTCAATGGAATAAACCAACAACAAATACTGGAGTATTTAAAGATATTAAAGTGTTATGGCTTATCAAGATTAAAATTTTTATTTGCAAAATATTAAAACTTTTATGTAGTTGTACATCTTTCAATAACTTTAACTGCATAAAATATGAAATTTAGTTCAGTTGCACAAATAACTCTGGAGATGAAATAATCCAATCAGGACCCAAGGCAACTACATTTAATCAGTTAGAGTGTATGTGTCACAGATCATAGAACCACAGAATTCTTTAGGTTGGAAAAGACCTTTAAGATCATTGAGTCCAACCATCAACCCACCACCACCATGCCCACTAAACCATGTCCGGAAGTGCCTTGTCTATGTGGTTTTTTAATACCTCCAGGGATGGTGACACCACCACTCCCCTGGGCAGCCTGTTCCAATGCCTGACAACCCTTTCAGTAAAGAAATTTTTCCTAATACCCAATCTAAACCTCCCCTGGCACAACTTGAGGCCATTTCCTCTTGTCCTATCTCCAGCCGCCTGACAGAAGAGACCAGCACCCACCTCACTACAACCCCCTTTCAGGTAGTTGTAGAGAGCAACAAGGTCTCCCCTCAGCCTCCTTTTCTCCAGACTAAACAACCCCAGTTTCTTCAGCCGCTCCTGATAAGACTTATGCTCCAGCCCCCTCACCAGCTTCGTTGCCCTTCTCTGGACACGCTCCAGCACTTCAGTGTCTTTCCTGTAGTGAGGGGCCCAAAACTGAACACAGTACTCGAGGTGCAGCCTCACCAGTGCCCAGTACAGGGGAACAACCACCTCCCTGCTCCTGCTGCCCACTCTATTTCTGATACAGGCCAGGATGCTGTTGGCCGCCTTGGCCACCTGGGCACACTGCTGGCTCATATTCAGCCGGATGTTGACCAACACCCCCAGGTCCTTTCTCTGCTGGGCAGCTCTCCAGCCACTCTTCCCCAAGCATGTAGTGTTGCATGGGGTTGTTGTGACCCAAGTGAGGACCCAGCACTTGGCCTTGTTGAACCTCATACAACTGACCTCGGCCCACTGATCCAGCCTGTCCAGATCCCTCTGTAGAGCCTTCCTACTCTCGGGCAGATAACCCTCCCTCCCAACTTGGTGTCATCTGCAAACTTAGTGAGGGTGCACTCAATCCCCTCATCCAGATCATTGATAAAGATATTAAAGAGAACCAGCCCCAGTACTGAGCCCTGGGGAACACCACTTGTGGCTGGCCACCAACTGGATTTAACTCCATTCACCACAACACTCTGGGCTCATCCATCCAGCCAGTTTTTTACCCAGTGAAGAGTACACTTGTCTAAGCCATGAGCTGCCAGCTTCTCAAGGAGTATGCTGTGAGAGACAGTGTCAAAGGTCCTGCTGAAGTCCAGGTAGACAACATCCACAGCATTTCCGTCATCCACTAGGGGGGTCACCTGGTCATAGAAGGAGATCAGGTTGGTCAAGCAGGACCTGCCTTTAATGAACCCGTGCTGGTTGTGCCTGATCCCCTGGTTGTCCTGCACATTTCGTGTGAACGCACTTAAGATGAACCACTCCACAATCTTTTCTGGTGCTGAGGTCAGGCTGACAGGCCTGTAGTTCCCTGGATCCTCCCTCTGACCCTTCTTGTAAATGGGCATCTAGCCAGCCTCCAGTTATCTGGGATCCCCCCCTGTTGACCAGGACTGCTGATAAATGATGGAGAGTGGCTTGGCAAGCTCCTCTGCCAGCTCTTTCAATACTCTCAGGTGGATCCTATCTGGTCCCATAGACCTGTGGGTGTCCAGGCAGGTCATTAACTAGTTCCTCCTGGATTATGGGGGGTGTATTCTGCCCTCCGTCCCTATCTTCCAGCTCAGGGGGCTGAGTATCCTGAGGATAACTGGTCTCACTATTAAAGACTGAGGCAAAGAAGGCATTAAGTACCTCAGCCTTTTCCTCATCTTTGGTGGCAATGTTCCCCTCTGCATCCAATAAAGGACAGATATTCTCCTTGGCTCTCTTTTTATTGTTAACATATTTGTAAAAACATTTTTTATTGTCTCTTACGACAGTGGCCAGACTGAGTTCTAGCTGAACTTTTGCCTTTCTGATTTCCTCTCTGCATGACCTAATGAGATCCCTGTACTCTTCCTGAGTTGCCTGACCTTTCTTCCAAAGATGGTAAACTCTCCTTTTTCCTGAGTCCCAGCAAAAGCTCCCTGTTCAGCCACGTCAGTCAACTTCCCTGATGGTTCGTGTTACGGCGCATGGGAATAGCTTGCTCCTGAGCCTTTAAGACTTCCTTCTTGAAGAATGTCCAGCCTTCCTGGACCCCTTTGCCCTTCAGGACTGTCTCCCAAGGGAGTCTCTCAACCAGTGTCCTGAACAGGCCAAAGTTTGCTCTCCGGAAGTCCATAGTAGTGCTTTTGCTGACCATCTTCCTTACCTCAACAAGAATCGAGAATTCCATCATTTCATGGTTGCTAAGCCTGACACAGCCTCCAACCACCACATCTCCCACCAGTCCTTCTCTGTTTGTAAACAGTAGGTCTAGTGAGGCTCCTCCCCTGGTCAGCTCACCTACCAGCTGTGTCAGAAAGTTATCTTCCACATGCTTCAGGAACCTCCTAGATTTCTTGCTCTCTGCTGTGTTGCATTTCCAGCAGACGTCCAGAAAGTTGAAGTCTCCCACGAGAAAAAGGGCACACAATTGTAAAACTACTGCCAGCCACTTGTAGAACGTTTCATCTGTCTCTTTGACCTGGTTGGGTGGTCTATAACAAATGCCAAGCACGATATCTACCTTGTTGGCCTTTCCCTCCATCCTTACCCAGAAGCACAAGATCTTACCAACAGAATCATGGACCTCTTTACAATCAAAACACCTGTGAACATAGATAGCCAGCCAACCACCTCTCCTTCCTTGCCTATCCCTTCTGAAGAGCTTATAGCCATCCATTGTAGCACTCAAAGTCTAGCAGTGTCCCCCGGGAATCCGCTTTCGAGGGCTCAGGGGTCCGTGAGTGCTGGTCAGTCTTGAAGAGCCAGTGTTCAAAAGCACAGGAGCAGGCCATCCCATCGTGTCACAAGGCAAGCAAGCGGGGCCAAAGACCAGCTTGGCTCGGCAGGGAACTACTCCTCTTGGAACTCCCGAGGAAACAGAGGTTGGAGGATCACTAGAGGCAAGGTTGGGCTTCGCAGGAAGATTACGGAGCTGACGTTTGCATATGCAGGGACAAGACTCGAGAGGCCAAAGCTCCACTAGAGTTGCAACTGGCTATTGTTGTGCCAGATGGCAAGAAAGGATTTTATTAAGTATGTTAAGAGCAAGAGGAGGTCTAAGGAAAAGATTAGACCCCTGTTTGTATTGCCAAACCAGGACTGGGGCATCAGCTGGGGCATGCAGCAGCCCTCTAGGGCTCCCAGTCCCCCAAATCCCATCATCCAAATATTAAGTTATTCCATTTTATTACCTTTCAATATCACCTCAGCAGTATTGTTTGTATTTTCTAAATTTGTGTATTTTCGAGTTTTGTAAACATAATCTGATTAAAGAAGCTTAAATTCTTTCTTTTTAATGTAATCTAATTTTTCTTATAGAAAAAAAAAAATTAAACAATTGCTTTCAGCCCCAGACAATATTTATAGCCCATGTATGTTGTCTAACTGTTACAGTCTCTTGTCCAATATAGTTTTGCTTACATATACATTTTTGACATATGCTTGTTCACATTTTAAACAACCAGGATTTTAAAAAACATGTGTGGCCAAGGCTTTTTTGGGGAATGGAAACTATAGATTTTGTGCACATATATTTGCTATTGATGTGTATAGTGTGGACTTGCAGATTATCGTGTAGTTTTAATTCATGGATCAGCCCCTGAGAGTTTATTATTTCACTTTTCTTCTTCTCTAAACTTCCTCGAGTATTTTTAAATCCTTAATGGGAAGAAGGCCCAGAGAAAGGAACACTGTGTTCTGCTACAACGACCCTCATTGCATTTTCCCATCTTTTCAGCTCTTTTATATGATACAGTATTATGCTTTGGTATTTTCTGATTGTTATACATACCACTAATATACTGGCTTTCAGGGCTGCCTAACACAACTGCCATGGAAATCAATGCAATATGTACTCACTGTATTCATATACATATTCTTTTTTGTAATATATTAAATATATCCCACATAATATGTATGGTATTTTATTGTGTATTGTATTGTGTATTGTATGGTATGGTATTTATTGTATTTTTTATTTGGTGGTATCTACTGTATTGTCTGTATTGCATTGTATGGTATGTATTTTATTGCATGTATTGTATGATATGGTATGTGTGGTAGTCTATCTATTGTATGTAGTTTATTTTGTATTGTATTTTATACTGTATTTATTGTATGCATTATAGTGCATGTATTGTATGTGTTGTGTTGTATGGCATGGTATGTATTGTGCTGTATTTTGTGTATTGTATTATATTGCATGTGTTGCATTGTATCGTATGTATGGTATGGTATGGTATGGTATGTATCGTGTCATGTTGACTGTGCCTGATGATCGCATTGTCCTTGAAATGCCTTTCAGTAACACCCAGTAGGATCTTCTCCACCATTTTTCCAGGTGCTTAGGTTAGAGTAACAGATCTGTAGTTTCCTTGGTCTTCCCTCATGCCCTTGTAAACTGGCATAACGTTGGCCAGCTTCCAGTCAGTGGCGACCTCCTTAGAGTTCAACTGGTCTGGTACAAGACTGGACTAAAGGATTGTAATTGAATAATTTGTGTCCAAAGTGCACAGAAGTTCTAGTGACTGCCTCAGAAACTGAATGACTTATTAAGTACTGTCTTAGTTTCTGAGCTGATAGAAGCCACCCGCTCTTACCATTTAGTTTTGATTAACATCAGTGGAGAATCTCACCTGCTATCTTGAGCCTACATACAGCTGAAACCCACCTGGCAACAAATTCAGCTGAAAGGACTTCACTTTCAAATTTCTTTTTGTTTGCCCTAAGTTTTACAGGACGCTTCCTGTTGTTTCCCAAGGGAAAAAATTGCACGTCTATGCAAGTCAAAAGGGTGAAAAGCAAGCAATTTGTTCTGCGCTGTGTCTAGCAACCTAGTCTGCTCGTGTCCTCAGAAAGTTCCAGAAAAGACAGTTGTGGGGATAGGTCTGCTTTCTGTTCTTTCTTTTTTTTCTTTCTCCTTTTAGAAAGCAGTTGCCACTTTTTAAAATCTGGCAAAGACAGTGATGCTTTCACCCCCTTCTCAAGACACTACAATGGCTAGAACATTCGCCCAAGAACTAGGAGCCTTATGCCCAACTCGGGCTGCAAGTTCCAATTTGCATTGAGAGAGGATGCGAAAACAGGAGTGTTGGCCGTGATCTTGTGGTTAGAGCCCTTCTCTGAAAATGACTGAGACCCAGGTCCTGATCTTGGGACTGCTCCTGTGTGATTTTTCTCCATTTGAGATTTGCATTTTTCACTGTGAAATCTGTTAATATTCTTTGGTGAGAAATCAATGTCTTGCTTTCCTTCAGGAAAACACCTTCACCCCAAGACAGACTATATAAGCCTGTTTCTTCTGTACGCTGGTGCTAGTCAGCTTGCCTTATTAAAGGGTAGCATCCAATAGAGGACATCCTGTGGTACAGTAGGACTAGAGAGAGCAATTCTGGAATGCAGGGGGATAAGGAAGAAAGGGTGCTCTGCACCTGTTTAGCACGCATCCTTGAGCATGAGGCACAAGACCTTTTCCTTTTAAGAAAAAAAGATTGAATTTGCCTCACCTCGAATTCAAACTCGCTGGTTACTACCTAATCAAAGAGAGCTGCATGTTCTAGAGTGAAAATGGGAATCCCGCTTTGCCGGGCATCATTCCCATAGGGCGAGCAAGACCCTGCTGCGTGGCACTGGTATGTAAGCCAGGAAGCCAGGGACAGGAATGAAGTGTCAGGGGCTGTCTAAGTGCCACCGGGGACCTCAGCCTTAGAATGGTTGTATTTTGACTTATGGGGGCAACGCAAAGCAGGCTCGAGGCTTTGCCACGGACGCCGGAGGCGGGAAGCAGCGGTGCGGGGCGTGCGCGGCCCCCCGGACCCAGGCCAAGGAGACGACGGCTGAACAGGGGGCGGGACCCGAGCCAGGGGGCGGGGGGGAGCTGCTGATTGGGTGAGCCAGCATGGGGCGGAGGCAGCAGCGGAAGGAGCCTGCGCGGCGCCGGGCGGGAGACTGAAGCAGGCCGAAGCAATGGAGGTGGCGGCGGCGTATTATATGGTTTGGTATTTACTGTGTGGCAGGTATTGCATTTTTTATGGTATGGTTTGGTAATCATTGTTTGTCTTGTCTATATTGTGTTTTGTGTTGTGTTGTGTGTTGTATTACATGTAAGGTTTTACCTGTATCACATTACATTCTCAAAAACCTGTACACCAGCTAAATATATGGTATCGAGGTTGTGAAATGTGCATGGCCTATGAAAGTCACAGCCATCTTAAATCAAGCTCACTCACTTTCACTTCAGTCCTCGGTGCCGGTAATGCCATAGGAAGACTTACGTGGCAGGAACTTGATTTTTGAAGGAATTCATTATCATTCTTGTGCAAAGAAATGGGAAGAGCTTGCATTTGCAATACACGCATGTAATGTAAAGTACTGCATGTAATGTGTGTAGTTTATGGCGTGGTGTGTATGATATTCATGGTATGGTATGTATTGTCTGTAAATTATTGTTTATCTTCTACTGTATTTTTTATTGTGTTGTATTTTATATTTTCTTGTATGTCGTCTTGTATGTCTCTTATTTTATCTTGTATTTTATGTGTTGTCTTTAATGTAATGTATGGTTTGGTGTAGTGTATGTATTGCATTTTGTGTTATACTGCGTGTATGGTATGTACTGGTGTATTTTGTATTGTGTGGTGTATTTTGTATTGTCTGTATTGTATCGTATTTTGTATTGTATGGTGTTTATTGTCTGTATTGTATTGCAGTATGGTATTGTATGATACGGTGTGTATTTTGTATCATGTTTTGTATTGTATGGTGTCTATTGTATGATATGGTATGGTATTTATTCTATTGGATGGTGTTGTACGGTATTGCACTGTGTTTTGTGTGGTATTTATTTATTGTATGTATTGTGTTGTATGGTATGTATAGTATGGTATGGGTATTGTTGTATGGGTTTGGTATTGGTATTCAGTTGAACCTCTGCCTCTTGAATGGACCAAACCACCATGTTTCTTTTCCTCCCATACAACAGTACCCCGGAAGTGTGATGATAAAATAAGACACAGGGTGGTGCATACCGATCTATTTTATTTTCCACCACTAACACTTAGCAAAGTTAAACTAGGTAGCATGTAGCTGCTTCAGGTAATGATAGACTGCTTTAATGGACCACTATCTTAAACTCTTCATCCTTTGTAGTGACTTCTGAATGTGATTAGTTCCATTGTCAATAGAAAGGACTGATTTCTTTTTCCCCCCATAAGTGTTTTGCTATGCTCACTTTATTCTGTCTAGTATTTAATTTGTATTTGTAACCATCTGGACTAGACTGCCTGCTGGAGCTGGTGATACAACAAGACCAGAGTTCTCTTTAGTGCCAACACTATTTATCTAGACCTTCTCATAATTAGGATTGTGTAATCAAGCCTAATGGAGAGACCATGTTCAGGAGTGTTTCAGAACAATTTTTAAAAAGCTTTTCCCATTTCTTTGCACAAGAATGATAATGAAGTCCTTCAAAAATCAAATTCCTGCCATGTAAGTCTTCCTATAGAATTACTGGCACCAAGGAGTGAAATGAAAGTGAGTGAGCTTGATTTAAGATGGCTGTGACTTTCATAGACCATACATATTTCACACCCTTTGTACCGTATATTTAGCTGGTGTACAGATTTTAAGAAATTGGTGCTGTTTGATTTTTGTGGTTTGAGTGTGTGTGTGTTTACCACCAACTCATCTCTTTGTCATTATTCATTATATTTTTGAACTGCTGTGTTCCAGAACAGCATTCTGTTTCTAGGTTTTTAACATTTTAAATTATGTATGTCTAATGTGTTAGTTGGACCTTCTTTTGGAAGCTGGCTTTTGAAAGTGTGTAGCCAAAGCATTTTTCCCCAGCTTCCTTTAAACTGTATCTTGTTGCTTGGAAGAACAACTTTTAACTTGGATTTTGTTAGGCTTTAGCTGCTCAAAAAGATGGCATAGTAAGTTTTGTTTGGAATTTTATTGCTGTCTGTTACTACCATTTATGAACAAATGTACAAATGAACAAAATGTAGTGCACTCCTCCGTTCAGTAATGACTGTCTTTGTTGAAGCAGTATCTGAAAACACCACGTGCTGATAAAGTGCAAGAAGTGTTTTTAAAGCGTATGGGGGGCTGGTGCAAATCAGCCAAATTTGTAATAACTGTTAAAACTCCAGCAGGAGAAAAGGAGATTTTTGGTTAGCTAGTGGACAAATCAACAGTATTTGTAGCTTGGTGTGGAATTTCAACACACCTTTAGTGAAACTCATTGACCACAAATCTTCATGAACAGAAGGCAAAGACCTCTATAAATTCTTGCTGACTGAAATGTATGGAGCTATCTTCTTTCTTGTGGTAACGTGAAATATGTCAGCTGTGAGCCATGTTCACTCATTCAGTCCTGCTTATTTACAGTTATTACTCCCTTTTATTAGTAGTTTAACTATCTGGGTAAGCTTGGCTTAGGACTTCAGTAAGTGCAGAACTTGGCTGAGGAGAAATGCATTTCTCAGAAAAGTATTGCTGCCGTCCTTTCACTGCGGTGGGGCTGAGAATGGAGGCCACCAGTTTACACGTCACATAAGGCAGTTCAGAAACTGCTTAGGTTCTATGGCAAGTAGAACTGTTAAAACCAAAACCCCAGTAAGTTGCAAAGGGAAACTTGAAACTTGAATACAAACCTCTGGGAGACTCGGTAGAGGAGGGCGCATGAACTGAGCATTTGAAAGATGTGCAGTTCATCTAGGCTCAGGATTAGGTTATATATGAGAAAGCACATCTTTATTTGCCAGCTTTACAGAGGAAAGGTAGTGTATGACTGCTGAGGAGCAGTCCTTAAAGGAGATAATTAAGTCTAAAGCCACAGAATGGCCAGGGCTAGAAATATTCTGCCATTAGGGAATACAGCTATCCTAGGTGGGGATTTTGTTCAAAGTAGACAAGTGCTGATGGTTTAAGAAGTGCTAACAAACATGCTGCAAAGAATCCTGGAGGCTCATCAAGAGGCTGAGCTCTACTTAGATTTTTCTCTAAGAGATGTCTCATGCTTGCCTAAAAATACGTGATGCTGGGAGTAAATATTACAAAATGTCACAAAATGCAGGTTAAGTTTAGTGAAAGAAATACTAATTTTTTGCTGGGGACAGGGATTAGGGAGGGAAGACTGAGTCCTAGAGGTAAAATAGGCATAAGTTTTTCTGTTGGTAACATGAACAAAGATCTATTTAGTTTTTCTAATCCTCCAGTTCCCAGTTTCTGAGTGTTGAGGAATTTTTATGGTACCCCTCAAGGTGAGACACATTTGTGCTTAAAGAGAAAAGAAAAAATTAATGAACAATGCATTGGGCAGAGTCCTACCAAAATACATGGTTCTACATGGAGTCTGCAAAGATGCCTCAGGAGCCTATGCCTTGTATCCACTTGCACCAGCACCCATCCCAAGAGTGGCTGCATGGGGCTCCTCAGCCCGGCCCTGGGTGCACCCCCCAGTGCAGCTCTGGTGCCCAGTGGTGGCCGCTGAGCACTCCCATTCCAGGATGGCTACAAGGCAATGCTGAGGCTGTTTCTTACCTCATCACCCAGGGGAACTTCACTCCCTCGCGAGGAGTTGCTCTGTCTCTGGCATCCCTGCTTCCAGCCAGTTTAGCCCCTTCTTGCCCTACGTGCCAGATCATTCCTCCATCAGAAATTACCACTGCTGAGCAGTTACAATTTGAATTTCCCCTTCACTGAACAACGTGAAAGCACAGAACCAAATAATCCCTGTGCATTTGTGGGAGAGGGCTGGCAATAACCAGGCTGAGGTGTGGTATGGGCAGGGTATGGCAGGGTTTTGGGTAGCAGTGCCTAAGAAGACAGTGCCAGAATCTGTGTTGGTGGACTGCTGTTGCAAAGAACCTGCTTTAGATTCACTGCTTTGCTGATATAGTCTTGCTATAACTAAGGAGTGATTAAAATATCTCCCAATTCACTTTTCACTAGACATTAAATAATGCCTTAAAATGTTCCAAAGATCTGGACATTAGCAGTTAAATGTCTATTCCATAGTATTTCCAGTCTAATGGCTTTATGTAAAAGGATTGCAACATAGTGGACTGTTTACTAAAGTGAGACAACATTTAACATTGCTAAATTACAAAAAACACAATGTTTTTTTTTCAATTTTGTCAGTCAATATCATCTGGGTGTTTGCTTTAGTAGTATGTGTTAACAGTATTAGCCAAATTTGTGTGTGGCTGTAAGCATTCCCTGTGTCCTTTTGGACAAGCATTGCCCTCTAGACTTTGCAGTTTCATATGGTTTCACAAATCTGCTTCCACTGGGCATGAAGAATGACTAAATCAAGGTTCAGATACGATTCTTTTGCTGCAAACTTCCTGTACTACTATGTGCTGGGATTTTGTTTGTGGTTTTTTGTTTGTTTATTTTATTGTTGCCTAAATACATATATCCCTTACCAGTACCTGTTCCAGTTCAATGGTCAGAGAAGTGTCTGTACCATTTCTATGTTTCGACTGTTGCAAGTTGGAAGCTTGGGATTTGCCATGGGATTTGAGAGGAAATAAACTGCATCAAAAATTCTGCTTGGCTAGCAAATTTTCAGACAGGTTGAACTCTCCAGACTTCAGAAACCAGTCTGTAATAAAGAGGTGTAATCAGAGCACATCTATACAAATGCGGTGTCCATTTGAGGCAAAAAGTGTAAGTATCATTGACAGTGGAGCATAGATTTACCTAAACTGCTGAGTGGCCAATAGATTCAGAGCTTGTTTTGGCATTCATTCAGCAAGGTTTAGTTCAGTGTAAAACTTGGCTTTGACTAGCTGACCATCCATCCTCTTCTGATCATTCCAAATACCAAATAGCTAGACAGTTATTTCTGCAAAGACTACTGGATCCTTGCAACCCAGTGCCCTAAAAGTTCTTGCTGTCAGATGATTAAATCTGGGCCAGAAAACAGTATTATGGAAGAGCCACTGTTTTCTGCATATGTTTCTCACTGTGATCCTCTTTTCTTAATTCTCTTGTGTAGTTGATTAAGTACTTTCACATTGTCTCTGGTAGTTATACTCTTCAAGTTTTCCTCGATTAAGATCTACCTCAATAATCACTTAGCTTGAAAAGAGAAGTTTAGGGCTCACAGTACCTCCTCTGGTTATTTCTTACATCCTACACTTTGCTTTTACTGCTGTACTATGAATGTTAATCAATTGCTAATGAAGTTAACCTCCTTCATTTTCTCTGAATATGAAACATTTACTTATACAAATACTTCTTGAGCTTATCTAGTGTATGAAACTGGAATGGGCTTTGGTCTCTGTGTACTGTACTTATATTTCCAAGCACTCCCTTTTTATACACAATTCAACAGTCTCCTTTTTTTCTCTTGGAGTTCACTGAAGGTGTGTGTAGCAGATGCATTTGTTCTGTCCCTTTTGCCTCCTCTACCTTTTTTCCCTCAGAGACACTGCACCCGTTTTTATTCTGAGGTTATATTTTTACATGGCCAGAATTCTTGTGTTTCTTCCAACATAAAGAACAGCCAT
This sequence comes from Haliaeetus albicilla, assembly GCF_947461875.1. Lineage (NCBI taxonomy): Eukaryota > Metazoa > Chordata > Aves > Accipitriformes > Accipitridae > Haliaeetus > Haliaeetus albicilla. Next base: position 37,882,817 of record NC_091516.1, read on the forward strand.
ATAAGGTCAGGCAGTATTTTTCTTTATGGATTCTCATTATATTCACACAAACCAACTTCACCTAAAGTATGTAGTCTTAAGGGAAAACTAAGGGGAGAAACTAGTCATATATTCAGCTTTCTGTAGACATGCATCATTGCTTACAGTAATTCAGTACTATGAAAGCCTGTATGTATAGTTAAAATTAAGGCCATTTGTGATCTCACTCATAGGTCCTTATCAGGTTATACCTATGAGTAGGAATGTTACTGCTGGGGTCTCAAGAATTAGTTTTTGGCCCAGTTATTGTTCCTGCCTTAACCTGTGAGGGTACAGTTCTGCAAACTGAACTGTAGAGATTTTATAGAAGAAACAAGATGGGAGATGATGAGATTACTGTTAGAGATTAATTTCTTGTTTGAATAATCACAAAATACCAACTTCATTTGATAATAACAAATGCAAAGCCATAGTGGACACCTTGCTTGGGGTTTAGGAGGAGGGAAGAGTCCCTTCACTTTGTGGTCCTGCCTTGCATTACCTGGAGAATCGGCACTAGAATGTCTTCATTGTACCTGGTGAACTTCACCACCGTTATTCCACCATCTGTCCTTGACATACATCTGAGAGTGAAGAGTTACTCTGGAGACCAGACATGCAAACCAAGGTTAGGATGACCAAAGAGAAGAATTCCTATATAAGCTTTCAGTGAACCACTGTAGGTCTAAGAAAAATAAGTCCTTGCCCAGAAAAGGGTGCGGTGACATCACGTTGCTGCATGTTAAAACCCCTACTAAATGATTTCTGTAATTCCAAGAAATGCCTGGAGCAAACTCGCAGTGCTAGAGAGTGTTAAAAGAAAGGCTACAAAAAAAATCGTGAGGCTGGAAAACAGGCCAAAGAAGCTCAGTTATTTGTATTATGAGAGGAGGCTGAGGGGTGACGTGTACTAAGGCAGAAAAGAGATATTATGGAAATTATAAGACAAAGGGATAATGAGATTCAGTGGGTAGAAGCTGAAATTTGACAATTTCAATATTAAAATAAGATGCAAATCTCTAGCAGGATAATTAAACATTTAAACAGCCTATCAGAGAGGGTGGTGGACTTGCTATTGTTTGGCAACTTTATAAAAGACAATGTCTTCAGTGTTAATTTGAATTCTGTAGTCTGAATATATGGCTCAGGCTTTAATCAAAGAATTTGATAGTAAATCCTAAAACCACAGCAAACACCGATGATGTGTGTTCAGTACACTGCTTCAGTATACTGATTTATATACATATATATAGGTAACTTTGGGCTTCACGCACATTTTAATAGCATCTCAACATTTTCGCAAGTTAATGTCAAAATATTTAAATGGCAGCAACAAGCAACTTAAGTGCATGTCCGATACATGACTGCCTTCATGAAGGCACTGTCCTTCTAGTGGAAAAAATATATTGCGTGCTATCTATACTCTAAATATGCTGAAACCCAGGAGAGTAGTCTTGTTAATGACACTTGCAGCTTGTGCAGGTATTGGTCAAGAGCCCTTCTAGGCAGGAATCTGTTGGCCTCTGGCAGCTCTTTGTTCTGTATACAAATGAAAAAGAAGAAATAGTGGGGTGATGGATTACAGTAGGCTCCTGGAAACTGTTTCATTGCTCCTGTTCAGGATTAGAATTTGTGAAGAGGAGAGTTAAGAAACAGCTAAGGCCCCCAGGCTTTGGCATGTACATGGACCTATAGAGCAGGAAACACTGCACGTTCCTTCTCAGTTAATGCTGTTGGTGTAGCCTTCACTGTATGCAATGGGAATTTTAATGTACTTATTATTGTATTCTACAGTTTATTCCAAACTTGCTCGTTTTCTTTGCTCTGTCCTCTATGGCTTCTGATTCTTGCCTGGTATTTTGGGAATCCTACAGGAAAACCAGGAAAGGGATATAGGAGAGAGAAGAAACAAACCTGAAAATGGAGGAAGACCACAATAATAAGATATAATTAGGAAGTTCTTGGCCTGATTGTGTCATGAAAGGGATAATTGCTCTGGAGAGTAGGCAGCCTTTACACTGCAACTGAGTTAGCAGAGAGAAAAGGGGAAGTGTGTGTCTTGTGCATGTAGTGTAATGAAGGTGGTGTGAATTTAACAACTCTGGACCTGGAGAGAATATGCATGCCATCATTTGTTGCAGCAGTGCATTTTGTGTGAATCTGCAAAGCTTCAAAAAACTACAGCAAACTGCTAAGGACTTTGTACAATAAAACTGCTTCTATTTAAATACCAGCTATCTAACATCATTTAAATGGAACATATAAAACACACAGCTTCTGCTTCTTTTCCTCTACTCATTTCCATATCTATTATGTACACTCTGTATGGTCCACAGTGATTACTCGATAAACCCATTAAGTTATCAGCAGGGCATATTTGCAGGGCATATTCACTCTAGATGTTATCATTCAATTCACATAAAGGTGAAATGGTTTGTACAGGGCGTAGTCTAGAAGCTGTTTCCCACAGAGGCTTTAATTAATGATAGTGTGCTACAGCAAATATAGAATATGCCAGATAGGAAAACAGAGTACGGAAAGTCCAAAGAACAGGCCAAATTAGACTGTGGTGCTGTGTTTGGGCTAACAAATAAATGCATTATTAAAAAAAGGGATGTAATCAAAGATAGAAATGGAAGCTGATGCAACTCAACTGCAGTGGATTAACTGCTGCTAAATTTGGGACTGTGCAGACAGGATCATCCTAGAATAGGTTGTTTTGGTTTGGAATTAAAGGAATTATCTGCAGGTTGTTCTTTGTTCTCCCCAGTTCTCCCCTATTTAAATGAATTTGTCTGGGGAAAATGTTGTTATGGCAACATATTTTTTCCAAATTTAATCTCTCTGTTTCAGACTTACAAGTTAAAATACTAAGAAAATGGAATTAAGGAAATACATAAACACAGTTTTATTGCCTAAGCATAGCTGTAGATTCCTTTCTAGATCAGAAAATTATTGTGTCTTGAAGAGCAAAGTCAGATACACAAAGCTATTGTCAATGATGTGTACACAGCTTTGTCGCTGCCATGAGAAGGGGAGGTTTAGGTAGAAGGTGTGCAGGAGGCCTCTTATGTGAGAAGGGAGAGAGGAGGAAAAGCCTTGGAGACTCTTTTGTCCCAGAGAGACAGAAAGGGTAGGTGAAGGCTGATGCTGTTGCATGAGGCTACCCTTCCCAACACTGGCTGCTGCCAAATTCAGAATAGTCTTTTACTAGTGACAGCACTGCCTACAAGCCAGGATGTCTGATAGTGTCACAGGCAAAAGTAAGCAAGGGGGTCATGCTGCTTTTCTGTCCTGCACAACTGTGTGCTTTGATTTTCCAGGGCTGTTTTTTCCTTCAAACATCTCACTGCAACACACTTTATTATTACAGCCTTCAGAGGTTTATCTCTGGCAGGAGGTCTTCAGCATTGTGTACCTCTCTATATAAAAATAGTCAGTCACCACCTTTGCCTAAACTTTCCTATTGCATATGCTTATGATATGCCTGAATGAACAAAAAACTTGACTTGTTATTGTTGTGTTTAAAATCTTGTGTATGGCAAAGAGGTAGTGCACCTTATACAAAGCCAAGAATTTATTATTAATATAATTTAGAGTCTAATCATTGTTAGTCCAGATCTAATTGTTGGGGGGGGGGGGGGGGGGGAAGAATTAAGCTTGAATTCTTCATTTGTATCCCTTTTCCTGGTGTTACATACATCGTCCCTCTTTTTCTCCAGTATCTGGGGTCCTTCACTAGGAGGACTATGATGTGGTTTTTTTCTCTTTTTTGTCTAGGTTTCACCTGGGATCATTTTTCTTTGCTTGCTGACAGACTTTTTCACCTTTGCTCTTTCTTCATTGGTCTGCATCTCCATGTTGTGTCTGAATTTGTGATGCCCATTACAAAATTCTTTGTTCTCTTTATTACCCCTAAATCCATTTTTTCCTGGCTCCAGGTATTTCTTTAACTGACTGTTGGTAAGTTTCTTATACCCATGGGGTATCAGTGCCAAGTCTCTGCCGTACCTCTTCTCACTCCATGCCTGTGCTCCTTTGCACCACATCCTGTGTCTCCACTGCTGAACCCCCGCTATTGTACCATGTCTCTATTTCTATACACTACATCATTACATTAGAACTGTAAAAATCTCATTGTATAGAAAATACAGCCTTGTTACTGCTACTTATATAATGCTATGGTTGTACCATATGAAAAAAGTAAAATGAACCAGCAAAATTGCTGTCACCACTAAACCAGGTGAAACAAATCTGCAGGCAGGTCAAGAACAGTTCAGACAGGTAGACTGACAAGCCTCAGTCCTGAGGACTTGCAAATTAAGTATAAGGCTTATGGCCTGCAGCCAGCAATGGCAGTATTGTATTACAGGGATACATGGTAACAGAATGCCTGGTTTATTGCATTAAAGGCCTATAAAAACTAGTTCTTGTTCATCTCCAAGTTTGTCACGAGTAGCATTTCAGTCTTGAAGCTGTTGATTTCCTACTTTCCATGATTCTGGGAATCAGGTATCCTTATTTTGAAATTTGTTTGGATGTGTTCTTGAGGCTGTACAAAATTCTGCCGTCCCAGAAAGACTTGGTTTCAGGTTTTGTCTCTCTTCACCTGCTCAGAAGAACAATTTTTACTTTATTATTTCATTTAAAAAACATTTTTAATTTTCACAAACCATGGCCAGTGTTTTTTCTAGTGATACAGCAGTACAGCAAACACTGGTGCATTGAAGACTTTAGATCTGCTTTAAAAAAATCACAATCTGAAATGTCCGTATAGCTTATATTGCTCATTTCCCATTGAATCCTCCAGCAGCCTCTTTGCTGAAGTTAGCCACCTATTTTGATACAAGCTGGTGCTTTGCACCCAATTTTGTTTTAGATGGGGACAATGAAAACTTGTACTTCTTTCCTTCTCTCTAAAAGAAAACTATTTGGACTTTTGCATCAATTTCCAGGACAGGAATAAATTTTTGTCAAGTAGCAGGAATGATTTATGCAGGTCTATTTTTAGAGCTGGACTGTTCATGCTTGAATACATGTAGGAGTGGGGCTGCTGTGTCTGTACTCTGTCAATGAAGAGCCTTGGTCTGAGAATTCTTCCAAATATTTGTGCAAATGAATGAAGCTTTTTTCTCCCTTTGCGATAAATTAAAAAGACAACAGTATGCATTTATACTGCTTGATCATTTGCTGATTTAATTCCTAAGTGTACCTGCAATGTGCTAGATGGATTTTTCACACTATGCTTTGGGCAATACTATATTCTTGCCTTTAGGAGACTCTATGATACCGGTATCTGCTTTAACAGGACTTGGCAAGTTATACTGCATGTACAGACTGCGTGATTGGGAGGAATTGATGTTCGGAAGTAGGAATGAACTACAAAAGAAGATCTTAACCCAGGTGTGTGCTTTGAGGGAGCTTTGAAACAGTTCATCACTGTAGGTTCAAAGATTCAATCTGTGCTTCTCAGCTTATTTCATCAGACCCTGTTAGATGGTGGAAGGGGAAACTAAAACACCAACATAAAAGAAGCTTCAAGTCGCATCTGTCACATTAAAGAGTCTCTGTTAAAATAGCAGTAAAAAGCATCCATCAGGGGATTTGCTGGATTTATCCAGGAAAGGATAGCTTTCCTCTGCCTGTGGAGAGGATGATTAGCAAGGCATGCGCACACAGAGGCAGTGAGAATTCATTAGTCCCAGGCCACAAGTAAACAGGATTCTGCAAGATTAGATCTTGGGTTGTAACATATAGTGATATTACCTGGTTATGTGATGAACTTGGGCAAACTCAGTTTTTAAAGCTCAGTGCACAAGATTTTTCAATTACTTTTTTTTTTCTTTTTAGAAAGAGCTTGGCACACACACAACACTATTTTGCTCTTCTTGTTAAGTGTCATTAGTGGTTTCTGAAGTGCAGCTGTATGTAACTGCACTTTCATCTTCAGTATTATACTTCCTTAAGATTTTTGTGGCTAACACTGCTATCTGAGGGAGACTAAATTAGTCTGCAAAAACCCTGTCTTTTATGTAACTACACTTCCATACGTTAAAGGTATTTCACCCCTTTCTATTTTACAACCGGCTAATTGCTACACTTTCTTGGTGTTATTTAACTGAACTAGTTCCCCCAAAACTTGGTGTTTAAGGCTTCCTTTATTATGTGTTTGCCTCTGGCCAAATTTTCTGATTCTCTTATGCATAGGAGCAAGATCTCTTAAGGAAAAGGACAATGTAGTATTTCTTCACTTGGCCAAAATAGCCTGTAAAGTTTGAGTTCGAGCAGGTATGGTTTAGCTACCTTGCAAGGCTGCTTTCAGTAACTTGTAATGGGCAGTAGCTTTCACAACAAGAAGGGCTAACAGTTCTTCTTGTAGCAGTGTACTGCTGTTTAAGTATTAAATGCTAGGAATCCACTCCTGAAATTGTAGAACTATTGTTGTTTTTAAATAGTGTGGAAGCAAGCTGTGAAGTCTTCCCACTAGCATTGATGGGAATTGAACCATGTTTCCAGTATGCTGACTGTCAGGAAAGAGAAAAGGTTTGGAGAGTTTGATGGATTAAGTTTTTTAAAGTTTCTGTAGAGATTAGATATTTATCACAAAAGTTTTTATTGCTGGAATCAGAAGCCTAAAACTAAGTACAAAGAAAGATAATGAATTTTTACCTGACATGTGAGGGAAACCATGAAGTTGCTTAGAAATTGTCCTGTACTTGCTCACAGGTCAGCATGGGCCATCTCACAGCATCTTAAGGCCTGGCCAGCCTCTAAGAGCTGAACAGTCCTCAAAACCGGCTTTGCCAAGAGGCCTGTCAGTCATCTGTAAGTACTGAGAAAGGATTCAGAATTCAAACCAGCCTGTTTGTTCTCTTTTTCTCTCCATTTAAGCACTTCTGTGTCCAGTGACTCACAGGCAGCCTTGTCCTTGGGACAGGACTCCTCTTTCCTACAATTCCTGTGAAGAGCACTTCACCACAGAGACAGCAGTCAGGCAAACTATATTAATTACTGATCCCAATCTGTGACTTTGGGGTTTTTCAAGAAAGTAAAGGCTTTGAAGAAGGGTCAGTCTCATTTTTCTTCTCACCATTAGCCTCTGGCTCATTTGGCTATTGGGCCGGACCCAAGCTCCACATCGCTCTGCACAGTGTCTGTGGTTCGGTTCAGTCTTCATGCCTAAGATAATAAACTGAATGCTGTAGTGTAGCCAGCCTTAAAACCTGAATTTATGTCTGTCCCTTGCACATCCAGTTAATAAAAAAAGTGTTTTAAGATTTAGATTCCTTGTTCACTGGTGCCAGGACTATGTGAAATGTTAGGACTGCCTGGGGCTAGACTTTCTCTGGGTGCTGGGCAAAAGCCAATTTTTTGTCTGTTTAGTCCTTTTAAGGACACATAGCATAGCTCTACAGCAGAAGTGATGCAAAACTCAAGCTTGATAGACTTAGTAATGTTTAGGAGATTCTTCTCAGTTTTGCCTTGCTCCAAGGCTCTTATATCTGGGGATTTACTGGGTTTATTTAGGGAGAAAGAAAGCAAAGACTCAGAAGTATCTTTTGCAGAGCCTGAATCAGCAGGATACTCTTGTCATATATTGGCAATTTGACTAACTTTAAAGGTAGCAGGGCTACAACTTGGTTACTTGCTGGGACAGATTAAAAATTCACTCTGAATTGCTTTAGCAGAAAATTTAGGTCTTGATGCTGATTGAGATGGGGATTCTCTATAGCAGTTGTCTGCCGTATATCATGACAAGCAAGCTGTGACTGCATATAATAATAAAAAATAAACAATAAAATGACTAAAGCGTTAGAAGAGAATTGTCAGTTTGAACAGCAGGAGGAAGATTATTCTTGTGACATGACTAGAAAGAAACATTTGTGATTGCAGAGACCGAGGCTCAGCCTAGTCATATTATGTCCAGAGATGCTTGAAGTTTGTCTAGATGTCTCCTAGCCAGGGCCAAAGTCTGTCAGTCTTAAAATGGAATCTACTGCACAGCACTCATAATGTGTGAAGAAGTGGTTGTTGGTGGAGAAGCAGAAGAGGGCTAACATGAGAGCTGTGAGGTGGTTTAAAGGTGAGGTAGCAAATGGGTGTCACTGGGTAAGCATTTGAAATGGAAGGATTAAACAAGCAATCAGTCCGTAACGATCTGCAAAACACCAACTTTACTTTGGGTGTCTGGCAGAAAGTCAGTTTGGGAAATGATAAGGCTTCTGTATGTATTTCAATAACGACCTTGCTATATCGGTAAATATGGAGGTGCTGCTAGGATAATGCTGCTACAAGACATTTCAGCACTGTGCACTAGGTGAGTAAAATGCAGTGATGTCCTGACTGCTAAGAAGCATATTTTGTCTGAAATTGAGCAATAAGTAAATGGCAATCCCATGTTAGACATGTGTGACTGTTCACTCAGCTCCTGCTTAGATTTTGGCTAACGCGGCTCATGCTAAGGCCTGATGTATGCTGGGAGCAGCGCCATGAGGTCAAAGTGAGAGCACTAAGTAGGCAGGACAAGTGGCCAGGAAGACTTGAAGGGCCATTGTGCTGCCATGATGACCTGCAAACTTCTGTCTCCTGTAGCCATTATCTTTTGTCTGGCAGTTTCCTCAGAATCCACTAACTTATGGAAATAGTATAGACCAAACCTCCAAGCTGGAGGGTGTAAAACATCAACTTACACCAAAAGTTTTTGAAGCGGATCCAACAGTAGCTAGACTGCTGAGGCTTTCATGCTTCCCAGTGCAATACAGAGGACATCTGCACCATGACGAAGGGGGAAGGATGAGCACTCTCACCGTCGGCTAGGTAACTAATTGTTTTCATTTGCTTATAGGTGCACAATATTAAGAGTTACAGGTTATAAGTTATGAAACCTTATAACTTGAATGGTGAATAAGTGAATTAATGTGATAGACTAGTCTGGGCAAAAGGGTATTGAGCCCCTGTTTGTCATGTTTGTTTATTATATTTCTTAATAAACTCATGAAATAAAGTTTAAATCACAGAGAACGTGTCCTGTAAATTTCAGAGATCTGAATGGACCTCCACAAACACATGTGTGATTTCATGGAGGAGATGACAGCACTACAGCTTCAAGCTGCCAGTCAGCCAGGAACAGTCTGCTCATGGCTTTTAACATTCCTATTTGGTAAGTTTGGAAAAAAATGAAGTTCCAGGAGCTTTGGTGTTTAGGAATCTATCACTCCTTCCCCCTCAACTGAAAAAAAAAGGAAACCCCGACAAAAATCCTATGCGTTGATCTCTGTTATTAACATTAGAGAACCCCATGGATAGGCATATTCATCAAAGGCAAGGTGTTCTGTGTGATAAGAACATTAATCATGACTGCTTTTACATGGTTAAAAGGGAAAAGATTACACTTTAGTGAAACTTGTTTATAAACCAGTACCTGCAGTCCTGGTTGAGTAACTGGGGGATGATGTCTATCTTCTTTGTAACCCAACCTGATCTTTAGCCTAAATCCAGTCAGTACTTCCGTAATGGATCTCCTAAAGCACACACCAAGGTCCAATCTCGCAATTAATCCTCCCTGAGAGGAGGATTTCATGGCCTAATCATCCTCAAAGCCAGTGCTGAGACCCTCTAAGCCTTTTCACCCTCTCTCTCTCTCTTCCAGGCTGTGCATAGATGCCTTAGTTCAATTGTAATGATTTAATTATTTGGGGAACATATGGCATATAAAGCTAAAAGGAAATTGATAAAATGTACCTATGTTCCTTGTAGGTAACTAATGAACCATGGATCTAGGCAGAATAGCACATGCCAGGGGATCAAATCCTCATTATTCATATTGCCAAAACACTGACTGGACTTGGAAGAGAGAAGTTCTGTGCCACCGCTCCTCCAGCTGTGTTGTTCTGCTGCATCTTTTAGGGGCAGGCTTGCTCTTGCAATTTAAAATGACTCTGAGTAGCCAGAGTCTGCTCTCCCACCCTTTCTGTTCCTCTGCTGGGATTTTTCCAGTTTAATATTATCGGGCTAAGAACGCCTTATGTATCTATCTATCTACCTATCTATCTATCTATATATCTCAATATAAATATATATGTCTTTTAATGGCTGATAAGATATTCTTTGGATATCTTGGGGCCATTTCAAAAGAAGCTGGACTCCTATATTTAGGAAGCTGAAATGAACCTTAAGTCAGTGTTTTTGATACTCCAAAATTTTCTCCTAGAAAAAGACATTCTAATTGGCACTGAAGGTTACAGTTCTGCTACATTCATAATACAGAAATGGAAAAAATAAATTTACATAGTTCCCTGAGCTGTTTCACTAGCAATAGGAGGGGCTTCTTACAGCAGTGGAGGCAGCTCTGCTTGGGTTTGCAGCAGCCACTTTGAAGAAAGTATTAAGGAAAAAGAGAAGTAGCAGACAAAGAACAAGGGAATATCAATAAGTGGGAAACAATGGCAGAAGTAGCTAGGGATTACTTGAGGCTGAATTGAAATGGTAGGAAAGTATTTGCGTGACAGACTTGCTGGTTAAATTATGGATCTTTGGACCCTCATGGATTATAGTTTTGACACCAACTGTATAACCTTGATGCATTATGTTGGTTACACCCAGGAAATGGTTGATGTCAGTGCTAACAACAACTCTGGACTACTGGCCTGTCAGTGGCTGGTGGAAATCTCTCAGTCAGAGAATTGATTTGTGCAAAAACCTATAGAGCTAAATTTCTCCCCTCTGGAAATACGAGGAAGGCAGGTCCCTGATGTTAAATTGACATATCAACTAAAAAATCCCTTTTTGCTTTTTGGTAGGTCTTTATGTAGAAGAAAGGGAGGACATGTAGGGGAACAGACACGGATCAGGGCCAGTTTCTTTCATTCCAGCAAGAGTTAGAAATAATCTGCCCTTATACTTCTGGGCCGTTTGCATACAAGTAGCAGATTTAGCAAAATATTGGTCAATTCCCAGTTGGAGTGGAAATCAGGTTTTGTCACTTCTAAGTTAGAGCCTTAAACTGTAACTTAAGAATTGGTTCTCTCCTTACGAAAATACAGAATTTGTGAATATTTTGCAGAAGAGAGAGAAGTGAGCTGTCTGGAAGCACACGGGCTGACCGCCGAAACAGCAGCACAGCCTCATTACTATGGGGCCTCGTTACTGTGTCCTGGCCACCTCTGCCAACCTCCTCTTGTGCTGCAGCGGCTCTGCAGTACAAAGGACCCTCAGCAAGGGCTTAGCTGCTCACACAGATGCTGCATTACCCTCCGCAATTCTCCTTCAGGTTATGATAGGGAGGAATCTCAGCCTGGATGCTTCTTTGTTTGTGTGTCAAGATATGTAATGTATAACACTTGAAAACTGTTTAGATGGGCTACTCATCCTGGGTTCTGAATCAAGCTTAAAAGAAAATGTCAGTAATTACTTGTTATGCCTTGGAGAAGAAAAGCAAGTATTTACCAAACAGAAGTACAGTGTATGCTTCAAAAGGAGGTTTTCAAAACAGCTATTAAAATTCCTGCCAGTGTTTCAGTGGGGAGGGTCTGCTCTCTGTGGAGGTGTCCACTTCAACAAGGCTTTTGTCCTGGTTTCAGCTGGGATAGAGTTAATTGTCTTCCTAGTAGCTGGTATGGTGCTATGTTTTGAGTTCAGTATGCGAAGAATGTTGATAACACTGATGTTCTCAGCTGTTGCTAAGTAGTGTTTAGTCTAAAGTCAAGGATTTTTCAGCTTCTCATGCCCAGCCAGCGAGAAAGCTGGAGGGGAACAAGAAGTTGGCACAGGACACAGCCAGGGCAGCTGACCCAAACTGGCCAACAGTGTATTCCATACCATGGGACGTCACATCTAGTATAGGAACTGGGGAGAGTGGGGGTGGGGCAATCGCCACTTGGGGACTAGCTGGGTCTCTATCGGCGGGTGGTGAGCAATTGCACTGCGGATCATTTGTACATTCCAATCCTTTTATTATTGCTGTTGTCATTTTGCTAGCATTATGATTATCATTATTAGTTTCTTCTTTTCTGTTCTATTAAACCATTCTTATCTCAACCTGTGAGTTTTACTTCTTTTCCCAATTTTCTCCCCCATCCCAATGGGTGTCGGGGGGAGTGAGTGAGTGGCTGCGTGGTGCTTAGTTGCTGGCCGGGGTTAAACCATGACAGCTTTGCAGAACAGTGCTGGTGGCTGAAAAAAAAAAAAAAAATGATGTGCTGTAAGGAAAGTATTGGAGAGCTTTTCCAGATAAAAGATATGGGTGGAACACATGTTGTCTGAAGAGATTTGTAAGGCACGGGAAATGTAAACTCAAATTGTGTAATTGCTTCAGGAGTTCAGAAGAGTCTCTGGTTATTCTCGTGGCTTTTTCTTTCTTAGGAGGTGGAGAGGAATGGATTTATCTAACTATCTATAGTAGCCTGTCCAAACTTATCCTGCTGAACATCTGCTTGTGAAGCAAGCCCCTGACTGAATGCTGCAAAGGGAGGTGCTGACTTGCGGCTGCAGTCTTTGCTGGTCTTAGCTCTTCTGGAGGCTGCCTGCCCTGTCGTGGGTGACGTTTAGGAGCAGCCAGACCAAAACATGGATACCACATTGAGGGGTGAGTCCTGGGTCCTATGTGCTTTGCCAGTACACCCCAAAATCTCATCTTCTTCCATCCAGATGCATTTTCTTTAGAGGGAGAGATTCTCCTTCTTGCTACATTAGGAAGAAAATATCAGGCCTTGTGCAGATAACATCTGGGAATGAGCAGGACAGGACCGTGGATAATTGTGTGATAGTTTCAGGACCCCTCACAAGCTTAAAAACCAGTGAGCAATCAAAATATTCCTATGTTCGTTACAAGATTTTCCCAAACTTATTTTCTTCTTTTTGAAAAGGTTTTCCTAAAGGAGGTTCTGGGTTGTGTGCAGATGCCTTGTTTTCCCAGTTCCTTGGCAGAGCAGCGTCTTCATTCTGACAGTCTGGCGAGACCGGTATGACTAATTTAGAGCACAAAGAGCAGGGTAAATTTTGGAGGATAAAACCAGGAAAAAACAAATGAGTTGACTCCATGAATGGACACATCTTCTTTATCACATCATTTCTTTGCACCTCACATTGTCATGTTTTACTCCTCAGCACCATTACCTTCGGGCTGAATTAGTGTAGTGTGATGTCCATCAGGATCTTTTTTATCCAAGAGTCCTAGGCTTGGTCCTTGACTTCGCTGGACTAAAGCACTGAACTTTGCAAAAGCTGGTGTCTACTGTTGTGAAAACTTTTAAAAGAAAAATAACTGACAGCTAAAAGAAGATTATTCTAGTCTACCTACGTTCTCCAGTTTGTCTTTTTCAGTATGTTTCTTTAATTACATGCTGCCAGATCCTCGGACTGTGAGAAATACTAATTTTTAAATGCAAGAAATACTTAGCAGAGAAAAATATTATTAAGATTTCTGGACAAGATTTGAGACCAAGAGCCTAATGGTGCTTTAATTTAGCATTAAGCATTTGTTATAAAAGCTATGACCACAGTAAACTTGTCTGGTACTAATGCGAATGTCCTGTGTTCCCACAGGAGACCCATTGAAATTCAGCTATAATTAATGTACCATTGCAGCAAAGTGTCAATGAAAAGTCATACTTTCTAGTGCTTGTCCTTTCAAAACAATTAAGCAATTAATTACTGTTCTATAAGCTCCTGCTCAGTTAAATGCCATTCTGACAAAAAGGTGCTGTTTCTTTATATCCTGTTATTCCTGTCAAATTATCTACCTGGCCTTTAAAAATTAACTTTTTTCTTTGTGTCATGAAGGTCACATGATGAAGAAGGTCATTGAAATTAACACACTAATAATTCAGCTTGCAAGTTTTGCTGTTAGCAGATCTTTGGTGGCCTTAATATAAACTACCTATTGCTTACGAATGGGAGATAAGTTATACAATGTAGGCCTCTGAACCTGCAGAACACTTTCATGTGCACAGTTTTTCTGCAAGAACTTGCTTTTGCATGAGTTTCTTTTTCTTAAGCTTTGCAACATCCTTTACATGAATATTATATGCCAGTTATTTATAGCTTTATCTATATCTTAGCTGATCCCTTCTGTTTCTACATTTAGACAGGTTGTTAGTGTTTCTAAATTAGCATGAATAGCTGTTTTTCACTTTAGTGCAGGGAGTCTTGGAAGCGATGGTACAAGTCTAACAACCACCTTTTCTTTTTTATTCACAGCAGACAAATTTAGTTTTGAGGGTGGGGTTTTTTGCATGCACTGGGAAACATGGATTTTTTGCCTGCCATGTAGATTTGTTGCCTGCCATATAGCTCTGGTCAAAGGGGACACTTTTCTTACAGCACAATCAGAACACTAAAGGGGAAAAAAATATGCAAATTCCCACTGAGGGCAATGTGGCATGTTGCTATGATGGAGCAGGACCAAGCTGCCAGTGAAAGAAGAGCTTCTGTATTCACCAAACTGAGATAGAAGGTATTGGCCTTGAGAGAATACTGCTCAGCATAAGAACAGTGGATCAACTGGAAAATTGTTGATGGAGCAATAACCACAGCTCTTGAACTATTTATCTACTGAAGCAATTTCATCATATTTTAGCACTTAATAATTTTAAATGACTAACAGACCTGATCTGTGAGAGATCACTAGACCATGGTATTCTATAAAGGGTCTTGGCATACCTTATAATTTATCCTAAAAAGAAATAAATGCACTTTTTATGGAGAAAAGCAGAGGCTTACCTTTCTCTTCATGGGTATTTTAGCATGGGCCATTTTTTGTTTTTTAGCATTCTTCCCCATATGTTTGAAATTTGTATCTGTCTGGACCTGGAAGTCAAAAGTTATCTGTCACTGGAGAGGTTTGGTGCAGTAAAAAATTATGAAGGCCCAGGTCTTCCTCTAGACAATTTATTATGGTCGAGGAAGACTCTTCAGTATGAAGAATGTCTAACGGAATAAATTTTAATAGGTCACAGCTCAGATATGAGAGTGAAGGTGTCCTAAAAGCGGATTTTTTATCCGGTGTCAATAGCCCAATCTCACACACTCAGGAGAGATATTGCTTTATTCTGTGCTGGGTGCTCAGTGGGCTTTCCACAAATCAAGCACACCAAATTCATCAGGTGTGTCCCTTTTATACAGTAACCATTGCATCTAATGTATTAAACTCCTCCTACCTAGTACATATTCAAACTATCTCATGCATATGCCTAGGATTACATAAACATGACACATCAGATGCCTTCTCTGCATGTGTGGGGGTCTCTGGTGGTCCTTGGTGGTCATCTGAGGAGGTATCCCCTCCTCACTTTGACTACTAAGTCGCTCTGTGTTGAGTCAATGATTCATCTTCCTGCCAAGAGGGTTGTGCCATCAATCAGGAAGAATAGAAGGGATCAGAATTGGTGCTCCAGGCGAGGCACCATTAAACAGGAAGAGTAGAAAGCTCAGAATGATCTTGGCTAACTAACTTAATTTAAAACAGGACTTTCTAATCTACCACAGGATTTTCTATACCTGACATCAAAGACAGAATGTCAAAATGACTCCCTGCAGCATTTTTTCTGCCTGCAGAAGTGCTACCTCCCATCCTTTCTGTTTCTGTCCCTGTGTTGGCAAGGATGTTCATGTAGTTGGATGCCTGAACCACATGCAGTTCCCAGCATCCATATAGATATCTAACTGGGGGAGTACTGACAGAAGCATGCTCTGCAGAGACATGCAAATATTTATCTGAGTCATCAGTGTGCTAGTATTTTACTAGCAGAATAAGGTCTATATTTATAGGGCACCTGAGTCACTAGCAGTAATGGATGCAATTTGTCTAGATTGGAAACAACTTTGCAAAGTTATGCTAATTTGATATGAACATACTGATGTTTTGAAAATATTTTTTAATATATTGAATATGGAGAACAGACTCTTTCTCCAGGGTCCTTCACTGAGCATCCAGTCTAATCTGAGACTTAGACACAGGTCTTAGGTTAAGGCTATCGGTTTTACTCTTGTCCTGGTTTCAGCTGGGATAGAGTTTATTTTCTTCCTAGTAGGTGGTATAGTGTTATGTTTTGGGTTCACTATGAGAAGAATGTTGATAACACTGATGTGTCTGCCTCAAGGCTTTTAGTTCAGAGGATACCAGACAATCACATTTCTTTCCCCAACTGCTTAGATTTGATCTTGCAAATCAGTGTGTTAGCCATGACAGAAAGGCTGGGTGAACAGATTTTGTGGATAACCCCTTCCAGGTTGGCTGAATTAAAGCTTTGTATGCTCGAAATATTAAGCAATGGGTGTAGTTTTTGTACAAAGAATCATAAACCTCAAGACATATGTGCCCTCTCACGTAGTACCAGTGTTACATTATATTTGTGATGAGGTTCACCCTTCCACCTTGTCCTGTTTATCACTGTTGACTGGGGATGCAGATATCTGAGACTGCTGGTTTTCGTGGTTCAGGAGTTCACAGAGCAGGGTGTGGACCAACTACTTTGTTTCAGTGAGGTAACAGGGCATTGATTCTGCTGATGTTAGCAAAACAGTAAGAATAGAGTTGTTTCTGTCATAGTTAATACATTGCCTCACTTGGCTGTCTTTACAGGACCTAAATTTGTAAATCCACCTTCTCAAGATATAAACAACCACCACATGCAACAGTGGGTGCTGAACATGTGCAAACCTTGCTGATGCTTAATAAGGTGCCTGAGTGGGTAATAAGATAGCAGCCACACTTGAAAAGCCTTAAGCCCCATTATGGGCACTTATACCATGCATTCAAAATCTGTTGTTCTGCACAAGCATAAATGCTGGTACTTGCTTCTGCTGGTCTGCCAGTAAGAGTTGTTTTGCATCAAGGTTTATTTTCCAGTTTAAATGCATTTTCAACTCTCTTTTAGGGTTTTTGCTGTTCCTAGATGTTTCGGATGGAGTTACTTTTGGAAAGAAGTTATTTTCTCCAGCAAACACCTATTGTCCTATGTTTGCTTCACCATATTCTGACAGTTAATTTTACTGCAACAGAGACATTTGTCTTAATGAGATGTGAATTCTGAAGATTTTGGACCATTTATTTGCCCACAGGAAACAAGTGTAACTTGCAGGAACTGGTCTGAAAGAGGCTTATCGTGGAGATGAGGCAGACACCACTCTCTCCTGCTTGCTATCCCTGGTTAGCAGGGACACACAGAATGTCCTAGCTGTCATGTAGCACTTCAGTGTCAACACTCTGATTATGATGATCTTGTTTCAAAAAGGGAAGTGTTTCTGAACATACTTAACTCAGATTTGTTCACATTTTTAACAACCCAGGAAAAAGGAAAAGCGCCCAACTGAGTGAGAACTGTCTATACTGCACCTGATAGTAAAATTGGAAGGTGATTTAATCCTTTCTAGGTTAGCCTCTCCTCCTTTTCCATGGGACCTACTCTGGTACATCTCTCTGTGGTGTGTAAGTCTGCTTACGGAAGTGTGGAGGCAAAGTGTGAGTGTGTCTGCCTACTTTTATAGCTCCACAGGCACTGGAAGAATACAGTGACAGAAATGTTTTTGAAGGAATAACATGAACTATACGTAATGCCTTCAATTACACTGTTGTAAAACAAGGATGGCATGACAGGGATGTGAGACTTCTGTTTTTTTCCCCTGTATTTATTTGAACTTTTCTAGCTTTGGCTGACAGCTCACTGCTCAGCTTCTGGGGTTGGAGCCTGGAGATGTGCACATAAAATGGTACTAAATGGGAATTATAGTTTCATGTATTGCCTTTCACATACTTAGCATGTGAATTTTACAGATAAATGAAGAGTAGGGTAGTGGAGAATACCTGAAGAATATTAAGTTCTTCAGTGGCATCCCTAGTTGCAAACTGGAGAGCTGTAGGACTGTTTTCTACTGATAAAATAAACAAACAAACCAACAAACAAGTTTGGCTTTCAGGGCTTTCAGGAACTGTTAACATGATGAGAGTGCTTTGAATTGCAATGGATTGCTCTCAGGTAGCTCTGAACTCAGGTAAAAGGCAAACTCTTTTACATGGAAGAAATCTGAAACTTGCTTTTAGTTAATTACCTAATAATAAGTTGTTGGGGGGCAGGAAAGTGGGCTGCAGGTTTTCAGCTGCTGGCAAACATTTTATCTAAAATGTTTTTCCTAAGTTTTTGATGGTTAGGGTAGGCTGAGAGACAATCTGTGAAATTTAAAAAGCTTTCAAGCTTCAAAACTCTTAATGTGTAAGAGAGTTTTGCAGGGGGCTGGGCTAATCTAACCTGCTTATTCCTTATACCTTACACCTTTTGCTTAGGAGCAGCTTCTCAAAACCCAAAGTTGGTAGATTTAACCAAATGCGTGTAAATTAGAGAATTGTGTTGGCATCAGCTATAAGCAATAAAAAAAAATGGTTGCAAGGGACAGCATTTCAGTTTTCACTCAGGATGTCCTGCTGGGGAAACTCTGAATCTGCTTACCTGTCAGAGGACCTAAAAAATCCTCTTCATAAGAAGCCCAGCTGTGTTGTGGACTGGAGCCAGGTCCCAGTGGGGCAGTAGTGGTGTCCTGCTCGGTATGGGTATGAATGCTTTAGCTCACTGGGCCTGAGTGCTCACTGACTCCACATTAGTGGAATTAGGCACATCTCAGAGCTATTTCAGCTCCTTTTTCACGTGTGTCTGATGACATTTTAAGTTTATTGTAACTGAACTAGGAAATAGTTATAGAACTTTTCAAAGTGTCGTCTTTTTCTGTTTTTCCTCCCAGCTCTCACTTCAGTTAAACTGGTCTATTTTACACTGTTTATTGTCCAGCTAGCTTGCTTTATGGTATTTTTAAACTGCAGTGGAGTCTCTAGCTAAAAAAAGAAATTTGTAACAAAAGACATGGGGTTAAATATTAATTTCCATCAGGCTGAAGTTCAAGTGTTAATGGTCATTGTATATGCAGAGAAAAAGTGTTGAGGTTTTTTGCCTATCAGAATATAATCAGCTCTTGTTTTTCTACACTTGGTAATGAAATGTAGTTAGATGTCTCAGGTGACATGAAAAATGTATATACCAGCTTTTAGAGCACTGACTATTACTTTTAAAACCTTTGATTTAAGCTACTTGATAACTTTGCTATGATACCATGTAGTTAACAGGGTCATTAAAAGACAAATGACCAAGTCACTTATGAAATGCTTGAAAACTATTAGGGAGAATGGGTTTCAGTGGAAGCTGGAGTTTTCTGGCAGTTGTGTTGGCAATTATCACACAGCTTCTAAGCTAGCCATGAATTTTTATTTTGCAGGTCTTGAAAAATATTTCTTCACGTGGCATAGGACTGGTTATGTAAAAAATACATAAAATATCAGAACAGTGGTTTAAGAAAGAATATGGAATAGTTGAAGGAGAAGCCAATAGGCATAACATGCAGTGTGTCTACCAAGACAGTGATCTGTCTTTCACAGTGTTTTAAAATGTGCTGATCTGAAGCAAAAGCCTATCTAATGGTCCATGCATTCTTTACGAAATATCAGAAAAGCTCTTTGGATGCTGTTTGTCAATACAGACCTTTTTACAGACCCCAGTATTGACAACTGTCATGGCTGTCAAGATTTGCAGAATAACAAAGCACATCTGCCTCAAGATTCAGGATCTAGAGTTCAATGCACAAAAGTTACCATGCACTATTCTTGCTGCAGCAGCAAGGTTAGGA
Source organism: Haliaeetus albicilla (assembly GCF_947461875.1). Lineage (NCBI taxonomy): Eukaryota > Metazoa > Chordata > Aves > Accipitriformes > Accipitridae > Haliaeetus > Haliaeetus albicilla. The sequence goes on from NC_091516.1 coordinate 37,902,500, forward strand.
CATTCATGGCTGTACTTTAACTACTAATTGCAGGTTGATTGTGAATGCCCAGTGCACCATCTAGTAAGATAAATAGTAGGATAAAATTATTTTTACTAATCACTTTATTTCAAACTCTGTTGCTTTGCAAACATTTAAACTCTACTGCTTTGGCAGCAAAACAGTGGATTCGGTTGAGGAAGCTGGAACTTCTGAGTGAACTGCATTTACTAGCTGCAGCTGATCATATAAACCTAGTTGTTTGTTCAATTGGGGAAGATACTGAAGGAGAAGTTGAGACACTCTGAGTTCCTTCAGACTCCTGAAGTCAGGAGATCAGCTTAAGTTTTGTGATTCCATAGCTAGATCAGCCTGGAAAAATACAGTATTGATCTTTCCTAGGTGGACAGACAATAAATGAACATTCGACTTGGGGAAGTTAAATCAAAATCTCTGTGCTGAGGAAGGCCTGCCTTGCAGAACATTAGACATAGCTTCTGTGTGGTGGCTTTGTGGTTTTGAGTAAAATGCTGTAAGTGATGGACAGTGTCCCATGAGGCCCAGGAGGCATCATGTAACTTGCTTCAGCAATCTGATCGTTTTGACACATGTCAATATTTGGGTGCAATGCCCCTCTGGAAAGACATTGTTTAGGAAGAGGAATTTATCTTTAAATTTCTCTTTAGAATAGATAGAAAGGTCCTGCTGTTTTATGGAATGGGACCTGTATGTTTGTAATCAGAAATAGGGATTTGCAAGTGAGGTACAGGAGAATGGCAGTGGGGGGTTTAGAGTACTACTGAATATCCAAAGGCATCTGTTCCCTGCAGCTATTTTTGCCCCACAGATTGTGGTAAAACACCAGTACACTGGACGTGATTCAAACAAATTAAGAAAACAGTCTCTCCCTTGAAAAGCAGGATGTATGTATGTATATGTATGTATGTGAGGGGGTGGTGGTGACTGATTAAAAAAGTGGAGCAAGTGTTAAGAAAGACAACACATGCAAACAATTAAAAAGAATGAACTAACATTAGTCACATCCTATGTGAAATTGAGCTGATAACATAAACTTTCTGTGTCGTAGTTCGCTATCTGCTTTTGAAATCCATTCCCCTCTGCCCCCAGAAAAAAAATCATGAAGTACTCATTGCTAAAGAGGCAGTATGAAGGGAACAAGGAGGTATGATGAAAAGGTGCAACTGGTAGCACTACTATTGTGGGGAAGAAAACAAAAAACCTGGTATAAAGTGAGAACGGAGTTAATTCCCTTATCTTCTGAGGTGACAGCCTGCAGATCACTGTATCTACCATGTGTGAGGGGGAGGGAGAGGTAGGAAGCCCTGATGCTGTGCACTAGGAAGTTGTTAACTGTTGTCTGATTATCTGAAAGATCATTCTGCAGGGTTTCTGGGATGTCCCAGAGGTGCACTTGCTACTGGTACTTCATACAAAAATGGTTTTTATCTTTTTTTCCTTTTGAATGGTTTCTCAAGTGTACCACAGAGAATAAACATCAAAGAATTATCAGGCAAAATAGTACTTTAAATATGTTTAAACCAATCAGCTATGCTAAATGGCTCTAGATATTTCTTAGGTATTTTGTAAGAACATACGGTTGTTTAAAACATGGATCTGCTTATGCTGTGTTTAATACAGCATATATTAGTGATCAGTTGTTTATATCATTGACACTGTACCTGTGTCCTGGTTTCGGGTGGGATAGAGTTAATTTTCTTCTTAGTAGCTGGTACAGTGTGTTTTGGATTTAGTGGGAGAATAATGTTGGTAACACACTGATGTTTTAGTTGTTGCTAAGTAACGCTTATCCTAAGTTAAGGATTTTTCAGTTTGCCATGCTCTGCCAGCAAGCAGGTGCACAAGAAGCTGGGAGGGAGCATGGCCAGGACAGCTGACCATGACTAGCCAAAGGGGTATTCCATACCATAGGGCATCATGCTCAGTATATAAACTGGGGGAAGCTGGCCAGGAGGCCCTGACCGCTGTTCAGGCATCAGTCAGCAAGTGGTGAGCAACTGCATTGTGCATCACTTGTCTTGTGTTTTATTTCTCTCTCTCTTTTTTTGTTATATTCCTTTTCATTGCAATTCTTATTATTATATTTTTATTATTATTGTTATTTTATTTTAGTTACTAAACCATTATTATCTCAACCCATGAGTTTTACTTCTTTTTTTAAATTTTCCTCCCCATCCCACTGGAAGCAGGGGGGAGTGAGTGCGTGGCTGTGTGGTGCTTAATTGATGGCTGGGCTTAAACCACAACAACCTATCACAGGGCCAAAAAGTGATTACAGTGGTCAGTACTGCAAACTGGTGCTTCAGTGGAAGAGGGTCCATTTGGCAAGAGGGAAGGAAGGTTTGCCAGTTCTCCAGATTGATCGTCCCTAGCAGGCAGCACCAGTCAGAGAAAAAATCTCCATGTGTAATGTGTATCAGCAGAAGCTCCTTCCAACCAGGGCTCACAGTGAGATACTCAAAATGCTTTCTCTGTTCCCTCCCTCCTCTCACCTTCCTGCCTGTAACATAAATGCAGCTCATGCTCTTCTGGTGTAGCTATGCTCAACCCTGCTACTATAAAAAGAAAGATCAAAGCACAGCTTGGTTACCCTGGGTAGCTCTATATGCTGGAATGGGTGAACCTAATTCTCACTGCAGGCATCTGAAGCCAGGAGGAATTACTGGTATCATTTTACAGCTGGAGGGAAAGAGACAGAAAGGTTGAAATACTTTATTCAAGGCCAAAACTGAGTCAGAGAAGAAATGAAAGGCCTTTGGAAGCTCCTATCCTCCTTAAAGGTAGTTAGAAAAACTTTTTTCAGCACAAAGTCTTCGAAGTGCTGCCTTTTTTCCTTTGATCTGAGGTGAAGTTTGCTCTAAGACCTCGACTGCTGGTGGCTGGGCTGAGAAGGATCCACACACCTGGGATAACGCAGACTGAGGTTGAATTCCTCCACCACCTCTTTCGAGGCAGGATTCTGAATACTCCATGTTGCTGACCCCTCCCTTTGGCTTTTCTTTTTTCTTCTCCATTTTGTATGAAGTTGAACCAGAGGTAGGTTGTATGACTTTCTCACACTCAAACCACTGAGCCAGAGACATGAGCTCATATCCCTGCTCTAGACCGAGTAGCTGTGAGTTTTGAACACAAATACATCACATCCCAAGAGACTTCCCAGGTGAAGAGTTATTCTGCAGTGCAGCAACTGCTTGTGAAAATGTTTTGGAAGGATTTCCTTTCATCTGTGCTGAACTGAGGTTTTCAGCCATTTGAGGAGTGGAGCTGTAGAAAAGCCTTCCGGGAGGAGCAGTTGGACCACAAAGTTAATCTGTTTCAGAGTTCTGCTCTTAAACAGTAACAATACACTCCAATACTCTATTTCCATGAGCGTGCTTTCTGAAACACATCTTATTTGGGAAAAAACCCAACAAAAATAAAAGAAAGTTGTGACTATTCCTAGTCTTTCTGCCCACAAAGCATAAAAAATCAAGTTATGTAGTTTAGTCTTTGGTTTTGGTTTTGCTTTTTAAAACAGCAACACTGCTGTGTCTCCCGTGTGTTTTCTGATATACTTAGAAGCTTATTAAAGTGTCTGCAGGGTTAACGTGTGCTTTGCAATACCTTTGATACTGAATGTACTTAAGTAGCAATTTGAGATGCACTGAAATTTTGAAAAGCTTTTTTGAAACTTTGTTGAGTTGTGTTTTGGCACTGGCTCAGTAGAACTCTGTGGCAGCCAGATTCTCCCAAGTGTTTCATGCTGCAGGGCATTTTGACAGGATAGTTGTATTTCACAGTGCCTTCTGGGGAGCTGTGTGAACAGGGATGATATGTTGTCTTCTCCAGAAAGCCACAGATCTCCAACCTAAAAAGCAAAAAAAAAAAAAAGAAAGAAAAATTATTGATACTGCACTAATGTAGCACAGTATCAGAGTAACTCCACACAGCCGCCTGCATAAGATAGAGAAGAATATGATGATTGTGCAGAAGATATTATCACAGCTAGGTGCCACACAAGTCTTCGTAGTGCTACTTTTGGAATGGAGTAGCGTATATTTATAGGTCCGAACTAATGTTTATATAGATTTGCTTAAGTACCTTGTCCCTCTACTCTTGTTCACATGAGCAAGACACTCCTTGTTAATCTGTTTATTTTCAATCATTTTCCTAACAATATTTGACTCAGTCTACTAGCTACAGAACCACAGGATAGTTTAAATTGGAAAGGACCACTGCACCTCATTTGGCCCTAGTTCCTGCTCAGAGCAAGTTGAGCTAGATGAGGCTGAACTCTGCTTTCCTTTTGTGAAAATCTGTGCTCTCATTTTCCTTTTCCTGTGTTATGACATATGCCCCCTTGAGTTCTCTGATTCTTTCTGAAGAAAACTTGATGTGTGGGCAAGGAGGGAGTTGTGCTCCTGCCCTGTCCACATCTCCCAGGTCAAGTAACCAGAGCCTAAAGACTTCGGCATTTCACTGCCAGGCTCTAGATGCAGCTATGAAGAGATAGAAGAGGCATACTCATATGCAAATGTAGAGACTGAAAAAAAGCCCAAGCTACTTTAGCTTCCTACATTATCTTAATTTTCACACGAATGGCTCACTTTCTTCCAAAAAATCCCATTTCAGCAAGGGCAGAAGAATTCAACTGCCCTTTTGCAGCAGATTGAATTGTCTTAAAAGATAGTGCATCTCTTGCATGCACCCAGCTGGGATGATGCTTCATTTTCCTGGCTATGTTTACGCTGCCTGTCCTTTAGATAATAATATCTAAGAAAGTACAGGATATATGAAAAAGAATAGTAACACACGATCCTGTAGTACTATATAAATAAATAATCTTCACAGAAGACATCAGCTTTTCTCATCTCAGAGCTAGCCCAGACAATAAAATTACAAGCATTTTGCCCCCATCTTGATATGGCAAACTTTCTTTGCAGACTGGAGCAGCTTTACTTGTTTTCTACGTCCTTTTGTCTAGTACTGACCTGCCTTAGCAGAGAAGTGCTGTCTTTCAGCAGCAGTTCTTGAGGTTAAATCCCTGATATAGATAGCAAAGTTCCAGTTCTCAGCTATGCCTCGCTTCTCAGTGTCATAAGGTCCTTACTACTGTTCCAGCTCACACCAGGGCTGGAATAGGAAACCAAATCTGATTATTTGCCAAAATAACCAATATTAAAACAACAATGGAAAAACAACAAAACCAAAATTATTGGCCAGCTACACAGAGTTCATTTTTTTTGTATTTGTATTTACCAACCAAATACCAACTGGTATCTGAATACTTGAAAAGTGAATATTCTATACCTCTTAAAAGTTAAAATTTTTAGTATTGCCAACATTCTTGGTATAAATATGTCCAAATTCAGGTTTTAATATTTTCCTATGGACCTCAGCAAAAAAAAGAAGCCAAGCATATGGAATAGAAAACTATTAGAAACCAGTGTTTCTGACTGCCAAGCTCTGTTTTCATATATTAGCTTTTAATCCATTCTGGCTAACCAACAGGATTTAAAATTGCCTAATTAAATGAGAAAGGAATGATGCACTTGTAAAGCCGTTAATACTAGCTGGGACACTTGTAGAATGGACCCTGGGCTTGGCTACTACTGTCCATATGGAGGATGCTAGGGTGAGCAATAGCATGCAGAACTTTCCAAGATGCAGTGTGGAAAGCATTAGCCCTTTGCTGAAGTAGGAAATTCAGCATCTGAGGAGCCACTGAGATAATATTTCCATAACCTGTTATCTGACCTGAAATCAGGAGGGCTTTATGTTCAGTGCTTCAAACAAATTTCTTGAAAGTCTGGCAATATTTGCCAATAAGCCACTTTTTTTTCCCCAGTATAGTTTATCACTGTAGAAAGAGATTAAAGTAGTGTCTCCAACCTCATGCTGTTTTTCCAGTGTTTGCATCGCATCTGTATACATGTGGCTGTCTGCATGCTGAAAGAGGAGTTAGCTACAGACTCACACTTTTGCAGAGAGGGTTTCCAGTAAACTGCTGTATTTTTATTCATACCTGCTTTAATAAGCTAAATTCTCAAGCAGTCCCTTATGACAATAAACCAGATGGAAACAGTAATTTACATATCTCAGGAGAACACCACACAGGCTCTTCGGAGATAGAGGGCAGAAAACACAGAATATTATGCATAAATTACTGTATTTTTGCATGTAGTAGACACCAATTATTTAATTGAATGTAGCTGCCTATTTACTGCTTTCTATTGCAAATTACTTCAAAGTAGTATGGCCATTTGGAAGATTTTAGAAACAATAGAAATATACTGATCTGAAGATCCTTAATGGATTAAAATCTATCCAACTTTAATTCTTTATTAAATTTTAATTGGTATGACCTATAAACTATAAAAAGTAAAATAATATCATTATGTTGCCAAAATATATAATTATGAGTATTGGTAGTCAGTTCAACTGCTTCTCTTTCCAAAGCACAGAATTATTAACATCTCCTTAGTTGAATTACTTTGCAACTTAGAAATACATTTCTCAATAGAATGTGTATGTAATAAAAGAGTCTTGCAGGTATTAATAAGAACTGTTTTAGCTCCAGATTTCGCCAAATAAAATCTAAATTAGTCATAGCTGTAATGTCTAACATTTATTTGCTGATTTCAGAAAAGTGAAATGTCCCTCAGTCAGGAGTTTGATGTATGTTTTTAATATGCTTTGGGATGGTGAATGTAATCTGAGGATTAATTACTAGATTTTAGAGTTTTTTGTCTAATTCAGATCTGACCAAGACTGATGGCCATAAGAAGTCTTAGCTGATGACTGTTGGCAAGCTTGTTTTAATTTTTTTTTAATAGGATTCCTGTTTAGTTGCTGTTTTGGATTTTTTTTTTTTTTTTCCCAGACCAGCATGAATCATCATGAAAGGAATTCACGGTCTTACTTTATCTGCAGAAAGAAAAGTTAGACCGTAGTGGGTAGGCACCTATATCAGCACTTGTTTGTAAGCAGGTGGCCTGAGATCAAACTGAAAGAGCCCGTTAACCTTTTATCTGTCTGAATGAGCCATTCGAGACTGGTGGGAGACATCTGGCAGTAGGTTAATACACTGAAGCAAAGAAACCTTGTGGTATTTCCTCTGCAAACAAATAGTTTCTCAGCAGAAATGTTTCACTGTGTTAAAATAATAATTTATATGAGAGCCAAATGTACACTCCATGAGACTGCTGTAATGGTGAGGCTGCCTGGGATTGTTTTGTGCAGGCTGGGTGGGTTCACAAGTTGGACAGACACATTAGTCTAGGTCTATGAATGCTTTTGTAAGAGAAGCCTTGGTTTTGGTAAATCAATAGTTTTGGGAAAGTCCCTGAAGGATTTCCAATTGATGCTGTTGTTTGTGACACTTTGTGTTTTGTACTTACACTGCCTCATTTGCCCGTCTTTCATCTTCCAGCAGGAAACAGTTGTTCTGTGACAAGGCCCTGTTCCATCAATGTTCTCTCTTTTAAATGAAGAGGGAAGGGAATACAGGGAAGTATTTGCATGGGTTAATACCACAAGTTTTTGACCCCCAAATCTGCCCTTTAGCAATATACTTAAATTAGGAGTAGCTAAAAAGAAGAAACAGTGTTTAGGAACATCTGTACTTCATCCTCATGCAATCCTGATGTAGGCTATTGCAGGCCAGTTTGGCCATTGTGTCTTGCTAGACTAGCACTAAGAATGATTGCAGTTTATACTGTATTTCAGTAGCTGCCAGGAGGAGCACAGAATCACAGCAGCACAAACTACCTTCTCCCTTGTCCCTGCACCACAGCGCCCTGTAACAGCTGGGAGGGAGGGGATGTGCAGGCAGGAAAAGACTGGCCAACACGTCTGTATTGCTTTTTCAGAGGTCTTGTCTAAGCAGTACTTTCTAGGCTGAACTGAGAGAGGTTGTGATATAGATCCCTTTCAGTCCTTTATGCTGAGCTAAAAGGCACAGTATTGAATACCTGGTACTGCAGTGACTTGATTGACTCTGATGTATATGCATACTTATCTACTATTTAGTGGGGATACTGTCTGATCTTCTAATACCACATGAGGTAATGTGAATATCCATAGGTATATGCTGTTTATTTTATCTTATCTCCAGGAGGTTTTCCTCTATATTCAGTGTATTGTTTTGTGAAAGTAGAATTTAAAGGGCATCAGTGTCTTTGTTTTTCTCTGCAATAAAGCTGTCTTGAACCTGAAGTTAACCTGAAACTTTATAACCAGTTTTCATGTTAATACTACTGGTAAAACTTGCACACTGCAGGTCATGATCCTCTTACCCTGTGTAGGTCTCTGCAAAAGCTCTCCACACATCTGCAAGTGCAGACAGAACTCCATAGGGAGTGGGATGGTACTGGAGAAATGGAAGGTTATATCTTCGTTGCAGACAATTCACAGAAATACTCCCTAAATCCAGTGCAGGTTCTGTTTATTAGGAACCAAAACTGTTGATGGGATGAATGCATGTACTGGTGTCAGCCACAATCATGTAAACCTCACATCATGATTTACCATCTTGTATCCTTCATCTACTGTGGGAAAGATGAAAAGCCCACTTTCCTTTCATCAGTCCCAGTATAAGAGGCAGTAGCAGAGGGTCTGCTGTATGTATTATGGTAACTGAATTAGGACTACAATATACAACCTCGACTGTGTGAAATTCCAGTTAAAGACAAAAGTTCTTCCAGGGTCCCCCAAACCTTGTTTCCTCCTTAGTATGTATCTGGCTCTAGAAAGGCAGAAGCTATCACAGCATTGTGAAATTGGAGCTGCACAAGTCAGCCAAATTCACTTTTTCAGACATAGAATCTTACACAGGACTTTTCTAGATGCTCATTGAGGAGTTATTCTCAGATGCATGTAGTGTATCTGTGTTGAATCTGGCTCTTAATACCACAAAAATTTCTGTTTAGATTGACCAATGGGCTGGAAAAATATAAGGAAAATATGAAGGCTTAATTTTTTTCAGGATATAGTATGTGTACTGGGTGCTTGGGAATCAGTCTAGGCAAAAGTAGGTATAATTCATGGCAGATGATACTGGCTGTTTGCATGGGCTGTGCTCTTTACTTCTAAGATGAAATTCATCGTTTTCCCATGGTTCCTATATTATATGGATTTCTCTGGGAGTTCTCCACAGTGCAAAAACGAGTTTGGATTCACACACAGGCATCATACGGAGTGAAACTACATTGCGGTGGACTGATATACCATTTTGTTTCTTTTTTCCTACTCAGTACCAACATTGTAAGGTTAGGGGTTCTGTCATCTAACTGATGCAAGGTAAATGCAGTCCTGTATGCTATGGGGTGTGTGTGTGTATATATGAGAAATGGATGCTATATCTTCCAGGGAAAAATCTAGCTGGAAAGACAGAAATTTTATGCAGTGGGGTGATGCAGAGATCTCTTACACAGGCAATTGCACTTGCCTCACTATATTACTATTTTTGAGTGCAAACTACATGCTTTAGGATTTGGCCTATTTACACCAACTGGAAAAGAAAGCTTCCATTTTGTTTCTAAGCAGCTTATAGCCAAACAGGGTTTTGCAGCCGTGTCTGTGAACAGGCTCAACTAGGAGTTGAGTTTTGGAGCTCTCCTAGCTCACCTGCTTCCTGCTTGTTGTACCAAATAGACTATTAAGAGAAAGCTCACACACTGTGGGAACAAGTGACGCACAATCCCCAGTAGATCATAGCTGCTACAACACATTCAGTAAAGAATGACATTTATTACAGTGATTTGTGTAGTGTGGCCTCCCATCTCATATTTGGTGCCCAATGAATCTTTAAAGTGTTGATTCATTTCTTCAAATTTCTACCTGCTTTTCTTAACCTTTTGGATGTGCAGGTGTTCAATGATGAAATTGAGCCTGCAAAACTTAACACAATAAAATATGTGCCACAAAATGATATGTAGAACTAGGAAGTTAAATAAAATGCAGTGTTAGCTCTCACGACAACTGACTTCTCTTTCACTCTTCTCCCTTTTCCTCACCCTTTGAAAAATAGTACCTCAGAAGTAAAGAAATGATGTGCACATAATCCCCCAGTGGTAAAATAGCTTTCAGGTTCTTTTGAATTAAGAGTTAAACCTCTTGCTTTCTTCCTTCCCACTGTATCTAGCTGAATGGCACAATGGGAGGAATGAATGCTGGAATAGGAGCCTTTGTGTGAGAAGTGCTCATGTGTTTTGGCTTCAGTTAGCATCTTAAAACAATTTATATAGGATTAAAAACAAAATAGAGAAGCAACAGTCCTGTTGGGACTGTTCCTGCTGGGACTATCCGTCAGGCTCGCTGTGTGTGGCTGCTTTTAAAAGGCAGAAAAAAAACCTAAGGAAAATTACTGTTTCACTTTAGGCAAAACATAACTAAGAGAAGTAATATTGTGGGCACAGTAAAGAAATAATGTCTTGGTAAATTAACTTTAACTGTTAATTTTTTTTCTTTTGTAATCTCTGTGCGGGTATCATTAACAGCCAAATAGATCAGATATTGTTTCTGCTTTGTGCACAGGTTTTGTTCAGGAATAGCTGAAGTCTGGCTGTTGGGAAGGAGACTGGGAATTAAGAATATTTTATTCCTGGCCTGCTTCTTGGTCCCACTGCTCCTGAAGAAATCATTTACTTGTTCTGGTTATGGTGAAGCAGGTGGTAAAACTCTAGCTGGGGTTGGTGGGATGGGACTGTGTTCATTGGTTCTGCCTCACTTAAGGGAGATTGTTGAAAAGTTTAATTTTTTTTAATTTTTTTTTTTTTAAATAAGCCAGTGAGTTTGAAACTTGAAGAATTCACCCTTAGACAATGAACCAGAGGGTTTATGGGGTTTATGGTAACCTGCCTTAGAAAAGCAACTGCACTCCTTTCTTCAGAAAATGAAATTCTGGGGACTTTGGTTTGGCTTGGAACTAAATCAAGTCTTTAAACAGCATTACCATTCCCTCAGCATCTCTGATGCCAGTTGTATTGTGCATTCATATTTAGAAAACAGTCTAAGACCACATGCAAAAAGGTGTTTTAACGGAAAAGTTTTAATTGGCTGTCTAAATAAGGGATGTGTGAGCTCTGATTCATTGCACAGTTTATATCCCTAGGTTTGCAGCAAGGTCTTTTGCTGAAGCAAGGACAAGTTGAGTGCTCTCTGAGATGTGCTCTCCTTCAGGAGTTACGGGTTTGGGGTTGGGGAGTTAGCTGCAAAGGGGCATCAGCAAGTCAATGGCTTGGGGAATAGGTCTCCATCGCACCAAGGCTGAGGATGCAGACTGGCCTAACCGCAGTATATTCATAACAGAAACAGAAGATGTGCTTGTGGCAAAACATAAGGTTTTGGTGGTTTTCTTTTTTTTTTTTTTCAGGTTGTTCTAATTTTCCACTTGTATGTTCGAAACCTGGCTTATTGATATAAGAAAACTCCTGTTTGTGGAGATGGTTTGCCTCCTCCTTTTGCTGGTGAGCGTGTGTGTCGGAGAGTGAGAGACAGCAACATGTGAGAGCCGGGTTCTTCAGTGGTTTTGATGTGAATGTGAGTCCTGGTGATTCCAAACTGTAAAAATTTCAGATTCCTTGCTCCATTTCTGCAAGTTTCCATTGCCTTGGCAAGGCTAGGCAAGGGGGAGGCTGCCTGCAGCCAGCGATCCCTTGGGCTGAGGCAGTGCCAGGGACCAAAATGGGAGGGGGCAGCCCCCAGGCACCCTGACCCCTGCGCTGCTGCAGGGATGCCCAGCAAAGAAAACTGTAGACTGGTTGGGTTGGCTGGGCTGCCAGCGGGCCCAGAATGAACGGGTCACAGAGGTGGCTCTGAGCAACTCTACTTGGAGCAATGCTTGTTTCTGGTAACAGGAATTGTGGGTCCCTGTGGCCTCTCATGTCCAGGACATTGACAGGGCTCTGCAGTGGAAGATGTCCCACTGAGCTCTATGAGCAGAATGAAAAGATTTTAATGCAACACTTGCCTTGAATTTTGCCACCCCTGCAAATTACTTTGGTTCAGCAATGCATCTCAGCTCACTCCTCTGTGTTCTTTTTTAGTAAATTTCCTTCATTGCAATGCATGTGTTATTTGGATATGTTAGGATCTGCCAGTAGTGTCTGCCTTTTCCTAAAGTTGTGCATGTTTTCCATCCTATTAGAAATCAAATTCTGTTTTCAACTTTGAAGTGGGCAGTAGTGCCAGATAGGTTTGTGCAGTATAGCTGACAAACAGCTGATGAAATATTTAATTACTTTTTATTTCCCAGATCACTAAAAAGTTCAGGAATGTGTTCTAAAACTTCAGCCTTGGCCTATTTAATTTTACAAGCAGGTTTTTGAGATATATATTGTAATTTTATACACGTTGTGGACCTGTGTGAATGAAGTGCTGAAGTAATCTAACTTCCTGATAAACTTGCACAACATTATAAAAACTTATTTTCAGTTCTACAAGCCAAACACTGTACTTAACTCCACACACTTTGAAGTAACCCGCTAAAAACATCCTTTTAAAGGAGATTAAAAGGCAGATATTTTAAGTTCATTCCCTTCTGAATTCATCTTGCATCCATACTGGATCCACCTGAAGATGATCCTTACTTCCAATATGTATCTATGTAGGCATGACTCTGGGCAATTCAGGCAACCTCCAAGGCTGGTTGTTAAATCTCAGAAATATCGGATCCGGTCAGGCTTCAGCCCTATCCTTTTAACTAGGTTAAACAACACTATTCTTGTGAAAGATAAAATGCAATGTAAATATTGGGTTTTTTAAGAACACTGTACCTATATACCTATAGAACACTATATACTCAGTGCTAAGATACTTTTTAAAATATTGGCATCAAAACCAGGAATTAATTTCTATTTTTCTGGTCAGGTTTAAAAAAGTTGTGCTAATATAAAGCGGCGGAACTTGGTAGTAGCTGCACAAGGTAACTGAAATAGCTTCAGGAGGAATAAACAGTACTTTTATGGTTGCACTTAAATAAACAGAACAGTGTTGCAAAGAACAGTAAAGGATATGGAAAAAACAGTGAGTTTTATGAACTGAAATATCTCCCCATGTAAATTAATGAATTCTGGGGGAAAGAAAGAATAACTCTAATGACCAGCTCTGCATTGAAATCGTAAGTCATTGGTAGTGTATAAAAAACCTGACAGCTTTTGCTTACGTAGTTGATATATCCAGTAGTGGGACACAGTAAGCTTGTGCTTTAGAGGGAGACTGTTTTGCAGGAACCACATAATACTGATATATTCCTTTGTGTAAATAGTGAACTTAACGGCTTTGGAAAGTGCTTATACAGTTTCTTTGTATGGCTGCTGTGGAGTGGAAGCTCGCAGGCATTTTAACACATATTTATTTAATCATGATCTAGTAAGGAAAAAGATTTTGCAGCTCTATCAGAGAAAATCACTTCAGGTAAGGAAGTGGTACAGGCTTGTTGAGCAGTGGCTATGTAATAGGAAGATGATTAAGGTGGCTCCTGAGGCTAACCCATTAGTTCAGCATCACAGTTTGGTGAAAAAAACGTGCTTCAAGACTTCTTTCTCCCTCTTAGCAAGTATCTGCTAAAGTTTTCCCTCCTGAAGGACCAGATGGATGGTTTTGTTGGATTTTTCTGTGATGAAAAATTTCACTCATACCCCTCCCTAAAAGCCATCAAACTGAGAAGACGTGGATAGACGCCCTGTTGCTTAGGTTTTAGGTGATGGGTCTTGCCTACCTTGTCTAGTTCCATTTAATCACCCATCTCCAGAAAACAGGAGACTTGTAGAAATAAATTTGTGTGCTGGTTTTGGCTGGGGTAGAGTTAATTTTCTTCATAGTAGCTAGTATGGGGCTATGGTTTGGATTTGTGCTGGAAACAGTGTTGATAACACAGGGATGTTTTAAGTTATTTCTGAGCAGTGCTGTGGTGGGTTGACCCTGGTTGGATGCCAGGTGCCCACCAAAGCCGCTCTATCACTCCCCCTCCTCAGCTGGACAGGTGGCGAGAAAATATAACAAAAGGCTCATGGGTCAAGATAAGGACAGTTTAATAAAGTGATAGCAAAGGTTGCGTGCGAAAGCAAAGAAAAACAAATTATGTTATTCTCTACTTCCCATCAGCAGGCGATGTCTAGCTACCTCCTGGGAAGCAGGGCTTCAGTAGGCGTAGTGGTTGCTCTGGAAGACAAAAATGCCCCCCTTCCGTCTCCCTTTACTTAGCTTTTATAGCTGAGCTGACATCATATGGTATGGAATATCTGTTTGGTTGGTTTAGGTCAGCTGTCCTGGTTATGTCCCCTCCCAAGATCTTGCCCTGCCCCAGCCTGCCATTGAGGGGGGGGGGCAAAAATGTTGGAGAGACAGCCTTGATGCTGTGCCAGCACTGCTCAGCAGCAGCCAAAACACTGGTGTGTTATCAACACCTTTCTAGCTACTGATGCAGAGCACAGCACTATGAGGGCTGCAATGGGAGAATTAACTCCATCTCAGCTGGACCCAATACAAGTGCTTACACAGAGTCAGGCCTTTTTTGCTTCTCACCCCACCTGCGAGTAGGCTGGGAGTGCACAAGAAGTTGGGAGGGGACACAGCTGGGACAGCTGACCCCAACTGACCAGAGGGATATTCCAGACCATATGATGTCATGCTCAGCATTTAAAGCTGGGGGAAGAAGAAGGAAGGGGGGGACGTTCGGAGGGATGGTGTTTGTCTTCCCAAGTAATCGCTACACATGATGGAGCCCTAACACCTGCCTGCTGATGGGAAGTCGTGGATAAATTCCTTGTTGTGCTTTGCTTGTGTGTGTGGCTTTTGCTTTATCTATTAAACTGTCTTTATCTCAGCCCATGAATTTTTGCCCTTTTACTCTTCCAATTCTCTCCCCCATTGCACCAGTGCGGGGAGTGAGTCAGCAGCTGCATGGTGCTTAGGTGCCAGCTGGGGTTAAACCATGACAATATGTTACTAGTCCTGAGCCAAAAATGCCTTAGATGAAAATGCCAGTAGCTCTTCCCTAAAAAGACCTATCTGGACTGCATGACTTTCTAAAATCAAGCTCACTTCTCATGTGAGCATTATCTGCTGTGAAATTTGAGAAACTCTCTTCCAATCACACAGAAATTCTCACAGAAGGGTTTTTTCAGTCCTTTTGATGCTTCCTATTCCACTTTGAATTGGAAGAGGAAAAGATATACGAACCAAAAAGCACTTCAAAGCTATAACTACATAGCTGGAAAGAGCCAGGATCTCTAGTAGGTTGACTAGATGAGTTCAACAAAATGATGCAACAATACGCACCTGCATTGATATGTCCCCTATCTCCTCCTTTTTGAGCACCATCTCGCTCCCAGATCTCCGCAGTGCAACCCAGCTCCTGTGCGT
The DNA here is from genome assembly GCF_947461875.1 of Haliaeetus albicilla. NCBI lineage: Eukaryota > Metazoa > Chordata > Aves > Accipitriformes > Accipitridae > Haliaeetus > Haliaeetus albicilla. The sequence goes on from NC_091516.1 coordinate 37,917,863, forward strand.
GGTTCCCTCTTACCTCTCTGTGTAGACAGATGTGAGTGATGAATATGGGAATGAAGACCAACTGCACAGGGATCTAAGAGGATCTAAGAGGCAAATTCTGAATTGTGCCCTTAAACTCCTTTAATATAGTGACAGATTTAAAAGAAAAGAAAGATAAAAGATATTAAAAAACCCCACACACTCAAAGGATTAATCTGTATTTGGTTCTGCAAGTAGTGTCTTGAGAGAGATATGACTACAGCTGCTCAAATAGCATCATTTTGCACATGTTAAGGCACTTCATATGCTGTTTTTTTAGTAATATGATCTTGTCTTTTCTGGTTAGTAGCCCTGTGGGCTGTTCCAAACTCACCTGCATCTGTTTGAAACTCCAGCAACATGAACTTAACAGGACAGAGGGTGTTGTTAAATAGTAGGAGAAAACAGGGGCATTGCCACAAAGAAAGGGTCTGTCCTTTAAAAAGAAAATGAAACAACTCTCTTTACTAGAGTATCCGTTTTGTCACTTTCATTTATTTTCTATCATTTTGAAAATGATAGGAGATAATTTCCTATGAAATACTACTGAACTGAATAATTTGAGAATGGCGAAGTCTCTCCTCTGCTCTCTGGAAGAGCATGGACAAGGGTTTGTAAAAAGAAAGATAGAAATTAAATTAGAGAGGTTCCCTAGCCCTCAAGATTTTTGAAAGTGAAGACTGATGCCCACACATCAGCTGATTCTGTGATGTGATTTTGTAGTGCAAGTTACAACAAGTCATGATGTGAACTGTGGCGGCCATGCTGAAATACTGTTTGTAAGGTTATATTTTTGAACCTAAACTGTGAGCTGGTTTGTTGTGGGTTAACCCCAGTAGGCAGCTCAGCCCCACACAGCCGCTCACTCACTCCCCACAGGGTGACAGGGGAGAGGATCAGAAGGGCAAAAGTAAGAAAACTTGTGGATTGAGATAAAGACAGTTTAATAAATGGAGGGGAAAAAAGGAAACAAACCAAAACAAGAAACAAGTGATGCAAGAGCAATCACTTACCACCAGCTGACTGATGCACAGCCAGTCCCCGAGCAAGGGCGACACTGGAAAACTGCTCCGCAGTTTTATTGCTGAGCGTGATGTTATATATAAAGTATGGGATATCCCTTTTGTCAGCTGGGGTCAGCTGTCCTGGCTGTGTCCCCTCCCAACCTCTTGCCCACCCTCAGCCTACTTACTTGGGGGAGGAAGAGTAAGAAACAGAGAAGGACTTGGCACTCTGTAGGCACTGTTCAGCAATAGCTAAAACACAGGTGTGTTATCAACACTGGTCACAGTGGTCACAATTGCAGGACATAGCACCATACGAGGTGATATGAAGAAAATTAACACCACCCCAGACAGACCCAGTAGATTATTAAAAATACCACCTCTTTCCTCAACTAAGGGATTTTTAGCTATTTCTGTTGCTAATGTAAATGATATAAAATATTTTCCTTTGCCCTGTTGTTTGTAGAAGATAGAACTAAATTCAGTGCAGAGCTGTAAGTGCAATTATCCTGACAGCTAAACTAGGACAGAAGACTTTGTATTACAGCAAGACATCAAACAAATATCTCTTTCTCTATGTGACAGCCAGTGCTAAGTTACTTGTTTTCAGAAGAATGTTTTTTTTCTCCTACTATTTCTTTTCATACCACTTTGGGGAATGTCTTGTTGAGACCTATGTACATTTTCAAAGCAGTCTTAATCCCATTTTCAGTAAAGAAATACATACCACACTGCTTAAAAGCCTTTGAGTGCCTAGCGATCTCCCACTGAAACTTGTGAGACTTTGGCATTTAGGTATCTCTGAAGGTTTGGGCTTTGTAAGCTTATTAAGCAAACTTCCAAAGTCTCCTGAAATGGAGTTGTGTTACATTTCAGTGTGACTTGAACTTCCAAGTCCACAAATTACTTCAAAAGTAGAACTATGGGGCTTTTGAAAATGCTGTCCTGGCTTCACTGAAATGTAATTGATCTGATCTAGCTGAACTATATCACTGTTTGAGGTTCTTGTCATTGGGGTTGATATTCTAGCTAACATTAATTAATGGATTAAAAAAAAAAAAAGGTTTGCAAAAATTCCTGGCTGCTTAATCATGTAGGTCAATGCCTAGAGAACTTTCTAAAATACTAAGGCATATAATTCCCATTTATTTCCAAAGCTACCCATGCAGACACTATCAAAAAGCCAAACAGAGACTTATGTGTATCTGTAGGTCGTTAAATATCCTTAAGTACTCTTTAATTTGGCTTCATGGTGCAGTACCTATAGCTTTACTTTCCCTGTTCATAAAAACTGTTACTAGTGTTACTGCTGCACCACAGATGTTTCTGAGAAATGACTACAAAATTAAAAAAAAAGAAATTGCTTTTAAATTCCATGTATTACAAATGTTGTGTTCACTTTTTTAGTTTTTGTTGCATAATCTGTACTTCTAAAAAAAATATTTTCCTAAAATAATATGGATACTGATCTATGTAACTATTGTCCTTCATTTCTCTAAAATGTATGTGTTCAAATAAATGAGGAAAAATTACTTCCATGAGGGACAGAGATGCTTTACTTCATCCAGAAAGAAAAAAGCCATTTCCTGAGCACCGATAGGCATGCATTAATGTGGTGCACAGAGCTTCACATGTAAGGACACAGAAGTTTCGTGCCTGAAAAGAACCAATGTTGCACACTACACTGCTCATATAAATACAAAGTGAGGATTTAAAGGATTAGCCTCTCTGTCGACATGTTTGTCCTTGGTTTAGGAGAATTAAAAGGCCTCGTGCACTCAAGTCCAGGCAGGAGAGATGTTCCAGAACTGAGTCTGCAGCAAACCCATGGCAGGCTGGGATGAACCTGACTACTCTGACCACTCTTGGGGGTGGGGGTGGGGGTGGGGGTGGCGAAGAGAGAGGAAAAAAAAGAAAAAAATCTCTCTCTCTTCCCCCCTCTCCCCTGTCTTCCTCTCCCCTTCTCCCCTAGCAGAACAATAGGCTTGTCAGCAATCCCTTTCTTTAGAGGTTCTACTTTATCTACACCTGTGCAAAAAGGAAAAGGAATGAGTTTAGCAATCCTCATATTCTAATAGTGTTGCACCAGCCTAATGGCATGTGTAGGGCTCTGAAAGCTCTTGCAGGTTAGAGATATCCAGAACCAAGGAGCTAAAAGATGGTCCTCAAAACCACCTTTTTTATTCCAGTTCTGTACTCAGCACAGAAGCAGAGCATCAAAAAGAAAACAACTCATTACATTTCTCTGCTTTCCTATTTAACATTTCTGTTTTGTTCCAGATACTCTGAGGAAGAAAGGTACGCAATTTCTGTTATAATTTAATAGTATCAGTATGATTGGGTATGTATGATTGCTACTGAATTTAATTTTCATATCTGTAACACTCTCCACAGCAAAACAGTGGATTACAAAAAGCACAAACTTCTTACAGAGGAATCAACTCAAAATGGTCCAAAAGATGGCAGGTTTACAGATGATTTGTACTGACATTACAAGCAAAATGTGCTCTGGTAAAAAACTTTTTTTGCAAAAAAAGATGATACTGAGCACATGAAAGTAAGAGCTTATTTAGGCACACAACAAACACAGAGAAACTTTGTGAAACAAATTCAGTATTGCAATATAGGCACCTGTTGGTTGACAAGTTACAGCAAATATGCATGAGAATACGGATCATGTGAATTTTATAACTTATAAATTCTTATGTTACTAAGCTCCGTTTGCCCTATTGCAAAACAAGAGGGACATGCCCATAAGCACCGTCTGCAAACCCAAAATGTGAGATCACATTTGGAGTGTTGTGTCCAATTTTGGGCTCTGTGGTACACGGGAACATGACATTGACAAACTGAAGTAAGTCCCACAAAGGGACACCTAGATGATAAGGGACTGAGGCACCTGTCATGTGAGGAGAGTCTGACAGAGAGCTGGTTTTGTTCGGTCTGCAGAAGAGAGGCGTAACGGGGAAATCTCATTGCAGTCTTCAGGTCTGTAATGGGAGAATATAGAGAAGATGGAATGAGACTCTCCTTGAAGGTGCGTGGTGGTAAGAGGAGAGGCAATGGACACAAACTGCAGCAAGGGAAATTCTGATTAAACACTGGGAAGCTGTTCCCCATGAAGGTGATCAAATCCTGGAAGAGACGCCCAGGGATTCTCCATCCTTGGAGATACTCAGAATGTGACTGGACAGCCCACCTAACTAGGCCTGGCCTGAGTGAGCTGTTTGAAGCAGATGACCTCTAGATGTCCCTTCCAACCTATTTTATTCTGTCATTCTGTAATCACCTTAATGGAATTTAAAAAAAAAAAAATCCCAAATATTTTGGTCTTTACATTATTTGTTTTATTGATTTTCTTAGACAGGGTTTTCCCAATACCCATGTTTTTATATCCTCATAGTCTGGTTTTGCTTTGGTTATATGTGTTTAGATGTGTTCTGATGCAGGTTCACTGGAGGATAAGCTTGTAAATGATCTGTGAATGATTGCTTGCATATTCCTATTTCTTAGCACTTCTTGTGCTCAGAAAACAATTTTTTCAGTAAATGTCATAATTCTTTCTGAAAAATTTCTGTCACAATTTAGTTTCTTCTTCAGCTCAGCAACTGTCTAGAAGCAGATCATGACTTCTTCAATTAATTTGCTACACTTAATTAAAAAATATTTGAGCTTTGTTTCTACTGCCTGTGATTTCATAGTCAGCAGCAGGGTTTTTAATATTCTGCACTGGATATTCAAGATACAAACCTGTTGATGAGAAAAATGACAAACTATTGCACTGATCTCTAATGGGATGAATGTGAACTGGGAGTTGCAGAGCTGGAAGGGGATGGATGCCTTTTAGAAAGGCTGGGATTTACTGTTCCACTTGCAAAGGTTAAGATTTCAGATCCTAATGTAGTACACTGCAGTGGTCTGGAAGGAATAGTAAATGCAGGGTGTTATGAGTGAGTCTCTGTGAAATTCAAGGACATTGAAGGGTTGTCTTGATCTGTCATCCATTTTCTTATTTCATGTTTACCTATCTATGACTGTAACCTTTCTTTTGTGCAAATACTGTCCAGTTCTTTGGAAAGCAGCTCATTGTGTTGTGTTTGTAGTTAGTCTCACAGGCAAAGGCTAATCACCATCCTCTCCTTGGAAGGCCTGCTGAGGAATGGCAGAGATAATAATGAATTGAAAATGGTATATGAGAACAATTCCCCGGGGCTGATGAATCAGACCGAAGTAATTTAAAATAGATTTTTTGTGAGAAAATGAACTAGTAGCTCAAATGATAAAAAATCATAATGAAGGGGTCCATGTGGGGGTTTTGCATTTGCTTTTGGCCTCTAAAAGTTCTTGTAATGGAAATAAATCAAGTAGCATTCATCTAAATCAATGACACATCAAGTAAAACAGATCCACTGCTCAAGCAACTACAGGATACTAGGCTATTTAACCATCTTCTGACGGCATGTAATAAACATCTTGCATAGTCCATCTCCCAGCTGTGTTTAGACATAAACTGTTTTATGCATGAAAGGTGTATTTCTTTGCTAATTGTTCAGTGGAAAACTGTAGCTACATTTTTGATTTAGCACATACCTGTGAGGTCAAGACTTGCAGAGAGGTCTTTCCATTTTATCCTTGTCCTGCAGAGCACACTAGTGTATGTCTAGAAGACGAGGAAATGAGGGTGAGAGGCCAGGGGATCCCATGTCTGGGAAACCATAAAATAATCTGCATTCCCACAGTATCTGAGAAGACTGGGACAAAACCAGGGTCAAGATGTAGGAAAGATTATGGAGCAAAATCGCAGTGTGCAGCCAGTAGTAGCCTTCACTTCTGGGAGCGGAAAGAGCTTGTGTGGCTGCAGTGGCTTGGGTGGCTTTGACAGTCAAATCCCATCACTTACTTGGCTTTCATGTGGACTAATTATCAGAAGCAGCTCAGCTTTCATTATGTGAGTTTTTGTATTTTTATAGTGCTTAGTATGATGGGGGGCTGGCCCAGGAAGAAGGCCCAGCAGTGGATATTGTTGTAAATCATATTCTGATAGCTTCCTTCTGTGGCCAGTATACAGAATAGGTAATAACATCTCAAGCCTCTATTGGAGAAACAAACAAAAAAGACCGTATTTATTTTTATGTTTCACTGCAGAAATTACAGTGACAGATCTGATACTACTTGCTGAAAATTAAGGTAGTCTTGCCAAAAAAAGTAAATGAAAGGAGATTTGCTTTAGTTTTAAATTGTTTCAGTGTATTCATACTTTCAAAGATTTAATTGAATGGACATTTTGCGAGTTAACTGGAGAGATTTTGTTCAGAAACATTTCACCTAATTTTCAAAAGATGATGTGCTGAAATATATACATACAGTAATATCTTAATTATCTTGGTAGGAAAGTGAATGCAACAGCAGCAAGGGTGAGAGAAGCCAGGGAAGTCTCGTACAGAAAGTTGTTGTGCAAGAGAACATTTGAAGAAGGACCTAAGACTTAAAAAATCTTGAATGCTTAACTGATCGTATTGAAGTGATTTGCGTACATCAAACACTTTTAAGGTTACCTTTGTATAAATCAAGCGAGTAACAAATTAAGTTCGATATGGTTGGAAGGATTTAATATACAAATAAAGAACCTAATCTTGCAAGTCCGTTAAGAATTAAATTTTCTTCAGGTCAGAACACGTTGTATATGGCAAGTGTGTTGAACGTGTACAGTGCTTCTTTCAATCTGTAGCAAGAAGCATGTTGGGAGAATGTTCTGGTCAGGAAATATACCATAAAGTAGAGAGATACAAAATTACTTCACAGATAATCCTTCTGTTTGAATAAAGGTTCGGATCTGCTCTTTGAAGGAAATAGTGGTTTATAGTTACTTTTTATACTGTCACTGTTTGGGACAGGGCCCATGAAGCAGACATGCAAAGATTTGTTTACTGGCAGTTTGCGTCTGTCTAGGCTTTTAATAAAGGTAACCAAAAGGTTAGATTGCCACTTGGTATTTTTTGCTGTTCCTGTTCTTCTCCACGAGAAAGATTTTCCATCACTCAGAGGGAAATGGTCTACACCAGAGAGAAGAATTCACTTCACCTTCATAGAATCAAGCTAATAACAACCTTTTAAAGCTGTGGATCAAAGTAAAATTACAAGTTAATCACATGGACTTCTAAATCATATCTTCTGTCTACTTTTCAACTTGAGTCGTAAATAATTAAAGCATAAGGCCACCACCTATGAAACATGTTTTGCCTAAACACAAATTTTGTCTGTAAGTTTTTTGTTACTGCTATCCTAAGTCTAGGATATATGAACTGGAACTAAATAATGCCAAGACATTACATGAAAATTACAGTAACGCCTCTCTTTTTGCTAAGTAAATGAACTGGCTTTATGCATTGTGATATTCTTGTCCAGGATGAAGAGACATAGCAGTCAAAGGCATAGCTGTCTTACCTAAAGCACCTGTGAGGTATCGTGCACAAAAAACATTCTGGAAAATAGGGGCTGGAGAGGTACAAAGCACTTTGTTCACATAAGAGGAGTATTTTCTGTCGTACCCTAAGATTTCAATACTGGAAACTAATGCATTTAGGTTGTATCCAGTTTGAAACCAAATGGCAGAGGCTTGCTAGCTTTAAATATGTCTGGTTTTAGGATAAGACATTCAAAGAAAAGCTTAAGTATGCAGAAGACTTTTTTTTTTTTTTTTTAAATTGTATGTGTTCTTTACTTTGCATTATAGGGGTGTGTTATGAACACATTCTTACCTTTATAAACTGCCTTTGCTACAAAGAAAAAAGTTGGAGCTTCCTTTAAAGCAGTTCTATAGCACAATTTTAATTCTACAGCATTACATCTCTCTAGCTTTAGAAAGTCCAGTGGAGTGGATGAATGAAGTATCGCTACCTCACAAAATCATGAATGTGGAGGGAACAGGGAAGAGCGAAGATGCCAATTTGAGCACGGAGTGCTTCATGTAGCATCCAGTCTGACAACATATTAAAGCTTTTGGCTGAAATTAAGCTATGCAGAAAAAGGAACTTAATGGAGTAGAAGAAAAAAAGAAATTAACATTGTCCTCTTCTTTAACATTTACAACTCTCTCTAATCCTTCCTTGGAACATTGTTACATTACAAGAGGCATGGAAATATGCTGCTGTTGCAGAAGCCTGTTTTTGCTGGTGTGGAAAGAAATCCAAATGAAAGAATCTCAAAAAAATTTTCATTTTACCTGCAGCAGCTAACACAATTCTGCATCTGTTCATTTTGGCTTAAAACTGAGAAAGATGAGAGTGCATAATGGCAGTTCTGCAACTCTCACCAGGGATACCCTAGCAGTTTTCCAAGCAGGGAGAACTGATCCTGTCCTTAGTATTAGAAACAGGAGCAATAGGAAACACAGCAGATCACAGAGTTACAGTGAAGGACTGATCTAAACTGTTTTCACTTGCTGTGCAGAATCCTACCCATCACAAACATCTGAGGTGTTCTGCTCTCAACAGCAGTACTGAAGACTGTCCCAGGTAATAGACAGGTATCCCAGAATAATTTTCTTTCTGAATGCTCACAGCCATTCTGCTTAAGGGAGCATCCTGATACTCAGACTAACAGGTTCTCATAGCCATAGTTATGTCTCTAATCCAAAAGACTAATGAAACAAAAATTTTAGACTGATGACATTTGATGCTGAGTCTTTAAGTCAGGGAACTTCTGTAGTATGTGAAAAATAGCCATCACAACCAGATTACCTCCAGTGGGTAATACCCAGGCTTTCCAACATCCATTAGTTATTACCAGAGTTGTGGGTTTGTTCTATTTAAACAGGGGAAACAGAAACCCTCTTAGTCTGTGTGATCTTCCAGCTGCAAACGGAAGACTTTGCTTATTTGATACCATAGTTATAAGTGCTTCTCCATTTTCTGCATCCAAATCCATATATGATGGCCAGCTGTTTTGCATCAGGATTTATATCTGTAAAAATTAATTGCTCTAGCTCAAGAATGAGAATGCTGTTTTACAAAAGAATTTGAGGTCTTGATACTTTTCTTCTCCCTTCTGCAAAAAGAACTAAACCCTTAAAAAAAGTTGGCTTACCTAACCCTTAAACAGAGACAGGAAGATTCCTGTTTACATCCCCAAGTGTGGTAATTCTAGGTACAGAAAATATGTACATTTTGTCACCATTGTCTTCTCTCTGATCAAGCTACAGCTCCAAAGTTGAATGTGGTACCTTCAAGGCAGCCACCGTACAACTCTTAGCCCAAGTGCAAAGAAGACCCTTATTTTACATTGATAGAGAAAATTCCACAGTGTGCCAATGTACATAGAATTATAGTGGTTCCATTGCTGATGCTACACAAGAGACTTGCTACAATTTAGGGAAATAAGTAAGCAAACAGGGTACTAAACTCAGCGCACATCTACTTGGATACATGGTAACTTTCTGATGTGCTATTTTCCATTCCTTTGATACAGCCATTTAGCTGCTCTGGAGACCAGGTTTCCATTGGCATGCCATGTGCTTTTCTAAAGCATTAGGGAAGCACAGAGTTTAAGGCAATTCGAAAGGGATCAGACCATCTTGTCCCTCGACCATTTCTTGCTCTTTTTTGCCTATCCCCACTCCTAAAAGCAAATATGAAGTAATACGTAAGAGTCTGATTTGAATAAAAGTTAAGTTCTGGATATAACTGAACAAAGAAGCAAGACAGGTAGCAAAGCAAGCCTATGAATATTTGTGAAAATAACAAGAACAGGAAAGTATAACTAAAATGTGTTACTAAGGAAAAAATTAATCTGAGCAGCAAGCAAAACCCAGGGAAAAATATTCAAATGAAGTGATGAAAAATCCACCTCTTTTGCATTTCTGTACACTGATACCCTCAATAAGTATCTAAAAATTGTTACAAGGAAAAGTTCCATATCAGTAATAAAATGGGAGTAATAGTCTAACAGTATTATTTTCTATCACTGTTTTCAAATATTCTGTATGTAAAATTGAAGTTTCTGTAATTATGATGTGTTATAATTTTGAACTTCACTCTGGTTCATGTTAATTACGGGTTTTGCTATGTGAAAGCATAAGACGTGGAGATTTCAGCTGATGTCCTGAAGTATTTCAATGAAGTCTCACTGTGTTGGAGACTGTGTTCAGGTTCGGTTAGATAAAGCGAGCAGTTTGGCACAGGTTTGAGAGGTGGTTTACTTTGATGAACTGTATTAGTGTTCACTTGATTTAATTCACAGGGGAGTAATGATTAGTAATGGTTCCTGGAACAATGATGGAAGTTTCTGGAAGGTATTTCATGGTCATTGTCATGGTTTAACCCCAGCCAGCAACTAAGCACCACGCAGCCGCTCACTCACTCCCCCCGACACCCATAGGGATGGGGGAGAAAATCGGCAAAAGAAGTAAAACTCACAGGTTAAGATAAGAATGGTTTAATAGAACAGAAAAGAAGAAACTAATAATGATAATCATAACGCTAGCAAAATGACAACAGTAATAATAAGAGGATTGGAATGTACAAATGGTGCACAGTGCAATTGCTCACCACCCACCGATTGACAGCCAGCTAATCCCTGAGCAGTGATCCCCCCGCCTCCACTCCCCCCAGTTCCTATACTAGATGTGACATCCCATGGTATGGAATACACCGTTGGCCAGTTTGGGTCAGGTGCCCTGGCTGTGTCCTGTGCCAACTTCTTGTTCCCCTCCAGCTTTCTCGCTGGCTGGGCATGAGAAGCTGAAAAATCCTTGACTTTAGACTAAACACTACTTAGCAACAACTGAAAACATCAGTGTTATCAACATTCTTCTCATACTGAACTCAAAACATAGCACCATACCAGCTACTAGGAAGACAGTTAACTCTATCCCAGCTGAAACCAGGACAGTCATTCCATATATATATTGTCCCCTCAGCTAAGTCTATAAAATGTAAATATTTCTCCTAAAAGAATGTTATAACCCTGCCTGTGATTCAACTTTGATTTGGATGTCCTTCATATGTTTTAAAATAATGGCCATTTGTCCGTGACTCGCATATATATTGTGCTATATGAAGTCACTACTACCATGATAGTCCAGGCTGACAGCACAAAGCATGATACTACCCATAGTATGCTATGTGCTCAGTATTTTGTTTAGATGCTCATGAAGGCTGGAAATCCTAAGACTATAATGAGCTCCTCCACTCTGTGTGTGTGTATAGAGCCAAGTTCTAATGTTGAAGATAGGAACATGAAAAGTGCCACTCTGAATGCTTTTTCTGATTGATATGAATTATGTTGCAATTTTATTAAACAAGGGAGGAATTCTTGTAAGTTTTGAGAAAAAACTTAGACCAGGTGTTGTCAGGTGTTAGATCTGTGAAGTAAAATTAAAAACAAAGCTGGAAGAGAAGCACCATTCAGTAAAGTGTTTAGATTAGCTTCTGAAGAAGAATATTGCCTGGATTAGTTTCTGAAGAAGAGTACTGCCTTAACATAAGCAACTGACATTTCACAGGTAAGATGTAAAACACTAACTTGTCTGGTTTGCCAAGTGGATCTGCACCCTGCAGTCCCTATTCACTGAATGTTCATGGTTAACCTACAACTATCTGAATAAATTAGTAATTTTAAACATGATGGCTCTTATGTGACCTTTCTGCTGAACTGTCTTAGCCCGATTCCTGCTTCTCCCATTTAGCTGTAGCAGTTCTCATTAAGGCCACTAATGAGACCTTCTTGCCAGAATGAGGTCCCTTTTTCTGTACTCTTCCCTTCAGATATCCCTTCTCTGTCTTTCTTCTGGCTGGCTTTCCTTTGCTTTTTACTGCTGGGAGTGTTGTCCTGCTAATTCTGCTAGCAGAATTGACAGCAAAGTCTTTCCTTGCTTTGTCCTCCTCTACTGATATTCTCCAGATCTCTGTCAGTTCTTTATCTTCCTTTTCTGTGACCATCCCCTGGGATTTCTGCATTTGCTCTGGATTTTCAGTTGCTGCATACTCTAAAATGTACCGCTACACAAGTAACAGAGCAGTCTCTCATCTGGAAAACTGATTAATTATATATAGATGATGGCTGCTTCATGGCTAATTAAGGAAAAATTACCCATAATTTTTAACTCATAACATGTTTAGAAATGTTTGTTTTGTTACTCTGCCTCTAGCTGCAGTTCAATTCTGCTTCCCACCTCCTTCCCTCCCTCCACCCTACATCCCCCACCCCTCTTCAGGACAAATTATGAGTTAATGACTTCTCATAGCCCAATGTCTGCTAGATTTGCAACTGAAGCATTTTTTTTAACAACTGCACCTACCATTATTTCAGAAACACCTCTAAATGTTTTTCTAATAGACTCTTAAATACAATGCAAACAATTATCTTTATTAAATGCTTATTTTAAGGAAATCGACACTACATTTTAACCTTTAAGTTTTGCATAAGTCTTTCAGTGGTGTTTACATTATTTAAAAGTAGTCTGGCTAAATTCCTATGTTTATTATTGTCCACCAGGAACGCTTTCCAGTGAAAAATGAGATATTCTATTGGAAAGATGTAATAGTTTTAATTGTAGGAAGATATGGGTATTTTCAGAACATGGTCTGAATGAAATGAAAAGCACAGTAACTTATCCAATATACATCTAAATAATATGGCACTGATAGTTTACACCATATAATAAGTCACTTGTTAACATTTTAAAAACAGCTGGTGACTCACAGGCAACCCTGTCCTTCAAAGCATTGGGAAGGAATTCATTAGTCAAAAGCTGTCTTTGTAATTGCTCAGCTGCTTTAAACTTTCCAGAATGATACTGACCCTACTTAATTTCTCCAACTATTATTTTTCAGGTAACTTCACATCTTCACTCCGTTAGAGCTGAGTATAAAAATAAACTGATGTAAAGCAGCATTCAAGCATATGAATGAAGCACCTTGATGCTTTGGCAACCTTTTCAGAAAGGTTAGATCTGATCCATGTAAATGATGGAAGCCCTTTTTAAACCTCATTTCTAGTCTTCTCCTGAGAAGCAGTAATCCCAAATGTGTAATTTCCATTTTTTTATTTAACTCTGTTCTTATAATCAATGTATAAACACTAACTCTCTTCCTCAGCACAGGAACCACTCAACAACTTTTGCTTTAAAATTGATCACCATAAAAATAAGCCAGAGACTACATCCAGAATTTGTTTGGCAGATTATATACATTCAGCAATTAATGCTACTGATGAGAATGGCAGTATTTGTCAAATAAGAACTCATGGAGTCTCAGACAGAAATTACTTGCTGGAGTTTTTTTCAATTAATTCATAGGTGGGTCCAAAGCGGCATTAGTGTGTCAATATGTGAAAAGTGGATCCCCAGTGTAAATGATCAAAGAAATCAGACTTGACAAGCTTTATGTGTGTGATGCCTCATTGTAAAATCAAATGGTGTATGATAATCCCTGTGTTTTGAAGGCTCGTACTTCCTGCTCCATATTATCTGGGAAAAAAAAAAAAAAAAAAAAGATCCTGCTAGCTAACATATAATTGCTGAGGGTTTTTTTTCCCCCCCTTTTTTTTTTTAAATAGGAGATCTGACATTAATTTTTGAGCTTTTTTTTTTTAATGTGAAGTTTAAAGAGATTCTTAATTATCACTTTCCTGTAGTAAAGTAAAATCCTTTTTTCTAGATGGTACAGTTATTACTCTCTTTTTGACTTTCTTCTCCATGTTTTTTAGCTAAGTAATGGAAACACCAGGGCTAAACTGTCAGTAGTTTTTCTGGACTTTGAGAGAGATTGCTAATCTTTATTGAGTTATGTTAACCATTGGAAGAATTGTGGATGAAATAGAGTGCTGCATTTTATCAAAATATTTCAGCTAAATAGAGGAAGGAGATAAGTGACAAACTGAGGTTAAAACTTTGGTGACAAGCGTCTGGATTTTTATGGGGTCATTGCATATGTAGCTATGATTTTTTTGCATCACTGAAGAGGTTTTTGGTCATCCACCCCTCTCCTCTTATCTGATGCCAGTATGAATAACAGAAACTGTTGCTTTCTTGCAATGGCAAAAATTTCCTGAGAACAGCTAATCTCATAAAACTGACCATTTACTGGGATAGGAGTATTTTAATATTTGCTGATCTCTTGAAATGTTCTTAATCCTCTTTTAGAACTTGTCACTGAAGTATTCATCTGTATTTTAACATCATTAACTCCACACCTGAAACTCAGCAGTTACCTGGCTTGAATTTCAAGCCTAAGCATAGGCTAAACAGTCTGAAAAAAGCTGATGCTCTATAGGGTGCAAATTATTCCCACTAATACGATGGAAGTGGAAATTCCTGAGTTGTGAAAATTGACACCTACAAGTTAACAAATACCACCCGCAGTTTTAAGGAAAAGCAGATGGTGTAATTATGTTAAAGAGACCAGAGGAACACTAAAGAGAAATCAAGGACAGTGAGAATAGTGGCAATCTTGCAGCCCTCTGAGTGGTCTGTATGCCCAGGCCAGGTCAAGCACCACTCATGTCCCTTCTGTTGCAGCCCGAGACCACTGCTGTGGGATAGAACAGAGGTCGTGACAGAGGACTGTAATTTGCCCATTTATAAATTGTTTGCAGAAATCAACATTCTTCTTAAACTTTAGCAGATCTCACTTTTATTTTCACATGAGACCTTTCAATGACTGTTTTGGACATGGCAGGATTGCTTGGATCAGAAATTTAGAAGTCTGTGAGATGCGTGGACTGATTCATGTACCAGTTTGTTATGTGATAGTAACAGCTACTTTAGAAAAGGTTAATAAGAATCACTTCTTATAAAACTTGGAAATTTAATTTATATTGATTTTTTTAAAATGTAGCTCCCTACTACATTTACTATGCATTCTATTGGGCTATTTAGGACAAAAAATTAATAAAGATAACCTCTGTGATTTCCAAAGATGTGATTGAGATTCATTGGGCTTTCCTTCTAATAATATGTATATATTTGTTGCTCATTATCAGTATGCCTTGTGCCTCATGACTTCAGCCGGTATTCACAGAATTTCTGTTCTGTGCACAGTTAAAATGTTATCCATTCTGTTTTGGAGACATCTCTGTGATTTGGTGGAAGAACCAAGTAAAAAGTAGGAATTACTTCAGACAGGGTCATGATACTTGGAGTTTGAATGCCCAGGACATGGAGGGGAGAGTGAATAGCATTCCCCAGGGACTGGGAAATTGTAGATTCAAATGATAGTTCAGCAGTGAGACAATTCCTACAGTACAACAGGACCGTGATTTCCATGACAACAGGCTGTGGCCAGGGAGGGTGACTCAGAGACAGAGATGATGCCACAGGACTGTCTATTGCTATTTTCACTCTCCTGAAGCCAGACTCTGGCATCAATGGAGAAGAGAAGGAGAAGATTATGTGGAAACTGAATCCAAAGAGGGAGAAGCCATTAACAGGTTGAATTCCTTCAGGCTGGGAAAATTCATCACAGAGTCAAAAGGTTCAGACTTTTCCACTGAGCAGCTGGAGAGAGCTTCTGCTTTCCACGATATGCTGCCCTCAAACTTCGCACACTTCTAGGCAGAAAACCAAGTAATGATTATTGCTAGCTGTGCTACGGTGTAATTAGATGAGGATGTAGCTATTGTTAAGGGGTATATGAGCAGATGACTAGATAAGATGGAGTGAGGGGGTGCAATGGGGTCAATAAGGTGATCTATTTCATTGCTACACTAATATTCAGTGATCCTTGAAGTCAGAGGTCGTTCAGCTGTGAAGGAAGAAGACTATTCTAGGCTGCTCCTGTATTTTCTGTGTGGATAGCTACATGCCTGTTTCAGCAGTGAAGGTTCGGTGGGTCTTCTTGTGATGTCCAGACCGATTCCCTGTAAAATTAACAGTTTTTCTGATTAAGCCCTGAGATTTTGTATCTGGCCTTTGAAATTGAGTGTGATTAGTGAACTGGACGCAGAGAATAATTAAGAGACTATGCATGCAATCACCTAGGCTGTAGGCTCTCTAGAGATGGAAGAGCTGTGCATGCTTGTGTGATGCATATGTGCCCAAGAGTGCACGTGTTTGCATACACAGCGGTCAGCACAGCAGTATCCTGCCTCAAGTACTGCACACACAAGTACTTAAAGAGTGATAATGGCAAAAGAAGTTAAGACAACTGCACATGAAGTGGCAGGTTGGATTGATAATTTGTATTTTTGCATGCCTTCTTAACTGATTTGCATTTCCTTTTCATCCTAGACTTTTCAGTTAGGTGTACAGCTTTATGCACATCTTTGAGTATGCAATTTCAAGCCCATATTTTGAAAAAACAAGCCCAATAAAGGAACTAAACATGAAGTATTAGTATTTGCTGTCTGTCTGTAAATGACACAAAACTGTGGTGTAGACAAATTACTCTTTCAGAAGCAGTCAGAACAATTTGAATGGGCTTTGTTATCAGTCATGTTGGCATGACAAGAGAGAAAATGTGTCCTTTGTAAGTTTTAACCTTCGCGTAAAAGACAGAACCTACTCTATTGAAACATCCACACTTTAATTATTGTAAGGAGTCTTTGCACTAATTATAAATTTTCCTGCTGTTGTAAAGCTGCATTTTTAAGAGGGTAGACATACTTATGCCAGATGTTAATACAGATTTATGTAATAAACTCTGTTATGAGTAAATTGAGTAGGTCTCAGGAAACTTTTGGGTCTGTAATGAATTTTAAAAGAGTATAGTGGTAACACTCTATAATTGGTAAGCTCCTGAACAGATAAATGTGTCTATAGATTGGATTGCCTTCTCACAAGGTGATGCCCATTTGATTTCTTATGTCAAAATCACTCCTCCAAATATGAGGATTGCACCTGGTAGGATCAGAAGCCAGAGTGGTGGATAACTAATTTATCAGGCACATACTTGTGATTCCAGTGGAAACTGCAAATTGTACGTCAGGCAAAGGTGGCTGCTTTCTTGAGGTTTAGAGGGTAGTCATGAAAGGAGTGTCGGGGAAGAGCTATTGGGTTTGAAAAGAAAAGAAAGAGAGAGTTGCTGGAGGCAAAACTTAAGCTATTAAACAAGTAAAGTTCAAGACATCACACATAATGTGCAGTGAAATGTTTCCTGGTCCTGTAGGAGATCTCCACCTGGACCACAGTGCAGAAATATAGCACTGCAGAAAATGATGATGGGAGGAGGTCTTAGTGGACTACCAGCGATTCAGAGCATCTGCTCAACATTTATGAAGAATTGTCTGGTGAAGTAATGCTATGATGTTTCTGCATTTCCAGCTCATTTAAAAATGCCAAATATTATCATGGGTATTTTCTTAATATTGGTTTCCCACATAAGAAATTGCATATGATGGTTATAGCTTGCCAGTGAAAGGCAGGTGGTTGAAATGGTCAAGGCGACAGTTTCTCTCTCAAAATGTTGTGATGTCAGGGCATTCTTTACTAGTTCTATAAAGTATATGAGGTGTTCAGAAAATTAATTTCCCTCTCTGTTTTACTTTAAGAGCAGAAGTAAATGATAAGTTCTACTGGTATACATAGCACAGTTGCAAAGAATATAGTTTTTGTTGAGGACAGAAAATAAAAAGCCCTATCAAGAATAATTTATGTGGAAAATGTTACTCTCTCTTTACAAAGTAAATGTCAAAAGAGCAGGCTTTCTCACTTGTATTAGTTGTTAAAAAAAAATTTCACTTGCTAATTTCAGAAAATACTTCAAGATCCATGCTGCTGTTTGTGTTGGACAGTAACTCTTTGTATCAGATTTTTAGTGCAAATGCTAATGACTGGATACTCATTTTCTAGAAATATTTATCATCTAGTCAGAATATTTCTGAAAGTGAAAACAATAGCATGAACATGTTCCATGGGAGGAAATGAAAAGATACCCTTACAATGAAGAAGTCTTTAGGAGGTGTTTTTTTTGGTGGATTTTTTTTTTTTTTACCCAATGCCTGAGTGAAAAAAGAGATTAAACCCACTGTTTTCAAGTACATGCATTTTTAGATGCACTTAACTAATTTTGCTCACAAACTTTCTAGCACATGTGTCTGAGTCCAGGTTACAAGCTTATCAGGAAACTGGAAGACTTCTGGAATAGATGGGGCCTACATGAAAGTGATGCAAAATGAAGGATCAAGGAATATCAGAGGTGCAACAGAAGTGACCAAAGATAGTATTGTGGCAGAACTTGTAGACAAATGCTTTGCATTTGTATTTATTTGTGGAGGAGCTTTGGGAGGTTCTTGCTGCACAGTATCTCTCATACAGACGTGTCTATGCAATTTGACTCATGAACAGACATCAGCATTTTTTACCTCAAAATTTGGCGCATACACTTGTCCAGGCATTGCATAGGAACTTCTTTTGTGTGAAAATTTTAAATATTGTATTTAATTTTGACAAAATACATTCTGCAGAATTATTTTGTTTTGTTCTATTTTTCTGTGTGTGTCAGAAAATCCAGAAGTTTTCCAGGCTTTATTTGAATGAAGAATTACCTTGCTGAAGACTTACTCACATGGCATGTTAAACTCAAGTCAGAAGACTCCACTCAAATCTCAGGTCCTCTTCTGTTTAAATTGTTACAGACTTAAATCTGACCTTGGAACTTCCTGACTCGTCCAGATGTTTCTCTAGGGCTACTTTGCATATATATGTGATGTAAATAGAATGGCCTAAACTCAGACTAGTCTATTGAAAGCAACTTCATTGCCAGGTTATCGCAGTCATTTTTTTGACGCTTTTCTGAGTCTGTTGCTGCCACCCACATTTAACCTTGCACAACAGGATTTTTCAGCCATACCAGTACTCAGCTCCCACTTCTCAAGTTGTCAAATAACTATTCAGGCAGTCAAAACCCTGAAACTGTTAGTAGAGTTTTTGCTTTCAAACCTTTGGCAGGTAGCTGAAAAATAGTATACCCAGAATTATGCAAAAAATGAGAATATTTTCTTTATTGGTAGCGGTAGGCAAATCCCAGTAAATAAGGTGCTATAAGTAGTAATTAAAAAACATGTAGAAAGGGAGCATAATTCCCCCTTTTTCTCCTTCTGTTCTCTTCTAGTGGCTTTGATAGAGCTTAGTGGCTGCCAGGCTGGCCCTCCTACCCTGCTAGTGGCATAGCTGTAAACCTTTTAAACTCCTTTCAGTCTGTATGCAGACTCTACAGCAGAACTCCAACTGCATACTTTGGGGACCTGCAAGTAGCTTTGCAAACATTCATAGTGGGTTTGCTAGATATTTTTCTGCTTGTATGCAGAGAGCCAAAGATTGTAAGACTATTTCCAGTTTATGTAACACTCTTTTTAGGATCCTGGTCTAATTCTCATGTACAACATATAAAGACTGAGTTGATTTATACATCACTATGTTTAATCCTTCTGTGGCATTACACTTCTTTATCATATGATTTATACAACATTGTTTAAGCATTCTTTCTAATTTGATGGTCAAATACTCTCCCCCCCCCCCTTTTCTAAGCCAGCTCCTTTTAATACAGAAATTGTCATAACTGATTTGCTCTTCTGTTGTTTGGGCAGTTCATTACACAAGTCTTCTATGGCATGCAAATGCCTGCAATGACAACAGCACAAATCCCAGGTAATATCAGGTAATATAGTTAATACTAACTAATGCAAGAACATGGAGAACAGGTGTTAATGTCTCACAGCAGTTCTAATATTACACCTATTTTCTACTTTCCTCAGCCCCATGCTTAATGCTTAGAGTAGACTGGCAATGACTTTGCTGTAATTATACTTATAGTTTCAACCTGTAAGTTTTTTAGATCTCTGAGACACTATCATTCAGGATGTATGTGTCCATAAAGAATTATTAAGATCTGATTTCACTACATGTAGCATGTAGGATCCTGAATTGTTGTTATCGGCATTGTGCACACATGGAATAAACTTCCATGTTCTGGGATCCAGAACTTCAAGTCTGGCATCTAAAGAAGTGTCCAAAAGCTGTATTTATGTGACTTAAGTATCTGCTGCCAACAAAGGCTTTTCTCTCTCTGTCTCCATGTCCTAGTCCTTCTCCAGGGTCCATCTGTTTCCCTTATGCCACAGTTAGCATTGCTGTGGCTTTGTGGCAAGCTAGATCAGTGACCTGACCTGGCAGAAACTCTTGGGAGAAGAGGAAAAGAGAAGTAATTGATCAGCCTTGACACCAAGTCTCATGAACCCTAGAGCTGGCATGAGAGAGGAGACAGGGATGTGTGGGCCAAAACAGTGGGCAAGGTAAAAAATGGTAATCAAATGAAGCTCACAGAAAACAGTACCCTGAAATGCTCTCTTCTCCCTTATGCAGACTGGATGCCCTGAGCTGCTGTGCAGGATAATTTCAGGGCTTGTAATTGCACTCGGTTGTTAGGGTTGTTTTGCCATAAAACTGGCACTGAGTCAAAGTAAGATGCAAGAAGCATCACCAAAGAAGCAATTAAGCCAAAGTGTAGAGACTGCCTCCCAAACAGGAGGAGATTTCTGATGCTGTATTTTTGCAGGGCATTACTATAGCAACTGATAAGAAAACTGGTCACAGCAAAATTTTCTTTCTTCTTCCAAATGCTGGAGGCAGATGATTAGTGGTTTTTTTTTCTCCTCTCTTCAGGGCAGTATTATATCGGAACTAATGCTGCAAATTTTTGTTAAGTGAAGCTGTTAACTCTGTGCTCCTGTTCTGATTGTTAATAGTAGTTCATGTAGGGCTTGCAGGAAACATGACAAGGAGAAGAATGGTTTTCAGGTCCTTTATGAGAGAGTCAAAGTAAAGAATACTGTATTTTAGCAAAGTGAAACACTTAGAAAGCATAATACATAGGCATTTTGTGATAAAGACAGTAGATCACTGCATGTTCTTAAATATGCATATTATGTATATGTAACATTGCTATTTTGCCAAGGAGACCCTACTCATTCTTATGTAGAAATAAAAAGAGGTTTGTGACAAGTTTATATGTAGGATGTAGCAAAAGATTCTGATCTGGTAGATAAAGAGATGTGGCTTTTGCATTTCTGCTGTTATACTAATTTTTGCAAGAGTGTATTTAATACAGGTATGATTGGGTCTTTGTGGGTTTATTGATTTTGGTGTTGGTAGTTGAATATGATTTTGAAAGTGGTGGCTAATTTTGGAAGGTGTTCTTGATAAATGTCAGACAAGTAGTTGTTTATCTGTGTAACTGTTTTGCTTTTGGTATGTGTGGTTTCTCCTAAGTATCTGATTTTACCTCATATTTGAAGGATATTCATTAACTTCAAGTTACAGGTTTTTTTATTGCCCTCTACTGCCTCTACTGCATCCTCAGTTTTAATGGCTAAGCAACAGGAACAGATCTCTTTGACTGATCTCTCTTCTCCTCTGTGACCAGGGAGGCTGGCTTTGAGGGAGGTGGTTTGAAACAGGAGTAGGAGTATTGCCCCATAGATTTCCCCTACCTTGTTCTTTCTGAACATGATTATCACTGGCATCTCTTACTGGCATTGACATACTCCTGGGGGTATGGATTTTGATAGGCTTTTGCTTCTGATTCTTTCCTGAAGGACCTGGATGCTGAGTGTGATGTGTTCGAGAATGCAAAACCCCGGCCATAATTAGGACCCCTTCTTGGATGTGGCTATCTAGGAAATACACATGCTATGTTTCCAGTTACTTTGTGAGCTGTTGTGAATCTTGTATGAGACTGGGTACTTTAGGAATTAACAGGTATTTTGCATCAGGGAGGGATATATCAGTTTGAGCCATATTGTAGCAAAAAGGACAATGCGCAGAGCAGAAATATCACTTTAAAAATATGTAAATCTATTTCAGAAGAGTTTAGTTAAGGACCCCAATATTTGATAACCGGAAGAAAATGCATTCTACTGTCTTCACTGAAATTACTTTATCTCTTGCCTGGGAAAAAAGGCTTATAGGATAAAACAAGAACAGAAAACAAATCACATTATTTTTGAGGGGGCAAAAAAAGTGTAGGGGGTAGATTCAGGACTGTGTATAGAAATAACCTTTTCTCATTTGTGTGTTGGTAGTATTTGATGCCAGAATTAAGGAGCATACAAAAAATGTTTGTCCTTACTTCTTTGTTCTTACTGGACCTTGGATGGAAGTTAAAATTCTCCTTCAGAATGTGCTGTGTTTTCCTGCATTGCAATGTGATTTCTTTGCACACACTCTGTTCTGTTATTTATGCAAAAGCTCTTTCAATTTTAATCAAGTTTCACCAAAATGTTTAACAACTTGAACCTCTGTAAAGGCCAAAACTATTGCTTTTTTTAAGTGGTTTCTGTTTTTTCTCAGGAACTTTCCTGCCACTGTGCTGAAGCAGTTTGATCTCATACATTGATAAGGTTGGTATGGTGTGTAAGATGTGCATTACATACAGATGGAATTAAAACTGGAAAAATAGTTGGCACTTTCGTGGCTCGTTTCTGTCATAGGATCACTATTAGTAAGTAGTAAGTACTTTGCAACTGTTATCACACAGAGTAACCACGGCAACATTATGTGAGTAACCAGGCAGTAGAAGGCAACTTCTGACTGTTGCTGATAGTGATGAGTGTACCAGACAGAACACAGTAGAAGTAGTTTTTAGGCAGTGGTTTTTTGTTTGTTTGTTTGTTTTTTTCCCCAGGAGTGCCGGTGAGTTATTTAATTATTTATTTTTACATTTTTTTTACATTGTAGCAAATATGATGTGGAATTTGCAGGGAAAATTAAAAGGGAATGGCAAGGTACTAAATTTACAGGTAATTTTATTTAGCTGAATTTAATCTAGCCTGTAGCTAGTACAAATATTACAATCAGTAGATGGTCTTGTATAATTTCAGTCTCTCCTTGGGGAATTTGGCTTGTTTGAAGCAGAAGCAGTGCTTAAAATTTTTAAAAATATATTTTAGGTCTAGCTAGCATATATTTTAGGTCAGTGCTAGCATTTTTCAAGGGAACTTAGCTGATAAATATTTTATTTAAATAGTGAAATTTATAACCATGTCTGGCATATAAATGCACAGATTAGCGCATGTTAATTGTTAATTGTGTAAATGGCTCTTTTCTTTTAAAATTTGACAAAATTATTTTCTGTACTTTTGCATCTTGGTTTATATAAGATGACATTTAACAAAATTCAAATAAACAGTAAACTCCTATTACAGGATGAACACTTGCATGTACACATTGCATATGACCATAGATACCTGTTCATTTCTACAACTGCTGTTTCCAGGAACTTCAATTTAAATCTGAAGTGCCTCCAACAAATGTACATAAAGGCACTTCAGATTAAATCCTAAACCCACAGCAGTCAATAAAAGTTTTGCAATTAATTTTTAATGGGACAAGGATTCACTCTAAGAATGTACTGCAGCTAAATTAAACCTGAATTTGATCTAGAAGAATTATGTAACCATGTCAAGTGGTGTGGAAATCCCTAGGGAAAAGAATCATGACAGTAACATTAAAAGAAGGTTGAACTCACAAAAATTTGAATTCTTTCTACCATCCTTCTCTTCTTTCAGGATTATGAGACATCAGGAGAGAATATGGAAAAGATCTCATTTTAAAACAAACTGAGAATGATTTATGCTTTTTAAATATCCTGCTAAACTTGTGATCTCATCTCCTAATCAGACATATTTTTGGCAATCTCAAAGATGCAGGGAAGTTTGTGAGGTGAGCTGGTGGTTATTAGGAGTAGGTCCCTGAATCTACAGCTGTGCTGAGTGATAACAATTAATTCCATTACATGATTTGTAATACCACTGCATTCTACATAAAAGCTAACAGTCAAAGTCTGGCTATGATTCAGACCCAAACATCTCTTTGACATGTGTCCTTTTTTCCTTGGGTATTAGCATGTCTACATGATTATTCAAAAATGTAGGAGTTTACTGATTTTGCTACTTAATCCACTAAAAAGAAACATAAACTTCCTGGGGAAATTAGGCTGTATAAAATTTCCCTGTCTCTTTCCTGGATTTAATAGATCTTGTGGAATATTACTGACAAGTGCCAAGGAGGAGTGGGTGGCAGTAGCTCTGTTGGAGCTCTCCCTCCATCCTCAAAGTCTGGCTGCACAGAAAAATAGTAGACAAAAAGCAACTGCAAGGCTAGTTGCTGCGCAGATATGGGACCTCAGCAGGGCCATGGCAGTTAGATCTGTAATCCATGGGACACACCTACAGCTACTTTTTAGAAATTACCTCTCTGGCACATAATGAGGACATCAGGTTCCTAGCAATTTTTCTCTAAAGTCCATTCCTGTTGGGTCTTATTACTTGTTATTGTAGCTTAACGTAAGGGTTTTCTCCTTTCTGAGAAACGAAAAGAACTTGAAAGCAACTTTGACTTCTTGCTTATTCAGAGGGATGGCTTGGTTTTGGAAGTAGAGCCTGTGCTGTGTGTCTGCTTCTGGCTTTGACAGGAAGTTAGAAACATAGAATGATAGAATGGTGTGGGTTGGAAGGGACCTTAAAGATCACCTAGTTCCAACTCCCCTGCCATGGGCAGGGAGACCTTCCACTAGACCAGGTTGCTCAAAGCCCCATCCAACCTGGCCTTGAACACTTCCAGGGATGAGGCACCCACAACCTCTCTGGGCAACCTGTCCAGTGCCTTACCACCCTCAAAGTCAAGAATTTCTTCCTGATATCTAATCTAAATCTACTCTCTTTCAGTTTAAAACCATTACCCCTCATCCTATCACTACACTCCCTGTTAAAGAGACCCTCCTCATCTTTCTTGTAGGCCCCTGTGGTGGGTTGACCCTGGCTGGATGCCAGGTGCCCACCAAAGCTGTGCTATCACTCCCCCCTCCTCAGCTGGACAGGGGAGAGAAAACATAACACAGGGTTTGTGGGTTGAGATAAGGACAGGAGAGATCACTCACCAGTTACTGTCATGGGCAAAACAGACTCAGCTTGGGGAAAATTAACTCGATTTATTATAAATCAACCAGAGTAGGGTAATGAGAAATAAAACCAAATCTCAGAACACCTTCCCTCCACCACTCCCTTCTTCCCAGGCACAACTTCACTCCCGGATTCTCTACCCCTCCAGTGGTGCAGGGGGATGGGGAATGGGGTTTATGATCAGTTCATCACACGTTATTTTCTGCCACTTCATCATCCTCAGGGGCAGGACTCATCACACTTTTCCCCTGCCCCAGCGTGGGGTCCGTCCCACAGGAGACAATTCTCCATGAACTTCTCCAACGTGGGTCCTTCCCACGGGCTGCAGTTCTTCACAAACTGCTCCAGCATGGGTCCTTTCCACGGTGTGCAGTCCTTCAGGAGCACACTGCTCCAGCGTGGGTCCCCCACGGGATCACAAGTCCTGCCAGAAAACCTGCTCCGTGGGCTTCTCTCTCCACAGATCCGCAGGTCCTGCCAGGAGCCTGCTCCAGCAGGGGGACAGCCTGCTTCACCATGGTCTTCACCAGGGGCTGCAGGAGAATCTCTGCTCCGGCACCTGGATCACCTCCTCCCCCTCCTTCTTCACTGACCTTGGTGTCTGCAAGGTTGTTTCTCTTACATGTTCTCACTCCTCTCTGGCTGCCGTTTCCTGTCTGTCCCGCAACTTTTTTTCCTTCTTAAAAATGTTATCACAGAGGCGTTACCACTATTGCTGATTGGCCCGGCCTTGGCCAGTGGCAGGTCCATCTTAGAGCTGGCTAGTATTGGCTCTGTCAGACACAGGGGAAGCTTCCAGCAGTTTCTTACCGAAGCCACCCCTGTAACTGCACCCCCCCCCCCCCCCCCCAAAACCTTGCCACACAAAGCCAATACAGCCTCCTTTAGGTACTGGAAGGCTACTATAAGGTCTCCCCGGAGCCTTCTCTTCTCTAGGCTAAACAACCCCAACTCTCTCAGCCTGTCCTTGTATGGGAGGTGCTCCAGACCCCTGATCATCTTCATGGCCCTCCTCTGGACCCACTTGAACATGTCGATATCTTTCTTATGCGGGAGACCCCAGAGCTGAACACAGTACTCCAGGTGGGGTCTCACAAAAGCAGAGTAGAGGGGGACAATCACCTCCCTTGACCTGCTGGTCACACTTCTTTTGATGCAGCCTAGGATGCGATTGGCTTTCTGGGCTGCTAGTGCACATTGCCAGCTCATATTTAGTTTTTTGTCCACCAATACCTCCAAGTCCTTCTCCATAGGGCTGCTCTCAATCCACTCGTTGCTTTGCCTGTATTTGTGCTCGGGATTGCCCCAATCCAGATGCAGGACCTTACACTTGGCCTTGTTGAACTTCATGATGTTAATACAGGCCCACTTCTGAAGCCTGTCAAGGTCCCTCTGGACAACATCCCTTCCCTTCAGCGTGTTGACTGCACCACACAACTTGGTGTCCCTGGCAAACTTGCTGAGGGTGCACTTGATCCCACTGTCCATGTCCCCAACAAAGAAGTTAAATAATATTGGTTCCCATACGGGCCCCTGAGGGACCTCACTCGTCATTGGACTCCATTTGGGCATTGAGCCATTGACCGCAACTCTCTGAGTGTGACCATCCAGCCAATTCCTTATCCACTGAGTGGTCCACCTGTCAAATTCATGTCTCTCCATTTTAGAGACAAGGATGTCATGCCAGACAGTGTCAAATGCTTTGCACAAATCCAGGCAGATATGTCAGCCATTCTTCCTTTATCCACCAATGCTGTAATGCTGTCGTAGAAGGCCATCACATTTGTCAGGCACAATTTGCCCTTAGTGAAGCAGTGTTGGCTGTAACCAATCACCTCTCTGTTTTCCATGTGCTTTTGCATAGTTTCCAGGAGTTTTCCTGATCTTGCTGGGCACAGAGGTGAGACTGGCTGGCCTGTAGTTCCCTGGGTCTTCCTTTTTTCCCTTTTTAAAAATGGGCATTATGTTTCCCCTTTCCCAGTCATTGGGAACTTCACCAGTCTGCCACGGCTTTTCAAATGTGATGGATAGTGGCTTAGCCACTTCATCTACCAGTTCCCTCAGGACCTATGGATGCATCTCATCAGGTCCCATGGACTTGCACACCTTCAGGATCCTTAGATGGTTTCGAACCTGATCTCCTACAGTGGGCAGTACTTCATTCTTCCAGTGTCTGCCTTTCTATTCTGTGAATTGGCAATGTGGCTGGAGCACTTGCCAGTGAAGGCCGAGGCAAAAACATTGTTGAGTACCTCAGCCTTCTCCATGTCAGTTGTAGCCAGGTCTCCCATTCCAATCATTGCACGGATACAGTTTCTTTCGTCTTCCTTTGTTGTCCGATGTACCTGAAGAAACTCTTGTTATTTCTTATGTCCCTAGCCAGGTTCAGCTCCAGCTGTGCCTTGGCTTTCCTGATGTCCTCCCTGCACTCTCGGCCATATCTTTATAATCTCCTGAGGATGTATATCCCTGTGTCCACTGCCTATGCATTTTGGTTTTGTGTTTCAGTTTGGTTAAGAGGTCCTGACTTAGACAAGCTGGCCTCTTGCCTCCCCTGCCCAACTTCTTGCACATCAGGATTAAGAGCTCTTGCGCCCTAAGAAAAATGTCTTTAAATATCTCCTGGCTCTCATTCACCCCTTTGCCTCTGAGGACAGTTTCCCAAGGGATCCCATGCAGTAGCACCCTAAACAGCTGCAAGTTTGCCTTTCTAATGTTTAGGGTCCTGACTCTACTTTTTACCCATCCTATTCCCCTCAAGATTGCGAATTCCACCAGAGTATGATCACTGCAGCCCAGACTGCCTCCAGTTTTGACCTCTCCAATAAGTTCTTCTGCATTAGTGAGCAACAGGTCCAGCAGTGCCTCTCTTCTGGTCAGGCTCTCCATCACCTGTACTAGCAAGTTGTCCTTAATGCACTTCAGCACCTTCCTGGACTGCTTGCAGTTCACTGTGCTGCTTTTCCAGCGGCTGTCTGGGTCGTTGAAGTCCCCTATCAGGCTCAGGGCCTGTGACCGTGATTCTTCCTGCATTTGAAGAAGGAACTCTTCATCAACCTCCTCTTCTTGATCGGGTGTCCTGTAGTAGACACCAACCACCAAGTTTCCTTTGTGGGCCTGGTCTCTAATTTTCACCCATAAGCTCTCGAGCTGTGCATTCCTCAAAGATAGCTCCATGCAATCAATCCCATTTTTGACAGAGGACAACTCCCCCAACTCTCCTTCCTTAAATTGTTTTTCATGAGGAAGTTTTACAGTGATTTCTTTTGGTGTGCAGAAGCTACTAGTGAAGGAGAGCTAGTCCAGATTGTTACTATTTTGCCACACTTCCCAGCCTTACACTTCCTTTCCTGCCACAAGTAGCTGATTCCCTTACAGCTGCAGTACTGCTGTTCCTGCTTCTTTGAACTTAATCTGATGGGACAAGAATGGACTTCAGACTCCAACAATGAGTTTGTTGTTGCTTTTGTAACATCAAGTTATGTCCTGTACTGACTTTGCCATGCTATTAAGCTTAAAAAAAAAAAAAGAGGCAAAATAAATTGCTAATGTTTCCAAAATCTGTAATTTGTTTGTTTTATCAATGACTAGAGTGATATGCTTGCTCTCTATAACCTCACTGATAAGACAGTCTATAGTTCCCTGCTCCTGCTCTTCAACCAGTCAACTTTATAGGGTGGGTAGAGATATGAAAGACAGGGGTTTAAATGTATAAATAATAATAATAATAAAAAAATTAATTTGCCCTTCATTAAACCTCATAAAACAATCTTCCATGAGGAATATTTTTTATGTGCTATCTTTTTTCTAAGGAAAAAAGGCTGTTGTCTCTCCTATTTTACACCTGGGTTTATGTTATAGCTTTCCCTATCCTGTGTTAACCACCTTTAAGGTTACAAAGGAGTTTATACATACATCATTTCATCTCGTGCCATTACTGCAGTAGTTTATTTTTGCAATGAAAACAAGCATCCTCTATTGATAATAATGTATTCAAGAAGCTGTTGGACAGCCTTTATGGCTAACAGCATCAACTGCAATAAAGGAAGGCTGGTTCTGAGGCTAAATAACCCATTGCCAATAATATCTAAAACAGATGCTCATATTTTTTGTAGGAAGTTGCATTCAAAACATCTAACAACATATTTAAATAAGAATGACAAGGCTGTCAATACAGGGCATTAGTAACTAAGGGCCATCTTCCTTTCTTTTCTTTTCCCTCTGCTAATCTGCATAATCTGTGTGCATCCAAAAAAAAAAAAAAAGAAAAAGAAAAAGAAAAAAAAAGAAAAAAAAATTATCACTGATGGAACGAAGTTTTCAATTACTTTGGTTTAAACCTTTGAAAGCTGTATTTCTAATAAAGCCACAGGCATCCATTACAAGAGGGTCTTCAATATTATCAGAGCATAGTTGAACATATTTGAAATTTTCTGTGACTGGTGGTAAAGTTATTTTATCATTAGCCAGGTTATTCTTCATTGCAATTTGTACTAACCAGAAAAAAAATAATAAAAAAGGTTGCTGTATTTTGTTGTTAAAAAGCTTGCTATGGGAAAATGTAGTTGGTAACAAAGTTACTATGACAACTGGTGTGAAATGACATTAGTTACCAACACTGACACTGCCCACATGAAGTCATTGGGAGGATGTGCCTCTGAGAAGGTTGCCTGGCCCTGATTTGTTGTACTTGTTGACAGGTTGTACTTGAACAACTTGCCAATTTTTCCCGCTTTCTAATAGTCTAGTGCAGAGCATATAAAAGAACAATCCTTGCCTCTGAGGTACAGTGGTTTCCTTTATAATGGCCTTTGTACCATTCCAGTCTTTCCCAATAGCAGAAGCTGTTCACAAAAATTTGTCATCGTGTTTTGTAAACTGACATGAAAAACTTGTCCTAGATGACCTTGGCTTCAGTCCTGTATGCATGCACAAATGAGTATGTCTGCAGATGTGGGTGGTCCCTCTCCTCAGAAAAGTGGTACAGTGAAGATTTTGGTCAGATCAAAAATTCCACTTGTGAAGTATCAGAGAACCAATTTAAGTATTCATTGACCTGAATGGACTGTTGATTGCAAGAGAATTATATGGGTCTAAACATTTGGGCATGTGCAAGTTCAACATAGATATGGATGGACACAGCTGTACATTCATTCAGCTGCTTCTTTTTTTTTTTTTTTGCACAGGAAGTAAGTTGTCTTTCAGTGGCAAATTAGGTTCTTTCTGGTACCTTTCCTTTCTCCCTCTTTTTTTTTCAAAGCCTCCCTTAGTGAAATGACTCCATTAGTTTTATTAGTACCAGAACCAGTCCCTTTATTTCTTGTGTTTCTATGATTCTGATAAAGCTAAAAGTGCTGAAACAGCTTTTCAGTAATATGACTCCATTCTGCTTGAAGTACAAAGAAAAAGAGCCCAGTTTGGCTGATTGCTGTAACAAAAGGCTCATTTCAAATCTCTGAGCAGTTGTGTTTTTTTCCTCCCCTTATTCTCCCCAGATCAAAAGCTAGTTAATATGTGGAATATTTTTGTCTCATTTCAGTTTGATTGCTCTGAGGCTGTGCACTGACAGGACCTATGAATCCATCAAGGTTTTTTACAGTATTTTGCATCATTCATCATTCTGAATCCATGTCGATATTTTTTTCCTTGGGGTTTAACAATCAATTCTCTACCACTCCTGCAGATCCCTAAGAAGGTATATGCTTGTTCTTTTCTTTTTTCTCAGCCCACCTGTCTGCATTTAGGTATGTTACTCATACCTTTCTCTTAAAAGGCATTTTTCATGATGACATATAGCTAAAAGGGCTACTAAATAATACCTTGCTGGTTATTTACCACAGCAATAAAGATTAATCAAATAGTCCAATAGGAATCATCTTTTATAATGATGCGGATCTAATATATGTTACTTAAGAGTTGTTCCTTCTTGTCATGTAACTGTTATTTGAACAATGTCCATATATAACCATCTTACCTATAGGGATGCTTTTTCCATTTGATGTGTTTCTGCATGTGCCTTCCAGGTCATATAGGCAAGTATGTAATGTAAACCCTCATCACATCTGGCTAGATACAAACTATATGCAAAAATCCCTCTGCGATGAGGGCACATGAGCAAGACACAGTCTGTGTTGATTGTTGTGGATGTAGATGGTAGGCTGGAGGCTGGCTATTCTTGACTCACCTGCAGAGAGATGTCAACCCAATCTTTAGCTCTAAACACAGAGGGCAAGAATTTCTAAGACTATTCCATAGAGCTGGGACTGTTTAGCCAAGAGAAGAGAAAGCTTCAGGGGTGGGATCTCATCAGTATATATAAATCTCTGAAGGGAGGGTGCAAAGAAGATGCAGCCAAGCTCTTTCCAGTGGTTCTCAGTGACAGGACCAGACGTGGTGGGCACAAACTGATACACAAGAGGTTCCGTATGAACATCAAGAAATACATTTTTACTGTGAGGGTGACTAAGCACTGGCACAGGTTGCCCAGAGGGGTGGCGGAGTCTGTATCCTTGGAGGTTTTCAAAAGGCGACTGGACATGGTCCTAGGCAGCGAGCTCTAGATGTCCCTGCTTGAGCAGTTGGACCAAATGGTGTCCAGAGGCCCCTTCCAACCACAAACATTTTGTGATTCTTTGAGTTCACTCTACAGTTAATGAATCATTAGGGAAGTCCACTTTTTGGGACTGCTCAACTCACATGATTGTCTTTCATTACAGTGATATAGTTAATCATTCAGGCTAGCCTATTTTGGTTGTCTTTTGACATGTGAAATATTAAGACCCCATAAGTGTCTCTGTTGATTCATGACAGCTAATCTCCCAAATACTTCTGGGATGCCAGCAGGCAAACTGGTGAATATATGTACCAAGTATGTAGGTGAAAGCAAGCCGTAGGGTTGAATAAAAATATAGCTGTGATGTGTGACCTCAGTGTCCCCTGGCATGTGAGAGGGATGCTTTGAGCCAAAGGCAGAATGGAAAGAGCTGGGCCACAGGTCTCCAGACCACTCTGTTTAACTGAGAGGCTCCTTGGGGTTGCTTACTCCAGAACAATTTAAAACCAAACCAGATTATGGTGGAATGAATTACCATTTCACTTCAGCAATTATTTTGAGACAATCTCAGCCAGACCACAGAGCAGTGAAGAACTAAGGATCTGCTTTGCCTGTTGTTTCTTTTCTGGGACTAAAAGCATCTTACAATAGGAGTGGAAATCAAGCACCATTCTTAACTGCGCTAGTACAGTGCAGCTGTTACTGTGCAGGCATTATCTTTTCTTCTTTTCTTTATAAAACACTGCTTTAAACTTTGCTATAAAACTTTAACTTTGTTGAATGTTATTTCTATGGTTAGTTGAAACAAAATAGAAAGAAAGCAGGGTGAATAGTCCTGATTAGAATAGGAGTCCCTATGGACTCTGCTATGGTTTGGTGTTACAGGTATTTTTAGTTTGTGTAAGAGTTCACATTTAATATCATATTTTTAATAAAACACTCCCATGGTATTGATATGGATATGGCAGAATTTTATGAGTATATATAGGGTGGTTATGCTTTCTGGAATTGGTTAATATTTTTGTCCAGATAGTATTGTAGGTGTTAAACACTTCTTGCAATTCAGGCTACTCATACAAGACTCCTGCCTCTTCCCCAGATATCCTTCTTCCAATTTTTTTTTTTTCAGAGTCAGAGAATAACTGAGTGATTATTTGGCTGTGCCTCTGTGATTTATTATTAGGATAAATATTTTCCTTGCAGATTACAAAAGGTTGAAAAAATGAGAGCCAGTAGCCCATATGAGAACTAGGGCAGGAGGAAAAGGGTGTCTACTGATACCATTCCCCACCTTAGACAGAGAAGTCCCTCTAGAAAGCCAAGAGATTCCTCCAAGGTGGAACCCCTTCTGTGAAGTTTTTGCCTCCTCAAGAACTGTTTTTTTCTGTTTGATACCAAGAATTCAAATGTGATATAAACAATGTTTTGGTGATAGAATAAAAATGGAAAAGTGTAAGAGTTGTCAAAAGAGAGGAAGAGAAATTCTCTTCTGCCTCCCCCTCAGCCCCCCACATTTCTCCACGTGCAAAACAAAGCTTCGCAAACTAGAATAAATCTTTTTCCCTTCTCTGGTTGTTCCTTGCTGCTCTCCAGGCTCTGGATGTGCCCCTTACAAATTCTTCTTGATGTTGTCAGCTATAAGAAACTACAACCAAGCTTTGTAAAGCCTAGAAAAAAATTGTATATTGTTCCATGAAGAAAATCTATACTGGTATGTTTTTCTGACTTCAGTCAGTGTTGGTCCAGAAGCTCATTAGTCTGTAGCGTAAGCTTTAAGAGACTGACAGCCCTCATTGGTATTATCCTTCTAAGGTCTTTGAAAAGTTTCTGACCAAATTTACCCTTCCCACATCCTTAATTTTGGTGAATATATAATTGTGCTAGTTTGAGACCTAAGGACTTGAAATCATGAAAATCATGAAAATCAGAGATGCTCTGACAGATGCTCTCAGAAGTTTCTAAACAAAATGAGCCAGAACCAGAAGAAAAGTAGTAAGTTAAAGCACTTATTGCTAAAAATTAGTCATGGGTGAAAGATAATGGATAAATACCACAAGCTATTTATTTATTGATTTTATTTGTTTATTATAAATCCAGGTGAAAGATTTGATACAAATCCTGCATAGCCGATACAGGTATTTTATTAATTTTTGCCAGATCATGAAGTTCTTTGTATTGTGCTAAATGCATTGTGAAAACATGTAACACTAATGCTGTTGTGATACGCCCTGAAATGTAAAGGTTGTCAAACAAATTCTCTAGTTAGAGAAAGTATCAATGTAAGAGAATAAGTAAGTCTAATTTCTATATTGAAACTGACAGGAACATTTTCTTTCTGCTGGGCTGGTCAGTTGAGACTGTTCTGACTGTTGACTGTACTGACAGATTGACTTTGATTGCTTGTTACTCCACATGGTACCTAACCTCCTGATCAAATCTTATTTGCATGAAAAAACAAGGCTGTAAGGAATTCAGAATGAACACACTTTAGGCATAAAGTGCAACATTTGGAGTTTAGGGTGGTAGAGCTTAATTCTTTTTGTTCCATGCAACTGAAAGTTCAATGACTGTGAAACTGAGCTAAGATATCAAATGTGAAATGACATAACGAAAGACATGATAAATATGAGTGTCATGGTTTAACCCCAGCCAGCAACTAAGCACCACGCAGCTACTCACTCACCCCTCCCCCCTCCAGTGGGATAGGGGAAAGAATCAGAAGGAAAAAGGTAAAACTTGTGGGTTGAGATAAGAACAGTTTAACAGAACAGAAAGGAAGGAACTAATAATGATAATAAGAACAGTAATAAAATGACAATTCTAATAAAAGTATTGGAATATACAAAACAAGTGATGCACAATGCAATGCTCACACTCGTCAACCAATGCCCAGTTAGTTCCCAAGCAGTGATCCCCCCAGCCCCACTTCCCCCAGTTTATATACTGGCCATGACATCACACGGTATGGAACACCCCTTTGGCCAGTTTGGGTCAGCTGTCTTGGCTGTGTCCCCTCCCAACTTCTTGTGCCTCTCCAGCCTTCTTGCTGGCTGGGCATGAGAAGCTGAAAAATCCTTGACTTGGTACAACCACTACTTAGCAACAGCTGAAAACAGTGTGTTATCAACATTCTTCTCATACTGAATCCAAGACATAACACTATACTAGCTACTAGAAAGAAAATTAACTCTATCCCAGCCAAAATCAGGACAATATGAGAAAAAAATAAATGTGTGATACCTCTACTCAGGTGAACATTAGGGGATAGTTGGTTAAATAAACACTAGTAATAATGCCTGTCTATCTGAAATATAACATCATACCTGAAGCAAATACATCATGGTACTTTCTTCCCCAGGTGTGAATGGCATCTTAGACACCTGCATCTCTGGTATGTTTGCCTTTCATTATGTTCGTGCTTTAGCAGCTATGTAAACCTATTGCTAACAAGAATTACGCTGAAAGATAGCTTTAGTCAGAACAGTTGTGGGGAATATCTGATGCATGCAAAAAATCCTCTAATATGATCTTGGTTATCATGTAATTAAAATTGTAATCTGATTTGAACAGAAGCGATGAATTCAACATTCATGTAAAAAAAAAGACAAACTGGACAGTGTCAGAAAAGGTTTTCTATTAGAGCTGATATACTTTATCAATTTTAGTTACCAGAAGAACTGAACTTCTATCAAATGAAGGCATAAAACAGACAAACTTTTGAATAAAGCATTTCTTTCACAAGCTGTACATAGAAAAATAAATCATGCACCCTTTTTTTTTGTATCTGAAGTATTTCAGCCATGATGGAAATGTTTAAGTAAAGAACCCAAAATCTATTTCTCCAAATTACTAGGGCAGTAATGTGCAGTATAGCAGTATACATATTATTTTACAGATCATAACTATTTAATATGATTCTTTCATAAGCAAAAGGTGATGTAATCATTGAACCAAGTTGTCAGAATAAGTTTATAGTATGTTGCTTGTTTCTAGGAAATTCCTAACTAGATCATATTACTGGAATCTGCAATCGTCTTTCAAATACTATTGGGAGCTATAAATGAGTTGGTTTTGGAGGAGAATTTACACTGAGGGGAGACAATGTCTCTGTCAAGTACAGATGAAGATTCTGCATCTGCAAATTTGTTTGAAATGGATTTTAATTACATTGGAGAAATTCAGATATAATGACAGCAGGTCTTTGTGATGTCCCAGTTCTTACAGTAGAAAAGGAAGGCCAGGCACAAATACAGATGTCTTATTAACCTGTTCTGTGGTCCATCTTTTCTAGAGGTGAGAGTCTTCCTTTTAAAGTGTTAATGGCAGAAATGAAAGAAAAATAAAGCAACCATACTTCTTGCCAAATGATTCCACTGTCCTAAACTTCTACAATCATTTACCTGCTTGAAGCCACTGCTGGTGTTTTTTTCATCTGTAAATATTTTACAGGAAAATATATTTGATATTAAGACAGGATTCATGTTCTGGCACATTATAAATGCAGTCAAATAACCTATTTATCTTGCTCATTTCTTTCATTCTTTTCACTTAACTGATTATGATAGTTCCTTGCTCAACTGTCATCCAATACATAGATTTTAGCTGTGTCATTTCTGGTATCTGCTGAGAGTGCTTAAGTTTCTCTCCTTCTGAATTTCCTATTTCAGGATAGTTTCTTGTCCCCCAGCGAAGATGCCTTCTGGAGCTGGTCTCATACTGAATTTG
This sequence comes from Haliaeetus albicilla, assembly GCF_947461875.1. Taxonomy (NCBI): domain Eukaryota; kingdom Metazoa; phylum Chordata; class Aves; order Accipitriformes; family Accipitridae; genus Haliaeetus; species Haliaeetus albicilla. The sequence goes on from NC_091516.1 coordinate 37,954,055, forward strand.
CCTTGGCATGGCATGGTGAGACCAGCCAATAGGAGGGGAGGGGAAAACACTTAGTGCTAATGAAATGAAAGCAGTGAGAGGGAGATAACTCAAATAAACCAGAAAACATACTCTCTCAAATTTCCTTAAATTCTTTATCTCTGTTTAGTAGAATTGTTTGCAAAAATAAGAGCAACAGCAAGATAGAGCAAAATGGAAAGACAGGGAAAGGAAAAAAAGGAAAATCAAAAGAAAAAAGGAAAAAAAAGCCTCCTCTAGTAGAGTATTACCACTAACTGAAGTTGTTCCAGATCTGGGAATGGTCTTAGTAAGCAGAGCAGGGTGAACATACTGGACATACTTGGCAGCGTTTACTTTTTTCTCCTCTGAGGGGGTGCGGTGTTTTTCCTCCCCCCAGTGGCATGTGACTTTGTCCATTTACTGAGAAGTGCTTTGGAGAAGTAGTTCTGAAAAGCATGCTAATTTTTGACTCAAGCTGTGATGTGGTTGACCTTTTGAGTTTTGTTTGTAGTGGAGTTTGCTCCTATGCAGACCTTTTGGCATTTGAAACCTGTGGGAATTTGGAGAGGAGCCTAACAACCAAAGGAGTGTGTTGTTTCTCAAGAATCCAGCCATCTCTGCAGCTAGCATTAGCCTAATTGGGACTTTCTGCTGTTATATTTCTGTATAGTTGGCAGGAATGAACAGGAGAGTCTATTTGGAAGAGGACTTAGAAATTCTTTGCCTAATTCTGTTGCATATGTAATTTTTGTAAAGAGCCCTTTCCATGCCAGTTTGTACAATACACTATTGCTTTACACTAGTCTCATCAAAGCAAAGGTGTGCCTTCACAGTTGTAGCCTGATCTTCCAGAAACTGCTGCTTTCTGTACTTTTTATGAAGCTGTGACAAAACCAATTTATAGTCAAAGATGACAGGAAATAGAACAAAATGCACAGCTCTGAGACTTGTCTGGAGGCAAGAAAGATTAAATGCTGGTGTCCTGTAACAGCTGTAAAGTAAGTTCACAACTGTTTCTGAATAAGCAGCCATCGGTCACTTGGTTCAGCTCTGAGATGGGGTGGTGGCATCTGACATGGAGACTGCTTTGGCTGCCCCTGTTCCAGGACCCCACTGCTAGGGAAACTGATATGACACTTGCTCCTTTGCATTTCTCTCTTCTTTCAAATGGTTTTCTAAATATAGTGAAACAACATCTGCTAGGAAGGAAGGAACAGCAAGGAGTAATACGTTTTACAGTTCTCTTCTAGGAGAAGATGCCTGTGGTCATACATTTGTACATCAGACAGAAAAATGGTAATGCTCTGCCCTCTGGCTGTTTAAATAGTCAAAATGAACAAATGAATAATATGCGTATATAAACCAGTGTGACCTAAGACTCAGCCCACAAAGTGTAGACAAACTGTAAGCCGGTGATGGCAAGACTTCATGAGTTCAGCAGTTTGTGTCAGTCCAGATATGGGTGTAAATGTGTGGAAACTAGCAGGTCTTTCCAGAATCTGTGTGTTCAGGCTACAAATCTCTCACGGTAAGTTGTTTTCTTTTGCTGCAAGAGAGATACTTGCTTAAGTGCTGCAGTAAAACATATGGCAGCAAGAGAAGACGTGCATCAATTTATGAGCATACTCTGCTTTTGAATTTATGGCACTGTGCTTCACAGAAGTAGGGAGGGGAAACATGGACAACTTAATCTGAAATAATTTAAGAAGAAAATTATATATGCATAGGAACTATAAGCCTCATTTGCCATATGCTAGCAGAGCTTCATAAGAAAATACATATCTCATGTATTATAAAAAACCCAGGCTGTTCTGTAGCAGTTTCTTGGCTTATCACTGCTCTAGCTAGAAGGCTTTTTACTGTTTGGTTGTCTTTTCAAACAGGATAGTCACAAGATTGTTCAAATCATACTCAGAGCACAGTTGCAAGAACACACCTTTTTGCTACTACCAAAATACTCCTAAACAATAGAAGTAATTTTTGTTCCACTTCATGTTCAAAATAACTCTACTTCTACAGCTTATGGCCATGTATAGTTCTACACTGTCTTAGGGTTAAAAAGCTTTTTCAAGATCCAAAACTAAAGTGATCCCAAACAATATGTGTTTATTTGTAGCAATGTCCACAGCTTATTATGGAAGAGGGAAACACCGGACCATACCAAATGCTTTATAACAGCCCTGGTTCCCATTCCCTCTCTCTTCTGTTCTGATTCACTAAGATCTGTGCACTCCTTGTAATGCTGAGTATTTCTGCTAATGATTAAAGCTATTCACCTACACTTGTCAGATGTTAGATTTTTCTGTCACTCCCTTTCTGGGCTCTAAATAGGTGGGAAGCCAAAGTTATGTATGACGATCTTATTCTTAGCTTACCCTAGATCAATAACTTTTACTTGACTGGTGATTTTCACGTAACCCGTGTCAACTACACTGTTGCCACAGGGCACCTGGGCTTAGACAGAAAAAACCCATCACTTTGTCTAAAGGTAACCCAATAATTCATGTCTAACTTCATGATTGAAATGTAAGACTGTGTGAAATAGGTCTGAAAATATGTTTATAAACAGTTATGGTACTGTATTGCCAGATTACAACAAATTTGTACACAATACACAATGTAAATGCAGCTGGCTACTGCAAGTATTAAAGTGTGTCATTAGTGTGCCATAACAATTAAAATTGTGACACCACTAAATGTGAAAATTAAAAATGATCCTCACTTTGCACGTATATAAAGTAAGCTCTCTTTGTAAGAAAGGTCATTTTCTCACATACACACGTTTTAGCCCTAGGAAATTAGGCTTAATTCCTACTTTACCTGCTTGTACCAGTAACGCAGGTTCTGTTGATCAGATTAGTTTCCCACCTATATTTTGCAATTCAGTTGCTTCCTATTATATCTTTTCTAACATCTGTGCATAAATTTGTAGCGTTTAAGTCCAAAAGCAACCATCGGATTATCCAGAACACATATGTAAGTGGATTGCTCAGTTCAAATTCAGGCAGCCACGGGGATGCTCCACACAGTACTGAACCCATCCACTTGGGCTCAGCTGAGCATGTACTGAAGAAGAGTGCTCAGTCCTGATCTTTGGAAGCCACTACTGTGCTTGGAAATATGTCTGTCTCATTAACATATATTTTTAGTGGCTCTCTGTTTTGAATTGGTCCTGCTGTTAGTGACTGTGCTACCTGAGAACATCACACTCCTGGTGGTTACCACCTTGGCCCCATCATGGCTGTGGGTCAGTGAGAGCTCTCCCCTGCATGGAAAGGACCCTTCCAGCGGCTGTAAGAGTCTGCACAGTCAGGACACCAGGACTGCAAGTGGCCCCAGAGTTTGCCCTTTCACAGGGCTTAGAGATACTACTACTACTGCTACTGCTGCTACTTATTATTATTGTTGTTGTTATTGTAGCTAAATAGGGTACTTCGAGAGCACAATTTTCTGAAAGAGCTTCTACATTGTAACCAACTAACTGATCTATCAATTTTTTGAGACGTTGAACAGTTGGAGCTCTTTAAACCTGTATAAGGCTTTTTCTTCATTCTTTGACTCATTTTTTCGGGCCCTTCTGCATTATTTCCAGTTTGTCAGTACATCTTTTTTAAAAACAAGAGCATCAAAAAATCTCTGCAGAACTCCAAGTTTGACATTTTTGTGTCATATAGAGAAGTAAAAAACTCTTACTTCCATCTCCTGTAGCTATTAATACAGCAAAGGACTACATGGGCTTTTTTAGCTATAACATTGCAAAGGAATCTTTTATTTTGTGACTTCCACCTCCCTGTTCTGAATTCCTTTTTATTATACCTGTAGCTTTACACTTAGTCATATCAAAATACTTTTTATTTCAATTGGTCCAGCTTGAAAAAACAAATCACATTGCTCTGTCTTCATGTCAGCAGAAATATGCCTAGAAGACTGCAAATGTTTGTGCCAGATCATCCTGTTTTGTACATCCTAAATACTGGCAAGCCTCAAGCACTCTTCTGTTACCAGAGACGTTACTTCCAATGGTCTTATTGATCAGAATATATTAAACAAAATTCGCAAAGATGCGCTCCCCCCCCCCCCTTGCATGTTAGCATAGAAATAAAAATTACAAAAAGCCTGAGTGCTTCTCAGCATTTTTAATTCTATCAACCCTCATTAGGTAAGAAGTCTTATGCAATATGCCTTATACAAGTGTTGCAAATACTTCATTTTTGTTGGAAACTGGGACTACCCAGAATATAACATGAAACATAGTTACTAGCTGAAAGTTTTTGAGGGAGGTCCAGATTTAAGTACAAGTTTACTCTTAATGAACAATCTAGTATATAAGATTTTATTCACTATCTGTCTGGCATGCTATCAAAGCTAGTAGCAAATGTATTCAATGTCATGCAAGCTCTCTAATACCCCTTGAGAAAGCATATATTTCTCTCAAAAGCTAATGTTATTCCAGCATCAAAAGCCAATACCATTTAAGTACAGTTACTCTCTGAGTTTTTCTTGCTATGATTTTATGAGGTTTATGTCTGAAGAATGCTGCTCCTTGTGGAAAAATTTCAAATTCTTATTCTACCTGACTTACTTGTTATTTTCAGTTTTCATTAAACTATTATGTTAGTCATATAATGAGCCATTTTTCTTGTTTAAATGAATTGATTTTGTTTGGCTCTAGCTCTTTTTCATTTTTGATTGTTTCACTGACTCTGTTTTCTCTCAAGTTCATTGGCCTTGCTTGTGTATAGGAGGGCAGGGAGGAAGGGGATGGGTTAGCATACAGCTTTCCATGACCTTTGAAGTGCTCTCTACTACGGAATTTATTATATGGACACAGTAGCTGTTATCTTCCTCCAGAAAAGCATTATTTGTAAGTGTTGAAATGTTGGATAAAATTGCCAATTTCCTAGAACACTCTCATTCTGCTTCCAAGGGATAGCATACATAATTCTTCGTGATCTTTTTTTGATGGAGTCAGATGGTCTCTTTGATGGATTATCTGAAGATAATTTGTGTATAGCCACACATCCCCTGCAGCTTTGTGATGAAAAAGCTGAAATGGCTTTGTCTCGGGAGACCATGGACAATTATTCATTTTCCATTGTGCCTTTTGATATTTTGAGGCCTTGATCAATAATATAAAACTGTATTAACTTTCTAGTTTTCTGTGGCTCTATAACACTGAGATTAAGGTAATGGTTTTAAATAAATCAAAAACTACCGGACCAAAAGCCACAGGTTTTGGTTTTAACATTTGATAAAGTTACTAGACAGTTTATTTTTTACTTCAACAAAAACTTTGGTCTGGATCGAAGCAAAAAGTTCCATCAGCATATGGGAATTTTCTTCTGCCAGAAAAAAAAAAAGGACCTGAAAACACGATGTTCTCAGCTAAATATTTCACATGAATATCAATCTGGTACAGAAGCCTGTAAATAAAGCTATTTCCACCATAGTGTTAGTACTGTCTTGGGTGCCCAATAACCAGCTACTTATAGATTTAATTGAAAAAAATCTCATTGTCAGAGCTGATGCTCAGTGTGAGGTCAACACATTGAAGAGATTCAGAATGCTCTGGAAAAGGTCAGTAAGACCCTACTACTTAATCTCCCCGTGAATGATTAATGAACAGTTGTTTGAATAAACCAAACTTTGCTACCTGGAACAAAGCAGACCAAAATTGGGGTTTTGAACCGATGAATGTCTCTGTGGATGGTGAGCAAATTTTTCAAGGGTTAGATTTGATACAATATTTTATCTAAATATTTTGTCTAAATCTGCCCTGCCCTGCACTGCTTTGCTACTGGGACGTGCCTTGTGGTGCTCCTCATGAAGTAGTGTCCTAATGGATACTCCTTTCACTTGCAGCTGTGGTATGATTAAGCTTTGATGTTTCTTTTGGGTTTATGTATATTTCTTTATATTTGAGTAGTTACATGTTTAGTAAGTGTTATCTCAAACGTGGAGTTATGTTTATTCTCTCCTCTTCATGTAGGCCCTGCAGTCCTTCAGCAGGTGTTCTTTTTCTGCTTTCCTCAGTGAAAAAACAGTGATTTACTTCAGCACAGTGGAATCTCTCTCTATTCCTCTTGAAGTGACATTGTGTCTATTCAATTCAGTCATGGACCTAGAAATTAAGGGCATGGTGCAGGCTCTTTCTTATGATCTGGTCAACCCTGTGCAAACCTCAGTGAGCAAAACTCAGAGGAGACCCTGCTCCCCGATCCTGCCCATGTCCTTCCCTCTGGAGCCAAGCGCTGGTAGGAGGCACAAAAGCCTTCCTTGCTGAGTTCGCTGAAGAGAGGCATGCACAAAAAGAACAGACAAACTTTCTTTGTAAGCCACAGTATAGCAAAAGGTGCATTTCTGAAGGATAGTAAAAGAGGAAATTATGAGTTATGGGGTCAGTCCACCATGAAGTTGGGTGCCCTAAGAGCTCTGTTTAAACATTGAGATCTATCTCATATTTCCCCCTCTTAGCTTCCATAGTGATTTTTTTTTCTGAATGTAGGTCACTAGGGCTGTTTGAATAAATTTTCTACTCTGAAAACAACATACTTTCCTTTATAGCAAAAATGTCTGCTGCTTCATACATTTTCTTCTCCTTGGGTTTGAACTCCTGAATGAAAAAACCCATATAAATCAAATAGAGGCCAAAGGAACAAAAGGGGAAAAAACCCAACAAACAACAGCAATCCCTACTTCCAGAATTTCAAGTAGGTTGAACCTCAGAGAATAGAGACACTGACTGAACTGTGATATAGCTGTTTTCCTCTGACCTAAGGTTTGTGTCATTTAATCGTTCCAAAGGCAGAAAATCATACTTACTCATTAGAGAAAGATGAATCTGTTTTCAGCTCTACCAGGTTTTCCAGGTCAACTGGCTTTAAAAATGCACATGTGTTTGATAACAAACAAATTACATGCCAACAGAATCTCTCTGTGTGTACTACTGTATTATATGTACATGGATTGGATCAAATCAATATTTACTATTTAGCACAAACTCAGCTAAAAACACATCAAGAGTTTATGCCTTGTGTAGTCCTCTGAATAGCAAGGGGATCTTTTCAATGGTGTTAGAACAGTCCTAGCACAGTTAATTTTTTCTTCTTCCCATCAAAAGTCACATTGAAAAAGACAGACCAGAAATGCCTAGCATAACCCATACGTCAGCTGCATCCTGTAGCACGAGCTTGCCGTACTAATTGACTAACCCTCTACAAAACAATCCTCCCTGCACCTTTTCTTGTTTAATGCGAGAGTGGCATTTTTCCAGAGAAAGCCATGCAGCCTGAACACTATGCTTTGGAAGACAGTCCTGCTCTCTAGTCATTGCTTCTTGGCTGGCTTTTCCCATGCAGCATGAACCACCACTGCCGAACTCCCTCTCAAACCCTCTCAAGCAGCTTCCTAGGTAATGTAGTTCAAACAGTCACGCTTATGTGGCCTGCCAACATAGTTCCAGCTGCACACGAAATGCAGGCAGGAAGCAACTCAGCTAGTGTAAACCAGCTTTCACAGGTGCTTTTGCCAGCTAAGGATCTGTCCCAGGACACTGAAAATCCTGCTATGCCTTCCAATCAGCAGAAGGACATTTTTTTTCAAATGAGTACTTAGTTGTTCAGCCACACCACTAATAAAAAGAAAATAAGGGACATATTTTTGAGGCAAAGAGCATCTATGAAATGCATGACAGATAGAGGGACTCAATGGGACATAAACCTACAAATACATAATTTTATGTTTACCTGCTGATTTGAGATCAGTCATTTTTGGGAAAAGACACAAACCCCAACAGTTTAATTTCTAATATTATTAGATTAAAAAACCCCATGATAGTGGTTTTCAGTTTTCGGATTACAGATGAACCCCGTGGACTCTCTCCATGCACATATGTACGTTCGTAAGGACAAAATGGGTTCATATGATCAAACTACCGTCTTTGTTTTTTTGATTTGCATGTAGCAAAGGAAGATATTCTGTCTGTTGATTTTATACCTTCCCCTCACTATCTAACTTCCTGATTACAACCCTTTCGAGAACGAATAAACCAACCTGAAGACCACAAAGAGGAGGTAGCAAAAAAATCTTATTTATATTATTATTATTTTCAGATAATTTTTAGGTAAGCTACAATAAAAATAAATTCAGGCACAAGGCAAGGAATGCACAGTAATATATCAGGTTCTTAAGCAAGAAAATAACAAATACTCATTTTCTACTGAAAAATCCATCTCACAGTAACTTAAAGCAAGTACTATTTGCAGCATACTGAAAAAGTTAGCATTTTTAAAGATATAAAAACATTAAAAGAAATCAAAATCATGTCAAGCTACATGTGTGTTTTACTAACTATACATAAAGCAAAGCTAGGTCATGGAATGTGCAGGAATATACTAAATGGAAGTGTCAGTCTGAAGGACTTAATTTCTCCTCTATTTTTATCTCTTGCTCTTAATTGGGGTGCTTTTCTTATCTTTTATTAGATAGTTGGTTGCTGTGGTGGAATTTTCTCTTTCTGTCATTCCTTTGTTATAAAAAATATCTAGCATATTTCTCTAGAATGGATAGTATTTGAAAGGCATAATAGCTGAGCAATGACAGCTTTCTCCATTGTGCACAAGGATTTAGCTGAAGCCTAGAAGTTTTCTTTAAATTCTTTATAGTGGGAAGGTTGTTGAGCATGCCCTTGCAGTAAAGAAATAATTATAGCTGGTTCTATGTTTCTGCTACAGTTTCAACATCTTTCTTCTACCAAATTATATTTTCCTTCTTTTTGTCATGTCTTCATCATTATTGTTAAAGTTATATCTCAGAAAATCAAATAATATATTTAAACAGGAGAAAAGTAAGTACAAGTGATTTACATAGCTGCACAAGAAGCAAATGCTTCCATTTTCTGTGGGAGGAAGTGAATGTCTGATCTCATAGAGACAAAAAGCCTGCAGAAACATACGTATAGTAGGGTTAGGACGGATCATTGATGAAACAGATTTTGTACATTGCATAATCCCTGCAGGAAAAGCACTGACACTAATGGCATTTAATAGGGGCAGTAGAGTAACAGGTGATAGAACCTACATCCAAATTATTCGAATTAATTTGCAGAGAATTTTCACAAAAATTTTAGTGTTTTCCAGTGTGATTGCAGTAATGGCCAGGGCACTTCTGCTTGTACAAGTGTGGAAGGAGGGAGGAAAGGAGCTGGAAATCTTCAGGTGGTTTGTTTTGGGAGAATGTACTACTGCTACCATACATTAATATTAACAAAGAAGAGTAATACTTGGCACTGAATTCTCTTCACTAAAACAGTGCTTCAAAAAACAAAGTGAGTGCAAGTATTTCCATTGCAATGAAATGCATTGGAAATGAGACACAAACAAATGACTTGACCAAAATGTCCAAACAAGTCCATGGGACCTCTGGAAGACACCAAAGACACATTCAAGGACTATTACTTCAGTGTCTTTCCTTATGGCTTTTGGGAGAGAGCAAAATAAAAAGTATGCCTTTAGGTATTAGATCCCTAGGAGATCTTCAGTACCAATTTTTATTGTGAAAACAATAATATTCACTTTTGTGAAGCTTTTTCTCACCCCTCTCATTTGACTTGTTTCTGCAAACCTGAGAGTAAGCACTGAAACCATCTATCTGAGTTGGTAACAACAGCCCAGATGAAGGAGAGAAGGATCACTAAAACTCAGTCTGAGAACAGACATGTCCTCTGAGTGAAGGTACTTCCGCTTGTGCTGATGCAAGGACCATGCAAAAGCTGGTTGTCTGCCTGCTAAAAGCAGATCAGCAGCTGGTTAAACTTTTCAGTTTTATGGGGTAGGGCTGGGGAGGTTTCTCTTTTGCAGAGTTGTTGGCTCAGAATAGATAGCATTCTTTCTGAAAGTTGTCTAGTCATTGATTAACCCTTTCTTTGCCTCAAATGAAAGGAAAAAAAGACATGATGTAAGCTTTGAAAGAAAATAACTTTAGTTGCTGGCTAGCAACCTGTAAAGGAAGCAATTACAGGACATAAAAGGAATAGTTAATGTGTGAGATGGAGGGACAGATGGCTTTGTTTGTTTCTACACATGCAGAGATACTGCTTCTGTGTAAGCCGAAGTTACTGAACTGGAAGCCAGGGCCCAAAAGAAGCACCTACTGCCCTCCCAGTGGGAATTCAGGCTGTCAAGCCGAGGGTAGCCAGGTGCACTGCTCCTTTGCTTTTTTCAGTTCCAGCCCTGCCACCGAGTTCACTGAGGTCCCACCTCACCTCTTCCCCTTGAAATCACCTTTCAGAAAACTTGCACGTGCACACTTTCCCTGCCAGACAAAGTTAAAAAGCATAGCTACATCGATCTGCACAGAAAACACATGCTTTTTCATTTTAAAACCCTTCCTGGACAATGTGCTTTCAATTCCAAACCTACTGCTGGTAGCTTTTGCAGCAGCATAGGACTGCTTTCAGCATGTGGAAGTGAAATCCACCTTAGAGGTCTAAGGGGATCGTGCAAGCTTTGACACCCAGGCTTCGAGATTTACAAATTATGATTGCCATCACCTTGGGGGTCAAGGGCCAGTTCATTATAATAGACACCACTGGATTTGTAACTTTCAGTCCTCAGGGAGTAAATCATGGCTTTCCACACTTGGCAGGATGCTTTGGATTTTTTCCATTTTCTTCTATCGATCCTAAAATACCGATTTTAACATAATCTTTAAAGAGCTAAGTGGATGCATTGCCTCCTTAAATATACCCAGGTGTTAGTCTCCACAAAGCATTTCTTTTCAATTGGTGCTAAAAAACAAATTGACCTAGAAGGATATATGAGGATCTCTAAAGAAATTTATGCTAAATTACTGCAGGGAATTGAATTTGTAGCTCAGCTCAAACAGTAACTGTCTGTATTTAAAGTGACATAAAGAGACATCTGCTTCCCTTGTGATATATGCTCTTCTGAATGACCTTTAGCAGGCTTTGCTGGATCGTGTGACTGTGTTGTAAAAGACAGTGCAGCTCTAAACGAAGGGATTTTTTTTTTTTTAATGATTTTTTCCTGCAAATTAGCAGAGTTGCAATTACTGATACATTTATGAAATATTCCTTGAGAATTGTACAACATCAGTGACATGATAAGAAAACTATTGCAAGTAGGAATCTACCAGAATTTCAATTACTTAGTCATGAATGAAGAAAGGTAATACACTAAACATTTCTTGGTCAACCTGTGAGATATTTTTGATAATCACTTCATTTTGCAGAAAAGCAATTTCACAAGCTGTCTGCATTAGTGTTTGTATGGCTTGCAGACTGTAGTGGTATATCAGCCTGCAGTTTTGCTGAACATTCCTTGGAATTTATTGATCATCTGTAATGGTTTCAAACCCAGAAGTAGCTAACCATCCAAATGATTGGTACTGATTGAAACCTGAAGAGTTGTTTTGACCTTGCAATGATTTTTACTTCAGTAAGTGTTAAAAATCTTTCTAACTAATGTTATCTGGTTATTAAAAAAGCCTGATGGCATGAGTCAAAAATAGAGTGAAGCAAACATGTACTTGGCTTAGAGCTTAATTTTGACTGAATTTAGCAACTCTTGTTCTGGAACAGATGAGATTATTTGAAATGACACTTCACAAAATCCCATGTCAAAATCTTTCCATTTATAACTATAACTCCTTGTATAAACAGGTACAAATTTGGCTTGTAATTCTGATACAGAGAGACACCTTTACTGGTTTTATGGATGTTTGCAAATGGTATTATGACAGCTGGTACTGATATTCACTTGGATTAATTAGAGATTCACATGGAGAATACAGAAATTTGTAGTTCCTTTGCAGGACTAGTACTCAATATTGCACAGAAATACTACAGGGCTGAGAAGACCTGAGCAAACCTCTGTCCTTCCCCCTTTCCCCCTGCAAGCAACAGAGCAGGATTTCTGCATAGCATTTGAAAGTGCTGGGAATAATTCAATTTTTATACTAATAACCATGCCTAGTTGTAGCTTGGGAGCTGAAGAGGTATAGTACAGTGTCTCAGCCATGGAGCAGGTGTGCTGCAGTCATAGCCAGCACCCTGGAATTTGTTCCTATCCTTCCCTAAAAGGTTTCTACATGAGAAAATTTTCATCTGCAAAACGGTATATTGATAACTTTCACTTGATCACAGTAGGTTACAAAGTAGATTTCAAAGTTATTTAAAATCCTCACTCTCTCTCTGATATCTTTCTCTCTCAGAAGTCATTGGCATCTCAAATGATATCAATGAAAGTCAAGCCACTCTCTTTTCCTGCCGAGGGGAGAAATGGATTCTCATTGTGGTGGTTTTAACTCAGCTGGATGCTTTTTTTTTGAGATACAACTTCGAGAATCACATTACAAACCTTGCTAATAAGATTTAATAGCCAATAGCCTAGGAGAGAAGTTAAGATTAGAAGGTCTAATGGTCATTTCTAAATTTAAAAAAATCGTGACTAAATAGCACTTAATTGTAAAATCTTTGTAGGTACAATTGACTGTTCCATGTCCCAAACTTTTAAAAGAAGTCAACTCTTAGATTACTATCATTTGTGCTTCCTATTCCTGTCATTACCAGGAACCAGAAGAAAAGCTTAAAGTAAGAGAATGTTTTGGTGGAATATCAGGCAATATTTTCTGCATTGTGCAGCTTCCTGTAAAATACAATTGCAAGAAAATCTGTGAAGTGACCTATTTAAGAATTTGATTGAAGCACAAAAGCTAAACATGCATTCTAATTTGCAATGACAACTGGGACACGAGTGAAATAATGGATCTGTTTCACTCCTAATTCCTGTAGGCAACATTATATTCTGGTCTTCAGAATATATGTATGTTACACTAAGAGCTGTGGGTCACCTACTACATAGCTTGCACTGGGCACACAGCTTCTTCTGAAGCTCCCTCTCAGAGAAAGATGCAGACTAGATGGTGGTGAGGAGACCAATAAAAGCAGTTTCCTTTTTATTAACTAGATGAAATCAACACAAGTGAACCAGAACTCCAGTGACCTCCCCTTGCTAATTAACCCCAAATCTTCCCCAGCACTGCAGTTGGGTACAGGGATATCAAAGGGCAGGTAGTCTAGTCATCTGTATAAAAATGAACTTGGCAGAGCAATGGAGGGAGATTTGTGCCTCTGTTCCATGAGGGGCAAAGACCATCCCTTGGCTTGCACAAGAAAATTGATAGGTAGACTATGTCAAATATCCTATTTCACCTTATAAAGGTCTGTCATTTGGAATTCTAATTCTGCTGTGATTTGCAAAATTACAAAATCTTTGAGCCAGCGTTCAAGTATACCACTTTTTCAATAGTATGAAGCACAGCATCAGCACTTGCTGAACAAGAATAATAACTGCACTGAATCTGTTTAGGTTTTCTCCAGACATATGGTAGATCAAAGTACTTTATTGTATTTTTTTTTAAACTGCCCAACAATCTTTGTTGATTTAGTGTACATGGAAAAATGCTTTCCAGTAATTTATTGAATTACCTTACTCTGCTTTATAGCAATATTGTCTGAAAGAATACAGTGGGAATAACAATGCTGTGTTTGCAAGACAGGAAAAAAATTTGAGATGCATGCCCTAAAAGGATGCTGTTACTATGCTTGAAAAACTGAAGAAACCACACATTAAATTTAGGCTACTTACAGATGGACACTAGTTTATTTTCTGAGCATGTTATGGACTTACTTAGCATGCTTTAACTTGAGGGACACAGGACTAATTCTGAATTTAAAGTGAATTGCAGTCTCCACATTCCTCTGAATATCCTTTATACCTAGAATCCTGGTGAAAGATTTTTATTTACCTAGCCAATATCATATGAATATGCATACATACTGCTCACAGAGGAGAAAAATTAAGCGAAGTTAATACTAGCAAAAATCTATTAACTTTTTTTTTTTTTTTGGTGAGGGGTTAGTTTTGCTTTTTATAAGAATTTGAATGTCTGACTAGATGTTTGTAAATCAATGTTAAGAAGTGATCAGGTTGCTGCTGTGGGAGGAAAAAGTCAAAAGGAAGCCATAGCTTCAGAGAGATTTTCTGATGGGTTCTGTAAGTAGATTTTAGTTCTTGATAAACGTACAACATGATACATCTAAAATTTCAAATTTGTCCTGTTATACATTGCCATGAAGCAAAGGGATAGTCATTCTGAGACTGGAAAGACTAACAGCTGATGAAATTGCAGATTTGATAAAAACAATAACTTCCCTTTTGAAATTGTTGCATTGCTTTTAACCTGGCTTTTTCTTTGGTATATTTATACATTAATATTCCTGCTAAATGAAGGGGGCTATGTCTGTGATACTTTCTGGTTCCCTCAGTTCCAGCTGACTTTGAGAACTACTGGAGCACTTTTCACCTGCTAAAAACCATGCATACCTAAATACCCAGGAAGCAAATCAGATTTAGCATAGATTTCATGTATGGCAGCCAAGAAATACAGGAGGATCAATCGTGTACAGGAAAATTCTGAGTGGGAGGGAGGGAGACAGGGCATGAAATACTTCCATTTTCATATGCTGCTACAAAAGGTAAACAAGCAAGCAAACTTGCTTTTGTATCTATAGAGATGTGTTACAGCTGGAGCACTCATCATCAAATGTTTGTATGCCGTATAGTTTTGCCTCTGTGCATGCAAAGCATTATTATGCAGTGGAGGTATTGAGGATGTGGAATATTAATTCAGTCATCAGGGAGAAAAAAAAGACATTAGAAATTCTACTGACTGACTAATGACTTTAATTTTGATTTTGAAGAAGAATAATGGGGACTTACAGACATTATGAAGAGAATGCTGTACTGAGCCTGATCCTGCACAGAAAAAACCCACCCAACATATTTCATAGAAGTGGGAAGGAAGCAGAAATAGGCAGCTTTTTGCATAATGGTATAGTATTTATAGTACTTGCCTAGGATATGAGACATGTGCAGTCTAGGGGCTTTGGACTGTAGTTTGAACTCAGCCCTCTAACTTCACAGGACATGCTTTAGTCATTGGGCATGCCATGCCAGAACTACCCTTCATCCTGTTGTAAGTTTGAGCCACTGTGCAAAAGGAGGGAAAAAGGAATGCCAAATTCATATTCCCCGAAAAAGAAATGGTATGAGCATCCTAGCCAACTGCCAGTGAGGACAAAGAGCCCCAGATTCTGGTCTCTGCTCCTAATGAAGCTCCTGTTACACCCAATAGGTCTGGAAGAAAGAAAATTCATGACTCCCTGACCCACCCTTCTCCCCAAGGAAGATTTCTGGTCATTGTAAGCAGAGCCAAATTGTTTCTTGCTTACTTTCTCCACCACTCCAATTACACTTTCTGCTTTTGTATTTCCCAATAGTCCTGGAGGATTAAGACATATTGCTAGGAAATAAGAGCTCCCTGTTCAAGTACTCTCAGACTGTCAGGGATCCCAGTAATCTTCCCGACTTCTTGACAAGATGGTTTGACCAGGTCAGATACAGTCCATCTAGCCTGTATTTGCCTTTCAAGAAGATGCCTAAGGAACAGTGCAGGAACAGGGTGGACACAACCACAGTATTTCACACTGGCATAGATCTATTATTATTGAGCTGAATTTATTACATATGTTAGGTAAGACTTGAGCTGCCTGAGGGTTTGAGGACCTCCGGCTGCTCTCCACAGAAAAACAGATCTCGGGCACCTCCCTGGTCACAGTGAAACATGCAACACAGATCCCATGCTGAACTGCCACAGAAATCTACTCTCCAAAATGGAGCTACTATTTTACTTTAAAATGTTCACAAGGACAGGAAATCTTGCACAGCTGATGACTGAAATGTCCTATTGAATCTAGGGAATACAAAGACATTACACTGACTTTGATACTCCATCTGCCTGTCCTAAAGAAAGCCTGCAGTTGTCCCTTACAAAGAGGTATATATATGCCGATGTAATACATTCAGACTTTAGAAGAGTGGGATTTCAGCTCTTCTTAAGTCCCCAGCATTTCCTGGTGAATAACTGCAATAGCTGCATGCCGTGTGGGGTTCACCCCAAGCAGCTGTGGGCACTTTCTGCCAGCTCTGTTACACCCAGGGCTGAGATGCTGAATTCATCTCAGTACCAAACAGCATTGACCCTGGGCAGGCAACACTAACCAGTTTTAAAAAAAAACAGATTGGCAGGCAACATTTCTGAGATCTCTACTTGCCAGACAGCTTACAGCCACTTTCCAGGACTGGTTGCTTCCACCAACTATACCACATATTTGGGATGCTCAACATTCCTGAAAATAGGCATCAGTTGGACAATTTGGCAGCATATATATCTCAGAGAAGTTCAGTTTACTGGGGGGGTGGTAATATGCCTTTATTATTTTTCTAAGTTACCCCTCCAAAACATACACCCCTCCACATACACCCCACTGTCCACCCCTGCCCCCTGGCTGAACAAGGCACCAGGCAGGAAGAGGAAAGGAGTCATCAGTGGACTTTAAACCTATTACTTTTGTCTTAGAAGAAGTCAATTGCAGATTCATTGTTCACCTGTGATGGTTTTTATCCCACTATGATTTTCTCTAATATATGGCAATATAACGCTACTGATCATCTTCTATATGTCATATCATTAATTCATCTTATTCTTTGTAAAAGCAAAGATTAAAACATATTCCTTCCCACTCAGAATCATTAGAATTCATTTTAAACACAGTATTAATTAATATACCTTTATACATGTTCCCATATTTTTCTAGGTTTTAGTGATGGAAGTTGTAGAAAAAATGTAATTGTTGAATTGCAGAATTTGTAATTGATTTAACTAAGTATATGCCAGATCACAGCTCTTCCTTCCTTCTTCAGTTATATCAGTTAGGTAAAGAGGTGGAACATCCTGCTCTGTCTTTAAAACCCAAGAATTTGGGAAAGTGACCTAACTCAGGGCATATATTCCACAAATCAGACATCTCCCTAACTGTACTGACATGTAACTTTAACTAATCATGATTACAAATAAACTTCATGACTGTAATTTTTTGAGCCCTTTTGAATGTGTACTAGGTCCATAGTACACAGAAATTTTTGAATATACTCGAAGAATTAGGATTTTGATCAAGTGAACACCATGGGAACTAAGGCACTTACCATCCTTTTGCAGATATATCTTTTTTGTTTGGACTTCATCAAGCTCAGGCTCTAAACTCTGGGATGCAACACCACAGGGATTTCAAACATCAGATACAGCCCTTAGCAGCTCATTAGCTGTGGGATGGCATTAGCACTTAGACTGGGGCCTGCTGGCACAAAATAGGATTTAACAGTTTAGTAGCACCTTGATGAAGGTTTTAAGGATGTCAGTGGCATTTGAAAAATGGCATGGAGGGGAAAACAAGAACATTTGGCACTTAGTGACTGTAGCTCAGATGCACTGCTGTGTTGAGATGCAGTCTAATGTAGCAGAGAAGGGGCACAACAGAAAAGTGCAGTAAAGCTCATTGCTTTCAGGACATAGCTATTCTTTCTTGATCAGCAGAACAGATTAGAGTGGTTTCTGGGTTGCTGCCATGGAGCTAGCCAGAAAGGAAGAGCTATGTTGCATAGCCCTCAACTCCATACCCACAAATGTAAACCGTGGCCTCAGATGAGCTATACCAATTCTGTATTCACCCAGAGCACCTTTAGGTGATGGACAGCCATTTTCAGATGTTATCTTATTTCTTGCCAGAGACTGAGTGCTGCTAAGATGAAAGCAACTAAGAAACTGCTTCCAAGCGTTCAAACATGAGTTAGGAATAATTGTCCTTGCCAGGGTCAAGGAAAAGACTGGGTTGGGAGAACACACAGTGCCTAATGTACCAAGGCTGCAGATGCTCCTGCTGCTACAAGAATACCATGGTACAGTAAGTAGCATGCATAGAAGGAAGTGGCTTGAAAGAGTTTGCAGAGTATATTGTGGGGAAATGGACCAGCAGCCTGGATGCCACTTACTTTCCTGGATCTCTGGTGCTTACACCGGGATATTAGTTATCTGACAAAACAACAGAAACATAAAAATGGTGGTCTCCCTAGCAAAAAAATGTACAGATACTTTTGCCTGAAAGCTTATCTCTAAGTTCAGGATCAAAGCACATCAGCATTAATCTTGAATTCCGCATTCTAAAGAATTTGACATGCAGTGCTTGCTTTTAATAAGCAGCAGCCTTTAAGTGAGGACTGATGATCAAGCCTTGAAACTCTGGAATAACCTGGAATAGTAAGAGATCTACTGCAAAGTTTTAGTGACAGAATTGAGTTTTAGCAATTTTCTTCCTCTGGAATTTAACATGAACTTCTTCCTTCGTTGCCAAGAAATAAATATAGACACAATGAAACATGATTAAAGTCACTGGAAAGCTCAGTCCTTTACTCAAACGCATAGCTAGCATTACTTTTAGTTTTATTTATTGAAGATCTTTGTTAGTGCTTCTAGAACTATTTTTTGCTTTTCCAAGGGGCTGTTTTTGGCATTAGATTATTTTCTTTCGGCTTCCTGTCAGTAGTGGAAGCTGACTTTCCTCTGACTTTTGTTAGTGGTACTCTGGAGTAACGATAACTAAGGGCAGTTGAAGAAGCTGGTGTATTCTTAACTTGTTTCTCATTATCTGAGCATCACAGCAGGCCTTTCACCCACTGGTAATAAGAATTATATTGTTTTCCATCCACTTTTCCTTGCCTTACATGGCCCTGCTCAGCAGATGTAAGAACTGAAGCAACCGACTGGAAAGCTGGTGTGCGTTACAGAGCAGTTCTTGTATGCTTGTCCTGATGTGCCTTGTATTCACAAGCAGACACAGTTTTTAGGACCAGAATTTTGGAGTTTTCTACAGAAAGAGATTCCCCTTTTGAGTAGATGTGGGCTTATTTGTATCTATCTAGCAGAGGGGCCATGCTTCCCCATAGAGTCCTTCCAGGGTACTGGACACTTTTCCTTTTTAGGGATCTATGCTGTCTTTGCTCCCATGATATATTTGACCAGAATGCAAATATTTACAAATTAGGTATTTGAACAGAAATTCTTTGTTAGAGTTATCTAAAAAGAACGGTCTAAAACCACACCCTTAATGGTCTCAACTCCTGACTATAGCCTGAGGAATTAGAGCACTACTTTTGCAAGTGACTCCTCTACCAAATCTAGTACCAAAGACAGTTCATCATGGTCAGCACCGGGAGAACGGAATAATGTGAAGAAACAAACACAAAAAAACCTTTACAGACCAATTTCAGCAACATTTTCTAGAGCAGCCGTGGACTGGGGATGATCCCTAAATTGATCCTCACAGAGAGAGAGTTCATCTCAAAATTAGTGTGAGGCTTAAGGGCCTTTTATGACCTGGAATACAGGTGTATCTTGGCCACCTTTTTTATGCACTAGATGGCTACAGTTATGGTGACTCTTGAGAAAGAAAGAAAAAAAAAAAAAGTAGCAGTCACAACTAGAACAGGTCTTTTCTGTAACTGAATTCATCCCAGACAGGAATGTAACTGAATAGCTTCTTGAAAACACTTTAGAAAAATGAAGTGGAGGGTGTAAGGGACAGAGTATGACAATTCAGAGGCAATAAACTGTGAGGATCCTTTCTTTAACTGTAATTTTAAACAATGCATTTCTCTCTGGCTTTCTACAAGCTCACAAAGTATAGGAAAACCATTACAAGAAGTTCAATTATTTTAATAACAGAATTAATGCAAGGATAGTGAACATTCTTACAAGCCTCTTAATTTTCTACTTGAAGGTGCATGATGAGAAAAGAGTGCAGCCTGTTCATAAGACAATCATCTCATTTACCTTCTCATTCCTGAAGCACATTCCAATGTAATTTCTCTCTATAAACTTCTCCTTTTTTTTCTTGTTCAAGCATTTACTAGAAGGAATTATTCCAGAGTAATACGAGCAATCATATTTTGGTAAAGAGCTGAGAGATGCTTGAGGAACAGGCCCTCTCTTCCTTGCCTCACCAAAGGCAACAGGGGTCTTCAGAAAGTCTGGCATCACAGATATAGATCATTACAGTGTTAATGCAGGGAAATCTGGCAGAAAAACACCACAGCATGGTATTAAATATGCTTCCCCAGATCAAAATAATGTTTTTGCCCTGGCCAGGGAGACAAACAGACAAGACAAGGAAAATGTATCAGTTCCCTGAGGGAATCATGGACCCTTTCATTAGCACTGCCTGACACAGCACATACTACAGATCACATTGTGAGGGAGAAGATGTTCAGTGCTGTACATCCATCCCTTTGACCCTACAAGGTCCACATCTGCACAAAGGCATCCATAACACCCTCTCACAGCCTTCCTTTTGACTCTGAACATCACCAGCCTCCGAATAAAACTGTCAACCTCCCTGGCAACAGCCCTGACACATGATCTACCACCATCAAACTCCTTAGCTGACAGCGGTGCCTCAAAGTATCCCTTTCAAGTAAATGCTGTGCATCAGCAACTGCCTGGTTCCTCTCCAGCTAGTTTGTCACAGCAGTATTCAGCCCATCACACCATAAGGCGAAATTAAACATTGAAGTGCAGACACTCCACGTTGGGCTTTTTTGCCAGATCATTGAAATGAACATCAGCAGAACTCCCTGCTGGCAAGGACTAACTACATCAAGTTGCCTTAACAATACTGGGTCAGGGGACACAGCTTGGTGTAGCTAACTTGCAGCAACTAGTAATGCAGCTCAATGCAACTTCATTGCAATCACCTGGTCTAAGTCTGAAGGATGAGAAAATTGCTGGGGACTAAACTTGACCATATAGCAAGCTGTCACAGCCAGTGAAAAAAATTGCATGTCTGCAACAGCTTTATCATGTAGCTTTGGCTACTTCATCTATACCTTGCCTCCTACCCTACCTTAATCTCTCCTATGACCTATTTTATTTAGCAGGTCCCAACAGATACTGTTTAAAAAATAACCAGCTAAGTGCCTTATACTAGCTCTCAGGACTTTGGCCCTCAGAAGTCATCATGGAAGATTCTTATTCTAACATATTCCAGATGCTGCTGCAATATCCCCTTCTTTCAGGCACAGATCTGTGTCCAAACAAGCTGACAAGGTCCATTGAAAGCCATCAAAAGACTCCCTAGATCCATCTCTTTTGACCACTGCCATATTCAGGTGAATTAAGATGCTAATCTTCACTGCCTCTTCTTGTTGCTCTCCACAGCCTATTGTTCTTCCGCCAGTCTGGAAAAAACATGCTCCAGGCAGAAAGCTTTGACAAAGTATTTAGCCAGAGGTTGTCTTTTTTCTGCCCCCTGTACATCTACAGAAGCTGGTCTGTTTCTTGCAACTTTTTTTTTCCCTAGTGCCCTGGCCATATGGCAGGAGATGTCTGCAGCATATAAACAGTGTCAGGCATTCAGCAAATAGAAGGCATTCTCATTTCAAGGACGTCAAACATGTTCCCAATTACAGTCCTCAGAGTGAGGTGTGCTGTATAGCAGCATCCTCCCACAGGTGCAAACAGCAGTGAGGTTGTATAAACCAAGGTAGGTAAACTATGCATGGTGAGAAAACAAGCACAAGCAGGGTGGCATGGGTGATCAGCCCAGTTAAATTCTGGCAGGCATTTGGGATGACCTGTTTGCAGAATGACAGAATACGAGTACTCTATGAGACAGCCAGTTGTGCATAAACTCTAAGTTACTATATAATAATAGAAGGGCATTCAAACTTACTTAGTTCCCACATACCCTGCATGCATTATAAATATCTGATAGATGAAAGCTATTCAATAACTGCAAGTAGTAACCACAACTGCCTTCCCTACAGAGTGCTATTGTCTACTTGAGAAAATATTTGCATTTGTTTGGCCTCTTTTTAAAAATACGTGATTTTCTCTTCTTTTTCTTTCATTTTTCTTTCCATAGGAAAATGTCTTTTTACTTATCTCTTTCCCTTTGATAGTCAATTTTGCTTGAGTTTATTTGATAAGTTTATCAATACAAGTGCACACAGCTGTAGTTGAAGAGCATCTGAAAGGCATGTCTGTGTCAACGTGTGAAAAGGAGAATAAAATACGTTCTGAAAAGGCAAAATCATTGGAGCTGCCAAGGCTTTGACTATACAAGCTTTAATTCTCAATTCATAGTAGCAGACTAAACTGACAAGATCAGAGCACTTCTCAAGTTTGTTTTTAAGGGGTGGGGGGTGGGGAGGAGGAGGGATCATGCAATGCAGATTGGAGCTAAATGACAAGTTTAAGACTAAAATGCACATCTATCACCAAACTTTTAAAATAATGGGATGTAAGTGCCTTTCAAATCATACACAATAATAGAAGGTCTTTTAAGGGTGAGTTCATAGTTAAAGCTGGAGAAGATTTCTGCTGTCACTTCCAGTCAAATTTCTTACTACTACTGTGGGTAGCTAAGTGTGAGCCACTCTCTCTTCTGCATGTACCCAGGATAAATTAGGAGGCACTCACTGAGATGCAGAGCCCTTAGATTTCCAAAGCCTGTTTCCTCAGCTGTAAAACTGAATTACAGTACCTACCTGCCTACATAAAGCCTGCTTGCTCTTCTGTGGAGCCTTCCAGACAAGGTGTGATTACTCTGCATGTCATTGCATGCAACACTGAACTGCTACATCTTGCCACAGAAAGTCCTCAGCTGGCACACAGAGTGGGCTGGATGTTACAACCTTCTATCAGCTGGAGTGGTCATTTTTCATGTGAAAGCATTTCCTCTCCAGTCAAATTCAGGCATCTGTCTGTTTATTCAACTGCTTTCATGGGGATTGCATGCTGCAGCTGGAAAACTCTTTGCTGAAGTTTTCCACTGCTTCAGAAGGCTTCTTTCTGCCTAAAATGGGTGTTGCAGTTAGAGGTCAGAATCTCTCTGAGACAACAAATAATTCTAAACACATTTATCAGACTATGGTCCTCACTATAGAAACTGGTCCCTTTCTGATGTGTAATTTCCTTTTTCAGCAGAATTGTCAGTGGAATGATATAATCATTAGTCCATTGCATGAGCTTGCTTACCTAGAAGCAACTTAAAAACATTCCAGCAACTGAGTAAATCTTAAAGTGAACATTTTAATGTTTTGCATATAGGATATGGCATTTTATCAAATACTAAATAGACAGGTACAAGGACCCCCCAAAATATGGTTATTACTTATCATCCAGACCAAAGTTATGGAAAATGATCCATTTATTGTTGGTCCTCATACTCCATCGGGAGCAGCAATAGGTTATAATGAATGTGGCTTAAAAATTAAGTGGTGGTTAGAGAAACATTGCTCATTTAATTGTTAAACTGATAATCTAACACCTGATTTATTAGATTTCTGCAGTATTTCCTTCTCCCCATAGGAGAATGTCAGGTTAAAACTAAGTTTTTTATTATTCCCCAAATAAATACAAATTTGATCATCATTGCAATCCTAAACCAAACCCTTTCCATTGTCATTACCCTCAAGGAAAGGCCAAATAAGTACAGTTGTGTAAAGTGCATTTCAAGAATTTAAAATGAATGAAGTCATGCCTAAAATGCTGTATAGAAAGCACTGAAGAACCACTCTGTTATCAGTACTACAGATCATAATCCTTTGCTTTTGCTGTTGTGCATAAAGGAAGCCAGTTATCCAAGAAGGCATGTAATTGTGGGCTGATCTCCACTTATATCTTTCCTTGACACGGTTCCAAAAGATTTTTGTCCTTGACCAGAGAGTCCTCTATCATCTGAACAAGAACAAGCACCACTGAAGTCAGTAATATATAAATAGATAGACAGATAAGTAGCTATAAAATAGAGATTTCAAAACAATTGCTCAAATATTGACTACCTTGTCTTACAGCTTCAGTTGCTGAAATAAATCCCACCTCACTTGTCTTACAACAATATTTGTAGGTACTACTTACCTTCTATGACTGGTATCTATAATGAAAAGTAGCATGCATACTATAACTAGTACAGATCAGCTTCATTTTTTATTACCTTAAGTTTATTGCTTAATTTGCTAATATGAGTTTGATGTAGTTTAGGGTGCTTTCCCCCCTGTACCCCCATTGGAGCATCAGGATTTCTTGCAATTATTTAACAATTTTTTAGGCTATAACATTTCCCAGTCAGTTGTTGTCCTGAAATCGTATATTCAAAAAGAAATTATATGAAAATAAGGTACCAAATGTTCAAATGATCTTATGATAGGTATTATGTTATGTCATTGTACTATAGGCTTAAATGCTCATGGTTTCTGGGTTTGAAATTTTGTTGATACTGATTAAGATTCCTGTGTGGCATAAGTAAGAGGTTGTAGTTATAGAGACCCCTATTTTAATGTAAGACAGCTGGAGAGGTTTCCTGATATTGTCAAGATTTAACTCCCTTGTCCCTGTCCATAGGTGCTTGTCAGACATGTCCTTACCTTTCTTTTCATTATTGCCTATGTTGCCTACAATAATTCCAATCCTGCCTTACATTATCAGATAAAATCCCACTGTCTTCTCTTTACCATGGGATTCTCAAAATAGTATAGCTTTGACATTGGACTCATATAATTTCAATCAGTTCAACTGATTATGAAAGCACAGTCCAAATAGGTTTAATAGTTTTAAAAATTCCTCTGCAAATCTTTAAATGTCAATTCTGATAAAGACTTACAGATTACCAGAACCACTACAAGCTGAAACACTAAGCATTCACTTTGTAAACTACGCGGAAACTTTGGCCTGAAGTTGTATTTGTAAATTTCCAGATAAATGAAATGTCATTTTTTGTGATGAAAATACGTAAGCAAGGGAAAGCAGGCAACAGACTGAGACTGGCTTGTCAGGAGATTCACAGTCAAACTGACAAAGTGGTACTAAACCCACTGAAGAATGAAAGAGTAATTTTATCTGCATGATAAAAATGATGGAGTTTATTTTAGTTGTTAACCTTGATCTAAAGGTATTCTTTAAATAAAAATCTGCTTATTTTCTTTAGTACTATATAGCTAATTTTGTATATATGCCAATGTTTAAATAAGATAGTACTTTTAAATAATTTTCAAATCAGCATATCTTTTGACAGGTTTTGTTCTTCTGCTTTCTTTGAAATCGCAAGTGATTATTTAAATTCTTATTGCTTTAAAGTCACTCAGTCTTTCTCTTTTCAACTTGAATGTGTTGCACGCTTCCAATTCAAATGCTTTTCTGTGAAGTTCCCTTTCTAAAATAGTTCTCAAGTGCAGCACTGGCCTCTACAGTGGCTACGTGAAGTATTGTGCATGGATGCTAGTTGATCAAAAATCCATAGAAGCAGAAAAATGGTTTGTCACCCTAGACTCATTCAGGGAGGCTAGAAGTCAGCAATGTTTCTATACTGTATGTTACATTCCCACGTAGTGAGGAAACATCTACCTTTTACAAGTATCTTCTATGTAGCTGCTAATGATGTATGTAAAATCTACTACTCAGCATAGGTCCCACTAAGAAATCTAGATGCACACAGGAAGTGCCTATATTGTCTTCTCCTACCTGCACTCACAGCTCTGCAATTGAAGTTATTGCAGGCCAACTTTTATTCTGAAAACAGAACATAACCAAATTTCACAAAAGTTTGGATCAAGATGAAACTTTCTGCCTTAACATTACTGGAAGAGTTTTGTTGTCTGGATATTGCTAAATGCTTCATGCCGGAATAAAATAATTTTCTGACTATTTTCTTTACCTAATAAAAATTATTCTTGTTTAATAAGCTATACATCCCATATAAACTTTGATGCCTTACATATTTTACTAATGAGACATTAACAAGATTATAAAACATATAGTTCCACTTGCATAACAGTAAAACACTTTCTTAGTATCACTGTCTCTCACTACACTTTTTTCCAAAATAACTCTTGCAAGTGCTATGTATTTCTTTAGAAGTACAGAATATTTTGCCTGAATGCAAGTTTGTCTGAAAGCTAATAAACATTTTAAAAAAGACAAAGTTGTTACTTAGGTATGAAATCCCATAATAAATAAGTATAAGAAAAAGAGGATGTATTTTGTGCTATCTACCAGGCAGAGATTCTTTGAGGAATGTCTGATACCTTGCTAGATGTTCAGCTAATTAATAGTAGGTCCAATTAGTAAAGCAGATCAGAGCAGAGCAGATGTGTAGTCAACAAAAAGCACTGTTGGTAATTTGCTATTTGGGCTGAATTAATCAGATACAGTGCTTCACAAGAATATTAAAAGAGCCAAAGCTACTAGACTGTAGACTAGAAGCTATTAAGCAGAAATACAGACAGCAAGAGACATTAAGCGCATCTCCAAGTTCAAAACACATGGCCATAGCCCTAGCCCAACAAGCAAGGGATAGAAAGAGTTGCAGATAGAGTGGCCAGCTTTGCAAAGAATGTGCTGCCATTCTAATTGTGTACACCTGCACATGAAGACTATTGGGAAGGGATATCCCCTGAACTTGATTTCGTTTTAAAAAAAATGTTAAATGAAGTTGAAGATTTCACTAAAAAAGGCCCCCAGGGTGTTAAGACATGAGAGTATCATACATGCAAGATACATGCAAGAAAAGTACTGGCATAATTATCTTAAAAATGGTCAAAATTGGTCTCTTGTACGTTATGGTACTAGAAGCCTGGCATCAGTACTCTTGAATACAGGAAAATGGAGGGGGGTGGCCTGTAGCTACAGAGGTGGAGAATTTTGTTTGTTTGCTTTCTTTTTTTCTTTTTCAAACAAGAAGCCACAATTAGTTAAAAAGAACATTTATTTTCATTGCTAAGCAACACAAAATCAACATTGCCATACCCAAGAATAAAGTGGTTACAAATATCAGAATTACAAGCTCAATTAATACTTGAATTCAAACAAATTTTTATTGCATTTCCTAAACCCTTAAGGTAAGCAGAGCAAGATCCTAAATTTTCATACGAGATAAGCAGACGAGTACAGAAGCAAAAAGCCTGTGCATCATCAAGGGATATCAGAGACACTGCTAAAGATGAGCCTTTTAAAAAGCAACTGGGACTCAGTACATAAACAAACAGCGTATGCCCACACCTTACTACCCGTTAAGAGAAGGAGCTCTCAATCAAGATGAGATTTTGTTTGAAGATATCAGAATGGCAATTCCTCAGCTTAACATGAAAGAAATATCTTTTTTATTGTACATGAAAATCATCTGTGATCTGAAAAAAAAATCAAATAACTAAATAATTTTTTTCTAGCTTCAAATGAATAGAGATACTGAGAAATGCATATGGCCAAAAATAACCCAAGGCAAGAACAATAGATGATATTGCCAACCCTGTAAAAAAGTAGCCTTTGGAAGAGGCAGAGGTTCTTGCTGCCAGAAAAAAATTAATTATCTATTAACTTTCCTAGGACAATCTTGCTAAAATGCAAGTAAATAGGAGATTAGGCATATCAAGATTTTCATTTTTAGATGAAGTATCTGCTATGAAAATACCACAGAGACACTCACATTTCAGCAAAATACAGGTGAAATACTACTTCCCATTATTCCCATGCAAAATATCTTAATGGAAAACAGTGGGAAAATAATAAAATATGTCCTACCAAAATGATGGAGTCAGGCTTTGATGTGTGTTTGGTTATGTTCAAAAATAGAAAAGCACTGGTGAAACATAGCTTGTCACCACTGACTTTTTAAAGCCTGCATTAGAAATTTACATCAGGGTAGCTAGGGACCTGCTGGTGTGTATAGACAAAGGTAAACCAATATACTCGGAATATGAAGTTCCAGGAATTACCAATGTTTTGTGAAAACAGGGCTGTGTCCATCTCTGATGGGAAATAGCTGTCACTAACAGCAGAGATAGGTGGTGGTCAGACATAAGTGGGCACCTATAACAGCTAAGTGATGTCTGCAGATCCCAGCAGGCAGAGAAGTAAGCTGTTGAGATGTTTTTTCAAGAAATCCTCATAGAGGCAATGATCACATTACACTGTAATAGCAAAGTCCCAGGGCATGCCACAGCTAAAAGCAACAGATTAAACAGAGATAAACAATGTGCTGAGATCTACAGACCACTTCATAAATAGCATTTCAGCCTTGCTCACTGGCTATAAGTCTGAAATTTATTATATACTGTTGATTATTAGCTCTTTGTTACATTTGGCTGGGAGGAGAAAGATGAAGAACTATAATTTTTAAGAGCATGCAGCCTGAGGCAGATTGATTACTTATCATTAATAACAAAAAATGTTGATCAGCAAGACAGCTAATAAGCCAGGCGCATTTTAGATTCCCAGGTTTCGAGCACTGGGACAAACTCTACATTGCAAAGACATGGCTTTCCGAAACTTTCTTTTCTCCTCCAGAAAAGTCCGCAGACAAACATCAGTGGCTTTGGTACAATTACATGGAAACCAGAAGGTCTCCCCTCTCCTCGGCTTTACTGCTTTCAAAATTTAACAAAATGCTGGAGGGATGGGGGAGAAGAAGAGAAGGAAGTGAAGGAAGGGGTCCCTCTCTGTCTTGAATGGAATGCCAGTGCATCCCCACCTGCAAAAAGCACACACTGAACAGTATCCCTTGGGTACAGCGAGAACATACTGTACAAAAACCAGGCAGGTTTCATGCAATGTATGTGCTATTTATATGTTGATACTTGGTTCATTATTAGCCCACAATGCAGTGGTGGCTTTCCTGGCTTTGCTTTAACATAGTGGCATGAGACTTTTCTGATCTGGTGAAGCATCTGACCCATTGTTCTCATAACTGCTCTATCTTTGTGTTCTCAGAGTAAGATTATTCTCTACCTTTGCATGTTTCCCTGTCAGAGCCCTTCGTTACCCTGACAGAAACTTGCCTGCACCAGCATAAATGGAGACAATTAAAGCCAGGCTTTATTGTGATAACAGATTTCTCTCAATGCTATTTTCTGCTGTGCTTCACAAGCTCTGGTCTGAACAAAGGAACAAGGGCAGGATCTAGGATACCACAGCATTCAGGTTTTTCAGCAGAATTTAATCTTTAATATATTTCCTGTTGTTATAAAAGAAAAAAAAAAAAAAAAAAGATTCTGATCTGTGAGCTTTCCATGTCTCTCCAGTAGCATTTCATCCACCAGCATGTGTTGTATTTCTGCATTCAGTATTAGAAAATTACCCTTGGTAAAGCCATATAACGTCTGACGGACTTTCATGAAAGTAGTTGCAAAGTGTGCTTACTGCTTTACCCTGCTGCCTTGTCTTTTATATAGTATTCTGATTCATTATCATGTTTGAAACACTTTCAAAGTGATTACCAGGAAAAGAGGAATTGATTTGAAGTGATTGATTTGGGATTGGATATTAGGAAAAATTTCTTCACCAGATGCGTTGTCAAGCATTGGAACATGCTGCCCAGGGAAGTGGCTGAGTCACCATCCTGAGAGGTATTTAAAACACATGTAGATGTGGCACTTAAGGAAACGGTTTAGTGGTGGACTTGGCAGTATTAGATTTATGGTTGGACTCAATGATCTTAAAGGTCTTTTCCAACCTAAATTATTCTATAATTCTATGATTCTATAAAATTGATGCCTTACTCCAGGTTGGTAAACTCTTGACCTTTCAGAACACAATCATATTGATTTAATAAGATCTTCTACTGCCCTTTTCTTCTGAAAAAATTCCTTTTCACATTATTCCTACTAGATAATGTACTACAGAATCATGCATTTTGGATTTAGAACTGCAAGCTATTTGTGACGTATGGCAAGGAAGAAAAAAGTCTATTGTAGAAGAATAATAAGAAGTGGCATATTGCCAAAAAAAATCTCACCATCATGGACCATCTCTCTTAGTACTTGTGGTGGGTTTACTCTGGCTGGACACCAGGTGCCCACCAAAGCTGGTCTGTCACTCCCCCTCCTCAACTGGATAGGGGACAGAAAATATAATGAAAGGCTTGTGGGTCAAGAAAAGGACAGTTTAATGAGGCAAAAGCAAACGTCCCGCATGAAAGCAAAGGAAAACAAAAGATTTTATTCTCTACTTCCCACCAGCAGGAGATGTCTGGGCACTTCCTGGGAAGCAGGGCTTCAGTACTGGTAGCAGCTGCTCCAGAAGACAAATGTAAATAACAAATGCCGGTCCTTCCATCTCCCTTTACTTAGCTTTTATAGCTGAGGTGATGTCATATGGTATGGAATATCTGTTTGGTCAGTTTGGATCAGCTATCCTGGCTATGTCCCCTCCCAAGATCTTGTCCAGCCTCAGCCTGCTGGTGAAGGAGGGGAGGGGTGGGACGGGTGGGGGGGCGGGGAGAATATTGGAGAGACAGCCTTGATGCTGTGTGAGCACTGCTCAGTGGTAGCCAAAACACCGGTGTGTTATCAACACCTTTCTAGCTACCAATATAGAGCACAGTGCTACAAGGGCTGCTGTGGGGAGAATTAACTCCATCTCAGCCAGACCCAATACAGGACTTCAAGTACTAAATCTGTTATTGTCCTCTTGGTTTGCTTTTAGGCTCACTGACTCACATGCATGTTTGGGGAAACCCTCACTCCACATGTGCTAGAGAATGCATTTTAGCTGCATAAGTTGCTGAAGTTTTTCTTTCTCCAGATCAAACTCCATTCAGGGTTATGTAATAGATACTGTACTGTGAGGATTGGCATAAGAACCATATTTTTTCTGAAGGGAAAGGAGAGCAGACCAAAGAAGAGTAAGAGGATGCAGAATCTGCTAACCTCCTCTATCCAGACTTTCCCTTTCCTAGCCTGATCTGCACCGTGTTGTCTGTAGATCACTTAGAAACTCCTCAGTGCACTGTCCTACACTTGCAAGAGTTCAGTTTTCCACAGAACCAAATTTAGCTGCTTTCTGCAGCTCCCATTGGAATTTTTGTGCCCAGTCAGGTCATTAAATGTACATAAAAAATAAAAGGCCTGAAGCAGTAAAGCCATCTAGGTATTTGTTCATGGAATAGGTATAGCAAGCATGCAGTAGTAAGTGTTGCCCCACTGATGTAAAAATCCACTCTTGAAGGGATCCTTCTAGCAGTTAAAAACCTATTTCACATTCCACACCCAGTGTCAGACCTTAATGGCCCTGACCAGCCCCACTTGGGGCACCCACCCCACCCCAGGGGTCCCATTCATAAGCTCAGCCTGGGACACCCAGGACTTCTCTGGTTGGACGTGGAATCTATGCCATGGGCTACTGATCTTCAGCCCTATCTTTTGGTGGACCCCTCAGACCCACATCTGAGCCCCAGTTCCTGCTCCTCCATTGCCTTGCCATGCCATGGATGCTGCAGACCCCAGCTCTGTCCCCTGCTCAGATCCATGGGGGTGGGCATGATCTCATGGGGTAGCCCCTTGCTCAATGCTCCCTGACACTTATTTTCCACACCACGATTGCTGACAATAATACCAGGGACTGTCAATTCTAATGGTGGCTTGGGTACTACCTTCACAGAAACATTTTGAATTTGTAGCCACTACTGGCAATTCGGTACTATCATGTGTTTAATGGCATTAATTAAACTGTATTTTAATAAATGGATAACTTAAGGTGAGCCCCTGAAGGTGGTTCTTCATTGCTGCAAGCCTTCTACATCTTCCCTAACACACAATAGTTTCCAGTTTTTTCCTGGTTGATTACAATGTGGTTATTATTCCCATTTTAGTATTTATTTAAAAAAAATCTTCTTAATTAAGAATTTCTTAACACTGAAGTATTTCTTTACATCCCCATAGACATTAAGGTCTACCTTTAATAATTTTGCTCACTTCTCTCAAAACTTGAGAGGAAAACCTTTAGCACTTTGATTGCTCAGTGAAAGACATATTTAGATCCAGTGCACACTGTACATAGCCAACCCAATTAGAAAAAAATAATGCTGGCAATATGAAATGGCTATTTCCTTCCTACAAATGGATAATGCTATAGGTATTAAACATACACTTGTGGTCAATGGCAACACTGAAACGTCACTGGCCCAAACACTGGAAAACAAATGGCAATATGCCAATATATTTATAGTGAAAACTGTGTGATATACCAATCCTGGATTCATGACAATGATCACGAAATCATCAAATCCATATAAAGGTATTTACAGGAAATAACTTGATGATCAAATGTTTGTATGACTTTTCATTTCAGTATAATCTAAGATTCCTAGTGATATACAAGAAAGCCATTTTGTGTTTACACCTTTTTTGTATAAGCACTAGATTATGTTTTTCAGAGTTAAAAAAGTTGACCTGCAATAGGTAAAGAAAGCCTACACAGAACACATGAGTTCCCAACCATATTTTCCCTTAAGGTGAGCTGCTCCTGGCACACATGATCTAAATGTCAAATAGAGGCCTAAAGGATGCAAAAGATGCCTTCGTAATCATTAGACTATCCTTTGAGATAGGGATATAGCTTTCATAGTGTCAGTAGACAGAAGTGTCTGAGGAAAACACTATAATTAGTTCATTCGAATTTACTGGCTTCATGGACTCATTCATCTTAAAAATATATGAAATACTAAACAAAACTGAGGAGGCTTATGACGAAGAAATTATGGAGTACTTTGAGAATCTCCTAGTAGATGATTACTGTTGGGGGTGATAATGACCATACTATTTTGCACAAGAGCTCTTGTTATGAGCAAGGGGGAAAAAAACCAAAGGAATGCCTGTTCATTAGAATAGTCTTCCCTTTACTATTTTATTTCTTTTCCAGGTCTGGTATGTGGATGCATGGCAGTTCAGGACCCAGAACCATTATGTTCTCACCAGGAGGAGTTCCCTGATGCCAGGAATACTTTGCTAGGCATTTTCAGCCAGTTTACCCTTATGCCTTCTTCATATGGTTATACTTATTTTTGTATGATTTACAAGTATTTCTGTTCCACAAATCTCTGTGTCTGCATAGGTGCTGACTTACTAAAGACAGTTTACATATCCAGGATACTGACATGTAGGAACATTGTTGGTTTTCCCCACAATTTAGATGTTCAGATGGTATATTCTGACACATAGTGATTTTATGCAACAAAACCAAAGATAGACTCATCAATATTAAAACATGCAATCATATCTTTTCAATAAAACATTCTCATTTGACTTTATAATACATATCCAACCCTGCTTTCTAGGAAGGGAGAAAGATTCTTTAGACAATATCTTGTTTTGTTATGAACTATGCAAATCCTAGACTGTCTTTCTTCCAAGTAGAAGACTACAGCTTTCTATTTCTATGCCTAAATCAGCTTTTTCAGTTTTACAATTAAGTTCATTGCTCATATGAATGGCTCCAATGGAAAAGCATCATTACGCAAATAGGTATAGAATAAGTGTTTATTATTGTATCTTTGTAACCATATTTCCTAAGCACAGTGATATTGTAGATTTAAAAAAACAAAGGAAAAAGCTTCCTCTTATATGCTTTTTTTCTGCAGACAGATCCATCATATACTGATGTGTATAACATTATAATCAAGAGTCATGGGAAGAGGAGATGAGGCCTTGCCTGAGGAGCCAAAGCTACTTGTTACCCTAATGTCTGGAACAAAGGAACTGCAAGGAAAAACAACTCCCTCCTTTCAGGTTTGGTTTCTTTGGTGTATTTTTTAACTTCTGGAGTGAATTCTGTAGTTCTGCCTTGAAATATCTTCTTTTTAAAGCATGTGTATCAGTGATGAAGTTAACTATCTTGCTTATCATTTGTTGTATTTTCTGTTCACTGTTAATGGAATAAGTAAACTGAAGAGTTAGCAGAGAAAGGGGGGATAAGGGGAGTGAATGGAAAAAAAAATATCCTATCTCTATAGATAAATAAAATGAGCTGGATCATAGGTATTTCTAGAGTTGTTTATCTGATCTTTGCCACCTAAAGGCTAACATGACCCAAGTAACTCTAGCTGGGTATATGCTGTCATACTAGGTGTATAAGTATACACCTGTGCTCTGCCAGCTGCTGGGAGGTAGAAGGTGTTAGGGGTTGCTGAATTAGGCAGTCTGATATAGGCAAGGTTGCTGCAGCTCCATGCCCCCAGGTCTGACCAGGTGCGAGGCTGAGCACTTATTTGCAGTAGACAGACAATCTCAAGCATACTTGTACAACACATATATATGTGCATATACGTACAACACATGTATATACACAGCCGGCCAAAAGATCAACACATACTGACACGGTCTGTGCTCAAACAAACCAAACCAGCATCAACAGCCTTATCCTGTTCCCCTCACTGGCTGGTCAGGGTCAGGATGAAGGTCCATTGTGGAAAATGCACATACAGATAGATACACAGTGTGGATCCCTCCAGTAACTGGCCCGAGACTCTCAGCCTAGCCAGTGGCTGCCCCTGGATCCCTGGTCTCCCCAGCTGCTGGCACCTGGGCACGTGACCCTCCAGTGCTGCAGCTCCGTTCCTGCTGCCGGTACAGAACACCCTTGCACACACGTGGAAATGCACACACACACAGACACACATGCTGAGGACCTCTTTACATGCAACCAACACTTAGGCCCTTATCCCTTTATTTTTCCACCCTTGTTCCTCCCCAAAACACCTTGACTCTTCCATTTCCTGCCTATGGTCCTCCCCTAAGCACTCCCTAATAAATTTTCCATAATCCCAAAATGCTGTTCCCTGCATCCCATAGTAGAGTCCTGTACTGCAGTAAGTAGCACACCTCTCAGACTGAGAGGCGATGGGTTGACTTGCTGGTGTCAGGCTGGTGTCACCCCTGCCTGGGCAGTGGGGCTGACACTTTCCTGGGGCAGGGGCTTAGGTCTCTCATGAGGCTGTTGGGTCACCCCACCTGCCAGTGGCATGTTGGGCTGCTCTCTCTGTCTGGAGGTAAGCCTTTATTCAGACAATCTAACAGAAATTTAAGCAAGATACTATAACACAAAGTTGTGCTGAAATACAGACAGGCAACATCTCTCTCTCATGGAATGCTGTCATCTAGTCCTTATTAACTAGTAAATAAGCAGTAGCAATAGTAAACAGCTATTAGCTAACTTATTTACTATTAAAAACATCTGTAGTTAAGTTGGAGCACTGCTTATTAGGAACTACCAAAGAATGTACCAGGAGGAACACGTCATTTAATCAAACTCTGTGAACTCAGGTTGCCTTAAGAAGCTATTAGCTCCTGTAAGGGAAATTATAGATTTGTACCAAGCCAGGGTAATCACTGAAGCTAAACAAAAAATTTACAGAACCTAAACCACTTGTCTTAGAATAAAATGAACTGCCCTTTGCATTAACTGAAGGCAGAAGTTAGATAGTGATCCATGCTGAAGTTAGCATACAGTCTAACCTGAAATTTAGCAGTGTGAATCTTATCCTGAGTAAAAGTGTCTCCAACAGATAGAATAACTTCCTAAAAATGTTGGCTTTTCCACTTCAGTGATGGAAAAAAGCCCTAAAACTCCAGTTTTTAAGAAGCAGTGTTACCTTTTCTTAAAAAGTGACAAAGGTAAAGCTGCCTATTGCGTCCACTTACTTGAGTTATGATTATATGCTGGCATCAAATACTTCCGAAAAAGCCCAATGTGTAAGGAATGCTTGAAACACATTTTTTTTAGGCTATATATTTAACTTTTTATATATTGCCTTAAATTTGCTCTTAAGGTTTAGAGGGAGAAAAATTACTACTAATAAGGAAAATAGCTGCCTCTTTTTAATAGCAGAAACTTGGTTTATCAATGGGTATGAGTTTTCTGAAGACAGAAGACATAAATTTAAAAATAAAGCATAATTAAATAAGTTAAATGGCTTATTTTAATTTGTTTGAATAACCAGCTTCACAAAAATCAGTTAGATATGCAGTTTATTCTTTTCCTTATGTGATGTCAACATACATATTTTACTTAATGACTTCCATAAATAATTTATTGGGCAAATGCCCAAAAAACCTCAGCAAAAATTTTTTTTTCAATATAATTATTGTGGTTTTATCATTGCTTTTTCTTACTATAAATATGTATCACCTTCTCCTGACCAGCTTGCTCACGGAGATTGTCTCAAGCTTCTTCCAGCTTTTTAAGTGTTGTTTTGCATGATATATCTGCATGTAACCTTGAACTACATATTTCAACAAATGCTTGCTTTTAAAAGATTTGGGTTTTCACCCTCTACATGGGAGGGAACATGAACGGATGGGAGGAAAGACAGAAAACATATTTCAGCTTTACAGTTACAGCATAGCTATATGTGAATTATTCCACATACCTTCAATAAAAAAGCAAAATTCTTCTTTTTCTCCACCACGCCATCATCTTCTTTACTTTA
Source organism: Haliaeetus albicilla (assembly GCF_947461875.1). NCBI lineage: Eukaryota > Metazoa > Chordata > Aves > Accipitriformes > Accipitridae > Haliaeetus > Haliaeetus albicilla. The sequence goes on from NC_091516.1 coordinate 37,990,281, forward strand.
TGAGCAGCAACATAATCATTTTTAGAAAAGTGAAAATTAAAACCCTAAGCCATGAAACTGCTTTTGGAAAGGACAGACTAAAAAACACACTGTCCTGGATATTGCTATCAGATTTAATCTTCAGCAGACATATACCTATGCATTTTTCATACAGAGGTAGTGATAGTTAATATTCTTTCCAGAAGGCTGCAGTTTTAATCTAATTAGGTGATGGTTTGGTAGCTGTTTACTGACTTTAAAATATATAGACACATTCTTCCAAAGAATCATATTGTTCCACAAGCTGCATATGCTACTAGCACAGTTAAACTGGCAAACCAAAAAGTATGGTTTTACATGGAATACAGAAAAAAATATCCTCTGATGTGTTCTTGTGAAATATGCAATCTAAACCCATTTTTATTTTCCCCATATCTCTTAAATTAAATTTTTAAAGAAATGCTCAAACAAGCAGTTTAACAGGAAAATTAGCACTTCCCGAGACTTTTACAGTTATACGTTAGCTACCATAATAGCTAAAAAGTGGCCAAAACCAACAGTAACAAAAAAGATTTGAATGTGAACATGAAATATTATAATTGACCACCCATGAAAAGATGTTTTAGATTTGTAGTTTTCAGGTTCCACGGTTTTATACATACTCGTCATTGTTATAAGCTTGGTAGTCTGAGAGATGAAGAAAAACCCATCTCACAGCGAGCTCATAGAAGCTTACCTGACAGCTGAAGGTGAGGGCAAGAGTTGGTGGCTCTCAACTCTTTGGAATAATAATTGTGAATATCAAATCAAGGTGTTTGTTTGTTTGTTTGTTTTTTTGTCTGCTCACAGACATTCTGCCAACAGAGAAAAAGCCAAGTACATCCGATAAGTCCATTACCAAGCTGTCTTAATCTGCATAATGCAAGTGCTGTCACTAGCAGCTCGCAGCTACATCCTTTCCCTGGGACAGGCTTGCCCTTCTAAGGACATTATGTTTTGATGCAGCAGCCTAAGGGAGAACTTTTACCTTACTGAAGATTCTGAGGAGCCCAGAAGCACGCCAGTGATTCCTGAGCTTGTGTGTATTGCTTTCTTTTAAGTTAACCTATTTATACATTCCCATTCTTAAAAGCTAGTACAAGAAAATACCACTTCTTGTAGCAGGTTAGAGTGATGTGCCAGCTATAGAAGTGGTCTGTTCCCTTCTGCCTCTTTCCCTAGCAGGATATGGTACTAGCTGCTTCAAGAAGATGTCCAAGAATCTTTGCTGTGGATATGATAACCAAACCAGAAGGGAAACTGCTTCCTAATCCATTTTTGAAGATACACCTCCAACTTCTTCTACCTTTGCCATAAATTTCAAGATTTTTTCCACTGAGAATAGTACATATAGCTCCATTCAGTTTTAGGCAGACTGTGCTGAGGCACCAATATGAGAAATTTAAACAATAGGACGCAAACTTTACAGTCCTTGGTGGGAACAGTGCCTTGTCCATTCTGCCCGCAATATTATCAAAATTGGACCCAACTTTGAATTCTGACATTCAAATCAGTTTCTGCTATAAGGACCCTCAAAATCTTACATCACATACTCTTTGCCTTTCTATTCACTTTATCTCTCTGCCCTCAGTTCTGTACTTTATTATAGCCCTTGTTAGAGTCTTAGAAGTGTCAGAGATTGTGGTCTCAAAAAAACCTCTTTTTATATATGGATCTGTGCATATTTATGTATGAAAGGGAGAGGCAGAAGAATACTTGAAGCATCCTGGAAGCAAGAACAAAGTTACAAGATTTAGAATTTTCTAACATTTGCAAAAAGCATCTGTTAACCTGCTGCTTGCAAATTAAATCATAAAAATATGAATGAAGAGCATCCTTTAAGGCACAGAAACCAGAAAACCAAGTAAATAGAGTTGATTCTTTTGTTTAATTACTACTTATTCCATATTAATTGTAGGGGGTTGTCACTAGGAAGACACAACTAACATTTATTTACATTTAGATTTTAATTAATTATATTTGTGCTGCCTCAGAATCCAAAATCTTCCTGTAAATTTACCTGATAAGCCTTCCAATATGTTTGGTTTTGTTCCTGTTGTGGGGGAGATATGAGCACAGAGGCCAGAGGCACAAAAGGCAGACAGCCATTTGAAAACTCACTTCTTGCACCACACAACTTAGACACAATGTAGTTCTCAAAAAAATTAAGCCAGTTCTAGAATAATGCAATCAACTATTTTTACGAATGAGCCTGATCTTAAATCATTGCCACATTGTTGCTCAGTCTAAATCAGCTTAGTCTTTCCCTCTGTTTTGACATAATGTTTGTCCCATTTTTGGACTGATATTAACATTATCCTTAGGTTTGGTACTCGCATCCATCATGCCTGTTGCTTATCTTTGCACCACATATGAACAAGTCAGCAATGACCCTGTTTACCTTCCTTTGAGAGGTCCAACAACAGTTACACATTTTGTTTGCAAATCCTATAATTTACTAACAGCTGAAATACAATCAGCACAGCAATAATAGCTCAAAAATTCTCAGGAGAAAATCAAATCTCTTTGGATTTTTTCACTAATCTTCTGACCAAATGCATCATCTGCCACATTTATTGAAGACAGTGTTTTCAATTGCTTTATTGTGGACTGGAACATAGAAGAGAGAAGCAGCTGTCATAAAACACAAAAAAGCACTGAGCTGGGGCTTTTCAGTCTCCACAAAGGGGCAATTGAGAAGATGGTAAGTCAAGAGTAGAAAGAGGAGAAAATCAGCATGGAGGTGGATACCAGTGGCAGAGCAATTCTTCAGAGTGTGCCACCACTCCCTGACAGCATACAGAGCTTTTTTCAAACAGCACATACTGCAGAATCCCTGCTCCACGCTACACACAGACAAACTGTACAATTCATCCAAGCCAACCAAGACAAGTGTTATTTTTTTCCATGAATAGAGTCCTTTTTCAAAAATCTTTCCGGATGAATTCACCTAGTTTTGGAAACCTTATTCTAGCCTAGCAAACACCACTTTCATAAAGTCCCTTTGTAAGTCTTGGCCAAAATTATGTAATGATGAGTTTAGATCCAGCAGCTAAAAGGACTAATTTTTACAATGAGGTCAGTAAGAGGGAGAAGATGATGACGTATAGTTTGGTGGCTGCAATCCAGTTTAAACAATCAGCAAAGTAAAGTAAATAGTTCTAGTCTGGCTTTGGTCTGCTCCTCCTACCTGCACCTGCTGAAAGACTCATTGAGGTACAGTGTATGAAATTATAGTGCCCAGTGTACATTATTAAAATGTTCTGCAGTCACCAGCAGTCATGGGTTTATAAAATATTAACCTTTTTGTTAAGAAACAAGCTACTTATTCTTGTCACAGGAGATATTTATGATTTGTTCCCATTGTGCAGGCTGCACATACATACTGTCTTAAACAATAAAAACCTAAAAGTATAGTCTCTAAATATTGTAAGACACAACTATGCAGAAAAAAAAAGCCACATTCACATATATTTTCCTCTTACTTGCTATTCAGGCTCCCAAATAGAGCTTTACATAGCCATATTGTACTCCAAGTTCCTAAAGAGAGAAAAAGAAATTGAGGAAAGAGAGCTAATGCTCCTGCTGAGTTTCACTGAGTTTCATACATCCTTACTCTCACAGCCACATCACTCAGTTCATGGTCCTTAAGATAACTTGAGGAAGCTGCTATTTTGAAGCAGTCTTTCCTGAAAAAACTAATATACAGTCTGGTATTAAAACTTCAAGCCTCATCTTTTAAGTACTTACCAAATAGATCATTGCTATTTAAGCAGTTCCTTTGGTTCAGAATTTTCTTTTTCTTTCCACAATGATGCTGACTGGCAGATCCCAGCATCATGGCACCATGGAAGAAAAAAGGATTTCAGCACAAGTAGAGCTAAAATTCCAGAACAGACAGCCATGGTCAGAGACTAATGTTTTGCATGCTAAAAAAAGATAAGGAGAGTCAGTTTCCTCCTGAAATATTTCTTGGAAAACTCCAATAAAGATGTGAATACACCTTTAGGTAGGATCTATCATGCACCAGAATGAACATAACCCAGAAATACAGCTCTTGCAGTAGCCTGTACTGAAAGCAAGAGCATTTTTTTCGCTGAGTTCTTCTTCCACTCACACCACTTCATGTTTCTGATGCAGCTTTCCCACCATAACAAAGTAATCACAAAGTTGCAGAGGTAGGGGAGAACTTAGATGTCTCCCTAAGTCTACCGCACATTCTGATTTTGCAAAGAAGAATGTCAGCTCTAGGCTGGAAGACCAGGTCACCATCTCTGCCTACTCCACATGTCCTGACTGAAGCCTGTCATGATAGGATTACTCATTTCACAGAAAACACTGCCAGTCATTCCTTCTGGACTGAGAAAGTATGAAGAGCAGTCAAACACCATTTTAAAATGTAGGGGTTTATTTTCATAAGGGGGGAAAAAAAAAGGCAAGCAGTGATTTTAAAGAAACTAATAACTTTAAGGATCGCTTTGAAATTATTCTTGACATATAAGGACTGTGGTACTTCTTACTAAATTCAATGGTATGGGCTGGGAGTCAGCTGCTGCCACCTGTGCATTTCCATGATTAATGTCTCATAACTAATAAAATGGGCCTCAAGGGACCACTGAAACTTTCTGCAACCAAGGTGACCTGGCTATTGGAGAAATGTCAAGTGAAGGTATTTGCAATGCAACTCTGCATATCAATAACTGTATTACATATCAGGTTAGGCAGGAACAATTGTCTCAAAGGTTCTTTGTTATAAAAGGGAAGAGCTTTTCAATACCTCTCAGTAAATCACTCCCTGTAGGCCACAACTGAAACTTAACTATATATTAGTGTTGTGATGCTAGGTACTAGGACTTGGTCCAAACCAAGATTCTTAAGTATGGGGTTTTTTATATTGTGTAGATTCTTTTTCCCAGTACTTTTTCCTACTTGCTTCCAATACTTCACTGAATAGGAAGCTGTAAAGATAGCAATACAAACAATTTTTTTTATTTTTTATTTTTATTTTTTTTGTCCAAGTTTTGCTGGAATTTGTAGATGTTAGAAAGCTGGAACTACAGCTTTTGTCATTCTGACCACTGGAACTGCCAGTCCCTTCAGACAAATAGTACATGTATACAAGTGGTATACAGACATGTGCAGTGAATGTGATAAATCCACAATGCACTCACCAGCATGTGCTTGAAAATTTCAAGAACATGGTTGGTTAGTGTACGCACTTGTTCAACACTTTGCTTGCTACTTGATTCTCCTAAAATATTTCTTTGCATGGATTTGGCACAAGAAATCTGATCTTTTGTTGTGTTAAAAACATTATACATTTTGTTCTTACTGTTGAGATTTCATAACATTTTGTTTGAGGAGGGTGACTGCAGTTCCAGACAGATATACAGGTGCCAAATCAAGTCAGCATGCTTGAATAGGAGTTCTTTCAGAGGGTACATAAAGGACCACTCAGAGTGGAAAAATTCAAGAAGTTCTACCTAGAAAGAAATCAAAGCTCTGCCTGGCACTGAAAAGACAACAGAGGGACAGAGACAAATTAGCTCTGGAACCACAACAGCCAGCAGATCATGATTTAAACATCAAAATGGATGTAATTCCAGGCACCTAAAAAAAAAAAAAAAAGACACAAAGCAGCAACAGAAATATGGAAGAAGTGAACTGATGGAGGATTTTGAAACTTTAAGCAACCCTGGGGCCTTGCATGGTATTTAGCATATTCTTATGTAAACCACTTTCATTAACTTTAGCTCAAATTTGGGATCAGTTTAGAAAAGGAGTAATGAATTACTAAGAGAGGCATATCTAGCTAGTACACTGAACTGGTGTTAAAGTTACCTTCTGTAGGTGACTCCTTTGTCACCTGAATAGCTTTTCAAGATCCACAAAATGATTGGTCACAAAACTTTCTATGTTGTGAAATAAATCCCCAGATTCAGACTATTGCAGTACAAAGATAAGGACAAAATTGGTTACACAGTGTTTACTCTTTAAGTCAGACTGATCATCACATTGAGTTACGAACCATACAGCCTTGATTCTGATAAATGAGACATGAACCCAGCGGCAAAACTCCTATTACACAAGGGTAGAACAAGTCCTTTTAGGCATTTCAAGTTCAAAGTAAGTCAATCAGAAGTTGAATGATTAACAAATTCAGATGCTACAATGGACCTGCAGCCATGCAGCACTATGAAATGTAACAGTCTCCCTTCTTTACAAGGGAAGTTACATGTAATTCAAATTTATACAAACAAATACCCTATCAGCACCCAGGGTCAAATATCACCACTGAGATGATACGGCTCTTGGAAAGACAATTCTTGATACACAGTGCTGTCAATCTCTGAATACAAGGATCTCTAAAATCAGAAGTCACAGTACTTAATCTCATCAGTTCAATAGACAAAAAGACGGACCCTGCCAGACATCCTGCAGAATAAAGCATGGTAAATTTCAGGTTATCTGGTCTGGTAGACTTTTAGGATATCTTACAATAGCTTTTTAGGTTAGAAGCCTCTTTCATTTACGGTATTCGGCTGAAAGAAAATACTAGGAAGAACAAGTAGATGAGGCCTCTAACAAACAGATAGGAGCAGTCTCATGTCCACAGGCCCCAGGGGACGTCAACTACCCTGATGTTTACCGGAGAGAAAAAACAAGCAGGACGTCAGCAATCCAGGAGGTTCATGGATGGCATCAGTGACAACTTCCTGACCCAAATGATAGAGAAACCAACGAGGCAAAGACCTCATACTCAACAACAAGGAGGGGCTCATTGGAGATGTGGAGGTTGAAGGCAGTCTTGATTGCAGTGACCATGAGATGGTGGAGTTCAGGACCCGGAGAGGAGGGAGTGAGCAGAGCAAAAAGCAAGATCATAACCGTGGACTGCAGGAGAGCAGACTTTGGCCTCTTCAAAGATGTGCTTGGAAGAGTGCCATGGGATGAAACCCTGGAGGGAAGAGGGTCCCAGGAAAGCTGGGTAATACTCAAGGATCATCTCCTCTAAGCTCAAGAACAGTCCGTGGCCATGACCAGGTAGTCAGGCAAAAACGTCAAGAGGCCTGTGTGGATGAACAAGAAGCTCCCGGCCAAACTCAGTCACAGAAAGGAAGCATTCAGAAGGTGCAAGTGGGGACAGGTAAGCTGGGAGAAATAGTGATAGTGTCTTGAGCATGCAGGGATGAGGTTAGGAAAGCCAAAGCCCAGCTGGAATTGAATCTGGTGAGGGACGTAAAAGGCAACAAGAAGGGCTTCTATAAATACATAGGTGACAAAAGGAAGGCTAGGGAAAATATGGGCCCACTGCTGAATAAGGAAGGGGACCTGGTGACACAGGACGTGGAAAAGGCTGAGGTACTGAATGCAAGACTGGCCTTCCTGAATCCCAGGTCTCAGAGAGCAAGGGGAAAGCCTGGAGCAAAGAAAACTTCCCTTGGTGGAAGAGGATCAGATCAGGGAATGCTTGAGCAAACTGGGCAGACATACGTGCATGGGCCCTGATGGGATGAAACCACAAGTGCTGAGGGAGCTGGCTGGTGTCATTGCAAGGCCTCTCTCGATAATCTTTGAACAATCACGGTGATGAAAGAAGTGCCTGAGGACTGGAGGAAAGCAAATGCCACTCCTCTCTTCAAGAACGGCAAGAAGGAAGACCCAGGAAACTACAGGTCCATCAACCTCACCTTGATGCCTGGAGAGATGATGGAGCAGCTAATCCTGGGAACCATTTCCAGGTACATGAAGGAAGAGGAGGTGATCAGGAGTAGTCAGCATGGATTCACCAAGGGGAAATCTTGCTTGACCAACCTAATAACCTTCTGTGATGAAATGACTGGCTTGGCAGAGGAGGGAGGAGCAGTGGATGTTGTCTCCCCCAACTTCACTAAGGTTTTTGAAACTGTCTCCCCCTAGAGAGACAACATCCCCATGGAGAGGCTGATGAGGGATGGGCTGGATGGGCAGACAGTGAGGGAGACTGAAAACTGGCTGAATGGCCAGGCCCAGAGGCTGGTGATCGCTGGCATAAAGTCTAGTTGGAGGCCAGTAACTAGCGCTGTACCCCAGGGGTCACTCCTGGGTCCACTCCTGTTCAACACCTTCATTAATGATCTGGATGATGGGGCAGAGTGTACCTGCAGTGAATTTGCTGACACTACAAAACTGGGAGGAGTGGGTGGTACACCAGAGGTTCGTGCTGCCGTTGTGTTGGGCCTTGACAGGCTGGAGAAATGGGCTGATAGGAACCTCATGAAGTTTAACAAGGAGAAGTGCAAAGTCCTGCCTCTAGGAAGGAACAACCCAGTGCACCAGTATATGCTGGGAGCCCACAGGCTGCAAATCCACTTTGCAGAAAAGGCCTGGGGGTTCTAGTGGACACCAAGTAGAACATAGGCCAGCACTGTGCTCTGGTGGCGAAGAAAGCTAACAGTGTCCTGGGCTGCATGAGGAGGAATGTTGCCAACAGGTCGAGGGAGGTCATCCTTCCCATTTATTCAGCACTGGTGAGGCCTCATGGGGAGTACTGTGCCCAGTTCTGGGCTCCCCAGTACCAGAGAGAGATGGAGCTACTGGAGAGAGTCCAGCAAAGGGCCACTAAGATGATGAAGGGGGTGGAGCACCCCTCTTACAAGGAAAGGCTGAGAGAGCTGGGACTGTTCAGCCTGGAGAAGAGAAGGCTTGGAGGGGGGATCTTATCAACATGTTTATATACGTGAAGGGAGGGTGCAAAGAAGATGGAGCCAGGCACTTTCCAGTGGTGCCCCATGACAGGACAAGAGGCAATGGGCAAAAACTGAAACACAAGAGGTTCTGTATGACCATCAGGAAACACTTTTTACTGGCACAGGTTGCCCAGGGAGATGATGGAGTCTCCATCCTTGGAGATCTTCAAAAGTCACCTGGAACGTGGTCACTAACTCTAGGTCCATCTGGTCCAACCCCCCTGCTCAGCTCAAGCAGGTTGGACCAGATGAGCTCCAAAGGTCCATTCTAACCTTAGCCCTTCTGTGATTCTCTGATTATGCACACATGTGAGTTTAAGAAATGGGGTTCTGTGGATGTTAAGAGAAAGAAGATAGGTAGGAATATATTGGATTCTGCTGAAATTACATGATTTTGGTGCAGGTCAAGGGCTCCCTAGGGGGGTGGGCAGGTGACCATTGATATTTTTTTCTAAGTAGCCCTTCTGTGTATTACAATTGCCAGGGCAACTATGCTCTTGCATAGTAGCACTCTACATGGGTTTTGCTGGCTATTCCTAAGCTCAGGGGTGGATATGTGGCGATATGGGCTGGTCACAAAATGGTTGTGTAGGCGACAGCTCCAATGGTCTTTGTAAGGTAGAGGAGATTTTCTGGTTTCCTACACATGACAACTAAAATCGCTCACATTTCCATCTTGAAAATGAGCAGCCTATGCTAATCTTCCTTTGTAAAATACTTAATAATAGTTATTCATGCACATGTGCACAGGAAACACACAGGTCCGCTACAAAATTTTCAGCTGATGTCCCCACAGCCAATGAATGTTAGAGGCACCTTGGGGAACAAAGGCGTATGTTGATTTTCTGTTACCAAGGTTTGCAGCTCTGTTGCATAGCTGGAGCTCCAGTTACTGCAGCAATGGCCACATTGTGCATCAAGTTCTTGTCTAGCTTGAATGGTTATTAGGCTTCCTGCTCTTCAGAACATGAATACAGGCATGTTTCATTGATAACTCATTATTGTACTGTTGATTCTAAGGAAATTATTCAGTAGTTAATCAGTCAAATTGTGATAACTTATTCCCATGCATAATGATTGTATGTGATAGTCTCTCTGATGTTTTAGCTGCTCAAAATAAGGCTTTCCTCTCCTTCTGTTGTAGAATTGGTCAGTTTTCTTACTGTCTAAGAGGATCAAAAGAATTGACATGATAGAGAATACAATTATTTTTTTAAAGAAGTGAACTGAATCTTGGAGATCATAAATGTTACTTTTATTTTAGCTGTAGTTTTATGAGATAACACCCAGCACTACTGTAGAACAGAAACAGGGGCCTTCTCCATTTCACTGTAAGTTTGTTACCCAACATATTAAAATCCCTTTTGATCATTACTTAAATTCATAATTTCCAGAAACTATAGGTATTAGTTTAGGAATAACCATTTACCAGTGCAGAAACCCACCTTGTATGCTATTACAAATCTGTTTTCTGAGAATTCATTTAACCATTTTTAGACACACCATTTATTAATTTTAAATAGACCATGATTTTCAAAGATGATGAATGATTTTAAAGGCTCTATTTCTTACATATTAAGTGGGATTCACACCCACATTTAAAGAAATAACATGGTTTAGGGTGTCTGATTTTTGGTGCCCCAAATTTTAAGGCACCCTGGAGCGCAGCTCACTTCTGCAAATTGATTTGGACAATCTAAATTTAAACATTTTGTTGGTGTTTTTTTGAATTTAGTAGTACTTTGGTTACTTAAAATTATTTCTGTATTTATCATCAAGAGTGTAATTTTTTTTCATTCCTTTAAAAGACTGTGTAAAATTCCTGCAATTATTAACAACAGCTGAAAGTCCTTTATTACCCTCTTGTGATCTTATCATGGAATAGTAAAGTGATTATCCAGTATTCTTTCTGCTGTGGTTCTTGTAATTTCTGCAATGCACAATAAGGTAAGTAATTAGCTTATGACCTTCCTTAAGCAACTGCTCGTTTTTGAGGTTAATAGAATCCATTTTGAGTCACTTATGAAAGCACTGCATATGCTCTGGCTTTTCTTACACACTTTTTATAGTCTCATGACAAGGCTTGGAAGGAATGACTACTTTTTTTTCCTTTCATAGTAAATAAATGTTAAGGAAACATAAACAGGTACTAGAGAAGACAATCATCACCAAACAGGAGCTGTAACAAATCACCAAATGAATGAATGGGAATGAATGAAAAGATAAATCCAGTTGAAACAATTCAGCCAATGTCCTACAGGAAAACTTCTGGCCAGTTTCTACGTGTTTGCTGGAAGGCTCCAAGGATCGTCTTGTGAATATAGCATTTTGCTTCATTCTGGGGAAAAAAGGTTGAACAGCAGACTGTGGTCTTTTAAACTTTGTTGGATGATGCTAATAAATGTTGCTAGTCTTACATTTCTTAGAAATTGGTAACTGGGTCATCCATTTCTCCTTTGAAAAGTGGAAGAAATAGAAGTGTAAGTAGCTCTGCACACCCTACGGCTGACAATTCGAAAGTCTGTGAATTACAGACCATCTCCAAACAGAGAGAAACTGTGGGACCTAAACACTCTATGGAGTTTCTGGGGTTTAATCTAATGTAATTCTTATATAGTAATAAAAATATTAATTTAATAGCAAGTAGAAAGATTTTTTCTGATTCAAGTTTCCAAGGAGATGTGCATGCATTGAGGTTCAGGTATATTTTATGTGAGCCAGTAATGAATTTTCAAAGTTTGATACTAAATTATTTTTCAAGTCTTCTTTTCTTTGCCTACCTATATCTTATGCTCTTTTGATAGGTAAGTAAAATCATTCTACAAAATGGTTAAATACTTGTTGTGGGATAAGTGTTAGCTCTCCAGGTTATGATTCTTTACAGCTTATATATTAAGTGTGTTTTCCTCACTTTTTCCATTGTCCTTTTCATGCTTTTCATCACCACTTTTTGTTTCCTTCCATATCCTGATTTTAATCCTTCCTTTCATATCTGCTCACTTCCCAGAGTCTCTCTCCTCATTCTCAGAGCCACATCATTATTTACTCTCCTGTGTCTATATGAAAATTTTCATCCCTTTTCCAAGCTCTTTTTCTCCATTGTTGTTTTGCTGTCTTCCCACTTGCTTTTCTGTTTCTCATTCTCTTAGTATCCCTGTATCCTCTTTGTAGTACTTAAGGCCCTTTTTTTGGGCCTTTCTTTTTTTCAGGACCAAGTATATAGTCATGGACAGAGATGAATCTGTTTGGAGGCTATGTGCATACTTCCTCAGGAGGCAAGCTATACATTCTTATAAGCAAAATTTCATTACCTAGCTGCTTTTTAACTCCTGTCAGTGTCATTGTCAACATTATGGTAAAATCCAGCAAAAATCTTTGTTCAGAGATTCAGTTTTTGAGTCTTATGCCCTGACAGAGAAAAATAAATTTCAAATCAAATACCATTTCTATTGCAGTGCCCTTCAAAAAAAGGAGGCCACATTGAAATTAATGAGCTTCAAGATGTCAGTAATGGGTAAAATAAAACCACATAATTATAAACTGGAATTTCTGGTTTTGTGTACAGAAATATTCCTCCTGACTTCCAGGTTACATTTGTTCACCTTATCCATTTGTTCCTGTCACTTGATGAATCCCCACGTCAATGTTGGTTATTAAAACCAGACTGTCACCTCTCTAGGATCTTTACCAGTGGCAGCTAAAAATGGCGCAACAGATTTAGCTAATTAAGTGACTTTTTAAGGCAATCACTGTTAGGAGAATAACAAATAAACTCACTGCTAGAGTTTGGAAGAAATTTGCAGAGGCTAGTGCTAATTTGAAGTGAGAGAAGTCTATACTGCAAAACTGAGAAAATGCGATACAGCAGGGGGGGTAATATTGTAATGCTGGATTTCTTTTTAAAATTGTCTGTCCAAAATTAATTGCTCCTGATACTGTACAAATGGCTCAAGCCTCTACTATGTATTCATTCAATGCATTAATTTAATAAATATTCTGTAGGAGTGGAGAGAATCACTTTTCGCTTGCATATATTGTTGAGCCCTGTATGATAGTGATTGTAGTTTGAAACATCCAAAGCGTGCTCTACTGCTCCTTCTGAACTTGACAAAAAATTCTTTTTGTGAATTAAAGGTATACAGGTTTTAGTGAGATAATTTTACCTACTACAAGTAACAAAGCCTTCAGTTTCATTTTCACTATACTTACTTTCTCTTCTAGCCAGAATTCCTTCAGAAGTTTCTGTATTTTTTTATCACATACAGCTCTTTGTTTTCCCTAGTTTCCTAGGAACTGTCTTTCTAAGTACTGCAAAAACTGGATCATGACAATCCAGCTTTATAATCCAGCTTTATTTTAAAATACAGCCAATAGTCACAGTGCAAACTCTGATTGGCAGGGAAGTTAAGATTAAAAAAATTGCCACAATAAATTGCCATGTGGTTATTGTGCTATCGGAGTAACAAATTACATATGTCAGATAAACAAGAGATTTATGTCTTCATGTCTGTTTAGTACTAGTGCCTAGCTATTATGATGATTGGTACCATGGGAGTCTAAGCAAGAGCATTGTTCTAGCCATCTCCCAGTCATGTTGTTCCATTTGTATTCTTCTCAAACTAAGGACAGTGTGTCATCCAGGCTCCTATGGTGTGCTGGTAAGTTTATACTGGAATTTGATGGGCCTGAGAGTACCAGCCTTTGTGCCTAACAAGATCCCTTTTAAAAAAGAAATTCCAGCCTCTAACTGAGTAGTGCCACAGTAGGTGGAGTTTGCTGTATGTCATGGTTTAATCCCAGCTGGCAATTAAGTACCACACAGCTGCCAGCTGCTTACTCACTCCCCCCAACCCAGTGGGATGGGGGAGAGAATCAAAAAAAAGTAAAACTCATGGGTTGAGGTTAAGACAGTTTAATGGGACAGAAAGGAAGAAAACAATAATAATAATAATAATAATGATAATAATAATGATTAATAAATAAATAATAAAAGACTTAGAATATACAAAACAGATGATGCACAATACAATTGCTCACCACCTGCCGACCAATACCCAGTTAGTTCCCAAGCAGCGATCTGCCCCTCCTGACCAGCTCCCCTCAGTTTATATACTGGGCATGATGACACATGGTATGGAATATCCATTTGGCCAGTTTGGGTCAGCTGTCCTGGCTGTGTCCCCTCCCAATTTCTTGTGCCCCTCCAGCCTTCTTGCTGGCTGGGTATAAGAAGCCAGAAAATCCTTGACTTAGTGTAAACACTACTCAGCAACAACTTAAAACATCAGCATGTTATCAAAATGATTCTCATATTAAATCCAAAATATAACACTATACTAGCTACTAGAAAGAAAATTAACTCTATCCCAGCTGAAACCAGGACACTGTAATAAAGCTCTGTGCCCATCTAGAAGCTGTAATAGCTGACTAGTTTCTGCTTTTCTGTGTTAAAGATTAATATAACTCTGTGTATTACCGAGATTTGTTCTTCTCCCATTATCCTGCCCCGGCAACATTCAGGATTTTTGCAGGAGAGGAAACACACAAAGATGGAACCTGCAAATCCAGAACAAGAGTAGGCAGTGGCATGTGGTAGGTTAGGCCAGAAAAAAGTTCACGTGTTTCATGTCTGTCAGTGAGGTGGATGAAAGCTCTCTGGTGACGTTAGAGGCAGGTTTCTTGTTTATCTGCATTTTTATGAACTATACCACTAGATATGGCAGGAAGGAAGTTGAGAAAAAAGGGCATGTTTTTCAGGCACCAAATATTTCTCTTCGGTTTTGGTTACAATATGATGCCTGAATCCTTAGTAATAAGATGAGGAGGTGTTTCTAGACTGTCACAGAAAGAGTGATTTACTTCTTTTGTGGGGTCTCTCCTCCAGGAGTTGGTTGGAAAGCTTTGCATTTGTATGGACAGGCTTGTGGCAATCATCAGCCCCAGCACACTGTGTGTGGTGGAAGGGGGGTGCAAGCTCTGTGTCTCCAACCTGTGCTCCCTTCCATGTCTAGATGGACTGCTTTTATCTTCCTTCCCTGATATGCCGTAAAGGGAAGGATCTGTCCTGGGGGCTGCTGGAAAGGAACTTTTTACAGACAGCAAGGCTGTGTGGGAAGAGTTTTCCAGCCACATCCACAGGCAGGCAGGAGGTAGGGAGATGATGTTCTGGTTGTGGTGGTATTGCCCTAAGTAGTGATGATCCAGTCTCTTGAAAAACTTGGTATCAATTCAAAAGGAAGCATCTCCCAGTGTAGTCATATGTTTGAGTTACAGCCTAACTGTGGTGATACTGCTCAATTTAGGGTTAACCATGATGCATTGTCCTTTAAGGAGGACCATTACCCAACAGTTTCACTATGTAGGCCTGGTTACTTTGTATAAACCATGCAGGCTTTGCCAGCAACTATACCCTTGAAGAAGGAACTAAAGGCTGATAAAAAGGAAACATCCTGCTCCAGAAGGCACTGCAGGCCCAGTGATTGCCAAAGAAGCATGAACTAGGGGAAAAGTAAAGGCAGCAGGGGGAAATCGCGACCACTGACTCAATTCAAGACCTAGAAGACTTACCCCCTCCCCCTACCCCTTGAGCATGTGCTGTAGAATAAAAGAACACTGTACCTTTAATTCAAACGGGAAAACTTTAGCCCGATAGAAGTGATGGCAGATAAGCGACTACCAATAATGATTCTGGTGAAGGACTTCTCTGGAAATTAAGTGGGTCAATATAAATTGCTTACTTATTTAACTGCAGGGTGTGCTAGCTTTGTGGAATTACCATCTAGCATCCATCTTTGTGCAAATATGAAATAAATAATATCTCTCCCAAGTGCGTGATTATTGGCTCGTTGCACACCAGGTAACAAATCCACTTGTTGGACAACACCAAGAGCTAGTGGAAGAAAGCTAGGGCTCCTCATGACTGCTACTGCAAGGAAACAGCCCTCTGTATGGGCCTTGTCCATGCAGGGAGGACAAGTTTCTCAAGGGTGAGCTCAAAGCCAGCTGTGATAAGGCTTGGGGCTATGAAAATCCTTTGCCTCATAGAAATAATTAAAGAAGAATCACAGCTGCATTGACTAAGATGTAGTCAGTCATTCCTGAATGAGATAAATTCATAAACATCTCACCTAATTAAAGCATAGTCCTTATCTTCTTTCACATGTCTGAAACACTCTTATGTTCTTGCTGATTGCCTGAGAAACTGTATTGCAAAGGCAGTGGAGAAAAAGCCAAATGACATGATGTGATAAGTCATAGCTCAGAATAACACCCTTCCTTACACTGGTTTTGTACGGAGCGAAGCGCAACCTGACAGTGTGAGTGCTGAGGCATTAATGAACAGAGAACTGAAATTACTCACATGCTCATGCAATTGACAGATAATAAAAGACCGTAAGCAGTGCTGAATTTAGCACTTCATAATGTCTACAATTTATAGCAGTTTAACATTTCAATCATTTCTGCATATTAGGCTTTATTTTTCAAGCTGGCATGACTTATTACACCTTTGAACTTTCACAAGGAATAAACAACAAAAAAGGTTCTCCCTCACACCAGGCCTCAAAAAACAAAGCCTATGGACCCAGGCCAAAACCCACTGAAGATAATTTTCCCACTTGACTTAAAAGCAAATTTTGTTCTTGTTTCACCCACACAAGAGGACAGTAATTCCATTGGCATCAGGATTAGGTCCTCATCAGCTCTGAATAAAGCCTTTTAGCATGGGCCTAATTGCTATTGTTGCAACTGAAAGAAACCTGACAGGAGATTGCCCCTGGATGTTGGAAATGTTTTGCTACATTTTGTCCAGTTTGATCTATGTGTTTTAACATAGAAAATAAAGGTATTTAACTAAATTTGAGAGCAAAAGAAAAAGTGATACAGAAAACCTCTGGTGATAAATAAAGCATGGTGGGTCTGGCTGAGCCAGAGCTTTGAGGGAGCATCTCAGTGAAAGCCTGTCCTGACTCGTCACCATCTGCACACCAGTCTGTGGAAAGAGATCTCTGTAGATCAGTTGTATTAGGAGCCAAAACTAAACCAGCAGACTTCTGCAGTAAAGCAACCTTCATCATATTGTTAAAGCAAAACAAAAGGATCTGAAAACAATTCTGTCTTCTGTATCCAGGTCCCAGGCCTGGCCCAAGCACTACAGTCCCCCAGGAAAAAAAAAACCTTTTTTTATTCCATTACCTCTGATTTTGGATTTCAGAAATGCGCACATTAAACATGGTTTTGTTTCTCCTCAGCTGACCTGTTGCACTCACTGTAAAGTGTCTGTTCAATGCACAGGTTAACCTTGTAACCCACACAGTTTTTAAAATGTTGATTTTGCAGCATGAAAGGAATTAAAAAAAATTTGCAAATTCAGCTTTGAAACAGGAAGACTGCTGAAGAGTACAGCTATTGTTTTTGACCCAGTTTCAGTCCAATTAAAAGTTTCCATGTAGACATGATCTAATTGCTGTTCTCTGGTACTTCAGAGTAATACTGCAGTCAGCCAAGAAAGAAAAGCTGTGCTTCATTCTCAGCCAGAGGATGAAAAAGAGGAGCTAAGAGAGTCTTCTATGGAAAAATAATAGTCCTTTGTGTAAAGAACCAGGAGATCCTCATTCTCATTTTGGTTACACAGATCTTAGTGACACCTTGCAACAAAGTTTGGGGCCCATAAAGGAGTTTATGCCTTCTTTCTATACATGTACTCACTGGAATGAATCTGAGGTAACGGTTGCCCGACAATGCAAACCACTGCCTAATGCCTTTCCTTGAATTCACATGTGTTTTCTCCTGAAGTGGGTCAAAGCAGACTTGAGTATTAGCAAGGGCTGGCCTAGTGAGGCTCTCTTACATGCTCAGGATTTTCTTCATAGTACATTCATAACTGAGAATCTCCTAGAAGAAGCAGAACTTTAGCAAACTATTTGTACAATAGAAAAGACTTCTTAAAAGCACCAACGGTAAAAGCTTTTCTCCTCATTGGTATGTGCTGTGGGACTCTGGATATAGGAACAGGCCTTTGGACAGCTTAGCTGCATACCCCTTCCCCCAGTTTCTAGAGAGAATTCAATCAATTTATGCTATTAAAATAAGTGGTGCAGATCTGAAATATGAATATCACGCTATTGAAAAGAGAGACAAACTGTCATAAGTAATCTTGTTTTCAGAATGCATTTAGTTTCATTTTTAAATCCTGGAGCTGCTTTCAGGAAAATGGACATTCTGACAAATGATGTTGTACCTGCAGGAGAATTCATTGATTGATGACACCCTGTACGTGTTCCTATCTTCCCAGGCCTCATGTTGAAGAGCTTTGCTTGTTTCACAAATGTACCATTTCAGACTGATTGGGTACCCAAAGAGAGCACACATCGTTGTGCTTTCAGGTTTGACATTGATTGATTGAAGAAGTCAGGAAGAAACTGTTAGACGCAGCAGATACCACCAAAGTATCCACAGCTGCCAGGAACCAAATTGCTCAGAAGTCAGATGATTTGGGGGTAATGGGGGTGGGGAGACAGAGGGTGTCTGTGAGAGGGGGAAATTACATGGCAAAGATCTTATAGCTGTGCTTTTCTAGATCAGAGAGTCTGGTATGCCACCATATCCAGGTACAAGAAATAGTGTTCTTTGTTCACATAGTAGCTACTCAGGTCCCTCGATTATCCGTATTTCCACAGGTGGAAAAAAATCAGCTACAGGGTTATCAGTTGTCCTCCAAAAATCCTACATAATTGTCTTTTTCATGGGTTAGAAAAATGTCTACACAGTTTTGCTGTTGTGTCATTTTCTCTGTAATCCCTCAAAACATACCACTTTGTAACGGTAGGCTTTGAATGCAGTTAACATACCCCTCTATGATGGGTTGACCCTGGCTGGACGCCAGGTGCCCACCAAAGCCGTTCTATCACTCCCCCATCCTCAGCTGGACGGGGAGAGAAAAATATAACAAAAAACTTGCGGGTCGAGATAAGGACAGGAGAGATCATTCACTAATTACCGTCACGGGCAAAACAGACTCAGCTTGGGGAAAATTAGCTCAATTTATTACAAATCAACCAGAGTAAGGCAAATGAGAAATAAAACGAAATCTCAGGACACCTTCCCTCCACCCCTCCCTTCTTCCCGGGCACAACTTCATTCCCGGATTTCTCCACCAAGCCCCCCCAGTGGCACAAGGGGGACAGGGATGGGGTTTACGGTCATCACATGTTATTTTCTGCCACTTCACCTCCTCAGGGTGAGGGCTCATCACACTCTTCCCCTGCTCCAGCGTGGGGTCCCACCCACGGGAGGCAGTCCTCCATGAACTTTCTCCAACGTGGGTCATTCCCACGGGCTGCAGTTCTTCATGAACTGCTCCAGCATGGGTCCTTTCCATGGTGTGCAGTCCTTCAGGAGGACACTGCTCCAGCGTGGGTCCCCCACGGGGTCACAAGTCCTGCCAGAAAAACCTGCTCCGTGGGCTCCTCTCTCCATGGATCTGCAGGTCCTGCCAGGAGCCTGCTCCAGTGCCGGGTTCCCACAGGGTCACAGCCTCCTTCGGGCATCCACCTGCTCTGGCGTGGGGTCCTCCCCGGGCTGCAGGTGGAGATCTGCTCCACCGTGGACCTCCCTGGACTGCAGGGGGACAGCCTGCCTCACCATGGTCTTCACCACGGGCTGCAGGGGAATCTTCGCTCTGGCGCCTGGAGCATCTCCTCCCCCTCCTTCTGCACTGACCTTGGTGTCTGCAGGGTTGTTTCTCTTACATGTTCTCACTCCTCTCTCCGGTGGCTGTTTTCCGTGTCCCAACTTTTTTTTCCGTCTTAAAAATGTTATCACAGAGGCGTTACCACTATCACTGATTGGCTCGGCCTTGGCCGGCGGCGGGTCCATCTTAGAGCCAGCTGGTATAGGCTCGCTCTCTCTCGAACACAGGGGAAGCTTCCAGCAGCTTCTTACAGGAGCCACCCCTGTAACCCCCCCCCCGCTACCAAAACCTTGCCACATAAAACCAATACACCCTCCCCAAAATTTCCTTTTTTTCCTGCATCTTGTAGATGCTACTGAAATTTACAGGACTCTCTGGGGCACAGTAGGGTGCATCACTCTATGGTCTACTCAGGTGATGTGCAAAAATGGTGAGATATTTGGATATGTAGAAAAGACCACTACATACTGAGACATTTTCTTAATGTGAAGAAGAATGTTTCTCATTAACTTGTGCACCCAGCTGCATGGGCACATTAGAAACTAATGCATTAAGAATAGATTGAGGATAGGGTGTAGAAAAGCTGACATCTGTCAGGATGTAAGCAAGTCCTTCCATTATTCTCTGGTTGCATCTCAGTGAAGTATAGCAACTGTATTGTGTTTGCCAACTGCTGGCCAGACATTTGAGTAGACTTATTGGATAACCAGTGTCTGGAATAAGTAAGTCAGAAGAGTTGCCTAGGTGTAACTTGGACAGAATTTTGCCAGTGCACACATACAGATTTGATGTGATGTAGGGAATAATTCTTGCCTGTAGTTCATGTGCTGAGGAGTATCCCTACAGCTATACCAGCAATAACACTGCTGCAACTGCTGTTCTTCAATGATGCACAGAACTCTTATAAATGGCTTGCAAAATCTAAACCTGTTGGGATAGTGCTGCCCCATTTCGCTTGCCAAATTGCCTCAGAAATCCAGCAAATTTGACAAACACATTTGGTTGCACAAATACCCTTGCACAAGTTTGATCCAGGCAAATATTTCTCTAACCCTTCACAACCAGTTGAGTATTTGATCATAGACTTTTACAGGCATATCAGCTGTTATCTGGTATAGTTTATCATTACACACAACACAGCTAATCTTTAAATTCTTAGTGCATTAAGGAACTTAGCCAAAAAGCAAAAGGGTGTGACATTTAATGAGGTCATAATCTAAATCCTTATGTACAATAGGTAGGCTTCTAGCACTATGCACTTGGAGAGTCTGAGTCCTTAGATGGGTAGCTTACATCCCAAAGAGAGATCCACACAGACGTAATCAAGAAGAGAGTTATACATGAACCTCCTTCCCTTGCGTGCTCTCCCAGTTTCGCTTGAGAACTTTTCACTAGCTGCTTTTGTGGTAGTTTCCTCCAGGCACTGCACCGCCTAATTAAATCCAGATAGAACATGTCTTCATTCCTCTTCTGTTTTACAGAACAGACCCAAGCACCCTATAATAAGATAAATTATTTCCAGTATTTTCTTTAAAGCTTCTTTTTACTCCACAGTGCTCACAGCAAATGAGCTGTATGGTTAACAAACTGGATCTCAGCTCATCTACAACAGTATAGCTCTGCTGATACCAAATTTAGAAAAAGAGGGACAGGTGTAAATGATCTGTTTATACTCCAGTAAGGAGTCAGTGAAACAGATTAAGCCTGGCTTTAAATTAAGCTCTAAGTAAACCTAAATAAGGGTTCTTTTTACAGATCATGCTACCAACATTGTCCCCTTAAGTTCATGCCTTTGACAGATAAAACATCAGGCCAGCACCATAGAGGGGCCTGGCCTGATGCTGGGGTGATGGGTGTGGTTTAGGATGTTCTGGCAGTTACAGGATAGCTACATTCAGAAGGAGCTGCTAGTTTAAGCATAGCATCAACACAAGCCTTGTAGCTATATCTAACCCATCTGTTTGCAATGAATGGTAAACTTTAGGATGAAGTTAGGGTTCAGATCAACAGAAGGTGTTGGCTTTAGATTAAATGGGTTGTAGAATGACCTCTGGAGAGGATAAGCTGCACCCCCTATAATGATTAAGCTAATGATTGAAGGGTCTTGTGGTAGAAGAATAAGTCAATAAATGTAACTAAGCTAAAATAAACTGTGTTTTGGAAAGGACAGCAAAACTGACTTTGAAATGTGGCGATGTTGCTGCATGTAAGTGTAAATCTAACCCAGCAGGGGCTGCTGGTAAGTGCTGACATTAGATTTGTGTTCTGCTTGGTGGAGGCAAATAATCTAGAATCCAAAATTTGTTTTCATACTGCCGAGTTGACTTTTGGGATAGTACTGGCTATTGAATTGTATCTGAAGCTAGGCTGGCCAACATTTCTTATTTTGAAAGAACTGGACTGTTAACTACAGTGCAGGCTTGGTCCTCAAGAGGTTCCCAGTGTGGGATAGAAATGTTATGAGGCAGTCTGACTGCTTATGTCTGAAAGTGTAATGCAGCTCACCCAAGTGCTCTGGCAGAACTGGAAACTTATAGTAGCTCTGCAGCATGGCAGACCGAGAAAGTTCCTCATTTAGGCGTGGGATTTCATCTTGCATTTTTGTTTTCTTGTGTTGATGCATGTCTCTCCAAGGTCACTCTATGTTAAAGGAAATTTCTTCCCCTCCACTACAGCAGGTGACTACTACAATATTAAAATTCTAATCTCCATTGCAAAGCAAAGATCAAATAAAGGAAAGGCACAGCTGTGCTTCACCCTTGTTCAAAGTTACAGAGCCTGTATGGAGAACACCATCTTTGCTTTTTCCTTTACCAAGACTTTAAAAATAAAATTAAAAATTGTTTGAGTTTCTGGTTTAGTTTTGTTTCTGGTTACTTGAGCCTGATAAACTGCTGTTCCTGTAGAAGGTCTTGTATTAAGACAAAAAGCGTATTAGACTATAAAATGCCCCCCTGTGGAATCTTTATGCCTCTTCAAAATAACAGTGCAATGTGTTTTCTAAATTACCTTGTGGAACTTGGAATCCAAATAGCAGTATGTCTTTCTCCACTTTCCTGAGTACATAAATTTTCATCCTACAGTGCTGTCCTTTATGGTACTTTCTGAAATAGCTAAACAAGTGAAAATTGTTTCTAATTCATCAGTTCTGGTAGCTTGGTAGCCTAGTGAAATAAATTTAGATTTTTAAGTCAGCTGAAATGTCACACCAGTTAAAGAAATAAAAATTGCTCAAAACGCATATGAGTGTGCCATTAATTGAAGTAGAACCCCATAGGATCTCATCTCAATGCAGTGGATTTTGTACATTTCTTTTCTAGCCAGGTGTATGATTTCTGCAGGCTGGTGGCATTAACTCCCTGGGTATGCACATGAGGAGACTCAGGTGTGTCATTCGTTCTAGTGAATATACAAACAAGCAGAGCTAACACCATATGTACAAGAGAGCAGTCACCTGTGATACGTTTCTCTCTGGCAACTGGTAGAAATGAAAGAACTTGGTCTCCCTAGCCTCCCTAGGGAAAGGAGTGTTAGAAACCTATTGTTGTTCCCTTGCCAACCACAAAATGAGAGTCTGCTCAACTTTTTTTTCTTTTCTTTTTTTCCAACAGTTAGAAAAGGGGCAAAAGATGCCTCCTTGCCTTGATCACTGAAAGAGCTCTTGTAAACAGTGGTGGGGTAAGATACGTAATGCACACTGCCAGACGATGAGTCAGCAATCAAAGCATTCCTTTGTGTTAAATGAACAATTTGGTCTTCCAGTTTGCAGAGTTCTTTTCTCACCGGACTTCATTGCTATCTGATCAACAGGGGGCAAAACCACTAGCTTATGAAACGTAATAGCAAATTTTAAAGGGAACTGTTAAAATCCTTGTTAGAGTATGTGTTCACTCAGAGTCTTTTCAGGACAACAGGAATGCTTAAACAGGTAGCAAAGATGAGAATGCCTGACTCTGGACATTTTTTAAGCCATGAAATGCTCTGTTATTATTAAGAGTAGAATGGATTATCTAAACTGTCTTTTTTTGCAACTATAAAAATTCCCATCAGTTGAGGAGATAGAGTTTCTTATTCTGTGTTAGTGGTTCACAGAACATCAGCAAAGTGATATATATGGCTACCACGAATTCGATAGTTTAAAATTACGCTTGAAATTGTCACCAGCTTTACTGAGCTTTATGTTTACAGAGTAAATAAACTCTGTTCATATATGACTTCAGAATAAATACATGTGCTATGTTAATGACAATTGAATAAGTAGTGACTCCTTTGGTTGGTTTTTCTCTATTCCACCTTACCTAAGTATGTCATTCAGATGGCTGGAAAGTAATAGCTTTGGATTCACCACAGTCATGGCAATAAAGCCCTTTTCTATCTTACTCTTTTCACAGGGCTTACTGGATGGTGTAGGTGGATCGGAAGCTCCAGAAGGAAAGCAATTTTTTCCAGTATGTGAAGCTGTATGTTATCTGATAATATCTTGCTGCAAAGTGGAGGTTTGACAGTTGAAATCTATTACAGGGAAGCTCCATGGCCTATTTAAGAGACAGTATGTTTCTCTTCTGGAATCAGGGAGAAGGGAAGGAGAGCAGCAAAAAGGAGATTCCCTTCTTTGCCTTCCAAAAAATTTTGGTGAACTATAATTGATGTTTTCTTACAGAAACATGTGGCTCTTTGAGGCTTCTCTGTTCTTCCAGAGAGAAAGTAACTTTTCTTGTCAGAGAATAAGAAGTTTAAATACAGAGTGATAAAGTTTTATAGCTTATTTAGCACTTCAGAATCCAAATATTGCCTTTTCTATTCCTGAGAATGGCTTTCATATGCAACAATAATTTTGCTCTAGCTATACTTTCTGGCAAGTCTGATTTGGATTATTAAAAAGGCAACATTTTACTATATTTTCTATTGTAGTATTTTGCCACTTCAGTGTTTCTAAAATAGCTCACATAATTTATTTTACAGCTGGGTGAACACTGACTAGGAATATAAAGCAATAACATCATGGCTTTGTGCCAGAAAAAAAAAAGATATTAGTAAAAGTAAATGCTGGAATGTAGTAAATATAAAAGGGTTGCTGTAATAAATTCAGCTACTACCTATTGTAGGGAACAAAGGTGCAGTGGGCTTGTTTTGGTTTTTTTGTTTGCTTTTTTTTTTTAATGAATGTTGAATCTCTGCAGACTTTTAAGATTTGATAAAGTCCTAGTTCACTGTTGAAAATGACAGCAGCTGAACATCAAAGTAATACAAGCTGCTCCAATAAGTTTGGCATAATTCACCTGTAAGGCAGGCAGAGCTGTAGATGGGTTTCTACCCAAAGAATAAAATATGTTGTCAAGGTAAGA
This sequence comes from Haliaeetus albicilla, assembly GCF_947461875.1. Taxonomy (NCBI): domain Eukaryota; kingdom Metazoa; phylum Chordata; class Aves; order Accipitriformes; family Accipitridae; genus Haliaeetus; species Haliaeetus albicilla. The sequence goes on from NC_091516.1 coordinate 38,015,063, forward strand.
ACTCCACTTAAGGTAACAGAATTGCCTAGAATTTGGCATGGCTGCCCTCCTTCTGTTTCAGTGGTTTGAATGTTCTCACCTCAAGAATAAAAGGATAAGATAATCCTTCCACTGTAAAAAGGTTAAAAAAAAAAAGTACATGTTTGACCTCTATTTTGTAGCAGTGACCACTTTAATTGTACAAATTTAAGCTAGATTTTACTATATCCAATAAACTGTAAGATTGATGGACTGTCTCTTGGTTAGGAAAGCAAAAATGTATGTCTAAATTGCCAAATCAAATGCTCTTTCTCAAATTAGATGAGAGACTCGGTGTGAATGCTTTGTCTTTAACTACGGGAGAACCATAATAAGCCTATTACCATTATCAAATAGAGGTAGGCAGATCCAAATAATAAGGCAATAGCTTAAGTGAAATCAGAACACCATGTCATGCTACCAAATATCTGAACCAGCATAGAAACTTTTAATGGGGAGTTGCTCTTACAAAGCCTTTGTGTTGTGATTACCATAAAATTACCCATTTAGAAAAAAAAAAAAAAAAGAAATTAAAAAAGAAAAAAAGCTGTGGAGTTCAGTGTTGACTTCAAACTGTACTAACTCAGAATGAATACTGTGCATGTTTTGTGATGCTGATATTGCTTCTTTCTTGAAATGTCATACTATTCAGAAGAAAAGAACAAAGTTGCATATTATGTGACAGTTTCTGTCAATTTTGCCCAACAGTGCTCTATAAAAACCAGGTCCTGAATATTCAGTCTCATTGACCTAGGTTTTGGGGCCTGAATTTGAGCTGCTTTCCATCAAAATACATCATCAGGTTTAATGGACTACATTATCTTTGGATTGTTTTTTTTTTAACTAATTCTTTTTAGGAAAGTACTATTTTCTTACTGGTAGATGCTCCAGTTTTATCTGATAATGACACTTTTTTTTTTTCTTATAGTTTGAGTGATTAATCCTTGAAAGTACTGTTTGAAAGATTTTGTTTACCCTTTTCCAGTTCTGAAAAACAAAAGAAATTCTTGCCTTTTTTTTTTCCCCCCATCTTAGGAACAAAGTACAAGTGAGACTTTATTCAGGCAGTCCAGCTGTTGGAATTGAAAACTTCCTTCTCATAAATGCATAATTTACAATTTTATTAGACATTTTAAGAAAGAAGCTGTAGGTCTTTGCAAGCTAATTCGGTTAATTGTTCATCTAGTTTTCAATTTTCTCTAATTTTGCTCAAGTTTTAGTTTGTGAGGAAATAATATTGTCAACATAATACTTCAGAAAATAAGGTGATCTTCTATGTAAACTTATCCATATGAACTCCAGGGAATATGAAGGGAAAATCTTGTCTGTTAAAGTAGGATTGATCTAAGATAGACTTAGGGATCATCAATTTTCCTTAATGCTGTTTTGCCATATTGGCTTTCTGTTGCTGACATGCCAATTCTGAAGTCACTCACATCGGTAGTGTCATTTAATTAAATAAGCCTGATGTTTTTAAAGTTACAGCACTATCTTAATAGTCATAACTGTTTGCAAGACCAGAGCTTAAGTAACAGCAATTACTAGATGCTGATGATATGTAGAGACACTGTATCAGATTACAGAATTTTATTACAAGCTGGTACAAATGTTTATTACAACCAAATGTGATTGGATATGGAAAAGGCTTGTGAGGGCTATTTCTGTCCTCTTTCATATGACAACTCAAATTCATATTCAAATTCAACAGAGAAATTAGATGAGCTTAATTAGAAGAGAAGATACTTGAATTGACCTTGCAATTCCTTGGAGTCACTGATTTATCATTCTAAGAGGTAGTTTACTCTATCTTCCCAGAGAAATTGTGGCTCCTGGGGAAATGGTAAATTAAATAATCACTATGCTCTCTTGTGGTATTTGTGATGAACCTGCATATCTTCCCTATCACTCCCTTCTTAAGTGCTGCACAGGCCTACAATTTCGCTATCAGTCTCTAAAAAGAATCAGTAATCTTACTCCAGAGCTGCAGAACTTGGATGTGTTGTTGTTTCTAAATTTTGATGCTCAAATAATTCTGCAGGTTGTTTCCTCATACTTTTTCGTATCGCAAATTTATGATGTATCTGCTACAGAACGAGAAGAAGCAGCTAGTGATAGTGCAGGCATTTTGCTTTCTTAACTGCCTGGCTTGTGTGTCTTGCTCCAGGTAAAGCTGGTGAATATACTGAAGTTCTGGAAAGACTTTCTCTCCGTGTAGAGCAACAGGAATCTTGAGGAGTTTCATTCCCTTTACAGTGCTGAGTGAAAATCAGCTGCTGGACATGTGGCAACAGACATTGCCCATTGGTTTCTTGACAGCTGTGCGTTGATGACACTTGGTATCTCCTGTTATTTCCCTTCAGCTTGCATTAAGTCTCTAAAGCACTGCAGTGCTATAGCATAAAAGTACTCTGTCTGGGTAGACTGGCCTGACACACCTGGAGGCTCAAGCCTGGTGGTCTTATCAGACTTTTTGGCTGCATACTCCATGGCCATAGCTACAGTATTCACTTTTCACGTGATATTTCTAAAGGGGGGAGGTTCTTGTTTTTCATACGTTCCCAATGTTAAAATTTTGTCAAATTTACATATTTATTGCCATAGCAAGAAAAATAGAAATGGAAGCAAGGTTTCGGGAAGCATATGATGACCTTGTTCAAGGGTTTTTTGGATACCAGCCTTCTTAATATGTGCAAGGTCAACATGCAAATTATGGGTAGAAAGCTTAAATGGTTGGTCATTGTTACACAGCCATTTAATGGAAGATTGTGTATTCTGTAGCCACAGAAAGGAATATAAAGAGAACAGTATTACCACTTAGCCTGTTATGCATATAACTGTAGTGCATTAAAAGCCATGTATTAAGTAGCCCAGTAATTTTGTCCTTTAATCCTTGTCATGTTGTTTTACCTGCTTGTTCATGTGTCAGTGCCTGCATGACATTAACAAAGTACAGTTCAGCTACAATGCAACTCAGATTAAGCCAGTTCTAGTCATGGGTCACTGCAAATTGCAGCTCTTAATTTGCATCTTTACTGTCTCTTATTATTGTAATTTTTGGCACCTAACTCCAATTTTACCAGATTATTGTGATTATCCTTAAACTCTGTTAATTGCTAGACCTTAGAGCACAGCTGGGAAAAGTCTTAAAGAGAAATAAAGTGGTCTATTTACTACATTGTTAATACTGTTAAATTGAAGGCTTTTTTAGATGAACTCAATCCAATGCATAAAATTTGGAAAAATAACAGATGTAAATGCTTTGAAATACACATTATACTGACATATTTGGCATAGGAGAGCTGGACATCAGTTAATTCTGTGCTATATGACTTGTAAGAAACACTGGACATCTTGAAAAGGGATGCGACTTTCTTATTACATTATATTGTAGCCTTGATTTTGCTCAGAAAAGTTTTCTGTCTGAATTATATGAGAGGAAATGTATCCATAGCATACCAAATACTATTATTTTGTCAGTTTGTAGAGGAGATTGGGGGGGGGGGGGGAAGGGCTGCAGGGATCACTGGCTATGTAGGTAACACATGCAGATTTCCCTTGCACCTAACTACTTTGGTTAGATGCAGTGCAGAGCTGAGTTACTTCATAATAACAATGTAACCTGCCTCTTCAGTAATTTATGTTATCATAGCTCTTCCAAAATCCAAAAAGACAGAATATACAAGGGGAAATAAATGGAGAGCCACAAACAGTGTGGAAAATACCTTGATATATAAGGTAGCATTAGTGAGAAGGAACTGGGAGATCCTTTCAAATTGAAAAGAATTAAAAGGACTGAAGGAAAGAGAGAGTAGATAGAATAGCTGGGCAGGGAAAGATAGGAAAAACAAGCAAATTGTAAAGCCAAGGCTAGGAGTAATTTTGCACTGAACTGAATTTCTTTCTCTGCCATTCAAACAGATGCAATTTCTCCTTCTGGAACTTTTTTTCCCACCTTTGTACTGCTGAATTCTGTTGTTTTGTTGCAATTCTTTAATAGCCGTATTCATGTTTAACTTCCATGGACAGTTGGCTGAATATATCTGGAGCCAACAGGTCACCCTGTGTCTCAGCCTAGTGCAGTCATGTTGCCAAAGTTCCTCACAGAGGAGGGATTTAAATGATGGCTTTCTAGAGAGGTTTGGGTTGTATAAGGTTTTGTTATGCAGCGGGGTTTTTTAAGGTGCTGCACTTTGGGGAGGTTGTGATTGGCTACAACTTTACATCTGGATGGCTGGTGTGACAGCAGTCCATCTCATGATGAATTAGCAGTGGCACAGAACTGACTGAGCAGAAGTGACAAAGGTACTTGGGCAGAGCTGGTGGCAAAGCGATCAGATGGTGCATGACTGCGCATGCGGGCCAAACATCATGGAACAGAGTTTTCTGGCAGCAGGCAGGTTTCTGCCCCAGTCTAACCAGTGGTGCTTTCAGCCAGGTGAGGTTTTTATTGCAATGAAATGTGCACCCCACTGTGGCTCAGGCAGATTTGTTATTCACAAATGCAATGGCATCAATGTTCAGTACTAGCTCTCCACAACTGTAGCTGGTGCCTGAGTTTTCTTGTGCCACAGCGGAATATGTGGCACTTTCAGAGCTTTTGGGAACACTGGTTAAGATCTGTGGTATCTCGAAAGAGAAGGTCAGAAAACTCTGGGTTTTTCAGTAACTATTAAACACCTTTCAATCTTGTTTAATTTTTCGTTGTGAAACAAAGTTAAACTTTGAGGGCAGAACACCATTGTTTCAAAAGGAAAAAAAAAAAGATATATATTGGAAATTAACACAGATATTGCCAAACTCTTTAAAGAGCTTTTCTTTAAAGACCATATGGAGATGGCTGATAATGAATCGTTTTGAAGGCATTTCACATTTGCAGTGGGTAGGGAATCAGGAAAGGCATTGTGTCACAGCTCTGTAGAAACAGCTTCAGATTAATATAGCCTAACAATTATGATTGAGATTATAATAAGCCATATTTTCAGTATTTTATCTATACTGATGATCTTATCACAGATGGTAAAGACAGAAACAGGTATCACAGGAGTGAAAGAGAGTGTATAGTGATTGTTTTATATCATTAAATAACTATACCAAGAAATTACTATAGGTAGCTACAAGACAAGTCTTATAAGACCAAGTTTTATATCTATTTTTAAAATCCCTTGGGAGTTCAGCTTCTAATAACATGTGAAAAAGTAAAGATTTATGCTGGAGTTTCACAGAAATGTGAATGGTAAATTCCTGATGTTCTGCTACATTAATATAAAAATATTCTTACTCTTGCAAAACTTTTACAGTTCTTATTTCTTGTAATTTTTAACTAGTTGCACCATGGGAGTGGCTCTTCTTGTCTCTCAGATGCTCACTTCTAAGGACTAGATCTTACAAATACTCATTGCATACGAGTATCCAAGTAGATTCTGCACTTACTCCCAGGAATAGTCCAATTAAGTCAAAGTATACCTTGGATCAAATCCAAGCCCATAAAATCAATTGAAGTGTTTCCATTTACTTCAATGGAAGCTGGATCCAAGCCATCATGTCTGCAGCTCTCCAAAAGTACCATCACTTATCTCAAATACACCTACTTAAATTCAATTAAGAGTAGAATAAAATCTCCCAATGGTTTACAAGACATTAAAATATTTCTTCAAATAGGAGTAAGAAAGAAAACATGATGACACTCTGTACCTTAGAAAATACATGAATGTTATAAGATCTAATATTAAAAAAAAAACCCAAATACTGTAACAAACATGATGGTGGAGGCAGATGGATCAAGAACTGATTGAAATTTATCAGAATTGCTATCACTTAGGTATAACTTTTTTGCCCTGTTCATTCATAAGCCTTTCATTTACATATATACTAACATATGGATACATTATCTTAGAAGTTTCAAAGGAATTTGCCTGAATTGATCATAAGAAGGGCTAATTACTTTTGCAGTCTTGAATTCAACATAATAGGTATGATCTGACTTCAGTTATTCCTAAATTCTAGTTGTTGTACATGCCTAGGAAATAGTTTCATATCTTTTCCTAAGGACTTTTTTATATATTGAGCTATTGCATGTGAATGGAAAAGGAGTGTGGCTGAAATCGTAGTTATCTGCAGGTGCACAGTTCTTCAGAGCTTTCAGAGTAAGACCAATGGCAATACCTTTAAGGTTCATTCTTAGTAATCCATGACCTACTAAATGAGATCTCTGCATGTTATTGGAAAGATGCATTAAAAAAAATTAATTGGCCATTGTCGAGTGCTAGACCACTTACTGGCTATTGTGTCAGTAAGTCAGAGATACAGAACTCAGTCATTCCTTTGAAATAATTCTCTGAAAAAACCAAGCAAACCAACTTTGATTCTCTTCTGTCCCTAAATAATTTAGCCTACAGCCTACGCTATGTGACTGCTTTTCTCCAATTACAGCCAGAAAGGACTTAAACTGTTTTTCTGGATGAATTTACTTCCAGAAATTAACTCTCAGTGAAGAGTTACTCCATTATGCGTAATAAGTGACATCTGAAGGAACCCCCTCAACAAGGTACAATATGTAATTAGGTCCGATAAAATTAATGGGGCCATGGAACTAAATTTTTCAGTCTTTTTACTGGAACATTTAGTCGTGCATTTCAGGACAGATGAATAACTTTTCTGACATGCACTTGAATTTAACAGCTTCATTTAATCTATTTATTTCAGAGATGAGTGGGATCAGTTTGACGAAGTGCAGGTATGGTGCTGTCAGCAGTGTCGCAAAATCATTCTAATTATAAGGACTCACACTGTGAGCTCCACAAATTGTTCAGCAAAACATTTACCAGTGAAGTGCTATAGTTCAAAAGGAATGGAAGGAAAAAGATTTTGCCAGCTGTTTCAACCCAGCACTGTGCAGGTCTTGGTTAGGAGCGCATGCCTCCAAATGCAGTATTGGTGATAGCTGGTATAGTTCATTTTAATACTAGTCTTACTGACTAAATAATTTATGCTATGAGGCTCAGCCTCTCTTTCTGTTTTCAAAGTACCCAGGGGTTGTATATAAAGTTTATAATGTCAATCATTATTTATAACTATTTACTGTAAAACCTATATGGATGGATCTTGTTTTGCAAACCACTCACTGAAAGTTCTTCTAGGTATTTGTCATCCCAAATTCAAGTTGTTGATTCAACTCAGTCAGATGTGTAGCTTACAAAGAAATAATGAAGTAATGATTAAAACCAGGTTATTTTAAAGGAGGATCTTGATTTCTTTGGTAGCCCAGTCTAATTTGAACAGTTTGTTCAAAAGTAACATAATTGAGGTTGTACACCTAGGAAACAGAAATGGAAGTCACTTTTCCAGACAGACTTCTTTAGGAAAAGAAAATTGATTTAATAGCTTGTACTATGACCTTGTTTTGAAAGTTATAGTAAAGGAGCTTAAAAAGCTACATATAAATAGGAGAATGATAAATGAAAGAGGTGAGGCCCATTCCTGGACTGTGTCCAGTTCTGATACACCTGCTGCCCACAAAGTCTAGAACTTCTCTTTAAGATGACATTCAGATTTTATGAATTTTCTCGTGAATGATTTATTTTCTTGAAACATAGCTCTTAATTTAGTTATATTTAGTCAATGCCTCTAGCAAAATGCACACTACCAATATGTGGAAAATATTCTTATAACATATAATGTCTCTACTCTCAAAACTTCTGAAAAAATTTTTGTGATCACAGCAAAGGTGGCATTTTCTCTTTATAAAGATTAACAATAAAATAACACTCAGAATGTTAGCCTTATGGAATACATCAGCCAGAATGCTAACAGTATGACAAGTTACGAACACATGAAACAGACTTCAACTACAGCTTGTCTGTCTGGCCATCTGTAATACGCTTATTCCTACTGAAGGTAATATTAGGATAGTATGAAAAGAGAAACATTGAAGTAGTTTATAATAAGAGTATCCACATCCTGCAATACCCTTACAAAACTCCCAAGCTACAAATCATAAATATTTTATTTAATTTTGCTGGGTGTCCATTACTAGAGATGACAGTGTACTGGTACAAACTAAACCAAACAAGATAAGCTTGGATTCTAATAGGTGAACTGTGCAAATGGTTAATGCACTGAACAGTATGAATACATGCAGACCAAAAACTTTAAAGGCATTGAAATATTTCCTGAATAAGAATGAAAGCCAGCTTATTTGACATCAAATGTTCCTTTGTTAATAGCAAATGGAGAAAATGGGTATGATAGATTTAATTCAACATATCCAAACAAAATCCAGTATTCAAATTCTAGGTCAAGATCGCAGCTTCCATCCATTTTTCTGCACCTTGTAACAAACTCCATAGTGGGCTTATTCCAAATGCTGGATTTGAATTTCAGTTTTGAGGAACTTAAGAACTGAAGTTCAAAGGTTGTTCCTATGGTTTTCCTTCTCTCTTTTTACCCCTCTTCTAAACAGAGGCCCAATTTAAGCATTCCCTATTGCAAATGGAGCACTACGATGGCAAAGCAATTTCTTAACCTAGCCAAAAGGACCTGCTCCCCCTCTGCGTGTCTCCATTTATACTCCTCCTGTTTCTGCTCAGCAGTAGCTATAATAATAGCATTAGTTCTTTTAAGTATTCCTGGCCATTTCTGCACAAGTGCAGAACTGGCAAAGCTCAGAAACAGTGTCTGGCACTTCTAAAAAAGGACTCCATTACTGTATTTTGTATCCCTATCTCAGGAAAGGAGACAGAAAGAAACAAACTTGCCTTCAAAAATTCTGTCCTGCAAAAGCAAAAAAAGGCCTCTGCTAAATGCATGGCAGAGGGATTGCTTCAAGAGCGTTTGTTTTCCTGCATTAACATACCCTTGTCACTTCATATTAATGCACAGGCAAGAAGCAGAAGTGATAATTAGAAGACATATGAGAATATGTCTGTGTATACATTGTGTATACGTTGAAAAATTACACTTACTGGAGAGTGGGCCTGGAACACTAAGCACAGTCTCCTTCCCAACTGGTGTAGTTATTTTCTTGGTAGGAGGTTGTGGTTTTTTTGTTAGGTATCTTGCATTTTATCCTGGAAAGTGCTACCATTCTATTTATAATACCAAATACCTCAGTACTTTCATGTTTCATTTTAATACTTCATTTCAAGGACAATTATTTGGGCTGTATGTTCTTCGTATAATACACTGCATTTGCTGTCCTTATAAGAAATTCAGATTTTTTTTCCCAACTCAGTTAGCAGGATAAGGGAAAAGACAGGAGTGGGTAGATGGTTGTCCTATTGTAGTCTGATTTTATGAAACAGTGTCCTGCTTTCAGCTGGGATAAAATTAATTGGCTTCCTAGTAGCTGGTATAGTGCTATGTTTTTTGAGTTAGGTATGAGAAGAATGTTGATAACATGGATGTTTTCAGTTGTTGCTAAGTAATGTTTACTCTAAAGTCCAGAATTTTTCAGCTTCTCATGCCCAGCCAGTGAGAAAGCTGGAGGGGCACAAGAAGTTGGGAGGGGACACAGCCAGGACAGCTGACCCAAAGTGGCCAACAAGGTATTCCATACCATGTGACATCACATCTAGTAGATAAACTGGGGGGAGTGGGGGCAGGGGCATCGCTGCTCGGGGACTAACTGGACGTTGATCAGGAGGGTGGTGAGCAATTGCACTCTGCATCATTTGTACCTTTCGATCCTTTTACCATTAGTGCTGTCACTTTATTAGTGTTATCATTATCATTATCAGTTTCTTCTTTTCTGTTCTATTAAACCATTCTTATCTCAACCCACAAGTTTTACTTCTTTTCGCGATTTTCTCCTCCAACCCACTGGGTGGGAGGGGGAAGTGAGTGAGCGGCTGTGTGGTGCTTAGTTGCTGGCTGGGGTTAAACCATGACAAACAGTATAGCACTGATCGCTATCATATGTTTCCCCTGGTTAAAATTTTGAAAATTATATTGCAATTTGGGAAGCCTAGACCAATCTGAACAAGTAAAAGTCATTATTATTTAAACTGAAATTTTTACCCTGCCTCCTCTAGGTGAATATACTGTTCCTGTGTGTTAGTTTGATGGTACAGAAAGATGAGATCTTGTATTTGTTCAGAGCACACATATATGGACAGTGGCAGAGCTGGTTTTGACATCCTATATGATATCCCTAGAGGTTAATGAGAATAACGAAGCAGAGCGCATAATGTTAGCTAGTTTATGAAAGCAGTGTTATAAACAAGGCTGAAATGGTTTAAGGCAGCCCATCTACTAATCTGAATGATTGCTGCTGCCAGCCTTTTTGAGCTTTAAGTGTCATTCTGGCCATAGCAACTGCAATATTTGTAAGAAGTGAGGTCACATAAGAGAATCTATTTCAGCAGAAGGACAAAAGGTCCCTTTTCCCATTTCTACTCTTTTTCTGTGTTTGAGTAGCTTTGTTTCCAGCCTTAAGTAAAGGTATTTTTGAGTACCATGGTGAAAATTCACCAAAAAAAATGCACTGTTGCCTGAATGATGGTCAATCTCCTACATCATAACAGACACACTAACAAAGCTTCTGTTGTTTTGCTTACAAATAGATATGGTGATGAAGGCAGAAGACACTTCTGCTTACTCCATTGCAGCTGTCAGCCATCAGCTGAAAGATTTTAAAATTTATTTCCAGTCACCTAAGTCTTTAAAAGCTTTTTTTGCTTCCTCTTTTTTTCTTGCCTGCTTCTTTGCTTTGCTTTATTTCTGATCTCAAAATTTCTGATTTATCCACTGCTAAATAGAATCCCGCTCAAGAAACTTCACTTGTACAGATATGATAATTTTCAGATATGACTTGTTTTCGGAAGTGCCAGTGCTCAGTCACGGTCACAGTAAAAGTGTTTCCTAATGTTCACACCTCCTACACAACCATTTTGTGACCAGCCCATATCGCCACATATCCACCCCTGAGCTTAGGAATAGCCAGCAAAACCCATGTGGAGTGCTACTATGCAAGAGCATAGTTGCCCTGGCAATTGTAATACACAGAAGGGCTACTTAGAAAAAAATATCAATGGTCACCTGCCCACCCCCCTAGGGAGCCCTTGACCTGCACCAAAATCATGTAATTTCAGCAGAATCCAATATATTCCTACCTATCTTCTTTCTCTTAACATCCACAGAACCCCATTTCTTAAACTCACATGTGTGCATAATCAGAGAATCACAGAAGGGCTAAGGTTAGAATGGACCTTTGGAGCTCATCTGGTCCAACCTGCTTGAGCTGAGCAGGGGGGTTGGACCAGATGGACCTAGAGTTAGTGACCACGTTCCAGGTGACTTTTGAAGATCTCCAAGGATGGAGACTCCATCATCTCCCTGGGCAACCTGTGCCAGTAAAAAGTGTTTCCTGATGGTCATACAGAACCTCTTGTGTTTCAGTTTTTGCCCATTGCCTCTTGTCCTGTCATGGGGCACCACTGGAAAGTGCCTGGCTCCATCTTCTTTGCACCCTCCCTTCACGTATATAAACATGTTGATAAGATCCCCCCTCCAAGCCTTCTCTTCTCCAGGCTGAACAGTCCCAGCTCTCTCAGCCTTTCCTTGTAAGAGGGGTGCTCCACCCCCTTCATCATCTTAGTGGCCCTTTGCTGGACTCTCTCCAGTAGCTCCATCTCTCTCTGGTACTGGGGAGCCCAGAACTGGGCACAGTACTCCCCATGAGGCCTCACCAGTGCTGAATAAATGGGAAGGATGACCTCCCTCGACCTGTTGGCAACATTCCTCCTCATGCAGCCCAGGACACTGTTAGCTTTCTTCGCCACCAGAGCACAGTGCTGGCCTATGTTCTACTTGGTGTCCACTAGAACCCCCAGGCCTTTTCTGCAAAGTGGATTTGCAGCCTGTGGGCTCCCAGCATATACTGGTGCACTGGGTTGTTCCTTCCTAGAGGCAGGACTTTGCACTTCTCCTTGTTAAACTTCATGAGGTTCCTATCAGCCCATTTCTCCAGCCTGTCAAGGCCCAACACAACGGCAGCACGAACCTCTGGTGTACCACCCACTCCTCCCAGTTTTGTAGTGTCAGCAAATTCACTGCAGGTACACTCTGCCCCATCATCCAGATCATTAATGAAGGTGTTGAACAGGAGTGGACCCAGGAGTGACCCCTGGGGTACAGCGCTAGTTACTGGCCTCCAACTAGACTTTATGCCAGCGATCACCAGCCTCTGGGCCTGGCCATTCAGCCAGTTTTCAGTCTCCCTCACTGTCTGCCCATCCAGCCCATCCCTCATCAGCCTCTCCATGGGGATGTTGTCTCTCTAGGGGGAGACAGTTTCAAAAACCTTAGTGAAGTTGGGGGAGACAACATCCACTGCTCCTCCCTCCTCTGCCAAGCCAGTCATTTCATCACAGAAGGTTATTAGGTTGGTCAAGCAAGATTTCCCCTTGGTGAATCCATGCTGACTACTCCTGATCACCTCCTCTTCCTTCATGTACCTGGAAATGGTTCCCAGGATTAGCTGCTCCATCATCTCTCCAGGCATCAAGGTGAGGTTGATGGACCTGTAGTTTCCTGGGTCTTCCTTCTTGCCGTTCTTGAAGAGAGGAGTGGCATTTGCTTTCCTCCAGTCCTCAGGCACTTCTTTCATCACCGTGATTGTTCAAAGATTATCGAGAGAGGCCTTGCAATGGCACCAGCCAGCTCCCTCAGCACTTGTGGTTTCATCCCATCAGGGCCCATGCACGTATGTCTGCCCAGTTTGCTCAAGCATTCCCTGATCTGATCCTCTTCCACCAAGGGAAGTTTTCTTTGCTCCAGGCTTTCCCCTTGCTCTCTGAGACCTGGGATTCAGGAAGGCCAGTCTTGCATTCAGTACCTCAGCCTTTTCCACGTCCTGTGTCACCAGGTCCCCTTCCTTATTCAGCAGTGGGCCCATATTTTCCCTAGCCTTCCTTTTGTCACCTATGTATTTATAGAAGCCCTTCTTGTTGCCTTTTACGTCCCTCACCAGATTCAATTCCAGCTGGGCTTTGGCTTTCCTAACCTCATCCCTGCATGCTCAAGACACTATCACTATTTCTCCCAGCTTACCTGTCCCCACTTGCACCTTCTGAATGCTTCCTTTCTGTGACTGAGTTTGGCCGGGAGCTTCTTGTTCATCCACACAGGCCTCTTGACGTTTTTGCCTGACTACCTGGTCATGGCCACGGACTGTTCTTGAGCTTAGAGGAGATGATCCTTGAGTATTACCCAGCTTTCCTGGGACCCTCTTCCCTCCAGGGTTTCATCCCATGGCACTCTTCCAAGCACATCTTTGAAGAGGCCAAAGTCTGCTCTCCTGCAGTCCACGGTTATGATCTTGCTTTTTGCTCTGCTCACTCCCTCCTCTCCGGGTCCTGAACTCCACCATCTCATGGTCACTGCAATCAAGACTGCCTTCAACCTCCACATCTCCAATGAGCCCCTCCTTGTTGTTGAGTATGAGGTCTTTGCCTCGTTGGTTTCTCTATCATTTGGGTCAGGAAGTTGTCACTGATGCCATCCATGAACCTCCTGGATTGCTGACGTCCTGCTTGTTTTTTCTCTCCGGTAAACATCAGGGTAGTTGACGTCTCCCATAAGGACCAGGTCCTGTGAATGTGTGGCTGGTCTTATTTGTCTGTATAGGGCCTTATCTGCTTTTTTCTTCTTCATCAGGTGGCCTATAGCAGACACCCACTACAATGTCACCCTCATCTGTCTTCTCTTTACTCTTCATCCATAAGCACTCTGTTGACTCCCTATCCACCCCAAGGCAGAGCTCCTTGCACTCCAGCTGCTCTCTCACATAAGGGGCAACTCCCCTTCCTCATCTTCCTAGTCCGTCTTTCCTGTAAGAGCCTGTATCCCTCCATTGCAACACTTCACTCACGGGAGCCATCCCACCACATCCCTGTGATCCCAACAAGCTAGTAGCCATGCAACTGCCCACAGATCTCCAACACATCATGCTTATTCCCCTTCCTGCATAATTTAGCATACAGGTACTTAAGAGAGTTACTCCAGCATGCTGATTTCCCAGAAAGGTTTTGGAGATTTGTCCATAATGGTGTCTTGTAAGCATTTCCTTGCTTACATGCAAATGGTGAAGGTGACCCCGCTTAAGCCCCATTTTGTTGATTTTGTGATTCCTTCCTGTCACATCACTCTGTGCTGTTTGCTCATTGAGCCTGTCCATCATCTCTTTCCAGGGCTGCTATTAACTCTCTTCCTTCAGCATCATTCACAGTTTTAAGACCTCCTTACCAGCTCACACATCCTACTGGCAAAGATACCTTTGCCCTGCTTAGTAAGGTGGAGCCCATCTCTCTCAAGCAGGTGTTAGTCTGCAAAAAAGGATCCAGTGGTCGTAGAACCCAAAACCCTGTCACCAGCACCAGCTCCAGAGCCAATTACTGACCTGCATTATCAGCACCCTCCTTCTGACACCCTTTCTGCTCACTGGCAGGATTGAGGATAACACCGCCTGGGCCCCCATACACTTGACTACAGCCCCCAGAGCTCTGAAGTCACTTTTCGTACTGTCCAGGTTACCCCTGGCAGTATCATTGGTATCCACATTGAAGAAAAGCAGGGAGTAGCAGTCAGAGGGTCAGACAAGCTTTGGCAGTCCCTCCAGAACATCCTGGATCTGGTTGCCCACCAGGCAGCAAACCTGTAGATGATAGGTCAGGTTGTCAGCACTGGAGTTGTCCCCTGCAGCAAGAAGTCACCCATTACAATCACTCACTGCTTTTTCATGGTGGTCATGAATGGTTTAGTGTCAGGTAACCCAGTTCCTTTGCTTGAAGGCACATCTGGATCCTCTTCACCTCTGAGGGCAGCAAACTTATTTTGTAGTTGTAAGCCCTTAGGTACGGCAGGAACCTTTCTCTTCATGCCTAAATTCACCAACTTCCATCCTTCACCTTCTCCAGAGGCTGCATTTATACTAGAGGTGGATGCTGCCTGCACCTCACTAGCAGCTGGGGTCCAGGGCTTTTCAAAGTGTTGCGTCTTAGAGAAGATCCTTGTCTATCTCCCTTTCATACTCTCTGATGCTGTGCAGACTGCTCACTTCCTCCCATAGCTCCTCCACTTGAAGGGACAGCTCCTCCAAGATGGCACACCTCCTGCAGAACAGAAAGCCATCTCTCCTGGTGTCAGAGAGAGGCCCCTGGCACTGCCTACAGCCTGGGGCTTGGAAGGATGCTTCCACCATCTGAAGCTCTGCCTGTGTCAAAGCCTCTGCCTTGGCAGGGACAGCTGCTCCAGCACTTGCTGGGGAAACTGACCTGTGGCATGTAACCACTGTTCCTGACACTGTTTACACTGGTACAAGCTCAGCTGAGGCCTCCATCTTCATGCCTTTCTGCACAAACTGCTGCATCTGTTGGCTGTCTTCATGAGCTGTGTTCTAGGCTTGGCTCTTGTATAGGCTTCTCTCAAGCACTGACTAAAAGATGTTTGACTCTCCCTAATCAGGGGGCTCCTGCAACAAAGGCTCCAGGCACCCTGGCTCAAGGGCAGCTGACCATACTTGTTAGAAGCTGCTAGAGCTTCCTCAGGCCCACACATAATTGTTTGATTTGACTTTGGGGGACAAAAAGTATGGTCCCAGTGAAGTGAAGAGTGAGACCCCCATTGACTTCAAAGAGATTAAAAATTTAAATCTTAATAACATGTATTAATTCTTCATACAGTCATGGGAAAGCAAGCATTGTATGATTTCTCACCTGTGGGAACTGATGCTCCTCAGGCACTTTCTAATAGGGTTATAAAAACTTAAGGAATAGGAAGACAACCCATGCCAGCTCTTTGATAAGAATTCTCAGCATGTGTGCCAGATTTTTTAGCAAGGAGTGAAAAAGCAACAAAATACACTGAACTAAGCCACAGCTATATAATTGAAACAGTCATTTTCAGTACAAGTATTTGAGAAACAAAAAACGTTTGAGTCACCGACGGAGATTGTGATAGTGAGCCATACATGGGAGCTGCAGAAAAGTGATCTGGACCCAGAATGAGTCATTTCTTCATTCCCTGGTAGTAGAGCAAACCCAGACCCAGATTAAAGCATACCAGTCACAGTTGCTTGGGGTTACTGGCAACCACAATAAAAATATGTCTGACTGTAGATCCTTAGACCCATGGACCAGACATAAATAAAATAACTCTTGCTTGCAAAGAAGAAAATCTAATGGTGGGGAAAACCTCTGAATACAAATGTGTGGTTGAAAAAACAATGTCTTATCTCCCTTCTGTAGAACTCTCTATTTAGCTGTTCCGTATCTATTTGTAACATCCAGAAATAGACAGTCCTAGTGCAAAGTCTCTTTGTAGAAGATGCTTTTCCATTTCTAGGGCAGCAACTCTAATTCATCATAGAGCCTCCAAAATTTTTACACTAATTGTTCTGTATAAAATTAGGTGAAAGTATTTGGGAAAAAGTTTGTATCATGAAGAGCACTAATAAAGCTACTACTTCCATGATAATTTCAAGTAGACTAAGGAATACTTATATCACATGAAGAATCACTGCTTTGCTTTTTGCTGTACATTCTTTCAGTCATTGATACACCAGCTCCAAGCTTAAGAACTGGAAAGGAAAGAAAACATACTTTTTAGAAATTACAAAATCTGTAGGGCATGAGATATATTAATAGAGTAGCATACACAAGACATGGAAGTATATAACTTTGTATGGTAACATTATGCAGAATTATATGCTGTGCTAACAGCCCTTAAATGGTGTGAATTATCTTGTTACTATACAGAAAAAAATCATTTGATTAGCTTACAGAATATTCACTAATTTGGGCTGATTAAACTGCTGAGTGCAAAGCAATTAGTAAAAACATTCTATACACTACTTGTTTTCCACAGACAACAAGTAAATTTGTGCTATTAATCCTTTCAAATATAGCTGTATTTATTACATACAAATTCTAGTTTTCAAAGGAATGTATTACATTATCATATATATTCATCATATATCTTGCATACTACAATCCATGAGACATATCTAGGGATTTATAAGAGCTAATGTCAATATTTTCCTTGAATTAAAATTCTGTAACTTACACCTGTCTTCATAGAGAAAATTTTAAGAGACCTCAAATACTAACTTTATTTCAGAAGTAACCAAAAGTTCAGCCTTTATCCTTGCTTAATTTCTTGTGTTCAAATGCAAGAAATACCAGGGTAATGTGCAGTGAAAACAACTGTGTATTTTAAGGAGTGGTTCCTTATGAGGGCTATTCACCCCAAAATTATTAGTTAAGACAAATCATTACACTATAGAGGAAGTGCTTTGGCTGATGTTTAATCTAAGACTGATGTGTGAATGCTGGTAACAAAGCAATCCTGCACTATGCTACTTTAATGTTTCATCAGCTTTAAAACAAGAGCCACATTCTAGTTTTTAAGTTTGATATTCAGTAGTAATTAATATAATCCAAAAGTGTTCTATGGCATGTATTATTCAGGATTTAGTATTAGCCAGTTTTGTTAAATACTCTGCTGCCAGAATTTGTTGAGAAATATAGTCAATTCACACATGTAGTAAAGGAGAATGTAGATTAGTGGTAAGCCAGTGAGGTAAGCAGTGATGCTCTAAACTGCTGTAAAATGTGCATAAATAACTGGATACACACAGGTAAATAGTTGAGATGAAGCTAAATGCTCATTGTAAACTTGCTATTTGAACCCCAGATTACAACTTCTTTTAAGCTCTCCCTCCTGGGAAAAGTTGTAATTATAAAAAACTTTGCTGACTTCATTTCAATCCCAGACTTACTTTCTGAGAAGTGTGACAAATATATTTAATTTAATGAGATCAGGTTATCAAATTATATAAATTGCTACAGTTCCTGTCATTAACTTTAAAGACAACAGGGGAATTTACACAAGTCAAGAATCCATTCTTTCCACTGAGGTGTAAGACTATCTCAAGTGCTTTAGTTCACCATATCTCTACATCATCTCTTCAGGCATATGCAATACATATTCCCAAATCCTAAATTTGCTTGTCTTGTAAATTAAATTCTAACACCTGTCTAATATGTTTCATTGAATAAAACAGGTAGCAAATTTTTGGATTGTCAGTAAAGCCTTTATTAATATTTCTGAAGAATTTTGCATGTAAGAAGTAGAAAGTTAGTTTGTAGATGTACTCAGATGTTCAAAATTGTTATTCATTATTCAAGGAAAAAGTTAATTATGGACTGCTGCTCAAAGTAGAGATTCTGGTCAGCACTGGAGTTGTTATTCCATTTTATTAATTTTCACTGTGTTTACCTTCCTCTTAGTTCTGTCTGCTTGCTGAAACATCACAGCAAAGTACTAAGAAAACATGGGGGTTCTAGCTACATTATTTTCCCATTTCTTTCTTATTCTTTAATTTTAGCTATAACAAAGTTAAAACATGATTGTCTCCCCAGTTTCACAGTTGATATCACCAGTCAGTTGCAAATCTTACTGAATCAATATTCTCTCTCCAAGACAGCACTATTTGATCTGCCATAGATGATTTTTTTTCCCAGTCCTGCAAACTGAGAAGGTTGCTACAAGGTCTATGAAAACAAAGCACCATTAAGTGGAAGACGGAAGTTTATACCTCTATAATGCCAGTAGGATGATTTAGCAACACCTAGTAAGCTAACCTTGGAATGAAAAACAGCTCCTTTGAAAGACAGAACTATGTATACACACACACACATTTACTTGGAGTGTGTCTTTTCTACTAACTTGCATTATGGCACACTACAGAATTGTCCATTGAGGGAGAAATAAGTGCTTATAAAAGGTATTGCACATACGTTTTGAAACCTACTTTTTGTTGCATGAAATATATCTTTGACATTAATCACTATCTTTTGTTTTAAGAGGGAAGTTACCTTTTAATTCTTTATTATAAGGAGATTGTTTAATGTAAGGAGTTTTTTTTTTTTTTAACGTTGAATATTCTTGAAAAGGCAGATCTGGATTTCTGAACTTGTTTTCTAGAATATTTGAGAAATTACCTCAAATATTTTGAATGACAGGCAAGGAAAACACACTTGTGTTGTCCATGTTGTTCAGCGATCCTGTTTTTGATCAATATAAGTTGCAATATCAGGGAATTATGTATGTGAGTCTATACTTGCTGAAGTGGTTGTGTACAACTGTGTTGTCATGTAGTTAGTGATATAATACCTAGTCATGTACGTGGAAGAGAACACATTGGAAAATACGGTGGAAGCATCTAAGGTAATTTGCTGAAGATATTGTGAGGTTTGTAGATGTTTTCATTGCATTCATCATCTTTTTTTTTTTAATTAGCTTCCCTTTCAAAAAAGCAATGCCAGCTATAAAAATGTAACAATTTCTTCTAAGCTGGCTATTATGACTCTAAGGAAAAAAAAAATAAATCTGGATCTAGAGAGCTCTGAAAATATCTACTAATTTCTGTATAGTAATCAAGGGCAAATAAAATGGTAAAAATTAAGCGGAAAAGACCAGAGAGCAAAACAATTATACTACCATATACTTTCCAGTTATATCTGCATCTTAAATTCCGCATGCAGATCTGATTATTTAGTGTCAAAAGCATACATTAGAAATGAAAATGTACAAATGAGAGCAACCAGAATTATTAGAGTTGTGGAAAAATTTCCATATAAAATGAAATTAAATAGACAAAGACTTCTTATCCTGAAGAAGAAGCAGTTGGGGAAGATTATGACAGAGGTCTACAAAGTCTAGAAGGAGAGAAGAAAGAATCATTAAAGTTCTTTTTCAGAAAGTATATAGTTACCACATGAAACTCACTGCTGCAAGATGCTTAGGATATCGGAATATAAGTAGGCTAATCATCAGTTAGGTAAGTGAATGGTAGAAAAATAGAGATATAATAAATTGATTGAATGTTGCTACAACTCCCAGCTCAGGAAGTACTGAAACAGAGATTGCTGGAAACCAGAATTTTGCTCTAGAAAGACTGTGTTGGCTCTCATTTCTAGTTTTTCCTCTGTGACCAGGGAGAAGAAGAGGGTTCAGGTACTGATGCTGCTGTGGATTGACCTCACATAGTCTTTCTTAATTTGGCTTTGGTAGTGAGCCCACACACAGATTCCTTTGATAAATCTGCTCCTCACTTTGAGCAGAAAGTTAGATTGCATTGGAAAAAATGTGATCTGACAAAGACAACTGAAGAGGATGATTCCTGAAAAAGATACCTGAAAAAGCACATCTTACAAGAAATATGGTGGCATTTGAATCATTATGAGGACTTTTTTTTAGTAGGATTTCAGGACAAAATAGCAAACATGCCTCTATTTGAAGAACAATGTGAATTCAACATGCCTGGCTGGAATTAGAGAAATTATTGTTAATAATGCTGAGTAACACTGTACAAAATCCAGATTACTATGGTCTGTATTTATAATAAAAATATGGGATCACCTTATGCTAGGTGATATGTTTTGTTCAGCAGTGCTTAAATCACTTAGCAAGTGTTCTAAACATTGCTTTTTTCAAATGTATTTTTGGTAGTTAATCCAAGCTAAAAGACATGAAATTACTTTTGACCACTTAGTGTGAGGACAGAATAAAGAAACACTCTTGAGTCCCAGATAAAAGAATGTTAAGTATATTCCTGGTCACCAATTTAGAAAATTACTTAGAAATGAAATATTGTCAGTTTATGGCTGGTTGCCCAAAATTCAAGAAAAAATAAAAATTAAATTTGCAATGTAAGTACCTAATGTCTTCATAAGCAGTCAAAACCTGTTATGGGGTCCAACTGGAATCTCGAGTGCTACTTAAAACATTCACAAGGGTGAGAGATCCAGTATCATGCTGGAGTCAGAAGATTGTTTTTCAGAAGTCACTCATGTCAGTACCAGTCTCATAAGGACATGAAGTTATGAAATGACAGATATGTTTGGCAGCAGAGGGAAGAGATTTTAAAACATAGCATTAAAATACTATCAGGGAAAAGTAACAAGAAATTAATTGCCAATTGCATACCTAGAAATGTAAATAGGTTCTTAACTCATTCGAAAAAGCATCATATTAGTTAGGCTGGAGACTTAGCCTAGGAAATCATTTAGCTGGGAGACTGAAGGATTTATTTTACCTCCTTGTAGAAACCAGCACTTAAACTGAGATTCTTTCATATCTTATTGTTGTTATCCAACAGTACAGAGAAAAGAAAATAGGAAGACTCTTCTGAGCTATGTTTCCCTCCATAGAGGAGTTCTTCAGTGACAAATGACCTGTCAGATGAGATTGGTAGAGAGATCATTCTTGCACTGATTGCTTCAATCCTCTGAGTCTAAACTTCTTATTAACAAACTGATTTCATCCTGGAAATTAATAAGGGGTTGTAAAGTAGTTAGATAATTATAGCTGTTTGAGCTCTCTGACTCAGAGGAAGATCAGATAACAAACTGGCACTTCTTAAATTATGCCCTTACATAAGGGCAGATAGACTGGGTAATGAGCAATATGGAGGAACTGTTGAGCTTTCTCATATTTCGATGTCGTTTGAAAATCAGAATGAAAAGCTTGGTTTTAGAGGAGTTATTTCTATGAAAATGGTAAGTGCCGTTTGAAGTGAAAATAAAGTTTTAAAAGACTGGCCAGCAGAAACAAGAAAAACAAATACAACTTCACAAACAATGGACACAAATGAAATAAACTGTAAGGCAGGTCTGTCTGACCTGTCTTTACCTATGGAAAACTCTTGCCTCTAGTTCTGTTGGGTTCCCCAACTCCACCCTCCCCAGCCTTCTTGAGTTCCCTCAGATTCATCTTGACCATCACTCCTTTGTGTGTTATTACTTGAAACCAAATAGAAGTCTACAGTTGCTAGCTCTAAAAATTCTTAGTATGTCTGCAAAGCTCCTACTACACTTTGGGGTCCTATAAAACACTACTCTTACTAGCAAAAAGAATATTTAGAAAAAGCTTAGAGCAGGGCAACAGCAATATTTATTGTGATGATCACTAATATCCAGTAATGGCAGAGCTTTTAATCTCTTTTAATTCCTTTCTCAATAGGTCTTTCCATTCAATATACTCTTGTTTGAATTCAGAAGTAACATCACTAAATCAGCTTCAGCATCGCAGGGGGAACATGAGCAAACTCAGATTGGAAAGAGAGGCAGTTACACAAATAGAAAAAACCTCATAGACTTGGGCAATATCTGTGCCCAAGTGACAAAGAACTATTTAACAGTATTTTTTTAGAACTAAAGCTCTGAACTATTTTTATACTAACTAGGAATTTGGTCTATAAATCACATATTCCACTGTCACTTCTTTTTTTTTTTCTAATTGCTGTTAAAAATATAGCATAAAAAAGTAATTCAGAAGTTGTAGAAGCAAATGACTGAATGCTTTAACAACATACTGATTATTACTGTGCTGCATTTGGGAGCTGTCAATAAGAAGCTGATTTCTTTTGAAAATCATCCCATTTTATTACAGCTTTAGGCTTCAAGGATTTTTGACGATTGTGCTTGTCAGCCACTTGCCACACATGAAGCATGCATTGAAAACAGGTTATAATTAGTTGGGTATCAGAGGTGATTTTTGCAGTAGAGATTTAAACAGGTATATTGATTCCCCCTTCATATGTCAAAGAGGAACAAGTAACATTTCTAGAGGCCTTGACTTTTCAGAGGTTTTGAGCACTTACACAAGGATAATGAAAAAAATCCTTATTGTAATTCACATGAAGAAGAAGAGTCACAGGTGCAACAGAACATCTGCAGTCTCTGTCTTTATAAACGTTGCTGTTTAAGAGGGGAAGAGAAGGAAAAAGCATTGCTGTGATGACTTAAGGCTGGTTTTGGATGATACTTTTACAGCCATGTTGATAACTCTCTGAATTCTTCAGCACTATGATTTCCAATGGTGCTTGGCCAAGAAAGCTGCCTTGATTGCTGTTTTTTTCCTCATTCTGAAAATCCTCTCAAGAGCTTAAGGAAAGTTTTGATGAATTATTTTAGTCTTCTCTTTGAAGCCTCTACAGTCCTCCTACAAAAGCTGTGCAAACTGTTATACCAAACTTCTGACAAAGTGGAAACATGGAACACCTCTAGGTGTAAGTCACTTGTCTCCAGGACTGGTTCTTTTCTGAAAAGGGAAGCTCAGCCAGCCTGTTCACACTACTCTCAGCAGAAAAAGGCTTATTTCTCACCATATCAAAGACCTTTTGGAGAAAGTGCATGTACAACTCACCACCGACTCCAAAGGTGTTGATATTATGCATAATTTGGTGGCATAACTAATTAATTTCTGTGCTGTGCTTCTCTGCTGAATCTTTTTTAGTCTCTCAGCCATTTATAATATGGGATTTCATACTTTCTTAAAAAAATCCTGTGACAGTTTAGATCTTATCATTTTGGGATAAATGTCTTAATGATTTTGTCCAGGGAAGTGACACAGGACTTCATGGGCAAAGCCCAGCAGAGAAATCCATAGACTCCATGGGTACTGAGATCTGGTAGATAAAACATACACGTATCAGCTCGCCTGCCCTAACTCGCCTAGGTCAGAGGCAGTCTGTCACAATCACTTGAACAAAATGATCTTCAGTATCTCATAGTATCCTGACTTTTTAAATGTGGCTTGGTTTCCAACATAGCAATCCAAGTTTTTAAGCCTTCTTAGGATGTGAAAGGAAAACTCGTAGTATAAGAAAGCAGTGAAAAGGCTGAAGGGACCTTCAGCAACTTACTACTGTTAGATTCATTAAGGATTTTGGCTGGGAACCTTAATTCTCAGCATTTTCCATAATTTAGACTTTGTGGTAGGTGAGCACTTAAATGATGATAAAAAGCAACAGCAAAGAAGTAGTTTACTGTGCTGTATTCGATGTATATTATTAGATAAAAAGACCTAAGATTTTAAATTTGCTAAGCATCTGCTGATCACCTTGAGGAAATCTGCTGTGTCCTGTGGCTTACCCAAGAAGTGTTAGGACAGGTACTCTTTTTTTGCTTGTTTGTTTCATCTGAATATGTGAAATAAGCTGTAATGGATGTAGTCAAATTGTCTTGAAGTGTTTCAGGGCCATACCAGGTTTGTGGTTTACAGATGTGAAGAGGCACAGAATGTGAGTTGACCAAGTTTTCTGGACATACTGCCATTTTGGCATCCTCTTAGGACTGTTTTTTTTGAGGCTAAGAACGGGCAATAGCTGTTCAAATGGATGCCTTGATGGTAAGCTGAAATGAAAATAGAAAGTCCATTAGTGTCATATGTTTCATTTTTCCTCAGATATGACCAGACAAGGATTTAGAAATCCAGGATGCAGACCTTTTTTCTTTCCTTGCAAATACAACAAGAAGAATTTAATGGCCAAGATGACAGTTTAAGTGGAGCAAATGGAATACTTTCAGAGGTTATTGCATTTTCTGATCTTTGGACCAGACATTGGTATTCAGAATAAAGCATAAACAATTTCACAGATCTATAGACATAGCCCTCATGCATCTTGACTGATCTGCATGTTCATTTGAAATGGACAGTAATTTAAACAGGTTGGGTTTTGGGTTTTTTTATTTTGGTGGAAAGAGATTTTTACGGACCTTGGCAGAGTTATCAACACCAGCCAGGTTGCAATCACTTGCTGTGGGCTTTGGCTTCTACAATGAACTTGAGAAAGATTTACCTTTTCAACCCCTTGCTCTGCCTTCTCCAACTGTTCAAATTCCACACAAAAAGGGAAATTTTAAAATTTTTCTTTTCAATCCAGACTGTGAATTCAGCTCTATCTGTGACACCATAGAACATTCTGTGTAAGCCCCAACATTCTGTTTCAGCACATTAAAATGGATATTCTAGTAAAGGAGAAGTTCAGAACAACTGTCTTCTTTTCTTTTGTCCAGCACTTCAATACCACTATATGCATGTTCCAGATGGAGAAATGATAGCAATTTCTGCAACCTGTGCTTTGCACCATTTACTACTTTTCCCTGTGTTGGTAATTCTTTCATTATTGACTGTTTGCTTACATTAGTCTTGATACTGTTTATTGTAATTTTTAAATACAACATAAGAAAGAACATATTATAAATGTGCATAAGACATGAAAGCATTCTTTTGGATGCATTATACTTAGTTTTAAAAAGATATATAAAAAAAGATTTTAATATATGGGTTACATAACCAAATGCAGGAGAAATCTTTATTCTGATCCCAAACAAGCCTAACCTGTTGACAAGCTTAGAGTAAGCATTTGTTTTGTATATACATTAATGATTAGGCAATAGAAGTAATTTCTGAACTGCTCACTGTTTCAGTTTCATCATATGTGTTGTAGTTGTTTTAAGCTTTTAGAACCACATTCAGATAGAGGGATAGATAGATTCCTATTGAAATATAAAGCTGACATTTAAATAAGTTCATAAAGAGTTTAAAGCCCATCTATTTTAGGAATAAATTTGATAGGTAAATCAAGAAACACAAAATTTAATTACTATTTGTAAAATGGTTGGACAAACATAACATAAATCAAAAGCTAACTAACCATAGCTGTTGCCATTATCTCAAAGGGAATTGCAATCATTTGGAGATTGGATGTTTTTATGATTAATATAATTTGTACTGCCTGTTTTTCCTAAGTACTTTCTCTGCAAAAATGACCACAGCAATGACCTCTCTTAGTAATTTAATGAGCAAGAGGAGGGTCTCATGCAAATTGCTACCACATATATAAAATTATGATGCCTCCTACCTTGAGACATATGGTTGTCTGACTATTTGAAATAATAATAAGGGTCATCTTCTGCTTCTTACACAGCATGAGTGGTAATCGTAATGGTTCCCCAATTGCTTTATAAATGCTAACTAATTAAATGCCAGACTCTCTTCTGAGGGACCACTACTAATACACAGTATATGATGGATACTTGCTGGTAGCAAGTCTGCTCAGAAAACAGTATAAAGACACATAGGAAATCTAACTTCTAGCACAGAAAAAAAAAATAGGGTCCATCCTGATTAGGGTATGCCCTTCAGCTAGGGTGGCTGATGGACCATTTAGGATTTGATGAGCCTCGGAAAAATAGATATAATGTCCCAATAAGGAATGGACTGGTTTAGTGCTGAGTATAGTTTATCCCTTCTTACCTACAGACTGTGATTATGAAAATGAAGGGTAGAATCTTCCCCATCCTACAAGGAACAAAATAGCTTTGAGAAGAAAAGTGAAAGAAACTGTTAAGGACCAGAGTTTCTCAGGTGGACAATGTACTTGATTCAGGAGAATCTAAGAGCATTTTCCTATGCATCAGTCTTTCCTGCTGTTTCAAAGAGGAGAGATTTATTTATAGATATTACCATAATGTTAGCTGTTGACTTTATGGTGTTTGGGGAGGAAACTGGAACGTTTCTTTGACATCGTATTCTGGAGAGCACTGCCCCACAGAAGTGCATGTTAATAGCTGGATGGACCTCCCAGATCAACATTTGAAGGACAAGAAAGTTTTACATAACTGTAAAAGAGGTAGGTTAAAACAGAAACCTTGACAGTACCACCAAAACAAAATTGAGAATTCTGAGAATGATTTTACTCCTTTGTATGCGATAGTAGTGCAGCAATGCAGAATAGAAATGCACAGGGGTCCACTCCAAACAGAGATAACTGAGTGAGTTGCAGTCTGTCAAAAAGTGATCATGCTTTTATACTAAAATATCTGATTTTTCAGGGTTTAGTTGAAATAGCAATAATCATTCAAGTCATGTGAGTTTTTTGGGTGCATTCATGTAGGTAGTAAAGCTGAAATAAAATTAAACATTAATTCCAACTGATGCACTAGGCTGCTTCACCTGAGTTTAAACTTCAATAAACTCACTGAAAATGAATTATTTTAACTATCAGTTACAGTATTTAACATATCTTACAAATTTGGGGCTAAATGTTGGTTTTATTCCAATTAGTGTAAATTTTCCATTGACTGGTGTTGAACACAAGAGCTAGTGCAAGAGAAAGAATGAGGCTGTGAAGATTTTTGTGGGGTACAGAGTTTATCACTTTGGAAGCAATAAGCTGTTAATTTGGTTTAGCTGCCTGTGGAACTGCACCTCATGAAAATATGCATTATTCACATACCACTGGCACAAAATTTTTTGATGGCTAAGAGTTAGTTTTTGATTTAGACTTACTTTGAGCCACTGCTTTCCCTTTTGCTTTTTGTTTTCCTCTCAACAATGCTTTTATGAAAATAACTAGACATACTACTACAATTAACAATGAGGTCGACATGCAGTATTCATAAACTATTGCAGAGTAATAATTCCATCGTTATACATACATTAGGAATTCCATCATAGAATCAATTTATCATGTAAGAGAATGGAATAGGATTCTTGTCTT
Source organism: Haliaeetus albicilla (assembly GCF_947461875.1). NCBI lineage: Eukaryota > Metazoa > Chordata > Aves > Accipitriformes > Accipitridae > Haliaeetus > Haliaeetus albicilla. Next base: position 38,042,427 of record NC_091516.1, read on the forward strand.
TTTTTAATGTTGGGACTAATAACCCTGAAGCTGTCAGTATCTATAAAATATTCAACAGTCAGATTCTCCACTGTTTTATGTCATCCTTCAGCAAATGATGTAAGACCAGAACAATTGCTACCTACAATCGCTACCTTAGTCCAAAACTTCTTTTGAAGAAAAGAAGTTGACTAAAAAATAAAGAGAATTCCTGGAATATACTTTTTTAAAATATTAAAAGTAATCTGAATGACTCTCCAAAGTTTAAGTTTATGAAAGATAAGTTGATAAATGAGTTGAGAGGAGGCTATGTTCTCAAATTATAGTTTATAGCTGAGCTTGAAACCCTTAAGCTAAAATACTTTGAGTGGGAAAGCTGATAGAGCCATCAGTGCACAGGACAAGATGGTTCCACTGCAACAAAGCACATTTCAAGTATATTGAAAGGAACAAGCTGGATTCCTCTGGGAGAAGTACCCCAGAGACTAAGTCCAAGATTTGTAAGTCAAATAGAACAGTAATGGAACATGAAACTTCAATCTATATGTCATTAAATCTGTGTTCAGCAAGTTAGATCCTTGGAGTGCTTTCAGATTTTCAGCTCTTTTCTGAAAAGAATATGCAGAACTAAGAAGGTCAAAAGGTAAGGCTTAAAGACTTAAGCTGAACTTAGCAATCAAAAAAAAAAAATACCACACAGACCCAGAAAAGATATAGCTCAACATACGCATAAACCCTCCAGGCAACTTTCACTTATGTAATAGTCATTTTCTTAGGACATAGTCTAGGGGCTAAATGTGTCAGAGGGGTAATATCACAAAGAAAAGTATATCTGATAAACATGGTAGATACTATGCACAAAAGGCTTGCTTCAGAGGCAAGTTTTCTTGCGAAAAACCTCTATTTAGTTGAACATATACAATGTGGAATCTGTTTACAATGAGCCTTTTTTTTTCTCTCCATGCATATTTAATTAGGTGCTGAAATTGAGCACTTTGTCTACTGGATTGAAGGTGCTGTAAGACCACCATTTAAGACCAGTTTGAGAATGAGAATTACAATGTTGAATTAACAGAAAGAAAACAACAAGAAAAAAAATCACATTTTTCTTTCAAGTATGATAACTTTTTTAGGTTTATAGGGATGAAACACCAATTTGTTTCACAGCTCACAATGTTCTTTTGGATTCCCTTGTTTATAAGTTGTGGCTGCAATATGAAATGCTTGGGATGTCAAATCTGCAAGATTTTCTGTGTAAAATTCTTTTGGAATGGTAGTGACTTGCTTTGGGAATCAAAATTGAATTTTAACTTGTCTTTTTGAAAGTTCTTGGGAGAACTTATTGTCCTGTCATGTTAAGAGTGGTGTTAGCATCACGAGCCAAAGGGAGGAAGCAGCTTTTTTAAGTCATTTGGAAGGGCAGAATTAGCAACAGCAGTACAGAGCTTACTGCTACATCCCTCCCATCCCATTAGAGCAGCTAGATGTCACATTATTAGATCCTGCTTCTGAAGCTCGCTGTTGTTGTCAGCCTGTTGACCAGACCATTATCAAGATCAGGCAATTCCCTTGCCAGTGCCTGAACCCTGAACACCGCTACTTATCAGAGAGCATGCCCACCGAAGGGGTATGTGAACTAAGGTGCAGCTGAAACACCATTCAGCTCCTTGGGGTGTCACATGTTTGGTTGTAGCATGCAGGTTTTTGTCAATTATTTATATGCCATAATGAGTCTCACAGTGGAAAAGAAAGTGCAGCTGTAAATTGCACCAGCTTTCATCACTTCCAGTGCTTCAAATTAAAATGCCAGTAGCAGACAAGAAAATGACTGAATGTCCACCTTTGTGGAAACAGAAGCAAGAATGCAAGAAATGCTACTGTTGTATCCTCAGCTAAGCACTACTGTCCATACGTGCTCACACATTTCATAGGATCTTTATGCTGGATGCTCTACAACCAAGAAATCTGTTTTGGTGAGAAGGTATAAAGACAAAAAAACACCTGCGTAAGTTAACACAGGGCAGAAAAGATTAAGTTCTAATTGGATATAAAAAATAATAATGACATCCCTGCAATTTTCTCAGTCATTTGCTGAGTTGTAGCAACAATCAGAATTTACCAGTTGAATTGAGTAATTAAAAGAATTAGTTATATTATATGAAATTCATATAGTGCTTGCTTCCCAGTACTACCCTTACTGCCTTTGTTAAGGCCAGAGGAAGAAGACATTGCAAGCATGAAGTTCTGAGATGAGACTTCTTGAGTTTTAGTTATGCAATGCATAGGAAAAAGTCACATCTTAAAATGTTCTGAATAAAGTACAAGATTCAGATATAGCCCATATGAGATGATGAAGAAAAAGAGATAAATGAATGTGATATTCAGTGTTCAGTGGTGATACAAAATGGTGGTATTTTTGGAATGATGGCAAATGTAGACAAGTAGGAGGGAAAATCAAGAGTGATGATCTGCCAGGATGACCTTGGACTAATAGTCAAGAGAGATATCAGAGATGCTGTAATTTAGAAAGCAAACCACAGACTTTTCTGAGTTGCAAATGTGAGTAAGAAGGTTAAATCCTGGGAAACATAAGCTGAAAAATGAAAGAGGTTTTTGCCCTACTGCAGTTTTTCTGTTGAAAGAACAAACTTACTTGATAGTTGTTACAAAATAAACCCCTTAATTTCTTTACCTAAGTACACAATATAGCATTTCACATTTCTTAATGCGGGGGAGATACCAAATGCCTGGTGTTTCTTTCAGCATATAAACAATTACTATATTCTACAATAAAGAAACAATAGATCCAACTTCCAGTTAAAGATTTAAAATTTCCTGAGAATTTTAATTATCAATCTCTGTTTAAAACTAGTATATAACAGATAGAATTCAGCTTATTTTCACCCAGAAGCTTTAGTTCACCTGTGTAAGCTGCAACATAAGCTAAGGCACAGAAGATGAGCAGATCTGCCATTAAATTAACTCAGAATACATAGATATGACCAAAATTCAGTGATGCTGATGAATCACTGAAAAGCCCTGGTGGTTTGTTGTGTTACTGATTTTCTTAAGAATGACAACAGGACACACAGTTAGCAATACTACAGAAGTTAAGCCATACAGTAAAATAGTGTGTGGACTTGTGTTTTAAGATGCTTGTTAATATTCATTGTCTTACACATTACCTTATATAGGAATGAGATTTAACAAAAATTGAATAAATGTAAATTTCCTCAAGACTGTCACCCCTCTTAACACTGAGATCAATGGGTTTGAATTAAGATAACCAATGAAAAAAGTATCACCACTTCCAGGAATGATTCTTTGGTTTTATTTTTTAGAACATACTTGAAAAAGTAAATCCTCCTACAACAAAGTGCTTGCTGATAAATATTATACAGCACTATCTTGGTTTGGAAAAATTTAGAAGTAAAAAAAAAAAAGAAAAAAAGAAAGGAAATAGACCAAATTATAGACCCTTTTTTTTTATTATGTAATATATATAGATGTACATACAGAGATGTACAGATATAATTAAACACACAGATTGCCTTTAGAATACTCTTCTTGTACACAGCAATGTATTTCAGGCATTTCACATTACTTGAAGGGCATCAAGGGCAAAATGATCATTGCTAGAACAAGTTTTGCATTTCGGTCATCCTGATGGGCAGGTAAAAAAAATCAACCCAAACCAAACTGAACAAAAAACCTCAGGCTGCAAAAGCATTGACTCTTCTAGCATACACAGTGTGCAGTGGAGGAAGAGGGCAACAAAGATGATGAAAGGACTAGAGGGCACGACTTATGAAAAATGGATAAGGATATGAGATTTGTTCAGGTTAGAGGAGACTGAGGGGTGACCTCATTGCTGTCTACAACTTCTTCAAGAGGGGTAGTGGAGAGGAAGGTGCTGATCTCTCTCTGGTGTCTGGTGACAGGCCACAAGGGAAAGGCTTAAAGCCACTTCATGGGAAGTGTGGATTGGATATTAGGAAAAAGTTTTTTATAGAGAGGGTGGTCAAGCACTCGAACAAATTACCCCTGGAAGTGGGCATGGCCCCAAGCCTGTCAGTGTTCAAGAAGCATTTGGACAACTGTCTTACTACTAAGGTTTAAGTTGTAGGTTGCCCTATGTGGAGTCTGGAGCTGGACTTAATAATCCTCATGAGTCCGTTCCAAATTAGGATATTTTATGATTCTAAGTGGAAGCTTTCTGCTTGTTAGCATAAATCCCAACTAAATGTAATCAAGTTTTATTTCATATTAAAACATAAATAACTCTTTTTGTCTCTGATGTTTAATTTTATTAATTTATTAATTACAACACATGATTTTTCCTTGAATGTATACTTCAAACTATTTTGTGGACTTACATTTAATATCTTTAAATAACAAAATTTAAGATGATTATGAATAGAATACCATGATGTTTAAAGGCAAGCTTTATCCTAGAGGATGGACTTGCCTACTATTCCTCTGGCCTTAGTTCCTAGAAATTTTTCATATCAATGTAAAAATGAAATACCTGCTTTGGTGTCATATAATGTATATAATAAGGAAGAAGATAAGTTTTCATTTTAAAAGATGTAGTAAACTGGTGTTTATAGAAACAAAGATCTTATACCTTGGGCTTATTGTTTCCTTAAATTTCTTCTGAAATCAGTAAGGACTAGTTATTCATTTACTCATAAGCAAGTGTCTGGCAAGGGTTAGCAAATCAGACGTTGACAACACAAGAAATAGCTGTAGGAATGGAACTATCTTTTTGTTGGATTATTCATATCTCTGTTAAGCTCTCCCTAAAGTAATTAAAGAGTAAGACATTCATCTAGAGAATAAATCATCCCTACAAAATAGCAAGATGAGAGCAGAAGGAGAAAGGAGGGGGCGAATGCTATATGACTAGATATTGTTTGAAATTTTTTTTTTCCTGTTATGCATTAGGTGTTAGAAAGGATTATGGAAATGAGATGGGATAGAGACGAGTGCTCTGTTCTTGTGTTGAATGACTTTCAGGACAGCAGTTAATTGAACTGTTTATCACATTGGAAGGTCGCATGAAACATGGCTGTCAGAATACTTCAGAATAAACTGCACTTCATGCTAAAAATAAAAACAGACCCCCACCTTCATTTAGGTTTTTTAAAATTCTAATGTGGTTATTTAATCTCAAAGGAGAAATACTCATCATGATCGTGGCAGTGCTGCTGAAATGAGCAAGTCATCTACTCTCTGCTACATTCCTCTGCTAGCAGTTTTCCATTTAACAGGGTTTTTGTATAAAATAGTCTTGGGGTAAAAATCAGATCAAGTGATTTTGGGGAGGGAGAAGAAAGTGCGACAAAATAAAAGTACACTTAATTTAAATTTCCGAGATTATTTCTACAATGTAACAACCAATACTAATAGTAGGTGTTATTCCAAAGGATTCACTGTAGGACCTGCACACAAACAAAGATGGACATTTGGTAACGTGTCAGATGATAGATCAAGCTGGAGTTCCTTTGTTGCTCCCATGAGCAGGCACCATGCACCTGTTGTGGCTTCTCTATATTATGTAGCTACAATTCCCCTGCAGAGACAGAATTATATTTCAGACCTTGCACACATTCAGATTTCAGTGCTGGAGCTTCCAACAGGAACAACCCTGGAGCTGACAGGCTTTTACTGATAGGGTCACCTGGCCAGGGGGAACCAGGGCAAAATCCATTTCATGCATCACCAGAAGATGTAACTTTTCACTCCATGAATCATGCTACATCAAATCCAACAGAGTTCCTAGAAACTTCATTGAATACTCAGAGACATGATAGGGCCTTGCACCAAGTGCACTGAGCTGACTGCCAGCTCCTAAGGGGGAAGGCTGTCAATAAAAGGAGGTGTACCCTTTTATTTTCTCAGCATTTTCTCAATATGCTGCCAATGCCAAGATCAACATGTCAGGTATCCTGAAGGTGAGACATGCTGATTAAGGACAAGAAGTAATTAGCTTAGAGCTTTGCCTTTCCTTCACCTAAGTGACTTCTAACTGCAGTGTATTGTCAGGTAAATTGTGTCAATGAAGATTTTCTGCAAAGTTTTCTCTGAGATTGACACTACTAAGAGAAACTTTGAGTGGGATTTGTGGGAAAGGAAATACCTCAACAAAGATGCCAGGCTGAACAGCTTCTCTTGGGAAGAAAAAAAGGTGCCAGGGAATATCAAACTTTTGGTGCCTGTTCTCCCTCACTAACTTGTCCAATCAATCTTTTGTCAGAAAATGGGAACTATCCTTTTTTATTCACTTTTACATGCACAGCCAGTTTTGTCTACTGTCCTGGGTTCAGCTGGGATAGAGTTAATTTTTACAGGAACCTGGGAGGTGGGGGGCATAGCCGGGGCAGCTGACCTGAACTAGCCAAGGAGCTATTCCATACCATGTGACATCATGCTCAGTATATAAATGGGGAGCGGGCCGGGGGGAGTTCTCTCGACTTTCGACTTTCAGTGGGGGAAGTGGTGGAGCATCGGGTTCCGGGTGGTGAGCAGTTGCACTGTGCATCACTCTTTTTGTATATTCTTTCATTAGTACCATTGTTGTAACCTTTTTTTCTGTGTTGTCCCAGTAAACTGCCTCTATCTCAACCCTCGAGGTTCCAGGTTTTTTTCTTTTCTCTCCTCCGTCTCCTCCCTATCCCACTGCAGGGGGCGGGAGGAGTGAGCGAGCGGCCGCGTGGTCCTTTGTTACCAGCTGGGCTGAAACCACGACAGTCCTTTTTGGTGCCCAACGTGGGGCACAAAGGGTTGAGATAACGACAGATCTGGCCAGAGCGTGTTGAAACAAATTTGTCATACGCATTCCTTATACTAGATAAATAGGTGTTAGTCACAATGTTGGTTCATTTGTTTACATGGTGGCATTTTGTAAGTTCTTATATGCTCTACGTATTGCCTGTTAAGTTTCTCACCTCTGGGAAAGTGATTGGGATTATCATTTTGCTGTACTGGGCAATGTCGACTTGTGAAATGATTACATCACTGGTCATGAGGTTAAGCTGGTATCTGTATGAGGCAGTGATATCATTTCCATACTTCGGGCACCTTCTATCGGATTTTATTGGTAATTACACCCAATCCATGGGGAAGTCAGGGGGGGATACTTCCCCCCATCCATTCGCCTCCCTTCTCTCCTTCCGACTAATTACAACAGCTTTTGAGAATTTTGAATATCCTTGGGATGTGCAAGCCAGGGTGCTGTTAGTGCTATGCCTCCTGACTATGTTTCAGGTCTTGTTTAGGGCTACAAAAAGGCTCTTTAAGAGTACCACTCAGAGATCTGCCCCAAAGCTGGATGGGTGGCACGGCATGGGGGAGGATATGGGCAGGTATCTAGAGAACTTCTCACCTCCAGTAGCTTGGAAGTTCAATCCCGAACAACTACAAAACCCTCATGAAGTGGTAGAATATTTGAAAGAAAAATGCTGTGGCTATTCCAGAGATGTACAACTCGCTGCACTATGCTGGGCCCTGGCCAGTATCTACCAAACACTGCTTGATATTAGACAGCACCCTCAGGGGGAAAAGGGGGAAAAGATGGAAAACAGGGCAACAGGCACTGTGGCTACCCCAACCCTGGTGACAGATACTGCCACTAAACCAGAGAACCAACCTGTGCCAGTATCAGTCGCCCCTGTACAGAAAAAGAAACACACAAAGAAATCAGTTCACTTAGTGAGAGATGAAGATGAACCAGGGTCATCGCGAGAACAGGAGGAAGAGGCAGAACCTGAAATAATTACCCGATCTCTATCCCTGAGTGAGTTGCGTGACATGCGAAAAGATTTTAGCCACCTCCCAGGTGAGCACATTGTTACCTGGCTGTCCGATGCTGGGATAATGGGGCTAGTAGTGTGGAATTGGAGGGTAAGGAAGCCAAGCAATTGGGATCTCTGTCTAGGGAAGGGGGCATTGACAAGGCGATTGGGAGAAAAACACAAGTCCTCAGCCTCTGGAGGCGACTTCTGTTAGGTATGAAGGAAAGATACCCCTTCAAGGATGAAGTTACATGTCACCAAGGCAAGTGGACTACCATGGAGAGAGGTATCCAGTACCTGAGAGAATTGGCCATGCTGGAGGTGACTTATAATGATCCAGAAAATGCACAGTCACCCACAGATCCAGATGAAGTTCAATGCACACAACCCATGTGGCGGAAGTTTCTACAAAGTGCACCACCAACTTATGCCAACTCATTGGCAGTAATGTCCTGGAAAGAGGGCTATGGACAAACGGTGGATGAATTGGCTGTCCAACTCTGGCAATACGAAGGAAGTCTCTCTTCCTCCCTACGGGCCTGTGTCTCGGCTGTAGAGGAATTGTCCCAAGACTTCCAGCAATTCAAAGTGGATATGTCCTCCTCCCCACCTGTACAGGCCCGCATCGCAGCTATTGGGAGTAAGCATTCCTCTGCCCAAGAGAGAGGAGAGAGAAAGTACACACGACAGGCTAACCTGTGGTTTTACCTGCGTGACCATGGAGAGGACATGAGGAAGTGGGATGGAAAACCTACCTCAGTCCTGGATGCATGGGTACGGGAGTTGCGAGAAAAAGCAATCAGAAAAGAGGATTCTTCTTGGAAAACTGCTGCTCCAGTTTCCCATGAACAGTCCCCCAGATGCAGTAGATGGGCTGATCTCATTTCTGATCCTCTTGAAGGGACTTCTGATTCACGTGTGCAAAAAGCGAGTAACGGATATTCTAACCAGGATTAGAGGGGCCCTGCCTCCAGCCAGGTGGAGGAGAGGGACAACCGAGTCTACTGGACAGTGTGGATTCAATGGCCTGGCACATCAGACCCACAGGAATATAAGGCTCTTGTAGGCACTGGTGCACAAGGCACCCTAATGCCATCAAGTTATAAAGGGGCAGAACCCATCTGTATCTCTGGTGTGACAGGGGGATCCCAAGAGCTAACTGTATTGGAAGCCGAAATGAGTCTAACCGGGAATGAGTGGCATAAACACCCCATTGCAACTGGCCCAGAGGCCCCGTGCATCCTTGGTATAGATTATCTCAGGAGGGGGTATTTCAAGGACCCAAAAGGGTACCGTTGGGCCTTTGGTATAGCTGCATTGGAGACGGAGGAGATTGAACAGCTGTCTACCCTGCCTGGTCTCTCCCAGGACCCTTCGGTTGTGGGGTTGCTGAAGGTTGAAGAACAACAGGTGCCAATTGCTACCACGACGGTGCACCGGCGGCAATATCGCACCAACCGAGACTCCCTGATCCCCATCCATAAGCTGATTTGCCAATTGGAGAGCCAAGGAGTGATCAGCAAGACTCACTCACCCTTTAATAGTCCCATATGGCCCGTGCGGAAATCTAATGGGGATTGGAGACTAACAGTAGATTATCGTGGGCTGGATGAAGTCACGCCACCGCTGAGCGCTGCTGTGCCAGATATGTTAGAGCTTCAATATGAACTGGAATCAAAGACAGCTAAGTGGTATGCCACAATTGACATTGCTAATGCATTTTTCTCCATTCCTTTGGCAGCGGAGTGCAGGCCACAGTTTGCTTTCACTTGGAGGGGTGTCCAGTACACCTGGAATCGACTGCCCCAGGGGTGGAAACACAGCCCCACTATTTGCCATGGACTGATCCAGACTGCACTAGAAAAAGGTGAAGCTCCAGAGCACCTGCAATATACTGATGACATCATCATATGGGGCAGCACGGCAGAAGAAGTTTTTGAGAAAGGGAAGAAAATAATCCAAATCCTTTTGAAGGCTGGCTTTGCCATAAAAGAAAGTAAGGTCAAGGGACCTGCACAGGAGATCCAGTTCTTAGGAGTAAAATGGCAAGACGGGCGTCATCAGATCCCTACGGATGTGATTAACAAAATAGCAGCTATGACTCCACTGACTAATAAAAAGGAAACACAGGTTTTCTTAGGTGTTGTGGGCTTTTGAAGAATGCATATTCCAAATTACAGTCAAATTGTAAGTCCTCTCTACCCAGTTACCCAGAAGAACGATCTTAAATGGGAGCCTTAGCAATGACAAGCCTTTGAACAAATTAAGTGGGAGATTGTTCATGCAGTAGCTCTTGGGCCAGTCCAGGCAGGACAAGATGTTAAAAATGTGCTCTACACTGCAGAGGGGGAGAATAGCCCTACCTGGAGCCTTTGGCAGAAAGCACCTGGGGAGACCCGAGGCCGACCCCTGGGGTTTTGGAGTCGGGGATACAGAGGATCCGAGGCTCGCTATACTCCAACTGAAAAAGAGATATTGGCAGCATATGAAGGAGTTCAAGCCGCCTCAGAAGTGGTTGGTACTGAAACACAGCTCTTCTTAGCACCCCAACTGCCAGTGCTGGGCTGGATGTTCAAAGGGAGGGTCTCCTCTACACATCATGCAACTGATGCCACGTGGAGTAAGTGGATTGCACTGATCACACAACGGGCTCGCATAGGAAACCCCAGTCGCCCAGGAATTGTGGAAGTGATCATGGACTGGCCAGAAGGCAAAGATTTTGGAATGTCCCCAGAGGAGGAGGTGACACGGGCTGAAGAGGCCCCGCTGTATAATAAACTGCCAGAAAATGAGAGGCAATATGCCCTGTTCACTGATGGGTCCTGTCGCATCGTGGGAAAACATCGGACATGGAAGGCTGCTGTATGGAGTCCTACACGACTAGTTGCAGAAACTGCTGAAGGAGAAGGTGAATCGAGTCAGTTTGCAGAGGTGAAAGCCATCCAGCTAGCGTTAGACATTGCTGAAAGAGAGAAGTGGCCAGTGCTCTATCTCTATACTGACTCATGGATGGTGGCAAATGCCCTATGGGGGTGGATACAGCAATGGAAGAAGAGCTACTGGCAGCGCAGAGGTAAACCCATCTGGGCTGCCACACTGTGGCAAGATATCGCTGTTCAGATAGAGAAGCTAGTGGTAAAAGTATGTCACGTAGATGCTCATGTACCCAAGAGTCGGGCCACTGAAGAACATCAAAACAATCAGCAGGCAGATCAGGCCTGCCAAAATTGAAGTGTCTCAGGTGGACCTGGACTGGCAATGTAGGGGCGAGCTATTTATGGCTCAGTGGGCCCATGATACTTCAGACCATCAGGGAAGAGATGCAACATATAGATGAGCTCATGATTGAGGGGTGGCCTTGACCGTGGACACTATCGCACAGGTTATCCACGAATGTGAAACATGTGCTGCAATTAAGCAAGCCAAGCGGCTAAACCCCCTGTCATATGGAGGGCGATGGCTGAAATATAAACAGTGGGAGGCCTGGCAGATTGACTATATCACACTCCCATGAACCCACCAAGGCAAGTGCCATGTGCTTGCAATGGTGGAAACAACCCTGGATGGCTGGAAACATATCCTGTGTCCCATGCCACTGCCCAGAACACTATCCTGGGCCTTGAAGAGAAAATTTTATGGCGACACGGCACCCCAGAGAGAATTGAGTCGGACAACAGGACTCACTTCCGAAACAACCTCGTAGACACCTGGGCCAAAGAACATGGCATTGAGTGGGTATATCACATCCCTTATCACGCACCAGCCTCCGGAAAAATCGAACGATACAATGGGCTGCTGAAAACTACATTGAGAGCGATGGGGGGTGGGACTTTCAAACATTGGGATACACATTTAACAAAAGCCACCTGGTTAGTTAATACTAGAGGATCCGCCAATCGGGCTGGCCCCGCCCAACCAAGACTTCCACATACTGTAGAAGGGGATAAAGTCCCTGTAGAGCGCATGAGGAGTATGTTAGGAAAGACAGTCTGGGTTAGTCCTCCCTCAAGCAGAGACAAACCCATTCAAGGGGTTGTTTTTGCTCAGGGACCTAGGTACACCTGGTGGGTGATGCAGAAGGATGGGGAAGTTCGATGTGTACATCAGGGAGGTTTGATTTGGGGAGAGAATAGCCAGTGAATTGGGCTGTATGATATTTAACTGCTAAATAACCTGCCAATGCATGTCATTGTATCTATAGTGTCTATATGCCATATCAAGGGTATTACTGTAAGAATTACCCAAATGACTGCAGGATGGACTTTGAAACTGAGCCAAGTACAACAGCGATAGAACTTGAACTGGCACCCAGCAATTTCCTGAAGATCAACATCTTCGACCTGCAGACCAAGGGCGTGGGTTGCACCAAATGTACCAGCCACAAGTTCCAGAGGCAGCATACAACAACCCAACATCTCACACCATCTCTCTTATCCTGAAGAACTGTTACAACAGATGGAGCCCCAAAGTCATGGACTAATTAAAATTGATGGACACATTGGAAGGATAGCCCATCGACTAAGGGAATAATATTTGGGGGGGGAGGGGGGGGCAGCTGTCCATATGCATATATATATATATATATATATATAAAAGACAAGGAAAGTGGTAGTGGTTGATTGGAAAATGTAAGATCTGGGCATGATGTAGATGGTATAGAATAAGGGGTGGATAATGTCCTGGGTTCAGCTGGGATAGAGTTAATTTTCACAGGAACCTGGGAGGGGGGCATAGCCGGGACAGCTGACCTGAACTAGCCAGGAGCTATTCCATACCATGTGACATCATGCTCAGTATTTAAATGGGGAGCGGGCCGAGGGGTGCTCTCGACTTTCGGTGGGGGAAGTGGCAGAGCATCGGGTTCCGGGTGGTGAGCAGTTGCACTGTGCATCACTCGTTTTGTATAATCTTTCATTAGTACCGTTGTTGTTGTAACCTTTTTTTTTTGTGTTGTCCCAGTAAACTGCCCTTATCTCAACCCTCGAGGTTCTGCTTTGTTTGTTTTTTTTTTCCCCTTTTCTCTCCTCCGCCTCCTCCCCATCCCACTGGAGGGGGGCTGGAGGAGTGAGCGAGCGGCTGCGTGGTCCTTTGTTACCGGCTGGGCTGAAACCACGACATCTACAAAGAATACACACACACATTTCTAAAATAAGGTCTTTTTGCAGTTAAGGTAGTTTTATTTCAAAAGAAATTAATTCAGTTTTGGCATGTGTTTAAATGTAAGTTTGGGTTTTTTTCCTAAGAATATTCCTTTTTTTTTTTTTTTTTAACAAAACTGATTGCCTTGGTCTGTTCCTAGTGTACTTTCTGCTGAATGCACACAAAATTTTGCAGCTCTGTAGTTGAAACCCTAAACACATTGAACTAAAGGATGACAACACTCTGTTGTGCCTGATCTACTCCTTTTCACAGGAAGTTACATTTCATTGAGATTGTCCTCAGAGGTTATCTCCCAGAGAATTTTTTTTTGTTTTGTTAGATTAACCCATGCTTGCAATTATCTTCATTTTTGTAATATAACAGTGTTTAGCTACCTTCTGCTGGTGGTTTCCGAATAGCAGGTAATATCACGAGCCTGGAAGCAGAGTCAGCACCCTGCTTTATGACTGCTTACAAATTTAGGGACAGCCTTTGCCATGGAGTTACCTGAGCATTAATTTAAGAAACTACAAGTCAGGAGTCACAAAATCCTGGTTATGTCCAGAAGCCTCAGCACAGAACCTTTGTGCCTGCTACAGGCAAGTCCTGTCATTTTTCAAATGCAGTGCCCCATTAGAGACCTGATCAACACAAAAACCTCGTCCAAGAAAGAACTATTAACCCCATGGGCCTTTACTAACTTCATCACCTTTTTTAGCTGGAATACTATCCCTTTCTAAGTCATCTAATGATGGACCTTAATTGTAATGCCTATGAAATTGCTCAACCAGCACTTTGGAGAAAGGTTAGGGAAATGTGAAATAGGCAGTCCATCAGAGCAAGAGAGAGAAATTTCACCTTCAAAACCAGCATACAACATTTACCAATTCCTAAATCTTTGTGTTGAATGATAATAAACTTTGGATCTGGTGTCCAACTTCAAGCTCAAACATGCTTTCATAAAAAGCCTTCACAAAGAAAGATCTTTTCATCTTTCTGCTGTAAACAGTGGCCCACCCAGTTCCTGTGTGTATTCAGCAGTCTTAGTTACTGCTCAGGAAAAGCCAGCCTCCACCAGACACAGTTTATTTTATTTTTTATTAATTTTTTTTTAATAATCTAGCCAATACTTTTAATCTAGCCAATACAGTGAAAAGTAACTGTCACTTCTCTTAGTTGAAGACATTAGGTTTATGATTACATTTAAAACAACCCAGGGAGGAAGTGGCTTTTAGCTACTAAATGAGAAGCATTGCATTTTTAACTGCTACTGAGAAGTAAAGATTTAGCTCCACTGGAAGTAATCAATTCCTAATCACATCAGTTTTTGCATGCATCTGTCACATTTTGCAGTAAATCCTTTATTTTCTAGAAAATTTTGCAAAACTTCTAAGTGTTAGCTAACAGGTACTGAATAACTTGCACTTCCACAGGGCTCATGTCTTCTTTCAAGACTGCATTCCTACCTCTGAAATCCAGCTGTTGAACAGCAGGCCACTATGTTGGGCCTATGCCAGTGCAGTTGTGATATGCAAATTTAAACATAGGAGACCCTAGGTGCTCCTTCTGAGGTACTGTGACCTCTGACTCCATTTCCAAAAGGCCCTGTGTCCATGCAAGAAACAGATCCAACACCTGGAATTTTCACAATGCAAAGAGAGGGGATAGCCACATTTTCCTGGGATTTGCTGATTTGGGGGGCTACTTCCCACAAGCACCTTTGGAATTTCCATTTGAAGTTTACTGAACCCTTTAGTCATGGCAACAATTACTAGCAGGGTACATGCAGAATCACCTCACATTGAACGAATTGAATACTGTCAAGAAAACATCTCCATCTATTCTATAATAATGGAATTCCTGTGCTATACCTATCTCCCACCTTTTACCTCACATTCAATATAATTTTAATTTATTTTTCATTTTTAACTGGTGCTATTGGATGAAAATGTTCATGGGGAAAATTTTTTCTTTGTTGCACATGAATAGGTTTCTATAATGCTATAATATTGTATTGATTAAGCAAGCATGTCTTTGCCATAGAAAAGTTGCGGGGGGGAGAGGGGGGGAGGCACAAGCCCCAGAGGACTAAAGCATGCACGATACTGTGGGGAAGGTAAATGTTTGAGAGTCAATCATTTTAAAGTACTGCCTACCCCCTCTACAGCTCCAGAGGCCTTCCCAGTTCTTGTTGACCTCAGCTTTGATTCCTGCCTTCTTCCTCCAGCTACTGCATCACTGTCTTGGGGTGCGACTCCAAGAGCTTTGTGCCTGACATTGAGCCAGCAGTGCCACAAGCAGCCTTGCAGCCGCTAGAGAACTTGGAGGCTGCCAAAACATCAGCAGCATTTCCTCTCCATAGTGAAAAATCCAGGGGAGCTGCAGTGACCTGATTCTGCAATCTGTCATCAAAATGAAAGCACAATATGTGGAACTAGACAGAGAACAGTTGGTAGTCATGAGGCTTTGTTATGCCTGTACTGGTGCTGTATTAGGG
This sequence comes from Haliaeetus albicilla, assembly GCF_947461875.1. Classification (NCBI taxonomy): domain Eukaryota; kingdom Metazoa; phylum Chordata; class Aves; order Accipitriformes; family Accipitridae; genus Haliaeetus; species Haliaeetus albicilla. Next base: position 38,057,838 of record NC_091516.1, read on the forward strand.
CCATGACAGGATGGCTTTGCTAGCACTGTTTCTTAGGTGTCTATACCTAAAATTTAGGAGAAGCATATTCCCCCTCAACAGAGCCCAACTCCTGTCAGCATTACCAGTGCCTTACAAAAGCCTAGTACCTCCACACTGTAATAGCTGGCTGGAATGCACATGATGTGAAGTGGTTCCAACATTTCTCACAAAGAGGCCAAGCAGGGCCAGTCTTCCATTTGAAACTCCATTATGTGCACAGTTTAATTTAACAAGTAGCAGTATTTCTGTGATATGCTTTCTGTCCCTCATTGCTATGTTTTTTGTTTCCAGACTGAATTGCTTTTATTGATTTTGTACTGTTTTGTCTAATGATTTTTCTTGTAAACCCCACTTAATATGATTTATGACCCTCACTCCACTGCTGCAAATCCAGTTGTAGGATGCTTACTCTACCAGTAAATCAATTATTTTAAACATTACTTCTAAGGGTCTTCTCAGCAAATTTCTCCATTGTACTTTAGAGATGCCCTCTGCCTTTTCTTCCTCCTGTCACTTCCTACTTAACATCTTTGTCTCTTGATATGCACACACTCCCCTTTGGAACACACATCTCACAAATGTCTTTTGAGGATAAGGTATCAGGGGGGACTCCACTCTACTTCTTTTAACATTTACCATGTAGCTGAGAGTTTGCTTATCCATAGACCTGATGGTTACAAAAGCAATCTGTGGATGGTTTAAGCCTTTGAGTGTCAGAAGGGGATGTCAATCTGGTTTGACTTACCATCCACATAATAAGAAACAAATAAACAATCAAGACCCTGGCAAAGCTGTGATCTGAACCAGCATCTCCCTCATGATCCTAGTAAATTCAGGCTACAATGTAGTTTACCTCGTTTCTGTGGTATGAAACTATAGAGATTATAAATTGTCTTGAAATCAGCAAGCAGGTAACTCATCCTTTCATATGCACTTACCAAATTTTAAAGCTAAAATGTCAAAAGAGTAAAAGAGCAACCTATGTTCAAGGCAAAGGGATTTTTGTGGCTTTAGTGCAAGGAAGCTCTCATTTGTGGCTTACATAATAAAAGCTACAGAAAAGAATCCTAGTGTCTCCTGGTCATGACATATGACTGCGTAAAACAACAAACCATATGACACACTAAAACCTTATGACACACTAAAAATAAGCTTTTTTTCCTCCCCTTTTCATATTAACAAACCCTAAGAAGAAAGTATAACAAAAGGCAGAAATATCTGGTACCTTTTTACTTTCCTTTAATCACCAACTCTAAGCTGATTTTTGGCCTAAAATCTCTGCTAAGAATAAAATATTGCTATTAAGTCAGATTACACAATAGAATTAACCAGTTTTCTCCTCCATTCAACTTAAAAGAGTGTATATTAAAAACTTAAAATCAGTAAAAATGTTAACCACAAGACTTAGTCAAGATTTACCTATTTTAACTGCAAAAGTGGTAGTGGAGCTAAAAAAGATTTATAGAATATACCAGAACAAGGACAGGTAGATATTATTTCCCATTAGTTTGATGAAGCAGAGGTGGTTAAGAGATACTAGATAAAATGGATTGTACTAAAATAGCCTGACTTGACAAGACTTACCTGTAAGATGCTGCTATTATAACAGTTTTCTGTAAATCTTTAATACTGATAATTGCCTCAGTTTTTCACAGTTTATACCTGAGTAGCCAAATGCAGACTATGGACTGGGAAGTATGTAGGCATTAAGTTCCTTATAACTGGATCCAGATGACATAATTTCTTGTTGCAAATTTTATTTTATCAGTCAACTTTAGATGCTGCATGGCATATGTTAAAGAAACAAATGTAGGTAAAGCCACTGAATTTGCTTGATTTCTTTGGCTTGTATGTGGATGGGTTTATTATCTTCTGTTCAGTAACAGTTTAGCAAGTGGCTGGTGCGGACTACAGAGGTTAGAACATGCTTGTACACTGCATACTTAGAAATCTTTTATCTGAAAAGGGCGCAACATAACCCTGCCCTTGGACGCTGCAGGAAGGACAACATGATAAATGACACCAAGAAGCCCACTGAACCCTAGTCTGATAGGTCATTTAAAATTAAATGAGCACTTTGCTTCTACTTGGCTATGGAAGCATGAAGTATTTTGTGGATGAGTTTAAGTGATTACATTTGTTCAGATACATATTTTAGCTGTGTTTTCTGTTTCATGTTCATTCATCCTGATAAGCTGAAGAACACACATGCCATGCAGTTAATTTTCACAGAACCATTTTTGCTATGCTTCCTATTTCCTCAGGTCTTAACCCCATAACAATGATTTGATTTTGCTTTACACTGTATAAATATGCAATGCTTATAGATAACCTCACATAGTTTCGCTCCTCCCCCCAGAAAAAAAAAGACTGGTGCTTAACTTTTGAGGATATATTGTAAAGTGAATGATTCATTCAGTGGAAGTACCCAGTTGTTCACCACCTAGTGTGTGCAGTATAACTTCAGAGCTGTCTTGTCTTCCATGGGCTGCAGGTGGGCATCTGCTCCCCCACTCCCCTCCATGGGCTGGGGGGGGGACAGCCTGCCGTCTCACCACGGGCTGCAGGGGCATCGCCCCCTCCAGAGCACCTCCTCCCCTCCTTCTTCACTGACCTCGGTGTCTGCAGAGGGGTTCCTCTCACATTCCAAAACCACTACTCACTGCAGGTTCCCCTTCTTAAATCTGTTCTCCCAGAGGCACTACCACCATCGCTGATGGGCTCAGCCTTGGCCAGAGGCTGGTCTGGCTTGGGGCCAGGGAAGCTTCTAGCAGCTTCTCACAGGATCCACCCCTGCGGCCCCCTCCCCTGCTACCAAAAACCCCACCACACAAACCCGAAACACCACCCTCTATCCATGGCATCTAGGCAAAAGATCATGTGGTTTTGTTCAGTACATGCCCTAATCTTAGTCTCAGCAATGTTATTTCAAGGCGTACTCTGTAGAGAAAACAATACACTTCATAGACTGACAATGCAATTTGTGTCTACTGTGTCCTTAAGGAACAGAGGGGTTAATGCCAATAAATGCCTTAATTAACACTAATAGGGGTTAATAGATCTGTATTAGTATAATTTTATAGAATGATTTTAGCCCTCAAATCCAAAATATGGTACAAACTTGGCATAACCTCTCTACAGTCACTGAAGAGTTTTTCCCTCTTACACAAAATCCAAATACAGAGGGCTAATTTTGCTCACATCAAGTTCTTTTTGACTGTCATCAATTCAGAATGACAGCGTTAAAAAAATATAATACGACTGGTTGCATTACATTGGTAATATCTCTAGAAGATTAATTAATCTTGAGTAATTCATTCATTGCTTGTGTCAAACAAAACTATGTCTTCAGGAGCAGGGTAGCAAAGGTCTTCTCCCAACACTACCCTTGCCTTCTTTACATAATCTCCTGTTCCTGTGTGCATGACAGAAGGAGGCATATGCCTGGTTCTTTTGGATGACTGATGCACAACCCTTTTGCAAGATGGCTTCCCCTAAAAGCTGTCCAGCTGCACCTTGCATAGCAGGCAAGAGTCCTCCTGGTGTGTGTCTTACTCCTCCCTCACCTCAATATTTATATCAAACTCCACCAAAAGATTGCACAGAGAGAACTTGAAAGGGAGAGGTAGTGCTTACCTGTAAAGGCAGAGATGCACTAAAGGGGTATCTCCAGGAGAGCAAATACCACCACTACAGACATTTGTAAAAGGCATGTGCCCTGAAAAGTGCATTTGCTTATCCCTAATTCTCGTTACACACAAGTACTGCCAGGGTCACACAATAGCTCCTGGGAGAACACCACACCACCACACAATCCTTACCACAGGCAGACTTCATGTTTCTGGCAAGCTGCAGCCTAAGAATCACAAAAACTTCATGACAAAATCTGGCATCTCATTTGCACAGAGATTTGAGCTATTAGAAAGCTATCTGTGAATACTTTTTGATACATCAAGAAGATGTATAAATTTAGTAATCTTATGTGAAGTGGACCTTCACCATGACAGTTGACCAATTCCTACAAGAAGCAAATGCAAAAAAGAGACCTATTGTGAGAGCTGAGTACCTTTGTCCCCAAAGGGACAATGCCAATAAATACCTCGGCATTAACAATTACTAATAGGAAACCCTTTGTCTATGGAGACTATGCCTTTCTAACCCACTGTAACACAAAAGTATATTAACACTAGTAAACTGATGGGTTTATAATAAATGAATTATCACCTCGCCTGCAACTATGATTCCCTACAGTATTCAAGTACAGTAGTTATTACAGATTTGCTGTGTGATACACCAATTTTAAATGTTGATCTGCTAACATCCTTGAAGCATCTCAATCTCTAGTGAGTACAGTACGACCAGATCAGGAGAGACAGCATGCATCATTGTAAGATTACAAGCACTTTTAATTCAGTCATGCTGACCTTCCAGCAGGGAGCATAAAAGCAGATGTAAAATGAACCGTTCAGTGATAAGACTGACTGCCATTGAAATTTAATTGTCCCTGGTGTTTGTGCAACTAAGGGCCTCACCTTGTCAATGCTTGCACTGGTTTTGGTAGCAGGAATAAACAGAATGCTTTATCAGTTTTGACAGTTATGCCTGAGAGCAAGGATTTAAAATGAACTAGTTAAAAGAACCAAAATATCCTAGCTGCTATTTTAAAGAAAGAAATGTTTGATATTTCTTACCCAGACATGTGTCTTCTAGGATCTGCAGTTTATTTGTTCCCTCTACTTTTATGGTCTTGAAAATACAGTAACTAATTTTTGAACAGAATTTGCATTAAATTTGCCTTAAACACCATACTGCCCCCTGCCGCCCCCGCCCCCAACCAAAAAAAAACCCACCAAAAAAAAAAGAAGCAAACCAGAGTGTCAAGAGTGATTATGGAGAACAAATAAGCATCACAGGTGGAAACTGACCCACCTGCCAGACCTGTTGGTAAGCATCCTTCTGCTAGAAACTATGGAAACATACAGTGATACACTCTGTTTAGCTCTTAACTTCAGAAATGTTAGCCATGCAGTGAAGTTAAACTACCTAATTATGAATTCAATTAATTCAATGAAAAAAAGTTGAAGTCAGTGACAGACTAAGTTAACTTAATCTCTAACAATAAAGCTGGAAATGCAGGGGGAGCATCTTTGTAGAAGATACTTTGGATAAGTGCACTCTGCATGTCATATGTTTTTTGCTTTTTCATGTTAAAGCAAAAATTCTGTCTTAAATTGTGATAATATTTCAGGTTAATTTCAGTTAGTAACTTGCAGCCAAGATTATAAAATGTATTTTCACAACTTCCTGATGAGGATGGTAGGAAAAGAGGAGTAGGAAGTTTTAGAAAACTAATACAAATGACAGATATGGCATTTTTATGATCACTATGTCGCACATGAGCTGCACGAAGAAGAAATGGCAAGCTAGAGGTTGTAAATTTAATAGGATGTAAATATGGCGAATCTCTCTCACAATTTATAAAGTTTTGGAACAGTCTTGAACATACTGTTGACAGCAGAAAGGGTCTTTAAGCTAGGAGGAACCTGCTGAATGATGTTCAGAGGAGAATGAAGGTGAACTTCTAGAGCAGACAGGAAGTGGGTTCTGCCTCCTGCTACATTCACTTTGCCCAGCAGTAAAACGAGGAGGAGTTCTGTGGAAGGAGACATGAGAGAGAAAAAAAGACTTTCCACCACGAATACAGGAAGATAAGAAGAGGTAGTTTTTCATCACACTTTCTGCCCCCACACCCTGGCAGACGCTTCATGCCCTATTCCAGCTATGGGGGATCTCACTGTGAAAAAACTGTATTACTTTTTTATATGAAACAGTTTCCAAATTTATAATCAAGAATTTAACCCTCTCTTTTGCTAGACTAGATGTAGCAACTTCTAAAATAAGAAATCAGCTTAATCTGAACTCAGCCAAATAAAATAAGTATTGCTGGGATTCTTTGCAGTGTTGCAGATAATCCCTTTGGGTCCCTACATGCAAAAGCAATTTTGGGAAGTCTGGAAGGCCAAGTTTGTTTTCTACTGTTGCAGGTCAGTTTGAGAATTAGTGGAAATGCAGTCTATAATGGATGCAAGAGGAAAGCTCCTAAATCTAGATGTGCTTAGCAAACAAATATCCCAAATTATTAGTCATCTGCTGAGTGCTATCAAATTTCAACTGAAAAGCTTTCAAAAAACCGAGCCTAGCTATCATTCAAAAAAGAAGAAAAATCTTTTGGATTGATTTCTAACACTACTGCTCCTTAAGGAAATGGAAAAGAAAACAACCCACACCTCCAAAACACCCCATCACATACTGACAAAAGCACACTATTGAAGCAGAACTTTATATTGTTCCAAACATGTGTCTATATCTGAGAAGAAAAAGAGAGAACTAAAAGGCACACCTGATTTACCTTTAGGGATCTACCAGAAGGGGGTCAAACCCAGCAGAAAAGCATATACAAAATGAAAGACAAATATAAAAATAGTAGAGACCAGATCATGACTATTACTAGGTGAACCAGCTTTCCCGTGAGACATACCTGTTCCTGTTTCCAGCCATGGTAGATGATTATGTATAGGTATCAGAGTGTCAGTGCCTGAACAATTTGTTCAGGCTGAATTAATTGATAATTTTTTCTTAAAAAAAAGAAGGTAAAGTTATACTTGATCACAGCTGTCACATGAGGTTTAAGTCACTTACTGATAGCCCCCGACCCTTCTTGTTTTGTGGGCTCCCCAGCAGTTCCAATAGGGTGTAAAATGGAGAGTGAAGGCAAGACTACAGGTAGACTGGTTTTCTCCTCTTTCATAAAGATCCTGAAAATAGCCTGTAGAGCCTGTGTTTCCTGTTCTTCGGGTGTCTATTAGCTGGACCCAAAGCTTTCTGGAGTACTATGCTTTCTAAGACATCATCTCATTTACCTAACAGAAAGCTATGACCTACATTTTCAGCAGTGCTTCTTTAATGGAGAAAAGGACCCAGAGCTGTTGCTGTTCTAGGTGGTGTCACCTGAACAAACTGAGCTGGAAACCCCTGATTCCAGCAGAAACACAGTGTAGAGTAACAGAAAAAACATTCTAAATCACTGCCAAAGACATCACTCAGACAAGCACACAAATTATTTTCTCAATGTAAGATGCCTCTGTACAAAAGATTCTGCCATAATAGCACTTTCTTATGAGTGTAGTTTCAACCTAAAATAAAAAGTTTTGCCTTTAGATCTATACTTTTTTGATCTTATGAACCACTGAACAACACAAAGCAAAGCAATGTGCAATGGGATTATGCATTCATGCAAAGATATTTTGATAATTTGAGATAAAATGTAACTTCCATACTACCTAAAATATATTTCTATTTTTTCCAGAGTTATATCAGATCTGAAATTTTAAATTATAAAATCATAGTTATTTGATAATTTAAAAAACCATAAAATAATAGAATTTCAGATCAAGTCACAAAACTGCTAATGCATTATGTCTTTTCATATTCACTTAATCCAAACTCTCCAATGTTATTAACATAAACCAATCTGCAGAGGGGTATATTTATCTACTAACTCCATGGAAATGAGAAAGGAATTATTAATAAGAGCTCAGTAGTGCAGTTTGCCCATCCTTCTACATACAAGAATGCTCACTCAAGCTCACATTTTAGAAAGAAAAATTCCAGATCTGGGCCCAAGTTTACGATCCTATTTGTAAAGCAGTTGCTATTTTTGTGAAGTCAGGCCCTAAAACCATGTAAAGAAAGGGTCTAAACACATTCAGAGTTATTTTCTAAACTGTAGGTTTGATTCTGTCTCTTTTATATGGAATATTTCTCCCTTTTTTTAATATCCATATATCTATACCTATATAAATAATGTAGCCCTACCATCTTTAAATGGTAATAGCCAACAACACAAGAATAATTTCCAATTGTTGATTAAAACGTATTTAATACTTTAGACCAAGAAACACTTTTACAAAAAAAGTTTTAAAGTATCCCTAAGAAATGCATGTCCCGAGCAAGCAGGATGTGTGGGATGTCTTATCCCACAACATATTTCCTGTCATGTATTTATGAGTCTTCTATAACTGTTCTTTCAGGTTTGTAAATATTCAGTATATCATCAAGGGACAAAACAAGGATTAACCCCTTAACTCCTCCACAGCCTTTGATAGTAACTGAACTTCCTGCTGTAAATGTAGTTAACACACTCAGTCTGTGATATCTGTAGTTTATGTTTTGTGAATAACATACGTAGGAAAACTGTAAGAGACATAACGTGCAGGAGGAAATATGGAAAACTCACTCCAAAACCATACTGTAAAGAATAATCCATTGTCCATAACATTGTTTTGACCCATCCCGTCTTTCACCATTAGGTGAAAGTCATGATTTGCTTCATTCAGCTGTTACAAATCTATGATTTGTTACTACCATTACAAGTATTTCTCTTGCTTACACTTCAGCCATCAGAAAAAAAATTAGATAAATAATTCTTTTCCAGGATGATGTTCTTTGTCTTAATTACATATCATAAGAAATGAAGCCCATTGATTGAAAATAATAATAATAAAAAGACAAAAAACCCACTCCACACCACAACCACATTGTATTTATAAATGCCATTTGTTAGCTGGTAACATAACTGTTACCAGTTTAAGAATTGAGTGCCAATAGCAATTATAACATTATTAATAATGTTCAAATGTTATTTTTCCTCACCTGAGGAAATGCTAATCATCTGTTTAGGTTTTGGTATGGGAGCAGCCTGACTCCTCTCTTTCACCCCTGCACTCTTCTAAATGTATGTCATGCTCTTTGTGAAGAGCGTGTGAGACAAGTAAGCCAGTTTTTCTTTTGAAGTTTTTGGCTACAAGAAGATTTAACTACTTTTTTAAATGAGATCTAGTAGTCTTACTGATATTTTATTAAGATCACCCTTTGGCAAAAACTCTTCCCACCCCTCTTACTCAAGACAATTCTGAATTTATAATCCTATTTCCTGATCATACAGCAAAATAAATCAGGACGGGGCTTAGCTCAGCTATTGAACTGCCCTGTGGTTTTTAAGTGCCCTGTGCTTTGCAAGGGCCCACCCACAGCACAATCCTCTTTACAAGAAGGAAGAGTTAGGGAGAAGGAAAGCACTCTTACTAAACCTGGGAAAGGCAGGAGATGTTATATTTTACTTTTATTTGTGTTTTCTTCCAGTACACCTTCATCTTCAGCCAAAAGCACATTGCACATTTTATGGCTTTTGCTGCAAGCTACAGGCTTGGTTTACTCAAGCACTAGTTCCTAGAGGCATGACAGACACTTTATGCCATTTCTCCTAACTCACATTGCCCAACCCAAATTTCTCCCCTCCCACTTCTCCTAGTCCAGATGAGCTCCAAGACCAGTATGCTGCAACCCACACAACCATACAAAAGCAAAGAGGAGACATGGTACCAGCCCTGCAGTCTCCCATACCCTGCTCCAGCCATCTTCTCCACCTGCAGCTTAACAGTTTCAGCTTCCATCTACCCAGCCACCCTAATTAAGTAAGTGACCAGCTCCCAGCATGCTCCAGCTGGCCATCCCTGCTCCCAAAAAGGGGTGGTGTGGTGGCAAGCATGAGGTAGGGGAGGCTGAAGAGGAAAGGAGGCAGGCGATCTCCCAACCTGTGCTTGCACCATGTTTGGGTATGCGGTGTCCACCTCCATCAGCAATGTGGCAGCCGTGATGCTGCAAGCACTCCCAGAGGCCAGGTCCCATAACACAAGCATTTACACCCACTCTACATCACCAAAAATGAAAGCTGGGTTGTCGCAAGTGGCTTTGCACCCACAAAATGCCCCAAGAAGGGCCATTGCTTGCTGCCCTTTGTTACTTTGGCCATGCCTCTGATGGGCCACCAGTACCTTTTGCGAGATCACACCGTCATCCAGATTAACTCAGAGAATATCAAGCCTTAAAAAAAAAAAAAAAAAAAAAAAAAAACCAAACAAAAAAAACCCTCAAAAAAAAGGAGGACTTTTCAGGTGGATCAGTTTGCTGGATTTTAAGTTAACCAGCTCCTCATACACATTTCTGAATAGGAACGGAGATAAGCTAGGGACAGAAAAATGTCCTTGTTAGGGCTCCCGAGTCTCAGTTAGATCCTAATTTTCAAAGCACTGCTGTTACACAACCACATAACAAAGCATTTAACAATAATAGGAATTCTAATTAAGCAAAATGCACTTTATGCTGTAGCACATAAAATGAGATTGCAGAGATTAAGAACATTTGTCCCTAGTTGCCATACACAGATAATACTTTTATACTTGGAGACTCTTTGGTCACCATATCTAATATTTTAAAACCCCAAAGAACTAAAAAATATAGTTAAAAACTATAGGAAATTATTCTTAAATCCAAAGACAGTGCCCAAAATCAGAAATATACACAAATCAGTAACCATTAAGACACATTTTTACTGCAAATTGTGCCAAGAAAACTATAATATAAAGATAATCAGAGCAATTATCGTCACATATTTTTCACATATATACATTGACATATGTATATGTACAATGTACATTTGAGTACAATGTGTACAAATACACACATATATATAAATTGGCTTCTTAAAGGAAGATAATTTCTGTTGCAGAAATAAGGTACTTCAGTTCAAAGATTAGACCAGACTGGAAAATCAAAGTCCTGGCCTTGAAAATGCCAAATGCCTCTTGGGATGTGCTCACTTTGCTAGAAGGGAGGATATTGAACACTTGTTGCAGATGGAATGACTCACTTCACTCATAAGAGAAAAGTAGCAATATGTTTATTGATACAAAACAGCAATTTAACAAAGTTTGATACTAAATGCAACAGTGCTTTAACAAGATTTGATGGCAAGGTTTACCTGAGTATTTACTGCATAGAGGGCAGAGTCAGGCAAAACTGTGAGGGACACCCTCCCATTGAGACATGAGGTTCAGAAAGGACCCCCTTGCATTCTAAACTCCTTCTCAGAGAGCAGTTTAGATGCGGCTGGATCCTGACTTAGTCCCAGACTTGGTCAACGGTTTATGTCTAAAAGATTATATATGCACAATCAATCCCTGATATCACTTAGCTAAGATTTCAAAGTTTTAGCGCTTTTATTCCCAATTTACTTACTGAGTATCTGATGCAATAAGGATTCTCTCAACCTCGAGGAGTAACCTTAAGCGGCATCCCTACTCAAGGAGACATCCTGGCATGCAGCCCACTGCCATGCAGGAGAGCTCAGCAGGCTCTGGGCTGTCCACTCTTTATGGAGTGTGATGATTGACTTTTAGTCATATTTGCATATGAGCCATATTTCAGTTGGTGCATGCTCAACTAGCCCTCAGCTGCTGAGCAAGATTTATGGCCCTTAGCTATTGTGTTGTTATCTGTCTCCCTGGAACCCAGCTTGGGTCAGATGCAGCCATCATGACCACCAATGGTGGCTATTGCTTAAGCAGAAAAGCTGTAGGGGGGGGTATGTTGCCACAACCCTTAGCTGAAAACTTCTGCAGATGTCGTGGGCTTTTTTAATTACAGTGTCACAGATAACATGGTGTAGCTGAGAGTTAATATTGATTTGTTATTATGCTAATCTTCTGATCTTTAAGAGTTTAATCCTCAAAGATGGTTAAAATATAATTTTCTCCACTTCCAGTATTGTACATTGTATTTCAACGTTTCAGTTCTGGACATCTGTAATAAAAAAACAAAAACCAAAGGTCAGCACAAAGCTTTGACTAAATTTTGCATGGGTAGACAATGGTGTAGAAGACAGCTCATACTTGATATTAAATCAAACACGTCTTCCTAGAAGAGTTTCAGAACTTGAATGGTGTTCCAATGGATGGTTACATGTTGAGTTGTAACATGGCCTGGACTAGTATTTCATGTCAAATAAATGTCTACACGAGAAAACAAACTGAAAAGAAAGAAGACAAATTCCTCATTTTACCCTATTGTTCTGAATGCTGACAGTAATTTTGCTGTCAATATAGATGGGTCAGGCCTCTAACCTACAGTGGATTTTGTTCTACTTTGTTTTAAGGAAAATGTATGTCTTTTCCACTTTCATAAGGAAATGTTAAATCCATATATCTTACTTTCATGATATTTGGCATAATTGGCCCAAATCTGAATTCTTTTCTCTCTGAAGTTTACTTTCTATCAAATTGTATTCATTTTCTATGCAAATGGCCAAAGGATAATTTTAAACATGTTACCTAGGGACCCCACATAAAACAGATCAAATGGTAAAAAAAAAAATGTTTTGCATAAAATTAATCATCTTGAAATGAAAACCAAGCCTTACCCTATTGCTTTTTAGGATAGTTCAGGGACACCATTAAAATGCCTTTTACATCTATGACTGCAATCATTAAACTATCTGTTCTCTTATTTTGCATATCTAATAAATACAGAGAGATTAATAAAATTTTTTTTAGGTAATATTGGGTGATAAAGAAGTTACAAAACTCCCTTGCTTTGCTTTTTTTATTTCTTTTTTATTATGTATGCACATTAGTACCATCTGGTAGAACAATAAAGATCTCTTATTCTCCACATCCTTCTTGGTTTGAATATGATTACTGTTGAAAAGTTTGAAGAGGTTTCCAAGGGCAAAGAAAGAAAAGACAAAATCCAAACAACAGACACCAAATCAAAATTTGTATAAAAATGTTGATCATGTCTGCCAATTAAACAGCTTTAATTTGGTGTAATTTTGCCTTACTGTGAATATGTCCCATTCACCTCCATACGCAGGTATGTATAGCAACCCCCTTTACATAAATAGAAAATATTTGATCTTGAACCTTCTTTCTTACTGAAAATTTTGAAGAATTGTAATCTCCATACCATCACCAACTTGACCAAAATTTACATTTTGTTTTGCTTTAAAATGGCTTGATTATTTTCTTTTCTTTTTTCTTCCTTTTTTTTTTTTTTTTTTGAGAAAGCTCTTACTTTCACTCTCAAGAGGTGTGATATACTCCTTTTAACTAAACATTTCCTCAGTCTTCTGTATAAATGCACTGGGTAGCTTTGCAAAATCTGGATAGACTTTGTTTTAAATTTTAGAGCTTTGTGCACACTATTGTTACTCAATACAGAAATTGCCCCCCTTTTTTTTAATTAATTGTGTTAGGCTAAAGATAGATGCTGTGTGAAAGATGGGAAATATCAGAGTGAATTTTGTTCAAAAAATATTGTTACTGGGTGACTCCTCTGACCTGAGAACTGCAGCCTAACAATACATTCTTACCCATGGATTTACTTTTTCATATTTATCAAGGCACCATCACAGTTCTATTTCAATGTATTAACTTGAGGGACGTGTTCTATGCTTGGTGCTATCACAAGTTAGTAGTGATACACAAAAATGTGAATTACTCAGTGCTTTAACCCCATACAGGGTAAAGTGTGCCACTCCTATTTATGTCGAAGGTCTCTCTTGTATGAGAGCTCTATTTGCTGCTTGGGAGCTACAGAAACAACCAAGGCCCAAACAAAAGGGAATGGCAGAAGCCCTGTGTGCCAGGTATCTGTTTCATGTCCTATAGACTATGACATAAAAACAGTTTGCTTTTTCTGTAATCATGATATCTTCTTTCTCTTTTGGCACCTCTCTATTAAAATGGAGCTCCTCTGCATCACTCGCTTGAATATATCTATCTTATGCGAAATAAGGGACAAGTGGAAGTGTCCCCTTCAGCTTATTTAAGTGGGAAGTAGGTCTCAGAAACATAGCTTATAGCAGAGCATTGAATGCATACACACACTCAGGTAAGCACTGTAGCAAGATTAATCTTCAAATAGCTGCTTAAGTATTTGCTTCAACTTTAAATTGTTTGGAGTTAAATCCTAAGTAGCTGCCTTTAGCAAGAGCTAGCTTTATCAGAGATAACAACTAAATAGATTTCTTCCCCACATGAGTTATTTTACTACAAGGGATGCAAAAAGGAAATCTTTGCTAACACTTTCACCATTTTGAATTCTCTAACAGTCTTTAAAATACAAAATCTAATGCTTCAAATCTTAATAGTTTCCACACTTATTTCATCTGTTAACCATACATTACAACAACATCTAACCCCTTTAGACCAAATAAAATACCAAAAGAGAACAGCAACAGGTAACCAGAAGGGCAGATGCCCATGCAGAGGGACAGCAGGGTCACAGCACAGCAGAGTGCAACCCACACGCAGTCAGTCCCTACTGCTGCTCCAAAATGAGGAGTGTGTGGTCTCTGTTTTGTTGTTCAGTCACTGTGCAGTAGGAAGGAGGAGCAGAGGGTGTAAGTGATATTCCTGGTCACAAATCCTTGATGATGCAGGATGCTTTGCCCACCTTCTTCATCAGCAGCCACAAGTGCAAAATATGCACATATCATGGTTTGGGGTTGGGCATTTTGTGTGGTGAAAGAGAAAAGGAAACTTGTTCCTTGCTGTGCTCCCAAATCACTGCAACACTGCACAAGCTGGGCAAAAAACCCCATGGAAGTAACTTATTATAATATTTTCTAGCTATCCTAAGCTAGCCATGTGAAGATTTGACATCATTCTTAGACCTAACACTCTCTTTCAAAGAGTGACTAATGTGGAGGTATACAAACAAGGGTGTCTGAAGCACTGTCATTGATTATTCCATTTAATTTCTTCACTACAAGTGGAGACCTCCAATTTCAATAAAAATAGATTATCTCATTTCCCTCTCTGAGACTGCTCAGACTCTTGAGACAAAAGGTCTCCTTTCAGTTGTTGTCATAATTTACTACATGTACTCTTGCTCTTCCATTGGAAAATGAACTCTTTGTTCTGCCAGTTTGAAATTGGAAAATACATAAGATTGGTAGAAAGACCCTAATTCTCCCCAAAATCCAAGGTGTCTTAAACATTCAGGATATTTTGCTACTACTAAGCTGTTAGATTTAGGTCAATGTGCTATTCCTTTTGAGATTATAAAACCATTCTTACCTGGATTATGTAATACAGGGATTTTTCACAGCAGTTCCTGTAGCTGGCAAGCTATAATGTGTTAACATGAACATGCCTGGTCACTTTGCTTTTTGGATATTAGATGAAGGTTGGAGAAATTATTTGGAAATTATTTGCAATGTGATTTCAAACAGTATAAATCATCCTCAACACATACATAGCAATTTACCCTAGCTGCTTCGAGGTATATGAATGGGATGATTAAAAGTCTCTAGCAATTACCTCTTTGACTCTGATTTTACTGTATGCGTATACAAATGAGGAGAAATTCAATATAGTGGTAAGAAGAAAATCAATACTGTATTAGTTTAGATTAGACACTTAACTGGTGAAGACATCAGTACTGTAATACACTGTACTATCCTTTTACTTCATGTAGAAACCAAACTGTGATAAAGCTCCTTCCTTAAATACAACAAAATATGTGGTCTCAGGTTTTGAGCAGCTCCACTAAGCCAGGAAAGAATTTGCTTTTTATATTATGGTATGGAAGCTATAATTTGCAAAGCTTTATGAGGCAAAAATGAGAATAAGAAAGGAAAGGCAAAGTTATAAAGGGTTTTGCTAGATAAGGAAGACTGCATCAGTGGAGTACAAATTTCAGGCCTCTCGGCACTTGCTCTAGCCTTGTTAAATCGTCATGCTCCAGCCTCTGCTTTGTTTTCTGTGAAAACTAGGAGTAGCTGTTTCACACTATTGAACACCAGTGAAATGTATGGTGATAATTAACGACTATTTGTCATAAACAGGCAACGATGTAAACTATTCTTTATGTTTACCAAACGTGAGCTGAATAGTACAGCAGGATCTGTGTCTTATGGAACATTGAACATACAAGTTAGGAAGAAGCAGAAGAAAAAGTGGCACAACATACTGCACAAATGAAGGAGAGAAAAGGAAACCAACTTTTCACATATGTTCCCTTTTCTCCTTTCACTGGGAGTGGAAATAGTTTCACAAAGATTTCACTGAGAACTGATGATCGATATAGCAAAAAATCTGATCCAGCATTAGAAGGCAGGATTGTCGAACTCAACATTTCATGGGTATTTGTGGGTGGTTTTTTTCGCTGCAAACCTAATTTCTTATTCGTTGCCAGGTATCCCATATTCATGAATCCATGAATGGCAGCTGAAAGAAGAAAACCCATCATATGTGGTGAAAGTCACAATAAATTGGCCCAGTTTGGCACTACTGTAAGGGTCTCAAAACAACAACTGTTTTTTCCTAGGTGTAAGAATTTACAATAGTTCAAAGGTCTAAGATTTTCAGTGGGAGGTCAGCCAGATATGCTGCATTTGTATGTCTTTTATATGAATTTATTTGGCAAAATTACAGACAGGAACTGCTACTGCACTTGAACACTGTGGTGGGTTGATCCTGGTCAGATGCCAGGTGCCTACCAAAGCCATTTTATCACTCCCCCTCCTCAGCTGGACACGGACAGAAAATCCAACAAAGAGCTTGTGGCTTGAGATAAAGACAGGAGAGATCACTCACCAATTACCATCACGGGCAAAACAGACTCAGCTTGGGGATAATTAACGCAATTTCTTACAAATCAACCAAAGCAGAGTAATGAGAAATAACCCCAAATCTCAGAACACCTTCACTCCACACCTCCTTTCTTCCCAGGCACAACTTCACTCCCGGATTCTCTACCAACCCCACCCCCAGCGGTGCAGGGGGATGGGGAATGGGATTTATGGTCAGTTCCTCACACGTTATTTTCTGCCACTTCATCATCCTCAGGGGCAGGACTCATCACGCTCTTCCCCTGCTTCAGGGTGAGGTCCCTCCCACAGGAGACAGTCCTCCACGAACTTCTCCAACGTGGGTCCTTCCCACGGGCTGCAGTTCTTCACAAACTGCTCCAGCATGGGTCCTTTCCATGGTGTGCAGTCCTTCAGGAGCACACTACTCCAGTGTGGGTCCCCCATGGGGTCACAAGTCCTGCCAGAAAAACCTGCTCCGTGGGCTCCTCTCTCCATGGATCTGCAGGTCCTGCCAGGAGCCTGCTCCAGTGCCGGGTTCCCACGGGGTCACAGCCTCCTTCAGGAACCCACCTGCACTGGCATGGGGTCCTCCACGGGCTGCAGGTGGAGATCTGCACCACCGTGGACCTCCCTGGACTGCAGGGGGACAGCCTGCCTCACCATGGTCTTCACCACGGGCTGCAGGGGAATCTCCACTCCGGCACCTGGAGCACCTCCTCCCCCTCCTTCTTCACTGACCTTGGTGTCCGCAGGGTTGTTTCTCTTACATGTTCTCACTCCTCTCTCCAGCTGCCGTTTTCTGTCCCAGCAACTTTTTTCCTTCTTAAAAATGTTATCACAAAGGTGTTACCTCTATCGCTGATTGGCTTAGCCGTGGCCAGTGGCAGGTCCATCTTAGAGCCGGCTGGTATTAGCTCTGTCGGACACAGGAAACTTCCAGCAGCTTCTTACAGAAGCCACCCCTGTAACCCCCCCCCCCAAAACCTTTTGACACAAAGCCAATACAAACACTTAAATATTTCTGAAACTGCACATAACTGGTCTGAATAATTTTGTCTTCTAAATCAATGTTAAGACTAGATCTCCAGCATCTGTCCCTTTCTTACAACTAAAGACTTTTTCAGCTGTAGAGATGGCATCTTCCTAAAATTTTTTTCTCAGTTAAATTTTATTTATTCATATGTAACACTAACTACAGCTCTTCAGGGAGTTTTGCCTTATTTCCAGGTTGATAAATTTCAGTATCTCTGTTATCAGGCTATTGCTGCAAATACAGCCAAGTGTAACTGCAGGTATAGAAAATGACCTGATTTCATGTGCAGAAACCAATCTCAGTTTTCTAACAGTGTGAAACCATGCTGTTTACTCTAGATGCTAAGATTCTTGAAAGTGAGTCCACTGTCTGCCTGGATGGATTAGCATCCTGCTGCAAAGCTGTGGGGGGCCAGAGCCACTTGTTTCAGAGGGTTATTGCCAAATGTGCACAAAGCTGTTATGTATGGGATGCAGCTCGTCATAGGACATAACATAAGATATCAACTGGATTTCTAAAGGGTTAGAGACTCAAAAAATGTGTACTGAATCTACCCTCAGCACATCTTTATTTTCACTAGGCATTGCCTTTAAAATGCTCAGGACATACTCCTGTGGGATTTCCCAATGCAGATGCCCCAAACACACAGGTGGCGTAAAGGAGTATGCTAAGTGGGACTTTCCTTTGCAGAGAAGAATGACAGTCTCCTGGGGACATAATTTTTGCTCTAAGAGGTATCCATATGCAGTGCATGACTTTGGGGTAAAAAGAACAACAGTGAAACAAAAATTGAGTGTTTTGCCAAGAAAATACATTTTAAAAGAATTTCAGAGTGGTAAGGGTTATGGTAGCAGTGTTTGAGGATTTTTCTGTCCGTTATGTATTGCAAAGTTTATGTATTATAGAACTTGTTTTTCATTTCTTAGGACTGTTTAAGTGTAAAATAGGAATGAAATACCAAAATGCCAGCAAGGACACCACAGACATGGGGAACTGCAGACTTTTTACTTATTTTCATTACACTCTCACTCTAACTTACTAAGCAGTCACTAATCCTTCTGGTTATTATTCACCCAGGGCTACACTTTAAAGATCTTAAAAAATCATTTCCTCTGCAACGTCTGCTGCATTTGAAGAGCCATTTCACCATTTCCTTTGCAGAACAATCACTTAGGTGTTGTATTGTATTAAGTACTCTAATGCCCCCATACAGCATATTTTTGTTTTTTGTTTTCCAGATGAACAGGTCAGAAAGATAAAGTCTTTCATTACCATTTTAAAATCTGCATTGAAGTGGATCAAGTCTCCATTTGCTGTATGACACTCAATCCCTACAATTTTAATACAAATCTTGTGTTGCAGTACATTGCAGGCATGGTATTATATTCAAAATACCAGTAACTTCCATAAACAACATTAAGTCATATGAACTCACAAAGATTCTTTTTTTTTTTAATTCCATGGTTTTACTCTGTGACTAATAAAATTATGCAAAATCACAGTACATCAAGAGATGTAATTACCTTAAATGAAGTACTCTACTGTAATACAGAAAAAACCCAACCAGACAATGTTCCATATCAAAGCCATTTTAGAAACAAATATGACATTTTAGGGAAGGAATTTGAAAACTAACAACTTGGAAGCCATGGAAGGAAATGGCCTTCCCAAATAAAAATGCTTGAAATCTCATCTTTTTGTCATCACAAGAACCTACTAAAGTGATAATAGACATTTTCCTCATATGTTCTTCATTATATATGGTTGATGTATTGGTTTATGTTTTGCTGTGCTTTCTAAACTTACTGCCTTTCCTTTTTCTTCTGCAGAAAAGAGGAGTTATTTACAGGTATACTTCTAGTCCCTCACCTCATTTTTGACACAATGAAGAGGGCAAGTGTGTCTGCAGGACAACCTACAGACCTTGTATCTTGAAAGACTGGAAAAAGTGTGCTGATGATGTGGTACCTGCCCTTTTCTTGATTGAGAAGATAATACTGAATTTCCCACTTCAGTATGTTGAGGTAAAATAGTTCTGGAGATATGGTGAATAAGAACACATGAACTGTTTTATTGTACCCTGCCTCTGACCACCATGAGTTTTAGGAAAAGAAAAACTAAAAAAATGTGACTTAAATGGAGAGGCATAAGGTATATTTTCCAAGGCTCTAACAGTTGGGAAATTACAGATACATCAGACACTTAATACTTAACATAGCTGTTGTCCATTACTTTGCCTAAATGCTATTCCAAACTCTTCTGTACTCTTTCCCTCCACAGACTGATGACTGAAGATTTTGCCCTCAGTTTGTAGGACCCGTAGGCATATACAGCATCACAGTACTCTTCATTTAATTGTTCTCATTTCCCAAGAAAGCCCTACACTTTTTTCAGCCTTTTAACTGTCTCTACAGCTGGTCCTTCGAAAACTGTTGATAATGGACCCCTGGCTTCTTTCTTAAAGGTAAAAAGTAATTAGAGCATCTTATGAAGTGAAGATAAGGTTAGTTTTTCCTGTGTGTACTACTTTGCACTTGCTGATACTGAATGACATTTGCCCTCTCATTTGCAGTCATGCAGCATTAAAGGAACTTTCTGTAGCTCCTTCTGGGAGCTTACAATGCAGCTATTTTGGATAATTTAGTACCACCTTCAAAGAATGAGTGCAGAAGGTATCTTGTTGTTTTCCCAGCATCTCAGGTTTCTCTACCCAAGCACAGACATAGACCCTGGCAGACACTGAACTTGATCAAGAAAGCTTATTATATTATAAGAGAATACAAGCCCTGAAAAAGATGTCTCTGAAGAATTTGTAAATCTAGGTCTGTTCTGTTCCTAACTGTGCTGAAATGATGGTGATTTTGTCTCTGACTTCAGATTTTTATGTCAAAGACATCTATTGTGCCTTCTGTATCATACTATTTACCCCCGTATTTTTCATTTTCTTTAAAGCTTTATTTATAGTAAATTCCAGATGAAAAAATTCCCTGTGTTTCTACCACTGCAGTTAGATATAAAAGTTTCATAACCATTTATTACCAAATCTGTAGTTTGCATTTGTCTAACATTCACTATAGCTCCTGGATCTCCTGGATATGAAGATCTGGAACCTAGTAGATGAATGATTTTCATGAATCCAAGGGCACTTCTACAGAAGACACTGGAAAATCATTCTTTGTCTCATTTATTCATTGTCTATGCTCTTTATTGTCTTTTTTATTCTTCAGGGAGTCATTATGTACTTTCCATTCCTGCAGTAAGAAAGGACATTACTCAGGAAAACTCAGAGACTCAGCTTAAATCCATCAGCAGTCTGGATGACATTTTGTGTAAATCACTTTATACCAAGACACTATTCCTCTTTCTATCACTATCCCAATTATATGTTTACCTGATGTTGTTAGTAGGTTTTCTGTAGAGTAAGAATTTTAGTCATAATCTGCTCAAGTGCTTTCATTCCTAATCACTCATTTCTCCAATTTAAATGCAATAGCCACGTAAATAGCTTCTTCAGAAGCCAAAACAAAGACATATAAATACTTTTATGTGTATATAGCTCTAGGTTCCCATGCTTGAGCAGATGATTGGAGCAGATGACCTCCAGAGGTACCTTCCAACCTCAATCATTCTGTGATTCTGTGATGTGTGTGTGTTATGGATAAAAATATACATATATATATATATATATAAAATCATTAGAATTGGTTTCCCCTGAATACTGTCAAGCAGGCAGAGTTAATTCTCTTATGATTTAATGAATATCTTCTATTTAGACAACAAGAAAGCTTAATTAATTTCCATGAAATAACTTGCATGACTTTCAAAGCATCATGGAATACATACCAATAAGTAAAATCCAAGAGTGATCCTCTAGACTAAATGAAAAACAAATCAGTTTTTAATTTGTTTCACTATTTTTACAGTAATTACAGAGCATTGTGAGGGAAGCTCTCACACTTTATCTGAGAAATCGTCATGACCAGGTGCTTCTCTGCAGTGCCTGTACACTAGTGCAGGCAGGATGGGGAACAAACAGGAGGAACTGGAGGTCTGTGTGCCACTGCAGTGCTACAATCTCACTGAGATCACAGAAGCACAGTGGAAAAAGTCATGTGGCTGGAGTGCTGCAATGGATGGGTACAGTAAAGGACAGGCTGGGACTGTGAGCGGGGGCAGTTGCCCTGAATGTGGGAGAGCAGCAGGAACACACAGAGCTCTGCCTGGGACAGGTGGTCAGCTGGCTGAGAGTTTATGGGTAAGGATTAGAAGGCAAACCAGTGTGGGCAGCATTGTGGGAGGTGTCTGCTACAGACCGACTGACCAGGGAGAAGTACATAAGGCTTCCTCAGCCAGCTGGAAGAAGCCTCACATTTGGAGACCCTGATCCTCATAGGGGACTTGAACCGCCCAGATAATCTGCTGCAGGGACAATGCAGCAGGACACAAGCAGTTCTGGAAGTATTTGAAGTTAATTGATTAATAACTTAAGACAGATGACTGAGGAGAAAAAGAGGGAAGGTGGATTGCAGCAATCAAGGGAAGCTGAAGTTCAGGAACCTGAGAGGAGGGAAAAAGGCAAACAGCAGGATCACAACCCTGGATTTCAAAAGAACAATATTTGGCCTGTTCAGGGACCTGCTTATAGGAATCCCATGGGAGGTGGTCATGGAGAACAGGGAGTTCAGAAGAACCAGCTGATTTTCAAGGATCACTTTATCCAAGTTCAAGAGCCTCGTGAGCAAGAAATCAAGCAAAAGTGGCAGGAGGTCTGCATGGGTGAATGAGGAGTTCCTGACTACATTCAAACATAACGAAGAAGCATACAGGAGGATACAGGGTTGGTGCTAGGAAAACTAAAGCCACCTGGGCTTTACCCTGACAAGTGATGTGAAAGGCAACAAGGGTTTCTAGAGGTATATCAGCAGCATAAGAAAGAAAGAAAACGTGGGCCTATTACTGAATGGGGCAGGGGACCTGATGACAGAGGGTATTGAAAAGCTCAAGGTACTCAATGCCTTCTTTGCCTATGCCTTCGGATTTGCTTTCAGAAATCCCAGGCCCAAGACCAGTGGGGAAGTCCAGAGCAAGGAAGACTTACTCTCAATTTAGGAAGATCAGGTTAGGGGGCATAAAAAAAAATCAGACATTTTTTTATATAAGCCCATGAATGGGATGCACCCATGACTGCTTGGGAAGGTGGCTGACGTCATTGTGAGGCCAGTCTTGATCCTCTTTGAAATCGGGGGATCAGAGAAGAGAGGTGGTTCTTGAGGACTGGAAGAAAGCAAGTGCCACTCCTGTCTTCAAAAGGAGCAATAAGGAGGACCCAGGGAACCTTGATCCCTGGGAGGGTATTGGGGCAAACCCCTGTAAGCTCTCTCCAAACACATGAAGGAAAACAGGTGATTGGGAGCAGTCAGCATGCATTTAAAAAAAAAGGAGGAATCATCCCTGACCAACATGACAGCCTTCTACAATGGAATGACTGGCTTTGTGGACAACAGGAGAGCAGTGGATGTCATTTATCTGGACTTTAGTAAGGCTTTTGTTATGGGAAACAGTGTCTCCCATAACATCCTCATAGAGAACTTTTGAAGCACAAACTAGACAAGGGGCTGAACTGCCAAGAGTCCAGTGAAGGGCCATGAATATGATTAAGGGTCTGGACCATCTTCCATATGAGGAGAGGCTGAAAGAGCTGGACCTATTCAGCCTAGAGAAGAGAAGGTTCAGGATGATCTTATACGTGTGTATAAATACCTGATGGGAAGAACGAAAATGAGGGAGCTAGACTCTTCTCAGTGGTACCCAGTGACAGGAAAAGAGGCAAAGGACACACAAAGTGAAATATAGGAAAAGCTGTTTAAACATGAGAAAACACTTTTTTACTGTGAGTGTGGTTGAACACTGGCACAGGTTGCCCAGAGAGGTTGTGGAGTTTGCACCTATGGAGACACAAAAAATCCAACAGCACACAGCCCTAAGCAACCTGCTGTAGCTGACCCTGCTTTAAGCAAGGAGTTGAACTGCATAATCTCCAGAGGTTCCTTCCAACCTCAACCACACTGTTTCTGCGATTGCTGTTCTCAAGCAATCTACACACTTTTAAATCATTTTTCACTTCATTGTAATATTTTGAACAAGAGCACTGTCAAGAACTATTCCTCCAGAGCAGCACATAACATAAGAAATTTTAATAGACACACAGCAGTACTTTGACAGAAGAAAATACACTTGTCAGAATGCATTATAGTCTTATAACACACTTTGAAACAGAGATCGTGACTTTATCCAATATTAAACATAATCTGAGAAGAAAAGAAACAGCTCATCATATGAAGTTTTCTTCATTTTAAGTTAATCACAATGCATGTCCTCAGACTGGGGAGGTGATGCTGTTCCAGTTTCTGTTTACTGCAGGTGAAAACCCCATAGCCACACAGCAATTAAAACCATAATCACACAGGTCTTGTTCATCTTTTATGATATCTATGATTCTGTGACAGTAACCATTACTGTTCTTTGTAATACATTGAAATGTATTGACACAGCTGTCCCTTTTCAGTTTCTCCTAACTTTCCCTAATACATGTCTTGGGGACCAACATTTCCCATACTTGGTTTCTGTTTAAAACATGAATGCTTTTCTACAGTATGAGCAAATGTAGCTGTTTTTTAGGTATGTGACAGTGAAAACATTTCTCTTATTGTATATTCCAAACAGAAACATCATGCTCAGACAAACCCATAACTCAGAAACTAGAAACTCCAGAAAAAGGAAAGTAGCTTATTTCATGGAGACTGCTGATATCAAGGATGTAGCATTTTCAGCATAGTAATTTTTTAAATTATCTGCTTTACCATGGACAAAAGTTTTCTGCTGTGATTCAAGGCATTTTCAGGCTAGTCATCACTGGTTGGAGAAGCAGGAGGTGTTCAGCTTCATGAAGCAAACTGAACCTTAACAAAATTCAGCTGAAAGACCATAGTTTTATGGGAAGTGGAAAGGTGTAAGTCTGTCAATAACCTGGAGCCCCCAGCTTTTATAAATTCTTCCAGTAGACCTATGAGAGCAAAGAGCCTTTAGCAAGCAGGAGGATTATTTAAAAACAATAACAACAACAACAACAACAGATTTCAAAACAAAACATAGCAAAATAATTTCCTCTCATTTTCTTTTCATTCCCCCCCCCCCCCCCTTGGTTTTGGCTGGGATAGACTTAATTTTCTTTCTAGTAGCTAGTATAGTGTTATGTTTTGGATTCAGTATGAAGAGAATGTTGGTAACATGATGTTTTTAGTTGTTGCTAAGTAGTGTTTATACTAAGTCAAGGATTTTTCAGTTTCTCATGCCCAGCCAGCAAGAAGGCTGGAGGGACACAAGAAGTTGGGAGGGAACACAGCCAGGACAGCTGACCCAAACTGGCCAAAGGGGTATTCCATACCATGTCATGTCATGCCCAGTATATAAACTGGGGGAGTTGGCCAGGAAGGGGACAGCAGATCGCTGCTCAGGAACTAACCAGGCATCAGTTGGCGAGTGGTGAGCATTGTGCCTTACTTGTTTTGTGTATTCCAATTCTTCTATTATTATTATTATTATTATTATCATCATCATCATCATCATTATTATCACTGTTTTCTTCCTTTTTGTCCCATTAAACTCTCCTTATCTCAACCCACAAGTTTTACTTTTTCTGAATTCTCTCCCCTATTCCACTGGGTGGGAGGGGGAAGTGAGCGAGCGGCTGCATGGTGCTTAGTTGCTGTCTGGGTTTAAACCATGACACCCCTCCCCATTAATTTTAAAAACCTCAGAGATGTAGAGCTCAGAAAGAAATCATATATTACTAATCTGCTGCAATGTCAAGCACTCAGTGTAGGCTTCCACTAGAGTTTTCAGGAAATTTGTTTTGGTCAAAAAGTGATCATGTAGGTAAACCACATTAATTACTGCCAGGTCAGCTATTTGGCTTCAGAAGTGGTGTAGGGAAAGAAAAACCCGCAAAACCCAAACCCAAAACAATTGAATAGAATTTAGGGAAGCAGCAGTCAGACCAGTAGCCTGTAGATGGCTTACTACAGCCTCGGAGTTAAGGTGTGACAGCCACAGAGGAGGGAGATTTGGAGATAATCCTTCACTGAGAGGGCTTCGTCCTACAGTTTGAAATTGTTTAAAATCCTGAACTGCAAGAGAGAGAGGGGAATTTTATTCCTCTCTTGTCTTACAAGTGTTCAGCCAAGACTTTTAGATGGAGAAGGATTCCCCCACTTTGATACTGTCTGGTGAATGTACAAGAATGTTCAGAGGAAATGTCAAAACCTGATCCATGGTTTTTAATGCTCCCACTTCCTTGCTTGGACTGACTTTTAGTTTATTGTTATCAGCTTAATTCATACCTCCCAGCTACATAAGATGTTCTCAGATATACTTTCTGACACTGATTTGGGAAACCTCTGTAATTATCTGTCATGCAGAATTAGGGACCACAGTGTGAAAGGTTAGATTTGTTTCTTATGAGCTTTGTTTACAGAAAAATCTGAATGTGACATCAAGGGAAGAAAATGATTGGCTATAAAGAAAAACAAGGCAAACCAAAAAAATTTATTATCCCATCTCACTGAGTCTGAGACGATTCAGCAGAGTTTCTGAAGAGATTCTATTAGTAAACAATTAGAAATAGAAATGTTTTTTGACATTTTAGACATGACTTTGATTAAAAACAGACTGCATAGTCCTTGGCTCTTTGCATCAATGGTGTGCCAGCCGGCCTCTCTTGTCTGATGAAGGAGTGCAAAAGCTGTCCGATGAAGGAGAGCAATTCAAGGGAATAATTACATCACCTTATGAATTAAATCTCACCACTGCTATTCCCAGAAAATCTGATAAGCAGCAAGAGCAAGGGGAGCTGCACTGAATTTTCAATGAAACAGTGTGTTCACTTTTGGAGCAGATATTTTCTGCACATTTGGTTTAACCTCATTGTCACAGCCCCAAGAAATAAAGGCTGACAACAAAGAGAAGAAAGTTGCAATAAAAGTTAACCAAGAAAAATACCAAGATACTTTAAGACATTGTCTAAAGCAAACATGCGTATCCAATTGTTATGCAGGGTTCAGTTTCATGTTTTCAGACCTCTGATGTAAACTTGTTGAAATGAGGTTGGAAAAACGAAACTAATTCACATTTTAATTTACATATTCCAAATACTGCAAGGTGGTAAGCTAAACAGAGCCGTGCTGAAATCAAGTATGTTACTGTGTAGACCTTAAGGCAATTTTTATAGCTACAGCTGAGTCACTAAGGCAGCTGGGCCACTCAGTGAAATTAAACATAGTAAATTAAAGTCACATGTAATTGGCTCTCTGTATTTATTGCTCTGTCCCTTTTCAGTGCATCTGAATGTGCTTAGGATCGATTTAATAAAATCTCTTTCAGGAGAATTCCTCTGTTCTCTTTCTTCTACTTTCCTGTAAAAAGGATCTTAGTGAACATCAAAAAACAAATTACAACTAGTATTAAATGAGGTATATATGCAAAATGGTTTTTCAGGGGCTCTCAGGTCTCTCTGTTATTTGTTTGCTTTTCTCCATGGGGGGCTCAGAGGATAACGAATTGATCATTATGACCTGAACTGAGTCTCTGTATTCCTTTTCATACATTTGAGGCAATAATTTTTTTATTTTTTTTTACTTCCTCAGTAGAAGTTGGTAATGAAAACAAATATGTACAAATGAAGTCTATCTTTCCTGTACTCAGACATTTCTTTGACTTTAATAACCTGCCAAAATCTGTCATCAGTGCCATAATTACAATAGCAAGTTAAAAGTGCTCCTCTTCCATTTACTTCCATCTGACACATCTGTTACCAGTATAATCAGTGCTCCCTTGCACTGCCCAATTATCTCCTAAGTGGCAAGGTAAATCTTAACAAGTTAACTGAATGTTGATGCAGCAAGAGCCTAGAAAAAATAAATGTTTTTTCACCATTAGGATCTTCACCATTGTGGGTCATCAAGTGCAACTATGGCCAACCTGCCATCCCAGGAAGGGCTATGCCACCATGCTCCTCTCCTTCCCCCTTCTCAGCCAGCACCAACCGTTCAGCCCCAAACTCAGGTACAAACTGAAGTCCCTGAAATGATCAGCTCGAGTGATGCCTCCCCAGAACTTGTGCTGTCCTGGCAGTACTCAGTATGTTTGAAAGGTGGGGTAACCAAGAGACTGGCAATGCAGTTTTAGTGCCACCATGACATATTCAACTCAGGGAGGGAAGCTGCCTTTTGAATTCAGGTCTGCAAGGAACTCTTTTGAACTGCAGTGGACACCATTTAACAGGTTTGTGTGCAGGGACGTGGTGTCAACTCCTTCCCAGCAGCTTGGCTAGCTCCTTATTCAGTTATTTGTAATTTATACAGAAAGATAGTGAAGGTGTCATGACACACTCAGAAGAGGAGGGTGAGTGACTCAGATTCTCAAATCCCCAGTGGCATGGACTAAGGTGAGACAACTCTCAAGGTCCATATACAAACACTTATTAGATTCCCACAGTGATTAATATATGTCTTAAACTAGGTTTTCCAATAATTGGTTAGGTATATAACAAATTATGGCAAGTAGTAAGGTACACCTTGTATTACTTAACAACTCTAAGAGAAAAGAGAAACAGAAAGAGCCAGGGAGAGAGAGATAAAGAGATCACCAGTCCTGGTTCCAGCATTGGTCCAGGCAACGGGGGGGGTGTCTCTGGTTCATACGGGAGCTCTTCTGTGGATTCCCACCAGTGGCACCTCTCCAATGGTCCCTCCTTACATTCGTCTTACCAGTATGACCCACACTGCTGCTACGGTGGCAGCTTTGTTTCAGGTTCTTCCCCCTTTCCCCAGGTAACGTGTAGCACAATTTGGGTTGAGAGACAAGTCACATATGTTTAGCGTAATCTCCATAGTCTTCATTAGCATAACAAGCTTCACAAGTTGCACCAGAGCAGAACCGTCCTGTCTCCACAGGGCTTCCTCTGCCAGCCGCATCCTTTGCTATTCCTCCAGCGTGGGTAGCCTTATCAGTCCATTGAGCACAAGGCCTGCATTAGTCAGTTCAGGGTACTTGTGAGTGTTTGAGACATTCCTGGGAGAGGCTCCGAGGGCTTCCACCCCCCTTCCCACTTATCTTTAGCAAGTTTCGTCTCTCCCCTTCATGCTTCCCTCAGGCTGCTTCTCTCAAATCTTCATTTCGGGGGAGTTACAAGCCATCTCCTACAGAAAGGAAAGTACTCAGGCTCTAAGAGCATTTCATATGTCACAGTAAGTATGTCCCTGAAAGTAGACACAGCTCTAATAGGGTGACATAAATACTGACTTAAGACAAGCCTAAAAAAAAAAATTCAGTAAAAATAAATAAACAGACAAATGAATGTCTCCCTGCTTTTCTTCTTTTCCTTTCTATTCCTGCATTCTCCTAGATTTCCACCCTTTCTGTGGCCACTCTTAAAACAATTAAAACACAAGGATTTTAAAACTGCTTGCTTTGTTCCTAGGCTGTGTAGCAGTGATGGTGGATGCTGCAGCTCCCCAGTGAGGAAGCATTCGTTAAACTCCAGAAAAAGTAATTCTATGACATGTCTGCAAAATCACCCTAGTCTGTCAAATACAGCGTGGCCTGAGGGTATTAGATCCTGGGCTTTATCACTCAGCATTGTAAGAACAAGGAAGGACACTGAAGCTTTCACCGCATGAAAGTTAAAAGGAGACAGAACCATAACCTCATCTGTGGACAGTTTTGGTTGTGAACAAGAACTACAGAGCCTTCCCCTTCTTACTAAATTTGAATGGGACTGCTAAAACACATTAGTTATTCTGCATTACCTTGCCTTACTCCCCAAAAGCCATTTTGTTCCCATTGCAAAGTTTAACAGATTATGTGGCTAGCTTTGAGTACAAAGTCTACCCTGCTCCTTCTTGCTAGTGCCATTCAGCACCATGCTACTTCTTTGCATTTCAAGGACAAAAGAAGACTTTACATCATTAACATTGGGCTAATTACTCCAAACGGCCTCATCACACTTCACAAAGAAAGGAAGTTCTTGCCATTTATAAAATAGATAGATTGATCTCATACCAAAGTGAATCAGTCAAAACGTAAAAAGCACGCAGAAAGTAAAAGTAACAACATCTAACAGATTTAAAAGCCCTTTTGTAAACAAGAAGGATCTTCATTAACGTAACGGAATACCAAATGTTACCAAAACCAGTGTTTCTGACAGATTCACATTAATTTCTCCAGTACTCGCTGGAAAGCAATTAGCTATTAAAGGCTTTTTTCTTTTTCCTTAATATGTAATTTAAAGTAATTTAAAAACTGTCTTCTTTTATAATAGGTGGGGGAAACAGAATGATTTATTTTGCTTTATATACAAAACAAACTGCAGAAGATGTGTCAAAAATTTCTAAGAACCACAGTATGATACAACAAAACTGAAACTGTTACCAGAAAAGAAAAAAAAAAATTAAAATGGCAAGATTATCATTTTATATATCACAAATGCTGCACTATATTATTCTTATCTATACATTCCAGCAGCAGCTTTAAAGTGGTCAGCTCATGTTCTAGTAAGCACCCAGATTAACATAGACTGGTCTACCCTCCTCTCTAACTGAGCTGGTACTGGTCTACCTCAGTGCCTAAACCAGCTAGTGCAAGCTAGGTTGAGTGCTGACTCCCTCACTGAAATCAGGTATCTCACCCTAGCAACATTGGATTTGCCCATGGGAAAAAAATGTCAACACAATAATGAACTCTTCTAAGACTCAGCATGCCCATCTGCCTAAGTACTCGAATTGTAGACTTAGAAATAAGTACTGAGTTTGGTTTTCAGAACAGATGATCCCACCAAGTGGGGGAAACAGGTTGCTAGAATGGGAATAGGTAACTCACTCTTTCATTCTGACTTTACAAATACTTGCTTAGACTGACTATTCATTTACAACTTTTTACCTCTTTCTATTTTTGCTCATGCAAATTTCTCCTGCCACCTTATAGTTCTTTTTTAAGCAGAAAAGGTGAAAGGAGAGGCTTTAAAAATGACCACAAGTGCATGGAGAATTGTAGAAAGGGCTCCAGTGAAAAAAAAGTAACATGTAACCATGTCAGGAAGACAGCACTTCAAAGTAAGGCAGAGATGCTGAATCAATTATATTGCCAACTTTAATTCTCATAGTTCATAATTTCAAAGAGATTGACTTAGCAATCTTTCCAGTATTTTGAAACATAATGACTCGATGTTACATTTCCAATGCTGCCCTCAGGGTCATTGCACAGGAGGCAAAATGCTTCCTGGGCGTCCCTGGCTGACTGTCAGACTGTGGTCCTGCACGGCTGTGCCCTGCCGTGTTTCTCTTCTAAGGATAACTGCATAGCTTCAGGCTCCTGAGCTGTCAGAGAGACTGACACCTTGAATTATCAATGAGCTCCCTCTCTCTCTTCCTCCACCCTTCCTACTTTCTTCAAGAGCTGCTCAGCTGACCTGACAGAATATTTCTCTTATTCCTAGGGGAAAAGGATCTCGTTTATTTTCATACAAATCTGCCAGCCTCAATTCATCTGCTTACTACAGTGCAAGTAATTTGGTGCATTTGCTTCAAAGAAAGACATTAAGCCAATTTAGCTAACTCAAGACATTTCCCCAGAGGAGGACAACACAGATCTAGAGGAAAAGCCCTCTCCCCTTCATTGTCCTTCTCCGGCAGAAGGGTTTGCTGGAGACGGGGAAGACCATGTGTAAGTTTGGGGCAGGGGCTAGAGCTGCATGAACACTTTTCCAACTCACTTGATTCTGAGCTGGGCCAAAGTGCTCAAGGTGTCCCTTCACAAACAAGACCATATCTAGACCTGAAGAGGACAGTTCCAGTCTGGTAGCAGGTTAAAGTTATTTCAAAGCTACTGAATACAGCCACCTCTCGTAAACCAGCTGTTATGACCTGTTGAAGTTAACACATTAAAGAGTGCTTTTTCACGTGAAGAAGTGTAGGAAAGGCTGGAGGAAGACTCTTTTCAGCTATGTTGCAGCACTAGAAACCTCTGAGGTCTGTGTAGCCAAAAGGCAAGGCAATTCAAAGGGAGTGACAATAAAGAATTCCCTTGTCAACTTAGCAGAATAATGAAAGTATCTGGGTATGTAACCTTAGTGAAGACTGTTGCAGATTTTCTCAGCTGTGTTATTCCCAGAGTATGTCCTCAATACAGTGACTGTAATCTGTAATTCTGAACATAAGTGTATTGGGTTTGTGTGGCAAGGTTTTGGTAGGGGGCGGGGGGTGGGCTACAGGGGTGGCTTCTGTAAGAAGCTGCTAGAAGCTTCCCTTATGTCTGACAGAGTCAATACCAGCCGGCTCCAAGATAGACCCGCCCCTGGCCAAGGCCGAGCCCATCAGCAATGGTGGTAGTGCCTCTGGGAGAACAGATTTATGAAGGGGAAAGAGTTGCTGCACAACAGCAACTACAGCCAGAGAGAGGAGCGAGAACATGTGAGAGAAGCAGCCCTGCAGACACCAAGGTCAATGAAGAAGGAGGGGGAGGAGGTGCTCCAGGCTCTGGAGCAGAGATTCCCCTGCAGCCCATGGTGAAGACCATGGTGAGGCAGGCTGTCCCCCTGAAGCCCATGGAGGTCCACGGTGGAGCAGATATCCACCTGCAGCCCGGGGAGGACGCTACGCAGGAGCAGGTGGGTGCCCAAAGAAGGCTGTGACCCTGTGGAAAGCCCACGGTGAAGCAGGTTCCTGGCAGGACCTGTGGATCTGTGGAGAGAGGAGCCCACACTGGAGCAGGTTTTCTGGCAGGACTTGTGACCCCATGGGGGACCCACACTGGAGCAGTGTGTGCCTGAAGGACTGCACCCCATGGGAAGGACTCACATTGGAGAAGTTCATGGAGAACTGTCTCCCACAGCAGGGACCCCATGCTGGAGCAAGGGAAGAGTGTGATTAGTCCTGCCCCTGAGGAGGAAGGAGCAGCAGAGACAACATGTGATGAACTGACTGTAACCCCCATTCCCCATCCCCCTGTGCCACTGGGAGGGAGAAGGCAGAGAAAATCAGGAGTAAAGTTGAGCCTGGGAAGAAGGGGGGGATGGGGGAAGGTGTTTTAAGATTCAGCTTTATTTCTTATTATCCTACTCTGATTTGATTGGTAATAAATGAAACTAATTTCCCCAAGCCGAGTCTGTTTTGCCCATGACAGTAATTGGTGAATGATCTCTCCCTGTCCTTATGTCGATCCACAAGCTTTTTATTATATTTTCTCTCCCCTGTCTAGCTGAGGGGGGCAGTGATAGAGCGGCTTTGGTGGGCACCTGTCATCCAGCCAGGATCAACCCACCACAGAGAAAAGAGAAATATCAGGTACATTTATTATGGAGTTGTCTAGTACCGTTACAGATGTCTTATTAGTGTTCTTCTTATGATCTCTTCCCCCACCTCAAGCCCATGCATGGATTTATAATAGTGAAGGCTGAATCAAAACTGAAATAAAATGGTATTTTCCTCTACTGGGAACTAAGCATACCCTAAATGTAACTCCACCAGCTCCACCAACATTCCAGCTCCACCCTTTATTTTAATTCTGGTCATATGTGCTTTTCCCAAGTCCTGACCAGGTTGTAATGGAAATTTTTCCAGGCTGGAAAAATTCTGATGAGATCTTTTTCTTTTTTTCTTTTTCCTTCTTTTTTTTTTTCTTCCCCACTTTTCTGCCATCTTGCTTGCCCCATTTGGGGGGAACCTGGAATAAATCTTGTCTGTATGGAATCCAGACTCGTATTTCAGCACACTGTGCTTTATTATACTTACTTTCAAAGCTTTTGGGAGGGAATAGTAGGGAAATGGAGTAAATGGTGGGGAACACAGGTTTGGGGAAAGATGGACTGCACTGGGGACATAAAGGGAATATTTAAGGGAAAACCTTATATTAGAAAACTTGTATTTCAGTCTGTGCATATACTATGCACTATACAGTCAGTAGATTTAAGGAATATTTTTCTGGCAAGAAAAGTCGTGCCTTTGAAAGCAGAACAGTTTTTAATAAGCATACAAGTGATGGAATAAAAAAGAAAAGAATGGGGGTAGCTGACAGGGACAGAATAGAGTGGATATTCAGAAGGGGCAAAGAAGAATGCTTTGGGGACAGGGATGTCAGACTGTTATTGCTGTTGCGACGAGAGAAGTGAGCAATGTGTAATCTTATAAGGATTTCCTGCCCATTCTAGCTTCAATGGTAACTTTTTTTTTTTTTTAATAAAGACACTATCAGCATGTGCCTACTAAATGACTATGCCTTAAATCAGGAGATGATTATGTCACAGCTATTTCAGGATAAGTTACCATATGATCATACTAAAAAAGTAAAAAAGTCATGGAATTTTCTTTTTTAAAATCAAAAAACACTACAGCACTGCACAAAAAAATAACATTTTCCAGCTCGGTGCTGAGGACTGGCCTGTGAACTGCAATAATGAGGGATAATTTTAAACATGCCCTTTATAAGCCCAATTTAGTTTTACATTCTCTCTATAAGTTTTCTTATCTGATTGGGTTTTTCATATGGACACAGCTTTTGTTGAGGACCCACTAGCCTTTCAGAAGTTGATATTTAAGGATCATGTTCTCCAAGCTCAAAAATGGTCCATCCCATCAATTAGGAAATCAAGCAAAGGTGGCAGGAGGCCTGCATGGATGATCAAGGAGCTCTTGTCTGAACTTGGACATAAAAAGGAAGTGTACAAGAGGTGGAAGTAGCAGCAGGTATCCCAGGAGGAGTATAAAGCTGCTGTCCCACCTTGCAGGGGTGGGGTCAGGAAAGTCAAGGCTGACCTGGACTTGCTGCAGGGAGCAGGGGATCTGAAGGAAAAGAAGGCAGGTTTCTACAAATACATAACAGTAAAAGGAAGACTAGGGAAAACATGGTCCTGCTGCTGAATGGGGCAGGGGAGCTGGTGACAAAGGACACAAAAAAGGTCAAGGTACTCAACATCTTCTTTGATTCCGTCTTTATCAGTAAAAATGGCCTTCAGGAATCCCAGGCCCCTGAGACCACTGAGAAAATCTGCAGCAAGGAAGACTTAGCCTTCATAGAAGAAGACCAGGTTGGGGAGCACTTAAAAAAAAAGGATATACATAAGTCCATGGGCCTGATGGGATGCACACATGGGGGCTGACGGACCTGTCTGATTTCATTGCAAGGCCACTCTTGATAATCTTTAAATAATCGTGGTGACTAGTATAGGTGCCCAAGGACTGGAAGAAAGCAAATATCGCTCTTAGCTTCAAAAAGGGAGAAAGACCCTGGGAAATACAGGCTGGTTAGCCTCACTTTGATCCCTAGTGGAACAACTAATACTGGAGACCATTTCCAGGCACATGAATGGTAAGAATGTGATTGCAAGTAGTCAGCAGGGATTTAGAAGGAGGAGATTATTCTTAATGAAATAGCATTTTACAATGAGGTGACCATCTTGGTGGATGAGGGGAGAACAGTGGATATTCTTTACCTTGACTTTAGTGAGATTTTTGACAGACTCCTATAACACCCTCATAGGCACCATGACAAACTATGGGTTAGATAAATGGACAGTGAGGTGGACTGAAGACTCACTGAACATTTGGGCCTAGAGGGTGGTGATCAGTGCACAAAGTCCAGTCTGTGGTATACTAGCAGTGTACCTCAGGGGTCAATAATGGGGTCAACACTGTTTAACACCTTCAATAATGACCTGCATGATGAGACTGAGTGTACCCTCAGCAAGTCTGCAGGTGATATAAAACTGTGAGGAATAATTAGTATAGCAGGTGGGTGATACCATTCAGAAGGACCTTGACAAGCTGGAGAAATACACAAACAGGAACCTTACGAAGTTTAAAAAAGGTAAGGGCAAAGTTCTGCTCATGGGCAGGGATAATCCTAGGCAACACTACATGCTAGGATCTGACCAGGACTGGAAGCAACTTTGCAGAGGAGGACCTCAGGTCCAGGTGGACAGCATGCTGACCATGAGCCAGCAGTGTGCTCATGCAGCAAAGGCAGCCAACTGCCTTCTGCACTGCATTAGGAAGACCATTGCCAGTAGGAAGAGGGAGGTGATCCTTCCCCTCTACTCAGCACTGGTGAAACACCTCTGGGTCCCATTCTGGGCTCCCCAGTACAGGGAGACATGGACATACTGGAGTGAGTCCACTGAAGGGCCAAAAAGATGATTAAGGGACTTCAGCATCTGTCATACAAGGAGCAGCTGAAAGAGTTGGGAGTCTAGAGAAGAGAAGGCTCATGGGGATCTTATTCATAACTGTAAATACCTAATGGGGAGGAATAAAGAAGATAGAGACAGACTCTTCTCAGTGAGGCCCACCTGCAGGAGAGGAGGCAATGGGCAAAAACAAAAAACCCAAATAAACAAACCATAAAATTCAATCCAAACACAAGAAAACACTTTTTTTTTTTTTTTTTTTTTTTCCCCCCCGTGAGGGTGTTGAAACACTAGACCAGGTTCCCCATGGAGATGTGGACTCTCTGTCTCTGGAGATATTCAAAGTCCGACTGGACAGGGCCCTCAGCTACCTGCTCTAGGCAACCCTGCTTTAAGCACAGCGGGGTAGGCTAGACAATCTCCAGAGGTTCCTTCCAGCATCAACCACTATGTGATTCTGTAAACTTGCAAGTGTAAGACTGTAATTGTAGGACTGACAGTTTATACAATTCACATCAGCTTCATCCATCAACTTAGCTACATTCAATAGCATTAACTATGAGAGTCACATATACCAACAAAATAAAATAAACTGGAGATCTCATATCATTAAAAATGTACGTCCAGGTTTAGTTACTCTCATGTGATAACAAAAATCTGAAATAAACTCTGATAAAAGACATATGGAATTAAGGCAGAGAATACACTTTCCTCCATGAAGTGAATAGGAGTTTGGCTTTTCATTTCAACAAGGACAAGATATGTATGGTGACAGTGAATAATGTCAGACCCCTGGAATCTTCATGGAATATACAAAGGTGCAGCTTCAGAATAAAGTAGCAGCCTTTGTGTGAATTTTATTTCTTGGCTTGCTGAAATTGAAAAGTTAATGCCATTTGGGGTTTGTTTTGATTTTTTTTTTTAATTTATAGGGATAATTGCTTTAGCAGCAGTAGCTTTAATTGTAGCAATTAGCAATGTCACTTTTTTCCTCTTAAAAAAAAATTCCAGCTGTGAGTGTGGAAAGAAATTTTTAAAAAAATGAGATTAAAGGTACTGAAGGCTTCTCATTATGGCATATTTCATTTATACTCTCACTAAATAAAGAGACAGCAGGATGATTTTCATTTTTGAGCTTAACATGCAGTTTTGAGAAGAAAAAAACCATGACCATGTGAAGGAATGGTACAGACCACAAAAAATTCTGTCTAGTCTAGGAGATCATGTTTTCTTCACCTGAACAAAAGTTTAGTTTTCTATTTCAAAATTCCCTTTGTCTTGATGTGCTGCTTACCCAAAGGCAGGTGAATGACAACAAAAGCTTAAAGACTATCCAATAAATACATAACTAAACAACTCCTGACATTTGTTCCCCATTTTGCGTCCTTTTCTTGTGCCCTTACTCTGTATTGGTAAAGCTAATCCGCTTACTGACTGCTGCATCTTCTATTCATTCATCACAGTGTTTGTGTAACTGCGAAAAGAAAAAGAAACTCAGTAATTTACATTTCCAAAGAGCTTTCTGAAATTTTTCTAGAAATATGTTGTATGTTCAGCCTTTCCCCATTTTGCAAGCTCAAATAGTGCATCAACTTCATCCTCTTGGGAGGCAGGTAATGACAGAGGAGCTCGGTAGCTCCTCCTCTTGCCCCATCCTCCATCTTCATAAAGCAAACACTAGTAGTGCCTAGTAAGGCCAAGTTGGATAGAGATGCTCCATCTCTACTAGCCAAGTGAAATGTCATGGGCAGACAGTAAATCACTTACAGAAGCACATCGTTGGTCAGAGATAGAGCACAATGGCATGGGAATTAGCTTCTTATATTGCTTTTTACCATCAGTCTCTACTCAACAAATGGGTATCCCAGTGTCCTCAAAGTCACACCAGATGCTTTTGACTCTTTCTTGCAAACCCGTCTCACAATCCTCTCAATCTATTACAGGAGCCTTTTAAAAAAAAAAAGAAAAGATTCTGGGCAAGCAACTGAAATTAAGGCATGCCAGCTGCATCAGCCAAATTGAAAGAGGAATACATTTTTAAAGGAAGGATAAAGAGACAAGACATTTGGGTGGCCTTTAGATGAATAACTATGGTAATCCTAGTACTGTTCAAGGGCTCTGTTTCAGATGCCATTAATAGACTAAGCAGCTGCATATTTAAGCCACTTTTGAACTGTTCTTCCAGCCATACAGGCTGCACCTCTCTAGCAGCCTAAGTGCAATTTCTTCTTTTCAGCCAGCACATAGCATATTTAATAGTCTATTATATATCCTGAGGTAGTCCAAAGTGATATACAGCAGTTATTCTATGAAATGCTGATTTGCAGCTAAGTATAATTTCCTGGCACATCACATATTAACATAACACAAGATGGCAACTGACTAGTATGCCTTTTGAGAAGAATATTGCTATAAGGGGAAAAAAAGGCAGAAATATGTAGCTTCTTAGGCTTACATTGTGAACAAAAGGCTTTAATGCACTAGAATATAGAGACTTTCACTATATTCCCAATTTTTTTCCCTTTATGCTCCAGCAAGCAGGACACACAAAGTGAATTTAACTCTGGATAGTTGCTCAGGTACTCTTGTGACAGCACTTTGTAGGAGGAATGATGGGAAGGGTGAAAGAGTGAGGTCTCACTGTTAAATGAGGAATATAAATATCTTCCTTGCAATAAGGCAGAAAGTCAGTGATTTGAGGTCAAATCATTGTCTGGAGAAAAGACAAAAGGAAGAAGGAAAGAAGAAAGGATATCAAAACAATAGGAAATATGAAATTGGCATATACGGGACAGAATAGTTGGTCAGGAAAAAGAACAAATAAAGTATGTATCTTCAGAAAAAAAAAGCATATATGAAAATTTTAAGAGAAGTTTGAATATGTATCGGTTAGGATCTTTGGAAGTTTTGAGTTTTGGTCTCCCTTTAGAGAAGGCCTATTATCATCAAGCTTTCAAATTAGAAGGTGTGAATGTAGATTAAATCCAGTGATAAACTACAACCTAGAAAAACTTCTGTAGAAATTGAATTTTGGCTGTGAAATGAATACAGGATCAGTCTGTGTTTCAGTTAGAGGAATTTGTTCTTAACCATCTGTTCCACATCTTGAATTAATATTAGAGCCTTCCCTGGAGTGGTTTTGGAGTCTTAAATAATTCTGCTTCAAGAAAACAGCCAGAGCAACAAACAGGTGGGATCAGCCCTGATCAACATGAGTGATGTCCAAAGGCATTGCTTTGGATAGCAGTAGCGGGAGTATCCAACAATGTCTATTCTCCAAGCACACTGCAGATTAGGTTGTGTGGATGCCAGGGTTGTAAAGAGAAGGAAAACAGGTTATTATTAGCTTCTGACATCACTGCAAATGTACAAAGAGGGGAGGGAAAGGGGAGGGAAAGATTAATTTTAATGGCTTTTACTGGTAAATGAATTATTATTGTTATAGAGAAAAATTAAGCTAGCTGACCAAATATAATTTATTCTTTGCAAGTTTTCATTTTAGGATCTTTTCGAAGGGAAACATTTTAAAGAGGATAACTTTCCTTAAAGTAGTACTCAGGGGAGTGATCCAGCTGCACTAAAATGTCTAGCAGCTGAGTTCAGCTTCCTTTAAAGACCATTTCATTATGGCAAATAAAGATACAAGGGCAAGATACCCAATACATTTGTGCTACCAAATATTTGTAAAAGTTCAGTTTTTCATTAAAAATTCCATGCCACACAGTTAACTTGTAAAAGATGAGGCATTTATTCCTGTACATAACATTCCTGAGAGAGCTTCTCCAGACCCCTGCTATGAACTTCCAGATACCCTCCAAAAGGTCTGTCATTTGTTCAGCCCTGGCCACCAGATCCTCAACAGAAACCATAGAAGCATCACCTAGAGCATACCTCTGTTATGAAATTCAGTGTACCACCAACTTCAATAATAATGTAGAGGTCAACATTCAGTCCACTTGTGGTAGTTACCATAGGTCGTCCCCTCATTAAAGGAATGATGCTGTTTAAGTGAGGACTACATGCTGACACTTTGCTCACTCATGGGGGTTTCGGTCTGTGCTAAACTTTGTAAAGTTTCCTGGAGCTTTGAACAATTATGTGAAGATGGACAAATATGGGATAGTTAGTTTCTGCATTTCTTCTGAAGGCTGTTCATCACTTTGTACTACTTTTTTAAATACTAGATGAATTAATACTGTAAATAACTAGAATGTTGTCCTTTTACACTTAATGAGCAACTGTAACATCTTTCCTCTCATCTACTTTATCTTAACAGTGAGTTTGCATTTGTAAACTCCTTCCTTTTATATTCATTTTTCCAAATTGTTTCCCTGAGTCATCCTTGCCCTCCAGAGAGCATTAAAAACCATCTATGGATTAATATTCAGGCCTGTGAATCCCACAGTTCACATCCTAAATTCAATAGGATTTTAGCTCCTTTGAAGCCTAGGAGTCCTTAAGCTGTTGATGGCAAGAATCTGAGGCTATAGTGGTAATGAGGATGTGCTGGACTTGGACACTGAATTGGTGTGAATCCACCAATAATTGGGGCTCATTTGCCTTCTTCCTATTTGTCTATATTTTACATAGTGGATTTTGCTTCTGAGACTTCTTAAAAGGTGTAATTGATACTTTATCCCAGAGTGTGAGTGCAGGTGAAAGAAGGTGTAAAAGCCAGTGCCCTCCTTGCCCTGCTAAGATGTTGTACTATGATATGAGGCATCACTCATTCCACCTCAGTCAACCTGCAGGAGAATCATGGCTGCCTTTTGCATAGCAAGGCACACTGAAATAAGAGTTTCCCTTTCTCCGGTCCAGAACATCATCTCCAGGACCTCAGAGAATTTGACTGGCATTTGCTGACTGCTAAGCAAGTACATGTTGTAGGACTGATGTGAGATGCTGAGGTGTCCCTCTTTTTTTCTTTCTCTTTAACTCTGCAATTGCTTTTAACCTACCTCTCCTCTCTGCCTCTCTCTGCCAGAGATGGCTATATGATTATCTCAAACATTCAAAGCTTCACAAGCTATTTGCCTGAAACTTACTTCCTTTGGATTAGATAGGAAAGGCTTGGGAGCTCAGCTGCTGTTCAGGTGAGGGAACATGAGGGTAAACCATATCAAAAATCTTAGTATGCGCAGGATGATTCCTCAAGATCCTGCATATGCCCAGTGTTTTATAGGTGAGTCCCAACACTGTCATTCTCACTGTATAAGCAGAGTAACTAAGGACACTTAGGAAAGTTTTGGATTCTTTGCATACCTTTCTGTTGGTCTAAGCTTTAACATTAGACTGCTTTACCTCACTGTAGCCTCACAGCAGTGCACAATGTAAGCAAAGAGTATCAATTAATATTTCCTAGACATCTGGGCCAAAATCTTGTTTCAATATGAATCTGTTCCAGTAATTTCACTGCTCTCTCTTCCTTATGATTACATATTAAATGAAACCATGACTGTGAAAATAATTAATTTTTCTAGAAATCCTGTGTGGGATCTCTGTCCAGAGCAGCTGCAAAACAACTTAAAATTTACTCATTCAGGTTGGAATAAATTTTAACAGGTTTGGAGAGCTTGTGAATATCATATCATCATAAGAATATCACATTATCAGTGATACATACAAACAGCCTCTGATGTGTACCCAGAAAAATATGGTAACTTTTTAATGAGGACTAAATGCTGCATTCAAAAATACAGAATACTTCTCATCCAGTGTTTGCTGCTCTTCCTCATGGGACTGTTGAATTTGAATAATACAAACCCTACAGAGCATTGGGGGCACAAAGGCTTAAGCTGCTTATACTTCCAAGAAATATACCTGGAGAGTACCTGAAAACACCACTTTGTAAAGGTCAGGCAGATATTTGAATCACCACTTTTCTGGCACATTTCTTCTTACATCGAGGAGCCAAAGCTAAGGGATATAACTGAAATTTTACCATTTGACTTCAGTGTGTATTCAGTGAACTTCATAAGCGTGTCTTCATAAACCAATAAATTATTCAGTTCCTTTGCTGTTTAACTGAATCTTTTACACTGAGAAAGAAAAATGCTTTAAAACATAAGAAATGACAGTCTTAAAAAAAAAAGTCACATGAACCCACATCACCTTTTGCATGATTCAAAGACAATAGAGCATCTGAACTAAGACACTTGTCATCATTTAAGCCTAAATATTTCATTATAAAGGTCCTCCTGGAATTCTGAATTAATGTTACTCCTCCTCCCCATATTCACAGTGGTCATTTCAGAACTATTGAATTATAGAGCACCTTACACTCACCTTGTCTGCTTGCTCCAGCAGCAGGTGCTGGCTGTGATGCAGTGCTTCATGGCAGCGTCACTGGTGACTACGCTGCTTTACCTCACTTAACATTGTTGGTGACTTGGGAATTTAGGTTATTGTAACAGAATAATAAATGTTTCAGACTTTTCTTAACAAATTGGCAGAGCTAACAAACGTGTATATTATGTTTTGGATTAAAGGTTCTTCAGATATTGCAGAGCAGGGCACTAAGACTGTCAAAAGCTCTAGAAAGTACTTCTGACATATAGTATGAGGCCTCTGAGCAAACCCTATAATTATTTTTCTCCTGCTGTGTTTACTTCAAAAGTCACATGTGGTGATGAATTCTTTAAGGAAAAGTATTGATAGGCTGCACTCAAAGGGGCTGGCATTTGCCAGCAGGCTAACAGACTCCCCCACCAAAAAATACCCTTAAAAATTAGACTTTTTGTTGTTCTTGCAATGTTCAAATTATTATTCTTCTAGCACAAATGGTTAGGATGACTGGGTGACATCTCCTTCTGTCAACAAAAATGACTGGAGCAGATTAGCATTTGCCTAGAAACACCATAAATTTTTTTTATTCTCTCTCTCTATCTAAAGTAGAAATGCTTTCCTTTCAACAATTTTAAAGACTTAGGTTGGTCTTTCACAAACACAAGGCTTCCAAAGCCA
Source organism: Haliaeetus albicilla (assembly GCF_947461875.1). NCBI lineage: Eukaryota > Metazoa > Chordata > Aves > Accipitriformes > Accipitridae > Haliaeetus > Haliaeetus albicilla. Next base: position 38,100,582 of record NC_091516.1, read on the forward strand.
TGTCTGTAGATTTCAAAAGTATTATTTATAAAGCAATGCACAATTTAATCAAAGGAAGGTATACAACCTTTGAGGTAAAAATGACTAATTCAATGATAGAAATAACTTTGATACTATTCTTCTCTAGGATTCTGATGATGTTTCCTAATTGTAAAGATACAGCCAGCAGCTGAGGCACAGCTTTTACATAATTTTGTGTGGGTGGAGGTTTACGCCTGACCTTATGTTGGTATAAAGAACTCAAAAAAATGGAAACATACAGTTTTAAAATCATTGTCATCACAATATTGTCATATTATTTTTATGTGGCACATCTTTTATCTGGGACTTTTCTTCCCTAGATATTTTTTTTTCCCAAAAGATGGCTTTAAAATGGTTTATGTATAATATAGTACATCCTAGTATTTTGAAATCAGATTGGCTCATTAATCAACAGTCTGTAATGACTACAAAGGGAAAACACAGGAAGCATCACCTTAAGTCCAGTTTTCCTGTAAACTGAGAGCACACATTGGCAAACACTCTCTTCTTTGTTCTCATTCCCATCCCTTGTAACTTTAATTTTTTTTATAGCACAAGAAAATCTGCATACAAGGAAAACCAATGTGTGTCACATTTCAAAGAGAAATAAATCAGTAATCAGGCAACGCGTTTCTGGGCAAATATAACAAGCCTGCAGTAGCACTGAAAGGCAGGGGAGCATAAGCCAAATAGCTCAGAAACATGCCACCTCGAGAGCCTTATGAAAATGACCTTATACATAAAAAGAAGTGCAGCAGTCAGACTTGGCTGGGACCTTAGGAGATCTTATAAATATGAGACCACCAGCAGCCAATTAAAAGCTTCATGTCTGTCACACACCTCTAACTATTTCACACTTTACTGTGTTTCCTTACATAGAAAGTAATTAACAATTAACCAATGTAAAAGACTAAAATTGTGTGAGAGAAAGGACAGCAAACCCCATTTCCAGAAAAGACTGTTATAGAGTTTTGTTACAAGGGGAAGCACATGCTAGTGCTACCTTGGTTTTGGGTCCCCAGCTGGTTCTGGTGCTGAGGAAGCCAAACCTGGAGTATCCCATGTTTCATCTGTAGCTGGTGACAGTTTGTGTATGAAAATCTACCATGAAAATTAACTCTTCAACTTTAAATGTCATAAGCAAAGGTCTTTGCTGTCTGACCCACAGCAATTAAAATTAAGCATTTTTCCTTTGTAATTTCTACACCTTCAGGGAAATCCATTCTTTGCCAGACAATAGTTTTGGTATTGTCCTACCTGAAACATTATATGGAAGTTATTTTATAGCATAAGTATGAACTTGCTCCTGAGAGCTTTAGGGTATGCAAATGTTTCAATTTGATATAATTGATGTGATATCTGAGAAAAAGGATCGCATCGTTTTTTTCTCAGTGCAAAAGAATGAACATACATCCCTCATTAGTAAACTGAGTTCACTGATAAGATAAACAGGTGTTCATCTGTTGTTTCTCAGTCATACTCAATTTCCCATGAATAAACAATAGAAACATAATTAGTTTCAAGAAATACAAACACGTTAGTGAAGTTGTATGCTTTTGTTAGTCACTTTATTTATTGTGTACTTCTGAGCACTAGTGCTGAAACTAATTTAGAATCTTCTTAGCTGGTGATATAGGATGTAGTTACAGGATGTTCTGATTGCATCTGATTTTTGAAGTGAATCTTTGCTTTCTACAGGTAGTTCTAAACAATTTCTTTCAGTCTCTGTAAACTATGTCCATTTTCATATACCTGATTTTGGAGAAATGAAGATAATGAAATATAGCAAGACAACATAATGCTATAACATTTTCTGCCCAGAAATTGTAAGTCTTTCAAGATGAAGTCCGTTCTTGGGGAGATTTTCTGACCAATTTCCCAACCAAAGAGCTTTGATAAGAATCTAAACTTCAGAGCACTTCACCTAAACTAGTAATTCTTTTGAGGTCTGCCCTTCACTAATACTTATGAGTAATTTGCTTTGACTGAGAGTAATTTAAGCAGATCTAGCTAACTAAAAAACCTCACTAAATCAAGAAGGATGAGGGTTTACAAAATTTCAGCAGTTTTCTAAGGAATGACGTGACACTGAAGATCTCTGACATATCTGCAAGATTATTCAGACAACTCACATGGGCTGAAAGACTGTAGACTATGTTGAACTTGAGAAATTGAAGAGACCAGATTAATTTACAATAATTAATATATTGGACTGTATTTCTTCTAGTTGATTTTTCTATCAACCATAATAGACCAAGTGGGTTATTCCCTTGGCTTTCAACTATGTACAATAGAAATAATAAGTCCTATTGGTTTCAGGATCTATGGTTTGAAGAAGCAATACATACGCTGGTATTTTCTTCTAATCTTTTCCTTTGTGACATTCTTCCATTGAATTTGGAAATTCAGTTTTTACTGCTCTGCAGAGTTTTGTGCTCTCCATGGCCCAAACATGTGCACCCTCAGGACACAGCCTGAGGCAGAAAAAAACTGATGGCAAGCAGGAGTTCCTAGCAATTCTAAGACTTTATGTCGAGCCCCTCTAATATATACACAACATTTTAGTACAAAGCCACTTTTTCAGTACAATCAAGGCAGAGTATAAAGTTAGGAAAACAAAAGTATGAAAGCAAGATACAGTGTTGTGAAGTCAATGCATAAAAAGGAAAGCAACATTACTCCTTCTACAGGTACTCTCTATTGCATGGCATGCAATTAATGATAATTAAACAATGAGACATTAATTTCAAATTCTTTCATAATGTGCTAGATTTTCTCAAATTTTCCTAATATGGCAAAAGTGAAATTAACATATACAGTCCCTGCCTGTATAATACATGTCAGAAGCCTCTTTTTGTTAGTACTCAGGGTTTAAGCCCACTGTAGCAGGCTTCTGCTGGCTTGATCAGAAATTGTCCCTGCAGTTGCTCTTTTTTTATGAGCAGAGAGAAAGATGATTGGTTCCCTTTAACTATGTCATAGAGTCATTCCCTCCAGGAAAAATCCGTAAAGACTGTTGAACACTCAAAAACAGTGCTGAGTAACCGCCTCATCTATTTGCTTACATGTTCTTACTTGAAATCAAGTCAGCATCTGTAAGATTTTTTTCTTTTTCTGGTCAATGGATTTGCAAATAAATATGGCTTGTATTATGCTGATTTATCTCTTTTTTACATCTGTTCACTGTTCTCTCCAAAATTAATTAAGATGGGGTTTCAAGTGTTAAGAGGTTGAGTATAAATTTTCAGTCATATTATCTAGTTCTTTTCAAGTCCTAAAAAAGAACCCAGCGTTGTTTAGAAATGTGACCATCACTCAATTCAGTAAGACTATGCACTGCATGTAGGGCAGCCCAAACCTCTTTTTTGTTATATTTTATCTCCAGGAAATCTACCATTCTGACAGTGCAATATAGTGAAAAGCATGAAAGCTGAGCCATGAATGTTACTCTAGCCATACAAAGAAGTGTGCTGACAAGTACATGGAGGGCTAATCCTCTTCAAGTTGTTCTTAAAATGAAGAGGGACTGTGGACTCTAGCAGCAAGGGCAACTCTGGAAGCACATGTTTCTGTCATCCTTTGTCCTTCCCATTTCAAGCTACATGTTTTTATCCTTCATGTGGAAATACTGCATTTTCCCCAGATCCTTTAGTATGTGCTGACTGCTAAATGCATTGCTTCATGTGGAAACAATTGCATAGGCTTCTTCACAGCATTCCTGTCAGACAGAAGGGTGGAGGGATATATCAATCTAGTTTACAAATGAATGCTCTTGACACATTTTCTTATGTTTTTATTAACTGCAAAATTACATACTCAAAGGCTCTGTAATATAATTACAGTTAGATTCCTAAAATGGAAAAAGGTAACTTTAAATTTGTCAGACTGTAAGGATTTGTCAGGACATTCTGAATTTTAAAGAGACAATTATTTCTCTGTCTTTTCCCTAGTTCCCATTACAAGGAGCTCCGAGCCCTCCCCTCAAGGAGGTCAGTCGAGGTACGGTACTGGAAAAGTTACATGCCTGAATTAGTATGGTAATTCTTCATTTGAATTCACAACATTCAATTCATCTTATTCATTTTGTGAGCAAAATATGACACGGCATTATCACTTGACCAGCATACGGACCACAAGCATAAATAAGTTCAGAATTACAAAATGATCACAGAAAAAATATGCTGAAGGTGTTCCCTCCACTCTTACCCCTCCGAGACTCTGTTTTCTAACTATACCAAATGCTATCAGATACTACCTGCCAACTGACACTGTGACACTGTAACTGCATTTCTTTTCAGGAGTCACTTCTTGTAAACACAGTGTGTCAAATTGAAGGGGAATATGTGAACACTAAAACTGTTAGCACTAATTACTATGGCAACTCTGAAAATTCTGATGTTAAAATTAGACACTTCAGTTTACATTGCCCCTTTTCTCTGGAGAAAAAAAACAACTTAATAACATTTTATATATCTTACTTATAATGAAAATATTTAAACATATGTACATTCTTTTCGTAGAAAATCTTTACATCCAAATAGGAATCCCAAACACAAACTGATTCAGATCTGAAATCCGTGAAAGATTGTAAATATAAAGTGAAAATGTTCTACAGATATGTTTTGCAGGTAGAATTGAGCAATGCAGTTTGGAAAGTAGACAGCAATTATCTTCAATTCATGCTTATCTCACCAGTTATTAAAATGCTTTATTTCCAAAATAGCAAACAGCAACACCCTATGTGGAGAAGTAAAAGCTTGTAAAATGTCATCCATTGAAACAACCAGAGAAATGTCAAGGGTGCATTTAAGAGGCACAGAACATGTTCTTTGATGGCCTAGAATTAAAAAAGTGACTTTAAGAAAGATTTATTTGGAGGAGGGAGAAAGAAAAATCTAAAACCAAATGGAAAAACATACACTGAGATTCCCATCTTGATATCAACACTTCAGCTGAAGCTGCCATGACTTAAACTAAAACCCTGAGTTATTCTAATATCTAAGAGGGGATGTAAAAATAATAGAATTAGAAAACTTTACAGATTTTTATTGCTAGCCACTTTTTGATAGCCTACCCCACTGCTTTAAATGAATGCTGAAATGAAGACTGGTAAAGCATCAAGGCACGCACCACAGACCAGAGGGCAACAGTGCTGCTGCCAGCTGTAACTGCTGTGTTCACAGAGGTGTTAAGGTGACCAGAGGAAAGGGCAGTCCTGCACTCAGTGTTTCCTGTTCCTCACACACATCACAGTCTGAGCTGGTCCCTGGAGGGACCTTGTCAGACTGCCCCAGGGCTCCCCCCGCACACTGGTAGGTGAGGGTGGAAGGGGAACCACTGCATGCATAAATCTTGTTTGCACTGGGTTCTGGGAGAGGGCTGGAATGTTCTTCCAGAGCTAGGAGATGCTCCAAAGGCCCGGAGTGTAAGCTGGGTCAGAATCAAACCTAAAATAAATATTGAAGACCACTGACTTCAATAGAAATCTGCTCTGCTTCACCTGGTCTAGGTACCTTATTCAAGTCTTTCAGACATATTGCTCCCATAATTGAATGTCTTTTAGTAGGGCCAAAGCATACACATCTCTTGACAGACACAGAGAATTTTTGAAAAAAAAAAGATGAACATGAGCGACAAGAAAAGATCCCCCTCATTTTTATGTAGTCAGATACTGCTCAACAAACAGTTAACTTCAGTGCTAAAGTGGTGAGGGATTTTATGCTTTTGTTCTCTTAAAACTAACCATCAATCAAATGCAACTACATTTTTACTGGCTTCAAAAAACACTGCAAGAGTAGTGAGAAAGCTGAGGGAATGTTACTGGTTCGTGCAAACAAAGATGAACAGTTTCTGGTTGCTTACAGTGGTCCAGAACTACAACACAATGGTGATATGCTACACCATGTTATCTGTGCAGTTTCTTCACTTTACAAAGCATGGAAAATAAGTGGGAGATGAGAGAAAGATGGGACTTTTGACAGAGCAGGGAGCTGTGCTTATTAACAGGTTTCCCCTTCCCCCTCTCATTTTGTCACAGTTGTCAGCTCATCTCAGATTATGGAAATGTTTTCAATATGCCTTTCTGCATTCGTCTGTCATTAGTTTTGCACTTTGTTCTTTCATCAGTGGCTCTTAATTACTGTAATTTTGTTCTTCAGTCTTCGATAAACTCATACAGTGTCCCTTTTTCACGTTTTCATCCTATTGAATTGAAGGCGATGACTCCAGCAGTTGTAAATGGAGTTAATGCAGGACTAAAATACCCCACCACACACAAATTATTAAGTACCCACATCATGGCTCTCGCTTTCATGTGGTTATTTCAGGACATAAGGCTTTGATGTGAGTTAAAGAAAGGCCAATGTCTAGCATGTGTGGAAAGGAAGGAGAACAAAGCAGATTTCATTACATTTTATCTGGACCTGGTTGTGGCTTCAGTCCAGTTTCCTGGATGGTTCTCTGCTGCCTGCTTCTGAGTAGGCATCAGATGTCCCTGCCTGCTTGCCAGTGCCAGTGGCCAGCAGGAATAGGCTTTAGCTGTAGAACACTTACAAAGATGGACTAGAGGTGATACGCTTCGCTCACTCCCAGCTGACAAAAGCAAAATGCTGAACAGAGTTATAAACACAAATATTGTTCTGAGGACAACTTTCAGCTGACACCTTTAGAACAAGTATGTTCAAAGGCAGGGTGACTGTATCTAAAGACAACCTTTATAAGCCAACCGGGTTCTCTCTCTCTCTTTTTTTTTTTTTTTTTTACTGATCCATGAAGACAAATCCCCTCTTACTGGCAGTTTCTCTCCCTTCATTTTCAGGCAAGAGACATCAAAGACAAAAGTGTATAAAGTTTTTATATGACCAAATTAATTGCACTCTTGAGCCTGATAGAGGGGTACTTAAAGTGGAAGATCTACACTGTGGTAGAGGTAAGCCTCTGTAAGCAGACACAAAGAACAGTTTTCTGGAACATACATTTTTTGCCATTGAATGCTCTAGCTATAAACTTCTAAACCCAGAACCATTCAATTGAACTTAGAGTTGCAAGGGGACCTAGCTGCAGAACTCATTGATCTTAATGCAAATTGCATGGCTAGAAACCATATGTTCCTTTGCAAATGTATTTATAATTCTTCAGTCATTTTTGTTATTTAGTATTTCTACCTACTGAAGCATTTATACATGAAGTAGAGCGGTTGGAAGTTACTACAACAGAAATTTCTGTAACATTCAAGTTCATATTTCTACAATTAGTGTTTCCATAACTTGCAAGAGGTTGTATACTATCATGTTACAGATAAAAGCATTATTTCTGCAAAGTTGGCCTCACAAGATCTTAAATCAGTACATAATTTTATTAAAGGGTGAAGCACAAATGCAATATAAGGCAAAAATCACATAAGGCTTTTTTGTTACTGGGGTGCACTGAAGCCCACAAACAGACTTGGCGGCCTATTGTACACAGTACAAACACAGGCCAAGAAGCAGAACAGACCTCAGAGGCCTGCCAGCCATGTGTCAAATAAGAAAGAAAGGGAACAAAATGAAGATGTATTAGTCAGCAATGGCAAGCAGAATCCACTCCAGACATCTCTATAAGATGCTTGTTTAAAAATGTAACAACAGAGTTTGGCAGTAGTATCTTATGTTGATGATGAAAGAGAGATTGTATGTATGGAGGTGAGCTCAGCCCTGGAAGTGCAGAAAAGCAGCACTCATTTTAGGGAATATAGAAGATGGTTGGCTGGCATGGTGCTGAGTTCCTAACTTATGTTTACTCAAAGTACATCATGAAAAACATATTATTGCATACTCCATTTTGGATTTGCCTGGGTTTCTAATGGTTCTCATCCTAACTCTGAGTTCTAGCATGGCTTCCACTGAATTCATTAATCTTGTCAAGGAAAAAATAAGGACATTGTCAAATTTTTCCTCACACAATAAACACAATTGCCCTTGTAAAAAATGGACACTTCATGTGAGTTACAATCTCTTTAAAAAACTCCAGGAAACTGCATTATGCAAAATGGAGCACGTGTTGTCAAACAGTCAAAGGTTACTTAAACCAGACAGGTACCCTCCACAAACCATTACTGTTAATTGAAACTTTGATAATGCTGAAACTGGGAGGATTTCTAAAGGGTCAGTGGTGATGGCGATGATGATGTTTAATGGCATCCTATTTCTAGGAAAGGCATCTTTATCTCATAGGTTTTAGCAGGTTGTCAAATTGCATTGCTTTGATTAAACTTTGAGCTGCAAACTGATTGTTCCCATGATCAAAAATATGCTAGTTGACAAAGCGAGTCACGTTTGATTCCTTTGGCATTTGTTCAAGAACAATTCCTGCAACTGGAGAAGTTTTCTACCACTTTCTGCCAGCAAGATCCTCTAAGCCATTTCAGCTCTGACAGCATGGGCTTTCTCAAACAGTTCCCTAGCTTCAGTGATGTTTATGTCCTCACCTTTTCCTGTGAACAGGGTAATAACCTATTTTCCAGGGTAAGCAGTAAATTTCTTCTGGCCTTCTCATTCTTATCTGTATAACCATGGCATGCAGGGGGGCTGAGCAGCATCTTGCTTTCTCCTTCTCAAAACCTTTAAGGTGTGGATTGTAGTCCCAGTAATAAAGCTTACCTGAGTGGATGGTTCACAGTCCTTCTCTTCCAACAGCTGCAGGAATCCTGCTGCCTCCAAACCTGTTCAGTTCAAGCAACCTGTCTCCCTCCTTACTGAAGCTGGGTGCAGCCTTTTGTAACCTCAGCAATCACCACCCCCTTAACCAGGGCTGAAGCTTTATAAAGAGTGATAGAGCTCATAAGAAAATTGGCTTTAAACTTATTTCAGCTTTCAGTATAATTCTGTCAAGTAATCTCAATCCTTTGCATTTGTCATTATCTGTTTTCTCCTAGATGATATTTTTTACTACACTTTTCCAAAAGCTGGTCTTACACTTACCACAACAGCAAAGATGATGAAAAGCTTCTGAGACAATTTAGGAGTTTCAAATGATGTCTAGTGTAGCTTTAACTAGCCAAATAATGTAATCCAAATGACATTTATCCTTCACTCTATTCTCTTTCCCTGCTGAATTCCATTTTAATAAAAAAAACTCCCTGAAGAAAATCTTTAAAATCCTCCTTGAAAGCCTTCTGTAAAGATGGCTTTGTCTATAAATGGCCCATGAAATAATAGAAATTCCTACTGTCTTACTCTCAAAGTAAACCCAGATTAAGAGGCGGCTACGATTCACTCATATGGCTAAATTAAAGTGGTACATATTTCAAAAATCCTTTCTAAAAGTTAATTTATTAAAAAACATGGATCTATTGCATCACAAAAATATGGTTTATGTAGAATATGGCGTCCTGCAATCTGTCTTACCAGTCTGATTTATGAATCCTATCTGGCTGCAAAAAGCACTTTTTGAATCACTTCACTTTGATACAGTCCTTCTTTGATACAGAAGCTCACTTCTGTATCAGAACAGGATAAATATTTCCTGCTCTGAAGGACTGCTTTTCAGTTTCTCAGGAACTGAAGAAGCTTTTAGAAAAGGCAAGTAGTTCAGCTAGCTTGTGCCTCCCCACTCTCCACCAATCTCATACATTCAAGGTGGGTGAGAAAGAACAGGAAACTGGTTCACATCAAGTTTTGTTGGAGGACAAGATGGCAGAAAAATAGTAAATAATCATGAGTTAATGTTTAAAATTATTTTTAAAAATTAAGAAAGAAAAGAAAGAAAAGATTTTGCAAGAATAAGACAGGTAGAACATCTAAGCAAAGTTTTCTTTCATTAGAAGGTATTTACAGAACCAGATCCTGAGTGCTGTCCAAATGTGATCTTCATGAGTGGCTGCCTTGATACTGTCTACAAGTGCCAAGCTATTCCCAACCCATCCATTTTGCTTATTATCTGAGCAAACTCAAGACTACTGTGATACCACTTGAACTTCTATGTCAAGTAGCAGAAACTGTGTGCCGCACTCTCTGATGCTGCACGTTGGGCAGGAATCATATTAGCTTTATGCTCCTCTTTTATTGCTGGCATGTTCTCAAAGACTGTTTGGAAGTTAGGTTACAGCTTTATGTGGTCTGACTCATGCCAAAATTAGATAAGTGAACTAGCCAGAAAGATGGTGTGAATATGCCACTGAGTATATTTATAGGAGAAAGTCCTCTAATTCCAGAGACATGTAAAACACACAATCTGTATTACTGGTATTACTCTGTAAATTCTGAAATTGCTACAGTAATCCGGAGTGTACAAGTTGCCATTACAAGATCTTGCTTTTTAGTTACAGGAAACTTAGAGCACTTCTATATTGAGTTCTAATGGATGCTTCAGTCTTAGAGGTACTCCTTAACAGCTTCACAAAACTGTCATTTCTTCCTCCTCCTAACTGTTAAAAGCCATCAGCAATAATTTATTTGGTCACTTGCTGCTCTCCAGAGTTTTTACCTTTATTGTTTTGTGGGTTAATCTGTTTTGGCAGCCTTATGATGAGACCAGTTTGGCATATATTTGTTGCCACTACTAATGACCACCACATTTAGCAAGTCTAAGCAACCCAGAGTAGACAAAAAAGGAAGAGATTATATAGGGCAGTAACTGGAGAAGCCATTTGTTCCCTGTCCTAGGAGGAAATGTCACTGCCTAAAGAAACTCAAGACTGACAAGACATAGATTCTCTTATTTCTATAATCCTAACAGATAACAATACATACAGAACATTTCCTATCAGTGTCAGTGACATTCACCTTTTAGTGCATTTTCTTTTGTAATCAGGATATTATTATTGCTCTTTGGTGCTTTACACTAGGTTTGCATCACAGTCACAGATTTTCAAATCCCAAATATGCAATGGCTTAGTTTATCAGTACAGTATCATAGCACTTACTTAACAGATATCTCTGGCCATGCTGGTAGTCCAGCTGGTCAGTTTACTGTCTCAGTTCAGTCCTCAGCAGGTAACTGCCTTCTTAAAAACAGCAGCACTGCAGTTTATCTTAGAAATATCAATAAGAAACTTCCCTGAGATGCTCCATATCTTTTCTGCCTGCTCATCCCTGGGTCTTTTCCCTGTGACATCTTTGTATCATTGAGTATCCTACTTAGCACTGCAGAACAAGCTGGGTCCTGGACAGAAGCTTGCAGTATCTGTTTTGCACCTATGTATTCACTCCACAGGCATTTTTCAATAAACAATCCAGCAGAGTTTTTAGTAGTATGAATTACATCTGAAAACACATTCAGGCTACTAACTCAAAGAGAAATCAATGGTTTCTACTGGAAGGCTGCCTGAATACCATTGTATGAAAAACAGGCCTGTATGGATGAACAAAACTAAACATAAAGCATACAGGAGGTGAAAGCAGGGACAAGTAACCCGTAAGAAATAGGGAGACAGTGTCCCAGCATGCAGAGGTGGGTTAGAAGCCAAAGCCACCAGGAGCTGACCCTGGCAAGTGACATAAGGTAACAAAAAGGGCTGCTAAAGGTGTATCATCGGCAAATGGAAGAAAAGGGAAGATGCAGGTCCATTGCTGAATTAGGCAAGGGACATCATGACAAAAGACATGGAAAAGGTCAAGTTACTCAATGACTTGTTTGCCTACATGTCACTATTAAGATTTGCCTTCAGGAATCTTCAGAGTTCTGTTAAGATTTGCTTTCAGGAATTTGCCTTCATAGACAAGCTGTTGATGTGTGGATTGGAAAAGCAGACAGTGAGGTAGGTTGAAAACTGTCTGAATGGTCAGGCCCAGAGGGTGATTTATCAGTGGTACCAAGTCTAGTCGGAGGCCAGTAACTAGTGGTGTACCTCAGGGGTCTATACTGGGTCCAGCCCTGTTCAACATCTTCATTAAAAATCTTGATGATGGGGCAGAGTGCACCTGCAGCAAGTTTGCTGATGACACTGGGACGAGTGGCTGATACACCAGAGGGTCATGCTGCCATCCAGAGGGACCTTGACAGGCTGGAGAAATGGGCTGACAGGACCCTCATGAAGTTCAACATGGATAATTGCAAATTTCTGCCCCTGGAAATGAACAACTCCATGCACCAATGTATGTTGGGGGCCACTCAGATGGAAATCAGCTTTGCAGAAAGGGCCCTGGGGTTCCTGGTGGACACAAAATTGAACATAGGTCATCACTGTGCCTTTGTGGCAAAGAAGGCTAATGATATCCTGGTCTGCATTAGGAGGAGTGTTGCCAGCAGGGCGAGGGAGGTGATCCTTCCCCTCTCCTCAGCACTGGTGAGGCCACACCTGCAGTAGTCTGTCCAATTTTGGACTCTCCAGTAGGAGAGAGATGGAGCTACTGGAGAGAGTCCAATGAAGGGCCAGAAAGATGATGAAAGGAGTGGAGCAATTCTCCTGTGAGGAAAAGCTGAGAGAGCTGGGACTGCTTAGCCTAGAGAAGGCTTGGGGGGATCCTATTAATGTATATAAATACGTGGAGGGAGGTTGCAAAGAGGACGGAACCAGGCTCTTTCCAGTGGTGCCCAGTGACAGGACAAGATGCAATGGGCACAAAATGAAATACGGGAGTTCCCATATAAACATCAGGAATCACTTTTTACTGTGAGGGTGACTGAGCACTGATACAGGTTGCCCAGGGACATGGTGGAGTCTCCATCCTTGGAGATACTCAAAAGCTGTCTGGACATAGTTCTGGGCAATCAACTATAGGAGTCTCTGCTTGAGCTGAGCAGGGGGCTTGGACAAGATCACCTCCAGAGGTCCCTTCCAACTGCACCCAATTCTCTGATTCTGTGAATCTCAGGCCTCTGACACCAGTGGAAAAGTCTGGAGCAACAAAAACTTACCCTAGGTGGAGGACAACCAGGTTAAGGAATATTTAAATAAACCAGATATATGTAAGTCCATGGGACCATATAGGATACAATCATAAGTGCTTGGGGAGCTGTCCGATGTCACTGCAAGGCCACTGTTTATCATCTTTGAAAGGTCATGACACTCAAGGAAGGTTCTTGAGAATTGGAAGAAAGCAAATGCCATGCCATCTAGCAAGATGGAGGATCCAGAGAACTACAGGCTGGTCAGCTTCTCCTTGATCACAGGGGGGAGATGGATTAAATAAAGCTGGAAACCATTTCCAAATATATGAAGGACAAACAGGTGACTGGTAGTAGCCAGCATGGATTTTCAAAAATGAAATCATGCCTGACCAATCTGACAGCCTTCTACAATAAAATGACTGACTTGGTGACTAAGAGGAGGACATTGGATGTTGTTTATTTGGACTTCAGCAGGGCTTTCAACTCTTCCATAACATCCCCATAGGCAAACTGAAGATGTACAGACTAGATAAATGGACACTGAGGTGGACTAAAAACTATCTGAACGGCCAGGCCCTAGTTCAGATCCAGTCCAGTCACTAGTGGTGTACCTCAGTAGTCAATACTGCGGACAATATTGTTTCACATCTTAATGATCTGGACAATGGGACCAAGTGCACTCTCAGCAAGTTTGCAGGTGATATAAAACTGTGAGGAATAATTAGTATAGCAGGTGGGTGATACCATTCAGAAGGACCTTGACAAGCTGGAGAAATACACAAACAGGAACCTTACGAAGTTCAAAAAAGGTAAGGGCAAAGTTCTGCTCATGGGCAGGGATAATCCTAGGCAACACTACATGCTAGGATCTGACCAGGACTGGAAAGCAACTTTGCAGAGGAGGACCTCAGGTCCAGGTGGACAGCGTGCTGACCATGAGCCAGCAGTGTGCTCATGCAGCAAAGGCAGCCAACTGCCTTCTGCACTGCATTAGGAAGACCATTGCCAGTAGGAAGAGGGAGGTGATCCTTCCCCTCTACTCAGCACTGGTGAAACACCTCTGGGTCCCATTCTGGGCTCCCCAGTACAGGGAGACATGGACATACTGGAGTGAGTCCACTGAAGGGCCAAAAAGATGATTAAGGGACTTCAGCATCTGTCATACAAGGAGCGGCTGAGAGAGTTGGGAGTCTAGAGAAGAGAAGGCTCATGGGGATCTTATTCATAACTATAAATACCTGATGGAGGGGAATAAAGAAGACAAGAGCTAGACCTTCCACGGTAGTGCCCAGTGGGTCTGGTTAAAGGGGCACAGGTTGCTCTTTGAGGCTGTGGACTCTCCACCCATAGAGATATTAAAACCCAACTGAACACAGTCATGTGCAATGTGCACTAGGTGATTCTGCTTTGAGCAGGGGTTTAAACTAGATGATCTCCAGAGATCCCTTTCCATCTCAGCCATTCTGTGATCATGTGTGCTTCTGTGAAATATGTGCAGTACATAAGCATGAGAATTTTTAGTAAGGTGCTTATTCATCTTCAGGGAACTGCACTCCACTATGGAAGGGAGGTTGCCCTCCAGAGGCCTTGCTGACCCCACCACTCTGGGAGTGCTAACAGAACCAGCCTTGCAGTAGAGAAGTATGGGTGCATTTTTCCTTCTCTTTTCTCTCCCAAACACATTTTCTGACATTTTAATTTACTTCACAAGTACTACTGTCAGCCAACACTTAGCAGTTAATTCTGTAATAAAGCAACATATTTGTCATGAGTTTTAGCAGGAAAAAGAGTATTATGAAAATGTGACCTCACGAAGTCTGATACATGACTCAGGAGCTAAGCACTTCCTGCTTCTTCAACATTTTCTCTCTCCATTTTCAAGGGTTCACTTCTCTGTGTCACTGAGCCCTTTAACATCTGCTGAATCAGCAAGTCTTGTATTCTTCAGCCCTAATTTTGGATATGCATTTTAAAGTCTGGAAAGGTTTTGTGTTCCTGTTCCTGGCAAGAAACTCAAGATGTCAGGAGAAGAGACCTTGGGAAGTGGTAATAAAATTCAGGATAGTTTAAAGAGAAGTGACAGGCAAATGGAAATGGCTTGCAATGGAGCTGGGAACTAATTCAACAAAGTGCTGTAGCTCAGCAATTTTACACAGCAGTGACATCACTACAGAGTCTAACATAATCATATTTGTATGAACAAACTACCACGGTGTTGAAAAATCATTTTACCTGGAATACATAATTTTTGGTTAAATGCATAAGTTCACAAAAAAATTTGTGCCCAAAATTTAATTCCTTACAATAGTAATACTAAAAAGGAGATAGACTGCCTTAGTCCTCTAAGTTTGTCATCAGTACCTAAGTACAGCAGACGCTATAAACTGAAGCTGGAATAGGAAGGGAAAGAAGATGGGACAAGACTGCAGAGCTTCCTCCAAGTGCCACCTTTTTGTAGAGGACATTATAATCTGCATCCCCTCCCTCCCCCCCCCAAAAAACCCCCAATTTGTTTTTTTCAGAAGATGTACCATAGTATTGGGTATTGCCGTTTCTCTACCATTATGCTTCAACTGTTAGTACTAAAGACAGCTTTCCCATTTTATTTACTCTATTAAAAAAAAGTAAATCCCAGTAACACAGCATTGGAATAGATATTTATCACACACCATGGGGGCAAAACAACATGAAAACAAATGTAGGTATTTTAGGCTTTTATAAAAAAACAAACAAAAGTAGAAATATTTTTATATTAGCTTGGCATTTGCTCCTTACACCACCCCCAGTTAAAGCAGTGGGGTACAGTGCTGCAGAAATACTTTCCTGTAATGTTTCCCATGTTTCTCAAACAGCACTGCAAAGCATTCTGTACCCAGTGCTTAATGGTTACATCTACGCTAGTCCTTCAGTTGTTTTTTTATTAAACCTTTCTAAGTTCTTCTTCTTTTCTTCCTGCAGTTTCTTTCCTTCTATTTCTTGTGCTTTTTTTCCCCATCTACTTTAGTATCTACTTTAATTAATTTTTGTGTTTACACAGGTACTCTGTTTTCAGCACTGTGTCTATATCTTCTTCCTTTCAAATTTATGGCCTGTTACTTCTCCCTCTCTATTACTGGCTTTTGCCCTCACATATCAAGGCTAGTAAAATTGCTTACCCACAGACTGAATTTCTACTTCACAAGCAAAAAAAGATCCATTTTCTTGGCTCCTTGTATGATTTCCCATGCACTTTCCTTCCCATCTCCCACCCTTACCTCCTCCTGTCACTACACAGCATTTATGCTCTCTTTCCACAAAGCTTTATGAAGGGGCTTCCCCACCTGGTGCTGAGCTGAATCCAGGCAGACCTAGATTAGCTCCCTGAAGAGCACTGCAACATGTCAAGCATAAAGAAAAAGAAGAAAGGGAATCTTCTCTTTGATTTCTTGCATGCTCCCTTCTTTGCCCAGCCCCATGTTTCTCTCAGAGCACACTGTCTTCTAGGGATGTTCTAGGCTAAGCGTTGATCTCTCTGGTCTCTTTCGTACATGAGGGCAAGACCCAGGGATCTGCCTTTGTGTCCTTCCCTTAAACACCTGTTGATCATGGCAGAAGTTATGACTGATATAATTCTACAAGTAATACAAATCTGCTGCTACCAGCAGCTTTGGAGTGGAAAACACAGCATTTCTCATTCACTTTTACCAGCGACATCTTCCTATAACTTGTTTTCTTAAAAGCACCTATAGTCTTTGGATATCCTCCAGAATCAGCACATGCCAGGAGTATGGCTCATCACTTGGCCTCAGTTATTTAAATAAATTTGCTCAGCTTTGTCAACAGAAAATATTCAGTGATAACTCATATTCATTCCAGATTTCTCATCAAGCAAAACCATTGTATCAATGCAGTAAATGAAAGACCATAGGTGAACATACCTTATTTCAACCACGTAGCTATGGTTGCAAGGTTACCCCAGCTGTATATTACTGTCCAGAAGCCTTTGCTCAAAGAAACTCTTTCTCATTTAAAGCAGTAGTGTGCCACATAACAGTGCAACGTATGAAGTTAATGGAAAGACTAGAGCATCTTAGGCACAAACAGAACAAAGCTGTCAAAGATCTCACTCCCAGTTAAATAACAAAGAATGTCATGTCTAAAAAGAGAACAGCAAAAAAAGTTGTAATTGCCAGTTAAACTGTCACTTCAGTCAACTTGGGCTTGCTGGTCAGAACAAACTGGGTGTGAAAGGTCTATATATTTGGTATTGCTCCAGATGGTTTCAGCATTTGTCACTGCATGTACAAGTGGAACTCAAAGCAAGGCAAAAAGCTTTCAGGAAGAAAGGAAAGCCCAGTTCTACTTTAAAAGAAGTTTTGTGTTCCACTCTTAACATAACAAAGACACACACACCTCTCTGGATTTACATCATTCCTATCCATCCTGTCACCCATGAAACACCTTTTACTGCATTCCTCACTTAACTGTATTCTTCACTTTTTTGTTCAACTGGTGGTACCACTGTGTTTGGACTTTGTGCCTGCTCCCACCAATCATACACTAGAAGCATGAAGATAGATTCCCAGAATCCATGATGCTTTGTACAAACTCAGGCTTCTACTTCTTATCTCTGTCCAAGACAGCCAGCTAGGAGAATTGTCCTTATCTGGGAGCAGATCTGAGTTTTGGTTCTGAGGTTGAACTATGCTCAGCAGTTCTCTCTCTGGTCACTCATGGTTCAGCCACCATCTTCATAGCATTTATTCAGCTTACCTTTTCTTTAGTCAGCAGCGTATGGATGAATGTGTAAAATAAACACAGTTTATTGCTCCAGATTACCCTAAGCAAGGGTGAAAGCAAGTCATGAAGGCTTCCCAAATAACCAATAATAAAAATGTTCATGAACTCAAGCACAAGCATTTTTTTTTCATGATTAATTTTATTCCTTCTACCCCTTTTTTGATGAAATCACCTAAAGGCAATTTACCTGCTCTAAGTAAAAGTGTTTGGCACTTGCATTAGCTAGCAAACATCTCCTTTAGGAATATCTTCACAGAGCCCATTGCATTGCTGGGGCCTCCTTTTTAAAGGGATGTCTTCAGTGGGTGTGCCCAGAAGCTGTGGCAGCAGATGTTTTTGACCTAAGTACCTACCATCTGATTATGCCACACCAGAGTCCTGCTGAGTCTGACAATCAGTCTCTCACATGTTTAGGTAAGTCTTGCCTGCTGTATGGAGCTGGATGCTATGCCCATAGCTTTGCAGACACTTAAAATCATTGCTAGACATGGCTGATTTGTGGAAAACACTATCACACTGCAGGCATCCTATGCAGGGCTGAGGAGATCTTCCCACCTGCACTACAAAAGAAACAAAACCCAGCAGCCTACAGTATCTAGAACACCTTTTGATCTCTGCCTACATGGTTAAGCTTTCCACTAATGCTAAATAAACACTAAATCAGCAAGGATGCTTTTAATTTATCTTCAATGTTCCTATAAATGGCAAACATCTGTTGAATAATTAGGTGCCTAGAAAATAAGGATGTAAAATTACAGTTTTTATCATATAGTCCATATATGTGCTGTCTTACATGTTAATAACCATTATTTACTTTATTAAAACTATGGAACTGATAAATGTGCTTCTGGAATTCTAGATGAAAGATTTGAATGCAAAAAAAACCAAAAACCCAACCCACCAAACAAAAAAGAGATCAAGAAAATCCCCAGATTCTGTTCATTTTCCTAGACTTAAGGATTGGAAAGTTTTTGCATTTCCTTGCCCTGGTGGGATTCCAGTACAAAGGAGACCAGAGAAAAGGATGAAGTAATAATATTCAGAACGCTTCTAACTTACAGTGACAGGCAAATGGAAACAATCTGAAGCAGGACTGGAAACTCTTTCAGCAAAATACTCTAGTTCAGCAGTTTTTTATGGCAGTGACATCATAAAACCATAACAGAAATATCAGGCTAGCTCAAAAAGTTTCAAATACTGTAGTAATAAATACTGCAAATGGGAAGACCCAAGGAAAAGAAAAATAGGAAGGAGAGAGTGAGTCATGAAAAGCCAGCTCATTAATCAAGTGAACAAATGCTGACAGAAGAAAATTTGAAGAAAATTATTCTAAGAAATGAAAGACTTTAAAATGGACTAATTTAACTTTATATGTTACTTACGGACTCATGACAGAGTATAACCTTCAGTGATATTCAGTTATTGCAAATAGTTAAGACTTTTGTGGGACATCTCATTGTGCTGCAGTATAGGACCACAATCTTCACTGCTACCCTCACATCATGGCTGATTTTTGTGTGTATCTACTATAGGCATTTTTTGTTTTCTTCTCAGCTGGTTCTCTTTTAAAAATAGAGCAGAAACACAAAACCTTCCTCCAGTCAATGGCTCACCAATTCTTAGTACATATTTTTTTCCAAAAATTTTAACCAGTTTCAAGTTGCAGGAAAAGCAGATGTAGACTGTACATGTGTTTTGTTTATATCTTAAAACTAGCACTGCTCTTTGGAGCAAAATCTTCTGTGTGGCAAACTACGTCTTGACTAATCACTAGAATTACTTCTTAAAAAACACAAAAGAAGTTCAAATTGCTTATTTGCTCTATTTAAAGAAAGTGGTTGTTAACTCATTCTTCTTGGATGTCTCCACATTTCCTCAGGATCACACTCCTGTGAGCCATTTTATCAGCATTATAATTTTTCTAAGAGTCTTGAGGCACTGTTAAGCACTGGTACAAAGGCTCCAAAAGGCACTTCTGCGCACATCCTTCTGGTGTTTGGTGAGTGCAGAAGATGCTTCTCTCTGTACTGCTTTTTGGGAAGACTGTTTGGCACCCTTTCCCCAACATGTCCCATGCTATGGTAGTACTCCAAGTGCATGGTCCAGGCCCACTAGCCCCACTGAGTGGAAGGACTGCTGGTTTTGTCCCTTCCTTCACAATGCTGCTTGAAAGGAAACAGGGAAGAGGTGTGGGACCTCCCTTTCCACCCGGGACAGGGAGACACAGGATCTGCACAAGATAACCGGCTGCCCCAACCCAATGAAACCTCAGTTCAGTGTCCTCCTTTCACTCCTCCCAAACCCTGATTAAAACGGCCCTTCCACTTCCCAAAAGCAGCTGGTGGCAGCAAGCACAGCTCTTCTGTGCTGGCTTGCACTGCCTGTTGACACGCTAATCCTCATGCCTCCCCCTGGCCCTCTGCCTTTCTCCAGCTTGAGAACCAGTACCCTGATGCAGAGTATACTCAGCAAGTCTTAGGAAGCCCAACCTGATGTGTTTCCTTCACTCAGAAGATGCAAATGCTCTGTTAAATCAAGTACTGTGAATGGGAAAATGCCAGGATGGGGGTGGTGTGGGTATTTCTGAGGTTTCTGTGTGGTGATTGCTGAGATTTAACAAAGGCAGTGTCTGAAAAGCCGAAGTGCAAGCAGTTCGCAACCCACTTCCCAGCAATGGAACCAGGGAACCTCTTCCCAGGGTAAGGAAGTTTTGGGAAAAATTGGTCCTTACGTTCTTAGGAATTCATTAGTTATGCATTTACAAAGGGACATCATACACATAGAAATTTTACAATCAGGATTATGATTCAGACTAGACAAAAGCAAACAGTTGATTAGCACAGACATTCCCATCTTAATCTATACATCCATAACATTACTCTAACACTTTTGTGCTTTTTTTTTTTTCTTTTAATATGATCTCCTTAGAAGGCATATTATTCCTTAAACAAACTAACACAAGTTCTCAAGTTATCTCAGGATAGTTATTTCAAAAGACAATGCAATATTTTATAATAAACATCTATAATCAGATTTTTAACAAAGTAATTCATCATATAAACAAATGAATCAGTCAGACACTAAATAAATATTTGTACTGGTAAGTACTAGCATTTTGCTTATATCATGTAGGACCTGATCCTGCAAGCCCTCTGTATACGTCTTTATCCCCACTGAATGATTGGTTTAATTTCTTGTTCTAATCTACTATTTTACTTTGAGCTGAGCAAATACTTTCTGGCCACTAAGTAAAGTAATTGAAACAAGCACTGAAATACATTCCAGCAGACAATTATTTCCTTAGATGTCTTTGTAAATAATTATTTTTTTCCTGTTTATGAAATCATCACAAACATTTATCAACAGGCATTCAGTTTTTGATATTTACAATCTGAGTTGCATCAGTTAGACAAGATTGATCAAGTAAATTGTATGTTCCTTGTTCTTGGCTCTCTTATTGAACAAAGCGTGATCTTTGCACTCAATTTAAAGAGCAGTTTCCAAGAACTATTTCAAAAGTAATACGGAATTTTACTCTCTCCAGACATTTGAGCTAAACAGTACTGGGCTAGGAAGGCAAGTGCCTCGAGAAGAATAACAAGCCGGGAGCTCTCCTTGGGGAGGGCAGACAAGCACGAATTACCTTCTATCTGTTCTCATCTACCACAATTAATACCTTCTCCAAGGCAATGGGGATGGCCTTTTTTAAAGCATACAAAAAGCTATGACCAGCCCTTCAGTTCTGAGTTTATTCACTCCTTTTCAGGGATTCCTTTTTCTTTGCACAGTAAATCCTGAACAGAGATGTACCAGTGAATTCCAATCTCTTAGTTGTTTTTTGAAAGGAAACACAGAAGGAGTCAGTTACACCTGAAAAACTTACAAACTTAAATTCAGTAATTGCTTACTTTTTCCTGCCCGGCTCTATT
This sequence comes from Haliaeetus albicilla, assembly GCF_947461875.1. NCBI lineage: Eukaryota > Metazoa > Chordata > Aves > Accipitriformes > Accipitridae > Haliaeetus > Haliaeetus albicilla. The sequence continues at coordinate 38,122,118 of NC_091516.1, forward strand.
TCAGATATAGTCTGAAATCAAGGGTACTGAGGTTATTAGATATACCCACTGCATTCATTTAAGTTTGGTTGAATTCTGATGGTTTCCTGGATGCCTTTGAGTGCTTAGCACAGCATAACATGAAATGTTCCAAGCATGTGGCAAAAATAACAATGATTGTAACAAATGGCTGCCTGAACTGAAAAGAGGAACATATTTTGAAATGACTCTGTCTCTATATCTATCTATATATAGGGATACACACACACACATACACACACACCCCCCTATATAAACATTTCTCTAAAATACCAGAATTGATTTTATTATTTCTTACGTTGGTATCATTTTAAATACTTTACTCCTTAAATCCACAATATGACAACTTCAGGCTGTCCAGAGAGATAAATCTTAACACAGTCTTATAACCTCCACTAATATAAATATATTGGCAAGGAACTTTGACCAGCAATAGTAAATTTTGTAACTTAAATAATTATGCTACAATTATTTTAATTTTAATAACAAATTGCTACTGAGTACCAATATTCATGGAAAATGTAAAAGAAAAGATATAGCTTTAAGTTCTAACGCTGTATCAAGTGCGGCTTTATGAAAGGAATGTAAAAGAAAATTATGTATTAAGAGGCCCATTCTAAAAAGAGAAACAGCAACTTACACTATGTGTTTCAAAAAAAGAATATTGTATGCCTGCACTTTATTGTAAATGACCATGTTAAGTCATAGTTTCTTCTTGCCTGCAAATGAAGGATGTTGGTTCACAAATCTTCTAATGTGTACATGAGCATTTGATTAAATCCTGTTCCTTTTGAAATTAAAGTTCATTTACACTTAGAGTGAACAACAATGAGAAGTTTGTTATTATAATAAGACATTTAAGGACCTTGGTAGCCAGTACCAGTTGTATTTGCAAGTAGCTCCTCAGGTTTTCTTTTTTTTTTTTAAAAAATAAAGGTACAATCATAGTTATTCATTTACTTTAAAAATTCAAAAGATGACGAAAAGTAGCGTTTATACATATAAGTCCTCATATAAATTATAAAACTCAAGTTTATCTTATAGAGTTCCATCCCCAGAAGAAGCATAAAGCACTTTTGTGGTACCTTCACCAGTAAATATTTGTATCACACCAAATCTGAGAAATGCAACAAAGATGAAACTGCATCCCAAAGCCAAGAGAACATTCTTCTGATGCAGTCTATTGTGATGGATATGCTCCATGGGATCATATGATTGCTGTGACTTGACTGAATTTCAAATAAAGGAAATATGAAGGAATTCACCTCACCAGTTCAGTAGGTATAAGAAACATCAGTGAACAGCAGACTCATCCCATTTGAGGTCAAAGGTCTTTGGAAGACAACGAGGAGGGAGTTTAAAACTACGACAGCAAAATCAAATAATAACTACAAGAATGAGGTAAACTCCCCTAAAAAGGCCAAATAGGCTGAGATGTCAGGAGAGAGTTAGATTGTACCTGACCCCCAAATGTTTCTGTAGCCAGAGTTCAGCGAGCTGCATGGTGGAGGCAAACGTACTTGCTTTGGACCCTAAGCACATTTTATATTGTTTTGGATCCAAACTGGGGTCACACTGAACTGGATGAAAAATATGGACGACTCCTACTTCCTGACTTCTGAAAGCCTTCAAACCAGATGTTATCACTTTAGTAAAGAGGTCTACATCCTCAAGTCCCCAACCTTGAATTGAGGTATCAAATCCACCAGCAGTAAGTAGATCACTTTTGTAAATACAGGTAATTCCAAATCCATACTCCCTCCAAAATCCAGTTCTTTTTGTGAAAACAAAACTATTGTCAGCTGGAGGGTTGCCTCCATATATTACTTTTGGATCATATTGGCTAAAGATGATAGGGTAGTAAACCTGTTCTCCCTGAATAGTGTTCTCTCTGCACCGCTGGAGGAAGTCCGGTGTGAATACCAGATCAACATCACAGAACAGCAGCAAAGTGCCATTGTCAAATCGAGATGAGGCCATTTCAAGACCTAAACCTCTAGAAAACTTTCCTGCCATTGGAATCAGGGTCATATCTGCCTTAGGATACTTAATGCTGTATTCTTTCATTAGTTCTATGTGTTTACTGGAGTCTTGGCCTGACTCAGAACTGAAGAGAATTATTGCCAACTTTACATTCTGCTTGGGAATCAGACAAGTCTTCTCAAAGTTACCCATAAATCTTGAGAAAATGTCAAATCTTCCTGTGAGAGGGACAAGAATATGTATTTTCTTGTCACTGCGTCCCACAATGTCTTTGGTGCCTTGGAACGATGAGGAAAAAATCTTCAAAGAATTTGAAAGAAAAGAGAAAGATTGAGTGTCAGTGTTGGTATCCTCCAGCAAGCTTCTTACATCCAGCTCCTCTGCTTCTTTGAAGAAAGGTTTGCTAAACAACTGCTGAAGGTAAGCGTGGCGTCTCACCGGAACCGTAACTTTCCTTCCTTTGTGCCTTTTGTACAACAGCAGTAAATCCAGGATGTACTCCACTCCATGCAGAGGGTCCACCCTGCGGTAGCCATACTGTATTTCCTTGAAATCAATAAGCCTTCCTCTAGACCTAGAGTTCTCATTTATCATTTCCATGACTTGCATCACAGTGTCATCCAGTGCAGCCCGCAGGATGCTGCTCAGGCTCTGCCGGGGTGGCTGGTTCTCCACCATTGAGTAAAGAAATTTTCCTGTCAGGAACTCCCACTCAATGACTTCATCCCTTTCACGTGGCTGGAAATGATTGAAAGATGGCATCACTCCCAGTTGCTGATCTTCCTTATTTACTTCACTGTTACTGAGCTTGCTCATCAGGGCACTTTCTCTATGGAGCTGGATGGTCCGATAGCGCAGTTCGGAAATTTTGCGACTCAGTATGTAATTGTGCAGCCTGTATTGGTAGGCTGGTCTTTTGTTTGGATGAAGTGTTATGGCTGTGTGAATCTTGCTGTTGTGAAGATCTTGAATGTAACCCTTGCGGTTGTGTTCATAGTTTTCATGGAACAATTGCTGCATCTAGAAAGAAAGAGAGAGAAAAAAAGGGAAGACTAAGTGGAAGTGCTTCTACCCACAAAAAGACCCACATTGGTACTGTGAATCATTACCAATTCTTACAGAACATGGCTATTTTTAGGCACAGAACTTTAAAGTATTCAGTATGAATTATTTACACTGTTTTGGTCTCACTCTAAGTACTGTCCCCAGTAAGCAAATATTGTCCTCTAACTAAACAGAAAGGCAGATATGTTGGGATTATCTTTACTTCATCTAACTGAAAAACTAAATGAAACACTTAACTGAAGGTCTGTAGGTAATATTTCTGAGTTCCCAGGTGCAGGCTGAATGCTGCTATGCATGAAACACTAAGTCTTCACCTACATCTAAACCTTTATTAGCACAGATCCTTACTGAAAGGTTACCAACACTGGTATGTTTTTCAAGACAATCCTGGATTTATGTCTATGGAGCACAAAGCTGCTTGTATTTTCTATGGACATATGCAAATAGATTGTGCTACTTAACATTCAAAAACTGAATGGACATAATTTCAACAAAACTATTTTTTTCCTCATGTGGACAAAGAATTCAATGATTTAAATATAGCCATTGGAATATGTGTGTTGGCAGGGATACATGTAATAGAATACATCAATTAAGCTATAGATCATGCTAGTAACTCACCCTGAGTAATTTCCAATGTATTTCTGTGGCAAGAAAAGATATTCTACTTCTGTCAAATCAGTAATTGTAATATCTTCTAAATAGTGAAGAGATACATTTTATGGTTGAAGCCCACGTCTAGCATTTAAAGTATCTGGCCTTGATACCTTTCTGTGCTAACAGCTAAATTATGAGCAAATCATAAAACTTTCTCTGACTCAGTTTTCTCCCTAAAAGAAAACTTAGCTCATTATTAATTTAACGTGATGAGTATTTATTCTTAAATGGGAAGGAATATGGAGGAGTAAAATATTAACATCATAAATACATTTAAGACCCACTGCTCTTTGCTAAGCTAACACCTACTAACTCCAGAGAAACAGAATTATTTCCCATGAGTAGCAGATAAAGAAGAGGCTGCTTTTTTTCATCTGCAGACTGGTCTGTAATTAATACATAAGGAAAATATGCTAATTAGAAAACGTTCAAGGACGTGTTGTAAGCTTGAGCTATAATCAGATTTTGAGATGAGTATTGAAGTTTATCTTTTATACAATGAGGAAATCAAGAGAGGTGAGGTCTGATGACACAATGTCTCAAACTCAAAACATTTAGCTCATTTTACTGCAATTCGTTTCACAACAGAGGTTTTGCTACCAGAAGTAATATTAAGCATAGGGCAATAAATGTAAAACAACTCCTAACAGAGCTAAGAACCACAACAACTATTGAAAATCCATTAGCATGTACAAGAAATACACATTGCCATATTTAGAAAAACAGAATTTTAATACAAAATTTCAAGAATGTCCCTCCCACTCCATTCAGACCCCAAACGACCCTGCTTGAGCAAACATAGCTACTACCATCAGTCAGGTCAGCATTTTTGAGGCTACAGTCATACAACATGGAGAAAAGCAACAGCCTAATTCTGAGAACTACCTTAAGCTATCTTAAATCGGCCTTTAGTAAAACAGATATGTCCGTTATATTAAAGCGAGGGTGAGCATGAAAAAACATACATTGTTACAAAATGACTCAAATACTCCTTATTCACAGAACTCCTACCTAAAGCTGTCAGAGCACATTTGTTCTGTCTTGGGAGGTGGGTATTCTGCTTGTCTTATGGTACCTGAATTTTCACAGTAAGTTTTATTTAAAGTAGTATAATGTATTTTATCCAAAAGATTCTTAACAGATGACAAACTATTGCTGTAAAACTAAATGGTGTCCTCTTATTGTGCAAATTCTTCTGTAACCCTTGACTTATTACAAGCTCAGCTTCACAGCAGATCCATTAGCAGTACTCATTTAACAGGAATATTCTATTAACATAAATACTGCATTTTTATTACATTCCAATTTCAGATGCCTTAGTTTATTAGATATGCTCCACTGAAATCATAGTGAGAGGATGTACTCCATTATACTAATGATTTTGCTTTTGATAATCAACAACAGATTAACAGCAGCAATGAAAAAAATTTGAATCAACTCAGTAATACAATATTATCACACACATACAGAACTGTACTAACCCATTTTAAATGATGTTACTGAACACTTTTAATAGATCTCAATACAGAGAAAACAGTTCAGAACAAATACAACACTGAAATCATAAAATTTTCCTGAAGATAGCAGGTTTTAATCTTGGTGCCACACTGAAATTTGTTTTTGATACCGCAGGACAAAAATGTCTTTTTACAACTCAAATTATTAACATCTGGATGAAAGCAATTCAATGTGTTCCTAACTTTGCCTTGAAATTTCTAAGCAAGGTAGTCAAGCTTAGAAGGCAAAGGGAAAGATGATTAAGTTTCCTGGAGAATGGATCTGTTCAAGGGCCTGAATTGGTCAATACAGTCATAAGTGATCTGGAAAAGGATATAAATTGAATATAAATTAAAATTATTCAGCATGGCAAAAGTCAACCTGCTTGCAAAAGTTCTTGTGATTTTGAATGGCTAGGTAATAAAATGGCAGATTAAATTCTGTGTAGATAGATGCAAAGCACATGTGAAGAAGGCAATCCTAATATACCTTAAGAATGTCAGACTGTGTGCAAGCTGTTAGCGCTCTGGAAAGAGAACCTAGTTACACAGTAGGCAATTCTGTGCAAATGTCACGTTGATGTTCAGTAGTGATGAAAGGAAAAGCAAACAGCATGAGGACAAGTCTCGCGTGAGTCAGAAACATCATTATATGGTTGTGGCCATAGTGCACCTGAATCTTGAAGGCTGTGGGCAGGTACCTTGTCAATATCATGATGTCCTATCTGAAAACAATAAAATATGAGTAGAAAGGTACTAACCAAGGCCACCAGATGATCACACTTGTGGATCATTAGATGAATAGATGACTAAGGCAAAAGGGAGTAATCCAAAGAGGGCCAACCCCGAGATCTATAAAGTCAGTAGCACCATAAGGGAAATGGATAGGAATATTGACTGTCTCTTCTCACATAAAGAACTATGACATATACAATGATGCTCCCAAGATTCAAAAAACAAAAAAGGAAATGCATAGCTCAACCACAGAATTTACTGGCACAGCAAGCTGCTGATGGTAAAATTTTGCATGGCTTCAAAGAGTGAGCCAACAGCTTAGTGGGAAGCTTCAGTCATTGTTATGTTAAATACAAAGGTACACTTTCTCCACAATATGGCTGTAGTGCAGGCTCCTGGAGCCACAGCTGAGGCTATATCACAGTGTCTTTATTGCCTTACACCCCTGCCTCGGTTTCTTCTACTGGCTACTGCAGAGAGAGGATATTTTGTCAAATGAAAATTTAGTCTGACATAACACTTTACATTCACTAAAAGCAGTGAATGAGAGAAGTTGTCTTCAATTCAATATAACACATGGAGGCACAACATTTTATTTTTTCATACTGCATGACTCTGTTACTTTCCTGAAGAGTTTGCTGTCTTCTGAACAATTCTTACAGCACAACTAACACAAGAGTTGGCAAGGACTTCTGCTTGCCTCTTTTCACGCCAGCTGAAACTAGAAGTTGGCAGGAAATGTGAATAATCTAATTGTGCTCTGAGGAACTCTGAACTGCAAGCAGGAATAAAAAAAAATGAGAAGAAACAAATTAGAATAAAGGCAATGCTTTATTATCGTGGCAGAGAAATACAATAGCTAATATGTAAGTACAATGTAATTTGCATTGCAAGCTCTGAAATCATTGTAATCTCTGTGATTTACTGAAGTAATAAAAAAGGAAAGTTCTTATTATGTATACACAAAAGCCCAAACCAACCTACTTTATTACTGCAAGACTATCACATATTAAAAGATTGAATGCAAATGGTGTTTTTTAAATTAACATGATTTTTCTATGAGCATTGTTTAAGAACAATTTCTCTCATTTAACAGAGAAGACATGGAACTTAATCCTCCATCCAGTCTAGCTCTTCCTAAATCTACAGTAGTACTAAACTGTTGACCATTTTATCTAAACTGGACTTCTAATAAATTTAGAAATAAGATGAACAGGAACTAGTCCTGGTCTTTCTTCACCCTGCTCTTTAGTGTTTAGCTCTCCTAAAGATGAAGATTTATTCATATTCATGTCCAGTGACTTGAAGGGGCATTTCATCCATATGAAGAACACACGTAAAATCTGCTGTGTTTGAGATGATACTGTTTGGCTGAACAGCAATGAGCTGAGTACCTTAATTGAAGGATGAATTAAAAATTTAAAAATTTCAGGTAACTACAGGCACATTAGGATATTCTCAGTAATGTGTACTATAATAAAATGCAACACTAACCTAAGGGTGATCATAAGCTTCTGGACAAGAAAACAGATTTCAGCAAGTCATTTTATATGGTGCTATGAGAAAAACTGTCAGCCTGGAGAAGATAAAGTTTAAGACTGGAATTATGAAATGCATGTGAACTGGATAACGGAGAAGCAATAGCCAGCTATGTTTAAATGGGGAACTCTCAGTTTGGAGGGAAGTCATCACAGAAGTTTCTGAGGAAAAATATCATACCTAGTGACACTGGCACAAAATCTGGGACACTGCTCATGACACAAAGTCAAGGACATCATGAATAGACAAGAGGAGAAGACACCTCACAAGAAGAGCCAGGGAACTTGGAGAAGCAACAATGCAGAAATTCAGTTGTTATAATAATACAAAACACATAATCCTACACCCATGGATTTAAGAGGTAGGTGACTAAACATCTTAGAACAAAATGACTTTTTAAACTGGAGATAACTGACAAATAAGGGGAACATAAGAATATTAGCAGACAGTAAGGTGACATGGAGAGATTCTGAAACATCATTGTGAATCCTCCACAGAAAAGGAAAACAAGATTTTGTGTTCATCACTCAGAATATTTCTGCAAGACACAGCAGACAATTTCACACAATTCTGAACCTGCATCTTTATCAAATGCGTGAGACCAATCAATGCAAAAGAGATTTGCCAGGACCAGAAGCTAGCCTATGAGAAGATGTTAATGTTATTTGGCTTGTTTAACCTTACAAAATGAAGGATAAGAATAATATTGTCTCTAAATACATTAAGTAAATCAGAGAGAGATAATGAAAGCAAACTAGCCTTAGGTTTACCTGGGCAGGAAGTTGAAGGAAAATTTCTAGCTGTGAGAAGAAGAATTTAGATCAGATTTTCAATACAAGTAATGCATGCAAATTAATCAGGTTTAAAAAACTAGATTACTTGTGACTAGGGGAATCAATGACTTGAGAAATCCATTCAGTTTTTCCTAATGATACTGTGTTTGGGTTTTAGTAAGAATTAATTACATATTATTAATCAGCAACAGCCAACTTTCCTACAAACAGACATTACACTAAAAATATGTAACATCCTCTTTCTACTCACAGTCCTCAGCCAACAGTAGTTCTCTGTGTTTCCATTTAGTGCAACACGTAACAAGCCAGCTTTATATCTGTAAAAATGATGACTGGTAATGTAATAGCTTTATAACACAACCATTTGTTTGTAGTTTATAACGCATCTAAGTAACAATTTTGTGAAGCATTTTGCTACAAAACCAGAACAATGATTCATGTTTCACTATCAAATTATTGTAAGGGATTAAAACCTGCTGCTATCTGTATGTTATGCCCATCACTTTACCGTATGATGCACCCAGAAACAACAGGGAGAACTGGAGTGTGATTATAATCTATGAGTGATAGTAAAATGCCATGGATACAAGAGTTACTTCTTGCTGCATATTGAAAGGCATATCCACTAATTCTTCCTAGAGAAGTAAGTTTGAGCCAACACAGCCACAAAAGAAAGTACTGAATACTATTCTGTTTCACACATCATTAACAGACACATTAAGTACCTTAAGCACCAGAATCAACAGTCTTCCTGCTGTCATCATCCCCAGGATGAACAAAACTTGATGTATTCATGCCAGGTCTTGTATGTAGGTGTTAGTAAGCAGAAAAATTACAAATGCACACCACAAGTTCAATTAATAATTTCTTCAGCATTAGGACTATTCACTCAATAGAAAGGGATCTAACTTCTTATTTGCAGATTACCTAGGTATGATAAGTAGTGATCAAAATAAAAAAGAGCTAATTTTTTTAGACTTTTTAGAAGTAGAACTGTGCATTGATTATTTATAACTCTTCTGCTGGCCCTCACCTTAATGAGATTAATAAATAAAGGTTCAGAGCGAACCCTTTTGGACCATTTTCCCCTCACCTCCTTTCTCATGTTAGTCAAGCCGTTAGACTTATACCAGCTCAGAACGCTGTAAGCCAAGTGACAAAGAAAACCTAAAATAAATCACTCTTGAAACAGTGCTGCTCTGTTAATATTAGTAGACTTATTAGTCTATTATTAGACTTTATAGCTTTCAACTAAAAAACCCCACTCCAAACCCCAAAGTTTTCCTCCAATGTAGGACAGACAATACAAGAAGGATGTATAAAGTCATGCTCTTCTGTGTGTGATTCTAGCTATCCTCCTGCTATAGGGATACTTCACCAAGCACACAATGTAATAAAATCCAACAAATCTGTACAGGCAAAATAAGCATATGTTAAAAAAAGAATGGTAAATACTTTAACCTTTGTAATTTAGCTTGTAAATAGACAAATTAAACAGCACTGACATGCAAGTATAGCAGCATACATGCAAGAAAACAGCAAAATGTTTTAAATTACCCTCAGCATTGTCTAAATGGAACAATTGTGGAAAAAGCTGCATTTCAGAAGTCAACAGGTTTAAGGAAACTAGGCTATCACCCTTTCAACTTGCTCAGGTTTGGTCTGCCTGGTGTCATTAACCCCCTTCTTTGGCACAAACCAGCCTTCAGAGTAGGAGCACCATGGGTAATGGGGAAGGGGTGAGGGTTTAATAAATTGGTAACAGTGCAACACTGACAGTGAACAACAGTGAACAACAGCCCTTTGCTCACTGCCAGTGTTCCTTCCATTGGCATGTGAAAGGTAGAAGGCTGCCCCAGGGGTTTTGATGATGCTGAAGATCTGGCTTATTCCCTATTCAGGATGAAAAAGGAAAAGTGATCATGGAGAAGGTATAACTGATTTTGCTATCATAGCTTAAGCTTTGTGTAATTCAATGATCTTCAGACTTGTGGTTGCTCCTATATCCTCACGTCATTGAGAGAGCTCAGGAGAGGAAAGCATGTCCATATTCTCATGGAGTTACACATTGAGACACTGGCAAATGCACTGAGACCAGCTACATGTTTACAACACGAGTCTTGGGAGCTGAACGTGCCCTCCTCAGCACTAACTGGATATACTTGCAGTCCAGCAGGTAAATCCATCCGTAGTTTTGCCATTCATTTGTCTCATTACTGAAGGTGATTTATCACAGCTGCATTGCCTGCTATTGCATTCAGGCACCAGTCCTAAGCATGCACATACTTTATACCCTTTTGAAGATCTTGGCCGGACACGTGCATTTCCTTAGGCACCAGGTCCATGCTTAAGACTTTTCCAAATGATAAAACTGTTCTCGGGTTCCCTCCAGTCAGGTGAAGGGTAATCCACCCTCGTGCAAACGAAACGCTCCCAAAGCCCTCAGGGCTGTATTGCCAAACTGGATCTTGCCCAGGTTCCTGCCATGCGGCAAAGGCTGCTGCAGCTCCCCATAGAGCCACCCTTCCCCTGGGCTCTGCCCCTCACTCACTGGTAGTGGCTGTGCCTCAGGTACTTTGTCTGGAAGCTCTCCCAGAAACAGGGATTCTGACTTTACTTCTGCAATAAAGAAAGATGTCCAGCATTTGATAGCCAGTACCCAGTTGGGAGATTTAACAGATTGCTGCCTTGGTTTTTGAGTAAACTGTTTCACCTCTGGGAGAAAGGAATGCTGACAGCTGTTCGCTACTTGTCAGTGAGCCCTAAAAAAAATTCAGATCTGGAAGAACTGTGCCAAAGGTGTTGACTTTGACTAACTGTTTTTTTTCTTGTCTGAGCTTGCTGACAGTTAACGTTTATTCCCAATCAATTCTTTTTGGTTGGAGTTTTCCTAAAACCAAGATGTCCTTTTAATAGCTTTCTATATAGCTCAGAGAACTTGAAGCTGTGTAACATCCTACAGTAGTATCTATATAAATAATTCAGAAAATACAATTCTTTACATACCGAAATTCTATTTTCAGACTGTAAATGCTATGACAATTGTTCTAGGATCAACAAGTAGTACAGTAAAATGCTCTCATGCTGAACCCTTAAATGATTTGCTGTGATCAAAGTGAAGAAAATAAATTTTTATTCCAAATATTAAGACCTAGATTTCAGTGATTTCTCTTTTAGATATACAGTAGGAGACAGCTGCAGAGTTGGTTAGCAAGCAGTATTTCACAAATTTTAAGATATATTTCATAACTTTCATTCAGCATTTTAGAAACAATACTCTTTCAGCATTTGTATCAAGTCCTTAAAATATTTCATCATTAAAATAGCATGCTTAATTTCATTCTGATGGTCCACTAGTTACCCGTAATCTGTATCAACTACACTCTACAAGAAACACTTGCTTTTTTATGTACTTGCATTATTATTTACAGAATTCATATTATATTAAAAAAAAACTGCAAAATTTGATCACAAAAGTGATCCATAATCACTTACAGGAAAAGAAAAATTCATCTTCAGTGAAAAATTCCCAAAGGTTCACACACAACACTTCATTAGAGCAATTAAAAATATTTCTACCTACAAAACGTACACTTTTTTAATATGCAGTTGAGAAAATGCTTAGTTGTTAACTTCAAGGAGCAAAAAAAGAGTAAAGATACTTTACCAACATCTTACCCTTAAGCATAGACTGTTTCTGAAGGTATTTTACAACCACCAGTGAGTCATAAAATTAAACCCCAAGTTTTTCTGTTAGCAAAAATAATAATAATTAAAGTTTTATTGTGAATATGGAATTATTTATTAAAATAAGTCAAAGTTACAATTAACTCTATTTCATAATACATGTATTTTGAAATGTCTAAGTATTTTTACTTCTTAAACTGCCTTTTCTCACTGTGTGACAGATTTGGCCACACACAGGCAAAAACATTAAAATCTGTTAAATTATTAGCCTCCAACACTTGCATCAGAAAAAAAATGGAGAAAGTCTTTAAAGGTCATGTATTTAGTCAGAAATATTGAATTCTATCCCTTGGATTATGGAAAAAAGATGAAATGGTGATTCAATGACCGATTATCTTTTCTGAATTGTTTCAGTGTCTCTTGTGAAATGAGCTAGTATATTTGTTTAATGATAAACTTTATTAAAACATGGAGTTGTGCATCTGTGTATCTGATCAAAGATCTGAACACTGTAATTATTCTTCTAAGTGCATTAATAGCACAAAAGCTGATTCCACATATAAAAATTATATAGAAACTGGAAACTTGGTTGGGGTTTTTTTTGTGCTATAGGGTTAGTATCACGCTTGGAGTAGCAATACATCCCACTTTACAGGATTAATCCAGAAGGAATTTTTACTGAACAATTTCCCTTTTGTTACATAGACAAAGATCATGGGCAAGTCCATTATTTTCATGACAAATTGGGTTTTTCAAGCTTCTGATTTTCTGATCCTGTGTTTTATTACAGAGGATTAGAGAACATTTTGTGGCTTGTGACATATGGCGTGGATGTCTTCTGGACCCTTGTGCATCAAGCAACTAATACATGTTTGCCTATAATCATTGCTAATATTCTACAATGAATGCATATTGTCTTTCCATTCTCATGTTCCCAGCAGTGCTCATATATTTATATTCAGCTCATCCCAACAGACCTGCCTCCCACAAAAAAACCTTCCAAAGAAACCATCCAAATCTTGACAGTTAGCACACTCAGCATTGTTTAGCATGGATGTACTCAGCACAGTAAGAAGGCTGAAGCTCTCCACAGCGTTACACCAGAGAGCAGTTTGTTCTATGATTGTACAAGGGTGCACAGGACAGTATTTCAGATACTTGGTTACAGCTATTCCTAATAAAATAGCCGTAATGCACCCTTTCTGTTCTTCCTTTGTAGAGACCAATCTTCTCATACTATGTGTTTGAGAACACATAGTCTATCTGGCCCTGTTTCATGGTAACAAACCACGGTTGGGGCCAGGGAATTAACATCCTGTAATGGGCCCGAGGCTGTGCTGCCTGGCTGTGCTTCACGTCATGACTTCACTTCTATCATACAAGCTGATACAAGGACAGAGGCTCAGCACATGATCTACACTCCTGTCACATCACCTGACGTGGGGAAGAACCTCCCTCCGCTCACAGCCCTGCCATGTGCAGTGCATGAAAACTCTACTGCTGAATGAAGAATGGGGAGATTTTCTTCTGTGCCTCAATTTTACAGTGCAATATAAAAATTTAGTGTTTCTATAGCCTTTATGCTTCAATTACTCTGAGTGGGTAATCTTAGTACAGTGGGAGAGAAAATTTTGTATAGCAAGAGAAAGCAGCCCCCCACATGCCACCGCCCCGGTAACACAAGCTATAAACAGTATGAGGCTCTGTTCCCATGAAAAATCCTTATACAGTAGTGATATTTTACACGGCACAATCCTCCTTACTGGGAGATGAGCATCTCTGCAGACTACAATGGTCTGACACAAAGGGTTCTCCGGTATTTATAACTTCCCTTGGAAAATAAATCTAACTGAAGAATCTGCATGCTTGTACCTTAATTAACCTGTTACCCTTACAGAAAATGTACATCTTACATTGCTCTGCAGGAGCTCAAAAGGTATTCCTTAACTGATTCAGTCATAAGTATCCTTACTTTTGAAGTAATTCAGCAATTCAAACGTTGAAGAAAACATTGTGAAAAAGCCATTACCATTTCTGATTCCCCCCCCAAAATATTAAAAAATAAAGCTTCAGGGCTACAAACTCTGAGATCCAAGTGCTGAGGTAAATTGCTTCAAAGTAGAAATGCTTCTCTGCCTCACTAGTTGGTCACATTTCTGGCTAAATGAAAAGTTCTAAGTGAAAGCAATTATTTGCATTTAATATTCACAGTATATTTATCATTATAGCCTACAAAAGGAAAACACTCTGAGGTATTATGCATCAGTGCAGTCAATTATTGGGACACAAAACGTTTTTCCTCATCTAGTTTGATTGGGTTTTAGGAGTCTTTAATAAATATTACTGTTTGAGGCTAAAATTTGAGGCTAAAATGAAAGCAAAAAATATTTTTTTCAAGCTGTTTTTATTACTTTTTACCCTCAGTTTTACCTAATGTTCTGCAGAATCTGTTTTGATACAAAAGACTGCAAAAATGATCAGCCCTATGCTCCCCGAAGTCCACAGTTATTTGGAAACAGCACTTCACTTTGCATAAATATTAAAAGAAATAATAGGAACACCTTTACTGTAACTAGAGGATTTATCTATACAAGTCACGTACCAAAAAAAGTTCTCCTTTTAGGCTTAGCATCACAATGATTTGTTCTGCACAGCGATAGGCATTCTACCACATCATTCTGTCACCCCCAAACACTTCTATTCTGCAAAAACATGAGTTTTGAGAACTTGTGAAGTAATGTTAATCCAGTGCAACTTCGATCGTCAACCTTGAAGCTGATCTTGCTTGAAGAGCAAGGGACTGGAACAGATGATCTCCAAGGTCTCCAACTTAAATTATTCTATGACCCTACAATTCTGTATTAATAAGTATTCTGATACTATGAAACATAATTTGAAGACGAACATGTGGCAGAAATTTTTACTGTACTATCAGTATTAGGGAATCTGTACCTGGCATCCTCCAAAAGTCCTTCCCAAAAATATAAACTGACACCGACAATTCAGAGTATTTTTAACTTATTAATACGTGACCTGTGTTATACAGCATATATGCAGAGGTGAACATATAGCATGATTCAAAACTGTTTGGAGTAACTCAGTCTTAAAGAGATGCTACTTCCTCTGTTCATTTATCCTTTTTTCCCTTTATCTTACAGTTAATTTTTTCACCTACCTCTTTTCTTGGGAGTGTCTTTCTCTTCTGCAGACTTCTGGAAAGTACTTAGATACAGCAAAAAATAATCATTCTCCTCTGCTTAGTTGACACGCTTGCATTTAATCAGATACCTAAGTCTTTTTTTGTTCTCTCTCCCCATTCCCCACCCCCCCCCCCAGTAGGTCTAAGACTAAATGGTTTATATTGGCCTGGAATTATGTATTAGGACCCCTATGAGAAAAGTACCACAACATTCCTGACAATGAAATACATATACTCAACAAAAACTATGGTACCTGGCCAGTTAAACAAAATTACACCAATGGCAATTTCATCAGCTGAACTTCCAAGCAACTTAAAAAAACTGGCTGATATTTTAGTAGTATGCAGTTGATGCCATGGAGAGTGCTGTATAATGTATTGTGAAGAATATGATTCTTTTTTTTTGCTAACAAGACTGAAGGCACATGTACCAGATAAATTGCAATTGAGAATACTCAGCTTACTACTGAATACTCACTACTCGATGCTTATTTCTTGGTCAAAGTAGAGCTGTTAAAGTACTGCCTGAGCAGAAAAATCAGTTTGCTATGGTTCTCTGAAAAGCCTATGAAGGTGAGAACAGAAGTTAGTAAGAAGGAGATATTTTAAAATGTCAAACCCAAAAGTCAAACCAGAAAGCATCACAAGAGGACAAGGATGGGATCCTAACCTACCCTGGGGAGTAGTGAGGACCAATTCACTTACACGACCAAGTAAGAGCTGGGAAGGTCAGATATGCTGGAGGGAATTTCTCAATCTGAAAACATACTTTGCCCCATATAGAGGAATGCAGTTCATCAGCAGATCTCTGCTAATAAAATGCTTCGGAACGGTAAAGACAACAAGGCAGGGAACTGTACATGGGGCTTGCTTTGTCAGAAACCATGTATTCTTTGTCAACAAGTGAATACTAATGGTGTGCTCCTAACACCGCTGCAGTGTCAGTCTTGCCTACACCCATCTCCTCCCACTGGGAGATTAAGCTGTACCAGGAATGCTCACACACTGGAATTAGGGGATTTAGCTACAGGAGACCATGAGAAATATGCACTAGATTAATGAAAAAGGCATCTTTTCTAATACTGAAGTGTTGCTATACAGAAGATCAATCCCAAAGGGGCTTGGGACTGCCAGCCAGAACAGTGCTGGTCCGTGGCTGAAATACCAGGAGTTTAAAGTTCGCTATCTCCTGCGGCTTGGAACCAAAGAGAAGGGAGTTTGGTGAGTTTCTCAGCACAGACTTTGTTCAGATCTCTGATATGAACAGATCTGCAAAAGAGGAAATGTAACAGAATGCTGCCTTTGCCTTCACTGTTGCCTGTCTGCTTATTTCTATAGATATTTTCTCCTCAGTATAGGCACATCTGAAAAGAAGTGTTTTCATAACTCATAATAGCAAATCAGATTAGTAATAAAAAAATAACTTAAGCACTTAAATAAGAAAAATTGTTTAAAAAGTCATTGAGGTACTCAGGAAAAAAATGAGATTGGCTGGAAAAAAATCCCGTAACTCTATCTGTATTTCAATACAATCCATAATTATGCATCTAAAATCTTATTTCTCTTGTGGCACAGGCACAAAGGTTGTTTTCTTCTCTACTGTTCACCAACTACAATTTTCTTCTTTTTTATCTTAAGAACTTACCATTATACTGCAAATACACTTCAGAAAACTGCTGATTTTACCCTTTAAAGAAGCTTTTGAAGCCTTTTATTATTAGAAGAAAAGTCAATAGATGCTCGCATAACCAATTAAGTATAGGTTTATATTCCAGCACTATCAGATATTGTTGAAATGATGTATGAAGAACAGCATGCATAACTTCCATTAAGTACCACCATGAATTCTGTGTTTAAATACTTCATCAATCAAACAAATCAACTATCTGAATATATTAGAAATTTGTTTACATTAATGCCTAAACATCTACAACAAAACCAGTTGTCCTGGTTTCAGCTGGGATAGAGTTAACTGTCTTCCTAGTAGCTGGTACAGTGCTGTGTTTTGAGTTCAGTATGTGAAGAATGTTGATAACACTGATGTTTTCAGTTGTTGCTCAGTAGTGTTTAGACTAAAGTCAAGGATTTTTCAGCTTCTCATCCCCAGCCAGGGCACAAGAAGTTGGCACAGGACACAACCAGGGCACCTGACCCAAACTGGCCAACGGTGTATTCCATACCATGGGACGTCCCACCTAATATAGGAACTGGGAAGGGGGGGGCAGGGAATCGCCGCTCAGGGACTGGCTGGGTGTCGGTCGGTGGGCGGTGAGCGATTGCCCTGCGCATCATTTGTACATTCCAATCCTTTTATTACTACTGTTGTCATTTTATTAGTGTTATCATTATCATTATTAGTTTCTTCTTTTCTGTTCTATTAAACCGTTCTTATCTCAACCCACGAGTTTTACTTCTTTTTCCCGATTTTCTCCCCCATCCCACTGGATGGGGGGGAGCAAGTGAGCAGCTGCGTGGTGCTTAGTTGCTGGCTGGGGTTAAACCACAACACCAGTGTAGGAAAACACTTGGCCTCAAATGCCTTTGTTTATTCACAATTAGCAATACTTCGCAAAAAATTAGTTTAAGTATTTCAATTGCCCAGTCTGTTAGCCTCATTTGGATAGATTTTCACACAAAATAAAGAAAGGACAAGCATTATAAAGAGACATAGGTAACTGAAAAACTTAAAAGCTTAGCATAGGAGAGATACTTGGTTATATCTATAAAGATGGAGAATAAGAAGTCAACCTGCAGCAGCCATTTTAAATTACACTCAGCCAGGCAGTATCAGATAAAAACTCACTGCAATCTTTTATGCACTGCTGGTCTAAGGACAAAGGCAAGAATGGGAGATAGAGGCAATATATGTTTTTAAAACTGACTAACATAAAAGGACAATATAAACATGCTTCTATGGGAAGAAAACTTTAAGAGACCTAAAAAGCTGCCTGGAAGCCTTTTGGACATCTTAGATAGCTGACTAGTTTCCTCGCTTCAAGCTCAGGCTGTAATGTTTGGATTTCTGTTTTCTGGTAATAAATGCAACATATTGACAAAATCTGAGGTATCAAAAGGGATAAAGGATGACGGAAATTGGCAAACTAAAAAGAGAAACAGATCTGGGCTAGTGTATACCTAAGACTTATGAAGAATAACATACTGTTAATATAAAAACAGGCAATCTCATAAAAATCAGCACTTGTAGCAGAGCACTGACTTTCTGTTTAAAACTCTAAGGGCATTAAATTTATTTGATTGCTTTGAAGCCTGTGTGTTTATTCAAACTGCTCTCAAAATCTGGCAACTTGCAAAAGCTCTTGGGTGGAAGTAGGTGTTCAGTTATGAACATGCTGGAGCAGAGGAGTCCTAAAGACAGCATCCAGGGAAAAAAAAACAAAAAACAAACCAACAACATCAAACAGTAACAAACCAAACAGCATCTTATCGCCAAGAGAAAGGAGATTTACAGAGCCCTCTTTGCTCACTCAACTAGTGGTGGGGCTTTGTATTTCCATTATGCAGAGGTCTTGCCTGCCTGGGCGCAGGGTCTATCCTTCCCAGGCAGGGGCAGGTGACTAAGTTTGGCACTGGGAGCAGAGCTCTGAAGATAATGGGAACTAAAACCTGCCTCCAGCCAGATTTTTCTAATGCTAGGAATATTACATTTACAGAGGAAATATACAGTTATGCAGCTACAATAACACAGGAATAATTTACAAATAATAGATAATGGAAATCAGACATGTTTTTTACAGTGGGACAAAGAAAATAGAAAATCAGCAGATGTAAAATGGAGAAAAGGAAAGTCTGTGTGTGATAAAGTACCTAAGGGAGCCAGGGCTTCTTAATATTACTGAAGCTCAGAACTTAGCATGAAGCTAAAGGGATTAAACATACAGATAATAAGAACATCCAAGACAACATTATAAGGGACAAGAGCAGTGAAAAACCTTGCTGCTCGAGGGCAAAAGCAATTTGGTAGCTCAATAATGGCCCATTGCAAGGTCTCAGCATGAGCTCACTGCAGAGATCAAGCCTACAGAATGCAATATTAATAACTTTTCCCAGAGAAATGTATTTAGTAAAAAATGATAATTTGACCACTTTCACATACATCACATAACATTAACATACTGAAAACAGAATTTTCAATACCTTTGGACAACAAAACAATAAACGTGGACTGGTGAAAAAAGAACTTTTCTCTTTTTTTTAACTTGATAAGCACACCTCAGGAACACAAATGTATTGCAAAGTCCCATTTTCAACTCTCATGTTAAGAAAACAGAAGCATCAGCAGACCTACCTAGTATGGACCAACACTCTCTATTCTACCTCTGCTGATTAAATACTCCCTTCTTATAATAAAGTTATAGCAAATAAATTATAGTTATAAATAGTTATAATAAAATTTATAGCAACCTCTACAAAATTTGGGAATGACTGAAACCTGTTTCTGGTGGCTGGTAGACCTAAAAGTGGTTTCCCAGAGGTTACCAATGGAGAATGAAAGACCTAACTATAGCTCCCTAAAAGTTAGAAACGTCCCAAAGAAACAACAGGCAAAATCAGTAGGGTAAGAATTTCTGTCATGCTTCTCCATTCCCTTGACATAAAAGCTGGTCAGCAGTCTGCAGACTGATTGCCTGCATGATAGGCCAGATTTAATCTCTTTTTGATTTAATTTTCTTACACTCTTACTACATTGAGTCATTACTCAGCTGAGGAAGGAACAGCATGATCACCTTGTCAACCTAGTTTGCCTTTCTTGCTTTGTCAGTAAAAGAATTAAAAAAAAAAAAGGATGTTCAAATTAAGATTTTACTTCTTATGGTGTAATCAAGGAGATTAAGTATAGCTTCCTTCCAGCTGATTTTATTAACATTAAAGTTTATGATAAATTATGAACCACCCTTGAGCTAAACATCCAATTAAAATAGCATACGCATGGTAGGATGTCTGTTACAATGTTTTTCTTAGAAGAAACCCTAATTATATTGCCATTATACTTTTCCACAGGCATAGCTGTGTTTTCTGACTGGATGGGATGAAAATATAGCATTAATTAATACGAATGCATTCTTACAACATCACTGAGAATTAGTCTTACACTAAAAATAAACAACAACCAAGCCTACTGAGTTATATGCTTCATGGGGACTGGAGATGTTGCATTGAACAGTGACTCTTCATCCTCCCAGTATGATAAAATATCCTTAACAAGACAATTCATTGTTGGATTTCTGAATTGGGAAGTGCTGCTGATTAGTAAAAAGAAAAAGTCTTCCAGCTACAGAGTGGTAATTTAAAACCCATTTTATACTGCTCATATGTCTTTATGGCTGAAAATGTTACTGGTTTTAATACACATTTGAAGATTTATGTTATGAAAAAAGTGGTACTACCCTTGTAATGGCAATTTCTAATTCAAGTCATAGAATTCAAACTAATTTTTTTTCAGGTAGTAAAAGATCTGCACATTCCTTGGTTCTTCAGTAATAAACTCTAGCAATTTTCTTACAAATCACAAAAGTACATCTAGCTTGGCAATTAACTCATTAAGGAATTCATAATGTACATGCCCGGTGTCTTGTATATCATATGACATCACTCAGTTTTATACCAAATTTGTTACAGCATAATCAAATATACAGAAAGCAGTTCTAAAAATGCTTACCATAAAGATTTTGGAACAAAACAGAACAAAACAAAAAAGATTACAAATGGGGAAGTGCAAGGGGTACAACAATGGCCAGGATTGATATCTTTGGAGAAATACTCAAGAGAAGCAAATTCCTGGTGAAAACAATTCAGAAAAAAAATTAAGGACTTCAGATTTTACCCATACCATGGACCTAAATCATTCAGAAATGAGTTGGCCCTTGTTTTTATCAAATTGTTGGTTGGCTTGATTTGTGTTTTGAAAGGAGGATGTAAGGCGTAAGGGAACAGAGAAAGGAGGGTAAAAGTCAAAACAAAGGGCAATAGTTAATTTTAATTTTCTCCTGTCTCTCACTGTAAAAATGTTATAACACTTTGAAGGAATGAGACCAGAACTACAGAGAGCTGGGGCTATTTCTGTAGAATAACATTACGTTTATTTTTAATAGGATGAATATTAAGAAAATGACTCCTCAGTCAAGGTGGCCAATAGTTCTATTTTGTAATGATGTCGACACCATATAGAAAGATAAACTCTTTCTCACACAATTTCATTTTATGATCAGCTTGAAAAAACATTACAGAGCTGTTTGAAACCCATCTAACAGGATTATTACATCTGTTTTCTTGGATGTATGCCTACAGGGAGCTGTTACTTCTGTTACAACCATGCCTACCAATTCCTATAAAGAGTAAAACCAGACAATGTTTGTTTAAAATACTGAACAAAACGGGGAAAACAACAAAGAGCTTTAGAGAGAGATGATAATAGGAATAAGTTCATTCAAAAATGTGGCAATAAAATTATTTTTCCTATACTGCGACTGCTGACAGATGTGGAATGTTGGGATTCAAGCAGTAAGGCACAAAGGGTATTGACACTCAAGTTGCACTGAGAGATGGTTTAGGAGGATGGGTTGAAATGTCACTGTATCTGGCCCAAAACTAGGTGGACTTTGCCTTCTGAGAAAAACTATATACTCTAATGTGCAAATTACCTCAGGAATACATGGAGTGCAGAAATCTTATCAAAAAGGAAGAAAAAATAATGTATTGGAACTTCCTGCTAATAAGATAAACCACACTAAGACTAGGAATTAGAGACATAATTGGTTATTGATCCTACCACTATTACAAATATGCTGAACTGATCAATTGTTTGCTGAAAGATTTCAGCATGCAAGCAGAACATTCAGCTATCTTCACTTCGGAAATTAGTTTTGGTCTTTTCTCTTTAGTGTCAGCTGGGTTCTTTAACATCTAAAACATCTGTCAACATGTTTTCCTTATAGATACCACCAACAGGACTTTGTTTCAAGAAGGTCTAAATATACAGATATGGCACCGTTTGGAAATGCAGTGACCTTTTTCACCAAATAGGCATGTTGTGTTTAATCTATTTGTAAAGGGAAATATAGTGCTGTTAGGAACTCAGATTTAAGCTTTTTCATACTTACTCAGCCTACCTATGCAACAGCTTCTATATGTTAATGTATTGCAATCACTACCAGTCTGAATTACAGTTCCACTGGTGACACAGAACAGCTCAACACCACAACAATGAAAAAAACCCCATCTAGCCAAAAGGATCTTTCTGTATTTATATAATTATGAAGCACGTAAGTTATATCAACTCATTTCTATACTTGAATCAAATTGAAAAACCTCTTTTCCCATTTTACAATTTTATTCTTTCTCTCATTCAGCTTAAGAAACTGTAGACATATGAACTGGTCCTCATTTCTCTTTCAAAGATAGGTGTCTACAAGGTAATTCCTTACCAACCGCTAATTTTAAAATGCCCATGTTAGAAGCCTTAACACATAGTGACATTAAATCTATTTTTGTATAAATAAATTCAGAATCATAATCACTGAATTTTCATCAATTTCATTCCCAAAAGTCTTTCCCATGCAAGACTTGGAAGAGAAAGCAAAACCTGGATGCAGCACACACAGCAAGGAACACCCACAGACAATTGCGCTTAATCACTGCTTTAACATGGGCAATTTCTGGTACAGGAGGTATATTTTTTGTGCAGTCTGATCTATTAATTTCATACAGTTGACTTAGATTAAAAGTATGAGAGGAAAAGAACAGAACCACTTAAAATATGAAATTATCCAAACCCATTGCTTCTTATTAAAGACTGTTTCTGGAGATCCTTGAATAGCAGTTTTATAATGCCTTCAAATGCATACAAACATAGGCATGTAACTCTGCCTTCAAGGAGCTGAAGTATCTTATTTGATACTTCCCAGGAAGCTGGCCCACTAGCTTTTTTTAATTTACTTTAACTGACATTTGTTAGCCTAGGAGAGCCACAGGCCCCTGCTTTTGCTGGCCTCTGAAGTCTTCACTTAGCATCTGGAAAAACTTTCAGTTTTAAAAAGGTTAAGTATAACAACTTAGCAAACACCCCAAAATAAGACAACTTTTACGTAGTAAGTTCAGAGAAACAGTGGATCAGCATTTCTGAGTTGAAACAAATGCTACCTTTGTCTTGGACACCAGTCATATCCACCAAAACTAAGGTGGCAGAATCCACAAAGGTCCTGTAAACAGGCCAGAATGTATGCTAAAGGAAGATTTGTATTTTAAGATACAAATTGAACTGTTTTCATACTTGATTCCTTTTCTATTTATCACCTTCCATCTCCACATTGGCTAGTAACATGACTAGTTTAACTGGCACTGACTGCCAGACAGCTTTATTCCTGACTCTGTATAAATAAATACAGGAGACGAGAAGTAATATACAGAATTGTTAATGTAACAACTTCATTAGTCTTTGAAAACATTTTCTACATGCTTATTGCATTGTATGTACAGGCAACACACCTGCTTACCAGTTCTACTCTATCTAGGTGTATACAAAACATAGATGTTTATTGTTCTTATTTCAAATAAGCACTATACGTTCTTTTTACAAAGGCTATGAAACGTATCAGTGAAGACACTACACTAAAGGCTGTTCACCGTCATCAAATAGATTTTCAGAACACTTAACATCAAATCTCATTATACCAACACTATTTTTCTAAAGCTGACAGCCACTTGAGAATTACAGTAAGCATGTCAATACCCTCAAACCCCTCTCCATTTCCTACACATTTACCTTCCAGAGATGGATTATAAATTCAATAAGCCCAATATCCCCAAGAGAACAAAGTTGAAAAGAATGAAAACCTCCATATAGTATTTGGAAATACAAGTAGCTAAAATATGTATTTCCCAGAAACGTTACACAAATTACAACCCAAATTTACAATAATTTTAAGTTTGCAAATTAAGATTCAGAATTTAGGAAACACAGGGCCCTTTAGAAAAATATTAAGTGAGTGTATCTTAAAAGGATTAAAACATAATTCACTTCTCATATTCTGCAAATAAAAAGATCACCCATAGCATAGCATCCTATCAGAATGACTTCACTACCTTTCCAACCCTGTCAACACTTCCTCCCACTCGCTGCAGTTTTTCCTCAGATTAAGTGATTTCTTATAATGAAGTGACAAAAAATTCTTTTCAAGTTGTCTGTAATTGGATATTAATGCTGTATTGCAGACTTGAAGAGGGCTTGTATGTCCAAATTCTATTCTTCCACCTCTATGAAGTAGATCTAATAAACAGCTTTATGTCTCCCTACACCCCTTTCCTCTTATGAAAATGCAAAAGCATTGACGCAAAGAAAGAATTAAGCCTGACCTTCCCCAGTTTCTGAGTGTACGAGATTTCAGTGCTTCTATTCTTTACTAAATTCTGGATGCATTTTTCCTGCTCCTTGCCAAGAAACAAAAATTAAAAACAAGTACTTGCTATCCCATCCATACTACATAAATAATTGCTCTTGTCCAATTGCAGATTTCACAAGAAAGTTCAGGATCAAAGGTATGGGACATGGCAGCCTAGGGCTGGAAGATTAGAGACTTCAAAGCACAAAGGTTCAGGCCTGGGCCAGAAATAGCAAGATAGGGCCATTTTGACTCCTGGCTGCTACTATTAAATGTTTGGTCTCTTAGATTCTCAGCACAGGCTTCATCCTTTGAATTAATGAAGGCTAAGTAGAAAAAAAATTCCAGTCTGTTTTTAGCTACTGCTGAACAAAATGGAGTGTAGAAACGAGAACTCCTGCTGTCACTTCCAAAAGGTGCATGCTCTAAAACCTACAGGTTCTTCTGTCTCTGTCCCTGTCAGTACCTGTGATCATTCCCAGTGTATTTTCTCCTTGAAGCCTTGGTTATGGCCAGTGCTCCTCTGCCAGTTGCAGTCTCCACTCCCCCATTCCTTTCCTATCCACACTGCAGTGCAATTTTGTGTCCCTCCCCACTCCTCTCTGCCACAGAAGGATGTTTCTGTTTCACCCCCTCAAGTTGCTGCATTGATATGCTTTGGTGGGATAATGAGTAACTAGTCTTTTTGGCAGGCAGGAACTGTCAGATGGCAAAACATCGTTCCAGTAGATGGTATCCTTGGAGAGCATCATTGTCTTTGTCTTGACTATAGAACCACTGTCAGTTTGGAAGTAAATTTTCACAATGATGGTAAGTACACATCTCCACCTTGGTCACCAGCTTGTTAACTTTCAAGTACCCACCCCCAAGTATGAACATGAAGCAATTTATCAGTAAGAAGGCATTTCTGTTTTCCTTAGTACAGATCAGCAATATATTTTCCCTAATCTTGTTCTTCAAAGGACAGCAAAATTTTTCACAAAATTTAAACAAATCTGTTCATGGCATAGAAAATTTCAGATCAAATGGTTCAAATCTGGCACAATTATATGCAAAGAAAATAAAGCCCTTTTCTAGGAAGTTTTATATAGCCTGTAATTAACAGCAGCAGAATTAGCCCAGGCTATGCTACATAATAGCATATGTTCTGTAGAAGAACAAGGGCAACCTTGAGCTTCTTATACAGAATTAAGTTTTCCTTATGCTCACTAAAGCAAAAGACAAAGAAATGTCTTTGGTCAAAAGTCCAGGCATGTTTACATGATGCATTCTGATTTATCCAAAGTGTCCCATCACTTCTATTACTATATTGTGCTTGATAAATGAGTTTACCTCCTCAGGGTTTGTGGCTAGACTTGTAACTGTTTGCTAATTTCATTGTGTAAAGATTTTAAATATATTGCTTAAGATTTAAAGTATTGTAACTTTTGCTTCTTTTTTCTTCATTTTACTTACATTTATTTCTCTCTTTTATTTTCTATCACCCTTTAACCACAATCATAGGAGATTTTTTTCTCCCCATCAAGAGAAATAATATGCCCTGGCATTAACCAAAATTTAGATCAATTTAATGTTAATTTCACATCAGGGATTTTTAAAATTTTGATAGGAAAACACATCATTTATTACCCTCTATAAGAAAAGTTAATTAATTTTGAAGGAAACTGCTGCTGTATGTTTGGATAAGATTAGCCAATACTTTTTATATTTCTGTCTAGTAAAAAAATTTGAAGTTTGATATTTGCAACTGCTCCTTCAGGTCTTCAGTTACAGAAAACACTGTATTTTACCCAAGGCTCTTCAGTATTCTTTCTATCCCCAAAGAACTATTTGGACATGGCACCGCAGATAATAGTTAACTATAAAATTTAGGTCTCCTCAGTTTTGGCCAGGCATTTTTTGAGAGAAGCCATTTTGGGTTCCAGTTTAGTTCCTAGTAGTCAAAGGTGCATTGGGTACTTCAGAATTGTGAATATGGGGTACTGCAGGCACTAAATAGTAATTGAAGTTCAGAGATTTTTTCTTGCAAGGCATTACTGCAGATTTGAACTATGCTGAAAATGTAGAAGAAAATCCCCTAATCTAACAATTAAGTAAAAAAAACATAGAAAGGGACTTCTTCAGATTATGGACCAGATAAATTTAAGTTCTGAAAGGTCAAAAAATAAAAGTAAGAAAGGCAATGTGCAATATAGTGCTGCTGTGTGAATATATCCAAAATTTGGAAGGGAAAATAATGCAATAAATTCTTTCACAGAATGAATTCCTACATACTATTTCCTTCGGAAGGCATGATCATGTAGACCATGACTGTTTCTATGACCTTCCAGCAGGATGTGACATGGAGACAGGAGCCCACGCTAATAAAATCCTCAAGGCAGAACTGCAGCACCCCTGTGACAAACCTTTGATGGAAGCAGTCCAACTTATGCTTGCGGGCTCAGCAGTGTGTGTATTGTATTTATAGCCTTCTACTGGTATGAATGAAATCCTTGCTGACAAAAGCAAAACCACCATCACTTACACTAGTGAAGTGCTTTGCACAGATGTTCAAGAGCTATGAAAAAAACTGCAAGTCAAGCTGATTTTATACTTGGTTATATTTTCTTTTAAAACAGATGGGTTTCTTTTTATGGCTTGTAAAGCCAATTTTTATATGTATTTTAATTATCTCTATTCCATCTGTGCAGTTTAATTACTGATTTATTTCCCTTTTTAGTAAGATATCCATCTTTGTATATTTAATTACTGTCTACAGTGAGGAATGCAAATAACTTCATTTTCCTTATGAAAGTGATGATGCATCTTTTAAAGACAGCACAGATAGGACATGTCATCACAAATAACTAAACAAACATCACAAATAACTAAACTGCAGAGAGTAAAAACTGTAACTGCAGTTCCCTTTACTAGCCCCTATATTTTATCAGCTAATTGTAAAACCTAGCTTTTCATTGATGAGACAAAATAATATATATACTAATTCAATGTCCAATTCCACCTCACTTTGCATAAAACTTGCCCAGAAGTGTATTACAATTGTCTCTGCAAATACACACACCCTATCTCAGGGTGTCTGAAAAAGTCTGCCACTTTTTAATCTAAACACTAAGATACAGTTAGGATCACTCCCAGGTCAAACTTCGACAGACTCATTCTAATTTTGATGTAATTCTGCACATACAGTTAAACTGGCAGCACTCCCCTTGAGAATGTGTCTTTTTTTTTGTAAAGCCATAAAACCTAATGTGGGTCCTCTTATGAACATTCTCAAGATTTTAACACAACCCTATCTAAATGGCACAGGTGCTTAAACAGTCATAAGGAAACACAGCAACAGTAAAGAAATAGTATGATTGATTCAGTTCACTATCCACAGTTGGGAGGTTACGTATGTGAATATATAAAATTTAGGAACATGGTGTAGTTAACTCCTTAGAACTGATCACCCAGATTAGTAAAACTAGCATGGTTGCTTTAACAGATGAAATATTTTCTGGTACTTTTTTTTAAGCCTGGCTTTTCCACACATGAGATGTTTCCAACCAAATGGAGTGTAAAACATCATAAGCATTTACCACTACAGCTCATAAATTGTTCGTCTCCATGAGCAATTGCCGAGAAATAACTACATTTCAATGGTGACATTCTAGTGTAAGCAAAATGATGTACAAAGCCTGCAGAAAAGCAGTAATACTGCCAGAGGCTAATTAGT
Source organism: Haliaeetus albicilla (assembly GCF_947461875.1). Taxonomy (NCBI): domain Eukaryota; kingdom Metazoa; phylum Chordata; class Aves; order Accipitriformes; family Accipitridae; genus Haliaeetus; species Haliaeetus albicilla. Next base: position 38,150,401 of record NC_091516.1, read on the forward strand.
ATCCAAACTCTGAAAGTCTTTTAAGAATGCATGTAACTTTTCAAAAGGTTGATACAAATGGGATCAAACTGTACCCCCAAAAAGGCATCTTTTACATTTGACTTAGCAATAGTCACAATAATATAATAATAATAATGGAAGAAAGCAAAAACTATATGCTACCATTCTTTGTAAACAGCAGCTGCATTTAATTTATATCAGAGGTGCTGTGAAATATAATAACTTGCTAAGCACCTTATGACAGCTGAAGTGTTTTATTAGAAAGAGAAACAATTGAGAAGATCATTCCCTAGGAACTGACAGATTGCATGTGTCGAAGCGCATCACTGACCAAGAAGGTCAATAGTTTATGTTAACTGAATTATTATCACTTTCATTATAATCATTACCAAGGAAAAACTTCAGAACTGTAGTTTGTTGAGCTTGATCTTAATTTTAGATTAAGATGATGCTTTCATACAAGTTATCATATAGCATTAGGAAGTCTTCCAAATAGAAATCATTTATCAAGCAAATTTAACCTCATTTGGTCCTGTTAAGTCAGGGTGTGGCTTTACTGAAGACGTTAGCTCAAGTTATTATACCTCAATTTCTCTCCTTACTTTAGCCCAAGTGAAAGCAGTCATCCTATGAATCAATGCTGAAGCCAGCATGATTGGTTGCAATCTCAAGCACTTCTGTAACTCCAGCTTCCACAGCTGCCTTAAATTACTGTTCAGTTGTCAGCATCGTGCAGGTTTTAGGGCTGCCTTCCATGCTGTGACTTGGGCTACCTGATATTAGCTTAAATCACCACTTAACGAAGGATTTTTGTACAGAAAATGGGTAAAAGGCAAGACCAATGATAGTCCACCTTTGTTTTCTGAGTAATAGGGAGAAAGGAGAAAGAGGATTCCTGTGACGGTGGAATAAAACAGATCACACAGTATTAGACAGCAGTGGGAATGGACTGCCAGTGTAGGTATGTTTCTGCATGGACCTACATGCTGCCTGCTGCGGGTTTATCAGCCCAAGTACCGCATTGCCCTGAAGCAGCTGTACCACTTCTCCACCTGGGAGCCACAGGGCTGTATCTGTGAAGAAGGCACTGGAGCAAATACAATCAGCTTGGCACAGGACCAGCTCTGTGCGCCTGTATATGACCCACTCAATTTGCAGGTCAAATAATCCAGCCTTCATTAATTCAAGAAAGAACCCTGCAAGAGAGCTGGGAGCACAGAGGAGATGACCTCTAAGCGAGCTGCACTACCTATCACTCGGGACTTTGAACTGCAGCCATGGAGTCTCCTGCTGCTTGCGGAAGCCCCATTTATTACAGTGACCGTTTTAAATCTGATTTCTGAAGGACTGTAGGTGGACCACTAACTCAAGTCTAAAGGTGCTTTTATGTGTATATTAAAACTTGCAGGTGTGTTCTTTGTTCATTGCTGCCTGAGGAACGCAAATGACAAAATCCACCAGCTGCAAAGTACAACTGGTTTCTCTGATCTTTCTGGTGTGACAACTGGAGAGACGATTATTCACGTTCTTACAAGTAGGTGTGTCTACTGCAATTTCCACAGAGTTTGCAAATGGCTTTTAAACATTTCTTACTTTAAATACAAAGGCATGTACATATGGATAGGAAGTGAGAATGATAAGCACTATAGTCCAACGCTATCTCACAGGGGCAAACTTTTTGACTAGTTTCACTATTGCATGTCTCTGCCAAAAGCACATTAATTTTTTGTGACTACATACTCACAGCATCAACATACTGATGAATTCCTATGATCTAGAAGGGTGCCCCCCCAAACAAAAAATCAGGCTACTGGTATGTATAGAAAACACTTCCTTCTATGTGTACCTTAACTGACGAGGTCAGTGCCTTGTATACGATGCTTTACTTAAAAATGAGGATTCTTCTTAGCCTGTAAGGAATTTTAAATCAGCTAAACCTTTGAGAAAACCAGACACTACTTTCAAAGAGTGCATGATAATCACCCTTGTGCCATTCCCCTGCTCCAAGGAGAACATAAATAGCATTTGATCCAAGAAAACAATGTAAGTTTCAAAAAAATACAACAGAAAAAGATGGACAGTATAATGCTAACTAGGTTTTCCATCATGCCTAACTTTTTTAATGATACTGCCTCCCCAAAAGTTCTTATTTGTATTCTATTTATTTTAGTTGTTTAAAGCTTATGTTTTGATTTTTTTCTAGGTATTTTAGCTGTTTAAAGCTATATGGTTGGATTTCCTGTGTTAGCTAGTGAAAAGGATGCTAAAGTTCTTCTTTCCCTAGACAAGGATATCATAGCCCTCCTTATTTAAATAGAGGTAAACCAGATTCCTTTTCTGTAAGATTCTTTAGAAACCTCGATACTCAAGTCAAAAAAGAAAAGAAAGCAAGATAATAGCAAGACAAGACAAATACATAACGAAGTCTAGTACTCTGCAGAAAACTAACACCCATAAAGACATTCAATAAAATAGGATTCACTGAAAACAGACAAACAAACATAGTAAATTCCAGCATGAAAAAACAAAGGAGAGCATTTATAACTTGAGAATTTGTAACTTAAGGGTTTCTTAAGTCTCAAAATAACAAGCTGGAATAGTTCAGTTGATCACCCTATTCTCAGACCCCAAGATTTAAGAAACATCCAGATGTAAACATCACCTATGACCACTGCTGCAGAATAACAACGTAAATCCTTGGCATGTCTCATCACAGAGACAGGACAATGTACAATGGTGAGGTGTTTCTGAGACCAAGTTCTGAAAAAACAGGAGTCTCAGCAGGCGATTGAATACAATTAATCCAGATTTTGTTGAGACTGTTTCAGTAACTAGTCACAAAGAAACACTGCTGCTATAATGATATCCTGGTAAACCAAATATTCAACACTCTTTTTCCCACCTAAAAGAGATAAACAAATATGCACTGTATAGCCCGCACAGAGAATCACCTGAGACTTACCTGGACTTATTTTCAGCTAAATGTGGGACTAGATTTCCAAATAACGCAGCTGAAATTAAAATGATACTACCAAGACATACATTAAGTTTATACCAGCAGCTAATTTTTTAAGCTAATGTCCCATAGCCTGTAGCTAATCTGACAGTTTCACAGACTATTACATAGAACCATGCATTTCTCTCCTTTTTTTTCTACATTCCTCAAGACAGAACCATAAATAACTTCTTGAAGATTCTGTAATTACTGTAGCTTGATCAAAGGTAAAACTTTCAAGAGATAAAATTAGAAACAGGGAGGAGCATGCAAGTATGCATAAAATGATGAAATGAAACCCTAAACACAGAGAGAGGGAATCAATTGTAGCCAGGTTTTGGTTGGGGTATTTTGTTGGGTTTTGGGTTTTTTTGTTTTTTTTTTTTTTAATTATCCAAGATTAGTATTTTGTGCCAGGAAACAAAATAATTCAAAGAATCTGAAAGTGTTCCAGTCAGAGTAGAAGATAAATATGATGAGATCTGATTAAGATAAAGCTTTAATATCACAACTGGAAATACCATCTAGTTATGAGTCTCATCACAGGTCATCACTTCCCTTGACCACTACTTCCCCCTCTTGCCTTGACTTGAGATGGCTGCCTTTTAGACAGCCTTTTCTTCTTTCATCTGTCAAAAATCTTTAAAAGAAAATTGCAATTTAACACATCATTAAACTTGAAGAGGGGGCATTGTTGTGGGCAACAACAGAATTATTTGGGGTTATTAAGTAGACTCTGGTAACACTGAGCCCTAAAACCAGAGGTGGTAATCTGCTGGAATGGTATGTTCAACATACAATATAAACAACTGACAATGCTGTAACACATGGTTAAGCTCAGGGTCACACACATCAGTGTTTATAAATCTCTCCCTAACCTACTGAGTCCTTGAAGGAACCTCTCAAAATAAACACTGCAGGGAGCCTTAGTTACTGATTACATTTATTATAAAGTTGGATGGATAAACTTAGAAAACTAAGCATTCCTGCACTTAGAGGATAGGCTTAATATGAACACTGATCATGTCAATTTGCATAAAAGCGCATGTGTGCACACACACACACACACAAAGGCACAAAAAGACTTTGATGAAAACAGTCAAATTTGAACCAAAACAAAGTCAGCCAGTTGAGTCAGACATCTTCAGATATCTTTAGATATTATGGTTAAAGCACTGTGTTGTGTTTCACTTAGTTGCCTTGTTATGATTACAACCACTGCTGTTACTGACAAACATGGTTTATTATGAAACTTTTTTGCAGTAATTTTGTGGGAGCTGATATCCAGTGCTGCTTCCCTAATCTGATCAAAATATGATTTTATTTTTCCACCTCTTTATGCTTTTCCCCAGCTTGTGTTGTAGGTTTCTCACATGCAAAATACTGTAAGAAAAACAAGTTTTCTGCAAACTGCATTTTCTTTTCAGCTAAAAGATGGTTGAGAGCAACTAATAGTGCTATAACAACATAGCAATCATTATTATTATATCACAAATGTAAACTGAAATACTGCAATCCTGTAGATTGTATTCACAACCCAATTGTTCTGTAATACCCTTATCTGCAAGCACAAAGTAACACAATTTATTTTGCAAAACTGTTTTCCTTGTGTTCTGTAGCCTTTTGCTTCACCCATACTATGCTCCACAGAAGATGCTTGTTGTCATGCTTAAGCAAAAAATAAATATATTTGCTGTTACATTTATTTCCCAACTATTTCCAGTGTTAATAAAAAAAAATTGTAATGGTGACACAAGACTGGAGTTCATGTGCTATATTGAAAAACTGATGTAAGGAGTATACTAAAAATTAATATCTCATTACTATATCTGCAGTAAGTGTTAGAGTTTGCTAACTTAGCTAAAGGATAAGGATTATTTAGGTAGAAACTGCCAGTTTCTGGTTTGAAGATCTTACACGTTCTCAAATTTCTAGACTTGTACAGAAGAGTAACTCACCCTTTATTCCAATATTCAGATATACCTCATGGAGGTATTAAATCTTACAGATAAATTATTCTTCTAGCCTAAAAAAATAAAATGTCATAATAAACATTTGGTTTTAACAACCTAACCATGGACAGTTGGTTACAGATATTCACAAAATCTCAGAAGGAAACATGCTGTGGGCTTGTTTCTCTCAAATCATAAAATCATCCAAGAGCCAAAAAAAAAAAAAAAAAAAAAAAAAGATCTGGTCTTATGTCTTCATGGCCAAACACTGTATTTTCCTCTGGCAAATAGGTTGACTTTCTCCAGCAGAAGCATTAGGGATGAAATCATAGCCCAACTGAAGCACTGAGCAGCAATGTAGCAAAAGGATTCTGCAGAGAGCCCATGAACACATACACACCCTTCCTGCAGCAAAAAGGTCCCAGTTATATGTGAGCAATCAGGCATACAGGAAACTGGGTCCCATTACCTCCTATCGCACCGTCTGCTTTCATCATGAAACTATAGTAGTACACTCGCTGCACTTTAATTAGAATGACCTCCACATATGTGGTAGAAGGAGTAACGCTTTTTATTACCTTTCGGGATTACTTCAATACTTCTTACATCATCTGACTAAAAGAAAGGAATCAAAAGGTTTATGACTTGTCTTTTGAAATTCAAACTCCAGTTTTCAAGACAAAAACAATTTATAAATATCACTAGTTAGAGGAGAATCCATAAAAAAAAAAAAAAAAAAAAAGGAATCGAGGAAAAAACCCCAAGGATTGCTGTTTATGTCCACTGCCAATTCAAAGTTACATTTTTGTTGGAGAGGGAGCTTGTTCAGTTTTTCTGGTTAGTTTGCTGCAGTAACTCTGTTCTCTAACTACATATACCATCAAGAAGTGGCACTAAAGTAACCTAACAATGGGCAAATATATTTTTCAATATAATTCAAAATCTATTTCCAGTGTTCAAACTGCAGAAATACTATTTAGAACAGTTCCTGTTATCACTCTTCCCTCCAAATGTGTTGAACAATTCTTTATAAATACTAGCTCTCCCCAGCTGCTAGTGTATTTTAATGGACTCCCATCCTTAGGTAAGGTAAGGGAGTGATGGCTGTCCATTATGGTTGCTGAACTGAAGATGGCTCTTTTACAATTAAAAATGCAGAATACATAAAACCATACCCACCATGAGGATATCTATTTTAGCTGTCATACTCTATTACAGTTCACAAGTGCTTTTTCAACACAGAGTAGAACATAAAGCATTTGTGCACAGTTTCTCAAATGTCCTTTAGAATTCATGTGCAAATTTGTTTCTATCACAGACAGCCACATACCGTTTCACTGTTTCAGTACTGTAAATAAATCTTTATTTCCAGTAACATTTCCAGCAGGAAAAGACATATAAACAATCTGTACCCCCCAAAATGCTTATAATCATCTACCTTCTGCCTTTTCAACCCACAGGACCCTACCACTGGGTGTCACAAAGGAAATTCTGAAAAATAACTAATTGTATAACACCAACTCCTACTCTGACTTTCCAAAAACATATACAGAAAAAGGGCTTCAATGATGCTGCAAGGGAAAAAAACCCATCATACTGAGCTTAGAAGTAAGAAGTTTTTGACTGGGAAGACAATACTTCAGTTTTTCTCTGCTGACTTTCTAACACAAGACATCTACATCTCTCCAGCACATCTGACTTGTGTGCCAAATTTGCTTAAGAATTATTAACCTCAGGTTTTGATTATGGAATACCTTATAGCTGCAAAATGCTTGCCAAAATATGAAACCTTGCTGCTATGTTAACACATTTTATCATACTCCCTACTGGTCCCCTCCTTCTTTCATAAAGAGAGAGAGTCAGTCACATATTTCACGTGCTTTAGGTAGCAGACCCGATGATGGCAAAATCTTTTGGGGTCCACAGAAATGTATTACTGAAAGATCAATTGCTACAGGTTACTTAATGGGTGCATACAGCGTTGTCTTTTTTTTTTTAACTATTTAACTAAATGGGATAAAAGAGTGTCTTCCTGATTTTGAAAATTAGATGTATTCATCCCAGAAATGGACTGACAATATACTTATAAAAATAGCAATCTTCTTCTTCACTGTACCTCAAATGTTCATTTAAGCAACAAGAGTAAGAGTAGGTTAATAAAAATGAAAGAAATGACAGTTCTGTGATTCAGCCACTGCAGTTTGAGGAACTCATATTCAGTTCCTTACGTCACCACAAATCTACCGGTGACACTTGAGTTGAGTCACTTTGAGTCATGATCAGAAAACTAAAGGACACCAGAAAGAAGGCACTGAACAAAGACTTGGGCACTTAGAATCCAAAGTCTCACTGAAATTAGTTTTAAAGCTTATGCTAATGTTTGCATATACCCAAGGCAATACTTGCAGGTAGTCATCCCAGCCTTGTGCTTGCATGGAGCAGTGCCGACTGCAAAAAGGTACTCAGTAAATTGGCTAAATAACATCAGCAACAACAGGCACTAGCTGCAAATATGGATACACCTCTAGATGCACCATGACACTGTTTGGGTGTCACTGGACTGACCCCCAAAGATCTGATGAGCTCAAGCTTGTGCAAGGGTTTCTGCTAAATCCAAACTACCTCCAGGAAAGTAAGACCTCTGTTTTTGTATCCTTTTCCTGTCTTTCCTTGTTCTTCTCTTCCCCATTGTGCAGGGCTCATTTTCTTTCTGTCCTCTTCTCTGGAAGGGAGGGGAAAGGGATATTCACAGAGCTAAGGCTAAACCAGTTCAATTTAACAAAGTTCCACCCACCTCCACCTCCAAAACTTTGCAAAAGAATGCTAAAAGCAGTCTTTCTCATTAAAAACAAAACAAAACAAAACAACTCTCTGCAGTTAAAGAAAAAGAAAATAAAGGAGACCATAAAAAACTGAAACCTTCCTTAAAATGTGCTTCAAATGCTTTAACGGTTTCCCTCCTTTCTGTACTTTAATGAAGTGTTTAAAAGGTTTAAGTAGCAAGTCTCTATATCTGAAATCCCAAACGCTGTATGACTGCTTAGTATTTCTCAGTGAGACGATCATACTAACACAGTTGAAATTCTGAGCTCATTTAGTCTACCAGAATTAATATACTTAGAATAAATAATTAGACACTTGCAGTGTATTAAGGAAAGACTTGTTTAAAAGCACAGACACTTGCAGTGTATTAAGGAAAGACTTGTTTAAAAGCACAGAAAATCTGTCATTTATCACCAGAAATTAATGAGACTTTTCTAATGTGGTAGAATGCTCTACAAGCCAATGGTTTGAAGTGTACTAAACACTTGGACATGATTTCACAGTACATTTGCAGCAGTTGGCATAAGCCAAACTCATATATTCTTTCTAGGTCAGTTTGTCTGTCAATACTTAACAAAACAGCCTTTTTTTGGAACAGTAGATTTGACATTTTCTTATGGGCCCTCCTAGGTAGCTCTCCCTGTGGTTTAATTCACAGTTCTGAAGCCAGCTCTAACGATCTCCCTGGCCACCATGTAATCATGATCGCTGCCAGCAGTCTTGGGAGTGGAGTGAGAACGAGGCAATGCCACAGGTTTTCAAATCAGATGCTGAAGAACTTTGAGATGCAGCCACAGGGCACCTCAAAGGAAAGGCATGAGAATATATACCACAATCAATTGTAGAAATGGATCCAGGAACCACTTTTCTGAAATTTGTTAGGATGGTATCTTGAATAGCATAATAGGAGAGTCTTCAGCAGCAACTCCCCGTCCCCCCGTCCAATAGGTTCACAGATATTGAGGCCAGCAAGCACCATTATGATAATTTACCTTGACTTTCTATATTACATATTCTACAGCATTTTATGCTGAAATTCCTGAAACAACCCTATAAATTCTGATTAAGTCACATCTTTTGAAAAGACTGTCAATCTTAAAAGATCTGGAGAGAAAAAGCTCACATACCTACTCATCAATTGTTTCAAAAGTTAATTGCCTTAATTACTACGCATTGTGCCTTGCTTCCTGTCTAAATTTGTCTTGTTTAAACTTTTGTTTGCTTCTGTATCTTTTGATGCCTTTGGGATTGATAAGTGTCCATGAAACCAAAACATCCTACCTGTGTAAAATTTACAGTATGAAAAGGGATTAGGAATGCCTGGGGAATGTAAGATGGTGTTAGTTTTGCAGAATTCCAGTGCTTCCACCCAGAATGACTTAAACATTTGTGTCTTTTAGCAAATTATTTATATGTACTTGAAACAACCGAATACCGCTGGACATTCTGAGAGTGGGAAGGAAGACAAGTGTGTAGGTAAAGGAAGGGAGAAGAATTTCTTCTCTATACCAGAAGTGTTCAACTTTCTATTTCACTGTTCATACATGTGGCTTATGTATTTCTAATTCTCTCTCTCTCTCGTGAGTATACAATTCACAGTATTTACAGGAGACCTGGGAATACATTATCATTTAACTGCTCCTTTTGTCTGCCTTCTTTACTCTACAGCAGTAATTTGAAAGGCAGAAAATCAGTCTGACTTTAATGTTCCAGGAACTTACTAATACAGCTTTAAAGAGGGCTCAGAACCAATCAAACCTGCAGAGGGATTACTTGGAAGAAGTGCAACATGTTTTTAATTTTATCAAAGACCAAGGTTGACTGTTGATTCAGTGAATATTTTGGTCTTCGGTGTTTCACCATCTTCTGAAGTAATATAAGGAAACAAGCCTCCATGTTTTCAAACCAGAAAAAAGAATAAATTTAGATCACTATAAAAACCCCACAACTGTTCCTGGGTCTCATGAAATCTTCAGTCAGACACTATACATTGCTAAACATCAAAGATGTATACAAAATACTGTCTCAGACCTCAAATTTAGGTTAACCAATGGTGCCCAAATGACAGAATCTAACCATGTTCTATCACTGGCTTCTCAAATTAGCATTATTTGCCTGAGTTTTGCCAGGCAACACACAAGACTGGGTACCTGGCAGCAATCTGAAGAAAGGCAACGTCAACAAGAAGGGGACAGGCAGCATTCCACACAAAGGAAAAAAAAAAAAAAGAGAGAGAGAAACAGAGAGGGAAAGAGAGAAAGAAAGGAAGGAGGGAGGAAAGGAAGAAATCAAAGATAGACATCTGGAACAGAAATAGAAAAAAACAGTTAAATGTTTGCTATTGCCAGCTGAGCAGAAGAATTAGGCTCAAGAGAAGGGGAAAGAAATGCAGGAGGACAACAGCAATGGGTGAAGCTGGAAACATGCTTCAAGGCTGTCCTGGGTTCAGCTGGGATAGAGTTAATTTTTACAGGAACCTGGGAGGTGGGGGGCATAGCCGGGGCAGCTGACCTGAACTGGCCAAGGAGCTATTCCATACCATGTGACATCATGCTCAGTATATAAAGGGGGAGCGGGCCGGGGAAGTGGCAGAGCGTCGGGTCCCGGGTGGTGAGCAGTTGCACTGTGCATCACTCTTTTTGTATACTTTTTCATTAGTACCGTTGTTGTTGTTGTTGCAATTTCTTTGTGTTGTTCCAGTAAACTGCCTCTATCTCAACCCTCGAGGTTCCAGGTTTGGTTTTTTTTTCCTCTCCTCTGTCTCCTCCCTATCCCACCGGAGGGGGGCGGGAGGAGTGAGCGAGCGGCCGCGTGGTCCTTTGTTACCGGCTGGGCTGAAACCACGACAGTCCTTTTTGGCGCCCAACGTGGGGCACGAAGGGTTGAGATAACGACAGATCTGGCCAGAGCGTGTTGAAACAAATTTGTCATACGCATTCCTTATACTAGATAAATAGATGTTAGTCACAATGTTGATTCAGCTGTTTACATGGTGGCGTTTTGTAAGTTCTTATATGCTTTATGTATTGCCTGTAGTTGCGTATCTCATCTCTGGGAAAGTGATTGGGATTATCATTTTGCTGTACTGGGCAATGTCGACTTGTGAAATGATTACATCACTGGTCATGAGGTTAAGCTGTTATCTGTATGAGGCAGTGATATCATTTCCAGACTTTGGGCACCTTCTGTCGGATTTTATTGGTAATTACACCCAACCCATGGGGAAGTCAGGGGGGGATACTTCCCCCCATCCGTTCCCCTCCCTTTTCTCTTTCCAACTAATTACAACAGTTTTCGAGAATTTTGAATATCCTTGGGATGCGCAAGCCTGTGTGCTGTTAGTGCTATGCCTCCTGACTATGTTTCAGGTCTTGTCTAGGGCTACAAAGAGGCTCTTTAAGAGTACCACCCAGAGATCTGTCCCAAAGCTGGATATTCATGGGTGGCACGGCGTGTGGGAGGATGTGGGCAGGTATCTAGAGAACTTCTCACCTCCAGTGACTTGGAAGTTCACTCCCGAACAACTGCAGAACCCTCATGAAGTGATAGAATTTTTGAAAGGAAAATGCTGTGGCTATCCCAGAGACACACAACTCACTACACTGTGCTGGGCCCTGGCCGGTATCTACCAAACCCTGCTTGATACTATGCAGCACCCCCAGGGGGAAAAGGGGGAAAAGATGGAAAACAAGACAACATGCACCGTGGCTGCCCCAACCCCGACAACATGCACCGTGGCTGCCCCAACCCCAACAACATGCACCGTGGCCGCCCCTACCACGACAACAGGTACCATGGCTGCCCCTACCCCGGTGACAGATACTGCCACTAAACCAGAGAACCAACCTGTGCCAGTATCAGTCGCCCCTGTACAGAAAAAGAAACACACAAAGAAATCAGTTCGCTCAGTGAGAGATGAAGATAAACCAGGGTCATCGCGAGAACAGGAGGAAGAGGCAGAACCTGAAATAATTACCCGATCTCTATCCCTGAGTGAGTTGCGTGACATGCGAAAAGATTTTAGCCGCCACCCAGGTGAGCACATTGTTACCTGGCTGCTCCGATGCTGGGATAATGGGGCCAGTAGTGTGGAATTAGAGAGTAAGGAAGCCAAGCAGTTGGGATCTCTGTCTAGAGAAGGGGGTATCGACAAGGCGATTGGGAGAAAAACACAAGTCCTCAGCCTCTGGAGGTGACTTCTGTTAGGTGTAAAGGAAAGATACCCTTTCAGGGATGAAGTTACATGTCACCAAGGCAAGTGGACCACCATGGAGAGAGGTATCCAGTACCTGAGGGAATTAGCCGTGCTGGAGGTGATTTATAATGATCCAGAAAATGCGCAGTCACCCACAGATCCAGATGAAGTCCAATGCACACAACCGATGTGGCGGAAGTTTCTACGAAGTGCACCACCAACCTATGCCAACTCATTGGCAGTAATGTCCTGGAAAGAGGGCTATGGACAAACGGTGGATGAATTGGCTGTCCAACTCCGGCAATATGAAGGAAGTCTCTCTTCCTCCCTACGGGCCTGTGTCTCAGCTGTAGAGGAATTGTCCCGAGAGTTCCAGCAATTCAAAGTAGATATGTCCTCCTCCTCACCTGTACAGGCCCGCATTGCAGTTATTGGGAGTAAGCGTTCCTCTGCCCAAGAGAGAGGAGAGAGAAAGTACACACGACGGGCTAACCTGTGGTTTTACCTGTGTGACCATGGAGAGGACATGAGGAAGTGGGATGGAAAACCTACCTCAGTCTTGGATTCACGGGTACGGGAGTTGCGAGAAAAAGCAACCAGAAAAGAAGATTCTTCTTGGAAAACTGCTGCTCCAGTTTCCCGTGAGCAGTCCCCCGGGCGCAGTAGATGGGCCGATCTCATTTCTGATCCTCTTGAAGGGACTTCTGATTCACATGTGCAAAAAGTGGGTAACAGATATTCTAACCAGGATTAGAGGGGCCCTGCCTCCAGCCAGGTGGAGGAGAGGGACAACCGAGTCTACTGGACAGTGTGGATTTGATGGCCTGGCACGTCAGACCCACAGGAATATAAGGCTCTAGTAGACACTGGTGCACAATGTACCCTAATGCCATCAAGTTATAAAGGGGCAGAACCCATCTGTATCTCTGGTGTGACAGGGGGATCCCAAGAGCTAACCGTATTGGAAGCCGAAATGAGTCTAACCGGGAATGAGTGGCATAAACACCCCATTGCAACTGGCCCAGAGGCCCCGTGCATCCTTGGTATAGATTATCTCAGAAGGGGGTATTTCAAGGACCCAAAAGGGTACCGTTGGGCCTTTGGTATAGCTGCATTGGAGATGGAGGAGATTGAACAGCTGTCTACCCTGCCTGGTCTCTCCCAGGACCCTTCGGTTGTGGGGTTGCTGAAGGTTGAAGAACAACAGGTGCTAATTGCTACCACGACGGTGCACCGGCGGCAATATCGCACCAACCGAGACTCCCTGATCCCCATCCATAAGCTGATTTGCCAATTGGAGAGCCAAGGAGTGATCAGCAAGACTCACTCACCCTTTAATAGTCCCATATGGCCCGTGCGGAAATCTAATGGGGATTGGAGACTAACAGTAGATTATCGTGGGCTGGATGAAGTCACGCCACCGCTGAGCGCTGCTGTGCCAGATATGTTAGAGCTTCAATATGAACTGGAATCAAAGACAGCTAAGTGGTATGCCACAATTGACATTGCTAATGCATTTTTCTCCATTCCTTTGGCAGCGGAGTGCAGGCCACAGTTTGCTTTCACTTGGAGGGGTGTCCAGTACACCTGGAATCGACTGTCCCAGGGGTGGAAACACAGCCCCACTATTTGCCATGGACTGATCCAGACTGCACTAGAAAAAGGTGAAGCTCCAGAGCACCTGCAATATATTGATGACATCATCATATGGGGCAGCACGGCAGAAGAAGTTTTTGAGAAAGGGAAGAAAATAATCCAAATCCTTTTGAAGGCTGGCTTTGCCATAAAAGAAAGTAAGGTCAAGGGACCTGCGCAGGAGATCCAGTTCTTAGGAGTAAAATGGCAAGACGGGCGTCGTCAGATCCCTGCGGACGTGATCAACAAAATAGCAGCTATGTCCTCACTGACTAATAAAAAGGAAACACAGGCTTTCTTAGGTGTTGTGGGCTTTTGGAGAATGCATATTCCAAATTACAGTCAAATTGTAAGTCCTCTCTACCAAGTTACCCGGAAGAAGAACGATTTTAAATGGGGGCCTGAGCAACGACAAGCCTTTGAACAAATTAAGCGGGAGATTGTTCATGCAGTAGCTCTTGGGCCAGTCCGGACAGGACCAGATGTTAAAAATGTGCTCTACACTGCAGCTGGGGAGAATGGCCCTACCTGGAGCCTTTGGCAGAAAGCACCTGGAGAGACCCGAGGCCGACCCCTGGGGTTTTGGAGTCGGGGATATCGAGGATCCGAGGCTCGCTATACTCCAACTGAAAAAGAGATATTGGCAGCATATGAAGGAGTTCGAGCCGCTTCAGAAGTGGTTGGTACTGAAACACAGCTCTTCTTAGCACCCCGACTGCCAGTGCTGGGCTGGATGTTCAAAGGGAAAGTTTCCTCTACACATCACGCGACTGATGCCACGTGGAGTAAGTGGATTGCACTGATCACACAACGGGCTCGCATAGGAAACCCCAGTCGCCCAGGAATTTTAGAAGTGATCACGGACTGGCCAGAAGACAAAGACTTTGGAATGTTGCCAGAGGAGGAGGTGACACGTGCTGAAGAGGCCCCGCTGTATAATAAACTGCCAGAAAATGAGAGGCAATATGCCCTGTTCACTGATGGGTCCTGTCGCATCGTGGGAAAACATCGGAGGTGGAAGGCTGCTGTATGGAGTCCTACACAACAAGTGACAGAAACTGCTGAAGGAGAAGGTGAATCGAGTCAGTTTGCGGAGGTGAAAGCCATCCAGCTAGCATTAGATATTGCTGAAAGAGAAAAGTGGCCAGTGCTCTATCTCTATACTGACTCATGGATGGTGGCAAATGCCCTATGGGGGTGGCTACAGCAATGGAAGAAGGGCAACTGGCAACGCAGAGGTAAACCCATTTGGGCTGCCGCACTGTGGCAAGATATCGCTGTTCGGATAGAGAAGCTAGTGGTAAAAGTACGTCATGTAGATGCTCATGTACCCAAGAGTCGGGCCACTGAAGAACATCAAAACAATCAGCAGGCAGATCAGGCCGCCAAGATTGAAGTGTCTCAGCTGGACCTGGACTGGCAACGTAGGGGTGAGCTATTCATGGCTCGGTGGGCCCACGATACCTTAGGCCATCAGGGGAGAGATGCAACATATAGATGGGCTCGAGATCGAGGGGTGGACTTGACCATGGACACTATCGCACAGGTTATCCACGAATGTGAAACACGTGCCGCAATTAAGCAAGCCAAGCGGCAAAAACCCCTGTCGCATGGGGGGCGATGGCTGAAATATAAACAGTGGGAGGCCTGGCAGATTGACTATATCACACTCCCACGAACACGCCAAGGCAAGTGCCATGTGCTTACAATGGTGGAAACAACCACTGGATGGCTGGAAACATACCCTGTGTCCCATGCCACTGCCCAGAACACTATTCTGGGCCTTGAAGAGAAAATTTTATGGCAACACGGCACCCCAGAAAGAATCGAGTCGGACAACGGGACTCACTTCCGAAACAACCTCGTAGATACCTGGGCCAAAGAACACGGCATTGAGTGGGTATATCACATCCCTTATCATGCACCGGCCTCCGGAAAAATCGAACGATACAACGGACTGCTGAAAACTACATTGAGAGCGATGGGGGGTGGGACTTTCAAACATTGGGATACACATTTAACAAAAGCCACCTGGTTAGTTAATACTAGAGGATCCGCCAATCGGGCTGGCCCCGCCCAACCAAGACTTCCACATACTGTAGAAGGCGATAAAGTCCCTGTAGTGCGCATGAGGAGTATGTTAGGAAAGACAGTCTGGGTTAGTCCTCCCTCAAGCAGAGACAAACCCATTCAAGGGGTTGTTTTTGCTCAGGGACCTGGGTACACCTGGTGGGTGATGCAGAAGGATGGGGAAGTTCGATGTGTACCTCAGGGAGATTTGATTTTGGGAGAGAATAGCCAGTGAATTGGGCTGTATGATACCTAACTGCTAAATACCCTGCCAATGCATGTCATTGTATCTATAGTGTCTATATGCCATATCAAGGGTATTACTGTAAGAATTACCCAAATGACTGCGGGATGGACTTTGAAACTAAGCCAAGTACAACAGCGACAGAACTTGAACTGACACCCAGCAATTTCCTCAAGATCAACATCCTCGACCTGCAGAACAAGGGCGTGAGTTGCACCAAATGTACTAGCCACAAGTTCCAGAGGCAGCATACAACAACCCAACATCTCACACCATCTCTCTTACCCTGAAGAACTGTTACAACAGATGGAGCCCCAAAGTCATGGACTAAATAAAATCAATGGACACATTAGAGGAATAGCCCATACGCTAAAGGAATACCATTCGCGTGTGTGTGTGTGTGCGGGGGGACGACGGGGACGGACGCAAGTCCATATACTTATATATATAAGACAAGGAAGTGGTAGTGGTCGATTGGAAAATGTAAGATCTGGGCATGATGTAGATGGTATAGAATAAGGGGTGGATAATGTCCTGGGTTCAGCTGGGATAGAGTTAATTTTTACAGGAACCTGGGAGGTGGGGGGCATAGCCGGGGCAGCTGACCTGAACTGGCCAAGGAGCTATTCCATACCATGTGACATCATGCTCAGTATATAAATGGGGAGCGGGCCGGGGGGTGGGCTCTTCTTTTCGGTGGGGGAAGTGGCAGAGCGTCGGGTCCCGGGTGCGCATCACTCTTTTTGTATACTTTTTCATTAGTACCGTTGTTGTTGTTGCAATTTCTTTGTGTTGTTCCAGTAAACTGCCTTTATCTCAACCCTCGAGGTTCCAGGTTTGGTTTTTTTTTCCTCTCCTCCGTCTTCCCCCCATCCCACCGGAGGGGGGCGGGAGGAGTGAGCGAGCGGCCGCGTGGTCCTTTGTTACCGGCTGGGCTGAAACCACGACAAAGGCATTCAGAAGAATTCATGAACCTGCTCCCAGAAAATAGAGTAAGCTGTAAAAAAAATGAAAAATCTCCTTGGTTTTGCTAGATAAGGTGACAGGTGTTTTGTTTTCAGAATATAGCTGGGCCTGATATCTATTTCTTTTTAAACTTTTCATTTCAAATATGAGAAGCAAAATGCCCTATTTTTAGATTTTCTCAGTGTATAGGCAGTACAGAAATTCTAAACATAGCAGCAATATAATCTCTGTATATAAAAAAAAAAGTATATTTAAGCTGTTAGAATAACTTCCTTTCAAATAGCTCCTCTATATTTCTCTCTAAGATGCTGGTATAAGAAACATGAACTGACTATTGTCCTATTCTTTCACAGAAAAAAATTAGTTTTTCTTCTACATTCTTAGCATCTTAAGATTCATAGAATAAGACAATCTGTGAATATTATTGCACAGCACTACAGGCCAGAATAAAAAAATGCAATTTACAGAGAAATAACTAGATTACAGAAAACTTTAGGATACTTACAGTTTTGGTTATTTTTTGTTGCCAAGACAATACTGGAAGAAATAAAACAATCTGAAAGTATTGTAAATAACTAGTGTTTTTTGATCATTAGTCTCTTTAGGGATTTCCTCTTTAGGAATTTAAAGGCCATAAAACCTCAAGATTACCAAATTTGGAAATCATTCTAATAACATGGAATAGGGTTCAGCACTGATACCTAAAAAGTAAACACTTTTTGATTCTCAACTAGCATAAACAAAGAATTGATATTTTATTTTAGTAGTCCATACAATTTAGTCCCTTTTCACATATAGCACCTTCAGTGTCGAAAGATGTCAAAATCTGAATTGCCACATCTGTGAGCCTGATTATAGTTAGGTATTTCACCACTGAAATAAAAGAATAGTTTTACTCCTTGTTGCCTCAATTTCATGAAGAAAAGGTTAGGAAGGTTTGAGTTGTTGTTCTGAAAGAGATTTTTCTGGATTCTCAGTCATAAAAATAACAGGAAAATCAAACTGCATCTTCTTGGAATTTTGTCTTTAGAATGAGTGGATTGGCACAGCAAGACAGTTCCGTGTTTTCTGCCTTTAACCGGAGACACTTGGATATTTTGAATCTTTAGTAAATACATAATTTCTTTCATCTTTTTAAACTGTAATTGAGATCAGCAGGTGTTAAAACAAAATACAGCTTTAGACATCTTGAACTAAACATGCTTCCTTTTCTCCATCACCTGTTTGTTCCTTAATTCAAAAGATAACAAATTACATGGCCCTGCCTTTAAAGGAAAAGCCACACAGAAGACATAACTTTTAATGCACAGAATGGGAAAAAGAGAGAGGTTTTTCATATTGCAGGGTGGAAACAGAAGCAAATGAAAGAATTAATAAAGTATTTTGTGTATGTTATAAAGATCTATTGTCTTACTATATAAAATTGTATATATAATATGTAACATAGTTTATATGTAATATGTAATATATAAAATTTCTTACCATGGTTAGTGAAAGAATATCTCCAGTGATTTGAATTTCCTTACAAACCCAACCACAGTGTCAATGCTCCAAAATAACATTAAATGTAAGACTGCTTAAGTAAAATGCACATACAATGGTGACCACGAACTTCCTTGCAAATCTGCTACCTGCACAGACAAGCAAACCCCAGAGATTCTCACTTTCAGATGTATTTAAAGTGCAATGTTTTTCTCTTCATGTGGTACAGAAACCAGTGAAGAACTCCTGAGAAGAAATTAAGTCAGTATGAAAATTTGGCAGTTAGGGAGGGATGACTTCCCTATTTTCTGCACTGGTTTTGACAAAGGAATAACAGTAGTCTTTACGTAGCTTAATGAATATACTAACTTCTTATTAGTCTGGGACCATCTATTGTATGTTTTGTGAACTGTATTGTAGATCATTTGGACCTCAGACTGGTAAAATGCTTTTCAACCAAAAAAAGATGCCATGATAAAGGAAGCAATCTCATGAATTCAAATGGTCATGCACTTATTCTGATTTGGAACAATGTGCTCTTAAAAAACTAAAGGTTTAGTTTTGTCTGTTTGTTTGTTTGTTTTGGGTTGCTTTTTTTAATGACTGAAAGCATTATTGCTACTCAGGGTCTATTTTTATCACTTATGGGATGCCTCTCATATTCCTGTAAGTGCACTAGCTTTGAGGAGTTCCTCACTGTACCTAGAACAGAAAGACTGAACTCTACTGTATGAATACATACTATTGTATGTATTCAATTTTTAATTTTTTTTTTTTGACTGACTTTTAACCTTGTTGGTCACTGCACCTTCACATTCCCTCTTCTAAGCACTTTGCAGCTCAGAGTGGGAACACTGGACAGCATAGCATGGATGTCAGCTGATGTCCATAAACCCATGGCAACACATTTAAGGAAGGTACCGGTACAAAATCAGATTTACTGCTGCAACTGAAGAACTGGCCACTGTGTTGCTGCTGCGCATTTGGGTGATCACAGCCACAGATAGGACCCAAAGGACAGATCTTGCTGTAGTTTTTCTCTTACATGTTGCCTCATCTGTTTGACTCTCATTCCCAAAGTCTCAGATCTCTCCATGCCATATTTGCTTTATTCTGATCAAACAACAGTTACCTTGAGTTTCAAGTGCCAATCTGTTAATTTTTTCCCCTCTGTGCTGACAGTTTTCAACTTTTGTTTGATTTTAATTACCTTATGTTATTATTTTAGCCCACCAGGAAGTTTCAGTAACACAGCTGAGTTGTTTAATATGCTCCTTCGGTTGTTGTTAAAATTATTACTCTGCTTATTTCTACTAGCAAAAATATTGGTAGCTATCTCCGCATTCTTTTAATCACCACTCCTGAGAACTCAGTTTAGTTCTTAAAGTTCTTTCCTTTATAAGGTGACCAACCTCCCCACCACTGCACCCAACTTCCTCAGCCCCACCCTCCCACCCAATTGACTCCATCTTAGTGCCAGCATTATATTCTCTTTTTCTACAGTATCATGCATGCTTTCCTTCTGTCTCACCTGCCATCATTTTTGGAAGCATTGTGCCCTTGCCATTTTCTTCATTTCACTGCAGAAGGGTATCAGAAATGCAATTTAACAAGGTAACACATCAAAGAGCAACCTGGCGGCAGGTAAGCCAAAGAGGATCATCCATTTTCATGGACTAATAGACAGACTAATAGACCAGAACATCCATTAGAGTACACAGTCAACCTTACAAACCACAGGTGCTTACATACTTTCTAGTTAAGCCCAGTATTAAATTCTATATATTATCTTTGGCAAAGAAGTAGCTTTCCAAAAGGCATGCCCTGATTTGAAGGCATCAAAGGTAAGAGTATCTGCTGTGTGCCTCAGCTGTTGATCCAGGAATTAATCACATTCCCTTTAACATTGTCAAATTTTCAGTTTAATCTGCTTGCACCTTTCAGCCCTTTATTTTTGTTTTGTTTATTTCAATAAGAAAAAGAACCATTTAGTACCAGTAATTTTTTCACTTCTGTGTTCAAGTAACCCAGTCATGTCTACACCTCTTTCCTATAAGCTAAACCACTGAATTCCTATGTTCACCCCCACTGACATTTTCTCTAACTCCTGGACAGTTTTCTGGTTCTCTTTTGACTTATTCTCATTTTTCAAAATGCAAATACTATAGACCCTCAGGTGACATTCACAGATTTTCTTGGTAGAAATAAACCCACCTTCTTTCTATTTACTTCTTCCTCATTTTCAAGGATTTTGCTAGCTGTGACAGCCACACTGTGAGCTCAGGTTCAGTGTTTTCTGCTCTGACCCTGGAATCCTGTATGGACCTGCTTTCAGGGACAAAAAGCCCCCCATCGCATTTTATAGGATGTTTCCTTTCCTTGTTCCTGAAGCACTCACTCTTCACTTGCCTTGGTTAAAATCATATGCTGGTCAAATTTACCATCACTTTCCTCTCTTTTAACCTATCTTTCAATTGTGCCTTTCACCATCTGTGTCAGGTCTAGCAGAAAATGCAATTCCTAGAAACAACTGCTGATGATCTCTCCCAGTCGACAAATATTTTAAGAGATCTGACAAGTTGTTAATTGTATCTTAATGGCTTTAACATGTACTCTCTTCATAGCATACAATGCTATTATGAAAAATTATGCCAACCAGTATTAAGCAGTTAACAAAAACCATTAGTTCTACACAGTTTACCTTTATTAAGCAAACCTGAATCTCATCAAGGGATGCAACTGAATATGGCTAACATGTAACAGTTCTGATGAACATTAACTACATTCTTCACTTTTAACTCTAATTCATTTTTCTTCCAAAAATTACAATTAATAGTAGACTACTGAACTTAAAGATGTTAATCTGTTTTCTGAATGAATTTACAGAAACAAGTTATGGAAGAAGGACAATCCATGATGAAGGAGCAAATAGGGACTTAGAGCCACCAATACGTTGGCTTGCAGAATCCCTCTGAACAAGAGTACAAAACAAGCTAGTTCAAGCCATTGCTTTTATGTTACCAAACTTTGAAATTAGTTTGATCTGAAAAGGCCACAGGGCACAGGATTTCCTAGTGTCATCCCACAACACAAGGACAAAGCAAGACAATCTTTCTATGGATGTGCAGAGAGGAAGTCACTAGCAACATAAAAGAAAGTTATCTGGCAACTGCAAAACATCTGTCCCAGTCTATGACAGACATGATATGATCTAATCCAGTAAAATATTTCATAAAGTTATTAATGAAAAAAATAAAGTCTTACAACACCACTATTTCAATGGCATACCTAATGGCATCTTCTTCTTTTTTTTTTTTTTTTTAAAGAGAAAGACATGAAAGTCCTGATTAAAAAATTGAAATGAAAATCACTCTTCGTTGTCTCAGCCAAAGCTTCTCCCTCTCCTTATCCCCGTTAAGTACAGAATACACCTACAAGGTTACAGGAAATACTGAGAACATTAAGCTGTTCTCAAGTATAGTAATCCCTTACTTTTTGCTGAAGAACTATCACAAAATATCCAGGTCAGGGAATTATAAAGACAAAAAAACCCCAGAATGGCCACAACCTGAGAAAAGATAATATGCATTTTGTGGACTGCAGCAGTGAAACCTCTGAAGTGAACAAAGCTTCTTCTGTTTGAATACAACTGGCTGAGGCCAGCAGCCAAAATAACCAAACAGTCTAACTGCGCTTTTACAGTAAATTACGTAATTTCACATTTGTAGATCCTATTACCATATGACATCATATTTTTTAGCTAATGGAAACTCCTGGCTGAAATCTACTATTGTGAGCATACTGTCAAAAAGTCTAGCTAAGGTATATCCTGAAACCTTATCCTGTGTTTTACAGTCCATCATTAAATGCAGAGACTACTATAAAATAGTAAACTACAATCATATCAAAGCTCATTTTTCATTCAGAAAATGAAGTACTAGAGTCAGATATACGCTACCTAGAAAATAAAAAGAAACAAACCACTATAAGTGGTTTAAATACAGCTAGTGCTTGCTGCATATATTAGCTGGGAGAAGACAGAAAAGCCAACTACTTTCTTTAAAATAAATTGTACT
Source organism: Haliaeetus albicilla (assembly GCF_947461875.1). Lineage (NCBI taxonomy): Eukaryota > Metazoa > Chordata > Aves > Accipitriformes > Accipitridae > Haliaeetus > Haliaeetus albicilla. The sequence continues at coordinate 38,172,839 of NC_091516.1, forward strand.
ATAATTACAACAAAACAGGAATATATTTATCAAATGCATGGAATACATTCATCAGATAATACCTTATAAGGAAAGCGTGACTCAAAAGATAACCTTTAGTCATTATACAAGCAGTCTGCCAGGGTTCACACAAAGTGATCACAAGAACAGACTCTAACATACTAGCAGCCCTCTAAAAAGGTTTCTGAGTAAGTGTTTGTGCAAATCATGTTATATCAAAGGAATAATTTCTGTTGATAGATACACTACATAGAGCATTCACTGAAAGTCACAAAAATTAAACATACCATAAACTGTCACCAGTGCCTATAACATAGGGATCACAACTAACTGAATTCAGGAAACTGAGCCTAATATGGGGCTATTTGTGTCTACATGTTTAAGAGTATACAACTGATTCATCTACAAAGTATATTTTAGAATTTTTTTGGCTTTGACTTGACTCTTAAAAATCGAGGTGGAGGACACTTAAGATTCTGAGAATTTAAAATGAGAAAAGACTGGAGGTACTGAACAAGTAAGGACATTAAAGAAAAAAAGAGTCAAGGACAAAGGAATATAGCATTAAAAAAAAGGCATCAGGAAGATACAATACTGCTTAGCCAGATTAACATTACCTGCACATTATGTAAACATCTCTGAATAACAGACAGCCACACATGTTACAGTTAAGAAGATATTAAGGTCTTAAGCTTGTGTACAACAGTCTTCAGAAAAAACAAGCACAGTAAAATAAACAGGCTCACTAAAAGTATATTCTGGAAAGGGGTGAAAACACTGTCATATTATTCAACTTATTTCCATTTCCAAGCGAGTTTTCAAGATTGAAGGCAAATCCATCATTTTTGGCTTACTCTATTCATAAACAGAACAAGACTATTTAAGGCAACATCTGCCTGAATTTACCACCAAATGTTCTCTCCAGCTACAATTTGTGAATAAATCTCCTTGGGTTTAAAAATTAAGAGAACTGATCTCTGCATCTAACTTCCAGTGGTGTTAGTATCCAACAACGACAAAAGTATAAATGTACTCTACCACAAATTTCAAAATACTTTATTTCTTTTTCAGAGACCATGGCAACAAATAAATAAATGTTGTTTTCCCTCCCCAATGCTTATTTTAGTTTTCTGCACTGATTACTTTTCAGTCCCATTAAAAACAGTCATTAGTTTGACTGTTTCATCCAGATTAGTTTCAAGGGATGTAATCGTTATATAATTGGACGCTTTCCTGCGTTGGTTAGATTTCAGACTCTAAAGGACAAGGTTATATCGTAACCTTTTCACCTTCCTAAGCTTTTCATTTTACCACACAATCCAAGTCTACTAAAAGTGTTTGACTATAACAATATAACTAATGTGGTAAGCAAGCACAGAGAAAGAGCTGCTGATTTTATGGTAGTATCATTAAGCACCAGAGATTCAAATCTCAAAGGGAAAAAAAATACACATGTCCCTCTTTTACATTGCTCCTTTTCCAGAAACAAGAGCTCCCAGAATCCTAAATGTATAAATATACATATAGGAGTTTTGCAATTACAGTACTTTAGCCATAAAATTACAACACATTATATATAGCATTACTGTAAGAGGAACCAGTTTGATTCTATGTGTTCTTTTTTTTTTTACCCAATCTCAAATCCATGGATAATCACATCTGCTTTGCTGTCAAATACACATGATGAGCATGATACCCATCACTTACGCAAAAAATCAATTATTTTACATGTAGATGATCTAAGCAAACAGAATTTTCACAAACACAGAAACCACACAACATTCTTGGTGTATACAGCTCCTTTAGATAATTCCTTACGGAACAGATAAGGAGCAGCTTATCCCAGATTTTTTCATTTCTCTGCTCTCAGGTACAAAGTAGTTGGTTTCAGAGCAAGGAGCGCAAATACTCATGAATCACTGAAGTGGCTTAAAAAGCACGTAACATCCTCCCAGCCTACGCACTATAAATCTATGACAACACATCTGCCAACTGTATGTCACAGGATAGGACCGACTTCGTTAAGCTCCCATAATGCTACTGTTACTCTGCTTTTTCAAGCATCTGCCACTCACAGCTCTCCTCCCTTGCCACTTCATTCACCTTGGCAGGCAGCTCAGGAGGAATGACCGGCAGCTGCTGTGTCTCCAGATCCTGGCAGTAGACAACAACATGCTCTAACAATACATGCTGGAGGTGGAAGCGCTGCTTATTTCAGTGTGCTCTCTACAGACTTCTTAGCCAAAAAAAACCAGTCAGGGTATGGAAGTTTCAATTATTTAAATGAAGTCAAATAACAAATGAGACAAAATGAGGTCTCGCTCTGCCTTCCAGAAGAGGCAAAGGCCTTTCAGTGCAAAATAGAGGTCTAACTCATTGAGAACAGAGAGCTCGATAAATCAGGTTGCACTTGCTAACAACAATTACCTTAAGCTACTAAAAACACTTTAAAAGAATCTTAAAAAAACAGGCTTACAGAGTGCCTTATAGATTGTAATGAGCCCTAATAGGATTATTAGCAATGATATTGGTGGAGAAAATCCTAATAATACCCATCCCACTGCTAGTAGTACACCCACAACTGCAAATAGATTTACATGAAGAAAGCATGAAACCCTCCAGATCAATTTATAACTTGTATGTTGAGGAAAACCAAGAGTTTATTACTGCTCAGTTTTTAGGCACAGAATCAAGCATACCTTCATAAACAGAACAGGTTTCCCTCTCCCCCACATAAAAGCTGCACAAACTTATATTGTGCTGTTAAAAAAACCTAAAAGGAAATTCCACCCAGCGTGCAGTCTTCTTTCCACCATAAACTCACAGGGTGAAAATACTACCATTTCTACATGCTCAGGTCAGTAGGCTAGCCAGTTATTTGCTACCTTTGAATCCACCAAGCGAAGAAGTAAAATGTTATTTGCAGTGAGGAGGTAATATTTAAATTTGGAGTGTTGTATCAAAAGGTTAGGTTCTATCAAGAGGTGTCTTCTAGCTCCTGCAAAGCTGGGATTTTATACAACTTAGCAGACTCTGTGTTCTGGGTGTGGGGGGTGTCCCTGTCCCAGTGTTGGTGGGAGGGGGCTGTGCAGTGCCATGTGCCCATCATGCCAGTTACAAGTGGTTCCGACCACCTCCAACGGACCCACTGCACGACACAGCCGAGCCCATCGGCCATGTTGGTGGTGCCTCTGCAAAAGCGTGTTTAAGAAAAGGCAACAAGCACTGGACAGAGAGAGGAAGAGGGAACAAAAAGAGTGAGAAGCAGCAGAGAGAACATCAAGGTCAGAGAAGGAGGAGAAAGAGGTGCCGTTTTAATTGGCAATAAATTAAATTAATTTTCCCCAAGCTGAATCTGCTCTGCCCATGATGGCAATTGGTAAGTGATCTCCCTATTTCGACCTTTTCTCCCCCCACCCACTGAGGCAGGGGAGTGAGCAAGCAGCTGGGTGGGAGTTTGGTCCTTAGCCAAGGCTAACCCACCACACTGGGTCATTTGCTTAATGAGCAACTTGCAGTTTTACAAGGGCAACTACCAGACCAGTAGCGTCCAAACACGTTTTTTGCCTGAAAAGCTTCTACATTCCAGACACAACAATATATTCCATCACAAGGCCTGTTCATGACCTGATTTTCTAATTTTGTCTGTAGAGAGCTGCCAGGATACACATCGCCAAGAACACTGAGCCAGTGAGCTGAAAGCAAGCTTGAATCCAGAATACCAGGCTGCACCAGCACAAAACTCGTTCTGAATATACCCTAGGTTTACTAAGGTATGTAAGACCATGATCAATAGCCATATCTGAACACAGATTTAAATTTCTCCCAATGTAACTAAAACAAAGTACAACCCACTGAGTACCTGGCTGATACAACATGCTTAGTGGACAAATAATAATGCAACACTAGTTTTAGGATGAAAAAATAAATTTAATCTAAGTTAGTTAAAAATGTAACTGATACATTCAGTCTACGTTTTCTTCAGTATGTTTTTTGAGTGATGGCTGACCTTCTCATTTTGAAAATATGCAAACCTATAGAGCATTCTTCAGAGAGAGAATTCAGTGACACAAAGTGACAGATAAAAAACTAAGAGTTTTTCCTTAATTCTTTTAGAAAACAGCTTTTCACTCAGCAAGCTTCAGCAGTATTGGTATTTTAACATCTCCAAAACAGTAGAAAAGAAAAATCCTCTAATGGTTATATGCATTCAGTGCTCTAGATGTAATAAAACAACCATTAAATAATGGCCATCAAAAAATTTAGAAAAAACCCCACTCAAAACCCAAAAACAATCCACCCTAGAAACATACCCTACTCTTTCCTTTCCAACACAGGATAGCTGTATGCAACCTGGAGCTAATCTGATTATAGAGTATGTGAAAATATCAGGAAGAAATGCAGAGTTTGGGAGCAGCGAGGGGTACACAGTTTCTTCATTTTTAACACCTTTTTTTTTTTTTTTTTTTAATATGAGCCTAAGGCAGAAAACAGCTATGTCCAAAAATCAGGTCTCATCTTTCTTCTCAAGTTCCTATAGTCAATGTACATCAGTCACTTAGGCCAGTAAGAACAGAATGATGACAAGGTCCTTTGTGTTTGTTGAAAACTGAAAGTTGTAAAAATGGATGCAAATGAGAAGAGTAGTAGACATCCACCAGAGCAGAGGATGGAGAAACAGAATAGGTTGCACATAAATGGTATCAAAAGAAGAAGAAATGGCAATATATAACATGAGGTTGCATCATCATTCCTCTTTCTCACTACTAAAACCCAGTGTCTAATCTTTTCATAGACTGGAAACGGAAGAAGAAAGCAACAAACAATTTGGAGATCCAGGTGCAATCATCTACTTCTTCCGATAATAGTTTCCAACAAATCTTTCAAAAGCCTAAATGAGAAAGAGTAGAAAATATATTCTATAGAAAACACCATCAGCAATCGTAGTTGAGACACAATCTTTAAATTTAAGCCTTTTTCACTACTTTAGAAAAGACTGAGGAGAAACATGCTGTTTGATGCAAAGAGATGTTCCTTGCATCCATAGTGGTTTGGGAAAGTGTTAATATTAAACTGCTGCATGAGAGAGGAAGGGAGAAAAAAGGTAGTAAAAGGAACCTTGGTTAATACTGAAATAGCCTTCCTAATGATGTTATGGGATGTCCCTCATGGGAGGTTTCTAAAAAGAACTTAAGCAAAAATTTATCTCGAACAACATAGGAATTGATCCTGCAAGCATGAACTAAGTGATCTTGTGAGGTCTGCACAAGCCTGATTTTTCCAAGAGTTCTTAATAAGTGCTTCCTCTATCAAGGCCAGTAGCAGTGAATACAGGTGATGATCGTCTCTCATGGAAGAAGTGATAATACACAGGTAGAACCCTTGTTGCTTATTTAAGAAAAGGACAAAAGAAAAATAAAAATTTTTATAATTTAGCCCATTCATAGCCTAAGATGCTGTTGTTTTTACAAATACAGCTTTCAGAGGACAGACCACATGTCGTATGCTGACTGTCATGTTTAAGTGAAGCTAAAGGGACCTAAAAAAAACCATTTTGAAACATATTCTGTATGGTGACACCTTACTTTGAATATTATCTTCAGTTTTAGGCATAATTTTTTAATGAAAATATCAACAATCTGCAGAGGTCGGGGAAAGCACAAAACCAGCTCATGCTGGAAACATGATCTAGCTGTAGAAAACAGAACTAAAGAGAAGAATGAGCAAAAATAAGGTAGCAACCTTCCAATATTCAAAAAAATCACTATCAAGAATGCGGTTATGAACTTTTCCTCATGCCTATTGGGCCTGCAAGGAAAGGATATGAGGAACAGGATTTAATTTGCAGCAAGGTTATTTTGCTTGCACATTAGAAACAGGCCTTTTAGCTATACATACAGTGGAAAAACTATATGACAGCATTAAATAGGTTATGTTAGAGTGTCCTACCTCAGAGACTTTTAAGAACATATTTCTATGTTCTTAAATTTATATAAGGGGTGATATAAGTAGACTTAAGCAGGCCTCAGTGAACTGAATCAGTTGAGGTCAGATGACCTTCATGCAGTTAGTATTTCTGTGTGTCTAAATATCCCTGAAAAATTTAGACCCACATGTTAAATTCAGCCATTAAAAATTTATATACCCATATCAGAAAGAACAAATCTAAAATTAAATGTATTTTAACAGTGAACTAGGTTAAAAAATGATCCTTTGTAAAAATGTCTGAGGATTCATGAAATAATAATTTATACACTGAAACATCTACTTTTATACAGATACAGTTTTATAAAAACTTCTGAATTTTAAATAGTTTCAACAATAATTAAAAACCAAAACCAAAACAAAAACCTCCAAACCTGTGAATGATTGGTATAAGATGTGGGTAAGACCGTAAGTATCTGAAATACCATATTCTTGCTGGAGGACTTCCAGTAACCTTGAAGTTTTCTAAACTGCTCAAACCCAATACTTAGCAATAAAAAACTCATTCTAACTCAAAGGCTATACTTTGACTCTAAAATACAAAGATAGGTCAAAACATTCATCGTTTCCTCAGAGGAATGCCTTTCATGTACTAACTGAGAAGTGCTGTATCTACTCTTGAAATTATCAAAGCTTTTAGACAATGTCAGGCAAAACAAAGTCTCTCTCCCTTAAATTTGTCCTCCTGAAGACGACTACAAAACTCTTGCTATGAGGCACTAAAGTTTATTTTATAACTCTCATTGTTCTTTTGGACCTGTTTACTGACTGATTTTTGTAAAGAGGAGAAATCCAAAGTCTTCTTTTTAAAAAGCTCCCAAGGATAGACATGTGGCAACTCACTCATGATCAAATGGCAAAAAGGCTGTAACACTACATGGCCTAGAAGAGCTCAAGCTTTCCAGCAGGTGGGCAGCAGCCATAGCTTCCAACACATTTCTGCTGGTAAGATGCCAGAGGTCAGAACAGAATCAATACAGTATCAAGGACAAGCAGCAACCTTCCAGGGACTGAGATTACACCCCGTCAGAGCTCTGTGCAGGTCAAGTTCAGAGAGGTACTGTTAAGTTCCACTTGGGTGGGGAAAAACACATCCACTTGAACCGGCATACCTGGAAATCCCACCTGTGAAGTCAGCACTACAATCTCCCCATTTCATTAGTTTTTCCACTCTTCTCCAGTGTCATTGTCACTCTAACTCAGGGTTCATAACAACACGCTGTTGTGAGTTTCTTCCACTCAGTTCTTTGATAAAATGATTGTCAATGAATAAAAGTTTCAGCCATTTTATCCACATCTTCAGGGTGATGTGAAAATGTCATAATGTGACTGTCTCTAACCATGGAACATGTAACATTCAAATCAGACTGAAAAGAGCCTTCATGTGCATTGGTGTGTTCCAAATCAGTGACCAACAACTACAAACAAGATCTTGGCATTTTAACAGGTACTATTACAATTTCAGCTCAGTACTAGGTTGTGGTCAAACACAACAGACAATTTTAGGAACTAAAAGGACAAGGATAGAGAAAGTAGAAACTATCACTATCCTAATCAGTGAGTGCTCTTCTAACCTTCCTCTAGTTATAAATTTAGAAAAGGACATAGCAGAACAGAAGGGAAGTGGACACACAAATAAGAGGTAGGAAGGGAGGAGATGAATGAGAAAAGTAGTTCTAAGGAATGTGAATGAAGAAAACATGGAAAAAGGAAAAAAAAACCCATAGGAAATACTAGCAGAAGATTCTGCTGTTCATAACTAAAATACATATGGCATAAGGTACCTAGAAGAAGATGGATCACAAAGCCAAGGATATTACAGTATCTTTATGAAAACTCAGCTAGGCAAAGCCAAACCTTCCATGATCATGAGCAAAGTGAAATGAAAATCCATGATTATAAATAAGAATGTAGGTTTTAAATACTAATTAAAAATAAAACACATGAAAAAAATGCTCAGTGTCATTATTCTCATGTAATGACTAGCATATTTACTGAAGACTAAGACTTTTGGAATAGAAGAGGACAGCTGTTTAAAAAATATGTGAAGTAAAATTATTCATTATTCCTTGTATTTGTGTAAGCTTTTTGATCACTTATTATTCACTCTAATTTCATATAAAATTGAGTAAACAATGTTGAAGTTACTGCTTTCACACTATTCCTTCTTACTAGTCCTGTTCTCTTTTTTGGAATGTAAGTTTGGTCACTCTCCGGTTTCTTTCTCATTGCAAGCTGTTTTTCTCACTCTTATCTTTTCTACCTTTCTTCCAGCTCAGAACTGTATTTGCTGACTCACTACCTTTTTTCCCAAAGCCAAATCATCATTCCCTTCTCACAATACATACAGGTGTAGCATACCATTCGACATATGAAAGGTAACAAAGCAATCAATCAGGAGAGGAAAGAAATACAATGTTTATGTTGAAATACTATCTTCCACTTGATTATTTGTCAGCTAACAGATTAAGTAATAAGAGCTTCCCCCTTTTTATGCACAGTTCAGTTAATGTTCGTAGTCAGTCTGGGCTTGGCCATTAAGTTTCGATCACATCAGCAACTGCAAGTTTGAATAAAATCAGTTGTGGTGTTGACTACTCATCTGAAGAACTACTCATCTAAAGCCCCTGCTGCCTGGATCTAAAGGCACTGCACGCACCCAGCTAGCATGTGGGCGTGCAGCACACTAGCCCAGCAGATGGGCTGCAGGGAGAGTCTGACAGGACAACATTTATCATGTGTGTTCGCAGAGTTGGTTTTGAGCACAAATTCTTGACTATGCTTTTTAACTAATATTTTTGTATTGAATGCACAACTTCATATACGTGCTGCAAACTCTACAAGCAGGTAAGCGTGTTTCTTGGTACCTTGGTGGGGTGAAATACATAGCAGGGAGCAATATCACTATATTGATACTTTGCAATACAGAGATTTATTGTTCAAGTGGGCTAGGAAAGGTCCTGTCTCAGAGGTTTCTTTGTCTTGTTAATTTTTAACAATATATATGCACACTTCCGTGGTTAATGTGACCTACAGCCCTGTAGGTAGAATCTGGATTTATATGTAACTAATATATTTTTTTCGCTGGCATGGTTAATGTCAGAGGACACATCTCCTTGGCTCGTTCATCTGACATGGGAATGGGTTCAGACTGCATTATACACACTCCACTTTTTAAAAGCACAGATGCTGTCTATAAATGTCAATTTTAACAGTTTGGCTAAAAGTGGAACTTTAAAGAGAAAAAATTGCTAAGAGAAATTCAGCCTGCCCAAATAAATTCCTTATTAACAGAGGCTAAATGAAACTGAACTGCACTGCAACCAAATTAAACATTTGTAAAGGAACTTCCATTAGCTTAACTTAAATTGGTTTAACCAACTTAAATCACTTTAACTACAAACACCAACAGGCCTCAGATTTCTTACCCTCTTGTGATTTCAGCACTTTCTGAATGTATACAAACAATGAACTTTGGCAGCAATTCAGCTTAGCACCATGCAAGTAAGAGGGACAGCTACAGGAAAGGGGCACTTTCTCCAAAGATGCCAGACCTTGCCTTTCTTTAGGTCTAGGAGAAGCTTTGTGCAATAGCATTAATAAATTTTGCCAGTATTGCCATTTTTGTCTAATGCAGTATGGTTTGGAAACCAGTTAAATGGCAGTTTGCCATCTTTGTACTGTGAGTTTGTGGATCAAGTTACCTAAATCTGTATAGATCCCATTTATGGGTATAACCCTTTATGTGCGCATTCTCCAAATATTTTCAGAAAACCAAGATTCCTCTTAATTAGATATTTCAAAAATCTGTTGTAAGGTTGTCTACATGATAACATAATGCAAGAGCCTTAAGAGGCCCCACAGAAGTGGCAGGGATGTCGGTACAGCAAAGCTCGTCTGTGTGAAGCCCCTAGGCTGAAATGGGAGGTGGCAGACCCAGAAGCAGTTAGAATGGACAGTATGGGTCTGTCACAGTCAGTGACATGCCACCAGCATCTAATTCTTTGTCATTCTTGACTGGACAGATATCAGGACAGATTATAACTTAAACAATGGGTAGAACAGGAGTGGAAGGATGGGGAAAAAAGCATCTGGCTCTGAAGACAAGCATTTGAATTGTCTAAACGAAGCACCTAATTTAGTCTCCCTTCCTGAATCACCTTAAAAAAGATGGAGGCATCTTTTTCCACTCAGTGCGGAAAGAGCCCAAGAAGATAAGCTGATGAAGCTGATATGCAGTAAGCTGGTATGTAGACTCACAAGGATGTGACCACGGAATTCCCATCTGTACCTTTCCATCTTTAAAGGTGTTATCCTTTGCCTATTAAGCCTATCCTCTTGCACTTTTGAAAGAACAAAAGGAACACCAGCCATTGTTTTAAAGTGCTCACCTAAAAGATCACACGACTTAAAACTTGCATCACACCATTCATCATCCTGACCTATTTGGCCTCCAGTATCAACTCACTTTTAAACTTCACAGCTAAGGAAGATACACATAAAAAATAAGCAACAAATATCTGGATACTAATAGGTAGCTTGCATGTAATATTTAAAGATACTATACTTAAATGTCATATCTTGACAGGAAATAAGCTACCATGAAGACCTCAAATATTGAAAGCAATTAAATAATTGATACAAACATTAGTAGGAATGGAAAACTATTAATGAAGATTAGATTCACCAGATCACATGTGAAGACACTGAAAATTAATCTGGAAGTGTTCACACACAAACACCATTGTCTGATTGTAGTAAAATTTTAAAGTGTTACCTATACTCCAAAGTATGTCTCTGCCCAGCTATAAAGCATCTGAAGGATTTAACTTACAAGCAAAGAAGATTGGATAAGGTATTATACAGAGATTTCTAGTTAAATATATTTAATGCTAAATTCAATAGATTCTTCCTTCTCCTCTAGCATAATATCCAGCTGCAATTCCTGTTGTTATTACCCTTCTGGCTCAAAAGGAAACTCTTTTTCTTTCATTAAAAAGTAATTAATAAATAAACAACAAAAAAAATAGTAATAATAATAGAAAAGATGCAGGCCTTTCATGATATCAGCATATTTTACTAATTAATCAGTTGCAAGTAGGTGCCCCGGGAAAAGCAAGTTTTATGAAAGGGTATAAAAAAAGAACAGATGTACTGCTTCGGTGAGACAGATTAGGAAGTTGGTACAGGAGAAAATATTGCAGAGAGCAGTTAGGACACCAGATTTTGTATGTCCCAGGAACAGTTTTGTGGTTTAGAGAAAACAGAAGATTAAACTTGCCAATGAGTAAGATAACATTGAGAACCAATTGGATAAAATAAACATCATTTTAAAAGAGTAATTTTTTGCTGTCTTCCAGTTTGCATCACTAATAAAAGAGTTCTCACTCTTCTGTGTGGATCTCAACATGCAACTTACACCACCAAAAAACTGAAAGCTTTAGGTTTCTTTTAAAAATTGAGTATTTTATTATGCAAAATGTTTTTCAAGGAAAAGCTGTTGTAAACCAATCTGACTCCAGTACATTCTGTTGAAGAAAAGAAGAAATGGACTTTGCACTCCATATTGTAACAATTTATAGTTCCTAAAGCCATTTGAAACCCATCCCAGCACATATTTTCAGGCTTCCCCCCTACTCTCCCAGCCATTACAGCAAAACACTTAAAGATGCTATTAATAAACTAGCAGTGAATCTTTAAGTGTTCCACCCAAACACACTAAGTGGGAAATGTATCTTTTACCAGCAGCAATTTAGGTAAGGCTGTTACAACTGTGTTGTCTTAGAATCATTTCCCAAGCAATTGCTGCCTGAACTTCTAGAGGAATGACTTCAAAATGATATTTCTAAGTGATAGGAAATACTCTGACCTTCACTTGCTAGCTCTGCCTTCCTTCATGTGTTACCATGAGCTGCAGACACTTGCTTGACCTGAGTGTAAAAACAGCAGGTCCTGCTTTCCACATTTAGGATCAAACAAAGCTAAAATGAAATCAATGACCACCCCTCTTGTGTCAGCACTAACTTCACACAAGGATGAGAATTCATTTTAAGCACCAACAGCTCCCATTAGGGCTAGTGGACAAAAAGCTCATTCAGCAAAAAATTTTAGGAAAGGTGTTCAGCTTTGGTAAGGGTGAAAGCTGGGCAAACTCTGGATATGCTACTTGGTTATAGAAACCTGTTCTTTTAATTGCTTGCTCCTCAGAGAACAGTACCCCTCTGTGTGGACTAACAGTGAAGACTGAGGAGATCGTTCCATCTATTTTTATTCTGTTCAGCATTCAAATCTCTCTAATCCAGCCAGAAACAGGTATCTGCAACGATATGTATGCAAGAAGAACTTGCCAAAGGAGACCTACATGCACAGTGAACATACAAAACATAACCCATTTTCTGCTTTCTGATATGCTGAGGACTGCACTGCAGAGAAGCTTCATTTTAGGGAGAAAACAGGCAGATGGAAGCAAACAACTTGTGTCCTACTATCCTGCTGATAAACTGTTGGGTTTTTTTTTTCCCTGCTGGGTGTCTTGCAGTGAGGTGCTTCCAAGACTTTGGCATTTCATTTCAAAACTTTTCATGTCTTCCTTCTGGAGGACAAAGAGGTTTCAGAATCTTTTCTTTTTATGAAAGAAAGTCTAACTTATTTCTTTGAAACAAACAGTGGATGCTGTATCTTCTGGTTTATATGTCACCAGAGCAGTTTGGTATCAGAAGATTATAGAGGGAAAAAAAAAGAAATAAAAGCAATTAACCAGTTAAAAAAAAAAAAATTCTAGGTCAAGAATACAAGGTCCCTATGCATTCTGTGGATGATCACCTTCTAAATTACATCAGTATTTTTGGAAAAGCAGAAATATCATTTTGTGGATGAAGATTCACAGGACAGTATAATCTTGTAGTTTAATGTTTAGTGCTGATATTTTAACTAGACATGCTAGTTATACTCTCATTTCCCCACAGTAAAAATTAACTCTTTTGAATCTACAGATCTGTAAAACTGTACTATTTGTTGCACGGATCAAGAGGACTTATTGGGAAGGATGACACACAGCGCGTGTGTCTTGTGGACAATCCCATTACTCAAAGAGCCACACTCTTGTGTCTATAGATACTGAGGTAGGCACGGAAAGCAGTCACATTTCCCTGGTCTGCTGCAACTTGGCTTTCGCACAGCTGAGAAGTGTCTAAGAGCAGGCTTAGTGCTGTGCTCAAGCCACTGAAGCTGCTCTGCTGCCAGCTCTATGATTCTGCACCACAGCTACACCCGCCTGCCGCTGCCTCTGTGCTTTGCTTCTGGCTGCAGCATTACAGCTTCTAAAATCGAAAGAGGTGTCTTAGCAGGCAAACTCACACTATGGAACCACTAAGCATAACTTAACTCTCCTTTGTTTCAAGCTTCTGGTCAATGGGAAAGCTTGTAGCAATGGCACAGAGCTATCCAGCTGAAAATTATTCAACATAAAGCTCTGTATTGGCGATGTGCTATAGGACAATATATTATATTAGATTTACAGGCTTGTCAGACCGAAAAAATAATATGCCACGATTTGGCCTGGTAATTAAAGTGCCTTCAGAAAAATAATAAGAAAAGTACGTTCATGCTGAGCTAGCTCAAAAGTTCACGCTGTCACCTCAGGGTGACAGCATTTGCAGGCAAAAGTTTGTACCTGCAACTTCTGTAAGGATGACTAATGAGCAAAGGCAGTAATCACTAAACTGCGCAGTGGGGAAAAACTGTGTTACATGTGTCAGATATTTAGAAGCTAAATATTCATATAAAAACATCTCCTTTATGAAACACAAATCATAAACAGATTTAGAGGCCAAAGTGAAAACCTATTCAGTCAGAAGAGTGATGATGCAGTAAGTGGCCATGACTGGAAGATTCACTTTAAAAGCACACCCTTCCCACACTTAAAATGCTAACTGCAAGGGAATGGAGGTGTGTGTTATAAATGCTAACAATCAGTGTTTTGCTATTAATCATAGACATGTAATCAAGATCTGTGACCACAGGAAGACTTTTCCCACAGTTTTAGGCTTAACGTAGGTCCTCCAGGCTTGTCCCACAGACCAAAACATGTATTTAAATCGCAGTGACTTCTATAACTATTACAGATATTAAAGAAATCTAGATCTCTTTAACTATAACTTTCTTGTTATAGTAGTTCAGTACTACTAAATAAAAATATGATAAGAATAAAAATTAAGCTGTATGTGCTTTCTGAAAGTTTGGAGGAATTACTTTCAAATCTCTAAATGCAATAAAGCCAAGGGTTCCCTTGAAGAGGGAAAAAGTAAACTACATTAGTAAATATTTACAATGTAATCAGTTACTTTTGCTTATTTTCTTGCAGTTCTGATATAATCATTAAATTATCACCACTGCATTCTGTAGAATTAATAGCTCAAAAGCATTATGGGTTACATATTACATTTAAATGAGTCCGTTGTTTTCAGTGGAAACTGCATTAGACTTCCACAGTAACCACTTAATTTTTTCATTTGTTTCTTATGTAAGTATCTCACTGCCAATCCCAGAAAACTGTAATCTCCTCATTAGCTTTAACTAGCAGTAAAAGATGTAAATATTGGTACCATATCAACATTTTCAGTTTTGCAGCATCTCAACTTTTTCATTTTAATGTATCCAAATACAGAATAAATGCATCCCAGGAAATTCCTACCAGCCTGCTTTTCTTTATGGGAACAGAAACTGGACAACAAAGGAATTGGGTCTGAATCCAATTACCGAATTTTGTCTGTTTATTATTATAACTAATAATATATTGATATAACACATTATTTATAGCTAAATATATAACAGAATCTCTACTATTCTGTTACTGAAGTTGCCTATCTGAAATTCATCCCACTTTGTTGTGCTAAAATATGAAATTATTGAAAATCATTAATCAGGAATTGCCCTAAAATGAGACATTAAAAATAGCAAGTTTCTCATGTGTGTAGCTCACTGAAGAATAAAAACTGAACATCTACTTGAGACAGAAGAGATCCCTCAAGGAAATGCCAACCAAAGGAATATCCTGAATTGCTAGTTGCAACAAGTCGCAGAACATACTGAGAGGAAAACCCGGCCTTAATTTCCATGCACAGAAAGCTAATTTGATGCCATGGGAGCCTATGCTTTTCCAGTGGTGGAGAGCTCAGGTGGAAGTTTTGTAGCTGGTGTATGTGTGGGTGCCTGTCCACATGCAGAGGCATACATTGGCAGCAGATGAGAACGCAGGTTAGTCATTATCATGACTTCTCTGTGTTGCATGGTGCCCGGATAAGTAAATTTTAAAAACCTATGTAACACAATTCCTACAGACAAGCTCGGTTGTCCTTTCCATAGACTAGGACGTGTTTTCACAGCAAACACCACTGCACCTGAGAGGTAGTTTTCAGTGAGAACTTTGCCAACCCCAAGCTTGCAGAGGTGGGCTGTGTCAGCTCTGGCTAAACCCAAAAAGAGCCATGCAGGAGACAGCCACAAAGTGCTTTACACAGAATCAATCGATTTTTCTGTTCTCAAACACAAAACAGCTATTTCCATCTTGTTAGTATTTTTTTGATGCTGAATAACTTACACCATCCTTTTTTTGTGTAACAGTGCTCTCTTAAACCTTCACTGCACCATGCTGTCACTGCATGTCACCACTAAAGCAGAATAAAAATGAATTATTTTAGCAAGTTGCGTAAAGTTCTGCTGTGGATGGACTCTCCTACACCTAAGGTAAGAGCCTTGCACTGTTATAGTCAAAGCGCACTTCACTGCCCTGTGAGGTTGCAACAAACATATGCCATCAATAATTTTTGATCAAATAAAATTTAATACCAAAGTAACCACATAAAACCTAAAAAATTTACAGAACAATCTTCCCATTTATATTCTCCTGCCCAAGTGTCCTCACCTCAAAATCACCCATAGACATGCTCCAGCTCTATGAAGGTCATTTGGGCTGATGTAGTTTAAAAGTGCCAGTTTAAAATTCTGATTTGTCAGACAAATCTGTGTAAAGTAGCTGAAGAGTTTGTAAGAGTATGCTGGGCAATCTGTAAGTAAATGGTGCTAAACACTATAATCAGATTCATATCCATCACTACTTGAATGTCAACACATAGTGCAGACAAACACTTCAGCTATCAAACAGTGGCAGCTCTAGATGTAACTAATATAATTTAGAAGAAAAATACTTCATTGTCCTCAGAAAATACAGATTACACTGATTTTAAAAAATAACCCCCAACCCCCCACCTTATGCTGGAGAGCTTGACTATTGTTTGAGCTAAAACAACAGTAAATATTGCAGTATTCAGTCTATGACAGCTATAAAATCCTCTCACATGAAAGTGAAAGGACAAATGGTATAAATAGGAACCTAGTTACTTAATAGTAAATATGGACTTACTGGATTGGCATGTTTATGTTGACAGACAGACAACGTATCTGTCAGCAGTAAATCTATGTATCAGCAAAGGTTTACATATAGGAATGAAACTGTGTATTTCACCATAATGATTACTTTATAAATCCATCTAAAGATAGCTACTTCAGTATTTAATTGTATTTTCATCCTGCACTAGTCCTGTTATATTCATGAGATGTGCTCTCATTTAACTGGATTCTCTCTATTCTCAGCAGTTGCCTTTCCTATCCTGAGGCTACTCTCTGCCTTTCAAATTTCTTGTTTCAGATTACTGCTTGTTCTGCTCACCCTTGATTACTTTCACTGTTATTTCTACCTGGAGGGATTCTATCTCTGATACTTATTTTACCAGATTTTCCCCTATGAGACAAACCATTTTTTCCTCCATTTATTTCTACTCATTCACCTTTTTGATCCTTTATATGCAGACTCCATATTTTCCTTTCCTTAACAGTACAGATATAATTAAAATGGAAATACCAGGGGAAAAAAAGATAAAAAAGGAAAGAGTGCTTCAATTTGAAAGTGTTACTGAAAACACCAGTCATGTCCTCACCCATCCCCACCAATCACAGGCCAGAATATTGCATTGAAAGGAATCGTAGCCATGAAACTGTGAGAGCATATGGTTTGGTGTGAGTGTTATACTGAAGAAATTGTATGTTAGATTGACCACATCACACCAGTTCCTATCACAAGTCTGAAAATCTGCAAACACAGCTATTGCATGCAGCATTGTCTGCAGTCACTCCTAAACCAGAATTCTTCATTGTTTGTGTGATCCCCACTCCTTTCATGATGTGCTGGGCCACTGTGTATTTTGTCCAGCACAGTGGCTTCAAGCGTCACTATAGCTGTTGTAAATCCCCCAAATTTAATAACTTCTCTTTTCATGAAGGAAGAGAAAATAAACCTTCATTCATAAACGTAGGTTGTATTAAGCCAACAACATTGTTCACAGTACCCACAGCAAAATTCTCTATTTCTCTATTCAGATTTGACATTTGGTATTTCTGCCCCCGAAAGTATTTTTTAAATTCCATACAAGAGATATTTGCCTTGTATTATTTTTAATCAACAGTTCCATATTCCTATAGACTGAGATTGATTTTTTAAAGTTTGTTAGAATTTATTTACAGTCAATCTTCTTTCATAAAATGTTTTCAACATAGAAGGCAATCATATTAGACTTCTTCAGCAGCATTCAGAAATAATAAATAGAAACCCCCTTCTTACTGTTGTGACTGTTATACATAACATGGAAGTGTAAAAAAGGATTCCTTAAGGGTTATTCTACTTGCTTGCCTGAGATTGTACAAGGATTTTACAAGGATTTAAAAAACCCATATATTTTGAAAGTTTTATTTCACTGTATGTTCTGCTTTACTGGTTGATGACCCCATAAATCAAGCTATCTAAAATCATATAGACTGTTTACTGAAAAATGTTATTTTGAATGCAACAAAACTCAGAAATTTTAAACACACACATAAGTGCATCGCTACCTAAACTAGACCTACATTAGAATAGAAGCAACAATGACAAAATCCCTGATTCTCAGTTACTAATAACAACCTGTTCAACTTTTTACCCATACAAACACTGCAGCAAGGTTTGACTAAAGCAACACATTGTTGACTGTCCTGGGCAAGCAGGAAAAGCACAATCAATTCAGAAGCAATTGAGAAAGTCTAACACTTAGATTTAGGGTTGGCTGGGTTATTTGTTGGTTGGGTTGGGTTTCATCAGAAGCCCTAAAACAACTAAAATACACAGAGATCATAATTCATTCTATTAAGTTTAAAAAATGTGTAAAAGTGTTTCTAATTAGCTGTCACATTTTAGTAATCAGTCGAGTCAAAGTTAAAGTCATATGTAACCCTTCATGTCTGTGCCCACGTAATACAGCAAACCTTGACTTGCGTTTCCCAGATGTATGGTTTCATCTATACATTTCTTGACTACTTTTTCTGCAATACTTCACCAAACAAAAAATAATCATCAAACAACATAGAAAAGACAGAAAAAAAGACAAGTTCTTTCCAAGTCTTCTACCATCAAGTGTTGAAGTCAAATTCTCATATATTTTGTTATCAGAAGCGTACATTATCTCAACCTGGTAGATTTGTAGCATAAATGTGCATATTGTTCTAGCATGAAACCACTAAACACACAGATGTTAGAACTGTCCAAAATGAAGTTAAGTGTAAGCCAATGATACAGAGCACTGTCATAGGACATAAAGTTGGTACAAGTATACTTACATGTCTACTTGTACAGAACTTGTGCAGAAGAAAGTCACACAGAGAAAGTAAGATAAAAACTAAAGAAAAAAATGAGTTTGAAGAGAACTTATTTTTGGACTGCAAGTAGGATTTAAAAGCTTGAAAGATTTTTTCTTCTTTAATGGATACACAATTTACAGGTGTCTTAGAACTATTACAAGTGAGCAAAATGTATCAAAGAGTAAAATATCACTATACTCCTGGAAACTGGGGAACGTATGAGGGAGTTGTAGGGATGGATTACAATACTGAAGTATAAACATCATTGTTCTTTTAGCATCAGGGTTTGTGTTTACTTAAAAAGAGAACAGTGTCCAGATTAATTCCTATTTAATTTTAAGCATTATGTTAGAAGCCCTTATACACAAGATTCAGTCTCTGGTGAATGGTAAAACCATGTATTAATAACAGACAGAAAAAGCCAGCCTTAAAAGCTGTAGTAAGCAAACCTTCAGTGTACTATCTGCCCATATATACAGATATTGGGTGTAACTCTAATAATAAATGTTGTTCCTCTTAATGTTTCAAAGGCTGTATATATTAGATAGTAATAGTACAATCCATTTTGTTCCGGCTGTAATGTACACTACGTTTTTAGCATGTAAAATACACTTGAGAATGTATTCTCTGAAAAGGTTTTGGAAACTTTACAAATTAATATAAAGCTGGAGGAGATACTTCAGTCTACTTCAATGACTTTAGTATGCTGTATTACATTAAGGCAAGTTCTCCAAAGACTACTCCAGTAAAATTCAGTAAAATATAACAACTGCAAGACAACATTGCACTACAGTTAAGATGCCAGAAGTGTCTGTAATGGCATAATCATGGCTTTAAACAAAACAAGCACTTTAAGCAATCAACTGGTGAGGTAAGGCATTACTTAGGGAGAAACAAAACATTCAGTTACAATGAAAGCAAAGCAACCGTGAATTTATAATAACTGATTTGAACACAACACAAATAATGTTTAGTATAGAATTTGGATATAATTATATTTCTGTTATCATAACTTACTGTAAATCTCAAATATCCATAGTCACACAATTTAGCTCAACTCTTTTAGGACAAGTTCCTAGTTAGATTAGACTTTTAAACTTTTAAATCCATCTGGCAGCTTTGGATAGACACCAAATCTTCAAAAACTTATAGCACTGTTTCAAATTCACTGACTTCTACCATTTTATTTCAGCTAGCATGAGGACTTTTCAAATAATCAACTGATGAAAGCATTATTCTATACTAAAAATTAAATTTAAAAAATCAAACACCACAGGACTGCAGCAGGAGAAAGTTATATATGCATATAATTGCATAAAGCATATTGGCAGGTGCAATTTTTGGTTGCAGAAGCAGTACTCATCACTATCCCTGGAAATGAATTAATGGGATTTGCTTGCAGTAAAAAATGCCATGTTTACTTACAACTTGAAAAAAAAATAATACCTTTCCCGTATGATTATATGTATTTCACTTTTCCAATTATCCAGATGAAGTTAACTGCAAAACACCTGCTGATGGAAAGAATGTACTTTTTTTTTTTTTTTCAATGCTTGTTTCTTTTTTTAAAGCAGTCACAGGAAAAAAAAACGAAGTCATATCTTGAAAAGCAAAGAATCTTTATTCAGAGAGAAAATCTATTTCAATCACTTTTAGAGTTTAAAGCATGTGTTTGGGGACATTGTTCCCCAATGAACCTTTCAAAATGGATAGATGAAACAAAGACAAATTCATGTCAAAAAAGTGCTTACAGTTTTCTAAAATTGTTCAAAAATCTGTAAGATGTGTATATGAACTACACTAGAAGAGTATGATGTGGTATCCCTAGCACCCTTGGGAAAAAGACTTTTGTTGCTGGATGCAATCAGTTTGCATTATAAAGGCAGAAGTTTCCTATTGCACGGCAATTCTTCAGGCATATTCACATGTGTAAGTTCACCTGACAGCAAATGCCTTTCACAAAGTTTTTCAACCAGAGTGACAACTGCTAGTACCTTTTTTTAATATTGGTGAATTCAATTAGTATTTTTAAAAGAGCAGAGAGTCCTGTGATTAAATTAACTGTCATGAGAAATGTAAGAATCAAATCTTATGAAGCTGAATAACTTTAACAGAATATTCACTCCTTACATCTATGACTTGCCGTGTGATACAATGCTTCCAAGTGGTGACGAACCCCTCAAAGTGATCATGTTTATTCATTCTAATAACATAATTAGCATAATAAAAGATAAAAATCCCATCAGAATAGATGTGTTCAAACATAAGCTACACTGCTTTGGTGGCAACTGAACCTCCTTCAGGAGAGTCCATGGCAATAAATCTTTGCCAGAAAAAGTCAAATTTTGATGCAACATATTTATCGAATAGCTAGATAGCACGGATATTTAATCTTTGTTTCACCACATTTTGAAAATAATTTAAATTTATAATTATTTAATAATTATTAAATAAATTATTTAATAAATTTAATTGCAATGGGCAAATTTTTCATTCAAAGAAAAAAAGAAAAAAAACCCCAAAGCTTTCCTTGATTTATTTCCATAAATATTCTGGTAGTGGTAAGTTACAGCAAATGTAGTATTTGGTTAATACCAAAGTAGTGCAGGTTTGCAGTTTGGTATTTTCTTACAATGCTACTATGCCTTCTGCAAATTAACACCTCACTTAAAATGTCATATATGAACGGCTTCTTTTCCTGTGTGCAAAGACTGTGATTTACTTGGGCAGATAAATTTGATTAACTACTTGCTGTGGAAAATATCATTCCCATAGACTGAGAAAATAATTTTAAACATCAAACACAGATGTGTTAGAAGTCCTTATTATAATCAATGTAATCTATTCAAATCTTACAGTCTAAGCATAACGTAAAGGCATTGTACAGGCCTTTAATGTATAAAATCTATTTTTTTTCTACTGTGAATCAAAGGAAAACATTATTTATCCTTTCCCCTTTTGCTAGAGTTGAGTTAGTGCTCCTGTACTTACTAAACTTAGTTGGTTTTTTTCCTCTCTCCTCATCAAAGGCACAGATAAGCCAAGCAATTGTAACCCAAAGGTAGATTTAGAAAGCAAAACACAATACCACTGCAAATTAATTGCACAGAAGGGCAAAGATAATTGGTTCCATATCTGTCTTAGAAAAAAGATCTGAAGTAACAATAAATTATAGCAGTGAGCATACAGAAATTACACAAGATGAAAACTGGACCTCCGCTGATCTGAAATTATCAGCTAATCCTATTAGTACTTATAAAACAAAATATATTAATTGTCTCTTAGAAGAGGTTCCCACATTATTAATGGCTTTCCTACTGTTCCAAGTCAGAACATCATTCATATTATCTAAGATGTGGAAAGACACTTATGTAAGAATTTCTGAAACAACTTTTCTTCCAACACTTGAGCTCTAAAAAGAGAGTCAGAGCTCTCCACATCCTGATATGCCCATCACAGGCATGGACGTAGTACACAGTGCAGATTCAAAAACAAAGCAAGAACCCTCTTTTTTAGAAAGCCCACAACCCCCTTCCCTCCTCACCCACTTACCCCATAGTATTGTAAAGCAAACATATAGGAAGACAGTCAGACCACTTAAACCCATTCCCTTTCATATCTGACCTTAGAAGTTTTCCAAAGTTCAGCTTATCGTAACCTTTTGCATCCAACTTTCTCTGTCTTTGCATTCCTTTCTCATGTAGCTATTCAGAATTGTTTCCAACAGCACACAGGCAGGTGTGTTTTGTTTGTTTGTTTGTTATTAAAAGTTTCTCCAATACAGAAGGGTGTGAAGGTGATTATGGAACGGTTTGTCTTGAGAGCACTCACATGGCAAGTCCAGGACAAGCAGGGCATCAGGCCCAGTCAGCATGGGTTTACAAAAGGCAGGTCCTACTTGACCAACCTGATCTCCTATGACCAGGTGACCCACCTAGTGGATGAGGAGAAGTCTGTGGATGTTGTCTACCTGGACTTCAGCAAGGCCTTTGACAGTGTCTCTCACAACATACTCCTTGAGAAGCTGGTGTCTCATGGTTTGGACAAGTGTACTCTTCGCTGGGCGAAAAACTGGCTGGATGGACGAGCCAAGAGGGTTGTGGTGAATGGGGTGAAATCCAGTTGGCGGTGGGTCACAAGTGGTGTTCCACAGGGCTCGGTGTTGGGCCCTGTTCTGTTTAATATCTTTATCGATGATTTGGATGAGGGGATTGAGTGCACCCTCAGCAAGTCTGTAGACGACACCAAGTTGGGAGGCAGGGTCGATCTGCTCAAGGGTAGGAAGGCTCCACAGAGGGATCTGGACAGGCTGGATCGATGGGCTGAGGCCAATTGTATGAGGTTCAACAAGGCCAAGTGCTGGGTCCTGCACTTGGGTCACAACAACCCCATGCAGTGCTACAGGCTTGGGGAAGAGTGGCTGGAAAGCTGCCTGGCAGAGAAAGACCTGGGGGTGTTGGTCGACATCCGGCTGAATGTGAGCCAGCAGTGTGCCCAGGTGGCCAAGGTGGCCAACGGCATCCTGGCCTGTATCAGAAATAGGGTGGCCAGCAGGAACAGGGAGGTGGTTGTTCCCCTGTACTCGGCACTGGTGAGGCTGCACCTCGAGTACTGTGTTCAGGTTTGGGCCCCTCACTACAGGAAAGACATTGAGGTGCTGGAGTCTGTTCAGAGGAGGGCAACCAAGCTGGTGAGGGGCCTGGAGCACAAGTCTTATGAGGAGTGGCTGAGGGAACTGGTGTTGTTCAGTCTGGAGAAAAGGAGGCTGAGGGGAGACCTTATCGCTCTCTACAACTACCTGACAGGAGGCTGTAGTGAGGTGGGTGCTGGTCTCTTCTGTCAGGTGGCTGGAGATAGGACAAGAGGAAATGGCCTCAAGTTGCAGCAAGGGAGATTTAGGTTTGATATTAGGAAAAATTTCTTTACTGAAAGGGTTGTCACACATTGGGACAGGCTGCCCAGGGAAGTGGTTGAGTCACCATCCCTGGAGGTATTCAAAAAGCGCGTAGACAAGGTGCTCCATAACATGTGGGCATGGATGATGGTTGGACTCAATGATCTTGCAGGTATCTTCCAACCTAAATGATTCTATGAGATCTACTGTTTGGCTAAGTTTAACACTGAAGATAATACCATAAAAGGCACATACAGGAAAATACCGTTTCCTCACAACATGCAAAAAAAGAGACAATACTAATGGGAGACAGCTAATAAAAATATAATGCCCGTGGACTGTATGCATTCAAATAATTTGGGAAATACAAAATGAAATTAAATGTATGCACTAAAATTGGAACAGAAAAATCTATACATTATATGAAATCTAGGTTCTTAGGTAGTTGTGTAAAGTCAACATGAAAGCTAATGGATCTGACTAGCCTTGGAGACATGTTTCTTCCTTCACATCTGGCAGCAAGGATCTGCACGGCATAGCACTGTCTACCTCCCTTCCCAAAGAAACAGTCTCCTGTCTGGAGACATTTAATATAGCATTTAATTAATAAATAATTTGAATAATACATATCAATAATTTTATATAATTAGTTACATTCATATATAATTTGACATTTATTGATATATATAATTTCAAAATGCATTGCAATAAGTTTGATGAGACAGTTCCTACTTCTGAATAAAGTAGAGTAAGATATCAGGTACTGGATAAATACTGAATTTTCAGCCCCAGCTGTAATCATTCCCTGCCTCCAGTTGATGCTTACTGATGTAACGTTCAAGACAACATAGCCCACAGAATATAGCCAAATTAATAACATAATCCCTATAATAAGATAAGTAGTAAAATGTGAGATTAACTCCACTATCAGAGGATAGAAGAGCAAAGGAAAGAGTTCACAGGGAAGTAACTGAAGAGAGGTTACAAATTGTGGTAATTAAGAAACAGAGAATACCATATAAAACCTGCTTTTTAATTCCACAACAATAGAAAGCAGAAACGGAATGAGACTAATCTGAGTGTCTGGAATGCTGGGAAAATAAGTCTACTGATCAACTATTTGAATAAATGTAAAAAAATGTTAGCTGGTCAAGATCAGCATCTACTGTTATGAAGAGTGCATTTACCAGAGCTTGGGATGGCAGTGAGAAAAAGCAAATACTATAACAGAGGAAACAAATGGAGCAGAAACAGAGGTATGAGGAGAGAGAGAAATGAAACCAGAAAGAAGATGGACTGCAAACAAAGTCTATTACTGCAGACTGAAAGTTACACGAAATCCTGAGAAAAGATATATAACCCTGACTAGAGAATTGCGAAGGCTGCCTCTTCCTAGAGAATTACCTGGCCAAGGTACCTAGATCTCATGTGATATTTGATTATTATCTGGGTTTAATATGAATTTTCTTTGGCTACAATTGCTAATGCACATGACTTTCTAATTTCACTTAACATTCTTCTAGTTAACTTCACTCCTTAATTATATAAATATCTTAAAACTATAAAGCAATTTTTTATGGTCTCATCATGCAAGATCTTTCACTATTCTCAGCATATACATAGTCATGATATATATGATAATGTACACTCAAATAGTACTTTGCACTTCATAGGATGGTTTAATTTGCAAGGTAACACAATAGGATATATCACAACATTTTTATTACATTACATTACATTATATCCCTGCAGCTCATAAAATGGAAATAAGGAATCACCCCAAACAAAAGGCTGTTCTCTAGAGATAATCTACAGGCTTTATTTAACAGTGTTTAAAAATAGTTAAACAACTAACTGTGTATTTTCAAAATGGCAACAAGTGACTATCTAGATTAAAGTAAAAACACTGTTAATGAAAATGTAAGCATGTTAACAAAACTGCACTATAAGGTTTACTTCCGTAAGATATCTACAACCCATGCTAGGGCTTCGCGTGAACTCTACTGCTTTTCGGCTTGGATGAACTCTACTTCTTTTCAAGTGAAAGTGTTGGCAACTGAGTGTCGAAATAGCAAATACTGCTTTGTCTTGATAAAAGAAGTAAGAGCATGTTTCTGTAATTCCTAGGCCAAGAGCACAACTCTTCTTCAACTAATAAAGCATAGTTCTCTTCTTGGTCTCTAACATCTAGCTCCGTATGTAAAGAGAATATGTACGCAGAATTTCTGAAGTGCATTTATTCAGAATTTCTGCACTTGAGTATTCTCATGATATGCTGACGAAAAGTATTACATTACTTTAGCAGGACACTGACAATTACTGACACCAGAGACAGCACTTACCAACAATCTTACTACACTAATTACATTAGAACTAAATCAGACACCGCTTTTAAAGTTATTTACATGTAAGCTGCTAATTCTATTTGAGGATCTCAAACCACTTTACAAACACTAGCTTTTAGCCTAACAACATACTTGGGAAGAAGCCGGCTATTATTTTCCTCATGCAATTTATATATGCCATAAAAAATTTATTTGCCCAAAACCACTTGGGATGCTCCGTAACATAAATTCTGATGCCTACTACATGTTGTATTTCTTCTTCTCAATTTGTGTATTTCCCTATTGTACCTCAACTTTTAAAAATCACATCATTAGGCTGCAGGTTATGGAAAATTCAGTGAAACATCAGCCTAGCATAAACATATTAGCACAAAATTCAAGCCTAGCCATCAAAGAGTGAAACCCAAGAAAACTATTTCTAGATAGGAAAGGATGAAGAAAAAAGCAGGTTTGAGTTATGAATCAGATGACTATTTTGCATTATGCTCACTCCCAAGACTAAAAATATCTTAATAAAAAGGGCTTATAGAACTTTGGGGAATAATATGTGCAAAATTCACCTTTTTGTTAAAACTCACATATAGCAGCACATATGTCAGATCTGTAGGAATGACTTCTGGAATGCAGAACTCAAATACTTCTGTGAATAAAATTACACAACTTCTCAGGAATATAATTAATATTTTCCTCTTCAAACAACAAGAGAGGCCTTAGAGAATATTCTCATCTAGTACAGAGAGGCAGACCTTAAAGAAATATTTTCACTATCTCAGCTACTGATACAACTATCTCATATCTCATGATCAAGACACCATTACAGGACAGCTAAAGTAAAATTCAGTCGCATTTTCTTTTGAACCTCTCCCTTTGCAACACTATCTGCTAATTTTTCTCTTTTAATAAACTATCACTATTTCTACAAAACTGAAAGCTCAAAATAACTATGTATCAGAAGTGGAATCAGAGAAAGTGAGGTAAGATAAAACAAATACTGGCTGTGTAATTAAACAGAACAAGAAAGTTTTCCATGAAAAAAAACCCAAAGCCCAACCGCCCAAACCCAACAAAACCCCCTTCCACAAACCTTCCCTCACCCTTGCAAAAAAACCCAAACCAAAACCCCACCACTCACTTCCTGGCTGTGTTCCTCACTGTCGTGGTTTCAGCCCAGCCGGTAACAAAGGACCACGCAGCCGCTCGCTCACTCCTCCCGCCCCCTCCAGTGGGATAGGGAGGAGGCGGAGGAGAGAAAAGAAAAAAACCTGGAACCTCGAGGGTTGAGATAAAGGCAGTTTACTGGGACAAGACAAAAAAAAAAGGTTACAACAACAACAACGGTACTAATGAAAGAATATACAAAACGAGTGATGCACAGTGCAACTGCTCACCACCCGGAACCCGACGCTCCGCCACTTCCCCACTGAAAGTTGAGAGAACTCCCCCCCAGCCCGCTCCCCATTTATATACTGAGCATGATGTCACATGGTATGGAATAGCTCCTTGGCTAGTTCAGGTCAGCTGCCCCGGCTATGCCCCCCACCTCCCAGGTTCCTGTGAAAATTAACTCTATCCCAGCTAAACTCAGGACATTATCCACCCCTTATTCTATACCATCTACATCATGCCTAGATCTTACATTTTCCAATCAACCACTACCACTTTCCTTGTCTTATATATAAGTATATGGACCCCTGTCCCCTGTCGTCCTCCCCCCCCCAAATATTATTCCCTTAGTCGATGGGCTGTCCCTCTAATGTGTCCATCAATTTTATTTAGTCCATGACTTTGGGGCTCCATCTGTTGTAACAGTTCTTCAGGATAAGAGAGATGGTGTGGGGTGTTAGGTTGTTGTATGCTGCCTCTGGAACTTGTGGCTGGTACATTTGGTGCAACTCACGCCCTTGGTCTGCAGGTCAAAGATGTTGATCTTGAGGAAGTCACTAGGCGCCAGTTCAAGTTCTACCACTGTTGTACTTGGCTTGGTTTTCAAAGTCCATCCTTCAGTCATTTTGGGTAATTCTTACTGTAATACCCTTGATATGGCATATAGACACTATAGATACAATGACATACATTGGCAGGTTATTTAGCAGTTAACATCATACAGCCTAATTCACTGACTATTCTCTACCAAAATCAAATCTCCTTGAGGTACACATCGAACTTCCCCATCCTTCTGCATCACCCACCAAGTGGACCCAGGTCCTTGAGCAAAAACAACCCCTTGGATGGGTTTGTCTCTGCTTGAGGGAGGACTAACCCAGACTGTCTTTCCTAACATACTCCTCATGCGCACTACAGGGACTTTATCCCCTTCTACGGTATGTGGAAGTCTTGGTTGGGCAGGGCCAGCCTGATTGGCAGATCCTCTAGTATTAACTAACCAGATGGCTTTTGTTAAATGTGTATCCCAATGTTTGAAAGTTCCACCCCCCATCGCTCTCAATGTAGTTTTCAGCAGCCCATTGTATCATTCGATTTTTCCGGAGGCTGGTGCGTGATAAGGGATGTGATATACCCACTCAATGCCATGTTCTTTGGCCCAGGTGTCTACGAGGTTGTTTCAGAAGTGAGTCCTGTTGTCCGACTCGATTCTTTCTGGGGTGCCGTGTCGCCATAAAACTTTCTCTTCAAGGTCCAGGATAGTGTTCTGGGCAGTGGCGTGGGACACAGGATATGTTTCCAGCCATCCAGTGGTTGCTTCCACCACTGCAAGCACAAGGCGCTTGCCTTGGCGGGTTCGTGGGAGTGTGATATAGTCAATCTGCCAGGCCTCCCACTGTTTATATTTCAGCCATCGCCCTCCATACGACGGGTTTTAGCCACTTGGCTTGCTTAATTGCAGCACATGTTTCACATTCGTGGATAACCTGTGCGATAGTGTCCATGGTCAAGTCCACCCCTCGATCACGAGCCCATCTATATGTTGCATCTCTTCCCTGATGGCCCGAGGTATCGTGGGCCCACTGAGCCATAAACACCTCACCCCTACGTTGCCAGTCCAGGTCCAGCTGAGACACTTCAATCTTGGTGGCCTGATCTGCCTGCTGGTTGTTTTGATGTTCTTCAGTGGCCCAACTCTTGGGTACATGACGTACTTTTACCACTAGCTTCTATATCCAAACAGCAATATCTTGCCACAGTGCGGCAGCCCAGATGGGTTTACCACTGTGCTGCCAGTTGCCCTTCTTCCATTGCTGTATCCACCCCCATAGGGCATTTGCCACCATCCATGAGTCAGTATAGAGATAGAGCACTGGCCACTTCTCTCTTTCAGCAATGTCTAACACTAGATGGATGGCTTTCACCTCTGCAAACTGACTCGATTCACCTTCTCCTTCAGCAGTTTCTGTCACTTGTTGTGTAGGACTCCATACAGCAGCCTTCCACCTCCGATGTTTTCCCACGATGCGACAGGACCCATCAGTGAACAGGGCATATTGCCTCTCATTTTCTGGCAGTTTATTATACAGCGGGGCCTCTTCAGCACGTGTCACCTCCTCCTCTGGCAACATTCCAAAATCTTTGCCTTCTGGCCAGTCCATGATCACTTCCACAATTCCTGGGTGACTGGGGTTTCCTATGCGAGCTCGTTGTGTGATCAGTGCAGCCCACTTACTCCACGTGGCATCAGTTGCATGATGTGTAGAGGAGACCCTCCCTTTGAACATCCAGCCCAGCACTGGGTGCTAAGAGGAGCTGTGTCTCAGTACCAACCACTTCTGAGGTGGCTTGAACTCCTTCATATGCTGCCAATATCTCTTTTTCAGTTGGAGTATAGCGAGCCTCGGATCCTCTGTATCCCCGACTCCAAAACCCCAGGGGTCGGCCTCGGGTCTCCCCAGGTGCTTTCTGCCAAAGGCTCCAGGTAGGGCTATTCTCCCCCTCTGCAGTGTAGAGCACATTTTTAACATCTTGTCCTGCCCGGACTGGCCCAAGAGCTACTGCATGAACAATCTCCCACTTAATTTGTTCAAAGGCTTGTCATTGCTAAGGCCCCCATTTAAAATTGTTCTTCTTCTGGGTAACTGGGTAGAGAGGGCTTACAATTTGACTGTAATTTGGAATATGCATTCTCCAAAAGCCCACAACACCTAAGAAAGCCTGTGTTTCCTTTTTATTAGTTGGTGGAGACACAGCTGATATTTTGTTGATCACATCCGTAGGGATCTGATGACGCCCGTCTTGCCATTTTACTCCTAAGAACTGGATCTCCTGTGCAGGTCCCTTGACCTTACTTTCTTTTATGGCAAAACCAGCCTTCAAAAGGATTTGGACTATTTTCTTCCCTTTCTCAAAAACTTCTTCTGCCATGTTGCCCCATACAATGATGTCACCAATGTACTGCAGGTGTTCTGGAGCTTCACCTTTTTCCAGTGCAGCCTGGATCAGTCCATGGCAAATGGCGGGGCTGTGTTTCCACCTCTGGGGCAGTCGATTCCAGGTGTACTGGACACCCCTCCAAGTGAAAGCAAACTGTGGCCTGCACTCCACTGCCAGAGGAATGGAGAAAAGTGCATTAGCAATGTGAACTGTGGCATACCACTTAGCTGCCTTTGATTCCAGTTCATACTGAAGCTCTAACATATCTGGCACAGCAGCACTCAGCGGTGGCGTGACTTCATTCAGCCCACGATAATCTACTGTCAGTCTCCATTCCCCATTAGATTTCCGCACGGGCCATATGGGACTATTAAAGGGTGAGTGAGTCTTGCTGATCACCCCTTGGCTCTCCAATTGGCAAATCAGCTTATGGATGGGGATCAGGGAGTCTCGGTTGGTGCGATATTGCCGCCGGTGCACTGTCGTGGTAGCAATTAGCACCTGTTGTTCTTCAACCTTCAGCAACCCCACAACCGAAGGGTCTTGAGAGAGACCAGGTAGGGTAGACAGCTGTTCAATCTCCTCCATCTCCAATGCATCTATACCAAAGGCCCAACGGTACCCTTTTGAGTCCTTGAAATACCCCCTCCTGAGATAATCTATACCAAGGATGCACGGGGCCTCTGGGCCAGTTGCAATGGGGTGTTTATGCCACTCATTCCCGGTTAGACTCATTTCGGCTTCCAATACAGTTAGCTCTTGGGATCCCCCTGTCACACCAGAGATACAGATGGGTTCTGCCCCTTTATAACTTGATGGCATTAGGGTGCCTTGTGCACCAGTGCCTACAAGAGCCTTATATTCCTGTGGGTCTGATGTGCCAGGCCATTGAATCTGTCTACTGTCCAGTAGACTCGGTTGTCCCTCTCCTCCACCTGGCTGGAGGCAGGGCCCCTCTAATCCTGGTTAGAATATCCGTTACTCACTTTTTGCACATGTGAATCAGAAGTCCCTTCAAGAGGATCAGAAATGAGATCAGCCCATCTACTGCATCTGGGGGACTGTTCACAGGAAACTGGAGCAGCAGTTTTCCAAGAAGAATCCTCTTTTCTGGCGGCTTTTTCTCGCAACTCCCGTACCCGTGCATCCAGGACTGAGGTAGGTTTTCCATCCCACTTCCTCATGTCCTCTCCATGGTCACGCAGGTAAAACCACAGGTTAGCCTGTCGTGTGTACTTTCTCTCTCCTCTCTCTTGGGCAGAGGAACGCTTACTCCCAATAGCTGCGATGCGGGCCTGTACAGGTGGGGAGGAGGACATATCTACTTTGAATTGCTGGAACTCTAGGGACAATTCCTCTACAGCCGCGACACAGGCCTGTAGGGAGGAAGAGAGACTTCCTTCGTATTGCCGGAGTTGGACAGCCAATTCATCCACCGTTTGTCCATAGCCTTCTTTCCAGGACATTACTGCCAATGAGTTGGCATAGGTTGGTGGTGCACTTCGTAGAAACTTCCGCCACATCGGTTGTGTGCATTGGACTTCATCTGGATCTGTGGGTGACTGCGCATTTTCTGGATCATTATAAATCAGGTACTGGATACCTCTCTCCATGGTGGTCCACTTGCCTTGGTGACATGTAACTTCATCCTTGAAGGGGTATCTTTCCTTTACACCTAACAGAAGTCGCCTCCAGAGGCTGAGGACTTGTGTTTTTCTCCAAATTGCCTTGTCGATGCCCCCTTCTCTAGACAGAGATCCCAACTGCTTGGCTTCCTTACCCTCCAATTCCACACTACTGGCCCCATTATCCCAGCATCGGAGCAGCCAGGTAACAATGTGCTCACCTGGGTGGCGGCTAAAATCTTTTCGCATGTCACGCAACTCACTCAGGGATAGAGATCGGGTAATTATTTCAGGTTCTGCCTCTTCCTCCTGTTCTCATGATGACTCTGGTTCATTTTCATCTCTCACTAAGCGAACTGATTTCTTTGTGTGTTTCTTTTTCTGTACAGGGGCGACTGATACTGGCACAGGTTGGTTCTCTGGTTTAGCTGCAGTATCTGTCACCAGGGTTGGGGTAGCCACGCTGCCTGTTGCCGGCGTAGGGGTAGCCATGGTGCCTGTTGTTGGGGTTGGGGAAGCCACGGTGCCTGTTGCCCTGTTTTCCATCTTTTCCCCCTTTTCCCCCTGAGGGTACTGCCTAATATCAAGCAGTGTTTGGTAGATACTGGCCAGGGCCCAGCACAGTGCAGTGAGTTGTGCATCTCTGGAATAGCCACAGCGTTTTCCTTTCAAATATTCTACCACTTCATGAGGGTTCTGTAGTTGTTCGGGAGTGAACTTCCAAGCCACTGGAGGTGAGAAGTTCTCTAGATACCTGCCCATATCTTCCCCCATGCCATGCCACCCATGAATATCCAGCTTTGGGGCAGATCTCTGGGTGGTACTCTTAAAGAGCCTTTTTGTAGCCCTGAAACATATTAAGGAGGCATAGCACTAACAGCACCCTGGCTTGCACATCCCAAGGATATTCAAAATTCTCAAAAGCTGTTGTAATTAGTCGGAAGGAGAGAAGGGAGGCGAACGGACGGGGGGAAGTATCCCTCCCTGACTTCCCCATGGATTGGGTGTAATTACCAACAAAATCTGATAGAAGGTGCCTGAAGTATGGAAATGATATCACTGCCTCATACAGATACCAGCTTAACCTCATGACCAGTGATGTAATCATTTCACAAGTCAACATTGCCCAGTACAGCAAAATGATAATCCGGATCCCTCTCCCAGAGGTGATAAACGTAACTACAGGCAATACGTAGAGCATATAAGAACTTACAAAACGCCACCATGTAAACAAATGAACCAACATTGTGACTAACACCTATTTATCTAGTATAAGGAATGCGTATGACAAATTTGTTTCAACACGCTCTGGCCAGATCTGTCATTATCTCAACCTTTTGTGCCCCACGTTGGGCGCCAAAAAGGACTGTCGTGGTTTCAGCCCAGCCGGTAACAAAGGACCACGCGGCCACTCGCTCACTCCTCCCGGTCCCCTCCAGTGGGATAGGGAGGAGACGGAGGAGAGAAAAGAAAAAAACCTGGAACCTCGAGGGTTGAGATAGAGGCAGTTTACTGGGACAACACAAAAAAAAAAGGTTACAACAACAACAACGGTACTAATGAAAGAATATACAAAAAAAGCGATGCACAGTGCAACTGCTCACCACCCAGAACCCGACGCTCTGCCACTTCCCCCACCGAAAGTCAAAAGTTGAGAGAACTCCCCCCCAGCCCCCTCCCCATTTATATACTGAGCATGATGTCACATGGTATGGAATAGCTCCTTGGCTAGTTCAGGTCAGCTGCACTGGCTATGCCCCCCACCTCCCAGGTTCCTGTGAAAATTAACTCTATCCCAGCTGAACCCAGGACACTCACTCACACTCATTAAAATTTATCTTCTGGTAAAAAAAAAAATCAATTACAAATATTTCATAGCAAGATTGCCAACTGCACTCCAGTGTTGATAATCTGGAAAGTGGGGTTGCCATGCTTTAAAATACATCAGTAATGTTCAGGCATTTTACACTCTGAGGGGCACTTTACATGCTGAGGGGCATTTTACACACTGAGGGTCATCTTACAGAAGAACATGTTACTGCTAGAGTACTCACAGCTACATTCCGGGTCTACTTACACCACTGTACACACAACAGAAAGGAAATGCACGTTTTATCATGTTTCACACATACCAAATAATAGCTAGCTTTTGAAGAAAAAGCAAACAATAAAACCAGAGGAAAAAAAACAGTGGAGGTTATTGTCCCAGTGTAGGTCATAAAGGATCTCTAAAGACACTCCCAACTCATAGTTCACACTGCAAGCAAATCTGTGACAAATATATTCCTCTCCCCATAGGTGGCTGAGCATGTGCAACAACAGCTCTAGCTTCCCAAATATATTCCCTGTTCTGTGTAGCTCCTGCAGCTCCTATGTGGACAGTCCTTCCTTTTCTTCACCACCTGCTCAAGTCCCCATATTTCCTTCCCCTCCCGCATCCACTCATCTTAGTTTCCTCCGAGGCTTTGCAGCTCTATTGCCTGGCTTGAAATACCAAGTAATTTGCTATTAGTAAAATAGAGGGAAGAAAGGGGAGGTGTTGGTGGAAGAAGAGGGGATGATATGTATCTTTATGTACAAAGGAGAAAACTGAAGATAAAAGGAATCTGGTTCCTTGGCAAGGCAATACCACTGTTGGAGGGATTCAGGCTGACTCAGATGCGAGTGATGAGTCAGAGGATAGAAGTTCATATTGCTTATCAACATGGAAGTGGACTACTGATACTTATAATCATATATATTCATTTGGTACACCATTAAAATTACTTCTTTCAAACCCTATTTATCAACCTGGAGTGGAAGGCTACAGGCTCTCTAGGAAGGACAGGCAGGGGAGAGGAGGATGAGGTGTCACCCTCTATGTCAGTGACCAGCTGGAGTGTATGGAGCTCTGTCTGGGGATAGATGAGGAGCTGACCGAGAGCTTATGGGTCAGGATCAAAGGAAGGGCAGGGACAGGTGACATTACTTATACTGGGGGTCTGCTACAGGCCACCCGACCAGGAAGACCAAGCAGATGAGGCCCTCTGTAGACAGACAGGAGCAGCCTCATGTTCACAAGCCCTGGTCCTCATGAGGGACTTCAACCACCCCGATAACTGTTGGAGGGACAACACGGCAGGGCATAAGCAATCCAGGAGGTTCCTGGAATGCATTGATGACAACTTCCTTCTCCAAGTAATGGAGAAGCCAACAAGGAGAGGTGCTGTGCTGGACCCTGTGCTCACCAACAAGGAGGGGCTGGTGGGGAATGTGAAGCTCAAGGGCAGCCTTGGCTGCACCGGCCATGAAATGCTGGAGTTCAAGATCCTTAGGGCAGGGAGGAGGGCGCACAGCAAGGTCACTACCCTGGACTTCAGGAGAGCAGGCTTTGGCATCTTTGGGGATCTGCTTGGTAGAGTACCATGGGATAAAGCCCTGCAGGGAAGAGGGGCCCAAGAAACCTGGTTAGTATTCAAGGATCACCTCCTCCAAGCTCCGGAGCGATGCATCACAGCAAAGAGGAAGTCAGGCAAAAATGCCAGGAGGTCTGCGTGGAAAAAAACAGGAGCTCCTGGACAAACTCAAAACAAAAAGGAAGCCCACACAGGGTGGAAACAAGGACTGGTAGCCTGGGAGGAATACAGAGAAATTGTCCAAGCAGCCAGGGATCAGGTTAGGAAATCTCAAGTCCTGGTAGAATTAAATCTGACCAGGGACATCATGGGCAACAAGAAAAGCTTCTATAGGTACGTCAGGGATAAGAGGAAGAGTAGGGAAAATGTAGGCCCTCTCTGGAAGGAAACAGGAGACCTGGTTACTTGGGACATGGAGAAGGCTGAGGTACTCAATGGCTTTTTTGCCTCAGTCTTCACCGACAAGTGCTCCAGCCACACCACCCAAGTCACAGAAGGCAAAGGTAGGGACTGGGAGAATGAAGTACCACCCGCTGTAGGTGAAGATCGGGTTCAAGACCATCAAAGGTACCTGAAGGTGCACAAGTCCATGGGACCTGATGAGATGCATCCACGGGTCCTGAGGGACCTGGCAGATGAAGTGGCTAAGCACTATCCATCATATTTGAGAAGTTGTGCCAGTCCAGGGAAGTTCCCACTGACTGGAAAAGGGGAAATATAAACCCCATTTTTAGAAAGGGAAAAAAGGAACACCCAGGGAACTACAGGCCAGCCAGTCTCACCTCTGTGCCTGGCAAGATCAGGGAGCAGATCCTCCTGGAAACTATGCTAGGGCACATGGAAAATAAGGAGGTGATTGGTGACAGCTGACATGGCTTCACTAATGGCAAATTGTGCCTGACAATTTTGGTGGCCTTCTATGATGGCATTACAGTGTTGGTGGGTAAGGCAAGAGCAATGGACGTCATCTACCTGGACTTGTGCAAAGCATCTGATATTGTCCCACATGACATCCTTGTCTCTAAATTGGAGAGACATGGATTTGACAGATGTACCACCCAGTGGATAAGGAATTGGCTGGATGGTTGCACTCAAAGAGTTGCAGTCAACAGCTCTATGTCAAGTGGCGACTAGTGGTGACTGGTATTCCTCAGGGGCTGGTATTGGGACCAGTGTTGTTTAACATCTTTTTTGGTGACATGGACAGTGGGATCGAGTGCAGCCTCAGCAAGTTTGCCAAGGACACCAAGCTGTGTGGTGTGGTCGACATGCTGGAGGGAAGGGATGCCTTCCAGAGGGAGCTTGACAGGCTTGAGAGGTGGGCCCATGAGAACTTCAAGAAGTTCATCAAGGCCACGTGCAAGGTCCTGCACATGCATCAGGGCAATCTCAAGCACAAATACAGGCTAGGCGATGACTGGATTGAGAGCAGCCCTGCAGAGAAGGACTTGGGGTTATTAGTGGATGAGAATCTGAATATGAGCCAGCAACATGCGCTCGCAGCCCAGAAAGCCAACCGTATCCTGGGCTGCATCAAAACAAGTGTGGCCAGCAGCCTAGGGAGGTGATTCTCCCCCTCTACTCTGCTCTTGTGAGACCCCACCTGGAGCACTGCATTCAGTTCAGAGGCCTCCAACATAAGAATGACATGGACCTGCTTGAGTGGGTCCAGAGGAGGGCCACAAAAATGATCAGGGGGCTGGAGCACCTCCCCTTTGAATATAGTATCTACATAGTCAAATAAATAACTTCATCTTTTTTTTTAATACTCTATTTGCAGCAGGTAAAGTCTAAAGCATAACTTCCAACTCAGTAAAATTCAGTACCAAGTTCTGAAGAACACAGTTACGAATATTTCCAAGGGCAATACTAATCTTATTTTACCAAATTATGAGACAAAGTCACATGTACACTTGTGAAATTTTACTTTACCAATTTAGTGGTTTTTATATGTGCTAATACTTGTTGAGAACAGATTGCTATCCTGGACTAACCAACTCTAAATTAACATCAAAGCATAACTTAGAGCCAGAAAAGAAGCATTGCTAGTCAAACAAAAAAACACCTTTGCCATTTGATGAAGGTACACATGAAAATTTTCCTAGTGTAACAGCTGAAGGAACAAATGCCCCCTCCCCATTGAATGTTTCATATTACATGAGCGAAAAATATTTAAATATTACATTGCAATTTTCTTTAAACTAGTAGGCAAATTCTAGCTATTATTATCACTTAGAATAAACCTAGGCCCCATGTAACTAGCTCTAATACAGAGATGATAGAATGATTTCAATTTGATGTTGCTGCTTTGGGCAGTAAATAGAACATGATGGATTTTTAGATGGTTATTTTACAGTATCACTGAAACAATTATGTTTAAAACTTGGCAGTAGAAAGAATTAAATTTATGTGACAATTTGTTCGTCAATATCACACCTGAAAAGTTTAATAAATCATTCACTTAACAGCCACTGGAAAATCTCCCACTGTGAGAAATAGCAATGGTAATTTAAAAATAACAAAGCACACCCACCAGAAATGGAAGAGAAAATACGTATAATTTATTCTACACACAATGTGACTAATATATATACTTGTTTTAGATGGTAAAGGCTGATAGTGACCAGCACAGTAATAAAACACATCAAACAATGCAAGAGAGTCTACTTCGAAATGAGAAGAAAATTTGCAGCCAACGTAATCCCAATAGCCAAAACACAAACGTTTCTGCTATCTACAGGGTGCTCTGGGGGAAGGGGGAGACAGAAGGGTCAGGAACAGAGGACCAAAGTTGAGCCTGGGAAGAAAGGGGACTAGGGAAAAGGTGTTTTTAGTTTTGCCTTTGCTTCACTCCTTCCTACTGTATTTTTAATTGGCAATAAACATTAATTTTCCCCAAGATGAGACTGTTTTGCCTGTGACCCTAAATGGTAAGTCATGTAAGATCCCCCTGTCTATTTCAACCCATAAGCTTCTCTGTCTTATTTTCTCCCCCATCCTGTTGAGGAGGGGCAGTGAAGGAGCAGCTGGGTGGGCATCTGGTAGCCAGCCAAGGTTAACCCATCACAGTGTGTGTGTGTGCACATGCACGAAGTTAGCCACAAACTACCTGGAAGATTAACAGCCTCAATTATGCAGTAAGTATTATTTTCTTGTACAACCCAAGGAATATATTCTCCAATATCTCAGAAAATTACTTGGCAATGCAATACCACATTAGCAGGAGTGAAGCTTACACACACACAAACCGCCGCCCCGCTCTACTGGCAAAAATAGGTATTGCTGCAGAAGCACAAAATTAAAAACAAAACAAAACAAAACACAATTTTTATTCCCCTAGTCCCATTATAAAATTCAGATACCTTGCAAATATAAGAATTCATCACTGCCCTTTCAGCAGAAGGTGGTCATCACCAACAAGCACAGCCTGCATTTCTTGTGCATCCCCTGCACTCCAGTGTCTGTAATAATAGCCAGGACTGCTATCATAAATGCAGCACAGCTGCAGCATCCACATGGCAACTCAATCACAAACAAGAAAACTAGAAGTAATACAGAATCCAGAATATACCTGTGTATTCAGTAACACACAAAACATGCACTGGATTTAATCAATTTTAAAAATAACAATATCCTCTAGCTACTGCATAGCCAACTTCTACAAGTCCAATTCCTTTCCATCTGTCCTGTTTCTAATAGTTTCTTAGATAGCTAAGATTCGTTACAATCTATAGAGTTTTTCATTATCAAAATGTTTCCTGAGGGACTAAATAATTTTTTTACTTTGCTGTGTTGGCAACAAATAGTATCAGAGGAAGATTTGAACATGCCTTTAAAACAATATGCCTTTTCCTTGTTGCAACCACAAGAACAAAAAGAACAACCAACAAACAATTAAAAACTTAATACAGATTTCTGATTTGCAGTATGTGTTAGAGAAGATCACCTTCACTTAGTTTAACAACCTAAGAATGGGAGACTGTTCTTTCAGTAAGTTCTACTAAACCTCATTTTCTTTACTAAGTGGAGCTCACAGTTGCTATCTGCTTCATATTTCCAATATTTCACCTATATTATTGGTAGATAAAGATATATATGTGCACATGTATGTAAGTGTATTTGCCACTTCAAACCATAGAACATTGAACTTGGTGAAGACAAACCTAGTTGCCTTCATATTTTCCTGCTCATTTTTCACTCTTTTCATAAGAATGAAAAATTCTATTAAGTGCAGATTTAAAGTAAAAAGGAGTCAACATTCCACATTAGGAAACAGTACTCTTTCTGCATCCAAGTCTATCTATATGTACTTGGTTACTATCTATATATACTACCGGTTAGTATGAACTGAAGTAGGATATGCTTGTAGCAAAAATGTTGGATGAGCAACAGTGAAAAGAAAATGTCATTATATGATAACTACTGCTGAATGTCTTATCTTCTTGCTGGTTTATATTTCAAAGAGGAAAAAAGAAATAGATCAGGGAACATTTTTTCACTAAAGCAGATTCTACTTGAATCCCAATGGTTACTGTTGAATTCAGCAAAACAAGCTTCTGCAGCTTTACATAGTGGAAATGTTTCTTTGTCTGCTCTTCTACACAGCGTGAGGAATTCATATAAAAGATTAGAGGAGTTAGAACAATATTCAGTCATAAATGGCATAAGCTAAGGCCAAAGTTTGGAATGGTCAGTTTCTCCAGCTTCCTTATTTTTCATTCTTTAGCCTATAGTAGCAGCATAAGAAGATCATGTTCTCCTACAGTGATAATACTGGCAGGTTGTGAATAATTAATTCAAAGAGGAGGGAAGGGGAAAATTTAAAGTGCTATTCTAGCAACTGCAAGGAGACCAGAACTGAAACTCCTTTCACATTCACAACTAGTTCCATTTGCAACTACAAACATCATTGGGCTGTGCAGTGGATTTGCAGCTGAAAGCTAAGGTAGATTTTTGCTTTGTTTTGTTTTTTTTTTTAAGGCTGCTAGCATTCACTCAAAACAGTGGGCCTTCCCAGGCATCCATTTCAGTAAATCTTAAAGTTTACTGAAAAGCTTTGTTTTCAATTTGTCAACAATACAAAATTAAGCTAGGTGAAATCAATAAAGAAAATATGCACATATACACGAGGGAAGATTTACTCAAAGGAATATAGTATTCTAAAGAACCAAAAACTTTCTGAAATTAATCATCAGGTTAACATCACGATTTCAAAACTAACATTATGGCTTCCTTATCTTCACAACTACATGACCAAATATTCCCTGTGGATGACAAGCTTAACTCTACATTGATAAAAGCCCACAATTACAGTAAGAAAATCAGGAAGTGTTATTCAACCTCATAGACTTCTATTTTGTAGAGGTCTCAATGTTTATTTTATCCAATTTGAAAGTTAAATAAAACATTTCAGAATAAAACAGCAAATGATAGAGCAATTAATTTATGTCTGTTGAGTCTTATTGTGAAGACATAAAGATATAGTTATTCTATGAAGCAAGAAGTTACGTTGCTCTAGTACAGCATGTTCAAAATAAAGTTCTTTCACTATTCCTGTAGACCAGCTGATAGCAGAAAGAAATTACTTACATGAATGAAACCACAGAGTCTCCCTGAAGGAGAAAAAGAAGACAGTTTCACATGTGGTTACCACAAACATACATCTTAACAGCCAATACAAAAAATTTTACTAGGTAGCTTTGAAAAAAATCTGGCAAATGGTCTCCAGTTGAATTCATGAAAGGTGGATATCTAATCCTAATTATCATATATTTGTTGTGTTTAATGTTTTGACAAACAAACTTTTTTTATCTGCACTGCTATCTCCACTTTTCCACTGATTTTAACATAGTACTGGAAGGATTAGGAAAGACTTTTATAGTGTATGTAAAAATACAGCTGTCTAGCTGTACAGTTTTTCAACTTCAGTGTACTATTTAGTGGTTTAAAATCTGAGGTTTTTAGATAATAGCACCCAAAATTATCAATACATTTATATTTATTCTTCTTGCTGAAGCAAGCTCTCCAACTGAACTTAAGACACCAGGACGCTGTACATGGAGATGGCTACAAGACCCATTCCAGAAGTAGGCTCCATGACGTAAGTAATGTTATACAGTTGTGGTTCCTTGCACATCAGATAGGACAGAGGTACATACTAGATGAGGATTTAGAAAAGCCAATGGTCCAATCAATGGCATGCCAAGCCCAACACCCAAAAAAGGGATTTGCCAAAACCCCTATCTGTTGTATGGTCTTAAGCACATATTGCAGTGTAAAGTTCAGTGTCCATGTAAAGGTAAGCCTGAAAGCCCCTTCAGCTCAAAATGCAACACAATCAGTATTTTCTCTGTTCTATTTACATAAAACTGGTTTCTGCATCTCAAACAGCTTTAGATGAGATGCATCTTATGAATACAGGTTAGTGAAGACACAGTAGGACTTGAACAAGTTTAAAAGCTTTTGAAAATTTCTGTTAAAAGTTTGAGGTGTATTACAGCATTTCACAGAATTTTGTTGGATACCTCTCCTGAACTCTGCTGTTTTTATTCTACCCAACTCTTAC
The DNA here is from genome assembly GCF_947461875.1 of Haliaeetus albicilla. Classification (NCBI taxonomy): domain Eukaryota; kingdom Metazoa; phylum Chordata; class Aves; order Accipitriformes; family Accipitridae; genus Haliaeetus; species Haliaeetus albicilla. Next base: position 38,214,694 of record NC_091516.1, read on the forward strand.
TGTCAAAATTCCTACAGTCTTTTTATCTGGCCCAATTACACTCTGCACTGCAGAGGCCTCTACAGTAATGCTGAAAGCATACAAATGGATGACTTTGAGAACAGATCAGCCTATACTGTCTGCACAAATACAGTATTACATTTAGGAAATCACAGTTAATTGTTTAGGAACTCATTTAAGACAGACATTACAGTGGAAACATTGATGAATTCTATCATATAGGGACAATCGCATACAATTCTGCTTCAGAAGGAATAACATGAGCTATTGTAATTCCTGATAATTAATTGTAGTATAAGAATTAACATATATTCAGCATCCTTTTAAATGTCAGTTCATTACAGGTGGATTTTGAGCAACACAAACCTGTAGCACCATAAGTAATTCTCCTTAGATAAGGAAACAGAACTCTTAACAGAACATGAAGCATACAAGCACCTTAAAACCAGAAAACTTCTTCCCACGGGTGTATCACACAGAGTATTTTTTTCCAGATAGCCATTTTTAAAATTTAAAAACCCAAACGAAAGTATTCAAAAGAAGATACAATAAGAAAATTACAGAGACACTGTACAACAGCTCAGCATTCAGAAAGAGCTTCAATAAAGTTCTCCATTTTATAAACAAAATAGTGCAAGATGGAAGAAAAGCAATTCTACTTTCTAAAATATTATATATTTACATTGCTTAGAGATGAAAAACCCTGCCAATACAGCTCAACAATAACTATCTCTAATGTAATTATAAACCAATCTCCTCCTGACTGTTTCCTTTACAGATGTAGTGGAGAAGGAAAGATATTTGACATTTCTAGCAGTGCTCCAAAATATGCTGAAAGACTTTCTTCTGTTAGGTGTATTTACATTTTACAATAAAAATACAGAATCATCTAGAATAGAAAAGCATTAAGGATAATTTCATCTAGTTCTTTTCAGAAACACCCTTAACAAAAGGCCTCTCAAACCCAGTTACCAAAGGCACACTGAACATATTACCTAACATTAAGGAAATCAAAAGGTACAGTTATACTATTCATGTTAAGAGTGCACTCAAGCACAACGGCAAATTTTAAAAAGAACTAAGGTTAAATGGAGTCAACATAATCCCTTTTTAAAAATAGTCTTAAAATTTTCTTTCTCCTTATATTGGCAAATTTCAGAATCTGATGACATCCTATTTTAATACTTCCACAGTTTCCCTTAAATTATTGGCAAATAAAGATATATTTCCCATAAGCAAAAACTAAAATGAACTCTCACTATTACATCCTTTTACTCCACCCAGACAAGAAGACAAACCCAGTATTTTTAAACTAACATTTCAGGTTTCTTAACCAGTGATAAGACTGAAAAACAAAGCAATGCCATCCTTTTTCCACAGCATACTTCTGATGTTAACAATTCTAGGCATTAAGCATTTTCATGAACAGCCAGCATGCTGAAGAAACTGTCTCCTTCCAACAGCTTTCAAGCATGTCAATTCAAAAACAGCACAAAAGGAGACAAAATAACTGACTTATCCTACAGATATATTTTTCTTTTTATTTGACATACCAAACACCAAAAAATAGGAAGAATCATGCTTCTCTGCTTTCCTTCTACAGGGCGTTTTAAGACCAAATGTTGACAGACTTGCACAGAAAAGCAGAGTGGCAAAATTCTCTCAACAAGATTGGGAATGGCCAGTATTCCATGTATTTCCCTGCCATGGACTCTGAAAGGCTACAGATAAACCCTTAAAGTAACAACTGATGCAGTACAACCTTTCATCTGATTTTATGAAAGGATTTTTTTCCTCCCAACACAGCAGATACCAAAGGCTGGCAAGATATGTGGTGTTCAAGTTGACTTGAATGAACGAATGCTTTTAAGTTAACACAGAGCAGCTGGGTTCACAAATGCATTTCTTTAAGGGCTTACAGGTGAGCTCACAAGGCTAACAATAGGCTTTATACATGCATATGTCTATTTTTAAGCAGAACCAGGTAAGCAAAGTTATTCCTTTTCAAATGCAACAATTTCCCCTGGTCAAATTAAGTGTGTTGAATTGTTTAAAAACCTATTTAGGGAAAATACAATCTTTTTTAAAGCTTTAACAGTAATCAAAAGATTTACTTTCAAGTCATCTTGCTAATTCAATGTCTTCTCTCATTGAACAAACATTGCCAGTGAGAAGGGATAAACTGATATTTATTGATAAAAGAAGCCAGCAACAGGACTTACTGCCATTCTCTATTCTACAGAAGTGTTTAACAGCCCAATACCCAGATCTCCTGAGTGTGGGGCTACTACTCTATGCACTAGATCACCACGGAGCTGAAGGAGAGCATGTGCATGTGCAAGTGCAAACATGTCCCTGTACTTAATCATGCTGGTTTTTACCAGATGTGCACTAAGCTCTCACACTTTTTTCCAAAACCCAGGTGCAACTTCTTTCTTGTAGTAGTTACTACTGTTCATTATTTTTCATTACTTCTAAGTAAGACTCTTAAGTAAGAATTCTTCTTACTAACAGAATTTACAGCTTCCGTTTAAGAAACCCACCAGAAAGATAATGTTCTTTAGAGAAAGTATACTCTTCTCAAACGTGAATATATTAAGGATAATTTGTAGTGTACAAAATGCTATGGGTTTATACTATTTATCAGTAAGCCTCAAAAAACTTCAGTAATATCTGATGTATTCTCTGTGTGATATTGTTAACTTCATTACTTTTATCTCCATCTTAAGAACAAGAAGCTCCCAGTGCCTTGCCCTGTCCCACAAGAAACAGTCATCATTCAAAGCTGCAAAGAGAACAGACTTGAGGGGTTGTACTTGCTGCCTGAAATATGACAGCTGCTGGAGAGCTTTGCCAGTTCAGACAAATCTGATCGTAAAGCAGACAATTATCTGAACTCTCTATTTCTGTAGAATTAACTAGTCCAGAACAACTGAAAGCCATGTTTCGTAAATATAAATTGTAAAAATGGTTTTGCTACTTTCACCATCTCTGAAACTGGTGGACTTTCACCATCTCTGAAAAAAACTGTCACGTAAGTTTCCCCTCCAACACCCCAGACACAATGCTTCTAACAGTTCCTACCTACTGAAGGCTCTTACAGGGCTATAAGACTTGGCAAAATTGTAACACACCATTATCAATAAAACCAGATGTTTGCAATTTCACTTGCAGGCCTTTCTTTCCTAGCAGTAGCTGCATCATACCATTGGAAGTTTTATGGCTCTGAAGTGTCTGCTCTAACCTGCTGTTGGCTTTGGAGTACCTTATCCTTACTCTTCCCAGCTGTCTCTTCCTGTCACTGTTTTGACTTTAGAAGTTACTAGCCATATGTTGTCTCTCCTTAGCCTCCATGACGCTTCATAAAAGATATGGTTACTTGTAGTGATGCTCAAAAGTTCAAAGGAAGAAAAGAAGTGATGTAGCAGCAACACAAGTACTCTCCAGGTCCCAACTGAGAACTGCTACTATAACATAAATAATATTATATGGTCTTTAAGATTGATGAGGAGGGGGAAGGAGAACAAACCACAAAAAAGTTCCCCACTAATACAAAACAACTTCAAGAAGCAAGTGAAAACATATCAGAAGACATGCTGACACCTTTTATACAATACCCAACTGCTTTGTCTGGTTTTATGTAATGAGAAGTTCAGATAACCTGGATGTATATGATAGCTGAAAAACAACTAGCTCAAAATCAATAAACCAAGTTCTTACAAGAACATTCTAGTTGTCCATTAATTAAGTCTTATCCTTTATTTAATTTTAAATTACTTGTTTCCCTTTCCAAATTAAAGCATGCTGATGTCTTATTAATGGCACATATTAATTGGACTGCTCTAAATATAGAGTAAGAAGATGAAGCTCAGCTGAAGGGGCATCACAGACAGCAAATTACCTGTAAAATGTGGCCATTTTATGCTATACTTGCTGGAAGCTTTTCTGTGCAATGATCTGTTTGTGCACAATGTTAAAAAGTGTAGTAGGACCCTAATGTTTAAAGGTACCATCCTACAGAGAGAGTACACTACCCAAGTCAGAATACTATTCCAGGATTGTTTCTTTAATTCTGTGTAATGTGCTGTTTCTTAGCTTTTTTTAATCCCTCCCCTAGGTTCACGTGTTTTCTTTAACACTCTACTTACCTAACTATCGTCAAGCTAAAATTTAGTAGAATGCATGTAAAAAAGTGACATAATATTACCACAGAAATTTTGGCAAAGAATTTTAGATTACTCAATAGCCAAACCTCACAACATTCACTTCTAGAAGTCAAAATTTAGTCAGTCTTTCCATGGAGTAACAATACAATGGAAATTATAGCAACATCAGTAATATTAACATCCCTTATTAAACAGTGATGTAAATGAGATATTCTTTTCTAGTAATTTTATAAACAATCATATCTTACAAAAATGAACTCTGCAACAAAAAGGAAAGTAACTAAGCAAGAAAGAATTGTGATGTGAAGGTTAGAGGCAATGACACCTCAATCTGACATCTGAAGCAAAATAATCCCACGTGTCAGGATGTGACATGGCTGGGATGTAAAGTTTAGGCAACGTACATCATGTTTTAAGTCTAAGGACAAAATGGTTCAGGGAACAATGACTGGAATGAATGGCTCTGAAACTGGCAAATATAATTAACCTTCCTTATATATACAGAAAACAGGTGGAAGACTTAACCCACTCTGGATTCATATAAAATATTTTTCCAGTAACTTCAACTACATACATACCAAGGTGAGAGAAAAAAATGGATGCATGGAACATCTTTCATTGCTCAATTTTAAGTCATTGTTTTCATGATTTTTTTTCATTTACTACGGTGCCCTCCCAAACAATTGTGCATCATTCACTATTAGTAATTTATCTTTGTAAGTAGAATTCCAAGATTGAAAATAAAATAATTTTACAAAGAACATAGCAGATATAATCTAAACACCTTTCTTAGGCTGTTCAGCCAATAACAGAATAGCTTGTGGTTCATAAACAAATAATACTAATTTTAATATGCTTAATGCAAAAAAAAAAATTGTGCAAGGAAGAACACATTTATTCTGAGGAATGCACATATATTTATTTCAGCCAAATACTGAATCTGTGCTAACCAAAAAAAGTTACACAAGTCAAGTTACATTTACAACACAGAAAGAAAATCATTCAAAGAAGAAAAACCTTGCATAGCATGTCTGTCCAATGTTCCCTGGTTTATAAGAAATTCAAGGTATACGCATCCCTGTTGACACCATCAGCTAATAAAGTATCTTCTGCTGCCTACAACTCCTTAGCCTGTCAGGTCTGTAAATAAGCAAAACTTAAAAAAAAGCCATTATTCTTGCAAAACCACTTGCCAGTCTGCATAGTAAGAGCACAGGCATTTATATTCATTTCATCCCTAGAGCACATTTCAGTATATTTCCATTATACGAGAGTCACCATGAAATTAAAATCAAAACCCTCTGAATGACAATCAAGATTTTTCCTAAGAGTTTAATTGGCACTTTTCAATTTAACTCATGAGAATCTTAAAACAAAAAGGTAAACAATTGCAGCCCTGGTGCTTTAACTGTCTTTTTCACACTAAGACTACAGAAGAAAAAATAAATAATAAAGCTGTGGTGTGTCTGACCCTCATCTTTTTCACTCTTCTTTCCCCTCTATTGTAAAAATGACTCAGAACTATCCAAAATGCTGGAAAAACAAGGAGTATTATCTTTACAATAGCTTATCATTACCATGAATATTTTCATAAAAGCAGAAGAAAAAACTGACAGGTCTTAACGGAGCAAAGGTGCTACTTTTTAATACTTCCTAATAAAAAAGAAAAAAAAAGGAAAAAAAAGTACAGATTTTACAATCAAAATCAGATTTTTATTTTGTTTGTAGTTAACTATTTCATAAGTCTTTGAGGAAGAAGTTCTAAGTTGAAAAAAGATATCCCAAACTTGCATTTCTATCCTGATGGGAAAGGCATTTGATTCCAGCAATTCTTCTCAAAAGAGTATAAAAATACAACCTTAATTTAATGCTGCAAGATTACTGGGGCCACAGTGATGAACTATGTATCAAAAATAGAAATTAATTATGTTAGGATGTTCTAAGAATATTTAAGATTAAGCATCCTCTTCATTCACCCAGAGAGGTCAATCTACTCAGCTTCTGCTCTTTATATTCCACATGTGCAGTTTACACATCAAGAGGATAAACTAGCTATTACAGTAGAGATGATAAACACTGTTTTCTGTCAGCATTTTGGTTAATTATGTTACATTCCAAGTTTAAAAAAATAGCATGGGTATCATACTTATGAAGACAGTAGTAACCAAGTGGTTTGTGAAGACATTGGTTACAATTTATTTATATTTCTTTAAATGCCTATTACTTTTAAATTAAAAAGCTGTTTCATTATATAAACTTCCGTATTGAATCTCTAGAGCCTTTGTAATACCCCTGTTAAACATAAACAGCCTTTTTCTAATTGCTTTTATTAAAATTAACTCAGCTTCTTTAATTTCTCTTAGAACTGATGGTGACTATGAAAACATTTATAAAAAGAACTCAATTTGTAAAGCCATTTCCTAAAAGTGAACTACCTCACCAGAGCACTGTCTGCCAGAATAACTATAGCTCTGTACTGAAGCAGCCATTTTTTACTGAATTACGCTGCTGGTAAGACCCAGAATGTAAAAATAAAATATACTTGCGAAGCATCTTCACGTTGTTTGCCAAAGAACAGAGGAAGGCGATAACAGAAAAATACTACCTTTTGAGATCTACTTTTTCCATAACTGTAATTTTATAAACCACATTCAAAACTTGCTCCAGGGTTTTTCTGTTTGGGGATAAAAGCAATATATGATATTCCAAACAAAGCAGAATAAGAATAACATAAAAGATAAAAATGTTTTTCCACTTCTTATAAAGGCCATACTATAAAGCCAAATAATTAATAAAAATGGGATATTGCTCATACTGACCAGATCCTGTTCAGTGAAGAAGTAATTCCCAGTTTAGGACAGTATATCATATACAGAAGCCTGCCTACACAAATCTATTGAATCAAATACAATTTAAAAACTAAGAGCTGTTCTAACTTAACATTTATATAATTATACACACGTGGGTATATATTTATGTGTGTGCATATATACATATATATATATATATATATATATATATATGAATAATACCCTCATTCCAGCTGAAATACTTTGGATTAAAGCAGGGCAAAATAAATACAGACACACACAAACAGTAGGACTTAATTAAGGGATTTCCTCCCCACGGACAAGCTCTGGAAGCATATTTTACATCCATGTATCAGAATCCACAGACATTCATGATCATAATTACCATTCAAACTAATAGTCAAATACAAGATTGTGTAATTCCCAACAATATTTTTTATCATAAGTAATGTATTGGACTACATCCAAGCTGATAGTTGTTAATGATGAAATTACACAGAGATTTTAAATAAATTATTTGAGAACTAAACAAGGAGATGCTTAAGAGTCTTTGTAATGTTAACACATAAATGCTAATCTGTATCTATGGCATAAAGAACCGTGTGCCTACCTACTACTCACAGAAAACTGGCTTCATTGCAAGTAGGGATTTAACATATCAAGTATTCTGCTTGTTATTGCTAACTTTCCATGTTTATTTTTCAAGTTGTCTTACAGCTCCCAGCTAAGGAAGAAGACTACAGTTGCTTCTACATTTAAAATGTTCAGCTAGCTAGCCCCAATAGGCCAGCTTCTGTAGAGACCAGCTTCTAAATGAGAGAGCTCAAGTTACATGTAATATCTCCCCACAAAGATTATTCAACTCTACAGTCCACAAAAGTGTTTATACGCTAAATGAGCTTTAAGAGAGTCTCAGAATCTCTTCATCTGCTCTAACCTGAAGATATTAGCAGCCACAATATTACCGGCTTCTAGGAAGCACAAATTTTTAATGCTTATACACTCTCCAGTGAAAGGAAAATAAGTATATGCTCAACAGTTTCATCCTGTAAAACAGCAAGTAAATGTATCCATTTCTTGTGTTTTTTATGTCAAGTATCTGGTGACTGGCAAAGCTAACAGCCAGCTCAGTGTTGGACCACAGACTCCCTTTAGGGGTAGCTATTCCAGCTGACGTGACAGCAATACCACTTCAGTGTGCCCATCACTGCCGGAGACTTCTGACCCCTTCATTTATTAGTCAGGCTACTTAAGTTAAACTAATGTTTAAATGAATCCAGTTAATTTTCATTAAAACAGGACACAGTGCAATTTCAGGGACAACAGTCGCAGAGAGAAGTGACGTTCCCTGGAATGACAGCGGCAATATGAAGGGATGGCCTTCAGCCTGCATATTTATAAAAATCTCAACTTTCCTTTTAAAACCAGTATATTCCAATCGCAGAGAAGCTGCACAGAGAACTATTCCAATCTCAGAGAAGATGCACATGGGCAAGTATAACACCCCAAAAGCTTCAATACCATGCAGTCAAGGGCTGAAGCTGTGGTATGGCAGTGTAAAGGTTCTGCTACATCATCACTTTTATTTATATTTTTTAACAATTGTGGGTACTTGATAAAAAAAAATAAGTATTATAAATAAGGTAAGTAGACACTGAGAAGCTGAAATCTAAGTGTAAAGTGGAAGTGCATTCCACAAACCTGTGCTTAGTTCAGATGAAATTATTGGAGAGTATGCTTTTCCACAGAGTACTTACAGTGGTGGAATCAAGCATTTCGCAGTTCATAATTAAGACACAATACAATAATTAGAAAAATATGACTCCAGGTGTCTGAGAGATGGGGTTTCCAAGAAAGGGGAGCTCAGGTTTCTAATAGTGATATGGTTAAGATTAATTTCCACAAGCAAAAAGACAGCAGATAAGCTTTTCTCTGATGATTAATACTATTACTTTGTTGCATCAAGTAGTTCCTTATATTAAAAAGTGCTTGTTTGTATTATGTTAATAGCCTAAGTCAAACACATTAGTAAAAAAAGCTGTGGAAAAAAAGAGGCAGGAAGGAAGCCCTTAATACAGAAAGCAACACAGTCCTATCTTTTATCCTTTATCTTTGCATGAACACCATACTGTCAGGCTTTTCTCTCTCATCTTTGATGCAGCACAGCTTTAACCAGTGGAGCCAGTCAGTTTGCTTCAAGTGCCCAGTAGCTGCCATCAAAGGCTTTCTGGGTCAATGAATTGTATTCACTGCGGTGAAGCTAGGATGTGCACAGAAATGAAACAAAAGAGCAGGATTTTCAAGATAGCAAAACATCTCAGCACAAAGATAACAGTCCAGTAAGGTCTTGAAAAGCCTGAAGAGAAGTTTTAAAATGGCAATTTATGACCTAATTCAAGATAACCATGAACTAAATTACTGTTTGGCTTGTTTAGACTTTGACTAGAACAAAGTAACTTCATTCAGATGCAGTGCTGACATATGCAGTTCACCTCCTTATTTATGGTTCATAAATAAGGGGACAGCTCCCCTACAGCAGTTATCTAAATAGCATAGCCTGCTCATCTCAAAATGGCCCTTGCTCCAATCCTAACCTCGAAAAACCAAGTGTGCTTTTAATTGGATAATTCAGCAAGCTAATACTCTGGATTACAAAATTGCCAAGCCACTCAAAGTTCCTTTCATGCATCGATTAATATGTCAAGAAAACACTTAAATAAGAGGTAGTATACTGAAGAATACTGAATCTCACATCCCTCTGTTAATCAGAGATTGATTAATTAGGCTGAAGAGGAACAACTGAACAGATGAAGTGGAACAGTTTTATACAGTGTCACTCAAATTCAAGGTGTAGTGTAGGCTACACTACACTGATTCTACTTCATTGCCTTGTGCACTTCCACACTGCTTAAAATTTCTTAGTATAAATCAGGTCATATTTTGTTTCTGGGTATAATAGTAAAGCTGAATTATAACGAGAACTTTTAGCTTAATTCATCAATATTTGATGCTTAGACTGGTTCTCACTTAAGAAGAGGTGGGGAATTGAGTAACATGGCAAGACCAGCTTTAAAGCAAGTCTTGCCAAAGAACCTGTTCCTCTTCTTTATTAGTCTGACCACAGGGGTGGTATCTCAGAAATATGTGACTATGGTTAAGTTTTGGGAGGAAGTTATTAAATAATTTGGTGTATTTCAATGAAGAAAATTTTTACATACACTAAAAAAAATTAGAAAAAGTTGCAACCTGTATCATTGTACTTAATATCACTGATTATTAGACACACAATAGTGGTTGACACCAAAACATATTTCAAATGTTAACCCTCCATAATGTTTCTTTCTGTCCTTCTAAAAATCATCAAAGCCTTCAAATAATTAAAACATCCAACTTCAAGCATGTGAACAGATCTGCCAGCAGTGTTCACGTGGTCATGCCTAAGAGCATTTAAAAGCCTGCTGAATGGATGTCTTTGGTATTTACAATTAAAGTCTGCCTTGGAGTGAGCTGAAGTTTTGCTCTCAGCTCCACAGCTGGACCAGAATTCCTCTCCTACAATTCCAGATAAGGATTTTAGGCATGTGCTCTGATTACGTTTTAAAAAAACTACACTCTACATTAAAACAATGTAGAGTTTTAAGCATGACGTGAAGCTGATTATTCAAGCTATTAGTGCCAATGTATGTTTGCCTCTGCGAAATACAGGATGTTGAGCTCTATTAGTTAACTATAATAGAAAAACCAACACAAAACAACAAATGCCCCTCCTAGTACTTTGACCTATTCATAGCTAAGTTGCTACAGTGATAAGTCCATATGATAGTTAAGAACTGAAAAGTGTGAAGTGGCAGAGGGATAAAATAGGTGAAACATTAAGGAGCCCATGTAAATGCATTCCTCACTGGCTGCAACACACTGCAGGCTGCAGTGCCTTTGCATTTTAGGTTGGCTTGCGTCCAGGCTGGTTTAGCCTGCCCACATGTCCCATCCCCCTTCCATCAGCAGCTGTGCAAGTTATTCCTCCTCTGGCTGCCCCAACGTCAGAGGCTTCCCTTACTCTGAACAGAAGGTATGTATTTGCTGTTGAACCAGGGTGCACATTCAGTTTCCATGGCTACATTAAAAGCTACCTATAGTACTCCATTCATTTTAAACTTACAAATTAGGTAAACTGAATTTTATGAGAGAGAACTTTTAATTTCTTTGACACCAGTCAAGTTGCTAAATAAATCTATATCCTTCTTTTTGTCTCTGAAAAGATATTTACAGAGTGTTCAGTTTTCCTGCAGATATGGAAAAAGTGATATTTCAATTCTCTTTAATGAAATAGTGAAACTTTCTAAAAACCCAAATATGTTTCTTAATGCTATAATAAACATTGCTGGCATGTGGGCCAGTCTCTGGCCAGCATATAGCACACATCTGTTTTGTCCACTGTTTTGGGCCAGTTATCTTAAGCAAATAATCAAGTGGTATATAAAATTTTAACAAACTATTTCCTCAAAATGAAGATGCTTCAGTCTGCAAGGCCACTCTCAACCTCATTTAAAGAATTATTTTTTTTTGTCCTTATGTCTCTAATAATCCAGACCTAATTCCATCATAACTGGAAATTGATAAAGCAGTCAAAACAAAAATATGGAGATGATGCTTTTCAAATGCAGTCAAAACCTGTCCTCTGTGTCTTCTTAACATAATGGTAAGTGGGAAACAATGAGGACGAAAGACCTCCCCATGCTGTTTCCCTTTACTACAAATATTTTCAAAGATGAAGATGTACCTCTCTACTACCCACTCACTAGTAATCTCATTGCCCATATCATCTCCTGCCTTAAGTAGGATTTTGCAGGAGGAGACCAAGTACAAGTGGAGGAGGCATTTTCAGAATTCTCTTGGAAATTTTCACAAAATGTCATTACTACAAAAATACAAAATAAACCACAAAAAACTATCATGAGATTACCATAGCAGGTGTTAATTAAATTTTTGCAAATGAAGTTTAGACCAGGTGCTAAATCTAGTGAAGGGTCTTATCCCGATCCAAAGCATCACATGAGCTACACCAGGCAGCTAGGTAGAAAGCAATTTATATAAAAGATACCATTTGCAAGTATTTACCAAAACTCCAACACCTGAGATACTGACAATTTGCTGGTCTACAATGAAACATCACAGAATGTAGTAACCACAGATACTTGAAATGTAATGGTACTATAACAATACAATCAGACAGATGACTATGTAAAGAATCTAAATACAAAATTAACACCACAAACTCATATGGTGCCTAGTTCAAATCAATGGTCAGGGATTTTATATTCCCTCTCTTCTACTCTGTTGCATACATGCCCATGGGTGGGGATGCCCCCATACAAAAGTTTAATCAGGCTTACCTCTACAGATATTTATAGACACTAGTGGAAAAAGATGCAGGTACTAGGCAGCAAAATAGTCACTAAGTACTTGATGTAATGCAGATACAGTCAAACCTCTAAACAATTTGTTTTTCTGAAACATTCTTAGATATTTACTTCTATCTGCAGAACAATCCCAAATTTCAAAGGCTTGACAGTCACCATGGAATGAATTCTAATCCTCCTAACACACCATCAAATACAGTCATCTCTATTGAGAATATGCAGGCTACTCCAAAGATATAAATAAATGTAATTCATAAATTACAGCCATGCAATCTCATTAAGTGCATTCATAAAAAGTGATTCAGAAAATATAATGAACAACTGAAACAAACAATTCAGTTTAGCTCAATCACAAATTATGGGCTTAACACAGACTCTGGAACTGATTGTTGACCAAGATTTGACTAGATTTCAATAATGGTTTCTTCAGACTTAAAACATGGACACATTCTTTCATTTCACACTTCTCTACGCAGAAAATACCCAGAAATTTTCTATCACTTCCCTCTGAAATTCCTCAGTCACCATATTAGCAACACGGGCACACCACATTTCAGCATTTCAAGGATGACCTGGAGAATCAGCAATACTCCTGTGGCAGCTATTTCTATATGATGCCTAGGGTAGTAGACAGGTTCTTTCAGTCATCTCTGGGGCAACGCACCCACCCTGAGACAACAAAGCATCGAAGGGGCTTATGCAGCAGGGTTGCTGAAACGGGTCCTATTTAATAAAAAAAATGGGATACAGTTGATACATAGAAGAAATGCTACCACTTATCTGAAGGAGGTGGTTTCGTGCTTACTTTGGCACCACTTCTTGAAGCCAGGGGCAGACAAGGCTGCTGCCAGGGCTGCAAGCCTCACTTGGTGCAGCAGAGGGTTTCCATAGCTCCCTTGCACCACTGAGGGACCAGCAGCACTGACCCAGCTCTGCATTTCACGGGGAGCAACTCACAGGGCTTTAACTATAGTGGGGGGCACAGACAGGCACTTGCTTTTGTGGAAAAAACAGCAGAGACCAACCACAGTTCTTCAGAAGGCCAGCAAAGCAGCAAAAGTTTTAGTATTTTACAGCAGACTGCCAGATATTTTTTGTCACAAGCTAACATATAACCAGTGCTGATTTGACACACTCACAGCCCTGTGCACTGGCCCTCAGAGAAAAACTCTGGCAGATTATTCTCTAAGATGCACAGTTAACTCAAGCCCACATTTTATGCAAACTGCTTTTCGTTACACAATATTCACATTCAATTTAATAGAACACTGCAACGTTTCCACACAGTTCTGTAAACACCCATCAAATTTAATAAAAGTATCTATACTTTGCATGAATCTCTACAGAATGGCTCAACAGAAGCTATGGAAAAGAATGCTACTACTGTGTTGCTTGAGGCATCTGAGCTTTACAGAAATTGCCCAGTATCCTGTTCGCCTGACTTCCAAGGTCAGTTTCACAGTCAGCTCTGTGGGGCTGTGCAACAGGTACACCTGGAAGAATCTTCAATCTACCTTTACAAACAACATTCTAACTGTTGAATTTTCTGTGCTAATGATCCTTTCTCATTGACATACACTGCATATGCGTTTGAAAGAGAAAAAACTACTTCAGGTTCTTCTTTCAAAAATGGTGAAGCTTGTGATATAGCTTCATTGAACTTAGGTTCTTGGTTTTGTAATCAGTCGTTCCCTATGCTCATTCCATATCAGTAAACGCTTGTCATTTCAGTGCTAGATATTTCATATCTAAGCATCGTATCTTCACCTACAGATGATATTAAAAGGTAAAAATTGAATACTTATTTCTTTTTTTTAAACAATAATCAAGTAGCAACAAGGAATCCAAGAATCAGTTTTAAGATGCATGAGTTGGCTTGGATGTGTTATAAAAAATCGTTACATGTTTTAATTATATGTGTATATATACATACAGATGTACACACAGATGTTCTTTAGAGAACTCTGCTTCTCTTCTTGCATTACTTCTTCGCTGTTTCTCTTATTGCATTACTAACCATGAACCTGAATCTGAATCTTGAAAATCTCACTTCCTCTGCAGGAAACTTCAAAGCATTTTTTAGTAGGAGGATAAGGACATACATGCACCTACAATGTAAGGATTCCTTCTCACCCTCAAGCCTCCTTCAGTTAATGCTCGTGTGGCAAAAATTGGCTACAATGGAAAAATGTTGAAATCACGTATCTTCTATAAAAAGATATCAAAGTCAGGAATTAAGGATCAAGTACACCACTAAAGCCTGACTAAATTGTATCAGCAGTAAGCATCCTTCGAGATTGTGTTTAGATTAAATTCTAACATTCAATTTCTACATTGTGTATGTCTGTGTATCTATAGTGTGTCTAATCCAGCTACACAGCAGATTTAATTTAAAGGCATATTATCTCTTTTCATGCCCTCCCCTTTTAAATCTAACAAACTCAGTACTCCAATTCCAACTCCAAGTTGAATCAACACATGCTGCAGCATCAGATAGCCTTTCCCTTTTAACTGAAAAGTTGTTTTTCTATTTCCTGTCTTAAATATCTGTGTGGTACACTAACAACCAACTTCATTCTAGAATCTGGGAAGCTAGTATACTTATATACATATATGCAGAATATATATATGAATACATTCCTTACAATTTGTTCACTGAATCAGTCTGGAGCCAAAAATAAAGTTAAAACTTTTATCACAAATCAGAAAATAAAGATTTTAAAATGTTAATTAGCAATAGCATACCTGAAAATAAGAAGGAAAAAATATTAACTTCTAGGGATAAATTTGAGAGAGATTAAAGCATAATAAAAGACAAATTAAGTCTTGTATACTGACAGCTGAGGTCACTATAATGCACATTTTTGTTTGAACAGTCAAGCAAGTAAGTTAGGATGGAAAATATTTTATGACGCTATATCCTGGAAAACTGAAATTGGTAGTCTGCTGAATGAACACTAATAATACAACATGGCATGATCAAAACCTTCAGGTTTGATTGTTACTTTCTGTAACTTTATTATTCTGACTTACTGTCACATCTAAATGTGGTTTCTGCCTTTGCCTGATAGATCTCTCTTCCTGAACTTTAAGAAGTCCCTTGGTTTCTTTCACATCTGACTAATAATTCTCGTTGTACCAAAATCCTAACCATCTTACTTTTAACAATCCCTGAAGGAAGAGTGCAATCGAAACGCTATTGATAGTTAAGACAAAGGAGTGTTGTTCATTTTGTAGCTAACCAGAATCTCCAGAATAAGATTATACAATCTCTACTCCTTGGACCTCCTTATCCCTATTGAGGCATCACACTTCTTAAAATGTATGCAGCTAACAGATGCCCCCCTCCTCCCTTTTTATTACCACCCACACTCATTGAAACTTGGCTGCAGCCAGCAGTTCTGCAAAGCACCCCCATATACTTTGAAGCTAGACCTGTGACTGCATAATTTTGGTAACACCTAGAGATCTCTTCCAAGATTGGAACCCCACTGAATTAGGCACTGTCCAAACACAATGGAAGTTGTGATGGTTTTTTTCACAGTTATTGTTAAGTCTCTTCATAAAAATACACCTTTATTGGCAAATATTCAGCTGTATTCCTCAAAAGCAAGAAAAAAGTCAAAATCGTGTAGGTGCAAAACCAAGGCACTTGCACCTTTTAATTATTGTAAGCAGGTTATCAGATTAAAATTAAGTACATCTTTATAATCTTCACAAGCTTGCTTCCAAATTGTAGAGTATTACATAATAAGGTAATCTAGGAACTGAACAGACCCTAGAAACTGGCATTGTAGAGTATTTCAATTACAAATATTTATAAAGTTGCAAATAAAATTTCAATGTTTCTGAGCTGGAAAATAAAAGGAGGGATTTGTCAAAGCTGCAAAAGCTACCTGATCCCCAAACCTAAGTTCTGAAGAGAGGTAGATTAACATTTCAAGATATCACTGATCAGAATACAGTGCATACACTTTTACTGTATTGCTATACTTTTTAAATTGTGACTCTGCTCCGTATTATAACACCTTTCATGCAGAACAGATTGTGACTGGCAATAAGAAAACACAGAATCTGATTTTTTATTCCAGCATTAAACCAGAAATATCTGCTAAGTGTCTTTTAAAATCCATTATTAGAAAAAAAACCCCCTATGTTTGAATATTAAAATTGTTTTTTTTTAAGGTTCTCCAATTAAAAACTGCAGAACAAAACATTAATAAAGAAGTGTAAATTTGGAAATAAAATTCCATTTTTCTAGCAGGTCTCAACACATGGACTGGCAATGACCGTCAGTACTTAGAGAGGTGGTTTATAAAAACTATTTAAACATCCTATTTATGACATACTCCTACACTGATATTTTAAAGCCTTTATAGTTCAGTAGAAGTGAGAACTTTGTGACAGCTACAATGACAGAAAGAAGCAGAAAGAACCTGCTGTACCGTTTGACTCTGTGCATGTTGGCTAATAAATTAAGGTAGAAACCACAAAACACACTTCCTGGAAAAGATAAAAGGTCAAGATCAAAAAAAAAAAAAAAAAAAAAAATTTGCTTTCTCTGTAGGAGTAGCATTTGAAGGGTTGCTGTCAAGGTTTTTATTTCTTTCCTGCCAAATGCTGGATCCCAACTCCTTCCCCAAAGTAGTCCTGAGCAACATCCTCCAGATTGTTTGACAGAATCAAAGCCTTGCTTCAGCTTGTTGCTGATTCCTAAAGCCTCCTTCACAGGACAAACTTTCTTTCAGATTTTCACTTATCCTGAGGTAGCTAAGTTACTCAAGTCAATCAAACTGAAACAACAAATACTTTTAAAAAAGCGCATTTATCTCCTCAAATAAGCTATATACTAAGAAATATATATTAGTAACTATCAAAGCTATTATGAATAAATCAGCTGATGACAATATCTGTAGCTGATGTGTAATTGTCAAAAAGATTTCCTATTGATTTGAATATGACAAGGGCTACGAAGATCCAAGTTAATACTCAGTTAACCCTTTAGAATAAAGTACTGTAAATTCCGATTTTTTTCCTTAGCACTATTTTGGTTTTTACCATCAAAATTGATCATAAGAAATAATTTAATCCTCCTCAGTCGAATACTGGGTTTGGGTGTGGCTTTTCTTTCTTTTTTTCACTTTCATTTTTTCCCCTAGTATCTTAATGTTTTGATTACTTTTGGTTCCTTCTCTTTTTCTCTTTCTATGATTCCCTTCAATTTTTCCACTCAATTCCACAGAGGTATGAATATTTTTTAAGGAGATTCCATTTAGTCTCCACATTCAGCTAGTCTGTGGGGAAAAAAGTGTGAACAGACCAGATTATTGAAAAAATGCAGCCCATTCTTAAAAACAAAATATGGTTTGAATAAAAATTACTGGCTTTAATATTAAAAATAAAATACAAATAGGAATGGAAATATTTTTTTTCCTATAAGAAATAGAAATACATTGAAAATAGACAATGTTTAAAAAACAGCTTATCCCTTAACTAGCACACAGTGTAGACATTGCAAGAACTGTGAACCAATATACCTGTATGCCCCCTGTGCATCTACAAAGGCACCTAGTAATATTTAACACACAGAACATTTTTTTCTCTCATTTGGCCTATGGGAGAAATAATTTAATTTTTTAATGTTATTTTGTGCATGGGGATGATGCTGTGTATGTGGGGGAGGAAGCCTCAACCATATAAATGAATCTGTGTAATTCAAAAGGGCTAAGAGTCATAAATTATTTTATTTTACAGTATCTTCTGGCTCACCCATTTCTTTCCGCTACCTTACTGCAAGAACCAATTTTTTGCTGGGGAATAATGTTAATTACTTAGGCTTTTTCTTTCTCAAAATGGAGTTATATTCCCTTAAGATTTCAAGAACAAGAACAGTGGTAGACTACTGATATCCTGCACTCTTCTGCAAGGTGGCTGAGGGAGGAAACCAGGGCCCAGCAGAGTCAGGACATCTCCTGATGGTTCACCCATCCTTCCGCTTACTGTGCTGGGGCTTGCCCTTGCCACTGCAAGAGGGTGTGGTGCGTACAGGAGGTTTGAACAGTTTCAGAGATAATGTGTTGCTCAAAGTCTCAGTAGTCAGAAATTCCATGCACACCAAGAAAAAAGGAAAAAAAAAAGAAGGGTGGTTAGCTGCCCCCACCACCAGGTCCCCCTCTCCTCAGAACAACCCTGTATACTTGCCATATACAGGGACGATGTATATCCACCTTCTTTTCCCAAAGACAGATTGATATTATCAGCATTACCTAACTCACCATTCTTCCACACATATTTTTGATAAGCAGGATGAAGTCCAGCTCTGAAATTTTGAATAAGGTCAGAAATAGGTAGGAAAACCTGGTGTTTAATTTCAGCAGTATGAGTCAGGGAAGAGGACCTTCTTTTCTTCTGTTAAAAGTGAAACTGTTGATTTGCATTTATCTCAAACTCTGTCAAATCCAAGTCAGTATTATTAAGTTTAAGGTTTATTAACTGTTGGCCTGAGGGATCACTGAGTACACATCAGCAAATCTTCTAAACTAGTACTGTATCAAAGAAAAAACTAGAATATATAAAATAAATTTAAATTAATTGTTCAGAGTTTCCTTTTTAGCTTTTTATTTATAGGAAGTTCAGTAGAAAATATTGTCATTGGTGTGGGAAAGTTCAGTAGAAAATATTGCCATTGGTGTGGCCATGCCCAATTCTAAAACAACCAGAGCTAATTTTTTTAATGACATACTACATTTTTCCTGAACTGGAAGCAGGTAAGAGTACGAATAGCTAGCGAGATTCAAGGTGGGTTAATATACAATGTATTTCTATGCACCTACTCTAGTACTAGTATTGTCCTCATCATCTGATTCTAATTATGCTCATTTCTTACTGTGTTGCCTTTGTAAGATATCATTAGCAGATGCACTGTCTTCCATCATTTTTAAGGTTTTTACAAATGCTGTCAACTAGGAGTCATAAATTTGTTTCCAAATTAAACTGGCAAAATCGTCAGAGTATTATGCATAGGAACTGTTTAAACTTAAGCTCAATATTCGGCAGAATAAACAGTTCAAGCACAATTCAAATGCAAAATGTGCAGTCCAACTCCTAATGGAACTTAATTAAACTATTTCAGAGACAATGTTCTGAAATTCCACTCACACTAAAAAAAAAAACATACCCAAACTCAACAACCCCCACACCCCCCAAAAAAACCAGAAACATTTGGAAGGCATAATATCATTCAATAAATGCAACTATGAAGCTTATGCAACTCGGTCAGTGTAAAGAGTCTGCCAAGTTGATATGGACTGATCTGCAGAGCAAGAGCTCAGGAGGTCAACTACAATTTTCAAGGAAAAAAAAAAAATTCCAGGCAAGTAAAAAAACTATAACATTGTAGAACACTTCTGGTATACATTTCTGGACACATTATTTGAAGACAATCAGAATAAAGTGGCTCTTAAAGCCTGAGGCTACACACCTGCTCAAGCAGTTAGTAGCTAGCAGCTGCCCCTTCCCCTTTCCACCCAAACTGTGTCCAGAGTTCCAACTCCCATCTATGAAATTCGCACGTTTTCTTTGGAGAAAGTGAAAATGCAAATTCTTACTTTACTGTATATTCCACGCAGTTAATATGAAGGACTAAACTACCACAACCTGAAACAAAATTACACTACAAGTACCATTAAATAAGAGCTTTGTGTTGTAAGACATATGGTCAAATGGTTTTCATACATACTGGTTTTTTATGGATAGTAAGACAACAATTAGAGAGCCTTGCATGGAGAAACTTCCTATTTATTGACATCCATGATATGAAGTTAGATTTTTCCAAGTCAGAGTTCATTTCTCGTTAACAGTACAGCAAGTGACAGAGAGGCTGTGTATGTTTAACAGATTTTTGCTCCCTCCCAGCCTAAACAGAACTGTTCAATAAATTAAATCAGTTTTACCTCTGCAAAACCAAGCACCTATTTTTAAGTTAATAACTTAATTCTGATTACAATAAAGACAGAAAGAACACCTGTTTGCTGAAGACACTTCCTGTGGAAAGAAGCAATATGCAGCTAAAATTAAGCTTCTCAGGGTCACTGACTTGCTATTCAATAAGGTTTCCTCAGTGTCACAGTGAATCAGGTCACAAGCTTGTCATCACAATTTAAATAATTGTTTGACCAAACTAGTGGCCTGCATTCAAAAAATAATTCAGAAATCTTAATACAAATACAAATTTAAAAATTAATTTCACATAATGATATGAAGAAAGGATTTCAGATTTCACCACATGCCAAAACCAGCAGAAGTGACAGTGGAAACTGGAGGGAAATTGACTGTGACAAAAATAAACTGTCTGATAGGAGACAGAATGGGAAAATGTTTTATCTGGATAGTTAATAGCTTGAAAAAAATTTAAAAATATAAATTGTAATAATTATTTAAAAGCAAAGAAATAACTTTTCCTTATTTTTTCTAAAAAGCCTATTTAAATTGAAGTTTCAGAACTTTTTCAAAGCCATGAACCAACAATTAGCAGACTTCTTCAGTTGCCTTGAATCAAATTCATGTACCTGTGCCTATTTTCCTCAAAAGACCAGAACCAAGCAAAGCCAAGAGATTTGAGTGCTTTATAAATTGTTTTTTATTTAACATACTAGACAAACTAACAGATAGTATGAAAAAGAAGTATTGTGAAGGCATTTCCTTATTTTCTAATATTGCTAATTTTGGATCTGACCAAAAGGAGGTCAATGTATTTTAGCCACTTTGTTGGATTTTGGATTTGCCTGTGAATATTTTGTCTTTAAATTGATTCTGTGCATATGTGCTTGTTTATACTGCTGGTATGGAAATTAGGAATAGCAGAAACCTTAAATATCTATGCAGCCTGTCATAGTCAACCAATGGCCCATGCACTAAACATTGCATCCCCAAAGAGAACACCAAAATAACAGCGGTAGCACTAGCTGCTTATTTTATACCTTAAATGAATACAGACACAAAACAAGACAGTTTTTTAATAGCATTCACAGTCATTCAACTGTTAGAAAACTCTTGATTTCCTGAAGAGGAGTTAATTTCTCCAAACTAATTCTAAATAATTAAATATATGTCATTTTGAAACATTAATACAAAGCAGAAATAGTTCTATAGCTAACCATCAACAAAGAAAGCCATGCTGTACTATGCGATGAAAAGCTATGAAATGCAAATTGTTAGTGAATCTATGCAGGGTACAGTTCATTGGCAACAGTGAAATAAATGATTTAGCAAAATGCATCTTTTCCAGTAATCTCTGTGGAGATAACCTTTATTACATCACATATTTGATTTAAAGATTTTGTCATTGTTTTCATAGATCAAGAATAAACTAGTTTTTGCTTGGTTAGTCTTGGTTTTGTATGACTGACTGCACAGAACAAGGTCCAGTATCAGAAACTGATTGATTGATATCAGTATTAGTATTTGAAGCAGATTGCTTATTGATACAGAATTATCCCAAATAATGAAGTCCCTATTCAGCTTTCCATTATGCAGTACAGTGAGCACTTCTATTTAACACTGACTGCTGCCAACAACACAGGCTCTGGCTTCTCAGCTCTGTTATCAAAGACTTGAGTTGCACAACCACATTCTTATTCAAAGCTTATCATTCAACCATATAAGAAGTCTCACCCCAATTGGTATTTTCTGTCAATACAACAGAACTGGGGTAAGTATGTAATACCAAATATTAGCAATAGCATATTAAGTTTCAAGTTTCGGTATTTTCTTATTGGTAACATTACATACATTCCAGGAACTGTGATCCAAAAATGCACACTTCCTGCAAAGCTACACTTCTAAGCCCTATTTGTTTTGGAACTAAAATACTGTCTTAAGATGCAAAGGAAATAGAAATTATTAAATACCATAAAAATTAAATCAAAATTTAAAGATCAAGCAGAATGCCCCAAAGAGATAA
Source organism: Haliaeetus albicilla (assembly GCF_947461875.1). Classification (NCBI taxonomy): domain Eukaryota; kingdom Metazoa; phylum Chordata; class Aves; order Accipitriformes; family Accipitridae; genus Haliaeetus; species Haliaeetus albicilla. Next base: position 38,237,051 of record NC_091516.1, read on the forward strand.
AGTTTACAGTACATAGTACATACGTTATTTTTGGTTTTGCTGCAAGACATTTGAATATTCACTCCTATGTAAAATCACTTTTCAATCTCAGATATTTGAATATTATAGTAAAATGACAGGTAAAGTGAAGACTAATAGAAGTTTAATATGTGATCATTCGGTGTTGCCATAAATGAAGGGCAATAGCACTGGCAATAGCACTCTTTCTCATCAGTAGTTCCACTGAAAAGTAATAAAAAATGATTCTTCTGAAATTCTTCAACCACAACACCCGGAAAAACAAATTATAAAGCAAAATACAAAAAATATTATTCCATTTCAGCTAATAACTAAGAAAACTTTTTTGTCTTTCAGGGACAATATTTACAAGTTTGGGTTTTTTTCATAAGAGGGGAAAAAAAACCCAACAGAAATTAGAGACGTATGAAGGCAAATGGGTACCCTAAGGACATACATTTAGGAAAGCTGAAGTTAGATTGAAAAAGCCTCAAAATGAAAACATTAAGTTCTTCACTTCATTGTAAAACTCAATCCAACAGTCAGATGAATAAATCATTCTCCTCCAGCCAGCTCATTTAACTGTGCTGCTTGCATATTCTTTTTATCAGGAGAGTGTTACAGTAATTTTGTCTGTAGCTGCCATAAAATCTCAGGTGTACCTTCTGTGTGTTAATACAGTCTTAAACAAGATGTAAAAATCTGAAGTGTTTTATTAATATTTTTTAAGATATTAACCAAATGCCAAAACAAACCATAGGAAATTTTCCTTTAAATTCAATGGGGGTTGACATGTATTGAAGAAATGACTCAACCTACAGACTGCCTTTCAGAATAAACAAACAATGAATGAAACCCCACTCCATTTAGTTCCAGGTTCAAAAATAAAAATACTTGAAGAATGCAAAAGAGAGAGCTGCAAAACTGAGTTGTCATATCTTGTAGCAAAACTGGTAGTGAGGAGAAAAAGGATAGTTAAATCTTCTCTCTGCCAAAAATATAGACAGATCAAGCAAAGAGGGCAGAAAGAGTAAATGGTAAAAATAGTCATACTTCAAATGTTTTATATAGGGAGAAAATTTGAAATCATTTACAATGAAACATAATTCTCCCGAGAGGAAATACCTTAATTAGAAGAAATTACATGATCTGACTAATGCAATACACTAGACAAAAGGAGATACGGAACAGAGCCCAGACTTCAACCTCGTAATGTTGCAACCCATGTAAAAAGCCAAGCTGGTTCTCAGAATACATCAGGCTAAACAGGAAGATTCAATTCATCTTTATTAATAAATAACAAGTACTTGAGAAAAAAACTTCCAAAAATCCTGCAATAATTTATCAAAAAAAGTGTGAGAAATTAAAAATCTTTAGAAAATAGAACTATTTCAGAAGTAATACTGGAGTCCACGTGAACAAGACAACTATTAGAGGACATTTCAATACATGTCTCAAAAACGTGCATGTGCTTTCAAGAAAGCTCCCAGCCAAGAAATGTAAACCAAGGAAGAGCTTTTGACTTTCAGTAGAATTGCATAAAATTTCCAACTAAAACTATTTCAGGAATTAAAAATAAGAAAACCTATGGTAAATCAATTTCTGAGTTCATCAGGATTTTTTAAAATTTTATCAAAACCAACAAAACCACCTCTGTTTCAATGTTTCCAACAAAGTGAGAAATTATTTTTTTCTGCAACTTGCCAATTTTAAGCAGAACATTAACATTCAAAACTATTTCTGCTGGATTCAAACAGATACTTCATTTGTTGTAAAACATTTTCTACTCCTCTGTTTCTTCTTTCTGCCCCATGATTTAAAAGATACAGTGAAAATTAAAAAGAACAAAAAAAAGAAGAATAAAAAAAAAAGAAGCAGGGGTAGTGTACTTCTCACCATTTCTTTGTTTGTTCAAGGTATAAGCATATATTAAAATTCAGTCCTAAAGACTAGATGTTTGCCATGATCAAAGAGTAATTGCAGTTTCCCTTCTGCTCTGATAGTTGAAAAAGGAAGCACAGAAACTTCAAGCACCACAAAATTTAGAACAGGTACACATACAAACATTGTCATGTATTTTTCAGGAGACTCTTCAGTGGAAACAGTGCCTTAACTTTACCTTAAGCATAACCTTTCTTAAGATTTAGAACCATATTAGATGACTAACTGCAGCTGTTCAACACCACCTCAACCTAGCTTAGAGGCTTGCTCTCACAAGCCCATGAAGTGAATTACACACTGTTCAAGGAAAATTCTGAGCAGGCATCTCCGTTGATGGTGTTTACCTACCTGAACAACATGGTGCTTGTTTTAGTGCTGACCCTCATGCCTGCCATCTCACACCTCACAGCTGCCAACTAAGCTACTCTACAATAATCATACAAGATAACCAAACAACCAAATATAGTGGGAAGAAAAAAAATAATCTAGCTGTATCTTAATATTCAGCAATGAAAATTAAGTAAAAATCTGACTTCAACTCAACACAGTATTCAAAGTTACATTTGTGTAAAACCCATGTACAAAGTAAGCTTTAAAATAATTCTTCCCTGAAATACATTCTATGAGACTTTTTCCATTCAATAAAAGCCTCAATATAAAGCACTTCGCTGCTAAAACATGAGGCTATTGGCAATTTAAAAAAACAGTTTAAAAAAACCTGTTTAAAGAAAACTTTAAAAAATTGTTTCAAAAACCTTTTATAATATAGCTTTTACTAAATTGTTAAATCAAATTCAAAACATTTCAGTGGAACATGCAAGCTTTTAATACTTTTATAATTAAAGAGATTTCAAGTATAGCATTATAATTTTGATTCTTCTTTCTACTTAAACAATACCTGAGCAATAATACTATATTGTGCACTGCGTTAAGTATCACAATATTTCAGCAATCCAAATTTGCTGCAGAGAATAGGAGAGGAAACAGTAGGAAACTTTTGCTTTTTGCTCACATCCACAAAGTTTTAAGCAGTTCTGATTTCCTACAGTTCTCAATAAACCACATATTATTAGCAATGTATTTAATTTTTATACTTACATATTTATATTTTTCCCTATGACTAGTCACAGAATTTTTGTATAATTACATTATCTTGCATAGGGTAATAAACTAGAACATGTATGATAGAAGACTGTGTTAAGAATCTGTAGAATCACTGTCAACAACTTATCTGAGCATTTAGAAACTACACTTAAAAAATCATGACTTTCCTGTTGTGTGTTGCTCAGACTGACGAGCTTCTTCAGAGCTCCTTTAAAATCCTCAGGAACAGTCCTGTTTGATACGCATCTGGGCAACCAGCTTTGAGCCTGATCTTTATTAAATTTCTTGTCTGGTTGCTCTGACATCACCTAGTTGGGAAGAACATGACCCTGATTAAGCCACTGGAAGAAAAACTGCCAACATTTTTGTGATTCAGTTCCCATAAGTAGCAGTTTGCCAGAGTTGATTAAAGGGACAACTCAGAGGAAGGGGTGGAATGGAATGCTTAATGAGGCAGCCTAAAAACCAAATCACTCTATCTCTCACATATGCACAGTCCTATGAATAGTCTCATGGCTACATTTTCAAAGAAACAGCCAGCCAGACGATATCCTTCTAATGAGTCAGAGCTAAGATTTAAAAAGAAAAAAACACCACACCAACTCAAAACACCTAAATAGCTACAGTGTGAACTGTAGGGATTTTTTTTTTTTTTTAAATCAAAGTCATTGTAACTTACACTTTTGTGCAAACAAACATTTTACACATGGTAAGATTGTGTTTGTGACCAACAGTGATAATGACCACAAGTGAGGCAGGAAACATAAAAACATTCAATACTTGGAATTACTATTATGAATGAAGCACAGCTAAAAAAAAAAAAAAAAACCAAGAGCAAAACGCCAAAAGAATCAGCCCTGCAACAACCTACTACAGACCCTTAACTGAAATTCCAGTTCCTGTTGGAACAAGAATGTGAATAAACACCGAGTGATTAGATTTTTGTTTAAACATGTTACCAAATCTCAGTCAGTGTTACACAATACATAAAATATTGGAGATTCACAAGAGAGGTGTGAAAAGTCTACAATTGCTTTCCGATCCCATTAACTTTATGGAAGGAATATTAGTAGAGTGGACAAAACACAGAAGCAGACTTAGTTGAAAAGTTATTCTCCCAGAGGGGGGGAAAAAAAAAAGTCTTCCTAGAGATAGTAACTCAAAAAAGCACTTAAATCACTTATTAAAAGACAGCTGTCAAAAAGAAACACACACTTTGCTGGACATAACAGATAGAAGACAAAATAGCCCCTGATTTGATGACTTCATCAGTGAGAGTAATCACAGGTAGAAATAAGGACCTTGATAGAAGGATAAAAAAAATTGCAATTAGAATAGACCTTAACAAATAATATGAAATGAATTGAAAGAAGACTGTTGAGAGTACACAGGATTTAGTAAAACATGGAAGAAAAAATAGCCTAAGAACATAGTTAGTCTCAGTCAGTATACAGAATGAGAAATGTGTTAAATAATTATAGAAAATCTTATCCCCTTTTATGAAACAGAGGAAAACAAGAAAGGGGAAAAATCAGAGATGAACAGATTTTTCTTTAATTTTTGCTCCCCAGTTCAGAATTGGAAGTGTATGTACGGACACCATCAGAGAAGACTGACACCTTCTAGAATGTAAACTGAACAGAATGTATGCTGATGTAGACCACCAGAAACAATACCATAATATAAAATGGCAAATTTTTTAACTCAAAAGAAAGAAAATGTACCAAAACACAGGATAAAGAGAGGAGAAATCAGAAGACACTGAATAGTGACGAGGTTTTAACAAAGACTGACAGAACTAAGAAAGAATAAGAAAAACAAAATTACAGAAAAAATAGTAGTGGAAGATAAAAATAAACACAGAATAATACAGAAAGTAATGCCTAATAAAAATATGAAAGTGGCTGGAGAAAGGACATCTGAAAAATTACTTTCAACAGCTCTTCTCAGACATCAATCTGATAAAAACAATATAGTGTGACAAATGCAATACTAAATGCACTTGAGATTGCAGTAAAGAATCACCTTCAAAAGAAAAAAGTCCAGGAAAAGGATTCTTTTCTCCAAATGAAAAAAAAAAAAAAAAAAAGGTTACATTTTTACGTAAGAGAAAGCAATGATGGATAAAAACAATCCATCATTGTAAAGCAATGATGTAAACAATAAGGATAATTTAGAGGTGGATAGGAAGTATGACTTGATGAACAACACTGAGAGTGAAAACGCAGAGGACTATAAAGTCCCAAAGCAACCCACAGAACTAGAATGTAAAGGAGGATACATGGAGGACCTTAAGAGACCTCCATATGTTAAAACAGAGAAGAATCGTATCGGAAGTCAGCATGGACATAGTAATTATACTGCAGCTGAACACAAAAAGGAAAGGGTTAGAAAATGTTATTACATAAGAGAAACGCACTTAGCTTACATGACAGAATGGATGAATAGAGCACATATGCTACAGAAACAAAAGTGATGGCCTGTCTCTTGGACAGAAATGTTAATAAATGAGCAGACTGAAATAAACATAATGCACAAAAAAGAATATAAGCATAGGTTCAAAAGACAAGCATTATCAATTGAATTAGATCACCTACCATTTCAAATAAATAGCAGGCACCTACAATCTCAGAATTATGAAACCACAAAACCACCACAATTCTGTGTCTAAGAATACGGCTATTTTTAAATACCATTTTTAAGAACAAAACACAATAGAAATTACTTAGATAAGCTATAAAGTTTGCTTTTTTTTTCTTGTGGCGCGTGACATCCCATGGTCTTGAAATTAAAGGCATAATATATGCTTCTACAGATGATGTGGGAAACAGCATTACCAAGAAACTTGATGCTGAGAATGAACTGCAATGCAACTGCCATAATTGTTTCATACACAACTGCATTTTTCTCCAAGGGAATGCACAAATATCTTGTTGTTTTCAAAATACAGTGTTGCCTTTGGGAATAGAGCCATATTTGTGTGTGATATCATGGAGAATAGCTCCCTGTGTTAGTGATGAATGTACTGTGAGACTGAAGTGGTTCACAACCTCCTTTCTAAAGCAAGAGTTGGAAGCCCTGGTCAAGAAAGCCACCATAACCTCATGTTAAAAATTCCCTACAGTTTTAGTTCAGAGAAGTAGAAAAAAACCCCACCATTGTTTTTATAATTTTAGTTTGTTCTGTCTCCCTATTTTCTTATCCAGTGCTAGTTCCTTTTGACAATATACCCACAAAAGAATCCCAGTGTGCCTAATATAATCAAAACATTAAAACCCTTCATAAATCAAATGCTATTGCGTAACACACAACTAAGCAAGCAAGTGTGCTTGCTCAAATAACCTAAGGGACTGGAAAATAAGGTTCCTTTAAACGAATGTTACACCAACTTTTACATCTATTCGCCCAATGCTTGCACTGACTCAGTCACCTTTAATAACACCAAGTTCTGTCTTTACTGCTCATTTATATAAAACCCCACTATGTGGTAAAGCAATAATACAAATGCTACATTGTCTTGCAATTGCCAAAATGTAAAGTTGCACAGTAGATTTATCTTGTTACGTAATCTCATGTTCTACGAAGTCCTCTCCAGCAACACTACAACACAAGAGGTATGGAATTTTCATGACTACCAACCAATACAATGATTTTGGATTGTTAGAACTGAGAACCTTCAGTACTATATATGTGCTCTGTGAGCTGCAGAATTTGACTGAAATACTGTCTGAGGTGACAGTCTCTGATAGAAATTACCACTCCTCTCTTCAAAACAGAGGTTCACAGGTGTGGTGAAATGGTGAAGCCATTTATTAAACATTACCTGCATCTTTGGTATTAACTAAGTTACCATAGAAAGCCTTCTGTATGAACACACTCTATTTTGCAGTGAAATGGACAAAGCAAGACAGACACCCTGCCAGCAGTTAGTGGTAATCATTTTGAAAGCATGTTTTTTTCAGTGTTCAAGTGCTTCTCTCCTTCAAAAGGAAAACTGGAACTCATCAGGATCTTCTTGGCAGGCTAGAGACTAAACTGCTGTATGAACAAAGCAATACTCTGTAAAACTGACCTACAACAAAGTGAACCAATACCTCAGTACAAAACTGGAACACTTGCAAGAGAGCTGCTACTTCAAATTCTGATGCAAATCCAAGCACAGCCATAAAGATCTGCATATCCAGAATGTGCTAGTAATTTATGTTGCACTGCGTACAGGGTGAATAAGCAGCTGCTTTTAAAGCAGTAATCCTGAAAACTAGCTCAATATTAAAAAAAACCCCTTAGTTATTTAACCTTCATTAAATAGTAAAGTATACCATCGTAACATATCTCAGCAATGCTTAAACACTGTCAAAATAAAATTAAATACAGTCTTACCAGCAAAACTGAAATGTACCTGAAATTATTGCTATTAGTATGCTCAAATACTCACATACTTGCCTTATATTTTATTAAGACACAAATCACTTAAAAGATATTCAATGAACTGTCACTGTAATTAACTTACTAATTTTAAAACTTGTGTTTCTTCTCTAAATCATTACATATTCTTCTTCCTTTCTATATTTAACTTCTTTGATCCTGTCACTGTTCAGTCTCATTTATTATAGAATAGTTTCTCCGTACTACTGAACTGAATTAAGTTTTCTGCCATCAAACATAAGGGCTCTTTCTCTCCTTTCCCCTCCACGACTCACTCTCACCTCTTGATTGCGTGTACCCACTGCTTACCTTGGCTTAATTCTGATGTCCTTCCAAGCAGAAGGTAAGCCAACTGAACTCCACTAAGCCACCTCAAAATATTCATGTTTCAGTCATTACTTCACTGCTTCAGTGAGCAGAAGCAGCTTCTGACTCAGGGGAACATGAGCTGGACCAGGAGGAGGGGATGGGACTGCTGTCCTGTTATGGTGAGAGAGGGTTGACCTCTCAACTCAAGCTCTGCAAATGTGCAACCACACACTTGGTCTGTAATGGTATAAAGGACAAGACTGTTTTTCATGGGTTCAACCCAATTCTAGTTGAAAATAGAAAGGAATATAGTTTTCCTGCATTTTCTAAGGAAAAATAAACTTAATCTCTTTAAAGTAAAGAAGTGACTTTCTCGTACCTTTAAGGATGAGCCTAAGACAACTCAGCAGTTGATGATGTCATTGTGAAGTGACTCTTGATAATCACTGAATAATCATGGTAATAGGGAGAGATGCTTGAGAACTCAAGGAAAACAAATGCTATTCCCCTCTGCTCAGCACCCATCAGGCCTCACCCAGGCACATTTCCTTTGGGGTCCCAGAGACAGGCTGATAAACCAGAGGGGCTCAGGGGAGGCAAGAAGGTTCTGTGAGGCTGGGGCTGCTTCAGCATGGAACAGAGAAGGCGTTGGGGCACCTGACAGCACACCCCAGTGCCCACAGGGAAGGCATCAAGGAGATGAAGACAGGCTCTTCCGAGCAATGCCTGGCGGGCAGCTGAGAGGCAGTGGCACCTCCTGAAACTAGAGAGGTTCAGGCTGGAGACAAGAAAGAAAAAACAAAATCCCTGTGAGGATCATAAAGCCCTAGAGTGCATTGCCCAGAGAGGTTGTGGGATCCCTGAGCCTGGAGATCTTCAAGACCTCAGTGGCCACAACCCAGAGCACAACAGTCACAAGCCCATGAAGGGATGCTTGCTAAGGTCCTGCAAGAGAAAGCATTCCAAGTGTGAATGCAGCAAAAGTTTCCAAAACTGCAACAACTTACAGGAAGACTTGACTTTCTGGTTCTGTTTGGTTCAACAGCTTTCAAAAACATATATTTAGGATAGGATAGGATAGGATAGGATAGGATAGGATAGGATAGGATAGGATTGAATAGAATAGTTCTACTTAGCAGGAACACACAACTATCATCCAAATGCCTCTTCCACTTTAGGGCTGACCAAAAGTTAAAACTTATTATGAAGGGCATTGTCCAAACACCTCTTTTTTTAAGGCACTGACAGGCATGGGGCATCGACCACCTCTCTAGGAAGCCCGTTCCAGTGCCTGACCACCCTCTTGGTAAAGAAATGCTTCCTAATATCAAGTCTGGACCTCCCCTGATGCAGCTTTGAGCCATTCCCATGCATCCTGTCACTGGATCCCAGGGAGGTCAGCACCTTCCTCTCCAGGGCTCCTCAGGAAGCCACAGAGAGCAATGAGGTTGCCCCTCAGCCCCCTTTTCTCCAAACTGGACAAACCCAGAGTCCTCAGCTGCAGGAGGCGGCCCGGGAAGATGGAGGAACTTGCTAGGAACCTTCGCCGCTGCCGACACCCCCAGCACTCTCCTTGTGTCCAAGGCCCTGCGACAGGCGCCAATGGGACCTGCAGGACCACGCAGCAGGGCAGAGGGGAGAGGAGCGCTGGAAGGGGCTGCCTTGGCGCAGTGTCCAGACCTGCTTTCCTGCCCCATGCCAAAGCTGGTAGAGCAAGGTGAAGGTCCTGATGGAGCCCGCACACCTTCTGTGTGTGCCAACAGGAGCCCTGGACAAAAATTGTGCGCACAGAAGCTGTGGCGGCTGAAAAGCAGCGAGGTCAGGGGCCGTCACGGCTGTTCCCCGCTGACATTAGAGGGGTGTCGGGGGCCGACGGCCGTGCAGCCAGGGAAGGCAGACGCCCCAAAGGGGGAGAGCCTGCTCCGCTGGACACTTGCCACCTTCTCGTGGCCTGGTGGGTGGATTTTAAGCTCAGGCCTCTTGGGTCGTGTGACAAGAGGCTGGTGCCCCAAGCACAAAGGCCCAACAATGGGCAGCCCTGCAGTGAAGGGGGGGAGCCCTGGTGAGCTCCTCGGTGCCAACGGAGCACCCCGACCTGGCTCCTGTGAGGGCCGTCAGGGGAGAAGAACGCACCCCTTGTTGCCGGAGGGAAAGGCCCCGAGATGACAGAGCGGCTGAGGTTGGAGGGGACCTATGGAGGTCATCTGGTCCAACGTGCCTGCTCAGGCAGGCTCATGTAGAGCACATTGCCTGGGACCATGTCCAGCTGGCGCTTTTGAAGACCTCCAGGAATGGAGACTCCACCAGCTCTCTAGGCAACCTGTACCAGCGCTCGATCACCCTCACAGCAAACAAGTCTTGCCTGATGCTGAGGAGGAACCTCCCTCTCATGTTTCAGTTTCTGCACACTGGTCCTGTCCCTGGAAATGGCCGGGCTCCGTTGTCCACGCACTCTCCCCTCACATACCTCTACAGCTTTATGAGACCTGCCCTGAGCCTTCTCTTCTCCAGGCTCAACAGTGTGAGCTCTTTCCACCTTTCCTCTGAAGGGAGATGCTCCCGTCCCTTCACCATCTTAGTCGAGCCCTCGGCTGGACCCTCCGCACCAGCTCCTTCTCTGTCTTCTACTGGAGACTCTAAAACTGCACAAAGTACTCCAGGTGTGGCCTCAGCAGTAGGGCTGAGTAGAGGGAAAGAGTCACCTCCCTCAATCTGCTGGCAACACTTTTCTAATGCAGTCCAGGATACCAGTAGCTGCCTTTGCTACAAGGGTACAGTTCTGGATCGTGTTTGACTTGGTGTCCGCCAGGACCCCCATGTCCTTTTCTGCAGAGCTGCCTTCCAGCCTGTTGGCCCCCAGCATGTATTGGTACATAGGGTAGTTCCTGCTCAGAGGGAGGACTTTGCGCTTCTCCTTACTGAAACTTCATGAGGTTCCCACCAGCCCATGTCTCCAGCCTGTTGAGGTCCCTCTGGATGGCACAACAATGCTCTGTGCTATTAGCCACCCCTCTCAATATTGTATTTTTGGCAAACTTGCTGTGAGTACACTCTGCCCCATCATCGAGACCATTAATGCAGATGCTGAAAAGGACTGGACCCAGTAGTGATCCCTGGAGTACACTGCTAGTTACTGGCCTCCAACTAGACTTTGCGTCACTAAGCACCACCCTCTGAGCCCAGACATCCAGCCAGTTTTCAGTCTCCCTCCCTGTCTCCTCATTCAGCCCATCCTTCATCAGCTGCTCCAGGGGGATCTCCGTGGGGATCTCTCTCTGGGAGGACAGTCTCAAAAGACTTACTTAAGTCCACATAGACAATATCCACTGCTCTCCCCTCATCTCCGGTCATCTCCCCCCTCTGACTAGGACAGAAAGACAGGAGAAAAGCCATGAGAGCGAGCCAAGTGCTGCCTTCAGCGCTCCGGGGGAGGAAGCAGAGGAGCCCAGAGGGCTGGCCAGCAGTGCTGGGGTGTGGGCAAAGCCTGTGGGACTTTGTCCTGCAGTCTCCAAGGGAGGCACGATGTGTTGTTCCCGAATGAACCCTCTTGCCGTATGTGCCTGGAGACGTCTGCCCTGGACAGAGGGACCTGACGGGGCCCTGGGAAGACACGGCTGAGGCCTCCGTGACTGGTGTGGAACACCGGTGCCGAGCACAAGATGAGAGAGGGGGGGATGGAGCGGGCAGTGGTGCTGCGGTAACCCCAGACATGTGCGCTGGGGCCGCAGCGCTGCTGGGGCGAGCGCTGTGGGCAAGGATGGCCTGTTGTGATGTCACCCAGCAATGGATTGTGACACCCCCAAGCAACGGATTGTGACATCGCCGAGCAACGGATCGTGACCACACGACCCTCACTGCTTATATTCGGGCGCTGAGGCTCCCCCCAGTCGGCTCGTGCCCGCACTCCAGCTGAGCAGATCGCGAGGTCTGGAGCACTGAGCGAGGCCTTGGCGCTCGAGGTCGTGCTCGGGGAGTTGCTCCTTGCAGCTCTCAGTGCCCGACCCCAGAGCCGTCGAAGGATTTTCCCCGGCCCTGCCAGCTCCAGGCAGCCGGGGCACCCAGGAGCTACGCTCGCAGCAGCAGAGGTGAGCTGGTGGGGGACGCCTCACCCTGGGCAGCTGGGAGGGTTTCCTTCTTGAGGGACCTAGGCACTTCTTTCACCCCTTCCCCGGGCCAGCCAGTGACCCTGCCCTCTCTCCCTTTTCTCGTGCAACACCAGCTGCTGCAGCGCCGGTGAGAGGGAGCGGCTCCATGGCGGAGAGCAGCTCTGCTGCAAGGGACGGCGGCACGAGCCAGCCGCCCCAGGCAGCGCCGGTGGAGGAACCGGCAGTCTCCCGGTGCCCCATCTGCCTGGGAGACATGAAGAAGCCAGCTTACGTGGCCTTCTGCCTCCACTCCTTCTGTTTCACCTGCATCCAGCAGTGGGCCAGGAGGGTAGCTGAGTGCCCACTCTGCAGGCAGCCTCTGGACCAGCTGCTGCACTCCGTGCGGGGGGACGACGACTACGAGGAGTACGTGGTCGGCTTGCCCGCCCGCCTGCGCAGGACGATGGCGATGGAGAGGGCCCACGGCCAGTCCCCGCAGCGGCGCTACAACCTGCGCCCGCGGCCCACCACCAACTAGCCCTCGGCTGGCAGAAGCAGGCCTGCGGGGGCTGACAGCGCACAGAGGCAGGGGCCCTCCAACACCACCTCCCAGCAGGTTCCTGCACCCAGCGTTTCTCGGCAGCCAAGCCCGCTGACTGCAGGCGAGCGCCCGGCTCCTCCGCGCCGACGCAACCGCAGGCTGTCGCTGCAGCCCCTCAGCATCCGCCTCTTCTGCTTACAATAAACACCGTGATGTTCTCCAGGACGCGTGTGTTTTTCGCAACCAAAGAGCAACCCACCGCAGGGAATGCTTTCCAACGCTGTCTGGGCAGTGCGGGAAAGCCAAAGGGGAGGAGGGTTTCTCGGGGTGCGCCGCGATGTCATTTCACCCAAGTGCTGCAGCAGGCGACGCGTCCCTCGCGCTCTCCCAGCCTCCCACTCCCAAGCAGCAGGGCAGGGCTGCCCAAGAATCCTTAGCAGGGTCCCCGGGGAATCTGCTTTTGAGGGCTCAGGGGTCCATGAGTGCTGGTCAGTCTTGAAGAGCCACCGTTCAGAAGCACAGGAGCAGGCCATCCCATCGTGTCACAAGGCAAGCAAGCGGGGCCGAAGACCAGCTTGGCTCGGCAGGGAACTCCTCTTGGAACTCCCGAGGAAACAGAGATTGGAGGATCACTAGAGGCAAGGTCGGGCTTTGCAGGAAGATTACAGAGCTGACCTTCGCATATGCAGGGAGAAGACACGAGAGGCCAAAGCTCCACTAGAGTTGCAACTGGCTATTGTTGTGCCTAGATGGCAAGAAAGGATTTTATTAAGTATGTTAATAGCAAGAGGAGGTCCAAGGATTTCATCCCCCTGCGCTGCTTGGAACAGGGAAGAGGTAGAGAATTCAGGGGGAAAGTTAAGCCTGGGAAGAAGGGAGGTGTGGCAAAGGTGTTTTTAAGATTTAGTTTTTATTTCTCATTATCCTACTCTGATTTGATTAATAATAATTGATTAATAAATGATTTTTTTTTTCTCCGAGTCAAGGCTGTGTTGCCCGCAATGGTAATTGGCAAGTGATCCCTCCCTGTCCTTATGTTGATGCACGAGCCTTTCGTTGTATTTTCTCGCCCCTGTCCAGCTGAGGAGGGGAGTGGTAGAGCAGCTTTGGTGGGCACCTGGCATCCAGCCAGGGCCAACCCACCACGGACCCGTACTTGAGGAAGATGGTCCCCTGGCAAACAGGGATGCAGAAAAAGCAGAGGCATTCAATGCTTTCTTTTCCTCAATCTTTAATACTAATAGTAGACCTTGGGCTGTCCAGTCCTACGATTTGGAGGACCGCGACTGCAGGAACAGTGACTTTCATTTGTGGACACAGAAATTGTAAGGGGCCAGCTGCATCAGCAGAATGTTCCTAAGTCCACGAGGACTTGCTGGGACTCAGCAGGAGCTAGTGGACGTTATGGCAGGACCCTTCTCAATCATCCACCAAAGGTCTTGGGAGTCTGGGGAGGTCCCCGCTGACTGGAAGCTACTTGACATTATTCCAGTTTACAAGAAGGGCACAAGGAAATAGGATAGAAATAGGAACAGAAGTAGAAATACAAATAGAATAGAACAGAGCAGAACAGAAGACTAGCTCATTTGGCAGGGACCTCCAACGATCATCCAGTCCAAATGCCTCTTCCACTTTAGGGCTGACCAAAAGTTAAAACTTATTATGAAGGGCATTGTCCAAACGCCTCTTTTTAAGGCACTGACAGGCACTGGTGTCCTTTCCCACCTGAAGTTTCCCAGGAGTCCATCATTTTCCATCTTCTGTTCCATGCCCCTTTTCCCCCATCCAGCCAGACTTATCCCCTTCCCCCTCTTTGGACCTTCCTAGAGACATCCTCGGATGAGCCTCACGTGTTTCCACAACCCCCTGAACAACATCACCCTGCAAAGTTTGGGCACAGCTTAGCATTTTTGCCCGGCATCCTGCAAGGAGTCCCCCAGTACTAGAGGCAGTGACGCTCTTTAGCCTGCAAGGCCCCCTCACAGTGTTTCTGGGGTTGACCCATCTCAGGTCTGCAGAAAAGAACATGGGAGGCCTGGTGGACCAGTCAGCACTGTGCCCTTGTGGCAAAGGTAGTCAGCGTTGTGCTGGGCTGCAGGGGGAGGAGTCTTTCCAGAGAGCCTCGCAAGCCCACCTCAAACTGAGTCTAAAGACAACCAGAAGGGCTTCCCTAAATCAGTAAGTGGCAAAAAGAAAGAGACTAGAGAAAATAGGGGCCCATTGCTCAATGAGGCAGGAGACCTGGTGACATAGCACATGGAGAAGGCTGAGGTACTAAATGCAGTCTTTGTCTCGGTGTTTAAAAGCAGACCATCTGTGAGAAATCCCACCAAACCCCTTCATCACCATCATCAAGCTCTAGACAGTCCAAACACTCCCTAAGATACAGGGCTACCCCACCCTCCCTCCTTCCTTGCCCATTCATTCTGAAGATTTTATAGCCATCCATTGCAGCACTCCCATTGTGTGAGTCATCCCAGCACGCTTCTGTAATTGCAGTTCTGTCATAATTTTCTAGCTGCACAATGGCTTCCAGCTCCTCCTCTTTGTTGCCTATGCTGTGTGCATTGGTGCAGATGCACTTCAGTTTAAGCTATTGATCCTGCCACCTTTTTTGGGGGAAGAAGCCCTAAGTCTTACTTGACTGTTCTCAGGTGCTTCCATAGTTTCTAACACATCAACAACCCTTGCTTCTTTGCTACCGCATGGATCTCCATCCCCTACCCATCCTGAGTTGGCTAAGGAGCATTCACTGCTGCTCTGGTCAGCTTGGCTTTTTACCCTGTTGCCTGCAACTTCATAAGTGTCACCACTATGGACCCCATCCCCCAGGCTTCTCAATTTAAAGCTTACTTCACTACATTTGCTAGCCTGTTGGCAAAGATTCCTTTGCCTTTTCTAGTCAGGTGGATCCCAACTCTCCCTAGCAGTTTATAGTCATCAAAGAGTGTCCCGTGATCATGAAAGCTAAAACCCTTGCCATAGCACCAGCCATGTAGCCAAGTGTTGACTTGCATGAGGCCTCTGGTCCTGCCTGCACCCTTTCCTCTACTTGGTAAAAGACAGGAAGAGATAACTTGAGCACCAATCCCTTTCAATTGCACCGCCAGAACTTTGTAGTCTTGTTTGATTCTGCCCAGTCTGGGCTTGCTGTGTCATTCGTGACTACATGAAAGAATAACAGGGCATAACAGTCCCTGCTTCCAGACGTTGCGGCATCCTCTCAGTGACATGCCAGGCCATAGCACTGTAAGAGACTGAATTGTTATCTCGAGCCATTTGTCTCAAAGATCGTTAGGTGTGAGGGACTGGAATGTCATCTTAAGGAACTGTGAACTGTTTATCTCAAGCCCTTTTCCTCTGAGATGGCCTGTTTAAGCAGGACACTCCTCTGTCCATAAGGACGATTACCAGGCCATTGAGGCATCCAGGGGAGGAAAGTGGCTGGAGCTGATAAAATACTGGTTTCTGGTGTTGATCACAGGAAAGTCGTGTGATAGACGAAACCTGCAGCGCGTGACATCATTGAAATATGCCCTATAAAAACCGCAGAGACAAGCCGTGGGGGCTTTTTACCACCAAAGAACTGAAAATTGAGGACCAATGGGAAGCTGCTGGGTCCGTGGTGGTGACTATCCTTGCAATCCTATCCTGACTGCTTGCTTGATTTCTGCCTTTTCTTCCATTCTATCCTATCGCCACTATTTTCCACTTTCGATACTTTTGATAAAAGCTTTTTTGGGTATATGGCATTTGACCTCGTTTGTGTCTTAATCTTGCTGTTGGGATCATATCGAGACCTTCACCAACATTGGATTGGGACAAGCACCTGGAAAGCAGCAAACTTTACATGATTCCGTCAGGCCAACAAATGGGTGCCTCAGTGCCCCTTAGCAGAGAGTCTCCCACTACAAGCACTCTGTTTCTTCTTGTGGTTTCTAATGTGTGCTGCAGCTACAGTTTCTCCCCACAGAGCTTGCTCACAGGTGTTTTCACCTGTTAAGACATCATATCTGTCCCCGGTTGTTACGCAGGAGAGTGGAAATGGAAGCGGAGTCCTGCTCATGAGGGTCACCAGGGTCCACAGTGCCTCACTCTGAGTAGCATCAACCATAACAGACTGGTTTTGAAACGCCTCATCTCTCTCTCCTTCTGCAGCCCCTCTAATACCACAGTCTTCTCCCTGTCTCCTGTGAGTCAGCCACCTGGTGTTACAGACCCTTGGCTTGCTTGCACCTTTCACAGGTACTCGCTTGGGCCTCAGGAGGAAGGCCTGGACACTCACTGCAACCTGAGGGCAGCACCACAAACTCCTTCCCTAGCACTTCTGCCTGGGTGGAAGCACCACACATCTCAGGGCTTCTCCCTGTAAAAAGCCCAGCTTTTGCTCTGAGACGAGCGCCCACCGTTCTACTGAGGTGGGGCAGATGTCGCTGCCCGAAACCAAGAAGAGAAGGCGGCCCAACCGCCGCGCCGCGCGCCCCGCAATCCCGTTTACTCGCCCAGGCCGCTAGCGCGCACTAGCGCCGCCTTTTATACTGCGGGGGCGTGGCCGCGGTTGCTCGGTCCCGCCCAGGTCTCCCTTGCCTCGCTGACGAGAGCTGGCGGCTCCTGGCTCCGCCCCCCGGGCGCTTCCCTGCCTGAGGAAGCGGCCCTGCCCGCCGCCGTCTGCCGCTGCGCTGCGGGGCGAGCCGGCGACGGAGCCGATCGCCTCGGCCAGCATATCCTTAATTAATTACATTACCTGGGATTACTTTGAATTTGCCATAGAAATCAACAAATAAATCCCCAAAAGATGAGGAGAAAGAGGAAAGTGAAAGCCATGCTTCTACGTGCGTCTGTTTTGGGATTCGTGTCCCCAGTTTGCCTGTCTGTCGCACCCGTCTCCAAAGGCACTGAAGGGGTATTAATTAGCTCCTTGGCTTAGCTGAAATACCCATCAGTTTTATACTTCCCACAACGCAAACAGGGCACTTGACGGTATTAAGGAGGAGGAAAGTGAAAACTCTTCTGTTAGAAGTAACAATTTTCACTGTTTGGAGAATCGTTTGTCTTCCTTAGGAAGCCTACTTCTCAAAGGAGAGTCTTCACAAAAACTCTCACCACTTCTACCTCTGATGACTGCAAAAAAAGCTGAAGCATTACCTTTGCTGTTGGTGAAGATCTTCACAATTCCCAACATGGGAACCAAAAAACCCCTACAATTCTCAGAATAGGGAATGGCACTGTCTCCACATAATTATTAAAAACAGTGATGGCAATTATGCAAATCAATACTCAGATTAAACAGTTAGTGATGCACCTACCGAGGAGGATTTGAGTACCATAAAAGTACTGGGACTATGCTGAGATTGTATAAATCGGACACTACACACAGCTTTGCTGATTTCCATAGTCCAAGCAATAATTGCCAAGTTCAGCTGAATTGTTCAGTTGCAGTCCTGTAACTACTTGAGACACTCTTTTCAGGGCAATTTTAACTCAAGGGATATCCAAATTTGTTAGGATTTTTGCCTCCATAAAAAAAAAAAAGTATGTCTGAACACACTTTTCCACACATGACAGAAAATGCCAGCAAGTTACTGACTTGCACAGCATTTGACATGAATATTCATCTTCCATAATTCTGCTAAAAATACTGTTTAAAAAAAATGAGACACCCAGAGGATGAGTGTGAGAATAGTTTGTGGAAAAATGGAAAGAATTCTGCAGTTCTCATCCCAAGAAATAACATATTCAAAAAGTATAGACATGCAAGAGATTCTACAAATGTGACATCAGATAGCATCCTTCCAATTTAATATAACAGTCTTTGCCTTGCCAAAAATATAGGTGAGTCAGACTGGTGCTAACAGAAGAACATAATCAGTGTAATGCATTGTTGTCATCTTAGCTTTCTGAAATAACAAGGTGACACAAAGAAAAGTTAGAGGAAACGCCACAGGAAAAAAGTAATTCATCTTCTCTGCAGCAAAGAAGCTGGGATTTTCTTTGTATTTTTTTGCCCACTAACTTGAACGAAATTCCATAAAAGAAAGACAAACAGTATGAGTGTCTTGACTTCAGTGCAGCTAAAAGAGAGACCTAGGACAAGATTCATGGTGGTGATGAGGCATCAACAGATACAGACAAATAGATAACATTAGGCATACCCTTAGATACCAAAGTTCTCTTAGAAATCAACACAATTAAAAAATGTATTCTTGTCCACAAAGTCTAAACCCAAAATTTAAATCCAATATTATAGTATCTGCTTTAAGATCTGGATGTATATTACAAAGAAGTATTTTGTTTATTTTATAGTAGAAGTGCTTGGGAACCCTAATGCAAGATCACTTATTTGCGGTAAGAGCCACCACATATATGAAAAAGAAAAAAAGAAAAAAAAAAAAGATGGCTAAATATCTGGTCATAAAAAGCAGTATTTCGTTTATTTACTTTTCCTGCTAAAACTGCTTGGTTTAAGGTTATTTTATGCTTCAGATTTCACAGTCTGTTTTCTTGCTTCCTTCATTTCAAAATGGTGGGAAGAATGCGCTAATCACTGAATGGTTGCCTCAGGTTTTGGACATTCCAATTTTCAAACAGACTACACATGAAGTGCCACAAAAATACTCGGATTGTTTTCTCAAGATTGCACATGCTTACTTTAATCATGCTTCTATCAGGAGATAAGAGACATTGAACTTTACAAGTTCCCATAATTTTTTTTTAATTAAATGTATTTCATTTGAACACCCAGAATAGACATCAGACAACAGAGAACAATCAAAAGATAGAGCTGAGCATAAGGCATCATCAGTTACTGCAACTGTCAAAGAATCTAGGCTTCTGTTGTCTTGATTAGTAACACTATGTTAGTAGTAAGTCAACACATTATTTCTAGATTTTGATCTAATTAAAAAAAATTTTCAATAATCAATGTGGAAATAAACACCTCAAAATCAAACGCTCACACACTCTCATCCTGCTGGGGGACTTGAACCACCCTGACATCTCCTGTAAAAGCAGCATGGCAAGCTGCAGGCAATCCAGGAGACTCCTGGAATGCATTGAGGATAACTTGTTAAGCCCAGTAATAGACAGCCCTACCGGAGGGGTGCAATACTGGACCTGTTGGTCACCCAACACAAGTAATCTAACCAGTGACGTCAAGATTGGAGGCAGCCTGAGCTGCAGTGATCACACACTGGTAGAGTTAGTAGTCCTGAGGGGTATGGGTCAGGCGAAGAGTAGTCTGGACTCTGAATTTTAAGAGAGCAACCTTGCATCTGTTCAAGGAGTTAGTCAATAGGACCCCCTGGGAAACTGCCCTCAGGAACAAGGGAGCAGAACAGAGCTGGCAGATCTTTAAGGATGCTTTCTACAGAGTACAAGAGCTCTTGATCCCCAGGTGTAAGAAATTGGGAAAGGAAGGCAAGAGACAGGCACAGATGAGTGGAGACCTGCTGGTCAAACTAAAGGGTAAGAAGGAAATGCACAGGCAGTGGAAGCAGGGACAGGTATCCTGGGAAGAGTACAGGGATGCTGCCCGGTTGTGTAGGGATGGGGTCAGGAAGGCCAAGGAGCAGCTGGAGCTGAACCTGACAAAGGACGCAAAGAATAATAATAAGGGCTTCTACAGGTATGTCAGCCAGAAAAGGAAGGTCAAAGAAAGCGTACCCCCATGAGGAACACAACTGGTAAACTGGTAACAACGGATGAGGAGAAGGCTGAGGTACACAACAACTTTTTTGCCTCAGTCTCACTGGCAACCTCTCTTCCCACATCTCTCAGTGGATGGACTGCAAGATGGGGGCTGGGGACCAAAGTCCCTCCCACTGTAAGAGAAGATCAGGTTCATGACCACCTGAGGAACCTGAACATACATAAGTCTATGGGACCTGATGAGATGCATCCCAGAGTCCTAAGGGAACTGCCTGGTGTAGTTGGCAAGCCACTCTCAAGCATATTTGAAAAGTCATGGCAATCAGGTGAAGTCCATGGTGACTGGAAAAAGGGAAATATTGCACCCATTTTTAAAAAGGGTAGAAAAGAGGACCTTGGGAACTACTGATTTGTCCACCTTGCCTCTGTGCCTGGGAAGATCACAGAACAGTTCTTCTTAGAAGCTATGCTGAAGCACATGGAGGACAGGGAGGTCATTTGAGACAGCCAACATGGCTTCTTCACCAAGGGCAAGTCCTGCCTGACCAGCCTAGTGGCTTCTATGATGGAGTGACCGTATTGGTGGACAAAGGGAAGAGCTACAGATGTCGTCTATCTGGATTTCTGTAAGGCCTTTGACATGTTCCCCCACAACATCCTTCTCTCTAAATTGGAGAGATACAGATTTGATGGGTGTACTGTTTGGTGGATGAGGAATTGGTTGGTTGCATCCAGACGATAGTGGTCAATGGCTCAATGTCCAGATGGACATCCGTGATGAGTGGTGTCCCTCAGGGGTCCGTATTGGGACCAGTACTGTTTAATATCTTCATCAATGACACAGACAGTGGGATCAAGTGCACCCTCAGCAAGTTTGCAGATGACACCAAGCTGAGTGGTGCTGTTGACGTGCCTGAGGGGACAGGATCCATCCAGAGGGACCTGGACAAGCTTGAGAAGTGGGTCCATGTGAACCTCAGGAGGTTCAACAAGGCCAAGTGCAAGGTCCTGCACCTGGGTTGAGGCAAACCCCGGTATCAATACAGGCTGGGAGATGAAGGGATTGAGACCAGCCCTGTGGAGAAGGACTTGGGGGTACTGATGGATGAAAAGCTGGATGTGAGCCAGCAATGTGCACTTGCAGCCCAGAAAACCAACCGTATCCTGGGCTGCATCAAAAGGAGTGTGGTCACCAGGTCAAGGGAGGTGATTCTCCCACTCTACTCTGCTCTCGTGAGACCCTACCTGGAGTTTGCATTCTGCTCTGGAGTCCTCAGCACAGGAAAGACATGCACCTGTTGGATCGGGTCCAGATGAGGGCCACAAAGATGATCAGGGGGACAGAACACCTCTCCTATGAAGAAAGGCCGAGAGAGTTAGGGTTTCTCAGCCTGGGTAAGAGAAAGTTCCAGGAAGACCTTGTTGTGGCCTTTTAGTACTTAAAGGGGGCCTGTAAGAAAGTTGGGGACAGACTTTTTATCAGGGCCTTTTGCAATAGGACAAGGGGTAATGGTTTTAAACTAGAAGAGGGTAGATTTAGACTAGCTATAGGGAAGACATTTTTTTACAACAAGGGTGCTGAAACACTGGAACAGGCTGCCCAGAGAGGTGGTAGATGCCCCATCCCTGGAAACATTCAAGGTCAGGTTGGACGGGGCTTTGAGCAACATGATCTAGTTGAAGATGTCCCTGCTCGTTGCAAGGGGTTTGGACTAGATGACCTTTAAAGGTCCCTTCCAACCCAAAGTATTCTATGATTCTATGATAAAGTAGTTTGCTTTTGTGCAAGCAGCCTTAAAAAAAAAAAAAGAAATTCTTAACTGTAGCCAAAACAATCCTTTAAAAAGGTGCTCACTGTGAGACCATGAGGGAAAAAGAATATGTAAAGTAATAAAACAGACATACTACATTCTCACGAGAACATGAAAATATTCCCAGGATGATGACCACTTACTGGGTTAGTAAACAAAAAATTAGGGGACTGTAATCCTTAAATATGCATGCTTAGACACAGAGATGAATGTCTTAATTATTGTACTGCTAAAACACACAGCTTTAAAATGTATTGATTCCAGTTCAGCATAAAGATTTTTTTTAAAAAAGGATAAATTATATATTCTGGACTACTTAAAACGATAAAGGCACAGCTGAAAAGATACACAAGCCTTTTCACTGTTAGGCAGTAGTGTTAGCCTGTAATATTTTCTTAACTCATTTTACTAATGCAGTCCAAAGACAACCAAAGCAAGTCATTCAGCTGTACTGAAGATGACACCTACTTAAATGAAAGAGCCACACTTAAACTACCATCCAGTAACACAGAAATTTTTAACTTCCCAAATGTACCTTATGGCTGGCTATCTGTTCTGGCTTGTTTTAACACTGCAACGCATGTTAGATCAGCCAGGTGGAAGAGTCATTGTACAGTCCTCCATAGAAGAGTGTTAATAACAACAACTTTCTCCTTTAGCATTGCATGTTTTTAAAGGTTGCTGAGAGTATCTCTTAAAAGGAGGATAAAAAGAAAACTCTAACCTTGCCAACTATCTTTAATTTATCTCACATGCAAGGAAATGGAAAAATGTATTTTCATCTTGTTGAACTCTTCTGAATAATGCTTCTTTTATAACCTCACTCAAAATGTTTATCATTTTATAGTTCCAGGCTGGACACAGACAAAACTCTGAAATGAAATAAAATAAATTTGTACATGTGTGAAGATACTGTTTTTGAAGGGATGGTTCCAGCCATTTGAGAATGCTCTACTGTCATAACCAGTATTTATTTTCCTCTAACTTTTAAAGCATTATCTGAAGTGCAACTCAGTAGAACTGAATGCAAACAGAAATGACAAGCAGATTGTAGTCAGGTATCTCTGAGATGTAGAGACCTGCAGCACTTCATTTTACACTGCCAGCAAGGATTGCCTGATATACTTCCATAGAAGTAATTTTACATTTATCAACCTGTCAAAGCTATAAAGTTTTTTGAAAGTTCAAAGCCAAGAAATACATAATGTGCAGATCCATCACACAGCAAATGAAATTAACAGCAATTAACAGGACACATTTAGATAATACTACACAAATTCTCTATTTTATTCAAAGATGCAGCTGACTATAAAATAACCCATGGACAACAAAACAGGGCTGATAGGTCTAAATTTCTCCCGATTCAAACATCATGAAAGGCTAGATATAGTGAATAGATGGGAAGTAGGAACACTTTCCTACACAAATGGACTCTTAAATTACTCAAACCTTGTCAGAAGGCATCAAGCACAAAGCATAATCAGCCAGTACCTACTCATACTCATCCAAAATTTTGGCTGTGTTTACACTGGATCACAACAAGCACTCCTCAGATGACTTTTCTCTACCTATCTCAACATTTTCCTCTGGATAATCAAGTCAGAGGCAACCTGAGCTGCTCAAGCCCACCTGAAGAAGTCACTTCATATTCATCAGTGTGCTCTGTTAAGCTGGCTAGCTAATACTAATCAGAGCAAAGTCTATTTTGTACAAGCTCATGCATGGCCATCTAAAATATCAAATGACACAAAAGACATGGGGCCACATGCCACTTGCCAACTGCACTAGCTACACAAGGAGCTGGGTGATGCCAGCACAGACACATCTCCACATGCTGCACTCGTAACTGGTTTTTTCAAGGTTTCTTATCCTGTGTACTATCTTTTACTCTGGAATTCACTATGCATTCCAACATAGTTCTGTCAAGTTAAGAGATATTACTGCTGTAAAAATTACATTTCGAGTATTTTGTTTTCTCATAAAGTCTTCTTCCAGTGCCGTACCATTTTCTAAAATAATACCCCTTTGGGCCACAGTATCAGTATATAGTACTACATCAACAGTAAGTTTTGAAATAGTGCAGTATCAAACTTCATTATGGCAAATAGTCTCACTAAAATGCCCCATGCCACACTTTGCCTCTCCTTCTATTCCTTTATTCCTTTTATTAAAGTTTCAGTAAAAATAATTTGATAACTTTCAAAATAAATTTTATGAGAAAGTTTATGTCACAGCATGGTGGGGGAGGTGGAAGAAATGCACCCGATTATTTAAGTAAAAAACTATGAAACTGTCAAGTATGCTGTCAAATCAGGATGGACCTCTGACCTCAGACATATGCTGAAACAGAGTACAAGGCTACCTTACCCATTATTTGCTGTCTTGTGTGTAAAATGTAAACCACAGTATGTAGTTATGTTATTAAAGCCTGTTTTTGTAGGCTACAAAACACATTCATAAGGATTAGGAATATGCATTTGAAAGAAGAATTCATTATTCATCATACTACTCCATTTATAGGATTGTCATCATTTGTGATGGTATGTATATTAAAGACAAAAGAAATCATGATCTGCCACCTTATTGAGGTCACTACATGCTACTGTACAGCAACGAATGCTCCACCTGTTTATGATTTTGGAAAAATCCTTTAAAGCAAAAGTTTACATTATCCACTGAAAGCACATCTACATGCATGTCTATAATTAGAAATTCTATTTTAACACAAGCAAGACACATTTAAATTGCATCCTGGTGCTTCAAGTTTTAGGTGCTTGAAAAGAAACCTTAATGCTTTTAAATAGATGGGTTTTGTTTGATTTGTATATATGCTTTTAATTCACTGCCAAATGGAAAATCATTTTAGAAAGAAAACTGAGTAGCTTCCAGAATCAAGTTTCACAGAACAACTCCAGCAGGATGTCCAATTAAGTACACTCAGTTGTTTCCCTTCACTGTACTGACAGTAATTTAAAAACATACCATGATAACTGAATCTAGTGTAGAGCTTAAAAAAAACCACCACAGAACAAAACAAAACAAAACACAAGCCTTGTTACACAGATCTGTCCCAAGAGTTGGTAGACATTTAACATTGCCACCAAGGAGCAAAAAACCATTGTGGAAGTCATCTCTAGACTTTCATCAGCAGGCGATAGAGCTATCTAGCCCTGAGAAGGATCATGGTGGTAAGATTTATCACAAATTTAATTATGAATTTCTATTACACTATACTACAGTTTCTTCAAGTCACATCACCTTATTACTCTTCTAGACCCATAAAGTGACATAATTGGCTTGCTTAATGGTAAATGGCAGGTTTTTAAACAGGACACTTGAAGATGTATCTCTCCTAAAAAGATTCCAGTTTTCATTATATAATACACAAATGCAAAAATAAGCTACATTGAGTTTTGAAACATTTTTACGTTCCTTTTATGTTTTCACATCAGACAACTTTTATTATAAGTCGTATTACTTGACCACATTTCATTAAATTTTTTTTTAAGGTAGTTTATGCTGAAGGATTATTTTAATTGATCTATATAGAAGGAAAGGCAATCCATAACAAGGGAGAGAAATCTTTTAACTTTTTTACTGTCCTCAGAAGTGTACTGATGATTCACAGCAGGGTCTCCATTTTATTCTTCTGTCTCCCCACACTCTGCAGAGAGGTTACTACTACAGTTACAGTAGTTTGTACAGCTATTGTATTGTCTGCTTTATTTCAAGAGATTACGTATATCCCTGTCATATAGCAGACCTAACAAAAATGGAATCTTCAGTGACTAGACTGTCTTTAGTCAACAGGGGGGTTGTAACAGACTACTACATCCTTTTTGAAACAATTTAAAATATTATTTTATTTGAACATATTTTGCATTTCTGATCCGAATGTGATCAGAATGGATAGGACAACTTTCAGTAACTTCCAGTTTGCAAGAAGCTTAAAAAAAACATTAAGTAAGTTCCTTCAGTAGAGTCAGCTCTTAAAATGTTTGAGCGTTAAACTTTTCTAAGTTTGAAATATATAGCAGCACTAAGTACAAGAATCACGTCTGCTTCTGTGTGTGTTTACACTTAGGCAAGATTACTTATTGCAAGTTTCGTACAGACAGTAATTTGTAATCCATAATACATATACATATATTTATTTCATTTAAAAAATATAGTCCAGTATTGCCATCCTTTTTTGTTCTGAGGGCATTCAGTTCTGTTCTACCTTTGCCAGACCAATATTTCTACAAAGGCATAAGACAAAGATGGTGTGTTCATGCTGCACAGAACCTGGCCAGACCACTGAATGAGGCCCGTCCCAGGGAGCTTTAGGGCTTTGGCACCAGCTGATAATGGCCAACATCTCACCACATGGTGGCCTAACGGGTCGGCATCTTTGCTCATACAAGTCCCAGACAGCTAACCAGTCAGCAACGGACAACAGAGGATGATGTGAAGGTTTATAAAAAACTACAGCATTTACAAAAGAGAATGTATTGCTCAAAGCATTCAGTAACTTTGAAAAATTTCCTATGGTGAAGAAGTTGGATTACCCATCTCTACTTAAAAAAGCAACAGATAGAATTTACGGTATCCACCTGGGGCATATATTGATATCTATAAGAGATAAGCAGCTTCAAACAATTTAAGAAGGATTCAGCTCTGAAAAAGATAAACCTGATTTGATGTGCTCCTTTAAACAGCTTCAAGCATAAGCTTTTGTGGTAATCCAGTTCCAACTAATTAATATTTTCTAGCAACATACTAAATACACACAACTCATATTTTCACCAAAACTACTGTTTTCTGTATTTCAAACCCTTCTTAGTCTTTGCTTCCTCAGACTAATTTGTAAAACACATAACTAAATTTAAGTAACACTGAAATTTCCATAAAGAGGCAATCTGACTCATCTACAGAGTCAGCTTTCTTGCATGCTCACCCCTCACAAGGCTTGTGTCTGAAATCAAGCTGTAACAGATTTTGGCTCATACAATACATTATTGCTGTAAATTATGCCTGAAAATTGGCTTCCTGGTTGTTTAGGGTTTTTTTCCCCTCTCCTTCAGAGAGGAAAAACAACTACCTTTGGAGAACCAGAATAGACAAGTGAGGCTTTTTTGCATATATCATAAAACAAAGCATGCATGATATTTAGTATTTGGAGATTTTGCTCCTGTAATAAGAAAAATATTTTTCTATTGAACTGTCCATTTCACACATTTTTGTTTGTTCATATTTGCAGTAGATACAATTATAAATATGTAGGCATCTTTCTTAAGTCTTTCACTTACATAAGCAACTTTATTATTTCTCTAAGTAGTAAGGTGCAAAGCTTTAATAAAGGTACATGCTGTAGGCGCTTCCCTTGTTACAGGAGCCAAGGAAGTATTCATACAGAAATCATGCACTTGGGATCATGTCAACAAAATTTAAGAATGTTGCTGGGAGAGAGGTGGGAAGGTGGGGGTGGGGCACAGACACCACCCAAACCCCTACTGAGATCAACTTTAAAAGTGGATTATAATTCTCTCATCAGCTAATATAATTTGCCATTTTTTTTTTATACTTAATAGAACTATGAGGTTATCCTTCCTATAAAAGAAGAGGAAAGAAAGAAAGGAAGGATAACTATTTCTATTGTAAAATTGCGAGTTTTTTCCTTGTTTTAAATGCAGCCAAGTCTTCTGGCCCACTTTCTTCGACTAACCTCAACTCTGGTGCAGTCAGCAGGAAAGAAAAGCTCACACGTCTTTAAAAAAAAGAGACAAGAGACATTATTCTAATTTGCAATCATCAGTACTACAAGACCACAAATCTTAACTGTCATTACTGAAAGAATTTCATTCTGATGACAACAGTGCATTTTCATATTTTAATACATTAGGGTTTTCTGCATTTATTGACAATTGTTTTTGCTAACTGTACATTATTATACAACATGTTCTGTCTTAATAATCTCATAAATTAAATAAGCCTCTTCTTCACACTATGAGGAAAAAAAGGCTAAAAAAAGGGCAGAAAAGTGACCACAAGTCTCTATGGCTTAAGGCCAATCTGACAAAGAAAAGTCCTTGTTCAGCTTCTTAAAGACAGAATATTGCTGCAATTTGAGATTATCAAAAGGTGCAAGTCAAAGAGTTTATACAACTAACACTACCTTTTCCTTAGCAAAAATTAGCACAATTTGAGATACAAATATGAAACAAGGAGTCTCAGTGGGGTATGTGAGCATTGGAAAGGTACTATAATCCTGCTTTCATAAACCAAGTTTATGAAAATTAAAATGAAATGGCCAAACAATACAACCAAAAAATGTATTCCATTTAAAACTGTAACGGAAAGTTAAGACATTTTCATATATTTTTTACAAGGCTCCACTCTGATTAACAATGGTATTTAAGCTACTGACATATCATTCTGCCTTTCTCGAACTTAAGTCACATTTATTTTTTCTCTCTACTTTTGGCATATGAATGCCAAAAGCTGAATTTTTCTAAATGCCTTGGGAAATTCTAGTGCCATAACTTTATTGTTATAAGGTGCTAGAAATTATGAAAACAACCCATTTTTTTCCCACTATTTTCTCTTAAAGCAAATTCCTGTCTTGGTCCGTAGTTATTTGTTGTAAGGGTAGATGTACTTAAGGAAATGTCCCTATTACTGCACAGACATTTGTATAGCATGCTGTAATTGTACAGCAAAGTCATCCAAACTTGCAAAAGATAAAAATGCTGTGATGACGCTTCACTTAAACAATTTATAAATTCGACAGATCTCCCTAGCACTGGACAGCATCGTAGATTAATTACTGGCAAGGGTCAGCATCTTAGTGTACTTTTGCTACAAATCAAATTAGTTCCTACACACAATCTGTTATCCAGTCAACATAATCCCACAAATTCTAAAATAGGAGATTGACATGACATCAAATTAAAAAAACAGTATTCTTGATCATTTAATGGTGAAGAAATGAACACATCGTAGAGCTGACAACGTTCTGCTGAGATGTACAGACTTAACACTACTACTGCCAGTAATATTTAAAAGAAGAGAGAAAAAGAAGGTGTTATATTCATTATTAAAGAATTAAAATTACTAAATAGGATTAGTATCAAATTGTTCAAATTACATATATAAAATATTTAATTTGCCTTCCCTAAAGGTCTGGTCACAGTAAATAAAACAGACATATATATTATTAGGCCAGTAAGTAATCAAGCAGAGCACATGTCTTTCCTTTGTCAAAGAATAAAAAGAGCTGGTATCCAGAGACTGTAAACACAAACATCAGTGACCTACAATACTCAGTTCCTACTTTTTACTGGTTAAATAGTAAATACCAAGCCTGCATTTGCAACCCATAGAACAGACCTTTTCCATCTATTTAGTATTTTCTATTAAGAAAAAAAAAAGTACATATTTTTGCCCACTTTTTCTGCATATTGCTTAACCCAGAGTATTTCAAGTCAAACAGGATTACAATCCAAGCCTCTGCCAGTTTTTTCTTACTATTTTGTTGTTCTCCCCATTCATCTACCTCAGGCACATGGAGCAAGCCTTCTTTCACATACAGCCAAAACTACTTTTTACCAGATTAATTTACTCCCTACAGCCATATCATTACTGAGATACAAGCTGATAACCATAACACATTTTTTTTCCATTTTCAACATTTTGCCTCTGTAGACCAAATAGACCTGCACAGCCTTCAACAAGCCTCGATCCATTGACTAGCCAGAGCAGAATTTTACTGCGATTTTGTGGTCAAGGAAACTAACGGACAGTGCACTGCATTAGTTGCCTTCTGCATACAGACCTGAATTACCATGTTGAAATCAACTGGCAAAATAAATCCATCTTCCTTTAGATATTTGTCAAAGACTGGAAATTGCCATTACGACATCAAAATCATATTTAGCAGAGATTTCAAAAGAAATTTGCTTCCTAGAAATGCAGAGAAACCACATTTCAATGTTCTTTAAACTATAAATTATCATCAGGCTTCCATGTGAACTACATAATCTGCTGTAGCTTGAGTGCTCATGAAGCAGAAGCCCAGCATATTAGTAACACAAAAACATATTCTAAAAATACTTGCAATTAATTAGGCAGTTCAAAACTGCAAGCATTTAAGTTTTGTCAAGTACTGACAAAAAAGTCACTTCTGAGAGAGGCTTGAAAAAGAAAAGAATTCTTAGAAACTAAGAGTTATCATGACCTGTTCCCACTCTGTTGCTGTACTTCCACACCTGTTTCTAGCCTGAAGTTTAATTTCACACTGATATTAACAAACAGTATTTTAATACTGAGAGAAAAGCAGTATTAAGATAGGGTGTTATTAAAAAATTAGGTTAGCATTTTCCTAACACACACAGTTCCAAAGAAAAAGAAACCATCTCATTGTACTGATGCACTGAGACTCTGTATAGGTATTTGGATTAGCTGCTCCAATTTTGCAGATGTCTAATGAAGTTGTTATTCTTCTATGTTAGAAGCTGCAAATATAAAAACAAGCCTGCAATTTTCAATGCATCTCATAATCACTCTTCATTAGAGGCTGACTACTTTAGATATTACACAAGCAGAACTGGCTGAAAGACCACTATGTTCTGCCTCTGAGGAACCTCAAGAGTGTGCTGTGTTACAGACTTGGACCCCAAGTGAGCTTTGCTGAGGTTTCACTATCATTCAACATGCTGTTTCTTCTTGTTGTGGTTTCAGCCCAGCCAGCAACTAAGCACCAAGCAGCTGCTCACTCACTTCCCCCCAACCCAGTGGGATGGGGGAGAGAATCAGAAGGAAAAAGGTAAAACTCATGGGTTGAGATAAGAACAGTTTAATAGAACAGAAAGGAAGGAACTAATAATGATATTAAGAACAGTAATAAAATGACAATACTAATAAAAGGATTGGAATATACAAGTGATGCACAATGCAATTGCTTACCACTCACCAACCAATGCCCAGTTAGTTCCCGAGCAGTGATCCCCCCAGGCCAGCTCCCCCCCATATATACTGGGCATGACATCACATGGTATGGAATACCCCGTTGGCCAGTTTTGGTCAGCTGTCCTGGCTGTGTCCCCTCCCAACTCCTTGTGCCCCTCCAGCCCTCCTGCTGGCTGGGCATGACAGCTGAAAAATCCTTGACTTAGAATAAACACTGAAAACATCAGTGTGTTATCAACATTCTTCTCCTACTAAATCCAAAACACAACACTACACCAGCTACTAGAAGGAAAATTAACTCTATGCCGGCCAAAACCAGGACACTTCCCCATTCTTCAGAGCATCCTCTCTTCACAGACGTGTTGATTTGCAGAGGTCTAGGGGATCACTCACTGCAACCTCTGGCTTGAAGTGCAGCTTCCAAACCTTCCACCACGGAGACTACACAACCCAGTGGGTAACCTGTCCCACTGCTGCCCTGCCCTCCTCATGGAAAAATTCCTAATGTGCAACATGAACCTCACAAGCACAACTTGTGACAACTGGCACCTTCTTATACTGTCTAGATCTATTGAGAAGAGCTCAGCTCTATCATCTTTGTAACTGCCCTAGTATTTTTAAAAGGCCACTATTACATCTCCCTTAGAATTGAGCATGATCCTTCCAGCACGGAATAGAGGGTAACATCTTCCCTGTCTACTGACCGTGCTCTTCCTAACGCAGACCAACATATAGCTTGCTTTGTTTGCAATGCGAGCATACTTTTGGCTCAACTTGGCACCCACTGGAAACTTCAAGTCCTTTTCAGCACATCTGGTCCCCAGCCAGTCCCCTCCCGGACTGTATAGAGCATGGGGCTATTTCACCCCATCTGCAGAACATTTGCAGTATTTCTTGTTTAACTCACAAGGCTTCTGAAGGCCAGCTCCTCAGGTGTCTCAAGGTCCCTCCGTACTGCACTTCACCTCTTCTGTCGGTGTCACTCCCCCAGTTTAATGTTTTCTGCAGACTTTCTGAGGATACAGTCTTCCTGTGTGTCTCAGCAACCAGGCTCTTAATAGAGATACTGAACAGTACTGAACAGTACTGCACCCAGAACTCGACCCTGAGGGTGCACCACTTTTCACCAGACACTAACTGGACACTGAACCATCACGTACACCCATTAGCTCCAGCAGTTCAGGCATTTTTCAGCCTAGCTAGTGCTCTGTTCATCCAGCTTATACTTCTTCACCTTACAAATAAAAATAACACAGGAGCATCAAAGCCTTCTAAAGTGAAAGTATACTCAGTCCACCACTCTACCCTTATCTGCAAAGCCTGTCATTTCATCACAGAGGCAATAAGGCTGGTCAAGCATTGCTTGCCTTAATAACATTAACTCTTCTGGATTACCTTCTTTCCCTTTATCTGTTTTTCTTGCTATTTGCCTGTTGTAGGGAAAGTACTGCAGTCGTCCCTGAGTATTTGAGCTGAGTAGCGTGCAACATCTGCTCATCCCAACGCAACTGGAGAACTCCTTCCTGCCGTGCACACCTTGCTAAATTCAGTCATCTCCCTTTTTTAATACCTTTTATATTTAGCACATCTACACCTAGTACATAACTAGAGAGACTACTCAAAGCCACAAAAAAAAATACTTAAGACTAAAGGAAAGGAAAAAGAACTCCTCCAGGGAAGACATTTCAGGCTTACTTTCAAAAAAGGTAATGATTTGCATATAAGACACAGAGTATAAAAATTAAAGATTATTACTGGAATGGTGGTGACATCTTTCTGAGTGTGTGCTCATTACAATGGCATTTTCATTAGCAAATACCTGAGCATTTAAATGAGGTATAAGCAATTAAAAAATAAATAAGAAAACCAAAATATCGACAAAATTAAATTTGCAAAAGGTACAGATTAATAGAACTACAGAAACATTTTTATTAAAAATGCCTTTTTTTCACAAATCAAAATGGAAAAGCAGGTTTTGCAGACTGTATTAGAATTGCCTGAAACTATTTCACCACTGGGAGAAATCATACAATACACAGATTGTCCTTGCTATTGTTTTTGTCATGTGGTTTTACTCTATTTCCTGCAATAAGTAAGAATCACCTCACTTGAAACCAAATATTTAAAGTGTTTTTTTCTGCTCTTGTGCCATACTAATGGACAGAAATAAAACTCACTTTGTATATGCAAATTAATGTGACAAAGATACAAAGTTTATAGCCAAGAGCTTAGAAAACATTATTAATAACATGCTTTGAAACCAATTTAAACATTAACTGCCTTTTGGGAAGAAAGAGGGCTTCTCCCCAACTTTGATCTCTTTTTTTTTTCCCTGACATAGAGAAAGCAAATTATTTGCACTTGTAATTACTTTCTGAACACACAGAATATTGACATAAAGGACACTTTCAGTCTGGAGATTCAGTACTGGAGATTTTCCCAATTTTTTTTAGCATTTTTGAAATTGTAATATAGTATTTCCATCTTCTCCAGTAATAATGTAAACAAACTAAAAATGTATCAAAAGTGCATGTATTTAAGTATTCCTTCACTTAAAAAATACTCATCAAAAAGCAGGTTTCTTTGCACAGCTGTAATGTAACTAATAAGAAGAAGCGGAGTTCATACAACACAAGGGCTTGCAAACAGGGGAACAACATAAGCATGTACATGGACAGCATGTTTCGAAACAGGAATGTAACAAGCTATCAAGAGGGGGAGAAGCTGAGAGTAGATAGAATGATATACAACAAGTTTCTCAAAAACGTTTTTACTTTTAATCAGTCTTTTTTATTCTACTGTATTCGATTGTGTAAGTCAAAAGAGTAAGACAATAGTTTTGTTTACCAACCTTTTTGGAGAACACCATCATAATGTCAACTTTTTCAGAGAAGGCAGAGGAAAAAAGGCACATAGTACTTACTGATTATGAACTGAGTGCACCAGAAACAAACTGATATAATTACAATAGCTAAACCGCTGCCAGTGAATTAATCTGATCATTTACGGAAGTCTGCTAGAAACCAGGAGATACCATCACTGAAGATGTATCATCACAGAAAAAGTCTATCCATCTCTGCTAAGTGTTTGACAGCATTTACTACCAGTTCATCCCCTACATACTAGCCAAAAGACTAGGTTTATTAACTGACAAGATGAATACTTAAGACCATGTGTTTTCTCTCCAGCAAAGCTAAAAAAGTGAATCAATGCATCTTTTGATTACCGTACTAGCTAAATATTGCTTTTAGTCAACCAATCTCTATATTTATTTTAATCATAAAGTTTATCCTTCATTTTTGACCAAGTTAAAAGATCAACATCCAGCAAAATAAAATCATGATAAATCCTCAGAATACTTAGTAAAAAGTGAAAACTGATAAATCTTACCTGGTATTCATTCTTGCTTAAATTGTTATAATAATAAATTCTAAGTGGAACATTTAGAAATCTTAGGAAGCTGTTGGATAACTATCAAAGCCATTAAGCATAGTGAGAGAACATTTAGAATTTAAGAACCAAAAACACCAGCAGAGGCGAAAAGTTACAAGACTTTATCCCAAAGACCAATGGATAAAAAAGTATGAAGCAGGAGCAATGTTGTCATTCCACTGTAATACGCCTCATAAAGGCTATGGCTATGAGCTAGAGCAGTTAACACACACTGTTTGTCTTTGAACAAAGTACATTGGTTTAGCTTTTAATAAAAGGTTTAACAATTCCTCTTTCTAAAAGTAGCAGAAAACCACATAGTAAAGTTTAATCGTCACCAAAGCTGCTGAAATCAAGACACTACTCATACGGTAACAAACTCTTCAAAATAGTCTGTCATCCATACAAATTATTTTTTAATATATCTCACTAACTAAGAGACAAAGTGTTGGACTATGGCTTTTCATGAAGAACAATCTGAAATCTCATGACATTTACTTGTTCAAGACAAAATCTGTGGAAAGGAATTTTGGAACAAAAGGTTGGATGAAGACATGACAGAATGGGTATTCACACATGCAGTCACAGAAGTACTTTTCCATAAATAGTAAATACACACACAGAGAGATATATATATTCCTCCTGCACCTGCACAAAATAGAATAGCTGCCATTCCTTGGTATAGAAATCCTGCATCTTGTAAATGACATTGGCTTACTTGTCAGAGGATCTCAAAGTATGATGCTGACATGGTTACAATTAGTATGGATGTTAAATAAAAGGTGCAAATAAAACCTTGAATGAAACAGTCTTAATAATGTAATCACGAAGCAGAAAAGTGCTCAGAGTATTAAATGTGCAATCACAATTTACAATTGACCAAATAATTGGGGGGGGGGGGGGGTCCCTTCTGTGCTTCTTGGGCAGATTCACACAAAAAAAGTCCAGGAAAGGGAAACATGCATGTTCTGCAATTCAAGAAAAGAAAAGCCTCATTCTTTTAAACTTTGTGGGACAAAAAGGTGCAAAGAATGTCTGTAAAAGTATTCCTTCGAAAGTCAATCAGAGACAGCAAGGCCATGTTGTGTCATATACTGCCTAGATAATTTAAAATATTCAGAGATTAAAATTTACAATTAAAAAAAATATCCTAATTCTTACAGAGCTGGCAATTCACATGGCAAACTGCACCATCTCAAACCTGCCTTTTCTTTATGGGACAAATCTTGGGAGTGGCAACTGTCAGAGAATAAAGAAAAATGCTTTCAGAAAAGCGCATATTTTATGATCCTCCCCATTCCCTTCACGCAGGGACACATTATTTTCCTCCTATGTTATGGCAAGTGAAGGACCACCCAGAATGTGAGGACCCTTCCATGCCTATGGAGGGTCTTGGAGGACACTGGTAAGTGGGCTGAAGGCAAGAAAGACTACCTGAACTGTATCTCCCGCCTCCCATATACCAGTTCCTGGCAGGTTGCAGCCAGAAAGGCAAAACACGTTCCTGCCCCTCTCTGGCTGCCAAAATGAAGGCTCACGCTTTTTCTTTTGCCTTCTGCAGCCAGCTGATGAGGGCAGTATTTCACCATCACCTCTCTGTCTCCCACCAGTTCCTCATACTAACAAATGCACTGTTGGAGAATTTTCTCACAGGGCTTCCTCACAACAAGCTTTTTTTGACAGCTGACATCGGTAATGGAAGTGTTTTTTTGTACAGCTTTATTCATTTTGTATTGATTTGGGTGCCTACCACCTCTGCTGTAAAAATTAAAAAAAAAAATTAAAAAAGAAACTAAAATAACCTGGAGAGCTATAAAGAAATTTCCAGTTGTTAAAGCTACTCAGGGAGAGGACTTTTTGTTATTAAAACTACAATCAACTAAACCCTTCATTCAAGTTTCATCTATGTTAGGTATAAACCCTTAATAAACTGGCTCTTTTAAAGAATAAGTGACAGCACATTAGCTGCTTCTGCCAAACATATATCACGTCTTAACTAGTGAAACTTTAATTTTGCTCAGAACATCCCATCACCATTACCATTATGTTTTAAACTGACTGCCTTTTGACATTATTAGCATTTAGTAGTTCTTCCAATTTATCCTTTCTTCAAGAGCCCCACATGGATCTCCTTTGCTGAAAACAACCCATGCACAGTCACAGGAAGCCTCCCTGTTTCCAACTCTAACTGCATTTGCTTACAAGTCCTCAACTTCAAGGCCCTGCCCCAAAGCTATACATGTCATCCTAGACTAGACGTAATTGTTTTTATCCCTTCCTAGACAACCATATTTTTTCCTTACTCTCTGCTTTCCTCTTTCACACTGTCATATCATTCTCCCCCTACACGGGAGAAAATGGTGACACTGTTGCATGAACTTCTCCTTTTTGTCTCTCACAAGCTCGTAGAAAACTTTTCAAGTGAGCATCTGCTCAGGTATCCTCATTCTGCCTACTAACAACATCTCACAATCTTGCCTTCCATCTTCTCACCTTCTGTCTTCGGGGCTGATCATGCAGATGTACAACCTGCGCATGTGATGCTCCCACACCCCCCAGCTTCTCATTGCTGCAGGGCTTTGCTAGCACCAAGTCACCCCCTGGCTCAGCACCTTGTCTTGTGAGCTCTTTGGAAACAACAGCATTCCTTGCATCTTAGCTACGATGCAATTTTTCAACAGCATAGATAATTAACCTCTACTAGTGGTAAATACACATGCAAAGACAGTTTTTGGGCTGAAGACTAATTCCTGTACAAGCTTCTAAATCACCCAAATGACAGTGCCCATCAGTTTAATGACTATTTCAAAACCTATCAATTTGGTAAAATCGATTATTATTTAATTACAGATTGCATAGGTTTTAGCAGAAAAGTTTACATATTCTTTTTCTCAAGTTGAGTTTATTTATGTATGTATACATACACATATATTAACTTACACTATCTTTATTCAAAGGCAATTAATTGGGTTTGTTCATCCCTCCAGAGTGTATATCCTCTTAAAGCTTTAAAATAAAGGTTTTAATGTTGGGGGTTTTTTTCTGTAATTACATTTCAGGAACATTTCACAATACTGTTATAGAAACTCTGTGGCCAACCCAGTGGCATGCACTAGCAGTTCACAAACCAAACAACCTGTTCAGCTTTGCGTACCATCGATTACTTAAACTGAGCACTCTTGAGTGCTTAAGTGAGCTCACTGAGACACACGTAATATAAGAAAAGTCACCTGCATGAAGGTCGTAAACCATTTGAACATGAAAGATTCTGTAATTACTTGTATTGGATAGAAGTCCAAGGAGTTCAGCTCTTCTTCAGGGCAAGAATTCATCTAGCTTAAAAAAAGAACATTAATGAGCTGTCCAAAAACACGTGGCAATACTGTAACATTTTGCAAAGAAATTTATGTAGGCTGACCATAAAACAGCAGAAGTTAGACAAAGGTTGTCAAGCAGATTAAGATGGGATCTCTTTGGGTCATTAGTTGCCAGGACCACAAGCTGTTATCTTTTATAGAGATGGCGTCTCAACAAGGACTACCCCAAGAGCTCCACTCTTCACTACACTATGGAGGTATTCACTGAGTGTGGATTCAGGAAAGTGAGAACTGCAGCAGGTATTGCCAAGATAATTTCTTTCAAACACCTAAGATCTTCCATAAGCCTCCCACCCAAATGACATTGAGAACTAACCACATTTAACTGATTAAATCTGAAGGATTTAGAACACAGAACATGACTGCAGGCATTCAAGAAGAAACTCTAAGAAAACACACATTACCGTGTTGGAAGCATTTTTATTGCTGGGTGATTTCATCACCTAGAGAACATTAAGGTATTAATGTATATGAAATTGTTAAACATTAAAAATGCTTTCTAAAAGCTATTCCCTCCCCCAGTTTAGGAAAAACCTTGAAGACGTATGCCCCATGATGATCACATTCTTCAGTTTTTGGAAATTTGTGACAAAGAATGCTATGTATCATGAATATTTAATAGCTGAAGAACTTTTAATAATGACTGAACAGAAAGGGTATGTATAAACAATGTGGCCTCATGAGTTCAGCAGCAGTTTGTATGACTTTGTGCAACAGAAAAACTAAAAACCCTATAAAAAAATTTTAATACTTTCTCTGGAAACATAAGACTATAGAAGCCATATTCTTAGGAAAATGTGCATATTGATTAAGAAAAAGCTTTTGCAACTGAAGATTTGATGAAGAGAAAGTAGTTGAGAAATGTCTATGCACATATTTATTTAAGCAAGCAGAGGAAAGTAGAGCTACTTTTCCGGGACTTCAGGAAAAAAAAGTTCAAAAATTACTAGAAAAAATGTACTTCCTCCTCAACAACCTCCAAAAGTTATTAAAGTTTCATGCACTGAAAATTACATCTCGCCTTTCTAGGTATGTTCAAACCACTGAATGCAACTTCAACAGCCCACATCATTCCTTTAATACGTTTGCCTTGCACATCTCTTTCATTAACAAGATTTTCTTCTTTTTATAGACACATTGTAGCTTTTATCGAAACAGTTTCATTCCCACAGTAACACAGTGCAATTCTTTATGGTTCTATAGGCTTTCATGTCCCTTCAAAAGCAGAGACAAGAGCCAAAGAAAAAATTTTACTGCAAACGAGACAAAGTGGCAAAAGAATGTGAAGGGCAAAGCCACAGAAAGGGACAGAGGATGGAGGGAGTGTGAGCCCTGAGCAAGGAGGCAATTTTATGGCAGAAAATAAGTCACTATATTCAGTATGTGACGTACATTTAATTGAACTCTAAATTGAAAAAACTTCCCACAAAGTAGGCTAAAGAGATCAGATGTAGGAATGAACACTGTTGTCTCCCTGTATACTGACAGCAAGTGGAGTAAGATAGGAGAGGAGATAAACTTTCCCTGGGTGAGGACTTGCTCCACTTAACCAAACACTTCAGTGAAGTTTCCTGCTACCAGTTTGGTGTTAGCCAAAAGCAAAACACAAAAAAGCTGCTACAGCCTATGACAAACTCAAGGGCTGCATCTCTTCTACAAGCCACAGTTTTCCTGTGACAGCTATAAAAAAGGATGTAAAAAGACAAGGATTTTGATCAGAGCAAGAGAGAAGGTGGACTGATTCCACCTCAGCTCACACCACTTGTTGTTGACAGTAGCTTTAACACCTGTGTATACTATGGCAACGTACAGCTTCCTCAAGAGTTTTATGGCTCTTATCATTCGAATGCCAAAAGGACACCAAAACCAGATCTTTTCATACCTAAGGATGTAGCCACATGTAACACAGGGCACTGCAGGGACATTCCAGAGGCAGTTTTAGGTCTACAACTTGCATTCATTAATTTACTTAGGAAAAGTTGAGTTCTGCAAAAGTTGACATCTCTCTTCCAAGAAAGCTTCCCAGAGCTGGCAGGAGCAGACTGCTTTGTCCACTGTGAAGACTGAGCTGTTTGTTTCATATTAGTTGCAGGACTGATGCCAACCTCAAGACACAGGCATGATCTAAACTGCCTAAGGAGTATAGGTACACATGAGATTTAACACACAGGTATTTACTACGTATTACTGAAGTTGAAAAGCTCTGAAGAAGCATTAATGCTGGAAATAATCCTTGCATTTATGCAAGCCTTGTTTTCATGGGAACATATTTTCCAACCTATCAAAAAATGTCTTTTAAAAGTCTGTATTTTATTGTAGATATTTCAAGGAAATTGCCCTAAGCTGTCACATTAAAAAGCACTGGCATGCTCTCCTAGCATTTTTTATATATATATATATATATATATATACACACACACATACATACATATGTGTGTGTGTGTACACACATACACATATACACTTCTTCAAGCTTTAGTTCCTTAAACAATTAATTGGAGTCTTCCACTTCAATTCATGAATTAAAGCATTCATAAACAGTACACACAGGATTTTTTTTTTTCAAATTAGGTATGAAGTCATAGCATGAAAAGATCTGCACTACACAGTCAACATTCTTCAACCAGAAACATCAACTCTACCAGCAGACTCAAGTATTCATTCCGTATTTGTCCTGGCTACGAAGGCTGTAGAGCAAAACTGGGAACTACTACATGTTTGTCTTCCACAGATATTTAGCATTGGAATCAAGTAACTGACTTGAAAAAGAAAGTCCAGTGTTCAAAGACAGTCCTTCGAGCTCCTTCAGTGGTTTCTGATAATTTACATGTTTATTTGCAGTAATTTCACAATGAACAACATCAAAAAAAGAAAATGGCAAATCAGAGGATAAGTGAAAAGACCAAAAGGCAACTTTCCTCTAAGTTGCACTGAATTGCTTCCTTTAGTTGGAATGAAAGCCCTCAACAATTAACATCATGTGTGATTAAGCTCTTTGTGAAATGAAATCTTTCTTATTCACTAATCATTTGCCTGCTAGGAGGTACAAGTAGACTTGGAACAACAGCTAGCATTCTCCACATGGGATGTGATCATGCAATACAGCACATT
The DNA here is from genome assembly GCF_947461875.1 of Haliaeetus albicilla. Lineage (NCBI taxonomy): Eukaryota > Metazoa > Chordata > Aves > Accipitriformes > Accipitridae > Haliaeetus > Haliaeetus albicilla. Next base: position 38,277,780 of record NC_091516.1, read on the forward strand.
CCCTCTCCTACTACCCACAGCATCTGCCCTTGCTGTGGAGGTCACTAAGCTAACCAGGAACATTTCATTTACACAGGAAAAAGCAATTTTTATCTGATACTGCAACATCATGTTTAGGACAGTACAGTTTTCCAACAGCAACAGGATTAAACATGCGACTACTATACTAGTAAATTTAAACACAAGTGAAATATTCTGCCAGTCAGAAGCTCAATAAGTGAAGATGGCTGAAGACAACACTGACCTAGTAGTACTAACCAACTGCAAAATGGTGATGAATTTACAGTGTGATGAAGCCTTAAAAATGGTAAATGTAATCCTGAGCTGCACTGCAGAAGTTACAGATGAGTTCCCATACATAATGCCATAGGCAATCCTGACCACACATTTAATTAAAAGAAGGAAAAAAAAAAAAAAAGAAACAAAACTGAGGCAAATTAAAGGAAGGGTGATTAAGAGAAAAAGAGGAACAGAAAGCATGGATTCTTGTACCTCATTAAATAAAAGCTCTGTAGCATTTATCAATATTGATGGGTAAGTACAAAGGATGAAACAAGAGCTTTCTAAAGTAAATAACAACTTATAGAAGAACAAATGGCTGCATATTTGCCTCAAACAAGTTAAAAGCATAAGTAAAGAAGCTACTTATTACAGCAATTGCATTTTTATAACAGTATTCCAGTGGCACAGCACAGGTAAAATGGAAAACCCCATTATTTTAGATGGAGCTCAGTAAGTTTATAAAAAGGAATGATGCAAGTATGGAAGGTATCTTAAGTACCTTCTTAGAGTGTGTGAATGAATGCAAGTATCAGCCTGTTAAATACAAAAGTGTTGCTGTTTTGTTATCTGTACTGATGAACAGAATCCAAAAACTCTACTGGACATCTCTCATTACTATGTATTTATTCCCAGTGAACAAAGAATAATAGTTATACTATAAAACACATAAAAATTTTCTTGAAACTGTTTAAAAAATAACAGAGTAGCACTGTATGATTCTATCCTTGTACTAGTCATTAAAGCTCCTCTTCCCTTATAACTGAAATACTTAATCCAGCAACTATTTTTGTTACCTACCTACATGATCATAATGGATGTGATAAGGACGAAAAGTTACTTCATTTGTACAAGGTAGTATCTAGTCTGCAGAGGAAGACTTATTTTGACCAAGCTGATTAATATAATTATGCTAAACAGAAACAACTAAATAAAAATCAACAAGCACAAATCCCTTCCTCCCCCAACCCAGGCATTGCATTTTAGTTTCTTTCAAGTTTGAAAGAACACAGAGTGTACCTACATTAAAGGTAACATGGATATTAAAACTCATAAAACCATCATCTAGCTTTTTTTAAATGGCCACTCCACAGATTTATGGCAGAATCTCCAAATAAATCTTTTCAAAGGCCATTTCCAAGGAAAACAGTAGTTCTCCAAATGACATTTAGCAATGGAAAATTAACAATGAAGTTATTTACTAAAATTTTAGTATTAAACTAAACATTCTATTAACAACAGCAAAGTTCTTTTAAACTGAGATGAGCGGGAAGCTCCTGCTTCTAGCATTATGTGCAGCTAAAATAATAAAGCCACTGCTGTTCAAAACATTTTTTCAGTGATGAGTTAGGAAGCTCAGGCTGGGCTGGGATAGTTGATAAGCATACTGAAGAAAGAATACCAGCCCTTACTCATTCAAGGCTCTCTGTCCTGTAAAGATCATACATCTTTTACATCTCTTGCCCATGACAGAGTTGTCATCTTCAAGCATACACGTCAACAGCACAGCATGGATAGGAATTTAAGAAGAGTAGGTTTATTCTTGGATTTAGTACAATAAAAACTAAGGCTAACAAGTTTGGAAGAGGGAAGTGAGCGCCAGCTTACAACGGCCAGGGTGGAGGAATGCCAAATGCATAGTTTCATTACAGAATTCTTTATTGAAAGTACAAACAAGAATCAATTTTTTCAAAGATGTAGAAGACATGCTCTGCAACTCTAAGCAAACCTCAAGCATCAAATGCCACTAAAGAAATATATATACACTCACATGACCCTCTTGGATGCACTAATACTACATTTCCCAAAATTACTATAGCCAAATATTAAGAAAAAATACTTTTTACTGTTTGACTATATTTTCTGTTACCGTCAACTACCCTCAGTTAGGTGCAATTACTTCCCTCTACCACGTGAAGAAAAATATCTTCAATCACAAAAATTTAGAGTAGAAGAAAAGAAGAATCCAAAATACCAGCACTTGCTTTCGTTGGTTCTAGCAGGACAGATTTATACCTAACAAATTATTTTAATACAACAGTTAAAAATATCAGTAGCACGTAACAAAACTGTTTCATTTGCTGAGTTAAGCACTTTCATAAAAGCTTTGTCATCAGCTACACCTGTTCTAGTTAAATTCCCTGACTCTTGGAACTGATACTCATGCACTTCAGAAAATTTTGCCCCAAATTGGTAAAAAGTGACGGAAAAAGTCACTGTTTTATCATGACCAACAATAAGAAGCCATGCAATTCTGGCAGGATAAGAGCTGGTCCATAAGGTAGTACCCTTTGGTGATGAAAACTTATTATGATAACAGGTGTGCTACAGTCTGTAGCTGGAAAGAAAAAGCTTTCAAGGAAAACAGAAAGCTGAAAAGGTTAGTCAAATTCAAGCTGGAAGCAAAAATACATGTACATACAGAACAGAAGGATACAGATATAACTAAGAAGAGAAATGAAAAACTGAAAGTGAAAAGCTGAAAGCCAAATTCTTAAGCTTTACAGTAGAGAGACTGAAATAAATACCTAGAAGCACAGCTTAAAAGCTCCAAAGGACCTTCACTTATGCCCCTGGGACCTTGGTTATCAACTAGACACAAGATTTAAATAGATGCATATGTACATACAAATGCATGTTTCTGTGCATATGGATTTACAGTCTATGCCTCATAAAGTCGTTAAGGCCACATACACTTCCACTGCATTGCAGCCACATATACAACTTAAGAAATGCTGCATTTCTTTAGTGCATCTGCTTCCATGCCATAAGGAGCTCGTTCACACATGCCACACTCAGAAAGGGCCCCATGAACGAACACCTCCCTGATACCAGGAAATACAGAGTCAAAAGAGGCATTGTCCCTGGTGATCAAATTATCATCCTTCAGATGTTAATTTGCCCTTGAATGGTTGTAAAAAAAAAAAAAAAAGAAACAAAAATCAAAATCAAAAAAGGTTGAGGGACTCAAATGCACTTTAAAGCAATCTTGAAAATATAAAACACTTCAAAGTATCAAGTGCACAAAAAACAAGGTAAAAAATGACAATCCTATTTGAAAATTATTAAAAGGAATACTTCCAAGTTTCTAAATCAAATATTTTATCACAAACCAAAAACTAAAAAAAAAAACAAAAAAACCAAACCAAACAAACAAACAATCTGCCCAGTCAGTACCTTGGGTTTAGTCTCCAGTATTCTAACTGCCTGGTTAAACCAGCACATTCCAGAAGAGAGTTATTTTAGGCTTTTTTTTTTTTTTTTTCCATTTCTGAATGTTCACAGAGGTTAGTTTACTAAAGGTAAAACTTCAACCAATGTGGAAAATGACTGTGGAAAAAGTGTCTCAAAAGCATTAAATACAAAGTAAGTGAAAAGGTAACCTTCCCTTTCCTAGGTTCATTTCAAGACTAACTCATACATAAAACAGCATTCAAGAAGACTATCAGTTACCAGGCTGCTTAACCTCCTCCAGAATTTCCTAAAATTATACCTCTAGTTCAAGAAGTTCTTTGTTTCCTAAAGTATATGCATGCTTTAAAACAATTCTTAAAAACAGGCCAAAAATCTTTTTGTAGTGTGATACCCAGGAAGACAAAAATACTGCACCTGGGGTGGAACTACACATTTACTTACTGCCCCATTCCAAATATGTACTAAAGAGTAACCAACCTGTGCGCTCATCTTGAGCTAAAATCATTAGCCAGCACTAGACAGATGGAATAAACTACTCATAGCATAGCAGTTCCTGCTACACTTTAAGTAATATATGTATCCTTTGAATAGTTCATGGTAAATTATGACATCAAGTAACTAAATAAAAGCGAATTTTAGAGAATGTGTTACCAACAGCAAATACTGACAATGACTTAATACATACCTTCTCACATAAGAACTGAAAATAGGTGGAAATCAGTTTGGTAATGAGAACCACAGAATAAATTAAGTCCGCAGACCTAAAATGATCCAGCTACACTTTATACCTGTTTGTCTACTTGCAGAAAACTCCCAAGAAACATACAGAACTGGAACAGTAGCTTGAAAGCTTATTCTTCTAAAAAAAGAAACATATCCTATTTTTGATACCTAATGAAATACCACAGTAAATAAAAGTACATTTAATTAGCACTTATTTCAAATAATTCCTGTAACTCTCCTTGTTTACAACTTCCAGCTTCTCTCTTTGTGAGCATTTTCTACTTCAGCAGAAGTGCATCTTTTGATCTCATCAAAAGATGTGAGGTTGGAAAGTGAAAGTCAGGAAAAAGTTATGTCTAGGAGATTTTCTAAGTCAGGACAAAAGGAGGTACAAAGACCAGCCCAGAAGTAACAAACCCCATCAACTCAGGGGGTTGGGAGGGAGTAGGAGGAAGCAACCTGTGAACTCTCAGTGTCTCTGAGAAGACTATACACACTTTGAGCAACTCTATACTATTTGATTTACCTGGTAATCTGCAACAAACACTTCATCTTCAAAAAGGCTCAAGCAGGACTGTTTAACAAAACTGTCAAAGTATGACCAATAACCATAACCAAATCTGTATGCATGAAAGGGAAATTTGCTTCAGAACACCTAGGAAAGATAAAATTTTGAAAATAAAAATAATTCTGGGAATACCTATAGAAACTAATGCTTCTCATGTGGTTTGGTTTACTTGATTTTAAGGTAAAGGTAAAATAGAAAACTATTTCAAGGCAAAAAATAAAAACATCAGGGTTTCATTGTGCTTTGTTTCATGGATTCACTTAACTGTTTTAGGGTCCAACAGTGCTTTAAGTTCTTCATCTGCAAGTCTCTTTAAAAATCAAGCTTATTCCTTGTATAATGTGACAGGCACTGTCAAGAGTGATGATGTGATGGGTTTAAATGAGATGGACTCTTACAATAGTTGTGCCACAATTGCGTCATCTCATGTCAAACACTATTTTTAAACACACTTGAACAGCTAGCCTTCTGCACTAGACTTCTACATCTATGGAAATACCACCTCCAATACACCAATTGCACAAAAGTCTTGAGAAAACATTTCCAACAAAATGAGAGCAAACATGAGAAAAAAGTTGACCATGTTTAGGTTTAATTTTCCGTATATATTGAGAGATGGCTCCGGATACCCATATGCAGAACTAAAGACATATTTTTAATCATTTAAGAACCTTTCCTAATGTTTTTCTTTTGCTTGTCTGTGGGATGCTTTGGTAGTTCAAATAAGAGCTTATTCTTAAACAGGAAAACCTTTGAAATACTTGCTTTAAGAATGCACAAACATTCAAAATGGACAGGAAAACTGTTAGCTAGCCCAAATAGTCCTGCACATAAATAGCTGCTGGCATCACAGAAGAAAACAGATTAAAAGGAAGGTGTATCCATGATTTCTTCACATCGTGGACATGAAAACACACCCCCCAGAGTCCTCCAGCACCTTGGTAATTCAGCACCAGGAGTCTGAATTACACAGCTGTCATACTCCAAAAAGGCACGAGCAGTATTTCCTCTTGGGGCACAGCAGGAAAGACAGAACACCCAATCTGCAAACAAGCCAGGAACCTAAGAGAAGCTAACTCTCAACAAGGCTGAGAAACAGCCCCCTTAGCTCTTGGGTCCACAGCTAAGATGCTATCATACAGTGGACCACAGCCGTGGGCTTGCGTGTGCTGGCACACACCTCCACAGTAGCTGTGGGAATAGCGTCTGAATCCTTCTCCATAAAGACCCCCAGAAAAGGTATCTCCAACTCTTGCAGTCCTGCCGAGCCATGTGGGGAAATGCTTAAGACCCTTAATAACATCCAAGTACCAGGGACGACTGTTTTTTCACCATGAACTTCCTCAACTCACAGCCAAGCTGATCTTGCAGGATCAAGAAGGGCCAAGATGACAGGGAGTCCCCAGGGTGAATGCGAGGGAGGCAGCACCCCCAGGCAGTCTCCCCAAATTCCCCAGGTAAAAGAGCAAATGAATGACAGGAGGTTACTTGAAAAGCCAGAGAAAGAGCAGAGTCTCCACAGCACAACAAGCGCAGGCAGCTCAGATGAGGACCAGACAGAGCCACACAGGGCAAGAGTAATGACCCAATTTTAGCACCACGGTTATAGCAACAGGATATGCATTTAATGATTTGCATTTTATTCAGTATCATGTACACACAGAAACACTATACTACAACGGCATGGAAATATAAGTCACTTTTCTAACCAGGTGAGAATCACATTAAAGTAAAAAAGTTTGATAACTACCTTTAGCATTACTGTAATCAGATAGCTATTAATAACAAATGGTTAAGAGAGCACATATGCAATCCTGTATCAGTAATTGGCCATTTATGCAAATAGTTCTGAGCCTCTGTGATCATCTCATTCCTCTCCATATACCCTCAGAGACCCCTGCTACAGTCTTAATTACGCACTCTTTCATGCCTTTCTATTCTAGGACACTGACAGCTCTCTCTGTGCTTTTTAAAAATGATGCTACATTTATGTAACTACCCAACGAAGCTGCCCAAAACCAATAGCTTAAGTGAGGGTGGGTACTGCTACTTCAGGATCAATCATTCCAGAATCCAAATGAGCAAAATACCATCTTATCATCATCAAAGGCAAATACACCTCTAATGCTTCTGTTTGGTGTAGTGTTCAACCCAAAGCTTGAGTTGTGACCCACCAACACCTTCACCAAAGAGAGAGTCAAAGCCTTGAATGAAAAATTAAAATATATCTGGAAGGAAAACTGACATTAAAAAGGAGAAGATAAGGTATTTTTAGAGAAAGCCAGAAGATGGCTTACAAAAGGTTCCAGCACCTCAGGAGACAGTCACAATACCAGTGCACTGCAAAGGGAAGCTTTTTGAGCATGCCGTTTGATCCAAATAGGCAATTTTGCAGGATATTTACTGTAACATTTACTGTTACTACTGGGAATCAACAACAAGTAGGATATTAGAGATCTGCATTATTAAAAAAATGTTATAGTAATGAGACTGTATACTATGGTCATCATAGAACTTTGTAAAAGGAAAAAAACAATAGGAAAACAATCATTAATGTGGACTGCTTGTATGTACAAAGTACAGTATTTTCTTTCGAAATCAATGTACACATTACCAAAAGATCAAAAGTATATGGGGTGGTTTTTATTAATGTAGTTTTTTGTATGAATGTAGTTTTTAAGTTTAAAATTAATGTAGAGGGCATTGGACTTGATACTTAATGGTTCCCTTTTAACTTGAGATATTCTATGATATTTTCTCCCACAGAAAGGGAAAAAAAGGCTACACAAATAAAAGCTTTACAAACTTAACATTAGAATATATGTTCCAAATACACTGACAAATTATCTAGAAATCTTTTTATGCTGCATTTGTCATTTTTCATCTTCTGAAGAAAAACATTCTCTGATTGTCAGTATTTATACCCTGACAGTGTTTGATTTCTGCTTGAATTGTTACAGCCACTTAATTCATGCAGTGCATTTTATTTTGTTCTTTTGTTGAACTACACTATTTGATCTGTTATAAACTTAGGTTACAAATTACAAAATGGTCTCCTGAAATCAGAAACATTAAAAAAAAGGGAGGGGGCAGGGAGAATAAAGCAATCAGCCTTTTTTTCCTAATGGTCCTCTATAGTCAAGTCCCTCCTAAACAGCAAAGAGAGGAATAACACAGCATCGCAGTTTTTTAACTACATTTTTGTTGTCAAAGAATAAAACCTGTATGAGTCACTAAAATCAAGCTAATCTTTTCATTCATTTAAAGAAAAACATTTCAAGGCTTCAAAATTAGTGGAAGAGAGAGTGCTAGCTTGAAATATGGATTCTGAAAGCACAAAAGCAAAAGGCCCTTTTTAACCTCTACTATTACTGATTTGGGGAAGCAGAAGGTGCTAACACCTAACAAACCAAAAGGCCTTTTACAGCGATATTTTAGACAAATTTGCCAGGTTTATTACACCTTGATCATTACAGCATCATCAAACCTGCAGGATAAATTAAGATATAGTTGAAAAACATATCAGAACAAGGATGGATCTTCTGTAGAAAATGATCCATCCAAAATACAACACTTCCAGCAGATACTTCCTCATGTAGCAAAGAAATGTACTAGATTTAGGCTGCAGTTCAACCATTGCTTCCAGCCAATTTGAATGTAAGGTGCTGCCAAGAAGGGCGGTTTGACACTTTCCTGCCCCTTCATTCCTGGCTGAACGTGACCACTTCTTTCTTCTGATGCTCATGCTCAGCAAAGCTTTGCCTTAAGTACTGATTCAGCTGAAGAAAACGTTTTTGGTCAGGTTCAGGTTTCAAGTGGATCCTGCCACATCTCCAGCTCACCACAGGGCTGCACAAGTCCTGCAAAACAGGACAGCAACCGAAAAGAGCAACCACTCTTCAAGTATTTATGTCGGCTTAGAGCAACTGTCAAATTGCAGCCTGTGGGCATGTTTTTGTCTCCTCCATTCTGCACAAGTGCCCTGAAAACCCTGTTATTAGATTCACTCTCTCAGCAATCTGATGACTAACTCTTTATTTAAAGTGGAGGAGCTCCATCAGGAGAGACAGAGACTCATCACCTCAGACATAAGTCATTTGCTCAGTGGGAGACGCAGCCTTTAGCCCTGGCTTCAAATCTGGCAGAACAAGAATTAAACTCTAGCAAGCTCCAAGAATAAGAGTGGCTCATTGCAGCCTTGTGCACCTCTTCTTTTCTTATTCATTCTGACAAAAAAAAAAAAACACTGCCAAAAAAAAGTCAACGTTGCAAACCTCTCCTTGCCAGCAAGCATATTATGTCTATAAGCTATCATAGTTTACTAGGTAACTCTAAATGGCAGCAGAATAAAACCTGACAGGCAGCCAGTCCTACCTACACCAGCTGAGCCACCCAGCTGTCACGGTTTAACCCCAGCCAGCACCACCAAAGCCTATCTATCACTCCCCCTCCTCAGCTGGACAAGGGAGAGAAAATATAACAAAAGGCTCATGGGTCGAGATAAGGTCAGGGAGAAATCATTCACCAATTACCATCACGGGCAAAACAGACTCAACTTGGGGAAAATTAACACAGTTTATTGCCAATCAAACCAGAGCAGAGTAATGAGAAATACAACCAAATCTTAAAACACCTTCCCCCCACCCTTCCCTTCTTCCCAGGCACAACTTCACTCCCGAATTCTCTACCTAACTCCCTGCAGTGGCACAGGGGGACAGAGAATGGGGGTTACAGTCAGTTCATCACACGTTGTCTCCACCACTTCATCCTCCTCAGGGGCAGGACTCCTCACACTCTTCCCGTGCTCCAGCATGGGGTCCCTCCCACTGGAGACAGCTCTCCACGAACTTCTCCAACGTGGGTCCTTCCCACGGGCTGCAGTTCTTCACAAACTGCTCCAGCATGGGTCCCTTCCACAGGTTGCAGTCCTTCAGGTACAGACTGCTCCAGCATGGGTGCCTTGTGGGGTCACAAGTCCTGCCAGAAAACATGCTCCAGCGTGGGCTTCTCTCTCCATGGGTCCACACGTCCTGCCAGAAGCCTGCTCCAGCGCGGGGTTCCCACAGGGTCACAGCCTCCTTTGGGCACCCACCTGCTCCGGCGTGGGGTCCTCCACAGGCTGCAGGTGGATATCTGCTCCACCATGGACCTCCATGGGCTGCAGGGGGACAGCCTGCCTCACCATGGTCTTCCCCACGGGCTGCAGGGGAATCTCTGCTCCAGCGCCTGGAGCACCTCTTCCCCCTCCTTCTTCACTGACCTTGGTGTCTGCAGGGTTGTTTGTCTTACATGTTCTCACTCCTCTCTCTCCTGACTGCTGCTGATGTTACACAGGGGTTTTTTCCCCCTTCTTAAATCTGTTCTCCCAGAGGCACTACCACTGTCGCTGATGGGCTGGGCCTTGGCCAGTGGCAGGTCCGACTTGGAGCTGGCTGGCCTTGGCTCTGTCAGACATAGTGGAAGCTTCTAGCAGCTTCTCATAGGAGCCACCCTTGTAGTCCCCCACCTACCAAAACCTTGCCATGCAAACCCAATACACTAGCAAAGATCAAGCATTTCAGGTTTTCTCTTGAACTCTTTGATTTCTTTCATCCTCACCAAAAAGAGACCTTCCCATCCAGTTCTTAGAAAATAAATCTAGTAAAAAAATGATGCAACAGTAATTCAACTCTTCTACAGCTTTTCTGCTTCTATGAATTTTAATGGAATTGTTTCCAGTTTATATTAGTCTTCAGCAACACATACAAAATACAAATTAGGCATCTTCCCAAAAGCTACAAAGTTCAAAAAAATCTTGCAGCTCAGCAGCACTCAGTTTAATGTTTATATACAACAAGAGCACTTCATGACAAAAGTGCAACTGGCTATGCAGAAAGTCCTGGCCCCAATCTTACATTTTGCACAAGTGTATCTGAGGGAATAATTCCCCTTCTAGCACACAAAGAGTGTTGCTGATCTAAGGCAGGAATGAAAAAGCATAGAGCAACACTTTCAGTGCCCTGGGAAAAAAGTCACCTTTGTCACCAACTAATTTACCAACCCGCAACACGCCAATCTGTTCAGGTGCAGTATCAGGTTTGAAACAACCAGCTACACAACACAAACTATGCCAAAGCACAAATACAACTCCACTCTCTCCAGACACCCTATTTCGCTTCTTCCCTTCCACACAGATTTAACAGTGGGGTAGCATCCTAAGCAGCTTTGTCTTAATCATCTGCATCTTCTGGAGCATCTCCTGTACCAGCAACGGGGTCAAAGATTCTTCTAACTAATGGAAAATACTGGTCAGAAATGAGCAGCTGCTATTGCAGTGCCTAACAGTTTTTTCTTTTTCCATTCTTTACTATACAGACCTAGGGCATTCAAGAGCAACTCACAGTCAAGAATGGTGTCACTCTATTCCAGATCCCATAAACACACATGATTTTTCCAAAAAGTTTATGTTTTCAGGCCCCAATCCTACCCTGAAAAGCTATGCTTCTGGGCAGTCACATAACTCAGTCTCCAAAACTGCAGAAAGTAAACATATTTTTTTGCTCTATACCACTTACGCTCAGTGCCTGGAGCCAAAATCTCCTGACATTCAACATCAAAATAAATTATAACCATAGTGATAATGTTATCTGTTATCAGTTTTCTTTCCTTCCCCAGATTTCTTCCCAAGAAGACAAACTAGAAAAACAAAACCAAAACCCCTTCCAAGATACGACTGTCAAGACAGAATCATAATTCTGCTATCTGATACAGATCAGCAGGCATCACATGCCCATAAGGATTTGCAAACGACCTTGTACAGACACAGCCCAAACACTTCAGAGTGTAAGATTAAGCTGCCAACGTATTGTGCAGTTTGGAAGTCTGATTAAGAACCACTAGTCCTACATCGATATCCATCTGCACAGTAAGTGCCTTCCCTGCTCTACCAGTGCAATGGCTGTATTATTTTACATTGGCATTTACAACATTTGTTGAAATAGTCTCTAAAAGCACCCTTCTATTGTGAAATAAAGGATAAGATTTCCACATCTAAGATTTCTACCTAATTAGTATCAACTAGTCAATATTTATTTTCGTTCACCTGTTTACATGCACTGTAGCCTACCAAACCCATTTTTAAAATGTCCACCTTTCCCTGGGCCACTCAGAAAAACACAAATCCACAAAATTAATTATTTTTCCTGTCCTTTTGCCGTTAATAGCACATCACCTCTTTCAGTGACCCATTTAAATGATTTTTCCTGCTTAACAAGGGAGTGCCACAAGGGCAAGCATATATTAATATTAAAGAACTGGTGAAAATAACTAAAATCACATTCATCATATTAACTATCACCCTTCACCCATTCTGGCAGTTGCCTGCTTAGTCTATTTTTATCTACAAAGATAGTCTTGCCACTAACCACAGTATTTCCAAAGAAATAGGCCTAAATTTTAGTTACGGCACTGCAAATGAACTTTCTGGGTATTGCAACACATCTTTGTTACTTTAGAAAATGTTACTACTGAATTAAGTCATTTGCTCCTAAAATGACTTCAGCATAGGAAGATTTGTTACATTGCATGTGTCCTTAATAGATTTTAACAGTGTTTTACACTAAGAAAAACACTGTCAAAAGCATATGGTAGACAAAGGCAGTGTAACAAATTTCATTTCTGTACAAGAAAAAAAACCCCACAACTCCCATTTCTGCTTTTGCCAGTAACGAATTCCATTAAAATACATCTGAGTAATCAAGAAAATACAGGCAATTCTTCTTCAAATACCACAACATATTTTAAGAAACTGCAATGCAGAACAAACAGATATGTCACACACTTATCCAAAAATAAGTTCTTAAAAAGACCCAACCTGAACAGCATACGTCCAATACAGCAGCATCCTGTCACGGATTATATGCAGAAAGCCTCAAGGTAATGCTTTAGCAATTTACAGCATAGCAATACTTAGAACATGGCTGCAGTAACTGTCACCAATGAAAATTGAAAGACACAAGTAGAAATAAACATGCTTGCAGCAACATGCCATGAATGTTTTCCTCTCTTTTTTCATTACAGTCTGCGGTTTACATTCTGATGCATGCGTTAAAACATAATCATGGTGGAAAGAGATTGCAGATACAGCTACTGAAGTTGCAAGATGTAAAACTCTGTAAACAAACAGCACATTGCAATTTACACCGTCACTTACCTCATATGACCAAACACACTGAGTTCCTCCAAACCTTCGGACACACCTGCCCACCTCCACGTCCTCATGAGTGGTGTACATTTCTCGAAGGCATTCACCTATATGTGGCACCATCCTCCTGAGAACCTCCCGGCTGAAGATCATTCCCGGCCCACCCATGCAGAAATTCTCTCCAGGCTCCAGCCCAAGTTTTCCGAGTTCTTCAATATTACCCAGACCTGTCTGTCCCAAATACAGAGGCTTACTGCTGTTCAGTGAGCGAAGAAACTCCTCCAATTTTTCACCTGAAAAAGAGAAAAGATTACCGTTATTTCTCTGCCTAGTCTGCCAGCCATCTCTTTTTCTGTACCTCGAGGTTTTTTAAAAATGTAACACGCACCTGAGACAGTCACAGGAAATCACTTCCAAAGCAGTGTCCTATACCCAACTGAAAATATCCTTGGACAAGTTTACTTTTCACAGACAACTGTGTTTATTATTATTAATTAACATTACAATGACATTTTCATGCAGCCAAAAGCCAGAATATGACCAAAACTTAATTTTACCAGTAAACCTTGTTCTGTTCAACCAATACTGATGGAAAGCACTCCCTTGCTAGTTTAAGACTCTCTCTAAAGTAGGACAATTTACCAATACAGTTCCAAGCTGGGGAGGAAGAGGAGGAGAAGGGAAATCCCATGTATTATTCTAATAGGATTAATTTTTGAAAAGACCAGGGCAAATCTAACCTAACCAAGACAAATATGTTTGATTACAAAGTAATTGTTGGAACAAGGTAAAACTCAGGCTCCTTCCAAAGTATTTCCAGTGCTACAATGTCTACACACTTTTCCTTCAAACCCCGTACCTATTTCTTTTAAGAAATTGTGATTTCATATTTACTTGAAATTAAAAGTTTCTGGATAGCTTTAACTCCGAAGCTTAGAACCAGTTAAAGACCGGTTCATTACCACTCCAAAAAGGGCCCAAAGAAAACAACTTTCACGCCTGCAGCCAAATATATAAACCTATATACATGCATACGTGTGCAAGTATTTCACAGATGAGTGACAGGTGACAAGCAAGCAGCCCATTAAACGACTCCAACAAAATCGAGTGACAAATAGGGCGGCACACAGTTACCTCCAGTTAACTCTCAACAGTGCGTTCAACAGTGTAAGCACCCAGGACCGCAACCAGTGCCTACGCTTACAACTTCAGCCTCTTTCTTTCCCACGAGCAGGACACTGCACGAGTAAGTCACAGCAGCAACAAGCGCAGAGCAAAAGGAAGCGGGTTGCAGAACAGCATCTTCTAACGGTGCTGGTAAAACTCGCTCGGAAATAGGGCTAGTACTCTGCAGAGAGACACGCTGCGACGGACAACAGCGGCTTTACAAGGAGCCTTTAGAGGCGGCGTTTGCTCAGCCCAAGTGTCAGTGAGCCAGCGGAGAACTTTTACTAGTGCTGAAAGCACCATTCCCGAGGAGCACCGAATCGAAGCCGCCGGGCTGAGGAGCCGCCGCCGGGCTGAGGAGCCGCCGCCGGGCTGAGGAGCCGCCGCCGCCGCGGGGGCTGCCCGGCCGGAGCGGGACGCGGCCGGCGCCGCTCCCCCCCGTCAACCCCCCGCCGCCTGCCCACGGGCGGCGGGTCGAGGCGGGACCGCCACCCTTAGGCTGCCCGGCCGAGCCTAGCGGGACGCGGGGCCGGCACCACCCCGCCGCTCCCCTGCCTACGCCCGGCCCCAGGACCCTCCCCGCCGGCCCACGGCAGAGCCTCGCCCGGCGGGCCGCCGCACCGGGATCCCACGCCCACGCAGGGACCGCTCACCGTGCCCGCCGCGGTCCAACCCGCCGCCTCGGCCCTCCGACGCGCCCCGGACTCTCCGCGGGCGGCCCGGCCCGGCCCGGCCCCGCGGGGGCACCTCGGGGTTCCCACCAGCGCCGGGACGGCACCCCACGCCCCCCCCGCACGTGGGGGCTGGACCAAACCGCCACCGGCGCGCGGGGTGGGTCGAGGCACCCCTTGCGCTCCCCGCGCCCCCGGGCGGGAACCGACTCTCCCTACCCCCCGTGGGACCCCGCCGGGCCCCCAAGGCCAGCGCTCCCCTCCCTCCCTTCCTCACCTTTAATGTAGACGTCGTCGTCCGCCCGCATGAACCACTCGTACTTGTCCAGGTAGTGGTCGTGCATGTACTTGATCATCATGAAGGACTTCTTCTGCGGCGGGTAGGAGTCGTCCACGCCGGGCAGGGCGACGACGGGCAGCGGGGGCAGCCCGGGGGGCGCGGCGGAGCCCTGGCTGGAGAAGAACTCCACGCGGCCCGGCACCGAGGGCGCCCACGTCCGCTGCGCCGCCACCGCCCGGCTGCCCAGGTACTTCTGGGCCGTCATCACCCCCACGTAGAGGAAGTTGCGGGGCTTGGCGCAGCCCGGGGCTGCCCCCCAGTCCCCGCTCCCGTTGTGGCTGCCGCCGGGCCGGCCGCGCCGCTTCTCGGCGCCTTCCTCCTCCTCCTCCGGCTCCCCTTCCCCGCCGGCGGCGGGGCTGGAGACCGTGCCCTCCTCCGCCGCCGGCGGCAGCTCCCAGGGGCTGCTCCTGAAACTCGTGCCGCCCAGCACCGCCGCTGCCTCCGGCGGCGCCTGCTGCCCGCCGGGCGCCGCCGCGCCCGCGGCCGCCCCCGGCCCCGCCGAGCGGCCGTAGTAGGAGCAGAGGCTGGCGCCGCGCCTCTTCTTGTCGCTCAGCTCGGCCACTTTGGGGGCGATGAGCCAGGAGGCGGCGGTGAAGCCCAGCACCAGCCCCAGCACCACGCTTAGCCAGGGTCTCCGGGACCGCGCTGCCATGGCGCGGGCGGGGCGGCTGTCGGAGCGCCGCCGCCGGTGTCCCCCCGCCGCCTCCCGCAGGAGGCGACCCCCGTCCCGCGGCGGACCCGGGCGCGGCGACTCCCGGCGCGGCTCCCTGCCTCGCCGCGACGGCCCGGGCGGCTGCGCTGCTCCCGAGTCAAACTTCTCCGGGCGGGAGGGCGGCGGCGAGGACGGCGGAGCACTAGCGGCGGCCCCGCCGCTCCGCTGGCACCTTGTCACCGCGGCGGCTGGTCCCTCCCCGCCCCTCCCACCGCTCAGCCTCCTCCACACGGCGGCGGCGGCGGCCCCCGCTCCCGCTCCGCGCTCGCCGCTCAGCCGGCTTCCTCCGCGGCTTCCGAGCGCCTCACCCCGGAGGGCGCCGCCGCCAGTCCCCGCGCCGCGCCGGGGAAGTGCCGGCCGCCGCCGCCGCTCCGGAAGGAAACGATTTTTTTAGGTGCCGCTCGCGGATCCCCCGCGCCGCGGCCCCGCCGCCCCCCGGCGCCCCCCTCCGCCGGCCGGAGCCGGGACCGGGACTGGGGCCGGGAGCTGGGCCGGGGCCGGGGCCGGGGCCGGGGCCGGGGCCAGCCGGGCAGTGGGGCGGGGGTGCCCCCGGGCGCGCACCGGTGCGCCCCGCTCCCGCCGCCGCCGCCGCGTCGGGAGAGGCCGGGGGCTGATCGGCGGCCGCAGGCAGCTTCGCTTCGCCCGAGGGCGGCCACCGGACGCCGGATAGCACCGTCCTGCGCTGGTCTCTCATCCAAAGGCTGGGCACGGAAAGGGATGTAGTTTCAGGAGGAGGGAAGCCGTCTGCTCTGCCCCTGCGCTACCCACTGCTCCCCGGCCCCGAACGGTTAACAGCTTTCCAGCCGAGAAGCGTAGCCCTTCCTGACCGCGTCTTTTTCCTGCGGCGTGTATGCCCGCAGCCTGGGTATATTGTTACTGTCGCGAGCTGCTAGGTTAGGTGCTGGGGCGTTGCCTCCTCATCCTGCCGACCTTAAGGTGACTGCACGGTCCACAGCCCAGGATGGCCGACAACAGGAATTAATCATACAGGCCGCTGTGCCTGCAGGGACAGCTTCAATTCTGAAGTTTCAGATCTCCCTCATACCCTCCAGACTGATATGCATCCCTAAGTTAATTGTGCAAGATGCTCATCTCCAGCAAAAGCCATAAATTGTTCCTCACATCCATTTGTCATTTCACTGAAACGCATCCAAGTTACTGAAGATCCAGTAGCATATGTTCAGTCGTTTGTCAGCAAACCCACCCATTTTTGTAGCTAAGTCTATGGTATTGTCTATCACTTCACGCGACTTTTATCAATTGCCAGGTGCATATGTCAAGGCGAGAGGAAAAGTATGGAAGCTGGTATTGTGTGATGCTAGCAAAAGTAAGGGAATAGCAAGAGAAAAATTTCAAGCCTTTTTCCAAAAAGACAGAAGTTACTGCACCCACCTAACGAAGCAAAAAAAAAAGCCCTTTCTGCATAGCCTCTACCTGTGAAGATGTCACTTAACTGAAGTAATTTTCAGTTTTTCCTTGTGCCTCCACCACATGCAGTGAGCAGGCTGTGTGCTCTCTGTGTTTTTCAGATGTGCAAGCATCAGGCTCAGGAAACATATACCCTCTAGCTTCCCCAGGGCTGAGCATCCTTTCCAAAGCAGCCCATCATTAATTTCCTCTCTACGTGCACACAGGCTGGAGCATTTATAATGCCAAGCAGCAAGGCACACATACATATTCACTCCAGCTGTCACCACTAAAAACAACAGCCCAAGCAATGTGTCCGGGCACATAAATACCACCCAAGATGTTCTGCGAGCAGCAAGGTGGCACATCCTGGAGTCTGTCTTCACCAAGCTACTAACAGGCAGCAAGCTAAGCGGGAAGGCTGTCCTTCAGAAAGCCTTTACCATGGCATTAGGAATTATCAGTATTACGAGTGTCTCAGCTTTCCATATGAGTCTTCCACTTAAAAATACTGTCTCCCACTCCTTCTCCCCCACTCCCTGCAAAAAGCTGGGGGTTGCTCAGTCCCAGTGAGTCATGTGCAGAACGACCTCCAGTAGTAACGTGCTCCTTCACACCTACACATCACTTCACAACCCCATCATCACTGTGTCCTAAATTTTCACACAGCTTACTGCTATGGGGTTGCAGAGGTACAATGTATGACACTAAGCTACTTCCATTGCTTATGCATACACTGAAATGATTCCAGTCAGTGTCAGCTGTGCCGACTTCTCAGGTCTGACAGCACTTATTTTTGTCCCAATAAGAGCAGGCAGACCCATGAGAGAGGTGACCAGCAAGCCTTTTACACATTTCCGAGATGAAAATGGACCTTCATGTCTTGTGTGTTATCAAGATAGTTTATAAAGGAATTGAGTATAAGGACAGTTGAAGCAGAAATATTGCAAGTATGCACCTGCATTTGTATTTTTATTCAATGCTGTACCAATGTTTCGATACGCCGTGGGGAAATCTGTTGAAGTTTTGTGGACTCTTATGGACAGAGCAAGACGCAGACTGGACTGCTTTTCTAGGAGCAACAGTGGCACCTAGTGGTTAATAATAACAGTTCTGTACCTGTGTTCAGAAAAGGCGTGAAACCCAGAAGGTACTTGATACAATGACTTGTTAAGCTGGGTATCGTGGGTTCATGTCTACATGGCATATGACAAGAAATGACATATTACAGCAATGTCACACTGAATGTGTTTGGAGGGAATGGGAGAGGCCAGGGCCAGGTGGTAAGTTCAAAAACTTGAAAGATAACTTTGCAACAAAATTTGTTCAGAAATTAGAAAATCTGCCTTCTGTCCACTGTGTCATGTGTTTCTAAATATAACCTCAGGGGCCTGTCTTAACTTTTTCAGTTTTTCTCTTATAAAGAAGGTGGAAAATGCAATTTCCCATTTCATTCCCTTAGTCTTACAGCCTCTAATCAAATTTTACACACGTCTTTTTGATGAAGGAATGGCAGAAACATAGGGGTATCCTTGACCTTAGTAATACTAAATAATACTAAAATAATACTTTTTTAGCTCTAGAAGAAGTGGCCAATCTTTCTTACACAATGATACTAGCAGAAGCTAGAGTTCAAACTACTCACTCTCATTTTACTTTTTCGAAAGTCATTCTGGCCACACAAAACCCAGTCATTTTGTCTTCAACAGGTACCAAGCCCCAGAATGAAGTGGTGCCCAACACATCTGCAGCGTCAGAGAGGAACAAAGCTGTTTCCTCCCAAACTTTTTCTCCTATGCCTTAGTAGTAGTCTTACTACTTTTTCTTCTCTGGTGCAAGTCCAAAGCCACCAGTGATAGATTGCTAGGAATTATGAGCATGCTTCAAATTCAACACTGGGCAGAAAATAAAGGAAGATAAATCTCAAGTGCATTCTTGGATATTTTCACTCAACTAGCTTCCTGAGATGTCTGAATATGATGCTGAGACTTGAGCTGCAGTTTATAGATTGTGTGAAGGGCATCTAAAAAGAGACTTCAGCTGCAGTTTATAGATTGTGTGAAGGGCATCTAAAAAAAGATAGCCACAACATCGTTCACAATCTCTTCGCAGCAGCTGTAGGTGAAAAGCACTGGCTAAAGCTAGCTGCAGTTTAAGTGAGGCTGAGGGTAAGTTGTGAAACCATCTTTGGGCACAGTCTTGCATGCTGCTGGTCCCATGTCTTGTATCAGTCATCTCAAGAAACAATGCTTTAATGGTTTTTTTAATGTAGGTTGATCAGCTGAAACAGACATAACCCAGGAGCAGATTAGAGCTAAACAGGGAAGAGAAAGCATCCCATTTAATTCCACTGTCAAAAAGGAGCTCAGTGAACTGAATTTTGTTCCAGCTTTCTTTTGCTTAACCCTAGATATCCTACATAAACAAATAGGTCTGTTAGAAGATCAGGATTTCTTTGCTGCATTAGTAACCCGTTCCTAAAACATGCAATATGTCAGCTGTAAAAGAAAACTGAAGTGCAATTGTGAGGAGAAATTAATTTCTCCAGTTGTATTAGAGCTGTTACTTCAGATAGAACTCCTGACCCTTAACTGTGCTAAGTTTTGCTCTAAAGAGAGCTTTATGGAACAGTAAGATTAAATATATACATACCAAAGATCAAGTAGCTGTTATGGTATTTGTTGATAAAACAGCTTAGTGCCATTCCAGTTAAGAGACTGTTTACTTGGGATTGTCGGTTTGGTGAGTGTCTCAGCTTTCCATATGACTTTTGTTTGTATGTGTGTTGGTATGGAAGTCATATGATGTATGGTTCCCCCAAGGCAGACCAAAATCAACTGTAATGTATAATTAGTTTTTTTGTTTAGATTTTGAGGTACTAAGGTTTAGAGAATTTCAGAGATGGAAAACAATTTCAGGTATCTATTTTGTGTTCTTTTTAAGAGGATCTAGGTAACATACTGTGTGAATTCAAAAAGCAGCCTGATGGATGGCTTCAATTTATGTTGTAGCAGCCACTACAATCAACTCAAGCTCTGTTAGGAAGCGAAGAAAGAGCAATGGCGATTAATGCCATTTTCAAAACAAAACAAAAAAAGCCTTAAAAAAATGGTGACAAATGGATCTGCTTGATGCAAGAAAGGAGAAACTCAAGTCTGAAATAGTAGTTATTGAAAGGACTGGAGCTATTAGTATCACTAATCAGACAGGTCTGAAAATTTTGCAGTAGGGCCTCAGTCTTTGAAGGCAAAACAAAACTTTTTTCACTTTTGTTCTTTAACATATCACCAGGAAGCAGTGAAAAGCTCCGTTTTAGGTGTGAGAGGTTACAAAAAATTTATAGCATTTAGCTCTAAGTCATATACCATAATGTGCCCACCCCACAAAAGTAGCTCATGTCAGAGCTAGCACGGCCATCTGCAAAAGACAAAGAAATTTCAGTTGTCTTGTAAAGCAAACTTTGAAAAATATTAAGCTTAAAATTCCCTTGGGCATTCAGTGTTTTTGTGGAGGCATATACACATCACTTAGAGCAGTAGTTTTAACTGCCAACGATCCTTTAATGTTTTTATAAGCATATATTTATTCACAGATACATCTGGGTAATCATATGCATTAATGGTACATTAACTAAGAAATAGTTTTATTGTCTTTATTTTTAGTCTTATGTTCTAAAACACCAGGGTGTTTATGCTGAACTTGGTATTGTTACATGGTGCCGGCATTATTGCACCATCTGACTCTATAGCCATTTGCCTTTCTACATATGTTTGATTTTGGAAAGTAATTATAGGTCCAATCTGTTAACCCTCACAGCCACCCAACTGAATACGATTAAAGCCTTTTCTGTTGATTTTACTGGGCACTGGACCAGCCAGATCTTGGATAAATATAGCCCTTTCTTTCAAGAGAGATCAGCTCCTTGTGTATATTCAGTCACATCCACACACTTACGGTCTTACCACCATTTGCTTGCAGAGCAATTCAACTGCAGTATCTTGCTCCTTCACTACTGTCTGCAGAGCCATTTCTGAAGCTCCATGTACTCAGTCCTGCTCCAGACTGAGATCAGTGAAGTGCAACAGGCATTACTGAAAGCAAAACCTTTATATATTTGAGAATTATATGTAGTTCTGAAAATCCAGCGGTAACCTGAATTTTAGATTCAAGATGACTTTGCAACATCAGCTATTACCAAACCCATGTTTTACTTGTGAAACAAATGTACTTGATCTGCAATTTAATGAAAGATAAACGTGGAACTCCATACTTGTGTAATTTATTTTTGGATTAAAGCCAAATTGAAATAATACAGGTGATAGGCTAGGCTGTGAAATCCATATTTATGAAAATCCTTTCAGATTTAATGTTTGCAACATTTATTTATGAAGAATTATTATGATACTTACATTTACATTGGCAGTTTATATGTAGATCTTATTTAACCTATTTCATTTTGCTCCTCTTTCAAATTGTTTATTTTTTCTCTATTTTGTAGTAGTTTTACCTCTCATCGTAGAATACAAATAAATGAGATTAAACCACTCTTTCTTATGAATAAGAGACATCCCTACACAGCTTCCACTTCTGTGGGATACATTAAATGGTCCTATGTAGTGGACAGCAGTATTTACTCTCTTCCTCTTCAGGTGCTGCAATAGCTGTGAACTTGTCTGGAAGGCATAGTTTCAAGTGGTTTTAATGGGTTTGGGAGATTGCATATAATTTCTCCCCGCAGGGGCTGACCTCCATAGGAAATACTCGGCTAAGTTAGGAAAGGTGCATCATTCCCAGCATTGCGGGTCCATCGTACTCTCATGCCTCCTAACCCGTAATGCAGGTATGTTTTGTGACGCACCACACAGGCTTTGATCCTGACACCACATCAGGCACGTGGCTGGAGAGCACTGTGGCATCCTTCCAGTCCATAGGCATAGCACCTTCTCCTTTGAAGCCACAGGATGAGACAGTACGGTGCATGGGCAGCTCTTGTGCCAACAGAGATACTCTCATCTGGAAGTAGGGAAGCACTCTACGGAGCCACAGTATGCATGCACTGGTAGAGGCTGTAGACAGAAAGGATCTTCTAAAATCCTGCAAAACCTGGAAGTTTCCAAATTTGGAGCATGTTCTGCAACTGTCATCCCAAGAAGTGTGCTTTGGCCTTACCTCAGTGGCTTGGGGTAATGTACCTTAAAGAATCCCAAGCAGGGGAATCCAGAGAACGTTTCAGGTGAATTGAGAACCTTTGCATCCCAGGGGAATTGTTGGCAGAAGGAGTCTGTTTCTTACAGGTTCTTGCACATTACTGATACTAGACAATGCAGTGTTGTTTCCTGTATCAACACTTTTTGTCATACGCTATTGCCTACTATTCTAGTGGCAGATATAAGGATTAAGTGGAGTAATTTCTGCCCTTTGAAAGAAAGTCAGCAATGTGCTGCATCTCCACATGCGCTTAGGATGGACAGAAAGCCATGTACATCAATCCTGGTAAAGAGGTAGCCCCAAGGAGCACAATAGAAAAATCTCTCTTTTAAAGACCTCAGCAGAAACTTTTGGTTCTCAATGTACTCTGAGAACTAACAGTATGGAGAAAGATTAAGACTGAAAGTAAAAACCTTTCGTGCTTAACTCAACTCCCCTACAGTATCTAGAGTAGACAAAGAACCTAGGTAGTCCTTTCTTCTAAAATTTTAAAATATGCTCACAAGGCAGAAAAAGTTCTTGTTGTAAAAACTTTTACTAATTGTTGTAATATCAAATGTAACACTATGGTTTGATCAGCCTGGCCACAAGAAGTCTTTTTTGAGGGGGGGAACAAAAGAAGGTAAAATACAAGATTAATTTCTAATAGCAATAGCCATTATTCTCTTTACACAAACATCTTACTGGTTAATCTGCAGGCTGAAGGAACACATATGAGGAAGGTGTGTGGCATATACTTTGATGTGGTGTTTTGCGAAGGCAGAGGGCACTGCTGGAGAAGTAGATGCCAAAAAAAACCTCTGAAGGTTGTTCAAGCCATTTGAAAAGAAAAACCTGGCAGAGGAAATAAAAATTTAAACTAAATTAAAAAAAAAATCCCAAACAACAAACACTTAGAAAAAAACTCCAGAAGGGAAACAGCAGGTTGGCTACAGAGGCGAGCAGGTGTTGCTCCCAGGGGAAGAACTGAATAGTTATCTTCTACTATGAATCAGCCAAAACAGAAGTGACGATAAACACAGACACACACCATCCTCCAACATTTAGTGTTGCTGAACGATGTGACATCTTAAAAGGAAAAATTAAAAGGAGAGAACTGTGAGCCCAGAAGTCTTTTAAATGTGCTCTCTCTGATCCTAGCCACATTGGTTTGGTGAGTGTCCTACAGCATTTTCTTTTATGCAGTCCTTTTCTAAGAATTGTTGAAGAGGATATGAACAAGTTGATTACAAACTGAACTTTTCTTCCAAATTTGCTAGGAATTTTACTCAAATACTATTTTTCCTCAGACTTGGCATTAAAGTCACCTAATGAAATGTCCTTCTAGTCTGCAACTTGAAATATCCAGATGAAGGACAAATAATGATGCTTAAAAGACTCTTTTCATTAAATATTGCAATAACATTGTTTTGCAATTGTTACATAAATCTAGAAAAAAATAGATTTCATTTGTATATTATGTTACTTTTCCTTCCTGATCCTAGAGATGAATTTCCAAAGTTTGAATTAAGAATACAAAAAATTGTATTGAAATTAAAAGAGCAAAATATCAAGAATTCTAATTAGAACCCAATTCCCCAGTATATAAGTGTTTTGAATTTACTTGGAAGCATTCTTATTGAATTTGGTAGGATTATGGATGTGTCAATTCAGCTTTTAGTTCTTATTTCTAGCTGAGTTTATTAGTAATCATACTAAGATTTCTAACAAGCCAGACGAGAGCTAAGCATTATGAGCTTATTTTTCCTGAGAAGTTTAATATGTTGTCTGGTGTAGCTAATCATGCACAGGATTAGAAAGCCTGGCAGGAGAGTTTAAACACGCTGTGGATAAACTATTAAATTCCCATCAAAGATACTGGAAAGCTGCCTATTGATTTCAACAAGCCTTGGACTGGGCCTGAAGACTTACTTATGCCTCAGACCTTTCTTATGCTTGCTGTGTTTGAACACAGGTAGGCTCTTTTACAGCTACACTGGGAGGCTGATTAGATGTTAACCACTTCCTTGGTGGTTGAGGAAAAAGATAGATGCACAATATGAAGAGTAATTGTGCCACCTTGTGAAACAATACTGTGGTTGCAGTCTGATGGTTTCTGGCAGCATTTCATTATAATTCAAACCATCACGCAATATCTTCAAGATCAAGTTACCATTACACTATTTTATTTTATAACTTTTATTAGAAAAGCTTTTAGAAGAAGCTGCTTCTCTGCTTGCTTTCTGAATTACTTGCTGAAAATTCCATTACAGCTTTGAAAACATTATCTTTTACCTGCTGATTTCCTGTCATATGTAGCTGGAATAAGTGGTGCAAAGAGCAGATAGTTCTTGATAGCAGTTGTTTTTCCAAAATAGTTGTAGCTTCAGCAAAAATATCAACCAATTTATATAAAGTGTCTTGTCCAGACAATCTAGAATTTTGAGGGGAAAAAACAACAAACCAACCAACCAAGCAACTATTCTAAATGCATAGGGAATTTTCTAAGGGAAAAGTTAAATTGTGTGGTTTATCATTTTATATTGCATTCAAGAACGCAAAAAAATTTCAAAGCAATATGAAAAAAACTTTTTTGATTTACAATTTATGACGATTGTGTGAGTAAAAGTATGTGCATGAAATATCAGTCACTAAATCAGTTCAGCAAACTTCTACAAGGAAACAGTTCCTCTATTTTAAAAATACATCATATAGAAGAAATACATCATGATTTTTATCATCATTGTTTAACTATAATAGGAATAGGAGATTGGATTAGTAATGTTTGAAACCTGTGTTCGGCTGAAGACAACCCAACAGTTAAAGAGTCATCCCATATTTCCTTTTCACCTTTTCATTTGATTAATGAGTAATTTGTGGCATATTTTGGCTACTCAGTTATCCAGGACACGGTGGCCCAAATTCAGCAGAATATATTCTTTTTAGCACAGAAGCAATCCTAATGGAACTAGGACATTAGATTCTAGACATCTCAAAAGAAAAAAGTGTAGAAGGTTCATTTTGTGCATAAAATTAAGAAGATGCCACAAAATGTTTCTTTATAATGGCTGTATCATTTGAAAATGTCAGAGCTGCTGCAAAGTTGAAGTACTGGTTTATATTTGGAAGCCCAGGTTCCAAATCACTAGTATGCGTATTAAGCTTGTTGTGATTATGGAAAGGATATGTTTGAAATTATGTCCACTTTAACTTTTCTTAATAAGAAAGTTCATAATTTTCTTAAGCCTAAACACATTTAAACATAGCTCGAAATAGTTTACCAGCTGAATGAATCTTTACACTTAAGCGGAAGCAGTTACAGTGAAGAGAGAAATTACAAAATTCAGAATTTGTGACTCATGCATTTAGCAACTAACATTCTCAGAACAATGGCTTCAAGTGTGAGGTCTGGCAAATTTGCTTTGCAAAATCCTGCTGCTTACACAGCTACTTGTATTTTATGCAAAATTTGTGAAGAAGTTCGCTTATTGGGAAAATGCCATTTACACCACCTTTAAACATCATAATGTAACAAACTGCAGAGAAAATCCAAGACTCAGAATAGTTCGTCCATTTAGTTTGTGGCCTTGTGGTGAGAGTGCAGAAAATTTACAGATTTACAGTCTCATGCCACAAGTTTCAAAGAGGTATCTCCACACGGGCAAGCTTTTAAAATTTCAGGTGATCATAAGACAAACATGACTAAATTCCTCTGATGATAAAATAAGCCTATGTGTCTTATTTTCATTTGAATTATCTTGACTACGGCTGTCTCCAAGAACTGTGGCTATGCAAAATTTGGGTTAAAGCAAAAAGGCTTTGGATTTCAAAGGTAGTTGTTAGTCAGGCTCCTGTCCTGCACAGGAACCCCTCCTTCCAGGCTGGAAGATGCAAGGCTGATGACAGTAGGCTGATCCTGGTAAATTTTCATTTCATTTCTACTAAGTCCATTGTTACCCAGGGTATAATGCCCCTTTAAAGCATTTGGCTTTGCTCTGCCCTGCTTGGTGACAGATCCTTCAGAGCTCCAGCTAAATAGCATTAAATAGCACTTAAATCACTCTCTGTGCAGTTCTGACAGGGACACTAACTTGGCTCAGAGTAAAGCAGTCTGTTTGAACTGCTCTGCTTCAAGGCAGAATGTCAAGGTGTTATTTTAGGTGAAACAGACAGTGTTCAGGGCCCACAGAGAAGTCAGTGAGCATACTTTTTAGTGTCTTCCTGTGAGCATCCTGACTTCATGTAGGCTAGAAAATTCAAATGGCTCCTAATCTTTCTGTTTGGTCTTAAACAAAACTGTAGCCTTTGGCTGAGGTGATGAATGAATTACCATGCCGTACCATTATTAAAAAACAAAAAAACCCCAAACAGCTTCATGTGCCATGTGGTATCTTGTGCGTCTGAGCTGCTGTGGCATATGTGGCTGCCACAGCAGAAGGGGGCTGCAAAGATCTGCAAGTGCTCTGTGGACAAAGGCAGGAAATTTCCACTGGGGAAAGAAGGATAAATTGCTGATTCCCCTTGATTAACACACCAACGACCTAGAAATCATTCCTCAAATAATCTATTCCGTCACTTCCATTATGCAGTCTTTCCAGATGGCTGGGACCAGGGCACTTCAGGAGTGGTACAGAGGGGTACCACCTGGCCACCCAAAGTAAAGTGCCATGCAGAGTCCTGTGGGAGGGAATGAACTGCTCATTTTGGCTGGACTGATAAGACTGACTGTGTTGGCTGCCAAAGCTTACACTCTGTCATTTTCCTCAATCAAATCTTTTAAAAAGGAAGAAGCAAAAAAGGAGAGCCAACAACCAACCAAACCAAACTTTGTGAAGCTGGAGATACATACACCTGAAGGCATGGCTGTGCAGTACAGTGGGAAAATACTCAAGGAGGGGAGACAACCCTTTCTTCCCTATTCTGGGACATGGACAGTAAACAACTCTTGACATCATCATCAGAAGATATTTTTACATGAACGTTAGTGGTTCAAGTCTATTATTAGCTAGATTTGTCCTTATTTCACCAGTAATAGTAAATAAGAAAGCAAGGAATCAGGATTCCTTTGCCCTTGCTGTGTCTATATCACTAATCCTTATTTCTGGCTTCTTTCATTCAAGTAATCAATACTAGGAATTTCAACGCTAGAGCTTATATTTCTCATCTAACAACTTTTTTTCTCTTAATGATATTTTAAACAGATTTCAGCTATTCAGCAGCTAATGAAATCTAAGACCGCATCCAATAAACCATGCCCTGTCATTTGCAGCCTTTAGCTGCTGCTGTGGTAAGAAAGGTGATTAACATGCTAAAACAATTGATACTTAAATCAATAAGTATAGCTCATAAGTATTTTTCCTTAGACCAGTTGAACACACACCAAAATCCCTACTACTGCCTTGAGAGCAGCATTCCCCAAACAACACAAGCATGCACAGTTTATTTGCTGGAGAAGAGCATTTTCTATAGGTTGACCTCCCTATTCTGATGTAAAGGTACTGACGTCAACTCTGCTCATACTCCATTTTTTCCCAAAGTGATTTCCTGAGCAGAGGGGAAGCAGAGGATTCCTTATCTGTCTTTTGCAATGTCAGACAGGAAATTATAGATTCTATTGAAGATTTAAGATTTGCCATTCTCTTTCATTTATTTCGCTTCGCTCTTCTAATCCTGAGATAGAAGGAAAAGTCATATCATCACCTTCAATACACTCAGTGATTCATCTCTTCTGTTTTCAGAGTTATATTTGAAAGCCATTTTACACTGAAGAGTGCTCAGCGTGCTGCTTTATGCTTAAATGCTAGCTGACAGATTCAACGTAACAAAACGAGCCTCCCTTTCAAGGAAGCAGACAGTAGCATGGGGGGTGTTTTGCTTTTTTTTTTTTTTTTCCGCATTAGAAGAGAACCCACCACTGACACTTGTTTTCAGCAGTGATACACTACAGAATTGGCAGGCTTGAATAAGCTCAGAGCACTGCCAGGCAAAAATCCCTTGCGAGGTAAAGGAAGCAAAAAAGTGGTTCCTTGAAGAAACAATGCCAGGGGAAGAGAAAGAAATTCCTGTAATGTGCATTTCCAGTGCACCCACTGTTATGTGCAATAGCAGAACAACCTGACTTAATTGTACATTCTTTATTGCCTTAAATAAAAGAAAGAAGGATGTAGAAAGTGAAAAATAAGCCAAATTACTGAAGACAAGGATGAAAATGTCATCAAGCATCCAGGAACCAAGAGGATGCAAAGTAACAACAGATGTCAGAGGTAACAAGAACTTATTCTGTAGGCACACAGAAAGTGTGTGTAGGGAAGCAATGATGCTGAGCAGGCCAAAAGCCATGCATGTGACCACTCATTATATCTTTGTTTCCTTTAAAATGCCATCATATTTATCTTCTCCATTAATTTTCACTGAAGGGGCTGTTTGTGAACTGGTTGATAACACAGAATATATCAGCACCAAAGACATAAGAATTCAGTTTATAATAGGGAAGGAAGATATCAGAGGGAGCCCTTACAAAAGTTAGGTGTTGCTAAGGTTGGTTGAAACTGCAAAGCTTCATCTTAGGATGCTTGGAGAACTGGGAAGCAGCTGTAAAGCCAGAAGTTATCTCAGCATAGTGAGTTTGGTGAGATGCCAAGAGAACAGAAAAGGACCAATATAACTTTGGTGTTTAAAAATTGATCAATTTGCCTAACTATGGTTTCTAGAGAGAATAACCTGAAGCAAAACCATAACCTGAAGTAAAGACATAACGAGAGCTGAGAGTGGAAAGCTCTCCTGAGCACGGGGCTCTCCTGAGCACAGGAGGCTGTGCTTGGCCCATCTCTGCTGTTGACAACAACAAAAACATGTCCTGAAAAATTAAGGTGCTTCATAGTATCAGATTAGCATTTCTCAAAGATGACTCAGGTTAAGTCACTCAAAAATCATATTAGAGTAGGGGGAATTCAAGATATTATTCTTGGTACCAGTTCTTTGACTACGTTCAGATTTCTAAGGTCCTCTACTGAGACTGACATTGAAAACTAAGAGTCTGCACTGATGATTTTACTTTAAAAGCACTCCACCTTAGTTCTGGCCAGGAGCTCCCATCTGCTCTCTGTCTCACAGGACCTCAGTTTTTCCTTCTAGTTCCATTGGGTACCTCTGTAGTACTTGTACACTCTCCTGAATTTGGATGAATTTTTCCAAAGATTTCTGTTGAGCTTTCTATGTGGAGGCCCTAATGCCCTGCCGGAGCAAGTGATTTTCTGCCATGTCAATGCTGTACATGCCACTCTTTGAGCCTGTGCAATAAAATGTTCTTGTGCTCATTTCTGGCAAGCATTTGCTGGTACATTGACAGCAATGAATTCTTTCCAAAAAGCTATCTTCCTTGCCTGCCATTTCCGTATCTAGGTCATCAGCACAGTACCTGCAATAATATATTTTAACAGCAGTCTCCAAAAGAAAAGCCACTTTATTAGTGTTGGAGTTCAGTTTGGAGTTACTGAAATTTTTATTTGAGGTGTGCAATTTCACGATGTCGTAGGAGAAAAGGATTGGTTTTATATTTGTAGGCTTTGTTAGCATTAAGTTTTGTCAGGGTGCATTTCATACCAAAAAAAAATTTAATTCACAATAACAAAGTTAAATTTTTTTTGTTGAGGGTTTGGTTTTGGGATTTGGGGTGGTTTTTTTAAATATGAAGAATGGAAAGATAAAATGAAAGATCAGCCCTCAAAATTGGAGATTAGCATTCATCTTCCTGGTTCTTCTGTTATTTCTACCTCCAAAAAAAGTATCAGATTAAGCTTTGAAGGAAAGCTTAAGGATTTAAGATGTTTTAAGAAACTATACCATACAATAGTAATCACACATATGTTCCCTGGTTTGCTGCCAGTATTTTTATCGAGGGAATAGCAGTTTGCTTAAGACTTCACTTTTATTTTAAGATGAATTATCATCTGAGAATGCTAGCTGTAGATGAAGAGCTTATACTAAGTGGAAAGCAAATCTGTGTTATGTCATCAAAAAAGTCCTTTTCTAATGTAATAGAGCTTATGGCCTTGCTTGGTGTGTTAATATTCTTCTGGATGAAAAATTGGAACCCAACCAATGTAAATGGTTGGATGTAAATTAGAACCCAACCGGGTAATTATAATGCATAGCAGTTACAGTCAATTACTTTATAAAACCAACTTGTATATTCTTTTTTTTCTTTTATTTTATTTTGGAACTCCGAAGCCAGAGGCCTTAGAAGGCAGAACCAGGCTGCAAGGCAGAAGAGTCTGCTACTACTTGCCGAAAAAGAAGGGAGTATCTAGGTTTTGGGCATGTTCTGCCAACATAATTAAAGCAGAACAAGATCCTTATTTATGAGCATCATGCTGAATTACTCAGAACTCCTTCATTTTCTTTTTCTGGAATGGAAAGTAAGCAATTTTGTTCTTTAGCATCACCACATGCATGAAGTGACATGTGCAAGACCAGTCAAAATTATTCACCTCTTTACAGAGTGTAAGGAAAAAAAAAAAGAAAAAATACACAAACACCTACTGCTTTCTTGTGAGAAGCAGCACGGTGATAATTAAGTCAGTGTCTCTGCCAGGCAGCTCTCGGCTCCTGCCACGTTCCTACAATAGCTCAGGACCAGGATCTGCTCACCCAGGAGCTGGGTGAGAATTTAGCAACAGCAGGAGACACTGACTTCCAAGGAGTCCCAACTCCCTGCTTCTCAAAGCAGCCCTGGACCATTGCTTAAGAGCACCTGGTCACCTGCATCCTGCCTCCAAGAGCATCATATTTCAGAGTCTATCTATTGTCACCAGTCTTTTCTCATTTATTTTGGAGTCTGTTCATTTAAAGGCATAATGGCTACTTTCTGAGGTCTCTTGCCCTAACAAAAGCTGTAGAAAACTTTCAACTGGCTCTTTGTTGTAGCTGCTGGTGTATCTTACCTGCAGCTGGCAAGACACTAGCTGAGGTAGTTCAAAGTAGCAAGCCAGTCTCTAGAGAATACTGAGTCGCCTGTGGTGTGAATATGGTGCACTGAAAAGACGTGTCAGAGAGCTACAAAAATATACAGAATGATTTTGAAGCCCAAGTGTGCTTGCCAAACTTGCATAATGACAATGTGCAGCATTAATACAAACTGGCTTGCACTGGAAGCAAGCTGTGGATGTAGCTGGCTCTGTAAACTTGAACTTTGGCAGGTAACCAAATACACTGTTGGCATATTCAGATATAACCAGGATGGATCAGTAAGGGTGAAGCTAACTTTGTCTCAGAAAAGAAACTTGAAAAGAATCCTGTATCTATACTGTAAAAGAATGATTTGTCTCACAACAGCTCTGCTGAAGTTAAGACCAACTTCCTGGGCACCCTGACATCCTCTCTGGACATCATGTATGAAAGGAAAAATAAACAAACTCCTGAACCACTTAACATTTTTATGAGAAGGACATTATTCTGATTCATTAGCAGGAATCCTAACACGTGCCCCAAGTTCTTATCAAGTTTTAAAGGCACAGCTAGAAGAGTGACTCCTAATAGAAGGGAAAAACAGAGAGCAGGCAGAGAAAGCCTCCTGGACTTTACTATTTGTCAATTAAGTTTAGTATACCACTGTGCTATTAAGGACAGAATTTAGCTCTTTTTAGTTTGCATAACTTTATAATGGATGCCTTCCTCATCATCTCACTGATGAACAGCTTCCTCAAATAGATTCTGCTGATATGATCAGTAACAGCTTATTCTTCAATATTTCATAAGCACGCGTCAGCAGTTTACTTAATTACTAGATATGAGACTGACTTTGAACACTAAATAACTCCTGATAATTCACAGAAATACATACCATTTTGGTTTTGGTGAGCTTACCTGGTTTCTCACCCTTATGGTCCACATCACTGTGCTCAATAATGAAGGCAAAATGGATTAAGAAAACAACGGCCAAAAGAAGTTTTATTTTCAGCAAGCATACAGCCTCCAGTCATAACATGTAAAAACATTTGCAGGTGAGAAAGTGGGGGGGGGCTTTTTAGTTGTTTAAAGAGACAGGATACCATCTCCCTGGAGTGAGCTTATCCCACTACAAGTTTCAGCAGGAGCAGGCAGAGACAGCCAAGGCTGCCTGCCTGGTTTCCCCCAGGTGCAGCAGCCCTGGCTGCAGGGCTGCCCCACTCCCCAGGCAGCCGGTACGGCCTGCCAAGCTGCTGCAGCGTCCAGCTGCCCAGCTCCTCGTCTGAGCTGCCTGTCCAGCCATCAGGGTGCCTGCACCCCCGTGTGCCCTGGGCAGCCCCAACTCGCAGCTGCATGGGAGGTGCAGCTTCCCAGACCGCTGTGTAATTCACAGGTTCGTTTCCAGCTGCCAATGAGTTAGTTACACAGCACAACATCTCAAAAGGCCACTTCCTCACATATTCTTTCCCAAGAAAGTGGGTTTACCACTGGAAAGGGATGTTCAGCACAGATCCTTAAAAAGCAAACTGAAGTCATGTGATGGTCTCCAGCTGGCACCCTGGTTGCTTTCCCTTGCTGCTTGATCGCCAACCTTCCTCAAAGAAGGAGCAGTAGCAGTTGTTAGCAATGCGTAACAAGGGACTAATGCCATCTGGTTCGCAAGTACTATGCTTCGGGTCTTGTCTGTCTTAGTATACCCTAATTACTGCTTAAGAACTTCTTAAGCAAAATTGTTCTTGACACCAGAGATTTTCTGCTTCGGATGCTGGAAAAAACACATCACCTATTCCTTTTAGGAGGTAACAGCTTCACAAGGCCAATGGTTTTTTGTGTATACACACACAGAGGTATCTATCTATCATATATATGTATATATACATATACCTACCTTCATGCATGTATGCATAAGGATGCATGTATCGCCAGACTTCATTGGAAAATGCACTGTAACCTGGGAAGCCCAGACACTTGTTCTGGGTAGCCCTGAAGGTGAAGCTTGCCCCCAAATTGACAACTGGGCAAACTGTTTATGTGACTGAATATGTCATGGGGTCACTCCTAAAAGAAAAAAAAAAAAGAAAATGCACTGGACAGCATGCCTTGAGCCAGAGGTACACATGACTGAGCCTTCAAGAAATGTTACTGGCATCACACAAATGTAAAGGTTGCTGGTAGCTCACGGCCGCCAGGATGCAGAGCGAGGAGTGCCAGGCCCATTCACAGCTTCTAACTGGCCCATCATCTCGATCGTTATCTCTAAACTGAGGGGAGCAGGGAATACTCTACCCTGATGGAAGGAGATCTCAGAATGGAAGCAGGTTTTTTTGGTGGTAGAGTTGCCTTGTGAAAACAAGGTCACTGACTCCTCACTTG
Source organism: Haliaeetus albicilla (assembly GCF_947461875.1). Lineage (NCBI taxonomy): Eukaryota > Metazoa > Chordata > Aves > Accipitriformes > Accipitridae > Haliaeetus > Haliaeetus albicilla. The sequence goes on from NC_091516.1 coordinate 38,311,530, forward strand.
TCATGGGGGTATGGACACAGCACTGAGGAAAGTATCTGACCAAGGCATGTACAGTTAAAAGTAGTCGTATGGTAAAATTTAACGGGTGTAACTATATAGATCCTGCTGTCGCATACCTTTATTTTTCTTTGTCAAGAAAACCCCAAGGACTCTCACTTCAAGGTCAGATATGCATTTAGCTCCTTAGTGAATTCTCTTCCTCGGCAGTTTGTTATGTATTGCAACATTCATTTCCACACAACATTACTGCTATAAACCCTAGGTTTTACTCATTTGTTTTCTACTGCCTGGGGATTTGAAAACTTGCCAATTTAATGCACTGGCATCCAGACTGCAAACAGTATCTTTACTCCATTTGCTAGAGCTCATTCTTCTCTGGTTTGGAGCTTCACATAATCTTATACTTCAGACCTACTTACTCCTAATGTTTTATATTTTTGCCCATATGCACAAAGCCAGAGCTGCTGTTGTATCAGCTCATTCAATTCTAAATGCCTTGTTCGGGATTTATTCTTGTTCTAAGTATAGATCACTTTGTGTGTCACATTTCAACCAGGGACAAAGCCAGATTTAATGTCATGGCTGACTCTTTATCCTCAGCTTAATCTTAACAAATTAGGAGGTTTCCCCTTTCCCTTCTCATTATTTTATTTTTAAACAGCCTGATTAAAAAGGTCTCTCACATCATATTATACTGAAAACTGTGCTATATCATAACTTAATATTGCAGCATATCAGAAGTTTTGATGGGGTGCAATGAAGATACAATAACTTGTCAGACCTTTAGAGCAACACAGATCATTTCAGAGCAAAATAGAGCTTTCCTGATTTGAATTTTTCCCACATACCTGACACAAATGGTTCTGAAATTCAGTGCAGTTAATCTTAAGAGCAGCCTTAAAAAAAAAAAAAAAAAAAAGAAACAGCACTTTCAGGTCTTGACTGTGTAGATTACCCACATGTCAATTTACTAATACTTGGTTCAGCTCACTTCTGCTTGAACTGGGGCAGCATTCATGATGTTGCTCATTAAAAAGAAAGAGAAATAATGCAAATTTAAAGATTGAAGGCCCTGTGCTTATTTTACCCTAACACCTACTTTTATAATGCACACAGTCATAATAGAATGATAGAATGGTTTGGGTTGGAAGGGACCTTAAAGATCATCTAGTTCCACCCGCCCTGCCATGGGCAGGGACATCTTCCACTAGACCAGGTTGCCTAAAGCCCCATCCAACCTGGACTTGAACACTTCCAGGGATGGGGCATCCACAACTTCTTTGAGCAACCTGTTCCAGTATCTCACCACCCACACAGTAAAGAATTTTTTCCTAGTATCTAATCTAAATCTACTCTCTTTCATTTTAAAACCATTATGCCTCATTCTATTGCTACACTCCCTGTTAAAGAGTCCCTCCCCAACTTTCCTGTAGGTCCCCTTTAAGTACTGGAAGGCTGCTATAAGGTGTCCCCAGAGCCTTCTCTTCTCTAGGCTGAACAACCCCAACTCTCTCAGCCTGTCCTCTTATGGGAGGTACTCCATCCCCCTGATCATCTTCATGGTCCTCCTCTGGACCCACTCAAGCAGCTCCATGTCTTTCTTTTGTTGGGGGCCCCAGACCTGAACACAGTACTCCAGGTGGGGTCTCAGGAGAGCAGAGTAGAGGGGGAGAATCACCTCCCCAGGCTGCTGGCCACACTTCTTTTGATGCAGCCCAGGATACGGTTGGCTTTCTGGGCTGTAAGCAATGTTGCTGGCTCATAATCTGTTTTTCATTCACTAATACACCCAAGTCCTTCTCCTTAGGGCTGCTCTCAATCCAGTCATCACCCAGCCTGTATTTGTGCTTGGGATTGCCCTGACCCATGTGCAGGACCTTGCACTTGGCCTTGATGAACTTCATGAAGTTCATACAGGCCCACCTCTCAAGCCTGTCAAGGTCCCTCTGGAAGGCATCCCTTCCCTCCAGCGTGTTGACTGCACCACACAGCTTGGTGTCCTCAGCAAACTTGCTGAGGCTGCACTCGATCCCACTGTCCATGTCACCAAAAAAGATGTTAAACAACACTAGTCCCAATACCAACCCCTGAGGAATGCCACTCATCACTGCTCTCCACTTGGACATCCAGCTGTTGACTGCAACTCTTTGAGTGCAATCATCCAGCCAATTCCTTATCCACTGAGTGGTCCGTCTGTCAAATCCATGTCTCTCCAATTTAGACACAAGAGCGTCATGTGGGGCAGTGACAAATGCTTTGTACAAGTCCAGGTAGATACATCCGTTGCTCTTCCCTTATCCACCAATGCTGTAACCCCATCATAGAAGGCCACCAAAATTGTCAGGCACAATTTGCCCTTAGTGAAGCTGTGTCAGCTGTCACCAATCACCTCCTTATTTTCCATGTGCCCTAGCACAGTTTCCAGGAGGATCTGTTCCACAATCTTGCCAGGCACAAAGGTGAGACTGGCTGGCCTGTAGTTCTCTAGGTCTTCCTTTTTTCCCCTCTTTAAAAATGGGGTTTATGTTTCCCCTTTTCCAGTCAGTGGGAACTTCCCTGGACTGGCACGACTTCTCAAATATAATGGATAGTGCTTAGCCACTTCATCTGCCAGCTCCCTCAGGACCTGTGGATGCATCTCATCAGGTCCCACAGACTTGTGCACCTTGATGGTCCTTAGATGATCTCGAATGTGATCTTCACCTACGGTGGGTGGTGCTTCATTCTCCTAGCTCCTGCCTTTGCCTTCTGTGACTTGGGTGGTGTGGCTGGAGCACTTGTCGGTGAAGACTGAGGCAAAAAAAGTCATTGAGTACCTCAGCCTTCTCCATATCCCCGGTAACCAGGTCTTCCGTTTCCTTCTGGAGAAGGCCCACATTTTCCCTGGTCTTCCTTTTATCACTGACATACCTATAGAAACTTTTCTTGTTGCCCTTGATGTCCCTGGTCAGATTTAATTCTATCAGAGCTTGACCTTTCCTAACCTGATCCCTGGCTGCTTGGACAATTTCTCTGTTTATTCCTCCCAGGATACCTGTCCTTGCTTCCACCCTATGTAGGCTTCCTTTCTGAGCTTGAGTTTGTCCAGGAGCTCCTCATTCATCCACACAGGCCTCCTGGCATTTTTTTTTTTTACTTCCTCTTTGTTGGGATGCATCACTCCGGAGCTTGGAGGAGGTGATCCTTGAATACTAACCAGGTTTCTTGGGCCCCTCTTCCCTGCAGGGCTTTATCCCATGGTACTCTACCAAGCAGATCCCCAAAGATGCCAAAGCCTGCTCTCCTGAAGTCCAGGGTAGTGACCTTGCTGTGCGCCCTCCTCCCTGCCCTAAGGATCTTGAACTCCAGCATTTCATGGTCAGTGCAGCCAAGGCTGCCCTTGAGCTTCACATTCCCCACCAGCACCTCCTTGTTGGTGAGCACAGGGTCCAGCACCTCTCCGCATTGGCTCCTCCATCACTTGGAGAAGGAAGTTGTCATCAACGCATTCCAGGAACCTCCTGGATTGCTTATGCCCTGCCGTGTTGTCCCTCCAACAGTTATCGGGGTGGTTGAAGTCCCCCATGAGGACCAGGGCTTTCCCTTAGCAATTTACCACTAACAGTTCTAGCCACACGCAGAACTTTATTCACTTACAGTTTCTGTATCTGTAACTCCAGATTGTCTTACCTTGCAAGCACTTTCAAAAGGTTACCATGCTTCCAGTTCAGAAAACAAAAAAGCAGGTGAGGGTGCGAAAAAGAGAAACCAGACTTGGAACAAAACTAAGCATCTTCCACAACAAAAGCATCCTTTGTAATCTTCACTAGGGATCATCTTTATCACTTCCCTTTCTGAGGAAGCACTAAGTTACTTAGAAGAGAGAGACCCAAACAGCTGAACACAAAATACTGCTTCAGTGTGCACATTTATGTGTGCTTTCAGTATTCAGTTGTGCCTAGAGAGAAGAATCTTTAAATGCTGAACATTTACTTCATATACCACACCTCCACAGGTATTAAAAAACAGAAGTCCACCAAATTTGAAGCAAATAAGCCTGATACCCAGTAGATTTGTGCTGTGTTTGGTACAACTGTGTGCTGTCATAAAACTCTCTGCCTTCCACCTTGCCTCTACACCACTTTCTCCAACAAGACGAACCTTACCACACGCAACAAAAATCCTCACAGATTAACTCATTTACAGCCACAAGAGTTTCAATTTACTGTAGCAGCTGCAGCAAATTGTTTTCTGAGCTGAAAGTGGCCTTTTGGAGAATTTCCAAGAACACAATTGGCACAGAGGAAACCCCAGAGGGAAACAACCCTCTTTGGGAAGGCTGGTTCATATACTGGGGTTGTCTGTAAAGCTAAATATGTGGGTGGAAAAAATAACACACACCAACTCAGGATTTGCATGTTCTTCTGAAAATACAGCATGTCATACTGCTGTGAATTAACTATTCCCCTCTCTCAAGGTAACACAAAAACTGTCTGCCAGCTTGTTTCAGTAATGCATTGAAATGTAACTGTGTACAGGAATTTTGTTGCTGGGTTGCTTTAATAGAACATAATATATCAGAGGAGTGTCCAGCATTTATTTTCCACAACCAGATGACTTATATTAGGTCTGGTGAGGAAAAAAACCAACCCTTAATTATGTAATTCATAATTGAAAATTCTGACTCTTGGATTCACTGTGTTGTGGTCAGCATTAGAGCAGCAGGATCATTGCACAGCCTGCCCAGCTGCAGAGATTCACAAACTTAGCCTCCATGACTAGAAAATACTGACAAGTCCCTCTGTCAGGAAGAGGACTGCCTGTCAGGAGGCACCAACACCATGGACCGGACTGGCTGCTCCCAGGGAGAAGTCAACTGAAAAGCAGCTGCAAAAGGGAGAAGTCAGTGTCACACCATCTGGGGGATCTGTTCAAAAGCTCTTTACCTAAACCACATGTGCACTCAGACTCCACCTTGGTTCAAACTTGAACTACATCTGTACTCCAGCAGAAATCTGCCTGGATAGTGTTTATGTTTGGGAAGTATACATCTAGGGGCTGTCCTGTGATGATTCTATGTGGATAGCTGCAACCTTCACCCATTGCTGTTTGCAGTTGGACACATCTAGAGAAGCTGTGCACCTGCAAACCTGGCACTGGCCATTTTCAAGATACAGCTTAGTAAGCTTATGGTTTGAGCCTAGCTCAATGGCATAGGTAATGTACCTGTCAGAAACACAAATCCCAACCCTAGGAAACTTAAAGGAAAGACTGAAAATAAAAGAGAGGAGAGGAGAGGAGAGGAGAGGAGAGGAGAGGAGAGGAGAGGAGAGGAGAGGAGAGGGGAGGGGAGAGGAGAGGAGAGGAGAGGAGAGGAGAGGAGAGGAGAGGAGAGGAGAGGAGAGGGAATGCCCCCCAAACCCTGAAACCTGCAAGTTAAATCTTTTGCAGATTTAGATTCATAGACTTCCAGAGAACTATTTAATGAATAGATTTATTTTTCTCCAAGCCATTGTTCTGTTGTTCTTCTTCCAGCCAATGGACTGGAAATGGGCACAGGCCTGCCAAACTCAATTTACAATTCTGGGTTTGCAGTGCCACCAGGCTGCTGAGAAATGAGTTGAACCATGGCACATGTGTTCTTACGCATGAATCCAGGCACCCTGGGTCTGCTTGTAGCCGTGGCTTGAGTCTGAACCGATGCTGTGGGAGATAGTTGGAACTGAGAAAGCCTTTCAACTTAAAGAGGAGCTCACAGACACAAGAGTTTCTCTTCTATTTATTAATGCATTCCTATGCAATGCAAATAATCAGGTTACAGCTGTAAGGTTGCAGCAGAACTGTGAAGCCATAGAAGTGCTCTGGATTTGTACCCCTCTTTGTCCACAAGGTAAGGCTTTCTAGGAAATTGTAAAAAAAATAATACGTATGTAGTGCAAAAAGCACTTTTTATAAAGGAAACTATATAGGAGGAAAGTGCTGTTGTTAAACCAAAAAGTGTAATTCATCTAAAATATAAAAACTTTTAAAATCTATCTGGTGCAACAAAAAGAGATGGTACACTTTATGTGACACCTGTCACTTGTTACAGCAGGTAACTGCTGCTCTAGCTTTTTAAATCTAGAAGCATCTTCTAACCAGTAAAATCACATGAGACAGGATGGACAGGAACATCACATTTGTTGTGCTGGAAATCTGATGCTTAGTTCACCTGACTAGTATCCCTGTAAATTTGTATTTCAGTGAATTATTTCATTTACAAGAATGTAACCATGCAGAGCTAGGTCCTTAGAGTGGATTCTGTAGTCTGATCTGCTTAAAAATGTCTCTGAACTAGCCAGTGGGACACTCTCCTTGGGCAGGGGAAGTTGTAAGGACCTTCCTGATCTTTCATTGATAGATAACAGAGATGTTTAGCACTCACACAGGTTCTGCTGTGACAGTTCTTTATTGTTCAAATAAATATTAATTCAACACTCACACATCAGAACATCAGAACTGAAGGAGTAACTTCTGCCATGGCCAGAGAAATTTGTAACATCTTAAAATGCACCTTGCATTTTCCTTTTTCAAATCCTGATATGACCAAGGCAACTTTACCCATGGCAAACTCGAAAATGTTTCTTTCCCTCTCCTATTCCTCTTTTAGACCGTGTCTTGTTTAGTAAGTCCACTGGCAGACAAAAAAAAAAAAAAAAAAAAAAGCTGGAAACTGGAAAATGTGTACCCTATTAAAGCAACAAGCCCTGCAAGATGCTTTCCATGGGCCAGCTCTGTACTTTACTGAAGTAGAGCGGTAGCTGTAATTTCCCCAAATAGTGCCCGTTGGAGCACCAGAGCCAAGCAAGAGCCTGTGTTCAGCAACTTCACAGGCTAAAAACAAGTAACAAGAGAACTCAGTTGCATATTTATGGACACTTTTGGGAAGGCAACAATGTAGCAACGGAAGAGGAAGAGGAAGATGAAAGTTGGGGATTTCCACTTCAGAATTTTCCAAGATGCTCTAATGATTTGGGAGAGCAGTTGTACTAAAAGCCAATAAAAAATAAAGTTCAATCACTAAGGTAGTTTTGAAAGCTAATCCTTATTCATTGGAGAGAAGGAAGCTAATTTTTGTAAAATCACTTGTGAAATACAGTAACTGCCAGCAACTGCAATTATATGTTGGCAGAATCTGCGTGAACGAGTGCTCTTATTTGCTTCCAGGTTGCAGCTGTACAGTTTATAAGAGCTAATTCCTGCTACATCTCACTGCAAATGCCAGTTTTCGCAATCAAAGGCAGTATTCTACCACAGTTAAATCTTTGTTCTACATCTTCTGAGTAGGTGCTGGTAAGCTACTGGTGTATCAACCTCCTGTTTTATGTTAGTGTTTTTACTGACTGTTAAGTAGGAGAGTCTGCTGCCATTTGAGCTGATTACCACTGGAATAAAAAATTTAAACCTATGCCAAGTTTTATTTCTGTTCTGATTCAAATGTGACTACTTTCTTATCTTTAAGCACCTGCTTAAATCCTACTGAAGTCAAAGCGTATGTGTAAGCATTCTGTCAGGCCAGGAAGAGACCAATGAATGTAGATGTCAGAGATTACTTCCCACGGAAAAAATGTGTATCTCCCATTTTAATGCCATTACCTAGCATAGTTGTTTTATTCATCCAGTTTTAAAAGCACTTTTGGAAGACACTAAGCATTCTGTTCTCCAGACTCCAATACTGATTCTAGTTTATAAATGTTACGTGATGACTTTTCTTCTTCAGTCCCTGTCACTAATGAATTACAGAAAAAAACCCCAACAAACCCGACCAAAAAAAGCACGGTAGAAGAGGCAAAACAAAGCAATCTTACCAACCAAAAATTAAAATTGTTCCTGTACAACACGCATAACCTAATATTGCATCAAGTGGTTAAAGAAGGCGTGTCTCCTTCAGTGTTTTTTAGACCAAGCACGTCGTAGGAAGGATCCCGGGGCTCCACCACTCCCCCTTGAAGTGAGGCCTTTGTCTCTCAATCCGTTGTTTGTTTGTTTGTGTGTCCCCCCCAAGTATTCAACTGTTGTTTGTTTTCTCAACCCCCAGAGCACAGCTCGCATGTGGGCAGAGAACGAGCCATCCATCCCCCGGTGAAGGCTCTCTCGAGTGCAGCCGCAGCAGCAGCGGCAGCCGCAGCAGCAGGCCCCTCCCTTAAAGGCCAGGCAGACGCTCCCGCAGGGCACAACGGGCCTTTTTCTCCCTCCCACTTTCCACCAGCGCTTACACACCCGTAACAGAAAACACGCGTGTGCCGGCGGAGGACGGGCTGCCGCCGCGGGGGGGCGGGGCGGGGCGGGGCGCGGGGGGGCGGGGTCTCCCGGCCCGCCGCTTTCTGCCGCGAGGTGTCAGCAAAGGCATCCGCATCGCGGCGGCGCGAGCAGAAAATCAAAAATTCAACACCCCCCCCACAAAAAGGCAAATGACTCCAAAGCGGCACCTCCGTGCCTGACACGCTTTTCCTCTCTTCTGACTCTCCGCTAGGTGACAGCAGAGAAACCAGACTGAAACAGCCGGTAATGGGCTTGTGGAGAAAACTATTTGATCCCTACTGCTAAACCCTCAGAGAGCAATGCAGTTAAGAAACTCGCATTATTGGCTGTTTTCCTGGAAATTACAGAGCCCTTTGCTTTTAGGCTTCCCGCCTGCAGGCCTCAAGAATTTACAAAAATGCGTCTCTGCATTGTATGCAATGCCCTTAAAGCAAATGTTTGGGCTTTTGGGCTTCGGGCTGGAAAAAAACAGTTAAGTATTGTTGTTTTAATGCGAATAATTACTTCGTAATGTCAGCTATTAGTCTTGTAAAATGCTCCCAAGTTCTTACTTTCATAAGCTGAATGGGCCTGATCTTTCAGACAAGAACACCCATCTACACTGAAACTGCAGCAAGCCAGGAGGCTGAGTTCCGCTATATATTTACAGCAGTGTTCAATCTTGCAATAGGGATACTAACATTATGCCAATGCACTAAAATCCTGCTACAATTTTGCTGTTGGCTGCTCACCAGATTAAAGCAGTAAGCTGTTTTAGCTTGGCTCTTCAAACCAGCTATGGTACAAGCTAGACTAGGGCCTGAGGAGCTACGGCACAAATGAGATTCAAACATGGACCAGGTGAGGAAGGAAGGAATTAAACACACTTATCTTACTGTCATGCTGTACTTGAAGATGAATCCGTCTTGGCCTGAGTTAAAGCACTGCAAAGCCTCTGTAAGTAGGGCGCATGCTAGAATTCAGAGGAGGCAATACACACCCTCTACATTGGTCCTATTCCTGACCCATTCCAAAGCATTTTTGTGTGAAGAGAGGTAGATCTGGTATAACCCCAACTTTCCAGCTTTCATGCATCTGTGAGAGTTCCTTGTGTGGGTGAGGGAGATCTCCATCTCAGTAGTATTTATAGCCCCTTACCCTAATATAGAGGTGTAAAGGGTTTGCAGCACTCAGAGTATTTTTCAGAAAGAAAATAAATAATTTAAGTTCTTCTCTCTCTGTTCACTCACATTTTATTTTGTCATTTTATCTCATGTTTTCATTCTCCTGAATTATTCTGAGGTGTACGAACTTAATTGCCTGAGTGCTCTTAACATTTAACTTTTACAAAGACCCTTTTTCACAGCCTGGCTATATAACTTTAATCTTTCTGAGGTGTATTCTAACTCTAGTTCGTACTCTAGTACTCCACCAATTCTGCTCCAGTTTGACATGTCAGATTAAAAAAACACTGGCACTCCATCTTTTGAGGTGACAGAGATGATACATGTTCAAAGAACATGACACAGGGATAAAGAAAGCCCATCTCAGGTCTCAGGGAATTCTTTTGGTAGAAGCTCAGAGTTCTGTTTTTTGTTTTTCTCCTCTGAAAAAGTATAAGAAAACATTATTCATTTAGGCTAGCTTTTTACTAAGTGCTGCATCATTGCAGCAATGCATTCAGTTGCTAAGTAATGCATAAATCTTTGTTTTAGAATTCTTTGGGATATCTTGAATGCCGCTTTATCATGCTTTTCTGTATTCCACTAATAGCTATCATAAAAAGATGAACAGGATGGTAGGTGTTTAGTAGAATGAGCAGTCAGCTGGTTGTCTGTACATACCATGTGTACCACACCACACACACTGACCCAAATCACTAGTCCAAAGAAGAAGGCACTAAGAAAAGTAGCATATTTATAGTTTTCTTTTTTAATTATACCCATAAGGAGACATTCTGCCGTGCTCAGAGGATTTGTCTCTTTTCAGGATCAATTCTTTATGCTGCACAGGAACATTGTAAAATAGTGATGTCAAACCAATTGTGACAAAAAATTGGAATTCAAATAAAACAAGGGAGGGGAATAGCCTAATAAAAATATTTATTGAAAAAATTCCCATCAACATCATTTGGCTGTACTAAGTAAGTAAAATGCTGAGTGTCACTATGGTAATCAGGATGCAAAGAGCTAGTACCATGAGCAGGATTATTCTGCAACATTTGGAATGCTTTTTTTCTCTCTCTTTCTTTTTTAATAAGGTATCATACCCAGGTGTATAAATATCCCCCATCCAGAACTGTAGATCATTAGGATTTTCCTAAAAGAAAAACCAGAAAATTAACTCAGTTGCTTTTTCTTGCACATAAAGTCATTAGAACATAGCCAGAAGTATTCTAGCTATCATCAGATAGTGATTAATGAATTTAAGGCATCACAACACAAATGCAAGAAACTTTCACTTGAACATAGGTTGTGCTACTTGCCAGATGCTGCAAATGTTCCACTGGGGAAAATTAAAACCGCACTTTTTAGCCAGGAACCAAATGTAGGACACCAGCCATTGAAGTGAGATTAAAAAAACCAGAAGAAACCATGTTGTTTTCTCAAGAAGACATGTCAATTTATAAATGCAGACCTGAGTTCCTTTCAAAAAAAAAAACCCAGCAGTAAAAAACTCACAGAAGTAACGCTAAAAGTGATTTGTGCCAATCCACAGGTAGACAGGATCCTGCATAGTGTGGATGAGGCTGAGAAAATGCGTGTTATTTGATAACAGAATAATGTTATGAACATCATTAAAGTGGGCATATAGTATTTAAGTGCCTCATTTATAGTTCTTCCCTATATAAACAGGGAAGCTGAGTTGCGGGGTGTTGCAGTTTAAGACTTTCTTTAGTCACAGAGGTCACACTCTGCAGAACTGAAATTCCTGGAGTCTAACCTGATACATAGACTTCTTTTCCTGATCAGACTCATATTAGTCCCATGTCTGCAGCAGCAAATATGTCCATATTTACTTCTGGAATCCGACCAAAAAAAAAAAAAGCACAGTGGTTCATGCGCACACCACACAGCTCAAAGCAATTCACTTTGCTCAAATGCAACATAACAGCTCATTACCTTTATGTGGCTGGCCAAGTTAGAGTGCAGTGAGTGTCTGTCATAGTCTTGCACGGTCCAGGAAGGGCTCTTTTTCTTCTCCTCCCAGTCATCATCCACCTGGATATCACTATACAAGGGATTGCTTTTGATTGTGGATGTCAGAGTGATGGGTGTAATGTGTTTCCCAAGAGCTTTGTCTATCATTTCTTGACTGACCCCGTTAGAGTCTAAGCCCGGCAGCTCAGTGACATTTCTCTTTTCTCTCTGTAAGGCACAAGTTAGGTCAGAAGTTGGCTTTCATCTTCATTTACCTACAATGCAGGCTCCCTTCCAGAATTATCCTCTGTAATACAACAGAATAATTTTTAAAACTACATTTGTAACAATTTTTCTCGTTCTGGCAAATATCTACAGTGCAGTAAGGGAGTCTGACTGTTCACTCTCGACAGATTTCCTTCTGGGGAAAGCATGTGGGTACATTCTGAACATAAAACTCTTTTGCAAATGTGAACTGACATGATAATGCCTGCTGAAAGAAAGCCTCTGCTTTAGCAAAACAGTGCTATGGAACACTGTGGTAGAAGATGCAGTTCTGATGAAAGCCACAGGCGTATGATGCAGAAGCAGAGCTGTGAGGGCAAAGCAGAATGAAGCACAGGGGTGATAGTGTGTAAGTGACTGCCTTGACTGGAGCTGCACCTCTGAGAGCAGGGGTGTGATTCGCAGTTCTGCTGGCACTGCTGAATGCTAGACCCATGTCAGGATGTCAAAGAGGCCCTTCATTCAACCGAGAGGGAGTCCTTTAATTTGGCCACTGCCAGAACTCAAAAGTAATTAAATATTTGAGCAGTATCCCAGCAACAATAATCATTAAATTGGACCTTTTAGAACAGGGGGCTGGCAAGGGAGGAGGATGAACAACCCTGGTGGGATCATATTTTTGGAGAACTCACAAGCTGCTGCTTAACACGGCACTAAGAGCCTCTTCAGGAGCTGGTAAGATGGTAGTTACTGTATTTTCTGATCTGTTGTTGCATGGAGGAATGCAATCAGACTGTCCAATCCAAGCTGTTCAACATTTGGGTTCACCACTACCTTCGGTCCCCGAGACTTTGAATTAATCTGTCACCGAACTGTGGTTCTGGTGGTGCATCAACTTCCCGAGAGACCTGCTTCTGGCAGAGCCCTTGCCTCATGCTAACACCTCTCCTGTGTCTCAGGACTGCTTCTACAGAGACATCACAGTGCAAATTCTGCTTTCCTTATTAGCAAACACCACTTCCCCATTAGCACCTTTGTCCTTAGGAACTTTATGTTGAGACAAGGGGCTTGCTCCTGCTAGGGGCACATCCTGCTTCTCCTTCCATCTTTCTGGTGGGAGCCCACCTCCTCCTGCATACTGGCTCTGGGTGCTGCTCAGATCCCACATCAGCCAGTGCAGGTCCCTAAGCTGACAGCAAACTGTTGGCTTCTTCTGCTTGAATAATTTTCAGCCCCCTTCATGGGCTGGTGAATCCACTTTCAGTGGAAGCCAGCTGCTACATGTCATCACCTACTTTATGCCTCAGTGCCTGTGCACATGCATAGACATGTGTACTGGGGCAGGCAGGTGTAGAAGGAAGCGGGAGGACTGGTTTCCTTCAGAAAGGAAAGGTGGAGAAGAGAAAACAACAGCCTTTGTCTACGAAACCCTAGGAGGAAGCATTGTGCTGGCATTCTTATCACTAAATCGTGCACAAGTGAGTAAGCATGTTTCCCATCAATAATTACCATTAGTAGGTGGGTGGATACTCAGTGCCCTCCCAGTCCCTCTATTAGTTCATAATTTCCATTCCTTAGCCTTGACATGTCTCCTGGCAATATTACTCTTTACATTGCAGTTAGAGCTGGCACTGAAGCCCTCTGGGTTGTACCGGCCAGATTTCAGCTAAGCTGGTGTTTTTAACTGTCATTTCTTTCTGACTGCATTTTATTTTATTTTATTTTATTATTTAATTTCATTTAATTTCATTTCTTACTTAAAATTTGTCATTGACCTTAATGATGCTTCCCTTAGGCTTGCTAGATAGTTGAACTTGGAGAACATTTTGTTGAAGAACACAAACTGTCTCACCAGGGGATGCTTGGTCTCCCTAGGCTAAAATGTTGTGAAAAGAATGCAACTTGACAGTAATTTCTAAAGCTGTTTTAAATAAAATGCTCCAAAACTTGGAACAGATGGCACAATGCAAAATTTGTTCATAAAGAGAGTGCTTTGTGGCAAAATTTTTGCCCCTTCTGTCTGGAGTACCTTCCTTTTCATGGGCATGAGAATAGGAGAATGTGGTAGCCTGGAGCAGAGGTGGAGGAGGAATAGGATGGGAGGGGCAATGGGGTTTTACCATGACAGCTGGACTGGAATCTGGGGTAGGAGATAGTTTGCAGAAGTTTTAGAGAACACCATTGAAGTGCCAAGCTAATTGGGAGAATACTCTTGATTGCAGGCAAATGCTTGATTGTGAAACTTCTGCAGTAGATATGTCCTAGAGACTAGTTAGGGAAAAGGAAGGACAGAAGCTTGAAGCACATCCAAAAAAAAAAAAAAAAAAGAAAAAGAAGGTTTAGGTCCAAGAAATATGAAGAACATTGCATGAAACATATGCATTTATAGAAGCAGAGAAAGAGAAGGAGATTAGATAATAAAAATATGCCTGCTAGTATTAATTCTAGCAAAAAAATGAATGTTTTTTCTTTTAAGAGTCAAAACAGTTTTCAGAGACTTCTATGGTTTTGATTCTGATTCATGAAGCAAATGTTTAAAGAAAGAGGAAAGTACTGTAAATTTAGGTATCCATATGTGTTACAGAATTTATATGATATACACTATGTCTAAGAGACCAGTGTGAATGAGGGTGGAACAGATCAAATCAGAGGCAATTTATGTTACTATTCACTGAACGGAAGAAAGGAACAGCAAATACTCAAAGCAGCAATAGTTATGAAGAACTCTGAGAAACTAGATGAAATGTGTTGTTGAAATGCTCTTTTAACAAGATGAAAAATGCTCAACTCTGTGAACACATAACTGTTTGATCTACATATAGCTCATGAGCGAGAAAGCTGTTACAGTTTATAACTCGGGTTTCACTGAGAACAATTTGTGCCTCTTTGACAGACCCAGAGAGCTGGCATGTACAAAAAGAAGATTCTGTAAAAAGCCTAAGATCTATAGACAGTCAATGTTAGTTCCATCCCTGGGTCAAAATGTGCTTACTCCACAGGTTTTTCTTGCTGATTATTTCATTATGCAAATTATGCATATAGGTACATTACAATATATATAATTAAAAATCATAAATTAATCTATAATGCTAAGAAACATTTTTATCTAATTTTTGTCTTGACTTCATCCTTTTGTTCCTGCTGTTGTCACTGTTGTTAGCACTGAAACAAGGTGAGAGTCTAACCATTCTTTCCTCAGTCTGTCATATGAGACATCAAGGTAATTGCCCACCAAAACCAGGACATCAACAGTTAAGGTTAGGCCTTGGTCTCAAGTCCATCCACCTGCAAGAAGAGGTCAAAGAGACACCTACAAAATGAAGGGCATTTGCTTCCCGGAAGCCAAATTTTTCTTTATTCCCCACTCTAAAGACAGTTAGTTCCTCTTGTCTCATGGCCAGCCATGGTCTCCAGCTGCTGCTGGGGGAGATAATGAAAGTGACTAATGCTGTTGATGAGCAGCTATGCCTGAAAGTTTTAATCAAGGGGAGTCTTTAAGAAACTTAGGGCCACCAGATACTGCAGGATTTGTTTTGTAACAGCCTCCTCGATCGTAATGAAAGTGGGTAGCAAGGTGATTATTGTATTTGCATGCAATTTGTTTAAGACTGTTGTGCAAAAGCCTTGTAACCCACCCTGGAGGACTCTCCCAGCACTTGGAAAGGCATTTTTCTGATGCAGGACCTGTTTCTAGGACAGTCAAAAGGTTTAACAGACAAAAAGCTCCTAGGTAGTAACACAAGAATCCCTGTTGTAACAACTGTGTAGGTATTGCTAGGCATTTGGGCAATAAAAAAAAGCTCATTTATCAGGATAAATAATTATTAGCTCTTTAGAATTTTCTGAACAAATCTGATGTCATAGGGGATGCCATGGAAAAGCAATCAGGAAGGCAAGGAGGAACAGAGGATAGGAAAGCAGACCTGAAAGTCAGATTATATCAAGGATTCCTGAGAATGCAAGTTTTCTTATCGAAGGAACGAAAGGGGATCAGAATTGCTTGTCAGAGACATAAGGCAGCATCAGGTACTACAAAGCAACCTGGGAAGCCACCTGACATGGATAGGAAGGAGATCAGTAGATGGTTATAAACACTTAAGCTGAAGTGACAGGAATGTTTAGAGAAGAGTAGGCATTCATACAGACTATTTTGATTGCGCCACAACTAAGAGTACTTCTGTCCTCGTAATGAATTGTTTACTTAAAGAAAGCTGTTTTATCTGTCATTGGTAATGGAGTCCTGCAGGGTTGTGAGCGCATTACATAAGAACTTCTGTAGGGTGTCAGACCAAAGCTCCTGCCAACCTTGCAGCTGGCTCTGATTGTGGCCAGTTTCAGATGTCTAGGGAAGAATAAGGGAAAGAGTGGAAGTACGTAACACAAGTATGAGCCAGGGGACAAACAAGTGACTGTAACCCAGCACTGAACTTACAGGTAAAAAAAAAATATCTCTTGTCCTGGTACACTGAGAAACAAGCAAAGGCAGGACATAGGCGTTAGCTCAGAGGAGAGACCAGGAGGGGTTAGGAGTGCAGATAGCATGATAACTCTAATACCTGTAGGCCAAAATTTGTTCAGAGTTGCTAATTCCCTAACAAGAGCAGCATGAGAAGAAGTATCATGTCCAGAAATAGGAAAAAAATGGAAATCCAAGAAGGAAAAAGAAGTCAGAGAATTGCAGAAAATGACCAGGTAGACTACAGGGGAGAAATGCACCCTGGCTATCAGGAGCATATATAGGAGATTAATCATCTGGTGTATGCTGAGCATTAAAACATATTGCTGGGCAGAGAGTCCAGCAGGACTGGAAATTTTAAGGGCAATCAGAAAGCGGTCAGTAGCTAGCCATTTGCAAGAGAAACAGTCTGTGCTTTTCATGCTGCTTTTCACAAGGAAGGTCCAAGATTCCTGGACTGCTTTATGCTTTGTTTTATTCAAAGTAGACGATGAAAATATACACTAAGTAGGGTGGCTGTTCAGTTTGCCTGATACAGAAGAGGAAAGTAAGGAGAAAGAGCAGCAATTTTTTGGTCAGTAATAGAATTGTCATTATGTCAAGCTGCTTTTTATAATGGAAATAAATTTAAAAACTTAGAGGTGGAGAAAACACATAAACGCTTAAGTGCACTTGAATTTAAGTGATCTCATAATAAAGGTCTGGAAGAGACCACAAACACGCCACTGAGAAGTCACTTTACACGGGGAGCCCTGAGTAGGAATAGTTCTTAAAAGAAAATTAATTTCTCTCAAGGTTTAATGACTTTGGGAGTCTGTAGGTCACACACATATGTTCTGAAATGAATTCTCCTCCCTCACCCCCCCGCCTCATTTCCGTTTCTGAATTAACTAACCCTTAACCCCATTAGCTCTCTCATCTTAAAGCAAAACACATTACTCCTCCACCACTAGTTCTCCACTGTGCCATCATGTTTATTCTAATATCTGGAACTCATCAGTTCTTTTCCCTTTATTTGATTGTCAGCAAAAGGGAATAAAGGAGGTGAGCTCATAAGGGAGACAGAATAAGGCACAATTAATTTTATCTGGACAGCTTGAATTCACTAATAACTACACTTAAAAGTATAGGTTGTGCCCTAGGTATAACATTTATAAACCACTGCATAGCAAACTGCATTTCTGGAGACATGGTGAGCGCAGACGTTTCCTTTGAAATGGCCATCCCGGGGCTGGGAACAGAGTTCCAGGAAAACCCTCTTGCTGGTGGCGAAGGGCAAAGCACAAGTCAAAAAAGCACAGGGCTCCCCACACGTTTTTAATCCTCCCGCAGCTCTGCAGCCCTGGCTCAGTGACAGTGCGTCCTGTTTAACAACAATGGGGAGAAGGATCCCTGCTGCGGAGGAGGCTCTGTGTGTGGCTGCCTCCCTCCTGCACAAAAGAGGGGCTTAGGTGGGGTGGGGACCGAGGCCAGCGTTGCACCATACCCCATTGTTTGGGATCCCGCAGGCTCCTTCCCTTGGTTAGGGCTCTTTGCGATGGGCGACCATGTGTCCCCTCCTCCCAGCTCTCCTTGGGCAATCGCCAGCAAAGATTATACAATACCAGCCGAGGCGGCTAGAGGCGTTGGGGTAGGCAGAGGAGAGGGTGTCTGGGGTGGGGAAGAGGCCAGGGAAGGTGAGGGGGGGTCATGGAAGCGCGTGTCAGGAGGGGGAGGACTTTTGCACGTGGGTGAGGACCGGAATGAACTCTGGGAGGGCGCGGAGGGTTTTGGGGAGCTGATGGGAAGAAATGTCTGGGAGAGGAGAAGTGCAAACTGGAAGTAGCTGTGGGAGACTTCAAGGATCTTTCCCTTCCCTCCCCTCCCGCAGGTTGATGTGTTTTCGGCTCCCACTCCTCATTCCCAGGGGGGAACTGGACCCCCACCTTAAGGATCCTCAGGATGCAGACCCTTCTTCACATCCAGCCCCCAAAGGCTTGTGTGTGTCTCCATCCCTTGACAAGAACCAGACCTTGGAGCTTTTGCTCGTGCTAGGGGTGGGGAAAGGCGGGGGGCTCCCCAGGCAGCAGGGAAGGAGCACCGTGGAGCAGCAAGTGGGGCCCAGAGGGGTGTGAGCTGATGCAGCTGTACTGCTGCTGATCCAGACGTGAACTTCGCCGCCGCCGGCTCTAGGGCCTCTACTAGGCAGAGCACATTTACATTTTTTTACCAAGAAACTGCTGCTACCTCTATATAATGACCTGGATTAATACAGTCAGTGTGTTTCACACTTTCAACAGCTGTCTGTCAGGATAACAGGAAGGTCAAAGTAGAATGAGAAAAACAAGGCAAAATAAAGAGGAAGCTGTGGTGAACTGTGTAGACATATATAAGCTTGCAAGACACTGGGAAGAGTCTCTAACACTCTCTGTAATGTGCCTTTTCATCGAGTTTGAAGGATATGACCTGGCTTTCAGATTTAAGTCTGAGTTTTTTTCTTATTCCTTCAGAGAGCACATTCCATTTGCCCCTTTAGTAAAATTTATCAGTGTTTGACATCAGTAGACTTTCTGGGAAATCCTATGAAAATGTTACATTGAGCAGTCAAAAGCCTAATGTACTGAAAAAAAGTCAGCGGACTGCCCTGAAGAGAGTAACGCTTCACTTGGAGCCTGATCCTCACTGAAGTCAAAGGGAAAACTTGCAGGGATATTAGTGATGCAGATTCAGAGATGCAGGAAGCTGAGTCCACAGCTGGAGTCTCAACCTCATGTCATTTGTTTCCTGATCACAAAAATGAGGTAGAGAAATCAGGAAGAATGTCAGCTTCTTTTAGACCTTACCTGTAAATAGACCCTGTTGTGCCACCGCTGCACTCCAGATAAAGCTGCCTCTGGAAATTTTGCCAAGCTGGCTTGTAGAAAGGCAGAGTTTTTCACTAAAGACTTCACCTCCAGTTGCAGGAATTTGTCAGGATGGTTGTTGTTTGGCAAAACGGAGAAGTCCATGTTTCTGTCCTGTAGAGTAATAACGAAAACAGCCCCAGCTTCTGCTTCCTGGCTGTGCACACTCCTTCTATTATTAATGATGTGAAGAAGGATACGACAGTTTCCTGAAACTGTATCTGACCCCTGTTTGGTGTCAGGCTCACTTATATCATCTACCAATGATAGAAGATTGTTTAGAAGCGGCAGAGCAGACAGGACATGTTTCTGTAAGTGCCTAGCTTAAGTTTTCAAGTTCAAGGTCTATTTTGATAGATACATATGTGCTCATTAAAGCTAACAGAGTACCAGTGAGTAGATGCATGAGACACTTAAATGCATACCAGCACTTCCTCAAGTGACCTGCCAAAAATGTCAAGCTTACAATACTTCAAAGTAAGCTTTTTTTCCCAGAAAATTAGAAGCAGCTCCCAGTGCAAAGCAAGTCCTCTTTTTCTGTGGCAGTACTAAGAGGCTCCATTGTGCTGTGTGGGTCGGTACCGTTTACCGTGACGGCTATGACATGCACTTCTTTAGGTTCAGGGATATCTTTCACAGTAAATTCTTCTTGGCCCTGGGAAATAATAGATTTTTTCAAGTAATTGATAACAGAAGTTTTCAGAAATTGATTCTGCTCCTGTTCAAGTGAATGGAAAAAACTCTTACTGTCTTGAATGGCATAGTCTCAATCCCTTCACTTCTATTATTTTATTTTAAGACTTGACATTTTCATCATCATTTTATAACTCTTAAGTTCTTTTGACTTTCATCTAATGAAATTCCCCTTCTTATCATGACCATTACTTACAACTAGCAAAAGTGGTCTCCTCATTTTTATTTTAACTTTTTTTTTCAAACCTTTCTGTTTTTCTAAGATATATTTCATTTTTGATGACACTACCATGGAGGATATGTATTTGAAAGCTCATTGTTTGAAATCCAGGAAAACCTATTTTGGATCAAATTAGTGCTGAGAATTAGGGCATCAGAAAAATTTTAGACTTCTACTTAGACCAGAGAATCAGACCAATCTATTTTCCTTACAGAAGATTGCTGAAATGTAGAAAGAAAATAAACCCAGTGACCTAATTTTTTAAATGATACTAATGTGAGATCCTAATGTAATAAATGAAAACTTTGATATAGATGTAAGTTAAAGCCCTTATTTACTTAGGAAGCTTATGATTTTTCTTATATGTATTTATTGGTGATTATTTTACAGCATATCTGTTAAAAATTATTAATCTGTCTGACAGCATTTGTAAGCAGCCACGAAAAAGACAATAGTGACTGTATTTCTGAGTGGACGTGCATGCTTGTGGGGAACCTGCTGCTGCATTTAGAACTGTTTCTCCCCAGTGTAATGAAGCCCTGAAACACTAACACACCTCTACAATGTACCCTGAAGGACTACCATGAAGCTGCTGTTTTAGACTTACCATGACACATAGTCCCCCTTTTTCCCTGTGCAGAACTGAGACAGTAATATTTTTTGTTCTAAAATAACTGGATATATACAACCATGCCTTCCTTCTTAACACATATACCCTTTCCAGCATGTCTCTGAACACAGGATACTTCCATGCTACTGTAGCATACAATGTGGTGTGTATCTGTGTGAATTTCCTTACTGACACTATTTAATTTCATTAGACATGATATAAGAACATAAAAACTATCTCACTAGGTTAGACCCCCCGAGCCCAGGATCTATCACTGTGTTTGAAAAAGGTGAGAAGAGATGCTCTTTAGGGAGACTGTGTACACCTGGCTACTTTCTGCTGTTCGTTCTCCTTTTACTCCCCCCGAAGCCACACAATTTTTTGTGCTACAGTGTCTCTTCCCAGGCCTTAATTATGATCTATTTATGGACTTTTTGTCCATGAATTTGTCTAATTGCTTTTCAAATCTTCTGCTACCTCCCCTAGAAGCAAGCTTCAGAACTTCATGACCACCTGTCTTAAGTGCTTACTTTTATGTGTCTTAAACTAATTTCCATACTAGTTTTATCAAGGACACCCTCTTTGTTGTACTGCAGGATTTTAAGAACAAGAGCTTCATGTGCAGCTTATCCATCACCTCTAGGATTTTTTAAACCTTGACCATGCTCACATCAGCCTCTTCATCTCCAATCTGAAGTAATCAACTTTTTCAGTCTCATCTCATAAACCACCTGGTCTATCCCCTTGCTCATTTATTTGCCTTTTATAATGTGTTACAGTGTAATTCCACTACATGTTCATGAGAACACAGCAACTACAAATGAATGCAACACTCAAGCTGTGGGTACACCACAGTTCCAAAAATGGGAAAAACGATGCCCTCTTTTCTGACAACATCCATCAGTTTTTGGCTTTTTTCCCTGCTATTCTCATAGAGCTAATAAATTCAGACTACAGTAACCACTGACCTCTGGGACTGCCAGTTGCAAGTTCCGTATCTTGTAGGAATAGTTGAGGCTATTTTCCATAGCTATACTACTTTACATTTACCCACATCAAAGTTTATTGGCTAATGTCTTGCTTAATCACTCAGCTTTGTGAGTTTCTTGCCAAGTGAGGCAACAGTTAGTTAACCAGAAGAGCTTAATGTCACCTGCAGAGCTGGAGATCTCAGTTTTTACTCTCTTACTCATGCCATTGAGGAAAATTTTTTAAAAAACTAAATCCAGCATCATTCCTTGGGGAATCATACTGCTGACTCCTCTCCATCCCAAAAGATGACCATTTTGCTTCCAATCCTTTAAGCAGCTTATAAAGATTGCTCCTGTAGTCCTGTGTGGATGTAGTTTCTTGAATATCCTGTAACGTGGAACCTTGTTGGAGACTTCTATGTCCACTAGATTCTCCTTGCTCAGGACACAACTGAAGCCATGCTGACTCTCTCCCAACAACCCATGCTCATCCAGGTGCCCAGGGATCTCATTCTTTTTTATTGGCTATTACAGCACCCGAAAAGGAACTCAAGACTCCCTAGCCTGTAGTTTAAAGGATCTCCTAAAAAAACCCTTTTCCACAGGCAGGAATTACACTGCAGTCCACCAGTCCTCTGGCAGAGTGGCTGTTTAAAACAACAGCTTACGTACCATGGCAAGCAGTTCTGTAACTTCCCAATTGCGTTCTTCCAGGAATCTCACAAGTGCCACCCTAGATACGTGTAAGCATCTAACATACCTATTTGGTCTTACATTCTTGTATATTTCCTTCAACTTGATCCAGCTTCTCTGACATCTCTGTGATAAGGAACATGCAAGGTACAAGAACCCCTGCAACACTTCCACTGGAAAGGCCAATGCAAATAATTCACTGAACTTTCCTTTCATAGCTCTGCCATCCCCGAATGTGCCTTTAACACTTGTGTTATCAGATGGTCCCACTAACTCCCTAGCTGGCTTCCTGCTTTCGATATATTTCAAGTCGCTTTCAACATTAGTTTGAACATCTTTTCTGCAGAGCTCTTCAAACTCTTTCTGAGCACTGTTAACTTTCTGTTTACAGTCGACCTGCTAGGCTTTAGGGCCTCCACTGGTGTCCTCATGCAGGCAAGCTTTCCATTTTTAGTATTTTTAGAATAAAGAAATGGCTGCTTCTCTGTCACTGAAGATGACAATGAAAACTGAATGTAAAAAAACCTCAAAGAACCCAAAACCTAAACCACACCCTCCAGAACAAAGCAGCAAATTCCTTCCAGAATAAATGACAATGCAATTAAAATCCAGGTATTCCTTTTCTTTAAGAAAGGTATGAGAAGTGGTAATTATTGTAACTTTTGATCACAGCTGTAGCAAGCCAGCATGTATCTGGGAAGAAGTAAGCCCACTGCACAGTAGCATAGTACAAACCCTGTGCACCACTTAAATCCTGCTTAATCCAACAAAATAGAGTCTAAGTGGGATTTAATTAGCAGAGAGGCCTACTCTAGCCCTTATGAGCTGGAGTGAGTTTCACTTTTACTTGTCAGCTGAACTTAAGAGTGGTTTGAGATTCATTACTTGAAATTTTACATATTCATCAGGCTGGAAAGAAAACATATTAACGCAGAGGGATTGTTGCTGAAAAAGAAAGACCAGATCCAAAATGTGAGTGAACTCGGGTGGAAGTGTCTATGAGTGCAGAAAGCTATTGCTTCCCTGAACACTGCTGCAAGGGGCTGCTCACTGTCACCCAGGGCTCAGGCAGAGCTCTGCAGGGCAGGCACACTTTCACCTGCCAAATAGAGCAATTCTATTGGACTTTCAAATGTGTGTCTGTGACATTGAGGAGTTACGCCCAAGAGCAACTGAATTTTCTGTGCATTGAAACTTTTTAATTATACAAAATATAAATCACATTCCATTATCTTATTTATTTTTCTTTACTTATTAAAACCAGAAGATACTTAATTTAAAAATCATACATTAGCACATCATTGAAGGTGCAGTTTTTGAACGCACAGCAGTTAAGATGCCAAACCAAAGATTTTGACAGTACAGCTATTTGAAAGCACAGACCTTGATTTCAAAGGGAATGAAGACTGCAGCAAAGTATTCTTCCTCAGCAGAATCACAGTCTTGATTGGGGGCCTCAGTTTACTAAATTGTGTGGATATCTACGTCACATCTATACAGTAGACTCTTTGCAGAGAATTAAGAGGAACAATCACTC
Source organism: Haliaeetus albicilla (assembly GCF_947461875.1). NCBI lineage: Eukaryota > Metazoa > Chordata > Aves > Accipitriformes > Accipitridae > Haliaeetus > Haliaeetus albicilla. The sequence continues at coordinate 38,335,216 of NC_091516.1, forward strand.
AAATAAAGATGCATTCCCTTTTTGCTTTGAGTAGAAAATATGATGCCTTTCAGACTCATTTCTCCATCTGTCTCGCCTTCAAGGTTTGCTCTTGCACATATTTTCAGAGCATGCCTAAAGGCTTGCATCACAAAATGGAGGCAGATGACCTACCCCTCTCCCCTTGACAAGTTCAGTGGTTATAGAACTCACCGAGATAAAAGTGGTTATAGAACTCACTGAGATGAATAGATTCTCCACTGAATATTACTCTGTTATACCCAACTTTCCATGTATCAAGACTCACAGAGTGGCATGTCTGTCTGCAGCTGCAGAAAGGTGCCTAAGTCAAGAGGCAGGAGGCATTTGTTGTAGGGACTACTGTAGCTGTACCTGCTGCGATGCAGGGCTCAATGGATTCAGCTACCAGATTGTCCTGGTTTCAGCTGGAATAGAGTTAATTTTCTTTCTAGTAGCTGGTATAGTGTTATGTTTTGGATCTAGTATGAGAAGAATGTTGATAACATGCTGATGCTTTCAGTTGCTGCTGAGTAGTGTTTATACTAAGTCAAGGATTTTTCAGCTGTCATGCCCAGCCAGCAGGAGGGCTGGAGGGGCACAAGGAGCTGGGAGGGGACACAGCCAGGGCAGCTGACCAAAACTGGCCAACGGGGTATTCCATACCATGTGATGTCATGCCCAGTATATAAACTGGGGGGAGTTGGCCTGGGGGGCGGATCGCTGCTTGGGAACTAACCAGGCATCGGTTGGCGAGTGGTGAGCAATTGCGTTGTGCATCACTTGTTTTGTATATGTCAATCCTTTTGTTATTACTGTCATTTTATTATTATCATCATTATTATTTTCTTCCTTTCTGTTTTATTAAACTGTTCTTATCTCAATGCATGAGTTTTACTTTTTTTTCTGATTCTCTCCCCCATCCCACTGGGTGGAGGGGAAGTGACTGAGTGGCTGTGTGGTGCTTCGTTGCTGGCTGGGGTTAAACTGTGACACAGACACAGATGCCCAAAAGACGAAAAATGCAAATAACAAAAGAAGCTTTACTTTTTATTGAAAATGTAAAAATCATGTGAATCATGTACAATATTTTCTCATAAGGAAAATTTTAGCTGTTTCATAACGTTTCACAAAACTGTAAAACATTTCATTTTTATAAAGACTTTTTCATAAAACAAAGATAAAACTAGAGTAGTACAAAGCTATTTTCTAAATCATCAACAGAGAACTGAAAGTGTTTAACAGATTAATTCATACAAGTGGCAGGAGGAAAGACTCTTCCATTTGTAAATCTGCAAGAGGACACAAAAAGGTATAGAGGGGCATGGGTTTTTTTCTCTCAAAACGTTTAAAATCAAGTGACATGTTAAAACAGTACAGACGTGGATTCATAGGATGGTACAAGTTCTAGGACTGCGTTTCTCTACACTACCTCAAACAGTGCAACAGTGATTCAGTGTAAATCTCTACAGTGTTTCATTGATTCAATACTTGTGTTCAAGTATGTGTCCATGAGAATGATCAAAATCCCTACTTAGCTATTTTAATTTTCTTGTTTATAATATGTTATAAGTTACAGTAGATTATCCCCTTCAGTATGTTTCTAAATCAAATGAACTGATTTCACAATACATTCTGTAATAACCTGTTCAATAGTTAGCTTACTCACCTCAACATCTGTTGCAAAATACACAAGATCATTCTGCCTCTGAATGCCAAAATTATAATAAAATTAAAAAGGGCTTTATTTCCATATACAACAAAACTATTCAGCTAAATTAAAATAAATTCAAGATAACATGACTTTTTTTGGCAACAGAGAGACGACCCTACAGAAAATAAACATTTAAAATACTAGTTACTATTTTTTAAAAATTCTGATAAATGTATCCAAAATTGTTCATATAAAAATTAATTATGAAAATGTCAGAGGATAAAACAAGTTGGCTGTCTAACCAAAACAATTAAGGATGTCTGGCAGGCAAAAATAAATTAATTTGATTAAATTACATGTAATCTGATAATATTTGGTCTGAAGAAGCGTGCATGTGTGTGTACGTGTGTGTGTGTGTGTGTTTATAAATAATAAGATTGCAAAGAGCTGAGAGGCAGCCAGCCTGACAGAGGTCAACTCTTTTGTTGCATTTTTTGCGCATAAAAGTCCCTGCACGTCTCACAGCACCGCTGATACCACCTCATGTCTTGACAGAGGTTCTTCTCTCTAATCACCCTGCAGTACACAGGCCACTGGTCTCCCAGGCACTTGAATGTTAAAGCAGCTGTGAAACAACAACAACAAAGTAAAAAATACATTACTGTTACATTTATTAGTGACGAATCAGGTAGCAAAGGTGACAAGGACACCAGAAGTGTATCTGGGGAAGAGAAAGGAGAATAGATGTAGATACTCAACAAAAGAAAGGCAAAAAAAAAATCCTCCTGCCATCAATATTTTCAACATTACAATTTTTTAAGGCCAGGTTAATTTATGAATTGGATTAAGTTGCATTGAAACTAATTGCTTTAATGTCATGCAGCTGTCTCCTCATGAGAGAGTGAAGCCCATCTTTCTGCCCTACACAGAGGTGGGCTAGGGCTGGGGCCAGGGCTATGTGAGGGCTGCAGAGCCAGCTCCAGCAAAGCCACACGAAGCAGCTGCTCATGCTGAAACTGCCCCCTGTCTGAGACAGAAGCTGCTACCGGAAAAACAGGAAGCCTCAGCTTGAATAATACCAGAATGGGGTTCTCAATGACACCTATAAGGGGATTTTTTTAATCAGAGGCAGGTGGGGAACTGTAGGAATTAAGGCATGGAGACTGCTGCTGGTGTTCTGATCTGCTTTTGCTCAAGAAATCAAGACTTTGTGCCATGTTGTCAATGAATGGAAACTGAACAAAACTACATGATGTCTTACATCATCTTTCTCTCTAAGTGAAATAATCTATTAGACCTTTAGTTTTGTTTGGCTTCTCTGTTCAAAGGAACAGAATTATGTCTTGCTAGCTTGAACGCTGCAGATGCCACGCTATGAGGCACTCTACAGTTAGCAAGTCCCATGGTACATTTCATAATGTAAATCCATTTTATCTAGAAAAATGAAACTTACAGTATGGAATCAATGACAGTTGGTATGTTGGCAAATACACTTGTCCAGGCCACATTTTAGGCTTTTCAAATGCACAAACACTGTGTATTTCTTACCTTCCTGACCTTTTCCCCTCCTCTCCAAGTACATTCAAAATGTTTGTTGTTTGTTTTTTGTTTAAATTGTCTTCCAGTACATTGGTCTGACTACATCACCCTCTTTTTAATAACTCCAATGGGTCTTCCCTCCTCCATGTCAAAGTCAGGCTACTAATCCTTACCATCACATCTTTCATATCTTATCTTCACCCAGTTATTCAGGTTGCTCTATTAGTAGTCTGTTGCTGCTTTCTAATTGTGGGAATCCCTGACTACCAAATTCTTCCTCAGAAACCTTCTGAAATGACAAAGACATCACACAGCCTGAAAAGCTACTATTTGGTTTACTCTACCTCCTCCCACGGTTGTTGTAACTACTCAGCTCTCTCTAGCACTCATAAACATTCAGATGCAGAAGCCTGACTTCTGTTGTATGCCTGTTGTATAAAACGGGCATATTTTCATGTGTGTTGTCTGTTTTCTTGTAAAGCTATCTTTTAATCCACCCACCTGTTTTGCTTATGAAAGCCTGTTATAGTGTTATCATAGAAGGACCTGCTACCAAATTTGGCTCTTTGCTTATTCAGTTATTCAAGCTGTAGCACATACATGAAATTAATATGGGAAAACAGTGAAAAATAGGGCACAAGAAACAGACATAATCCAAAAATCATCATAAACACTGAACCGAAAAAAAGGTCAATCTCACAGAAGATTTGAGTTACTCTCTTTTTTTAGTAGAAGGGAAAGAGAAACTGAGAGCTTATTTATAAAAGAGTAGAGCTGGTGCAACCCAGATCAGCTTCCACTAGCCCTACCCCCAAATCCAGAGGATCTATACTGCATAATAGGAATGGAACTGGCGGCCAAAATGATCAATATATTCAAGAGAAGCATTTTATTATGTATTTTGGAGATGTTAATGTTTCTGCCAGATTGGATTCTGCCTCCTGCTGGATGAGGTTGAACTGTAGATTACTAACACCAGTGCTACATAATCCATTCTATGAGGACAACATAGCCCAATCTTTTTTTGTGCCCTTCACAGCAGGTCAGTCAAATTTCAATGAATCTGATGCTATATTTTTTCTGTGAAACTTTGTGATTCAGTTTACTCTGTGACACAAAGCTGCTTATACCTCACCAGAGGTAGAGCGTCAGTGATGGAGGGATGGCCTCTTGCTTCTGAGAGATCAGCTGAACAAAGATAAAGTATGAAGGGCAACCTTACAACAATGAAATAGAGCAGAGGGCCACAAGCAACAGCTGCCATCTCATCCAGCGAACTGAAACAATGACTACTGCACAGAAATGTTTAAGGGTTAAAAACTTCAAAGAGAAATACCCTTCACTGACTTAAAGGAAGGATTACATACAGCCTGAAATGTTAGAATTGCTTTCCATGCAGTAGTAATCTATTTGACAGGAAGGTTTATCTTAACAAGGGCTCTGGAAAATCATCTGGAAAGGGTATGCTGTCTTACAGTAAGCCTCTGAATATTCCCCAGTCATGCTCAAGAAGCAGATGAATGATTTGGGGAGCTAATGGTAAGACCATCATCAACAACCCACTAGGAAATAATAATTAACAGAATTAACAGTTCTATAGTTATGCAGTAACATAATTTCTTTAAGACCAACAGACACCTGAGTTCCTCCAGGAACAGCAAATCTCTTCATGTTAGTAATTTTCCTTCACATGTCCTAATCCATCAGGCACAGGCTGTACATGTTTGAACTGAAGACAAGTGGAAAGAGCTATTTGTATTTGAGGAACAAATAAGGGCCTCCTTGATCTCAGAAATATCACAAGACCATAGTTTACAAAACTTTTAAGAGAAAACAAGCTATTGTCTTACTTTAGAAATGTTGATAAAATTGAGTGGACAAATATATATAAACATATATAATATGTTTATAATGTCTCTAATATAAACATATTTTCATCTAGGATGTTTTGTGTCCATAATATCATACAGTCCCATAACATGGTCCTTCCTTGGATGGCAAAATGCTTCACCATTCTGAGGTACAGTCTCTGATGTACACACTGGAAAACCAAGGCAGAGGTGATTCTCTGCATAGAATATGCATCTTCTGAGTCCTAGCCCTCTGTTTTTCAACTGGGATTGTCATTACTCTATGGAGAGAAAGAACTAAAAAGACATTTCCAGTGGGAATATGTCATTTTCACTGCTTACCTAACCTGGGTGATGTTATTGTGTTAACATTAATTTTCTCATTGCAGGGGTGGAGATGACAGGGTCTGTAGGCTGCAGGCTTTTCTGAGGAAAAGCATTCATTGCCATGCCTTCCCGTGATCTTGTGCATGCACTGGATGACTCGGGACTGCATCCCTTTGCCACAGGTGACAGAGCACTGGAACACACAGAAGACACACATTCATTGGAAAGGTATTTTTGCCTGTAAACATGAAGGTGAAATGCCAGTCCAGCTGAAGTCAGTGGCTGCTTCTTCAATTGTCAGCATTCCAAGATTTCTGCCTTCCATTCCATTAGCTAAATGAAAAACAATTTAAAATGCACAAATAAATTGGCAGTATTTATTGAAGGACTGATTCCAGCATCCTGTTGCTGTCAAGGTCCATTTTGTAGAGCCTCTGATGAAACTGAAATGCAGCAATGTGCCTGAAGGGAGCAGAGGCTGTTCTCCTGTATCTGTATTCTAATTTACTCTTATTAGAGGTGAATGTGATGGAAAAAAAGAAAATGCTCGCAGGCACTGACACAGAGAAGCATTTTTAATTAAGCCATTACTCCTGCCAGTGCAAAAGTGCTTTTCCTACTGAGCAGAGTGTATGCCTCCCATCTTTGCATCACATTTTCATGTTTTCACTTGTGTTCCACAAATGAAACACACAATGAGATATGCTGCCTGGCCTTTAATCAACCTTCCCATCTTGTTGCCACAGAGAATGAAGTGAGAAAATAAAACAGCTGAGCACTGTAACGACAGTAATGTTCTACTTGTATCGCAGTAACATAATATATTAGAACGAAAACTTGGGCAGTGCTGTATAGATGCATAAAAACCTATTCCAAACCAACAAAATACATGCTTTCCCCTTTGCTGACGTTTTGTGAATAAAATTTCACAGGGCATGAATTATTTTTGTGTCCGTTGACATATGTTCTATTGCTTTATCTACAAATTCATTCAAAAATTATGTATTGCAATTTTCTCCTACCTGCTAATGATTTTGATTCAAGTACCCACAAATTTCATTAAGATTTGGAGAAATTTACTATAGAGGACATCTTCAAATATTAATCAATTTCTTGCAATGAATGATATGAGCACTGGCTGAAAATTTATGCCACCACAATCCACATAATCCTAAAAATATTTTTATTCTAAAAAAAATCTTAATTACGTAAATATTCAGTACACATTTCCTCGGGAGGCCTCAAGAGGCAGGTGAAAAAATATTGAAATGAGAGAGAAAGACAAGGAGAGTGTGCTATAACAAAACAGGTTTCCCAACCATCCTGTCTCAAGATGGAGATGGAGAAGTATAGTTTTCTGAAAAGAAAGAATAAATTTTGAGTGTAGGAAACACTAAAGGGGTTTTTACCCTTTAGGCTTGTTATCTATGTGCTTTTGAGTGACATTTTAAAAACTGTTACTTGGAGGAAAGATTTACACATGCCAAATGCGAAATAGAGGGCTTGTACCCAAATATGTACATCAAGAGAAGTAAGACTTGTGTCTTTTGGACTCTTGAGACTCAACAAGGTCCAAAGCACACTTCAACTTGTAACCACATGAAATCAAATACTGGCATTCTAGTGTGCTGCTAGAGGCAGCAAGTGGACTTGATTTTGCTTCTGTTCTCAGTGATGTATATCAGGAGTAACTCCATACAGTCAATAAAGAACTATAATTTCTTGCAAAGTTAGTCAGATACGGCCTGCATGAGCCAAGGCATGCAAAGATATTAAATTATGAATACATAATTTTCTATTCAACAGCAAACACAGCTTAACATATGGACAAATATGCTGTTTACAGGAGGGAATCCAGCTAGTACTTAAGTCTGTTCAAAGTAGATGTCTGTCATCAACTTTGAATTTAGTGTACTACTTTTAAATTGCATGAGAAAAAGCCTCTCAACAGAATTCCTTTTCCTGAATTATCTGCCTTTTCCCTATGCAGCAAAAAATAATCTGACTTCCTACAATGGCCAACATCATGCATATGGTAAATGTGTATAATCACACATATACATACCCAAATTTGATCACCAGTAGCAGCCAGAACATCAATCTTAATCTTGCAAAAATTCCAGCCACTTCTTGGACTCCTCTCTCCATAATTTCAGAGAGGTTTCTCTTTTGAATATTTTAATGGAATATCATGTGAGACAATGGAACAGTGAAGTTAAAAAAACCCTAACAACACAAAAAAACCCCAGACCTGAGAACGAAGGAAAGATGAAGGTAATATGATGAAGGTAATACAATGAAGGTAATAAAATGAAGATAATCTTTAAAGATTTTCACAATGATCTTAACTTAAGAGTAATTTTGCACACAGTATTGTATTTTTTTTCCCTTCAGTAAAACACTTGCATGTTTATTAACCGAAGCTAGAGTACGTGTGAGCTTGTAGTATGTATGTATCTTCTTTTATCAGCTACAGAGGAGGAGGAGAAGACAGGCAGGTGGATCTGGTACATAAGATCTCCTAAAAATAATTTATCTGTCCTTAACCTTTGGTTATCCTAAAATAAGTAGGTGCAACCTAGCCATCTGGAGTACTGGAGAGAGAATGGGATTTGAAAACACTAGACTTCTGCTGACAAAATGGGCTCCAATGGTTTATCTACTAATTGATAATGCACAACAATTCATCTATGCAGGTGCCTTTGTGAAGAGCACCCTGTCAGCAGTCATGTCTTCTCTATATCAGATGAGCTCTGGCTTGAAAGCTTCTCATGACTGCAACTGAGAAAATATGCAACAAGCAGACAGATCTCTCTCTTGGCTAATCAGTGTTTAGGGCCTGAGTTTCTATGCAGAATTTGGCAAGATTTTGGCATTGAAATCTTAACTGGTGAATTAACATCCTTTTAATGACTGAGTTGTGAGATATTTCAAAGAGTGTTATGAAGCATTATAATGTAGTTTTCTATCCAAAGCTGTATACATCTTGCTAACAACTAATTTTAGTCTTGTATGACCTAGTTATTAACATCCCAACTTTAGAGGAAGAAACTGACACTAAAGGATGATAAAATAAAGTGTCTCAGTTCATATAGGAAATAGGTGGCAAAGCAGGAAATAAAGTAAGAAACTTGCCTTCTGTTTCATCTTCTTTTCTTATCACAGAAATGTACTAATTTTTAACTTTGTGTTTATTCTTATTTTATAAAACTGAGAATTTTTACTAAGTCTTGTAAGATATTTGGGGAAAATTGTGAAGAGGCAGGGCTACCACATTGATTTGCAATCCAAAACTTTCAAAGCCAGCCTGATCAGTTTACAAGTAAAGAGAGGTTTTTCCAAACCACTAGTTTTTTAAAATCAACCAGGGATTTGATAGTCAAGCTGTGCTCTTCCCAGTTCACACATCATCATCATCAGCAGTGTCTGACTTCAGAATTAAGAATTCTACTGATTTGAAGCCAGAAAAAAATATCTTTTTACCATATCTATATTATCTCACATTCAAAGTAGCATGAAATAGTACAAAATAGGGAAAACACACTTCAGGTATGGCATTTAGCAGTGCATTTGCTAGCTACACAGACAAACAGTGAGATTTCTGTTTGTCTCCATGAAGTGGTCTTAAACATGAATTTGTATTGCAAATACATCAGCCAACTGCTGGTATAACCAAGACCAGCCACTGAATATTGGAGGATAAAAGGAATCCATAATATTTTTTTTTTTCACTCTGCAAAGGTATGGACTTGGTCCAATTTCACTAGTAGACATCTCAACTTCTGCAAACCAGCTAGATGCAACTCAGAGCAACAGCTCTGACCCTCATTTTGATACTCATTTTACTACATAGGCATGTGTACTATCTAGCTGAAGCAGACTCCTCCAAAACTGTCTCCTAAGCTTGTCTGACTTTTGGATTTCTCTCACTGAAAATATTGAACCTGAGGCAAATAATTTTCACTGGATGTGCAGCTGTCACATTTTAGGTAGCACTTGTGGTATGTAGCTAAAGCTGCATAGCTTCTGTATACTTCTGGAGTTTCCATGTTTAAAACTGTAACAAAGCTTTCAAGTTACAGGAAAGAAAAAATACTTTCACTTTTACATAGTTAAGCTGTGAATTTAATCAGAAAGCAATCTATCTGTCAAAACTGCTTGTATTTTCCATGACTTTATATATAAATAGATATATTAATATAAGGCTTAGTACACAAAATTTACAGAAAATGCCCACTCCAAACCAATCTGTAGCAACTTGCATCAACTCAGCAGATCTCAGATTAATTTCAACCCACAGCTTTTATTACTAGTGAATGAAGAATACTTTTCTATTGCACTTCTTCCCACTTCCTCCACCTCCCAAATGTCACTCTTGCACATGCTGTACTTTTTTTTTCTGGTGGTGAGTTAGATTTTACTTCTGACTGTTCAGATGACCTACACTTTAAGGCCATGTAGCTGATTAGTAAAAATTCCCGTAGGACAACTGTGTTTGTAGGTTTAGACTAAATGTTCTAATACGCAGCCAGAAGTTTTTTATGTGGCTGTTAATCTGTGCATTTTGGATGCAGTCCTAAAGGTACTGTAAAACCGTTCAAGCAGCAAGACATGTAAAACATTCCTGTTAAAGATTACAAAAAATTCCTGGATAAATATAGTTAACAGCTATTTTTTTAAAAGTTTTTCTTTCTTTCAAATAAAATCTACCCACCCTGTTTGAATTTTGTCCTACTTTTGAACTTCTTTTAGACATAATTTCAAGGACAGAAACCTAGGCGTTAAATATAACAATCCTTACACTTGGCATGCACACCCGTTACCCAAGATTCCTTCTTCCTGTTCCCTGCCAAAGATATATATTCTGGAGAGAATACATATTCCCAAGGCCAACAGCTGAGGAAGGTGCTGTAATGCCTTAGCCGCTTCCAGCTGGCCTTCGTAAGAAGTAGGAATTCCTAAATTAAGGGAAAAATTGTCACTGGCAGACAGTAAGAGTCAAAATGCATCTTCCCGCCAAGACAACAGGCAATCATTGAAGAGGCTGATACAAGCCACAATGAAAAACTCAATCTGTGACAATATTAACAGAATTGACTTGGACAATTTCTTTTCAAGAATAAATGGATTGTTCAATAAAAGGTTTTTACAAGTCTAAGTAGCATTTAAAGTGGAGAGCGATGTGCTCATAAGGAAACTCAGTGATGAGTTCTACTGGAAATTATTAGCAGAGCATTCCTAATCATTTATGTATAGGTTCATCAGTTCCAGCATTTAAGTGGTTTCAACCTTTTCATAAAGTGAGTGTGAAACAAGGATAGCAAGCAACCAGACTTTAGCAACAGGATCCATATTTGCTAACATGCTTGCAATCTTTTTGTGTATCTTCTATTTTTATGAAGTTTCTTTTGAAGGCAGGTAGTAGATAAAGTGGTGCATTTATTTTCAACAAAGACTTTATACTGAGTTTAGCAATATTCTTAATGGTTACTAAATAAAGCAAATAATCTGCAATTTATTTAAGAACTTTTTTTTTTTATAAAGGCATTTGTGAATAGTATAACTAATACAAAAAGAGGGACTAACGGATCCAAACATAAGATGGGAGTCTGAGTTCTCCCATGCATCATTTCCAGGAAGGTCTTTCTGCCTCTCTCATTTCTGACACACCCAACACCTCAGTATGTGAATGCCAAATTTAAAATTCAGAACTTGTGCTAAGTTTAGCTGAAAAAATTCTGCTGTTGGTCTCTCCTAAGTTTAGCAAGTTTGAGTTGTCATTATTTATTTTATTTTTCTTTTCTCCTTTCATCCCCCTCCCCCTTTTTTTTTCTTTTTAGCTCTTCTTTCTGGAGTAATAATTACTAGTGGATAACTGTTCAAAACAGGTAAGATTTTAAAGTAAGATAAACAGAGCCCCAGGTCACGTTTGATAAGTTTGGCTAGAGATAGGGTTCCTATGGAGGAAACCCTCATCATCTCATCTCAAGAATCTGGACCTTTCTTTTCTTTTTTTTTTTTTTTTTTTTTTTAAATCCTTGTTAGCCTCCCATGCAGAACAATTTAGTTGTTTGGTGGATGATGCGAAACTGCCTTTGGTAACAAGACAAGAAGCAACTGAAAGTTTGCAAGTAAAATTTGATTGAGGAAAACCAGGTAGAATTTGGTATAATATGATTATTAATGAAACAATAAAAAACCAAATCATTTTTTCTAGGACAGTATATAAAAATCTATATTTGAAAATATCATTACTCATTTACTCTGAATCAGTAGTGGGGTTTGATAGGCTTCAATTTTAACAGACTTGCTGGACTCGGCTTGGAAGTAGCAAATTCTTTGTCTATATTTGAAACCTAGGTTCAGTTCCCCAATTTCTTTCTTGGATGAACTAATGAAACAGAGTCACACACTTCATGATTTAAAAATCTTGATTGTCCCAATGAAACTAGTTTGGTTTTTTTGGACAGTTGGACTTATTAGTTCATTTAGGAAGCCTGCTCAGAGAAGTACTGGTGGGACAAGAATCTCCTCAAGCTCAGGGAAGGCTGATGCCACAATATACGTCTTACCATACTGTGCAAGGAATGGGTAGAAGACCCTTGAATTTTGAAGGGAAAATTTCTTGCAAGACTAGTTTTCTAATGTGGCACACAGGATAGATTTAAATCTCTCTGGAACCAGAAAAAGAGCAAAAGGGAAGGGTATTTTTTTCTGGTGGATTCTTCCACCAGCTTTATACTCACTTAAAAGCCTTTATCATTAAGATTTTCCTTTCCTCCACAAACAGAAATCTGATTATGATTGTATTATTTTCTAAAAAAATACTAAGATAAAAGTTCCTGAAAACTTCAAAAAGTGAAGACTAAACTTCAGCATTAAGCAGCAAAAATTCCATGTATGATAACCTGTGGTCCTGGTCTATAAAAATGACAGACAGTATTACAGCCTCTCATTCCCCCCCAAATCAAGGAAGGTATCAGCATTTTTCTCTCATCATTATGATCTGTGTCAAAGCATGGACAAAAACTGTAATACCGTAATAGATAAAGGAAGTGATGTTTCTCTGTATGCTCCAGATGTACTTTACTTTAACATGTTTTTCAATTTTGTATTTATACTTTCTATAGAACTGTATTCAATACAAAATACCACATTTAAGTTTTAAGACCATTTTCAGCATGACAAATGATCAATCATACGACAGCATTCTACATGGCTGCAGTATTCTACAGTAAAAAGCAGAGATATTCAGCCTTATTAATAATATACAAATATATCCTCCGAGAACATTTTTTAAATTACAGGGCAATCTTGACTTTTCTATTAAAAAAAAGAGTTAGGCAATTGGTCCAAAACTCAAGTCAACAGTTTCACCACCACATTATAACCTTTTTTTTCAGGTAAAGGTGCCCAGCAAAATATGTATCCCTGCTTCAGCTTAAATGTGATATACTCTCTAAACTGACTGAAGACCATCACAAGTTATAGATCTTTAGGGCAACCATAAGATTATTTCCATGCCTCTGAGTGATATGAAGCCTTCGCTTTTGTTTTCCCAGTTCTGTAAATTGTATTAATCCTTCATGGTTTCTAAAGGCAATACAGATACAAAGCTGAAACCAAATATTCAACTTAATTTTTTTAATAGAATAGATCTGTGATGGTTGTGATATTCTGAGATGAGGAAAGTAAAAGCAAGCCGTATGGTCACCATATCTTTATGATCTTTACCCTCCAGCCAAGGAAACAAACTCTAGTCAACAGCACTTTTACAGAACTACAGCTTGTTTTCAATGTCTACGCATATTTTATCAATTCTAAAGATACTAAAGGTTTGCCTAAGTCTGTATGTTACTTTTAAAGTACGTCAACGAAGAACCCGGAAGGAGACAATTATTTGTTAGAGCCATGTGATAAAACTGGTTATGGGAGAATTCACACTTAGTGGATTAGACTCAACATTACACTGCCAACATTTTGTAAAAAATCTTTTATATGGCATACTGTATATATTACTGCCATTAGTGCTTAGTGATACATAAGACATTATTATATCTCACACTTCCATATCTGAGAGATCAATGCATGGTATTTTGGCCGAAGATGACTTTCCATTGATTATAACTATCAAACACACAAAGAAGAATCTGGAAGCAGTTAGATTTGATGACCTCATAATTACCTTTATCTTCCTGATGAAATTAGTTGGAGTTATGTCATTCTGGACTGATAAAAATGAACTCTTAAAAAGAATTTGAAATATTAACCTTTGAGTATGCAGTTTAATGTTAGCATATATCACAATGCTGGTCTGCTGCTCTGTAGAAAACCTTCCAGGGAAAAGCATAGCTCATCAGCACAAAAATGTAATTAAGGGATTATGGCATTTCTAATGGAAAGACAATTTAAAGAACCCATTAAGGACATAAAGGAAATGTCATAGGAGGGGGAAAAAAACCTTTGAGAAACGCCTTTCTTTTCAAAGTTTCTACTATTCTATCTGTTTACTTTTCAGAAATCAAAAAAACAATGTCGAAAAGCTGTTTTGTACCACATAAAATTAAGTATTTGCCTTTAAATAACATCACACTATGTAGCACTCTCATTTTTCCAGTAGTATTACAAGTAAAAGAAAGACATCATCCCTAACCATGACTTTACTTCCATTCACCATATCCACCAAATTTTAAATCACAAAGATCTGAAGTGGTAGCAGGTAACTCAGCTAAATGGGTATAAAAGCTATTAAAAAAACACAACACAAAGAACTGAGAGTTTCTGAGGAAACTGAACCCTAAGGACTTTTTTTAGTGGGAATACTATGATCCCACATATTGCTTTTGAAATAAAAACCTTAAAAGAGAAACAGAGAAAATTACTTAGAAAAATACCTTAGACCTATCAATAAAACTTCCACCGGTTAATTTTCTCTTCAAAATGTCAAAACATTCTTCATTGGAAGAAAATGGATTTCCAGAAAATTATTCTAATTGCTTTATTGGTAGGAAAATGATACTGAACTGTAACACTTTCATTATGTTTGATGAGGTCACCCAAAAGCATGACTGTCCTGAGGGAGCTATCAGAGGGCCAGGAGATAGACAGTGTTGACCTGAGTTGTTGTGATCCTGTGATAAACTTACCAAAAAATGATCAATACGTTTGGGTGAACTCTGTTTTATGTCAATATTATTGGAAGTATTTGTGGCAAGATTAGATGAGGGAACTCTGGAGATTAAACATACATCTATGAACAACAGCCTGAAACAGCACAGATAAAGCAGAAAAGTAAATCTTTCTTACAGTATTTAAAAATATGTAATATTGCCTGTAATTCTTTAAAACTGGTTAATGAATAATGTTAAGTAGCTATTCTGATTCTGTCTTGCCAGTCAGAAATCACAGACTTTAATCTGAAACAATTATTTCAAAAGACATTTTCAAGAATTAGTTATTAATTGTAAAGTATTTTCAGCTAGTAACTAGTTACAAGCTATTAGAAAACAGTAAAAAATGAGAATCATACAGGTTAAAGCAAAATAACAAAAAATAAACAACAATAAATACTTTTGTGACAAAATGAGGACTTCATAGAAGGTCCAAGTTTATTGCAAGAATGAACACCTGAAGCAGTATTATCTACATTAACTGCATGAAAGATAGGATAAAAAAATGCATGAAAGGAAAAAGATTTCCAACACACAAAAATCAACTAGGTCCCACAAGAGCAGAAGAATTACATAAATTCTAACAAAACCCAAGTGAACTGGCTAAATGAATTACACATTGGCAGATATACAGTCAGAGAAGCTGACGAAAACATTTGGAGAGAGAGAGATGATCTTAGACATGGAGATACACCAGGCAAAAGAACACCTACTGGACTGAGTCTCAGCAGTGGACTGAGTAATTGAATTTTCCTGCACACATTGACAGCTTAGAATGACTTGTCAGCTATCTGAGAAAAAATCTAGGCATTAATCATGAACAGACCAATGAAATGATTTGCCCAATATGTATCACTAAGCAAAAGCAAGAAAGAACATTAAGACAGAAATTAAGAGTAATGAACACGCAGCAAAAGCCTATGCTGAAAAGATAAAAAAGTATGTGGTTCAAAATGTCAGGGAACTGGTGTTCTCCTCCAAACTGTGGGACCAGCCATGAAAAGTCAGACAAACTGCAGTATTTACTAGTTTGTATACTGAGACAGTCTTACAATGTAGACTCAGGTACATAATCAGTTACTGTAAAGAGACTGGAGATTCTTATGTAGAATGGGCTGTACATACATGACATTCATTTCAGTTAAGTGGAATTCTGAGAAGATAAAACAGAAGTTGCTGCTCTTGTTTGTCTTTTCCCTCCCTTTGCTGTCTGATGGTACTTCTAATTCCATTAGCTCCTTTCTTACTTACTTGTGATGTTATATGACGTATTTTGGCACATAAAGTCAGCATAGCTCCTTGGGACACTGAAATTCTGATGGTCAGTGTAGCCCCTATCTTATAAAATTTTGTTGAGAATAATCTTTTTAGACAGAGCCTGACTGAGCAAAAATTAGTGTCAGCACAATGACACTGAAAGGATGCTCAGTGTTACTACTCTTCCTCAGTCAGAATAGTACTCTGGGATATGCATCCTGTTACTTGGGCTATAAAGTTCTGCATTGTAATTGTTGTGCAGTAGAGTGTTAGAGTAAAGATTTCACTGGTAAAGTACCATTTATCTACCTGCTGAACTATGCATCAGCCTTGCAGAAGACTGTTCAAAGATCCCAGCAACCCTCAACAAAAATTGGTAGGCATTTCTGGGAAAGCACATAGCAAAGTCCTGGATATGGGGCATCGCTTCTGTTCAGCAATTCCCAAGACTGTATTTCTTTACTTAAATCTGTGTTTATATGCATATGTGTGCATATGTAAGTCCCCTGCAGCAGTAATGCCTGGCCTGGCACTATAAGGCTCACAACCAGAAAGGTTTGGGAATTGGTATTTTGCCTGATCTAGACTGCACTAGAGTGGCTTGGAAGACAGCAGCAGTGGCAAAGGGGGTGATGGGAAGATCCCACTGCTGTCCTTTGTAGCTGCATGACACATCTCCTGCTAGGTGTGAACTTGTCTCCTTCGCCTGGCCTTGTTTGCTCCAAGACATCACAACGCCCAAATGTTGAAAGACAGCACTGAGTAAGCCTCAGCACAAGCACGTGGGTTCCTGCTATCTTCTCTGTGGTAGAAACACTTAATGGTTATTCAAAGGCATCCTACTTGAACTTCTACCTCTAATAGTTATAGCTAAGGTGTTGGTTTTATTTTTCTAATTCTAGTTTTCTGGTTTCTAATTCATTTTTTTCCCCCGAAGGTAACCTCCATCTCCTTTTTAAAAACAAGATCTAGTATCAAATTTTAATCTTGCAATACAAATGTACATGTATGATTTTCTCTTTGTGAAGATGTTTGGTAAATGCCATGATGCTTTAACAGTTTAGCCAAACTTTCTCCCTGAAGCAACACCTTTGTAATACTCTGTAAAATTTCAAGGAGCCTTTCACCTAGTTGGTCCAAAAAAAGCCATTCCAAAAACTTACCCAGTTGACAGTATCTTGTTTCACCAATTCACTTCTCATGAAAATATTTTGGCTTAATTTTTAGGAGCTGAAGCAATTAATTTTTAGTTTTAAAGAATGCTTAAAAAATACTCTTATCATTCTAGACATTCAATATTTTCACCTCATTGTGTATAGTCCAAGACAATTTTTAAAATCACATAAAAATTGTTATAAATTAGCATTTTGGAAATCTGATATATGCAGGTTTTGGACTCCGGATTACAACTCTGTTCATCACCATTGAAAAGGGCCATTAATGCTAACAGACAATATCAGCACTTTTTAGGCTGCCAAACACCCACACTCTAACTTTTCAGTAAGGCTGTAGGAAGAATAATTTCTTCAAACAGTCATTTGTATGGAAAGAAAGGTGTCAGATCACAATGCTCAGTGGATTCCCTGGATCTCTGAATCCGGTATACCACTAAAATACCTATCACAGCTACCTAAGCTTTTGGGCAATGTCAGATTGTAGACAAGCTGCCTATAAGGGAGGTAATTAAAGAAAGTAAAGGGACAGTTGGTTGTCAAGAATAGAAAAGAGCAAAATAGAGATCATGTGTACAGCATGGATACCTACGGTCTAATTCAACTTAAGATAAAATGGGCTGCCATGTAGAGTGAAAAGTTTTTTTAAAATTCGTGCCAACTGACACAGCAATTTCTGCTTCACTAGAAATAGAAGTCTGCTTTGATGATACAGACACATCATTCTCACACCAGTAAGCCAGAGTCCAGTCAATCATACCTGTCAATTTTAAGGAATGCCAAACACTGGTAAGGCAAATAGCAGCTAGACTGCTTCGCTTATAGCTGTGGTTTCAGGTGGTAGGTAGAATCACAAAGGATATGGCTGGAAGGAGCACCCAGAAAATTTGTAAAGCCTCCCAAAAGTTCAAAGTCTACTAATACTAACAATATGTGACTCTGAAATATTGCTGGGCATACATGGAGGAAAACGTCATTTATTTATAAAGTTCTCAATTATCTATTTTAGCAGCATTTTTATAATTTTACTTCTACTACCAGGGAGTAAGAAAAACCCAGCTTGTTCAGGTATATTTCAGATGTCCTTTTCTTTTGGAATTTCTTAGACTTACTTTAACTGTTAATGCTTATGAAGGTAACTTAGAAGTCAACTTTTTCAGGACTGATTTCTGTCCCTACTGTGCATCTCAGCATGCCTCCCTGAAAACCACTCTTTAAAATCAGTGCAGCCCAAAGCAATTTCATACAACTGCTGAACTCATCAATGTTTTACCCTTTTCTTTCTCACACAGGCAACAACAGGGGCTGTGTAAGTGAATCTCCTCTTTCCCCATAGCACTCTATCAGACGGCACCCTGCAGCATGCTGTACACCTTGCAGTGAGACTGTGGCTGTACAGACCTGCTTAAGCATGGGTCTGTATTTGCCTCTGCTACTTGCTGACATCTTCCAGGCATCCTCTTCTAGCTATGAGGGTTGGTTTTTCATGTTCCCCTTCTTTTTTCACTATACCATTCTCTTGTACTCCATGAGAAGCACCCACTTCTCTACTTCTTGAAGGGAACATTCAAAACAAATGTATAAAGGCTGTACCTTCTGCTTGAGACCCTCTCCTAGGACACATAGGAAAAAAAAGAGGAGCTGTTATCAAGTGGATTTAAAATTTTTTTTCTTTCTTTTCCTTTTCATTATGCAGTTGATTATATAGTTCTCCCCCTACCATGTCACTTGTCAGATAAGACTGCAAGCATCTTTCAGCAGGAACTGTAAGCTTCTTTTGCTGTTTGTTCATGCTTTATTTTTCTATGGGCCCTAGTAAGGCTCAATCCTGATGGGAACTGTTGATGTGCCACAACTTAATTTTTTTCTAATATAATGCCACTTACAGATAATGCAATTCAAGAAACAAAACAACATCTGCCCACAATTACTTTTTGATTCCAGTTTGACATTCCCCAAAACTTTGCTTATCCTAAAGACGCTTGTAGCAGAAAAACCAGCAAAGTTGTCCCAGTAGATCTAAGCATGATGAAGATACAAGCATTTCCCATTTATGTGTGATTTTGTGTGTGTGCAAAATGGGTAATGTCTACTTTCAAAATCCTTTTCAGTCTTATCAGTGCTTTTGCATATTATTAAGGGTGGTCTTGTTCTGTTTTACTAGAAACAAAGATGACATTACGTTTATTTCAGGCAAAATACTACAGTACATTGGACTATTAAAAAAAATATCTCTCTGAAACAAATAATGTTAATATTACAGGATTGGTTAGAAATGTACAAAAACCTCCCCACTCTCATTTCATTATATTGACATCTTCCATATGATTTGCTCATACTTCATTTCTGAAACAAAGACATACCTCATTTGCTGGAAACTAACTGTATAATTAACTCAATATAAAAGTTATTAACATGATGCCAGTATTATTTTGACTTCTATTATTTCACAAAAGTCACATAATTTCTCTGTCCATAAGTCTATTAATAGTACCATATTTTGACTCATGGCCAGCACTGTTCCATTCCCAGAATCCAAAAGACCTAACAATTTTGGATGGGGAACCAAAGAATAAAACCAAGGCTAATTACCTTGTCAGTAAAACTGTAACATTAATATTATCCAAACTGTATTTTTTTTAATTGAAGGAGACCAAATCAGTTGAGTCTATTTGCTATGGAAATTTAGGGGTTGTTTAAATGTTTAAGCACACAGTTTAAAGGTTGAATGTCCTATGCTGTTGAATAGCTGGCAAAAAAAGAATTTGTTTTTTTTCTTCTCTCCATTTTCACAGGGTCTCTGATTGCGACAGAAGAGAAGCAATCCTTATCACTGAGAGCTGCTTTTTATACTACTCAATTGGGATATGTCTCTGTGACCTGTTGGGTTCACTCTGTTTCCCTGCAACAGCTGCAGACTTGACTTCCACCTCAATACACACACGCGCACACACACACGCACACACATTCTGGGACTCACTGGTGTAAAAAGCAAGCAGTTGCTTTAGCAGATTAATATTAGTTCCCCATTTTTGCTTCTTCAGGCTATGGACAAAGTCCACTCTATCCCAACTGTTGGGACCATTATCCCAGATGTCATATTTGACTCCTCTGCATCTCTGGTCTAACAGATAGATACTATTTAGAAATCCTGGTGCTGCTGCTTCTTTAGTTTATACTGAATGCATCGTCTTTCCAGCTTTCATAGCCAAATGTCTTTTTAGAACTTAAACCATATTATCTTCTCTGGTCTCCTATACACACATACTTTATATTTCTTCATCTTACTGATGGCTTTTCCTAAATTCTACTCCATTGTCCAGTGTTTTGATACTATTATCCCCTGCTGAATGTCTCCAAAAGTTTCTGGTATAATATCACATCAAACTTAAGCTTTTAATTATTATTTTCAAACCCCAGTCTCCAAATTATTCTCCCTTCTAAAATTCATCCTGCCTCTCATGCTTCGTTTATTCCACCAATGTTCTGAAGATTCTAGATAATATAAAAAAAAAATATACACAGCTTCCTACATAAAGTACCCTAGACCTGCCCTTCAAGCACCCTATGCTGTTGACATTTAAGTCTTTTTTGGAGAATGACTTCTACAATGACATGAACTTCTCTAGTAAGCCAGGTAGATGTGTAAACATGCAGTTCACACACATTTCATTTCACCTCTTCCCTGCCTACTTGTTTATCCTTAGATGATAAATTCCTCTGAGCCAGTCCTCATATAGCCTTGAAATGGGTGGTAATGGGCAGCTTAGTAAAGGACACTGCTGCTAATAAGATGGAGCTACGCCTTGCCCTAATAGGTGCTATAGTAGCTATGAGCTTTACTCACCTGAAGGTAACTTTTACATTGTTAAATACGGTATTCCAAGGACGGCATTCACTGGGAGAAGACAATCTAATTGGTAATGTTGCTAGGTGCTGGCTCCAGAAGCTCATTTTGAGCCTTTATTCTTTACTTTTTCATCATACTCATTTTCCTCACAAGGCAGGCACAGAGCCCAACTGATGTTAAGAACACCAATATTTGGCGTATTTACCCACCTTGATGACTTAAGAGCTATTATGGAGTTTAATGCTACATACAGGCCAGGTTATACAGCATACTTTTAAATTAAGTCAGAGTTTTAGAAGGATTGATGTGTTTATTGACCTATTGGAGCTTGCAATTTTGGTCAAATTTTCTTTGATCTTGGTATTATTGTTAAAACATTGAGCAAAAGAATTATTTGATCTCTATGTGGCTGTACCTCTAAAACAAATTAACTCCATTACAGTACTATTATGATTATTAATAATGTTATCTTTTCAGTAATAGTGCAATTTAAGCTTCATTTAAAATTATGCCTTAGGAGTTCACGGGGAGCAGCAAAGCCAATAAGGATCACATTAAGCCTCTTGTTTCAATGTGTGAGAAGCGTCATTTAATTTTTTCAAGCCAAGTCTTGGCATTAGCTTGGGGGAACTTGGCTCTGCTCAAAGGAACAGCCTTCTGTCAGTGTCAAGAACAATCCTAAAGAGTAAGAACAGTGAACATAGAAGGCTGCACTGAACTTCTGAGTTAGAAACAAACAGTGAGCAAAGATTAACATTTATCTGAGCTTTCCATTTGTTTCCTCCATTGCAGACATATTAACATGTATGCCATGACTTCATGTTGCTATGTACTCTAGCAATGGAACAGAATAGTAACAGGGAATAAAAAAAGGAAATCCAAGTATATTTTAAATTGAACTCATGTCTCTGTAGAGAAATTAAAGTATCTATTTTTTGGTATAAATCTTGGAAAATCTCAGCTGCACAAGTCAGAGTCAGGCTGTATGTTAACTGTTCAAAAGGTTTTGTCGATTCCATATGAAATATTTCCTCATCTCCTAGTTTTGAAGTTTAAGGTACAGTTTAGGTGACAGTGTTACAGCTTTGACTGTAGGAGGAAAGCAGAACATACAAGATGTCAGTAAATTTTAAACAGGAAGAAGTAAGTTCTTGTACATTCGTCTAGGACGTGGACGTTTGTGAAAAGTACTGAATTAGAGACTAAAGGTCTTCTTTTATCCAGAGGGCACTGGGAACACAGTGTAACTGTCTGAGCATCCCCACATAGCCTCAGCAATCCCAATTTAAAAGAATGCTTCAACTAAGAAAGCAGATGGTCATCCCTCTATAGTCTACTTGCTGCTGGTGGTAGCGTTAAATGATGCAGGTTTTTACTGCAGTTCTGTGGCATGGAAGTGCAAATACTAAACTTCATTGCCAAACACATCTTCTTGTGAAAGTAACCCTGCTACTGAAGGGTTTAAAAAATTAATGGTTATACTACTCTGAGCTTTTGAAGTAACTAAGGTAGGGGCGTTATCTTCTAGTTTTTGTAAGGCTGTTCCAAAACATTTCCGAATATTTTAAATGATCACCACTATAAAAAAAAAAAATCATTTGACACTATCCTTTATCCTTTAAATGTGAAAAAAAGTAAAGAATATGGACTATATAGTAATGTGATAGTAACAACTTGTACCACATCGTCATAAAATGGGAGCTCCCAAGCAGAATTCTATGAAACACTAGTTGCCCACAGAGTACTTGCAGCTAATTCTTGGAAGGCTGGCTAGTCATACACTGTTGGCTATAGTCCTTGTTTCCAGCTGTTACATCACATGAAAGACAACTAAAAATACATTAAATACTTCTCCATACAAGCAAGTCAAAAACTGCTGCAGTAATGCTAGGCATTGAAAGTAGAAGCGTTGTGTGCAAAGTTATGAAAAGAAGCAGGGGAAAAAAAAAAGATTACAATCTCTCTGCTAAAGTGTGGTCTGTGATATGGCAAGAGAAAACACTGAGAAGGTTCAGTTTCAGTACTGCAGCATGTTCTGGATATTCAAAACTGTATCAGATGTTCAAGGTCCCAGTCCAACAACACATTCAGTCACAGATCTAACCAATATTTTCTGTTATAGTTTGGCCTATGCTTATGTACCTCACTGAAAACAAAACCCATATGCCAAGGAAATAATGTATTGACAGCTACGTCAGGTGCTCAGAATAGACAGTAACAGATGCTTCCTAGATATTAAATGGTCTGTGTAGAAATTTAATAGGCTAAAGGTGCTTCCTTATAAGGCCGGAGGGTGTAACATTGGAAACACAAATCAAGTGTGCAAACTGTGAGGTTGGAGCGAGCTGCAGTTTCTGGAGTTGTTTGCCTGCCTACTGACAACAGTAAATTTATACCAGATTTGCGTGATATTGAAGATTCATCTCACACTTTCTTCATATTTCTGATTTTTATTTATACTGTGGTCTCAGTGACTACATGTTTTGGGTTGGGTTTTTTCCATAGCCTTATTGTTCCTTCAGCTGGGAGACTCCTACACTTCTGATAAAAGCAATTTTTACAAATAATTCAGCTTGCAAAACGTAATATGCTGTGAAGCACTAGTATCAAGGATGCCTCACCTTAGACCAGTCTCCCATTCTCCAGACGTAGCATTTGGAATAGTCCTCACAGTCCTCTGCTTCTTTAGGTCTTGTGGACAAAACACATTTCTTGCGGGGATTGGTGCACCTCACAGTCCGATGCCGTACTCCCTTACCACACTTTACAGAGCACTACGGGAAAAAGATGTTTTTGAGGTTTCTACAAAAGTCACAGTTAGCCCATTTTATCCCCTTCTAATGACCTCTGCTAGGCTAACATAAATATTTCAAGACTTCAGTGCCTTCCCAACTTCCAATTTTCAATTGCATAGACACTGGATTTGTTAAAAACTAACAAAAGAACAAAAATTCTGTATAGGGCAGAATGATAATTGTTGCATTTTCAGCTAAAAATATATAATTAGCTCAAAAATTATTTGCTTAAGGAAAAACTAGGTTTTTGGATATGAAAACATCTGAAAAACTTATGATGAAGTGAATGCAAAATGTTATACTGAAAATATTAGGCAATCTTTGTTCTACGAATGAAAGGAAATATAATGAAAGAAAATCTAAATGTTCATAAAAATAAGATATGAAGCAACTTCAGAAAAATTCTGCTAGTGTCTAATAGACCTTTTTTGAGAAGAAAAAAGTTAAAATGGAAAAGTAAATATTCTAAAACTATGCAAGAATCCAGACTGAATTTGAATATTCAAAGTCACTGCATATACAGCATGTGAAAACTCTCTTCAACTTGCACAGAAGGTCTTAATCTATGTTTTTTTTTCACCATTCCCACTTACGCTGCCAAAAGTTATGCCATTTCCTTCTCAAAACATTATCACTGCTTTTGATCATCCCACTGCTTGCAGATCAAAACTCTCCTTTGCCAAACTGATTATAACTGCAGGAAGCAGTAATGGCTAGCTTCCAATATAATGGTGATAGTAGGAATGGCCATGGGAAACACCTCACTCTCAGAATATATTTATTGCTTCCAACAAAAACATGCTCACTTATTTCTCATCTCTTGAGTAAAACAAACCAACTAAACAATCTGCGTTTCTTTCTTGCACCTCTGTAAGTGAATATAATTCTTCTCACGACTAGCCCTTGCATTATAAACCTCTGTGTATCAAACCATTAACTGCTGCTATTTACTTCTCTTATCTCTACCTTAGCATCTGCTTTTCATCTTTGAAAACATTCCCTGTGTTTTAGCTCTTTCTTGCTTGGGGATCAAGGGGTGCTGCTGAGCAGAGGAGCCCAAAGAAGGGACTGCACCCACATTCAGAAGCTGCTATTTGTATTTTGAACCTGGAGGGACCCATAGCACAGCTTCTGGTATGGGAGGCAATCAGAATTGCCTTTGCTCTGCCAATAGAGGGAGAAGCTCCAAATAACGCCTTCAGCTTGTCCAGATAGCAGTGATAACAAACCCTTTCTTCCTCCACAGTCAATTACTTTTAGAAGTAGTATAACTTAGAAGAAGAAAGCCAAATGGACATGCACATTAGAAGATCTTAAATTAATAAAGCTTTTTGAATAATTACATTCTACAGCAACGCTTCAGGATGCAACATATGCGAAACTGTGTTATTTACAAGTCCTTTTGCCCACTGTTTGTGCTGTTCTTGGAAAAAGAGGTGAGAAGAGCAAGGAAGGGAAGGAAATGTCCTTCTTTGCAAGCAGCTACCCTCATAGCCTCTCTGAAGCAGAATAGCGGCAACCATCTGCTGATCAACATCCCTTGGTACAAAAGTATGTCAGAGATGTTCCTACTCTGAACTCGAGGTCTGGTAGCTGATAAGTGATGGCCTTAATTCCATTTACCCCTAGCTACTACAGTCAGGACATACTTGGTTATATGTGCTTGAAAACTGTCCAAAAGAAACTGTTCCAGGACATTAACTAGGTAAAATGTAGTAGTTCTACATGGCTGGTTTTCCTAGTCCCTGAACCCTTTGCCAAATCATTGCATGAGGACCATGAAAATCATTAGGCTGAGCTGTGCCACTTGCTGCTGAAAAAAATCTTATTCCCAGAAAATAGTAGGGCATAAATAATCACTGTGAACTATTTGTATAAATAAATGCAGCACCTCAGACCAGACTCCCGCCTCCCACACAGTCATGCAGTCCTGGCCTTCACAGCGCTGTGCAGAAGCGGGCTTTGGCCCAAGGCAATCCCTCTCCCTAGCTCTGATCAGGGTCCCATTTCTGAGCTGCTGTGTGCAGGCTACTTGTCTGTTCTGTGTCCCCTTCCCACATGTTCTTGAACACGGAGTCCATTCTGTCATCATCCATCTGCAAAGAAATACAGGCAATGCAGTAACAAGAAATCAGGAAGGGAAAAGTACCATCACATCATCTTAACTCTCTTGCTTACCAGTACACACACCCAAGACATACTTGCATAGTTTCTGCCTCCTTTTAACTTCCACTTTGTTAATGGACTACTTATTAATCTAACATATTTTACATTAAATGAGGTATTAATGTTCATATCTTTTCATTCTCCAGCCCATTGTCCTTATGTTTTCATAGTAGTCTCCTCTCATTATAATTCCAATTAGAAAAGCTCCAAAATACACACACATTTTAAAGATGACAGATCACTGATCAGCCTGTTATTCTCTATCTATATGATTATCTATATGGTAAGTACATGCCATGCACGTAAAGTCCAGCATTCTTTGAAAATACTCAGTTGCACGACAGAATCACCCCTGCGTTAAAGGCTCATTGCTCCAGAGAAAGTTTAGAACTTCTTCACATTCTTCAGGTTTGGGCCTAACTCAGGTTGTGTAGTTTAAATCGCAGCAGCAAGGAAGGCTGATGCAACTTGGCAGCGCCCACATACCTGGAGAGCAATCGTTCTAGAACACAGTTTTTCCCCAAATGTTCTGTAGCTCCAGACTATGCCCATGTGCCCTTAAAAATCAAACAGCTCTGCCACTGATGCAGTACACAAATGTATCCCAGGAGACTTAGATTGCAAAGGAGAGTTTTTAGGAAACTGAGATTTAATGAATCTGTTCCAACCTTCTGTCATGCATTTGTTGTAAGAAAATAGAATATTTAACTAAGGATTTTTTATTATCAGTCCAGAGACTCAATTTATAAATCACAGCCTGTCATGATAATGCAATAGTTTAAGATACTTCTTGAAGTGCCAATAACAAACAACAATTTATGCAAGCGTATGCTTTAGTTATTTCTCTGTTGAAAGCTAACAATATTTGTTTTGTAAAAATCACTAACACAGTATGAAAAACTGGATATATGTTAAGTATCATGATACCTTTCTACATTTCTAAGCACAGCATCTCTGAGTAGCAATAAGCAACATTTAAAATGTTTCATTTAATAAGCTGGATAAAGTACAGAGCATTGAAAATTTCTAGTTGAGAATGCTTCAGAAAAAGATCAGACTATTACATTTCTATCCATTAAGTGCACAGTGATGTTAATACAATAAAATAAAGATCTGCTCAAGTATGTATATAATGAAATACAAATAATCCCTCCAAAGTGTAATGCCTTAGTCCAGGGAAGTCCAAAACTCAGTGGTGTGGTCTTACTTAAAATGTATCATATCCTGCATTTTATCAATTTCAGTATTTCATCCTTTCCAAGAAAGCCATGTCTTCTGGTTCATTTTACATACTTTCTTCAACAATATTTGCATTTGCAAATTTACTCTGCATTGTTTTCTTTAAAAACACCATCTACCTCTCCTCCAGATGACTGCAGTAGACCTATTCCAGTTCTTACTCCTGGGGATGCTAGCCAACTATTGCTAGCTGCTCTTGCCTCCCTTGAAAGGTGACAGATACGTTAACTAAGTCCACACAATACCTGGGGACTTCCTTAGTCATAATTCTTAGCTGCCATATGGAAATAGGTCGTCAATCTTTGAAATGAGTCACTGTGCCAGCCTGGCCAGCCAGGGCAAGGAGCAGGCTGCCAGTTCAGCTGCAGGGACACCAAATAGGGTGGGCTTTGCAGGGCACAGGCTGCATGCTGCAGCTGCCTCCTGGGGTGAAATTCAGAGAAAAAAAATCTCCTCCTGCTTCTTCCAACATTCCACCATCAGACTCTAGTTCTGCCTATTCATCCACATACAAAGGGACCGGGGGAGAGGGAGGAGAGGAGGGAGGGGAAGCCTCCCTATACTTCAGGTTGCATAGTGTGCCCAGAGTTTACTGAGAGCTTTTAAAGGAGCGAAGCCTTGACTGAACAAAACACTAAAATATATCATTAATTAAAAGCATGGAATTAAATCCATCTTTATATAAACAGCATTTAAATTTCAATTTCATAGTATGCATCAGTCTGTGAGAACATTTCCTGAGGAAAGTAATGAGCCAATTTACTGAGTAAGAATTGATTTAGGCATGGTGCTTAAGGGCTCTCTTTCATTAAAACTCAGGAGAAACAACAGGCAGTGTTTCTGTTTTCCCTACATTTTTGCATTATAATCTTTTGGATGTATGTGTTTACTGCACAGCTGTTGCCAGAGGCAGTCATCTCTCTTAGCTCCTAAGATTTTTACATCTACATATTGCAGTTTTAGTTATCCAAGTCACTATTACCTGGTCTGGCATGGCTGCTCATTGCACTTGCGGATCTGTGGTTCAGGTTTTGTTAAATATTTGCACTTCTTATTGTCCACAAGACTGATATTCTTGTTCATAATCTTTGTGCAAGAGACTGTTGTCTTTCTTTCACCTAGTAAAAAATAAAGCAGTTTTAGAAAACTAGCAATCCTTGAATTAAAGACTTCAATTAGTAGAAAATAGGTTCATAACCATTTGTTCCTTATGGTTACATTTTAACACTCTGTTTATCTGGGATTTTACCGACAAACAGGGTGTGTGCAGGAGCGGGACAGACTTAAGCATGCAATGTTCACAAATGGTCAGAAATGTGCCTGCGGATGGAGCAGTTAAGTTATAAATGTACATTATGTGTGTGACCAGAGCTGACATTTTACACGGCACTTCTGTAGTGAGAGCACATGAAACTAATCTATTACATACAGCATTTGAAATGTTTGACAAGTCTTTCTGCATTTACATATGTGAATCTGTGTATTCATATGCTCACCCACACAAAGCTTTTCTGCAAACAGGAGGTTGCAGACCAGTTACATATATAAACATGCACAAAACCACATGGCTTCATCAACAGTTTCATCCTGACATACACTTTAAGCACATAAGCAAAACTACCAATAATTGTTATAATCTTTAATCACATTCATCAAAATATTGATGTTAAAAATTGAAACACAAATATTTACACAGGGTACAAGCTGCAGCATTTTAATTTCATTATTGCTTCATATTTAAGCCAAGAACTAAAATAACAGTTAAAATGGTTTTGTCTAAAGTAAGAAAAATCTTTCACTTATATTTCAGAATATTTGCAGTAAAATACCTTTTATGGAACTTTGTATTAACTCAGCTGTTTTAGACAATAACATAAAATGAAGGCCAGTTACAACAGAAAAATATGATAAATAAACTTTACAGTAAAACACTTACTTAAATATTTATTTAAGCATTAATGTAGAATAAATTACTGACATACTGCAGCTTAAGACTTGTCCAGGTGATAGGTACCTTTAGAAATATTTGGGGCAATAAAGACAGATTGTGGTAGCATTAAAATTATTCTAAAAATACTTCAGGAAACTGTAAAAAGCGTGAATATTCCAAGTGAATAGGAATGCACTACTAAGAATCAGAGGATGCTACTAACACCATGTACAAAATACCTTCAGGGAAGAAGTTTTCTTACCAAACCACAAAAAGCATGTTTATGGAAACAACAGTAATCTATCATGACACCAGGATTGTTCACAGAGTCAAAGGAGCTAGAACACTGTGTTCCTTATGCTGCTGTTATGAGAAAACAAAGCGTTTCCAGGCCTTCTTATTCAGTCACAAGGTGCACAGCAGTTTTCAGAACTGCTGATCAGAGCAGCCCTGACTGTCAAGGTTGTAAGCAGGAAAGACAGGTAACAAAAATCAATATAGTATTAACAGTGTAAGTCTGACTAATAGCACAAGGTATGAACAGATCTCTATAGGTTGCATTCATTAAAAAACTCTGAAGTGTTTTTGCAGTGCAGTTATCTATTTGAATAACCACCTTCTAAACAGCAGTTTTAAAGGATTTTGTTACAGCAATACTGTTCATGTTCCAATATTTGTTTTCATAATCATATTTTGTTCTTCCAAATTCACATTTTTCATGGTTTATAAACATAAACATAGGAAAAATATCACATCAGTATACTAATATCTGCTGTTGTAATATTTGTTCCATATGTTTCTGGATCATCCTCAACTCATGTTACTAACTGTACATATTTGATCTGAGACTGGGGTTCAGCTTTTCTGTAGTTTGAAATGTCTTTTACAGATCATTTATCTTCAATAGTTCCAAATACAGAGTGGAATGCATATGAACTTTCTATTCTTGTTCTAGCTCTTGCACTTGTATTTCTTCTTGGAAACTGTGTCCTGAATTTGCTTTGCTAATCTAGATTTTGTTTCTTCACTACCATCTTTTTCTACTAACTTTATTTAGTTTGGATCTTTTCCTAGAGTTATCACTATTCTTTTAATATAATCAGAAAGCATGAGACTGATATATGTCCACTATTGCATGGAATCATACAAGCCGCCATGAGGATATAATACTATTAAATATACAACACTGACCATCAGAGTCTTAAATATTTATACACCGTGTGTTTCAATTGAGATATATATACACACAGTGTATATACATATATATGCATATTGTATACACATATATATATGTATTGTGTATATACATGCATATTGTATATACATACACATTTTTAATATACATGTGTGTGTGTTTGTACATTTTTCTTTTATTTTACCTCCTCCACATACAGCATCACAGTCCTCCCAGCCAGAATGAGTCCACATGAAAAGAGGCTCCGGTACTTTAGAGCTCTGATTCTCAGGAAGAGGATCCAGTGGGATTGTGTACTCATAGTGCAGACCATAACTCTGGTCATGGAAAAGCAGCACCTGCAAGATACAGAAAAGGAAAACATACCTATGTACACAGACGTGGTAGAAGACAAACTCTGAACTGTGAGGAGATAATCTTGAAAAGCACAACAAAATGACTTAATGCTCTATAACCTTTCAACCCTCCTGATGGATTTTGTGGAAGAAATTAATGAGTATCCTAATCAAGACAATGGGGAAAATTATTTTACTTAACATAAAGATCAAAAAGCTCTCCATGTGAAATAAGCAAACAAAATTCACCAGAAATCTGGAGGACGATTACATCCTATGATTTCAGTGCCCTTAAATGCACGGGTCTTTTCTAGATGCGTCACATTTAAGATTATTTTAGATATACCAGACAATTTCTTGCATTTGAAGGATTTTGAACTGTGAAGTACTTCCTCATCATCTCTCCCTCTTTCTTTCTGGTGATTATCAACTTCTTCTCCCCTACACTGAAATGTATCAAAAATCTACTTCTTCATGGAAAACTTGGTGATTGTAATCCTGAAACTATGCTGTGCTATAGTCAGCCAGGACAAAAACATCTGATATTCATTCGAATCTCTCTCCTTGAGCGGCACATCAGCTTTTTATGACGTTTGTATGAATGCTGAGACCTTCCGTCCTGTCTCAAGAACGTAAAGATTATTCTTGGATTTAAATGCATTTTTTTCAGAAGTGGGCTGACAGATCTATATACATAAGCAGGTGTATATATATACTTATATAAAAGCAAGTATATCTTACATAGATCTCATTGTCTTCAGGAGCCTGAAAAAAAATATTAGTTACCATGCTATGTGATAGGAACCAGGTAATAACCACCAATCCATATTGTCATACCAGTAAATGTAAAGGTGATGTTGTGGGACCTTTGGCTGATATTTTCTCCCAGAGACCTCTCCGAACATAATGGACAGTGGTCCCGGCAATATTGAATGTTCCTGAATGCTCTATCTTCCAGTCACTATTGATTGACTGTTTTCCAGCATCTCGAAGAGCTGCAAAATACATGAAAAAAGACCAATATAAAAGGTGTCTGTTTTGTAGTGATTTGGGCCTCCTTTCACATCCTGTATGGATAATTTAACAAGTAGGTGAAATCACCTAACTCTGTTTGCAAGATATTTATGGATCCTACTACACGTGAACTTCAATTGGAACATGCTTCAGAAACACTTTCTGGAAGGAATGCTTGGCAAAACCATGTGTGTTTAACATTACTTGAAGTTAACATCAGTGTCTTAATGCCTGAAGAGACTGACAGGCTCCAGCATAATTCATAATTTGATCACTGAATTAATTTAAAGCAAAGGCAACCATTCTCTATTCCCAGGGTGGTCATTTCTATAATCCATAAAGGCATGGGAAACAAAATTTTCACAAGACACTCTTCAAGATTTGTGGAATTAGGTTAAAACTTAAAAAAATATTCTAGTTCAGAATTCCTTCCCCCTCTAATAACTACATTTGCCTTTTTCCTCCAACTTAGAATGTGACAACACTACTGTCACCCTGCCTAAACACTTATTTTATACACTTTCACCACATAATTTGATGCTTCTAACAAATAGGGAAAGCTTGTTCTTTTTGGCTGAATCATTCCTCTTGTTGGCCTAACGTATATTCAAAAGCATCAAGTCAGGTAAGATATATTTCATACCTTGAGAACACAAGATTTTATATTAGTTTTCTGAAGTAAACTGAATAGATTCTTCTGTGAAGGACTTGTAATTTTATTTTATTTTACTTCATTTTATTTTGTTCAGATCAGGTCTGAATAATCATGTGAAGTAGAATATACTTGAAGTCACCTTCTGGACAAGAAGTTTTACACATTCCTCTTCATTGAAATTGCATGTTTGGCATCAGACTGTTGTAAGAGGACCTCAACAGTTTAAGCCTTGTCCAAAATTTCTTTTTAAAGTGGTAAGTTAATGTGAGTCACTCCTGTAATCTTCTTCTCTCCTATTCATATTTATACTGTTATGTTTTGTTTCTATGGGAAACAATGGCAACAGGTCTATGGACTGGCAGAAATACAATTGCGTAAGACACCACTGATGTGTACCACTGCAGCACTGTGTAATAAATGTTAAGACTATAAAATCCATTAATGCTGTAGAACAGCCCTGTACTAAAAATAACCAGTGATTTTACAAGAATTAAAAATTGGTATTTTAGATTTAAACATTCTATTATTAATGGTAATTAAGTTCTAGTTAGTGTTTAAACTGTAGGGGCCAATCCTCTTCCCAGTGGAGAAACAAAATTAATGTACTCGAAAGTGCCGAGGTCCAGCCGGGTCATGCTGCTCAGATGGAGCAGCATCCTCTCCCTGGAGAGCAGCAGACCTTCCATCATTTTGTCTTGTCTTAAAATGAATGTGAGTGCCACAGCATGCAGACATGTGCAGGGGACTGGAATCCCAGCCCCAGAATATAGAAATATGCCAGATCTTGCATGTTCTGCTTTCAGATTCCTTACTTGAGCCACTGGGGTTAAATGAAGAAAGAAAGGGAATCCTCAAGCCTAAAATGTAGGCTTGGATTCAGGCAGTCCAGCTTCTGTTCTTGACTCTGTCACACCCCATATTGTAAGCAAGCTCACTGAGTTTTATTCTACACCACAGATGTACTCCCACTCTGCTTAGCTTTTGATAGAGGAGGATTTTCTGTACGAAGTAATGCAATACACGAAGAAAATTCAGCACACAAGTGTATCCTCTCTCAGACTATAAAACAAATTGAGCAATACATCTACAACTAAAAAGACAAAGAAAAAACTCAGACTGGGAAAACGTAGCACAAGTTTAACCAATACCAAAATTTCAGTGCTAAAACAAGGGAGCTAATTACAAGTGTACCTCTGCAGAGCATAAAATGGCCATCATCACAATGACAATTAAGTGATCGTGATAGTGCAATGTATCTTTTAATTACTGTACTAGGGATATACACTCTTCCAATTCTAATGAGGTGTGAGAGGCTACACAGCCATAGAGATGCAACATTTCACAGTTCAGCTATTGCATCTCCCAGTGCTCAGTGGGGAGCAACAGTGCCCTGGTCCTCGTCCTCCACTTGGTAAATCTGTACCTAATAATCCTTTGGTTGTTTTCTATGGGAAACTGTAAAACAGTACACCACTGTATTAACTTTGAAATTTTTGCTTAAGTTGAAATCGCCACACTTTATGGAGAGGTTTTGTATCAAAACAAGAGGGAAGTTGACATCTTTGTGAATTGTGAATTTTGCCTTTTGCTCTGTGCAAAATTTAGTCATACTCTTCAGAAAAGTACCAAGACAATGTCATTTTGATGGACCCTTATTTTTCTCAAGAAAATACAAAAAATATCTGAAATTCAATTCTAAATGAAAGTATCTTCACTGATACCTTTTGTCAAGGAAGTCACTGTTTCACTTCCATTCAGGTTATCATCCGTTCCCTTCAAGCCATCTTAAGAACATTAAGACTTGAGATTTCAGTAACTTTTTGAAAATTTCAGCTGAGGTAAGGCTGACTGGTTGGTAGTTCCCAGGGTCCTCCTTATTACCCTTCTAAAAATGGTGCAATATTCCATTTTCTCCAGTCTGTGGGGACTTCACCTGAACACCATGACTTTTCAAATATCCTTGAGAGTGGCTTAGCAACTACATCAGCCAGTTCCCTCAGGACCCTGGGATGCATCCCATCGAGTCCCATATACTTGAATATGTTCAGGTTCCTCAAGTGGTCTTGAACCTGATCTATGATGGGAGGGACTTCATTCCACCAGTCCCTGCCTTGACATTCAGGGCCTCGAGAGATGTGGGAAGTGTTTACCATTGAAACTGCAGAAAAAACTGTTGAGTACCTCAGCCTTCTCCATGTTCATTGTCATTAGCTCTCCTGTCCTATTTATCAGGGTGTATGTTTGTGTGTGTGTGTGCATGAGTATGCATGTGTGTGTGTATGTTTTCTTTAATTTTCCTTTTCTGACTAACATACCTGTAGAAGCCCTCATTATTCTTCACATTCCTTGCCCAATTCAGCTCCAACTGTGCCCTAGCTTTCCTGATCCCACCCCTACTCATCTGAGCAGCATCCCTATATTCTTCACAGGATATATGTCCCTGTTTCCCCTGCCTATGCATTTCCTTCTTATACTTTAGTTTGACCAGGAGGTCCTTACTCAGCCATGCTGGTCTTCTGCCTTCCTCACCTCATTTCTTGCATGTGGGAATTGAGAGCTCTTGCAATCTAGGAAAAATATCCTTAAAGAGCTGCAAGCTCTGTTCTGCTCCTTTATCCCTGAGGGCAGTTTCTCAGGGGGTCCTATCCACTGATTCCTTAAACAACTGCAAGCTTGCTCTCCTTACATTCAGACTGCTGGCTTTAGTCTTCACCTGGCTTCACCAGGCGTTCCACCAGGGCATGATCACTGCAGCCTTGGCAGCCGCCAGTCCTGACCTCTCTAAATAGTTCATCTGTGTTGGTAAGCAACCAACAAGCTCCAGTAATGCTGTTTCTCTGGTCAGGCTATCTATCACCTGGATTAAGAAATTATCCTCAATGCACTCCAAGAGTCTCCTAGAGACAGCAGATGTCAGGTTATTGAAGTCCTCAAGAAGGAGCAGAGCCTGCAAAGTGTGATGCATCCTGTAGCTGAAGTAAGAACGCTTCATCAACAGGCTCCCCTTGGTTGGGCAGCCTGTAGTAAACACCAACCATGAAGTTTCCTTTGTTGGCTTGGCCCCTAATTTTTACCCATAAGCTCTCAACCTGTTCACCGCTGTTTTTCAAAGACAGCTCTGTGAAGTCAATCCATTTTTTTATATAGAGGGCATTTGTTTCATCTTGACATGTTTCAAAAGGGTTTAGTTATTAACCATCTTCTATGGCCCTCTACATAGGAAATGAAAGCATGTTTAGTCTCAGTGGACTCTGGTCTCTGCTATGGGACCAGGTCCTCAGCTGGCTTCCCTTGAAATTAGAAATTACACACTCTTAAGGATTTAGTCCAAGATATTTTAAAACTACTAGCATGGTCAGAAATGAGGGATTCAAAATTTTGTACTATTTGTCAGACCCTAGCTGCTTTCCCACACCCTTCTCCCCCAAAATGTGGTCCAACATGCTTTTTTTTCACTAGGAAACATTTCATAAAGGAAATGAGACAACACAACACACCTATGGACTTGATACCTATAAGAGAATTGGCAATTACAATGTCATGCGGTGTTAAATGGCAGGTCCAAAGGCACTATAACCCTGAAGCAGCTTGAACACATATTTGAGAATAATGATACAGTTAATCCACTTCAGTTCAGCTGAAAACAAATGATTACTCTCATTTCTAATTAGCACAGAAAAATTTCAAGTTTTAGATTGTAAGTCATTTGTATAGCTATATACCATTAACCAACCTTATTAATTCATTATGGGGCCTGGACCTGTCATGCCATTATACAAGTGTCACACGAATGAACTCTCTAACCTCAAAGCCTAGTGTATTTCTTATAGAAAAATACTGCAATCTTCCTTTTTGTATCCTACATTAAGAACTTTTTTTGAAAAAACTTTTAACAACTGCGAAATAGAAATGAAAATTTAGTGACAGAAAAGGCATGATATTAGACCACAGAAATCTAGATAAGGCTTGAAACAACTTTTTATAGCTGTTCTTACAATAATATTCTTAAAGTAACAGACAATGAACCAAGCCTCAAGTCAACATGGTTATAAACAGACAGGGTTATCACTGCTAGTTTATTCTTTAAAAATAAATCTCAAAATTATTTCTTAAAATAATGAATACTAATTCCAAAATTAGGAAGTATATGCGTTCTGAAATATTCTCAAATTAAATGAACACTACCCCCTCCTCTATACTGCTATAAATAATTCCTATTCCTGAATACCGATGAAAGAAAAATCACAATCTCTTATGCATTTTCTCATGTAAGTTCATTACAGAGGAATACCTAATGTTTGGCTATATCCCTGCTCCCGCCTCCCTCCAGGGGAGAAGAGACAGGAGAGACCTCGACAGATCAATTCATTCAGTAAATGCAGTTGCAAGCTATACCTCACCTTTCTCCTAGGATGCCAGAGCTCCTGTTACTGTGGTGCATGTTGATATACCTCAGATAAAGAAGATATCCGAGGTGTTCAGGTAGAACTCCTCTGAAGATTTGCTTCAACAGCACAATCACCCAGTGATGCTACTGATGCAGGCTGTAGTTTTACTGATCACTTTGGCAACATCATCGCAACTTCCAGATCATAGTGACTCTGCTTTCTGACCACCAGGTAAATCCAGAGAAGGGCATTTCATTTTGACTTTCTCTGTATTTGACCTGTGCTGTACAACAGGGATGAAATCTTCCCTCAGTTGAAATTAGCTTCTACCTTGTAAGCCACAGCTCTTACAGTACAGGGGATTAAATTGTGTTTACAACTATATCTCTATACAATTATTAATTGTATAATGAGCTATATTATTTAAAAACCTTAATCGTAAAATGTGTATATGACAATTAGCAAAATAGAAAGTGTTGGCCTGTATTGACTCAAGTACAGAAATGCAGAGCGCAAAGTACTATGCAACATAAAATTAGCATACAGAACTATAAGATAGAAAACAAATCAGAAACATGAGAGAATTTAATCTGTATTACTTTTCACATTTTTAATCACAGTATTTTGAAGAATATTGTTTCTAAGATGAAAGATTTATGCCTTCTCCCCAAAACTTTCATTATATTACTCCTATGAAAATGTTCCTATTCAGAATGTTACTCCTTTTAGATTCAGATTTTTATGCTTACAGAATAAACCTCCTGTAAGTGAAGAAAGTTTAAATACCTTCTGCTAGTAAAAAAAGAAAAGAAAGGTGCAACAACTCGGGTTTTAATTCAAAATACTGTAAGATCTGTTCCTGGTTCCCCATAAAGGCTTAACAAAAAATATTGCAGTGAAATACTGGCTGATCCTCATTCAGACTGACATTAGTGAAATTAAGAAAAGTAAAATTAAAATGACAAGCAAGTAAGAGATAATAAGCACGTTTCAAAAATAAGCAGCATGACTGACATTATTTCATGGGCATAAAAAACATTACATTCTTTTTTTCTTTTGTAAGGTAAGGGATGAATCAGTTTGCTACTCATGAAAAAGGAATTAATTTCCCTACATACAGTCCCAATACTTATTTTTGCATTATTTAAAAAATAAAAAAGAATAGTATTTCTGTTGTCCACATATGTTAACACAGTACACACAGAGGGGAAAAAAAAAAAAACCAACTTGCAGAATTTACAAATATATCAATGAAACTTCAGTTATTGATTTGACACTCTTAACATTTCCATGTCATTGGCTGGGTTCACTGGGGAACAATGAAATAATCCAGATCTCTAAATCTACTGTGATATCTTAACAGGGCAGGGGTAGACCCCATGATAAACCAAGAGACACCCATTGATAACTTAAGCTGTCATAATAAAGATTCACCATCTTCAATATCTTCTCAGTTGAAGTACTGAAAACAGTCAGGTAAAAAGTTTCTTAAAATGTAGATGTTACTTATGAGCAGAACTAAGAATAGTGATCAAACCAGGGAATTTTTCATTTCAGTGTTCTATTTCTCATACTAAGACTTTCTCAATTTAAACTTAAGCAGTGCATGGAACAATGCCAAGTACAATATTTCAGATATTCACTTAAACCCTGTAAAAATAATAGTAACAAATTATACTCTCCTACACAACAGCTTTAGAAAGCATTAAAAGAGAGTAACCTTTTTTTCAATGAAAGACAGTTTCATAGAAATGCAAAAGCTAAAAAAAAAAATAAAAAATTAATTGTGTTTAAATTTGTCCATTAAAACATTCAGACAATTAAAAATAATGCAGAGAAATACTTTTCTGCTTTCTTAGTCTCATTTTAGAATTTTTGTTTGACCTTGTTGGTGATTTGCTATGTGTTGGTCAGTGTGGTTTTTTTGTTGTCCAAGCACAGATTATTCCATGTTTCAGCATAAAATGATTTTCACTAGTTTTAATGTGAAGTATTTTCTTTAGCACTTTCCATATGAAAAACTGAAAATCTTAAAGTATGCAGAATTTTTCTTAAATCATCTAAATAGATTCTTTGAAACATTCTCTAAAAAAAATGAAACAAAAGTTCAGAATAAAACCTATATGGTGCTATAACCATTCTTTTATTTTGTTATTTCTACAAAATTTCTTTAGATGTATTTTTCACAGATTTTTTTTTGACTCAAGAGTTTTGTTTAATCACAAAAGCATGTTTAGCTAGCACTGTTCAGTGCTGACCAAAACAGGGCATGAACACTAAAACATATGACATTTACCTAAATAACTGTGAGCTGGTTTTTCTTCCACTACTTTGATTCTCCTTGCTCCTGCAGGTATCACCAAAGCTTCCACATAACCTAGACATGAGACCAGAAGTCCCAAGTTAAATACAAAAGCATAGAAAAGTACATGTTGTACCTTTTTTTCATTTCTTCTCCCTTATTCCGCTTTTCAAATGTACCAAGTTATAATTTATATAGCAATGGTTTGAGGGTTCTTGCAAAATGCTGAAACAAGCTATGAAACTGTGCATTATGTGTAATATATATACCATGATATACAACAAAGCGTATAGCAAAGTAAAACATAACAAGAACTAGTGAGGCTGGGCAGGTTGGGGCTGGAGCAGATAAGTTGTCTCTGGCCAAGTAGTTTAGTGTCATCACCACCACCAGATGACCATAAAAGAATTCCAATTTCACTCAGTGTGTAGAGACAAATGATATGGCACTAAAAACCATACATCCTCCCACTGTTTGTTTTTTGTTGTTGTTGTTGTTTTTTGTTTTTTTTTTTTATTTTGCACTCCATCTCCCTCTTCTTGCTTTAACACATTAAAACCCTGTCATGAATAGCTTTAGTTTTGAAGTCTAGTTATTTGCTTTACATTACAATTGCTTCCTTAGACTGTGGGACTAAGACATGCTGTTGAGCAATTTGCTTTAAGTGAAAAGGGGTGAAAAGGCAATGCAGGTGAAAAACACTGTGCGAACAAGAATTTTATAAATAAATAAAAACATGTTTTAGATTATCCAGGTGAACTTCAAAAAGTAGACAGTAAACCAAGTTTTTATTCTATGTAGCTATGTAATGTTCTGTAACAACATACTGAGCATTTACAACGCCTTTTCAATAATCCTGAAACATGAAAATTAAACTGCTGCAAAGCAGCATTATTTATCTTTAATTTCCTTAAGAGCTAATAACACTTTCTAAGTATTGCTGACAGTCCACCTTCTTGAAAAGGAAAGTAACTTACACAGTTGTTTAGAGGGCAATACCACAATATTGTGGATTGACACAGAACCCTGAATAAACTTGAAAGCGTGTGGATATTCACATTAGCTATAAAAGAGAGCTGACACATTGTAATTTCTATTAGCAGCCACCTTCTTTGTAGTTTTTAATCTTGTACTCCTCCAGACTCATCCATGGTTTGGGATCCCTGCTCTGCATTACCTTCAGCTTAAGAAAGGGCCAGACATAAACATCTGAAGGCTATGACTAACTTTTTTTTTTTTTTTAAGTACTATACTTCAGTCTATAATGCATTGAAGACCTTGATTTTTTGTAGATATACTGTCTGCTTCTAATTACAGGGGTTTTTTTATGTGATATACTTACTGTCTTGAAATTCTGCACATTTTCTACTCAAGAAACTGAAAGTGTAATGGCAAACAAATGCTGAAGACAGTTGGCCAAATGCTGTTTCGAAGAAAAGACTTGTCTTGGAGAGAAGGTATACATGGTGCATATTATCAGGATTTTAATCCTCTATTCTGTCGCACTATTATGCTGGAGCCAGTAAATTATCCTCATTCAAAGAACAGATCACAGCAGTGTTTGAAAATCTCATGTTCATTCTGCATCAGAAAATCTATTTGTTTTTTATGATACCTTATTAGCATAAAAAATTGAATAATGAAAAAACGTAAGACTTCTTCATACATTCAGCTTTATGTGCTCCCACTGCCTGGCTTGGTTTAATGATGTTACTCTAGGTAACAGATCATCATTTTTATATTTATTTTGAAGAACACTAAATGAATGTAAACACCATAAGAATTTACAGTTCATATATTTACAAAAAATATAAATTTTATTTCACAGTTTTTTTAAAAATCAGGCTCTTCTATGAAATAATATGTGTCTTAATAGAAGGTAAATTAGATAACTCCTTAATTTTATAATTGAAACAATTTGCAATAATTTTGCAAAACTAAATTTAAAAATACTCATGCATTCATATCTTAAATGTCTTATTATTTTAAAAAAAAGTAGATCTGAAGTTCATGTGAGGAACGGCATTATTTTAAGAAGTATAGCTTTTTAAAGTTCCCAGTGCTCAAAGTAATCTAACAGCTACTGGTTTCCTGAGCATCTGAAATAAACAGACCTACCTGCTCCTCTGGTATGGTTAAAATCACCTTTAATAACTTTGCATGACTTTCCATTACCATTGCATACACCACAATGATCTTCACGAGCCAGAGATCCTAATATGCCATCACAGCCAAATTTCTGTGGGAGAAGAAAATAAAGCTATTGAGACACAGGCCATGTTTTTCATAAAGCTGCCTTTAGTAGTGGGCATCTCACCCTTTTGCCAGATGCCTTAACCAACGTGATCTAAGCCTGCTCTGAATGAGGGTTGCACTAGTTCATGTGCAGAGATCCTTTCTATAGTCATTTTTTCTATGATTTTATGTAGACTGTTGCAGTCACTCTTCCTATATGGCTGGCTAACCCTACCAGCGGCTCTCCAAGAGGAACACAACAGCATTC
Organism: Haliaeetus albicilla; assembly: GCF_947461875.1. NCBI lineage: Eukaryota > Metazoa > Chordata > Aves > Accipitriformes > Accipitridae > Haliaeetus > Haliaeetus albicilla. The sequence continues at coordinate 38,376,554 of NC_091516.1, forward strand.
CCGACTTCCCCCTGAGACCTCTGGCATTTCTGATCCATTATGCAACACTCAGCCCACAGGCCCTCCTGCTTTGCGACTTCAACCTGTGCAACTCTACTACTTTCTACACAAAATATGGGAGGTTCTTTGCCACAGCCACAATGGTAAAGTGCTGCCTAATGTCAGCCTAATGTCTTATTCTCAACAGGACATGAACACATCTGGAATATGTAAATATAAATTGTATTTGTGTTTTGCTAAAAAGCATCCAGTTTCAAACAAATTGTTTATGCAAGCACCTCCACATTACTATGTTAGACACATTTCTATCAATAAATATCAGTGGTAGCTTGACAACAGGAATACAGTTAATACCATATGCTGGCCTGATATGAAATAAAAGCCTTTTAAAGTCTACAGAAGTCATCGCAGGGTAATCTCATGCACTGTATAAATGCATCTGATAAAACCAATTAAACTTCAAGACTGTTTGAGAAATAACAAAGATAAAAGCTAGGTTAGAAAGAAAATAAAGGATTCTTTTAAGAACAGAAACCATGGTCTATCAAGGAGTCACTCATTTCCAAGCACTTTAAGATTGTTACTTCAGTTTATGCACAAAATTTTTATTAGAGTTCCTCTACCTAAAAAAACCAATAAAGATTTCAAAATACTGATTACAACATAAACATTTAAAGAGCTGTGTATCCAAAATGGCACATCTACAAGATACAAGTACCTGCAGCAGTTTGTTATAAACATCCTTATCATCACAGATACATATTCCCCAAGCTAACCCTTCAGCTGTTTCACATATTGTGTCACACTGAGTGAAATTACCTTCAAATATTTTTATATGACACAAAAAGAGCCATTCAGTCTTGGTCATGCATACTGCAACATGCTATCAGAGAAATCACACATATGCACAAAAAAACGTATACGCTTGCATACGTGTGCCTGTGTATCCAGGTTCAAAACATTAATTCATACCTGGCATCTACCATCTGCACAGATATCTAAACCATGCTGGCCACAAGAAGTCCCATCCATCACCTTTTCTGTTAGAAGCACAGGTTGATCCTTTCCAGCCGGTGAACAGAATAAGGCACATGGCTTTTCTGTAGTAGCAATTGATGGAAAAAAACCACCAAACTGGTAAAAGGTCACTTAACAAACACAGAATTAATATCAACATTATTTTAAAAACATATTTACTTATCTGAGTGGAATGAATCTACATTAGCATAACAAGGTATCTTAGATACAGTGAAAACAAAAATATTTTGATCCTTTTCTCAGCTGTTTGAAAAAACTCAAGTTCTTTTTCCTGCTAGAGCATACTGGTACTATAAATTTGGCCTACACAGTACTCATGTCGTGTTCATTGTTGCAATTAAGAATATGCACATTACAGCTGTTGGAATATTTTGGTTGTAATCTATACTTTCATTCTACTATATTTTTGGCAGATCATAAATATTCATTAAAAAGGAAACTTAACACTTTCCAGATTTTCTAACTATGCAGGTCAAAGAGAAAAAAATTAAGTAACTGAGACACCCTGGGAAGAAAAATATATGGCTTACAAAGTCCACATTAAAAAAGAAAGACAAAAAACTGAACACATTCTTTCTAGCATCTTTAACAAGGTCAGGCACTTTTCTACTACATTTTTAAAACATTCTGCAAATCATTTCAAATTTTGAAAGAGAATTAAAAAAAATCATATCCTATGTATCCATGTATTCCTAATAGACATCATTTATAAATAATGAAGTTCTATTCACCACTGCCAAAGTAATACCAAATAAAATAAACTAAGTCTTCTCTCAGTGGTCAACTGAGTACAAAATGACATGCTTTTTTCATATCTTTATTCGCAAGTTTACTGACTCAGAATTTCTTCCTAAATCTGTTGCAGATTTTTGAAAGGATAAAGTCAATTCTGAACTTGAAACTGATTTCACTTGGACACAATCTATGCCACTCTGACTTCATACTCACTTCTAGATTCCTGGAGTGCATTTTTATTAGTAAATTAAACAGTTCCAGGAAACATTTGGGCACTGGAATTCTACTGTCTATACAGCTGAACTGTAAAACAGTCTATGCCACATTTTTTTGCATGTGCTAACTAGCACTAGCTCGGTCTAGACTGGAAATTGCCATCTGCAAAGGACCATTTCCAAAAAGCAGTTTGGATGTCACCATCCTTTTTAGAGTGCAAAAGAGTTGAAGAGTACGGACACAGGACTTCTGTGCCAGCTGACTTACACATCAGAGAGTGGCCTGGGCACATTTAATTTACCAAAATTGACACAGCCTCTGGGTATCTCTAGGGGACTAGTGCAAACAGATGTGATCTCTTTTGCCAACATGTGAAGCCAGTCAGACACAAGCCATCTCCAGCTGAGAAGCATGAGTCTCTGCCTGAGTTTGTGCCCTCTGCATTCCTGTTATACTCCTTAAATAGTAATCCCAAAGTTCCCAGGGAGCTTGAAGCATGTATCAGCATTTTTTAAAGGAATACAAGATTAACAACCTAACCATTATTTTAAGGACACTGAACTCAAAAGAGACAGTAACTCAGACTATAGGAGACCTCATTCAAATACAGGAACTATTTTGGACATGGTGCACAATTAGTGTCTACTAAAGGCTAAGAGTGCAAATACTTAAGAATCTGGGAACCATGTATTTCTGTAATACTGGAACTCTTCAGCTGGTGTCCACATTTGTGTCTCCTGAGGGACACCTCAAGACAACAGGATCTCTCAGAACAAGGTTAGATAAAAGCAACCATCCATACTCCTTAACATGGGACAGGATAGTGTCAGGATTTTTCATCAGGTTACTGAATTATTCAAAGTCAGGCTGAAATCTTTTGATCCCTTAGGATTCAAATCATGTGTTCATGTGCTAAAATGAAATTTAGCAAAACAAACCAGAACTAGTTTACTAGATAAGCACCTATAAAATAACTGGAGAGAGTTCTCCTTACAATGAAATGAGCTAACATAGAAGCCTAATGAAAATAGTCTCACAAATTTTCACTTCGGCACCTTGAGAAAAGGCTTAGAAACCGCACCCCCAACCCGCCTTGTTTAGCTAGGCACATATTAAAATAAGTTCTTGATAATAAATTCACATTTTTGGGGATTCAGCAATGTAGTTCTCTCAAAATCTATGCTTCCTAATGGTTTCTGATATTTTGTTTCAAGAGTTAAATATAAATGGCAACAACAAACTACTTAAAATGTGGTAATGCATACTTACAGTACTCCTGTGTCATTCCACGCTCTTCTTTCTCACCAGTTGCTATGATTTTGTTACTTTCTCAAATTAACTGTTTTCATAACTGAAGTCTTTCTGTTGTTTTCTTGTTTTCTTTTTTTTTTTCAATTAAATAAATTACATCATAACAATTTAGAGAAAATTCAGTGGAATGGCAACTGTTGTTCACATTCCTAGCAAGAACTTGTTTAGAATGTTTTGTTTTCTAGTTGCTGATATTTTACACCTACATTATTTTTGCAGATACTGTAAGTTCAACATTACTATACTCCTACTTGAGCACGGTCCTAATGATATGGTATCTAAGCAAGTATGTTACACTGAAGCATGCATGCAATATGCTAGGACTTCACATGCAGTGGCTGTTAGGATTCATAGAAACCTTATCTAAGTTTGCAGTATGTGTTACATATAGATTTCTGCCAAAATCAAACACTGGTATGTGAAATACTCCAGTATTAAGCTAAAAGTGCTTTCTCCTTCCTTAAAAAATAGAAGCTTACATTATCCGTAGTGTCTTTTTGACTTTGTAGGTAGAAGTATAACTGATATAAGCATGCTTAATGATGTAGCATTCCTCTAGAAAGCTGTACTTCTGAGTCACTTCATACTACATTTCTGATTAAATACCAAGAAGGACAAATTCAACAGGAATGTAAGACAAAAGATTCCAGAGTGTGTGAAAATACCACCAGATCTTGTCTATGAAATAAAAATGACTTACCAAAAATCTTGGGCTTGGCATTTCTTTGTTTGTTTGCTATAGTTTTTACCATATCTTTCTTAGTCAACAACAATACCAACAAGCTATAAGCTGTATGAGCAGATGTTAAGAACATGGGACATGGTTTATACTTACCATCATCGATGACAGCCTGCCACTGGTGCACGTGCTTCTGATACGAAGATCTGACACTGAAAGCCTGGCACTGCCAGTCCCTGAAGGCAGGGACACCAGCAGGACAAGAAGGATTTTTGCATACTCTATACTGCATCATGGGACCGTGACACTCTCCTTCAAGGCCTGAACTAGAAAAGATGGCATAAATATTATGCTTTATTGTTTTGTCAAACGTACAGCACAGTTTACTTAGGCTATACATAAATTCAATTTAAATAGCAGATTATTTGTTGACGTGTAACATTAACAAATCCCCCAGAAAAAATCAAAGTCACAGAACAAAGCACGTCTGCCTTCTGTTTGTACTGGTTACATTACATATAAAGAGTCGTGGGTGCTATACCATAATTTACACTTCGCCCCAAAGAAGCACTAGGACTAGTAGGAGCGTTCAGTAAGGAGAATATCAACTGCAGTTTTCATGTAGTTCAGGTGATTTTTCTCTAGCTGAACTGAGCCAAAAGTGCCACTGAAAGGAACTAACACCTGCAGATTTTCTACCAAGAAAATCTCGGTTACAAGTGTGGTGTTGTGAAGTTCAGACAATATGCTTTGTTTCTTTTTGGTCACTCCAGTTGTGCTTCCATGTCCTAATGAACAAATGCAAAAGACAAGTGAACTGAAGAAACTTGAGCTAATTATTTGGAACCTTGCCTGGAAAAATGAATGAATGAAAGTGAAATTAAGACATCCCTAAATTCTAGAAATAGCTTTTAGGCATACAGCTGGAAGTGGTGTTTAGATGGCAGGAAATATGAAAGCAATTTGCATATCTAAGGCTTCTGTTAAACTACCATGCTTTTGTATAGCCATATCCAAGTTTTCCTCACATTTCTTTATGCAAACTTCTCTTTTTTAATCCCTCTGTCTTTCCTGTCATCATTTTTTGCCCCAAACCTGTTATATTGTCTTTCATCTTTCTTCATTTCCCCCTTTTGTTCTATTATTTTCTGGAATCATCTACCCTACCCTGCCCTGCCCTGCCCTGGTTTGCCCTATCGTACCCTACTCTACTCTGTTCTAGTCTAGTCTTCTCTACACTTGTCTTCATTACTCAGCTCTACTCTGTTCCCACTTCTCTGCCTATTTATTCTTTTTCTCTTGGTGTATGAATGACCCACAAAAGAGAGAAATAGTACTGAGTAATTAAGACGAAAGCATCTTTTAGCTGACATATGGTGAAACAGACTCCATTCAAGTCAATGGTAAAACTCCCTTTATCCCCAGTGGCACAAGGTTTTCATTTTCACAAGATACTGAATCTAAATATTGTTTCCAGATATTCTATCTAAATGTCTGTGAAACTGGTAGAAAGATCTCTTTGTAAAAGTTGCAACTCCTTGTCTCTCCAAATGAGATGGAGGTCAATTTTCTCCAGCAAAAAATTGAAGGACTAGAATTACACACTGACGCTCTGCAAGTCAAAAATCATGAATTTAATCTTCCGTTTCTTCTTCAGGTGAAGCTTAAAAAGAAAGCTGTATTCTCCCATTAATATTATCTAAGCTTTTGACAGAAGCAGAAAAGAGGAAAAATAGTGTTAGCATGTAATAAAAAACTTGAAATACCTATTCTCCTAAGTGTTTTTCAGTATTCATAAAAATGAATTGCTTACTTACAGGAGGAACTATATCTTAATGGGTTTCTGTACTCATAAGATTTAAATTCTGTTCAGAAATTCTGATGAACAGCAATGGAAACCTGAACTTGTTTTTACCCAGGGCATTTGCGTTGTCGACTGCTGATTCCAGTGTTGCAAGTACGGCTACAAGTGCTCCATGCGCTCCACTCCCCCTCCATATGCTCCGCAAAAGAGGTCCGATTGACACACTCTCCAGCCTTACACCACTAGGTGAAAATTGAGCTCTTAGGTAAATAAATCAAGACATATGCAAAACAATTCACTGCTCCACAAGCACACAGGAAGCACAACAAAAACATTTTGTTCAATACAGTTTTCATATGTGTCAGATATATTTTTTCCTATTGTTCCTCATTGCTTTTTTTTCTAAAATACAACAACCAGAGACCTTTCTCTGGTGCAGTGACCAAGAAGCAGGTGCAACTCTTGTCCACAAGCTTGGGCACAAGTTCATTCCCAATAAAGGATGCCTCCTGTAACAGCCTGCTGGAAATGGTCCCCAGACCATGCTGGCCCCTTCTTTTGAGCCTGGGCAGTGCCTAGGAAAGTGCTTTTGGGTCCAGCCCAAACCCAATGCAGGGATCATCCTCCAGATGAACTGTATGGATGATCATAGCACAGTGTTCAGGGCTGTTCTCAGGACTTGTTTGGTCCACTACTACAGTTTCCACGTAACTAGCAGGAACTGCATTGTCACTGATTATCCCGTGATGATTTCAATAGAAGGATATATTACAGGTAATAGTGAAAATGAGATTTTATTCACAACTTGTATTCAAAGAGAGAATGGAAGCCTCAATAATCTAGCGTTGAGAAAGTCAAGAGAACTTCTGGTATTTACTTAAATAATAATAATCACCTCAAAAACCTTGTATGCAAATATTGTTTCCCAGGACAACTGCAATTTCTCAATCAAAAACTATCTAATCACTATTGTTACGCTCTGTAACCTATGTCCATATCTGGTATAAATCATTGTAACTCAGCAGAAACTAGTATTTTATCAACTTATACCAGCTGAATATCTGGCCCATGTATTATGAAATTTTAGCAATTGCAAAGTAAGAAGGCTACAAGTAAACAGTGAACACTTAATGTCAATAACATTAGTAATTCAATTCATTTCTCTTTGCACTCTGAATTACTGGTGAATTACTGTTATCAATGCATGAAGTTCATGAAGAATTCTCATATTTTGAGGAAAACAAAACATGTCACTAATGCAGTCGATAAAGGCTTTTGTCACTTTTATAATACACTTCTGTTACTTGCAGTGTCTATGCAAAATCCTTGTCTGGTGATCTTAAACTTCACTTGCAGTTTCAAACTGCTCTTCATTGATCAATTGTTCTTAACTTTCTCTCTTAAATCATGGCATTACAATGATGGCATAATTATATCACCTTTGAAACGTCTTCACATAGGATGGCCCCATCATTATATTGGATTTACAGTCAGAAACTACAGATTTTGTAACGGTCTTGGATGTCTCAGATCAAAAATGCTCATATTTATTTAAAGATATTCCTTCAGATATATAGGCAAAATGTATTTTTCGCTAGAGATAGCATCTGCCTTATGTAGACTCTGAGGGATGCTTGACTTAAAAAACAACCAAGTTGGACGGGCTGTGCAAATGACATTTCCATCACTTCCTAAGATCCTAAGAGGAGCACAAGACAACAATACTCCATCCCTATAATATAAGTAAAACAAAACAAAGCCAGTGATTTGTGTAATCTGAAGGTCATCTTGGATAGATAATAAAGTAAACAACAGGAATAATCCCTTCTAATCCTCTGAGATATTTCAGTGATGTCTGCTTAGTATTTGTCTGCTAGACATAACAATATATCTCTGTAGCCTGGGACAATGCTCATTGAGCCGTTCTAATTAGAATCGGTACTTTGTCTTACCTGTACTAATTATTTACTCCCCACTAGCTAAGCTCTACAATAAAGAGAACAGTGTTACCTTCCTCACTGGACTTTCGCAGGACCCATGGCACTAACATATCATAAATGGTCCCACAAGTATAATGTTAGAATGAGTCCTCTGCAATGAGTTACTATTATTAGCTTTGCAAGTCAGACATTAATACATAAAACACACACTAATTTTGGGTGCCCAGTTCACAATGGCAACGGTTTCACAATTAAAAATTCTGGGTAGTCTTAATAAGAGGTTCTTCTTTCCTATTCCATACCATGGACATACCAGTCTCAACGTAAAGAATGCAACATTGAACAAAAGGCATGTCCCTGACTTTGCAGGTATTGACTTAAGACAGAATATTGACTACACACATTTATCAGAATCAAAAGATCACAGCAAATGTCATTAGAGATATGAAAATGAATAAAACCTGTCTTTCCTTTAGCATGTAAAATGATATTATCTGAACATTTTATCTTACTCAGTTGATTGATTTGTTTACTTTTTTATGGAGGATGATGACAGTCCTGGTGAATGTAAGATGATTCAAAGAGCAAATCACTCCCGTGGGAGACTGCTGTCAGCACAATATCATGAAAATCCCAAGATATATGCAGCTCCTCCTCTCTTATCTATTTGAGGTTATTTATCTTCATTTACAGTTATATACAGAGATGAAGAGGTTATTCAAACAGGAAAGCTCCTGAGGGACATTTAATGCAAGTCTGACTTCAGGCAACCATTTAATTTGTCTTTGATGACATACTTTTAATGACATTTATCACTCTTTTACATGCACTCACACTATAAATATTTCTTTACAAAGCTTATCCTGAAAAGTTTTATGAAAAATCTCTATTGATTCCTTTGATGAGACTATTTCTAAATCTTCAATCATAGCTGAGAACTTTGTAACTTTGAAAGCTTATGTTTCTGTTTAAAGTACACAGAGCAACAATGGCATTCCATTCATAAATAGGGTACAAAACCAGAATGAATCTGAAATAAAACAGTGTAAGCATTAAAACACCTATGGCTTTGGCTAAATCTTTTTTTAAATTCAGTGTTTTTAGGGAAATGTACTCTTTTATCAAATCTATATTATATTATAAGATATAATACATTAAACTATATATGTATGATTTTTATGATAATTGAGGTAAGCAGGAACTTTAAACAAGTGCAAAGACCTATTCAGCTTGTTTCCTTAACTGTTAGGTGTTCAGTATAATTTATATTGCTTTTCTACCAGCAACATACTTTTCCAGTGTCACAGTCTGTTCCGTCCATTGGTGGATCCAGTTTAGTTTTGCATTCCTTCTCACCTTCCACCTTACACCATAACCCGGTGCAAATGACATGCTGAAAACCAAACACACAGGTAAGCTCAAAATCTATCTTATGCAAAATTATTTTCTGCATGCAACTCTCTAATGTTGTCATAAGGTTACCAGTTTGATGGTACTGAAGCATGTTTAAAGACAGGTTAAACATGCACAAAACCCAAAGTGGGCAGATTCTGCTTAGACTTCCACTAATCATGAACACATGGAACAAGTCAAGCTGCTGTGTTGATGGTGGGGGGAAAAACCCTCTAAGCCTAAACCTAGGGGTCACAGTCTTTGCGTATGGCAGATCTCACAAAGCACATATGAACAACTTTGCCCCATGATGTGAAGCAACCACTGCACAGATACACTCCCCCAGAGACTGGAAGAGGTGTGAGCACACTGGGAATTATTTTTAAAATTATTTCATATTTTTTCTCCTTTTATTTAGTTCTCATTCGTTTTACATAAAAGGGAGAAAAATAACATTGTCACTAGTAACAAAACCCAAGGTTTTAAAGTAAGTCCATTTCTATATACAAGGACTAATGTGTCTTTGTGCAGCTACATAGAACTATGTTCGCAGGAGTTTTGTAAAAATGTGTTTGTAAGAAAATTTGAGGCTTCTCTAGGACTTCGAAATCCCCCTTGTTCACACCATCCCAATGACTGCTGCTATCTTATGCTTTCCAATGATTCATAATTCCTCTAGAATTCATTCATTTCTCTAGAAATATCTCAAGAAAGTAATCAAACCTGATATCCACAAAGAAGACACAAAGTAAACTGACAAATCAGGATGAAATAGTTTTGCTGGGAAGCTGAATAGAAAGGGAGATGAGAGGGGTACTAGTCAGTAGTGAATTCTAGAGATGGAAAGAAAAGCTACTTATTCTGTCCCTAGCAAGCATCAGAACAAAATAGTTTTACCTTCTTGAAAAGAAAGTACAGCCTTGAAGTATGGTGGCTCACATTTCCCTGGCAGCTCTCCCTATTTTCCTCTAAAAAGTCCTCCTTCTCCCATGGTTTTAAGTCATTACTTCATTTTCCTTGCTGTCTTGTTCCCCCCTTACCTGTAAACTGGGTGGAAGTGAACAGAGGGCATGTGGGGCTCAATTGTGGGCTGAATGTTATTGCATGTGCAGACTGACTCCCCCAAAATATGTACAGTACTCCCAAAGAGGGGCAAGAAGGATCAGGAGAGGGGGATGGGTTGCAGGGAGGAGAAAACACAGGCTGTTTTTTTGAAACCAGCATTGCCAGAAGATGTGCTTTTTCTGACTGAAATGATTTGTTACATTGGTAGACCCAGTAAGGGTCTTTGTGCCTTTTACACTATGCACGAAAAAGGTGTGATAAATCTTATGCTACCTTGAAAAAAGTCTTACAGCACAGGAAACATAATTCAACCAAAGATTGTGTCTGAACCAAGGAACAGGACAGTTCCAGCGGGAGTCTTGCATGTAAAAATGTCTGTAAAATCAGCTTTTAAAAAAAGTCAAAGATTGTAGAGGTCTGAAGCACTGCACAGAAACTAGAGACAGGATGGCAGCAGTTTGACTCACTCCTGACTCATCCTATAACAGTTTTGTGCTGAAGCTGAACTAACAAGACACCAGTTAGCCTATGCATGTACTAAAATATAGCTACAAAAGTCCTATCCTGTTCCTGGATAATTTTAACAAGCATTTTTCTTATATCAAACTGTAATTTCTGTTCTTGTTCAAGAGAGAAAGAGAATTTTTTGTTGTTGTTGTTTGAAACACGCACTTTAAGATGTAACTTCAGAGCTGAGAACTAAACACCAAGAAGCCTTCTAGGCCAGTTCTGGAAGACAATGTAGATGAGACAGAGTATCATATGTTCGTGACAAAGTGCTTCCACACCAACTATGAAATGACAGACTATACTGTTGGAAACACTCCAGAAAAATATATGCTGGTTTAATGTTCCTAATTCACATAGGTTTTTTTAATACCCCTAGATCTTCATTTGTCAATGACTACAGTTGAATGAAAGCCATCCAGGTTTTCAAAAAATAAATTGAAATTTTCCTTTATGTCATCACATTTAAAGTATGTTATCCTGTTTTTTTTTTCTAAACATTTTGATCTTGTGCTCAATTTCAGTTGCATATAACTGCGGAATGGCTGACAACAAACCATGTTCCTTAAAAAGGAACAACAAACTATAATTCCTTACAAATCCAGAAACAATTCTTCTTAGGGAAGAATGAAAGAAGGAAGACTTGAAGTCAGATCTACAAGGATTTGGGTATCTGACACACAGATGCACTTGACCTGTGTAAAGAAATCAAGTAAATTAAATCAAGATGCTTGACTTAATAATGTCCTTTGTATACATCTGCAAGCTTCTGCAAATACTTGTATACTACCTCCTTATGAACCATGAACCTAACTTCCCCAGCTAGAAACATCTTTGAGCCTTAAGCAAACTGTATTCTAAAAACACTCACTTCTCTTCACCAATTTTTAAAATAAGCATTCAATATTACTATAACATTTCATCCTAGACTTTGAGATTCCCCAAACCCAAGAAAATGGAGATATGGAATTGCTAAAATTGGAGGATGATTTGTAAGTTTTTTTCTGGGCTATTTCAGTCAAACCACAAATAGACTCTAGTTACTCTTCAGATTGTACTTCTGCTGCAGAAGTAAGAGAAATAGAGATTACTGTTACCATTCAACTTCTGACATTTGGGGATTTCTGCATGTGGCTGGGAAAAAAACATGATGCACAACTTGTTTTTGTCATTAACAACCTGCAGTGCTGCAGATCAGGACTTATTTGAAAACTAACAGAAACCTGGAGGCCACTGTCAATATTGCAGGCACTCCAAAATCAGAGCACAAACTTCTAAACCAGAAATTTATTCCTCTGGGGAGAAAGTTTCATTCAGTCAAAATCAAGATAGCTAAGTTAACACTCACAGAGGTTTACTAGTTATCTATCAACAGCCATTACAGTTTTTTAGACTAGCCAAGGGAAGTAAGAGTTATTGGAGATCATAAACTTAGACTTGTGATATCACACTATTCACAATCTGTAAAATATTTCGTTGTGTGTACACCGGAAAACAAAATATTGCAAGGCACACACAAAGGATTTTTTTCTGAAAGAATGTGTTAATCATGAGGTTTTAACAGCAAAAGCCTGCAAAATACAACATGAAAGTCACAATGTACTACAGAAATAGAGGAGGTAATTCCAGCTTTTAGGGTGGTTTTTTGAATGAAAAGAGTGAGGCAGGTCTGTGTGCATCAGAGGGATGCATTTCCAGTCACATAACCATCTGGAAAGAAGGTCCAGCTGAGAGGAAAGAACAGAGACAAAAAGAGCACTTCCGAACTGCATTTCAGCAAAGTCAAGATTGTTTAATGTGTGGTGGTGGAGACGAGGACAGATATTTCACCAGAGCTATAATATTTCCACAACTTTCGTTCTTTTCATTGTGATCTTTCCCTGAAATGCCTTAAAAATCACCACGAAATATAATCAGTTCCTACTTCTTTGCAAAGATCACAGCTGTGTTATGACAAGAATTGTTTTAGTGGAACTGACTAGATAGCATTCGCATCCTGGACTTTAATCTTAAAAGCCAACATTTAATAGTTCAACAATTATATTAAATTGTCAAGTTCTACAATCACATTTAATCATCAAGAACTACTTCTAGGCCATGATCTCACTATCTGTTATGTGAAACAATGTTAGGGTCTAATTGATTCTTGTGTGAGACATCATGGGCATAAAAGCAAACTTGGCTCCCTTACAAGATAAGCATGGCGACATGGTATAAATCTTGTACTCTGAGATCCCCTCACACTTTATTCAGGCTCTATAAATTTTGCTTAGGGTATGAAAAAAAGTCTTTGAAATAAAGATGAAAAGGAAAAAATAAAGTCTGGACACCATTCATGAAAGCGAGTGGGAGCGGCTCACTTAGGAAAATACAGGAGTAGGCCCTCAATGGTCCCTTCAGTCCTTTGCTTTAGCCATTAAATTATAAAGAGGAATTCCTGATAGCAAGGGAAAATCACTGGCATCTGCAGTGTTTCTCAGAGACTGCCATGTAATGTGATTGTAAATTACCCTAAAGTGCTGCTCAGTAGTAACATTTGTAGAAAATTACATCTCAGCAGAAATGCATTATTGATTGTGCTTCTGGTATTTGTAGATTATTTTTAGATCATTAAGAAAATTATTTTCCATCATTACTCAATTGTTTTCTTAGTTGAATAGCTGTTATGTACGAAACATACTTGCTTAACGTAAAAGACTGCATGGAAGTCTGGTCATCAAATTATCTTCCAGTCACAAAAATGTAACTCTGACATAGTTCATAATTTGTCTTTTACATAGTTACACTGAAGTGCATGAACTGTTCAGCAAGTAGAATGTATCCAAGAAATCCTGAGCTATAAATTGTTGAATTTACTGAAGTTTAAATGAACCTTCAAGGAGTGTGTTTCTCTCTCATTTCCTGGCTTGTGAACAACTGTAACCACTGTAAACTGCCAGTTATTGGCAGAGTAGAAGACAGTATACAGAAATAAAAGAATGTAGTTTGGATTTCATGGAAAATTCAGTGGTTGCCAATGTATAATAAAATAATTATTTTAATAAATTAATACTGTAACTAATGAAATACTGTATTCAATTTAGAAAAGTCTTCTAAATATTGACTTCTCTAATGGCAGCCACAATAATCTGCACAATCCACACAGTGAACTTTGAATCACCTTCATAATATGTAAAATTTGTAGGTTAAATTCAACATATTTGTATTTACATTTAACATCCTTGTACTTCAGAGGGAAATGATAAAATTAGCTACGGACTAACAGTACTTCACAGTTGGGACAATGTTGCTGTTGCACAGTCCATGTACTAGAACTCATGAAGGATTTCTGGAAAGTTTATATAGCTTGGTTTTAGCCCAACTTAAATGGCAACATTTTTTTCTCTCTTCATTCATAGGAGAAACATAAGTAAGAGCAGGATGGCTTTCTTATTCTTTGGGCTGTGCTCTGTCCATTGCTCTGAGTTTCCTCTTCACTGTAGAAATCTTATTTAATTGGACTAGGATATTGTAAACTTCCCTAATAGAAGAGCTAAATTTAAGACCCACAGCAGGGAACAAAAGCAGGAGATCTGAATAAAGTGCCTAAGCTTACTGCAACTAGTTCTTCAGGTCTACAGTCTGAGGAACAAATTTCTTGGGTTTTTTTTGTTGGGAGGCAAGGTGGGAGTGTAAATTTTGCTTCCAAAGAAAAGAACGCACAGGAAAACAAACAAGGTGACTTTACAAAGGTTGGCAGTGGAGCTTTGGAGAACTTCTCCCTCAGTGCCCTCATCAGATTTTCACAATTCTGTCCTTAGTGTCTTTTATTCATTTTAATGTAATTTCTGATAGGTCCAAAGCTCTTAAAAGATGCATTACAATAATTTTTTGGTTCAGTATCTGCTTACATGGTTTCTGGTTCAGGGTTACCAGTTTTGCAGAGGATTTTGGTGAAACTGCAGAAGGTTCGTCCCCTTGCTCTCTTCTCAGAAACTGTTACCAAGTTCTCTTTTTATTACTGTTAAGACCATAAGGTTACCAAGCAACAGACTTGGTTTATGAAGAAAATCAAAAATTAAATTGCAGTTCATCAGAAAAAAAGAATAGTTGAAAAGACCACTGGCCTTTTGTATTGATTGCATCATTAGTAAGTTCTTTCTTCAAAGCAAAACCGCATCTCTTTGGATTAAAGTTACAATGGTATCTTAATACTAATATTGAATAGAAATTTTCCTAAATTAACCATTTTAATATGAAGTAATGATCCCATAAGTGGGAAAAAAAGAAGGATGGCAAGTCATTTAGATGAAATACAAAATGCCAGAAGAGGAGAAAATGATTGAAGATGATTAGAAATGGACATTTAGGTACCAGCACCCAGGGCCCAGGTCCTCTGTGCAAACAGTTGAACACTACCAGGGTAGCATTAACTGAATTTAACTTCCTAACATTTCTAAAATAATAAGGAAAGCCAAAGAAACCTTGGAGTCAGGACCCCGAGAGAAGAATATTCACTGCATCTGTGAATGAAATGCAACAGGCAAGGGACCACTTGGCTATCTGAATTTAAATGCCTGAATTAGAACTAAATACAAGGGTATTAAAGGAGGGGAAGTGCCTGGAGAAATGAAAAGCATATAAAGGTATTACACAACAGCAAGTCTCCAGGTTTGACTATCTCTTCAATTACTTTTGAAATTCTTTTACCTGGTAAAGAAGACCTGGAAGAAATAGTGGACTAATGGTGTATCATTTTCTTGTTCAAAATAGGTTTCTGGAGAATGGGAAACTAAAATCACGTCTTTTAATTGAAAACGAAGTATTAAAAAACAAGAAACAGATTGCAATTCATGAAAAAGCACTTGGAAGCAATTAAGAACATTCGTAGAATCGTTACATTGAGTTCTACTGCTTATCTCTCAGAGTGAAAATGTTTTCAATAAGACAGCTATAACCATTAACCTACAGCTCCTTTTTTTTTCAGCTCTGCCACTCTCAGCATGTGGTACTTATACATGTATTGCAATGTTTCCTTTGAGAATCTTTAGGATAAAGATTACTCTCACTGAAACTCTAAAGAAAGAGTACTATGTTCAAGTTGAAAAGATGAAGAGAACTGAAGAATTAAAGGAGTAAGGAATGGTGCTTTCATATTAAAAACTCATAACATTTCCAGGCTATCCGTCTGCTCCAACTCTGATGAAATTTTATTTCACAGCTCCTCCTAGCTCCTGCTCTATCAACCTATACTCCATGCTCTTTATGTATTAGAAATATCATCTACCCGTCTTGTCTTGGTTACCTTCTCAAGTGCATCCAACATGTTTAGCGCCTGTCCTGTTGATGTTAAAGAAGGATGATTTTTCTCAATTAAAACCATTCTTAAAATGCTTCTTCAATCAGATGTCTACTAGTATTAGGCCATAAAATTACAAAGACCTCTTCAATTTTGTTAATCTGTGTTTTCAAGGTTAATATATAGTGACACTGTTTCACTCAATGGCATGAAGCAATCTCAGCAAACTGACTTAAGTACTGGAACTCCTAGTGCCATGGCACTGCACAGCTCTGCCTGGACTCACAGGGGACTGCTGGGAGGCAGGGTATATTCAGTGGTACAGGGAGCCCAGCTAACACCATTATTCTCCATCAGAGCATGTATGGGCACAGCACTCTACTGAAGGTCAGATATGGAGGTTCAATACCCAAAACATAATGCAATGGAACCTACATGTGAAATCTGGCCCCAGTGGAATAAATTGCAAATATTCCATTCACTGCAACGAGGTGACTTCACGCTATGATATTTTCTATTTTTAAAGTACAAGGAACATATCAGTGGTATGATATGATACTACATGATTCAGGAAGTTTGGAGATCCAAAGCAAGCCTTACAACATAAACATATGAAAATGTTCATATTAACTTCAGAAAGCAAAGTGTAAACTTCTTGTTTCAAAGGTGCTATGTTCTCCTTCTCTCAAACACATGCACAAAAATATCTCTCACAGATAAAAGAGTTGGTAGGTATATTTTCTGAAGATACACCCCTCCTTACCTGCATTTCTTGGCAAAAGGAAGCGGTTGGTCCAAAAAGAATCTGACACTGTTCATCTGCAGTGTATGTCATTCCTGGGAGCTTGGAGGGAATAATCACAGAATTGAGGCTCTGAGGATTCGTCTGTAGCAGACAGTTACTGGCCTTTGACCTGGCAATATGCAGAGATTCATATGCTGAGCAATGCTAAAGAGTCTGATTGTCATGGTGACTTAAACATGCATTTGACATTAGAAAAACATGGTGTCTTAAGATTTTTTTATTTGTCAGCATTGGGCTGTCATTCAGAGAAATTACTCCATGTAAATTAATATGGCTTACTTGATATAAGTTAATGGTGTGTTCTGATGTTGCACATTTGCAGAAAGACAATATAATTTATTAGCTATAATAGGAATTTCAGGAAAGTGCTGGACAATATTTTAGTGTAAAATTTACTTAACTGATTAAGGTTTGGAAAGAGATTTAAAGAATCATAAAAAAGTAGGCAATTTATAACGCATAGGCAGTTGTGTAGCTTAGATTTCACATCCAGCAGGACCTCAAATCAATCACGTCAGATATATACACATTTAAAAATACATACATTTCTGAGCTGGTAGCCACAAATTTAACTTTTCTCAAAAACTGAAGAAAAAATATTTAAAAATACTTAAACCTGTTAAAGCACCAAGTCATGGGTTTGAATTCCATCTAGATTCAGTATAAATGTGTCAGACTGACACATCTAACTTACTTACACTAACTGTTCCAGTGTCATAAAGCAGACCTTTTGAAGACTGCTTAACTGTTGCAAGTAAATTCCCAACAGATATATTTACAAACTTAATAAAGGAACAGAGCTTTAGGGAACAGACCCTATTTAAGAGATACAGAGCAAAACAAAATGTTTTAATTTGATTTCTAGGTATAATATTCTGTACTATATATCTTGTAGTAAATTTCTATTTTAAAAATTAACATAATGTAATCATACTGCATGGTTTGATATCGAATGGCACAACATAGATCAGAGAATCTACATAAAGTTCATAGGTCATTCACTGTCCAACTTTATTCAATACATAGTATATTAATATATTTTAAACATATTTACATATATTAATATATATTTAAAGATATGTAAGTATAATCATATACATTAACATATAAAAATATAAAAATACAAGTAATTGCTGAAAACATATTTTAATGTCCATCAA
The DNA here is from genome assembly GCF_947461875.1 of Haliaeetus albicilla. NCBI lineage: Eukaryota > Metazoa > Chordata > Aves > Accipitriformes > Accipitridae > Haliaeetus > Haliaeetus albicilla. The sequence continues at coordinate 38,394,484 of NC_091516.1, forward strand.
ATATTATATAGTTCATGATGATTTAAATTATTTTTATGGATTATGCAAACACAAATCTCCCACAGAAATGGTAAAAAGTATGAAAAAAATGTTATTTCAGGATATTTATTGCAACTATTTGCAAATGACATACAGTAAAAGTTCTTTTTGTTTAATGATATACCTGAGAAATCTTTCCAGATCTTCCCTGCTGCACCGAGACCATGAAACATCCCCAAGATTCTGTCCTTTAATCCACTCGCCGGACATGATATGGAGACCATCTGCACAGGATGGGTGGTCATTGTCGTGGTTTATCCCCATGCTGAGTTTTGAAATTATTAAAAATAAACCAAAGCACAACAAAATAACAAGTTGTTTTCAAATTGTTTGTAAGTTAAAACTCTTGCAAGACACTATGAAAAGCTCTTGTATAAAACATTTAAGAAATCTCTTTTGATTTTTTTCCATGATAACTTTTACAGAAGTTCATGGAACTGTGCGTGGAGAACATTGTCCTGAAATTCTATACTGAAAGGTGAAAGTAAAGCCTCATTCATTTGATGAGAAATTACATTCTAATCAGCTGTTGAACACATACTTTGGACAACTTTTTGAATGTTCAGAACTGCACAACTACTGCAGGTTGTACTTCTCTTGCTAATAGGCAACAAAAATACTGGAAACTTACTTTTTTATATCAGTGAATCATTTGATATTTTGGCAGGGATTCTGTCTTAATTATATATGGAACTTGTTTGCTGAAATTTTATAGACTAATAAAATGTTTACTAGTTTAATGTATAATCATTGTGTCTAAAGAAAAATCACCTAAATGTGTTTTCAATGTCTACTGTTAGCAATAACACTGATGAAGCAATTACGTGGATTTTTATTTTAAAGACTCAGCATCCATCTGCATCCCAGTGAGTTCTCACATAGGGCACTGCAATGAAAAATTCTACAAAAAATCTGCTTGAAGCTACTGCTTTAAGTGAGGTGAAGACCCACTGTCACTCTCATTCACAACCAGTAAACACAGAGAAAGAAGATAGACTTAAATAAAAAGTTCTCAAAATTAGCTAAGTGGATCCATGCTTGACTGGCTTTAAGAGACATAAATTAAATACTCTCAGCTGTTCTTCAAGATTTGTAAATGAGCACGGGACTACTCTCCAGAGCACTGGATTCAAAGTGGTGCTGGAATTTTGCATCCCTAGTCTGCCCTGCAGAAAAGCAAAACTTTAGAGTGAATAAAGCTTTATACCTTGTATTGATTCCTTCAGCCAAAGAGCAGTCAAATCGCTTAGAGACTGCAGATGGGAGAAGTTTGCCGCTTCTGTAGGAAAACTAGAGTACATCATACTTCTCCATATTTCACTACACTGCAGTGCCAATGGGCAGAAAAGGCCAGCTACCCATTACTGAAAACACCAGATCACTTTTCTTCTCCACTCTATCCCCAAACCCCCTCATGACTACATCAAATATTATATTGTTTTGCAAGCTGCATTACCTTGTGTTTACTAATGAAATGAATTTAAATGCTATGTAGGGCTTTATGTTGCCTATCAGAGTGCTCAGTATCTTAGAGTGATGTGCACACCCCACAATTTGGAGCACTGGAACAGCTGCCTCTGCATGAATCAGATAATTTTGTTAGTTGTAAACAGTGTAACCAAGGTAAACAAATCTGTCTGATCTCATCTTAGCTTCTGTCTTTTCCTGAACTGCCTGAATGAGACAAAACAACTACATGGAAGTGCCTTTGCACTTTCCTTACATTCTTCTTGCATGCTTCACATGTAGAATTTGAGATGTCCTTATCTCCAGAGTTATAAGAACTATGGAAGAAGACACAGAAAATCTAATGACGCTTTACTTTGCTGACTGCACAAGAAATAGATTTTGCTTACAGCTCTTCAGGTTATATACTTCCTTACTGCAAAAGTGCTCATTTATCAGTATCATATATACACTATGACTTGAAATAAAGCATTTATAACATACAAGTACACGAAATCTTGTTGATACAATTTATTACAGAATTGATGGCTCCCATTTATGCAGAGTGGGAATTAACATATTTATATGTTATTTAAAACATTTTTTAAAATAAAAATTTAAAAAAGTTAAAACATAATTTCTGATTACTATTATGTCCCATCCACTCTGAAAAGCAATTCTTGAAGTCAGACTTCATCACAAACTAGTCTGTAAAATCACCCAGAAAAATGTGTGCTGAGCTGAACCAAGATCTTTGCTGTTTCAAAAAACAATTCCACTAAAAAAATTTTTTCAAAAAACGTTTCAAATTCAAATTTCAAAAAAATGTTTCAAAAAACAATTCCACTAGCCACCATTACATACAAACAAACGTGTAACCTTTTTTTCTAATCTACTACCACAGATGCATTCTGTATAGTCTATCAGTACATGAATTCTGAGGACAACATTGTCTTTTAAGGTAAGCAGTGGTAAAAACTGTTGTACTTATAATAACTATGTATATCAGCAACATTAAGCACTAATAAAAAAATCTAATTCGAACTATCTTCCCATATTTCAGCTGTTATACTTTTGTAACACTTATCCTATTCTGCTTTGACATTCAAATGTAGTTCTAAGTATCTGCTCTAATCCAATAGGATTCATTCCTCAGTATGCTTCCACCTCCAAATGAAGTACAATTAACAAAATATCTAGCAAGTAGTGAAGACCAGTATCAAAGCCTTTGACTATCAGAATGAATAGCTACTTCAAAAGGGAAGTACAGGTCATTATGTTAACATGAACTAATTAAATTGCAAGACAATATGTGAGAAGTATGCTAAAGTAGCAACAGAATCTGCTTTTAAACATTCTCAGAAATCTTTTCTTCAATATGTACTGTTGATCTCTTCTCTAATACCGTAATGACGTCATACTTTTATCTGACCTACTATCAATTACAAGACCACATAAAAGTAGATATGCAGTAGTACTGACTTCTGATTTCTTTCACCACATCACATTATGTGTGTGGTGAAAGAAAGAAGCTGAACAGTCATTGCTATCTTCCTATCCAGCAAGAGAGTAAGTAATGTAAGCATGTATATCTACTTCATTAACAATCAAGGATATAACAATATTCAATGCTTACACTGGTGGTCATGGTATTTTATAGCCTTCCTTGTTGTACTCTCTACATGAAAGAGACAACTACATCCTTTCACTAAAACAAAGGCACCGCAGAAACTGTGGCTGTGTAAGGTGCTGTTCTGTGCTCTTCTTACAGAATTTATTATGCTAGCATTGGGCATATTGCCCTCTCTGTTGATAAGCTCCTCTGTCCCACAGCCGTGATCGTTCACCCTCATGTGAGCGTAAAGCAACACTGTGTGTTTGTGGCAGGAAGACAAGTGAGTCTGGGGTAAGAGGATAACTTTACAACAGTCTGATAAAACATAATTAACAAAGAAGATGATGCTGTACTTTAAGAAGTAGTACATCACATCTATCTGGAAATAAATCAAATTCTCTTTTAAGAACAGAAGCGGGTTTTTTTCACTGATACATAAAAATGCCCTAGCCATTCTGGTTAAAGACTATAAATGACAGATATAATACGAAAGTAGGAAGCTTCCTATGTAATGCATTCCCTAACTAAAATATTAGCAATATTTCAACTCACACTATGCAACTAAACTATATTTTAATAATCTCAGTTTAAAAGTATTTTGACAAAGAGCCTTGGTCAAATAAACTCCACTAACATTATACATGGTTGTCAAGTCAACTGAAAAAATATTTTTATCTAATAAAACCTCTAAAACTTGTTTAAAAAACGCAGCCAGATTTTTTTTGTGATATCATGCAGAAAGTTGGAACAATCTCTGCTAAATGTTGAAGACGACCCCTGTTGATATTTAATGTGCAGTAGGAATAGTACAAAGAAAAACCCTTAATTTCTCTGTGCTTAGAAGTCAGAATTAACAACTCAGGCCACCGAAAGCAGGAGACAAATATTAGTTCAATTTTTCAGTTAAAAAGTAATTCTTTTACAATTCACTACTGCTGCAATTATACGCATACAGCTGGATTCAAGATAGATGAAAGCATCTCTTCTGCCACCAAGGGAGTAAGTTATATTCTTGCAGGCACATAATGCATGCCAGTGTCAACCCACATACTGAAAAAGTACCAAACACCACATTTTGATTTGATTTGATTTGATTGTAGCTAACTATTAAGAAATAAAAGCTCTTCTAAGTCTCAACTCTTGCAGTCATTATGCTCTATTAAATAAGTTAAGTAAGGCTATGCACACACCTTCTGGAAAGCATTAGGTCTGCATTGTAAATTGTTATTTTATATTTCTTCACACTATAGGACTCCAACATTCTCCTACATGTGCTACATTATGGCATCATGAATTTGCTCAGTGACCCCACACTCTTCCAGGTGGAAAGCTTTTTATTATTTATTCATTATTTTCATTGTGCTTTGCAAAAGGCAGATGATGACCTGGTTATCACCATCCCATTCCACTTAAATGCATGGTAGTGCAGCTGAACAAGAATGATGCTATTAAACTAGAAACAGGCAATGCAGGCACAAAGACTGAGTAGTATCAAAAACCTAGTATAGGATCAATTAATTGGGTGAGTTCAGATAGATGTGGAGAATTACTTCAGGTCTATCTGTAAATAAAAAAAAAAGCTAGAATTAAAAAATTAAAGAGAACTACTACTGTTCAGAGTTTTACAGTCCCTAACAGTGAGAAAGGTTAGGAAATAGAAGATGGATTAGGAAAACCACAAAAGCAAGTACCCAAGGAACCAGGGGTAGGTTGTTGAATATTCAGTATAATAAATAGAATCCCAAAGCATAAAGGTTAACAGTTCAGCCAAAGAGATACAAGCAGCAGAGGAATGGTGAGTGTAAACTGCACATCCAGGATAACAGTACCAGTTTAAGATCATGACAGAACGAAAATTACTGGAAAAACTTCCACTTTGTGAAGGAGATAGTAAATCTCTGAATGCTGCTGTGAGTTTATACCTGTGATGTGTGATGGGATCAGGGTGCCATCTGACTTCTTTCAAAATTCATATTTTTATAAATGATCACTACATAACATTTGTAAATTTACTTCAATTGTTATCGCATAGATTTTTTCCACTCTAGCAAATAAATCACAAACATATAATGGTTTGTATTACTTTAAAAAATAAAAATAAGAATTCATTAAAAATCATTATTAATTACAAAGTGGTATTCTCCCTATTATTTCAATTGTTTTCATTTTTGTCATCACTACATGCAATACTATGTTAGAATGATCAAAACTTTTTCAACTATGGACTTGGAAATGACAAGGTTTAAAAGCTTATATGGCATTTAATAGTACAATGATTGTCCAACAATTTTTCTAATCTGAAATTTTGCATATCACAGTATCACAAACATGTATTCGATAAGTGAAAATAACATTACTCATTTGACTATCACAGACAGGGAGATGGAAGCTGCACTACTTTGTTAGTACTTCTATTGCACTTATTCAACAAAAGAAGTTTTATCACGCTATCTTTATAGAGAAAATTATATAAACAAACAGACTAGTAGCAGGGTTCTATAAGCTGGTTTATAGAATTAATGCAAAAACCCTGCATTACTACATGTTGTTTGGGGGTTTTTTTGAAATCCCAGTTAGTGAAATAATAAGTCTTGTATGACTTTTTTATGTGTTTTAAAACATGAGGGCTTCACAGATCATTGCATAAATGGGATAAGACACATGGTTCTACTTGTAAATTAATTATTTAGCCTAAACTGAATTGAAAGGCAAGTAACCCAGCTACAGAAAAACTATGGTAAAAGGCAGAAGATGATTTCTTTTGGAAAAACTTTGTCTTCAAAGGAAAAATCCACTGGACAAGGAAACCTCAATCTTCCTGTTAATAATTCAAATATAAAAAAGAAAAAATCAAAAGGAATATGTTTACACAATGAATATTTCTCTTTTGTGAATCATTGCTTGTTCTCTAGGATGTTGGCAACTCAAAATACATTTTCAATCTTAAAACAGTTGGATAAAAAATACAACATATATATTAATATACAGATATGAACATACACTGCATGCTACTGTCCAGCTGAGTTTGTAACTTCTGCTAAACAGCTGCTTTCTTTTCTACCACTCCAACGCTTCTACCACCATGCTTCAAGAAGCTGGATCTAGACATAGCATCATGTCATGGTCCTTTGACTTAAGTATATAAATAATTTAAAGCTTTGATGTGACACATGTATTTAGCATCACAATATGAAGATACATATCACCTCTTGCTGAAATTTTTTACAGAATGTATATAATACAGGAAAAGTATTCACTTCTGGCAAATATGATACCCATGCCACATCCTGTAAAGTGCTGTATTTCAAGATAAACAATTATGTCTATGGTTTTTTTAATCTTATGCCAAGGAAAAACATTGATGTATAACATTTCTTCAAATTGAAGAAAATATATAATCAGGAAAAAGACTTTGAGCTATCATCTGTTCAGTGAATAGACAAAAAAAAATTAAGTTTCCTTACTAACAATAACCATTGACACTATTATGATCTTTTGCCAACTTTTCACAGCTATTTTAAATATATCAGACTATCAATTAAGCCTAGGCATCCTGTAAGCTGTTGTTCAGTTACTAACTGTTCAGTTTACAAATGCTATTCTAAGAAAAATTAACAATAAATGCACCCTGGAACATTATAGTCTGGCAGAAATGGAAGCCTTGATATCTTGCTAGAGGAAGAGTTGACTAATCTTCTAAATTTCAAGTACAAAATTACCGTATCTTTTTAACTTACTAAAATGCTGATGCAGTACTACTTCACTGTCTCAGTGCTTCATTCCTTCCTCAGCTGTTTCTTTCTTCAGCTATCTAGCTACCAGCAAAAGACTAGTGAGGCTTGATTTCTGCTAGGCATTGTTGCAATGTGTTTGCATAAAATAAGATCTTTCTGGGACCTTGGTCTGTTCTTAGAATTGGACTAAGCAAAACTATTTTTTTTTTCTGGTTTTAAACCACCATATAAATTTTGAGAGTAAGAGTAAACGGAAATGCAAAGTACATAATAAACTGCATCTTCTTCTGTCATCTGTAATTGCAAGTGTATTTTGTTGGACAATTTCCAGACCACTAGTAAGTTTGGTATGATACACCCATCTGCCCAATAAGATCCGAGGCTGATTTAAATCAGCATAATTTCATGACTGTGGAACACAGATGCCTACTTTGATATGCATGCAGGAAAACCAGAGACGATTTTTAAAGAACTTACCTACTAAAGCATGAAAACTGAATGACAGAATCTAAGCTGATCTCAAGGACCTTGTGACTGCTTTTTTGGGACAATGCTATTTTTTGCCATTAATTTCTATTTACTATCATTGGAGGGGTATTAAATGTCCTGCTTGTATGGTTGAACATCTAACAGATACTTTGAACTTCATTAAAATAAGTTTAAAAAAAAAGAAGAGAGAAAGAGGTTTAAAAAAAAGGCTTTAAAAATCAGTCAGTGCACTGTGGGTTTTTTGTTGCAATAGTTTTGAACAGTTACCTCATGGATTCTTTTCCTAATCTAACAGAGAAAAAAGGCAGCATTTGCGATGAAACTACTGAGGTGACTCTCGCATAAATCATGTTTGAAATAAAGAATATGTAACGCTGAAATGCAATACAAAGTGAAAACCCCCTATTACCTTTTATCAAAACAATAAGTAACAAAGAAAAGGGAAAGCATTGTATCTTTCTTGTTAAGAGTACATTTAATAAAAGTAGTTTCTTATTAAACAAGTATTATGCTTTTCAGATAAAATTTCCTGTAAAGTGAACATTTTTGAACAAACAGGACAGAAAATGTTACCACAGATAGTAAAACTATACCAAAAATAATATAAAAATATGTCCACATTTTATGCAGCTATCCACAAACTGCAGACAAGTATAGCTATTTCTCTGTAAATGTGTCAATGATACAAATACATATATGGGAAAGATAATTTCTTACAGTCTGTTGTGCATGTATTTTTAAAAGCATATCAAAGCTCAATTTTGCAAACTGCAGCTGTGCTTTTCAAATTGTATTGCTCAAAGTTAGGTTCCTATGTCTACACTTAAGTTGACAGTCAACAATAACTTTATTTTGAACAAAAAACTCAGTAATGGTGAAAATCAGTCAAAACAGTTAAAACTCAACATCTCTGACAGTCAGGCTGCTTCTGTATCCAACTACCTGAATCTATGGATATTTCTATACCTAGAGATAGATTAATATCTGTATCTACGTATCAAAACTTAGACTGAGAAACCCAGCTTTGGACCTTTGGCCAAAAAGGACAGAAAAATTAAGGAAAGAAGCACTGGGGGGAAATGACAGAGTCTGCGTAGCTGGGAGAAGGACAAAACAACAGGCACTTCCCCTGCACCTTCTATCCACCGCCCCTGTAGCCCATGGAATCAGGGATTTATGGGAGAGAGAAGGAAGCAAGTAGAATATTTGGGGACAGGCTACCAGCATGGACCCTAGTGACACAACAGTTCTGCAGCAGCTTCTTTCTTACTCAGCAGTCACTGCCATGGGGACACCTGACGTAGTAAGACCCCAAGAAAACCTGAAACAGTATGCTGGGAAGCAAGAGCTCTGAGAGAAAGGGACCCCAGAGTGATATTATGGCCATTACTGAATAAAGGCTTAGCTTAATTATCAGTAAATGGAGTAACTATCCAAACATGTCAGCTAAATATACCCCTGGTTAAATAACCTACAGTTCTCAAACATCTTTTAAGTCAGTAATTTATCAACAAATCAGGAGTTGGCTAAATATATGACATCATGGTATCTCTCTTATGCACATCTAGTTTAAGGGAAATGCTATGCACAGCATATAAAAGACATGTATATTTTGAGATTCGTCTATACTTCCTAGAAATTCATTCACTTACTGTTTATGCTTACAGCTACGAAGAGATTTTCTCACATTTTAAAATTCCAGTGCTTGGAATGACAGGGCTCCAAAATTTTGCTGGCCTGTCTCCTTCATGCTAGTACACAGATTATACAAACAATGACAAAAAACATCCCAAATTTTAAGAGGATGTATTTGAATTAGAAGGCATATGTCTTTCTGTATAGGAATTACACATAGAAACAGAGAAATAGTTTCAGGTAATTCAGGTAGTTTCAGCAGTGTGATTCACATCATGGATTGTTCATCTAAATTCTGTTTTCAGGAATGAAGTGTATTCTGTTAATAGAGATACTGACACTGACAGTCCTAATATAGATACGTTTCCTTGTTTGGAGAAACAAAAGAAAGCTATGCTTATCATGAGTTAGTAGGAATTACAAACTCTGCCTTTGTAGTCCCAGAAAAGGGGAAGGCACATGGAAGGGGAGGGACTCTTTCATCATTCATAAGAAATGTTGCTGTCACTGACTAAGTAGACAGAGAGTTTTCTTCTATTTTTTTCCAAATGAATCCCCACAACCCTCTCATGGTGAAGCTAAACTTTGAGGAAGTTGCTGGACTAACAGGTAGGAGAATCAAAATTCTTGGTATACACCACAGATAGGTATTTCGGAAAGACAAAAACAGTACTACTATCCTGTAAAACCTCTCCATGCTTCTTTCTCAAGATAGAAAAGTCACTAAAATGTAAACAGCGGGTAATCTGTATGCATATCCACCCAGGTATCAAGTAAGGCTCCATTCTTTCTCTCACAGCTGAATGATAAGGGATCAAAATAAATGTTAAAATGAATACTTTGATTTAGCATTTGAGTCAAAATGCCACGTGTCAAATGCCTTAATTTAGTAATCCTTACTAATACGAATCCTACTGTGCACAGTTTCATCAGTGGAAGTGACCACTACTGCTCCTGAAGTTTCTCACTATACTTGTGATTAGATGATAAATATTTGAGATGTAAGGAGGTCTTCTGTCAAACCTAATTAATACCTTTGCTTTCCATGTGCTAATCTTGTTCCTTGTTAAACACAAATTAAATTGTAAAATTCTACTTAAACCTTAAAAATACCAAGACAGCTCTTTTTTTCAGCTACTTTAATGAGATTCCCCATTCCACATTAGTAACTCATTCACAAAGATTGGTTGACAGTTGCTTTTATTAATCCTGTTGATTTTATTGTGTTCTGTTAATCATATTTTGGACTGTGGTAAAAAAAATGCATGGAATAACTCACACTCCATTAGCATTTCCTACTCTCCCATTTAAAATTCTCTTCAAGTTCCACTGGATTTCATACAATTGTTTAATATTGTCACAAAAAAATATATGTTGTTTGCTTTTGAGTTATTAAGTAGGTGCTTGAAAAATTCCACAGACTTCCTGTTTGGAACTACAAAATACTGGATAGAATACCCTGAATTTTAAAAATAGGTATATTTCATATTTCACAAAATGCTTACCAGAAAAAGAATGCGGATGTATATAAAATTGATTCTGAGAAATTCCACCAGTATCTCTTTCAACTACTTAAAACAACTTTTAAATTACACTTAGAGCACACAGTAATTGTTAATTTTGAAATACTGCAGTTTACATCTATCCTTTATTTCTGCATACTTAAGGAGTCCTATCCCACAGACAGGAATCATTTAAGTAAAATGATGACATAAGTGTTACTTGATAAGCAAAACAATGGCAGTCTTTCTCTTCTTCCCTCTGTTCTCCACATGGAGACAATGTCTTTTAATTCATTGTTGTTAGCTTTTATTCTGTAATGTGACTTCATTATATAATTACCTAATTGCTCATTAAATTTACTTTAATAAATAAGATTTGATTATTAAACCCAAATCCATTAATGTGTTGCAGCTTTTAATCTCTGATTACACAGACTGGCTCCTAATATTTCAAGATGGAGCTCAAAAATCAGTTGTTGACTTAAACATTAATTCTCAATGTCCTTAAAAGATCATTTGCTTTCAGGTATACATGGCTAGAACAAAGACACTTCATATTGCAAAGTAAGGTTTAGTTTGCCATTGTATTTCATTAAGAATATTTCTGTTTTAATTGGAAAAACTAATAGAATGACAACACAACACTTAATAAACATCCATGTTATTAGAAGTATTCAGTACAATTGACTGTAATTCTTCAACTGTGTTCCTGTGCAAGCAAACATAGATTTCAGTGCAGATGGTATACCCCATCCCCTCCAAAGTCCCCTAAATCTGTAATTATGCAAATTATGTCAGTGACATTAGAGGTCTGCAAAATTGTTCTGAGTTTGCAAATGATCATGATTTTACCAGAGACAAATGAATTTCAAATATATAGATAACAGCATGGAGTTTGGTGTACAAAAACAAGCCCTCCAAAAGCAAACAGTTATCTTTTTCAAAGGTACTTTTACACTCATCAAAACAACAGCAATTGTGAATGTATTTGTTTATGTTCTCAGGTTGATGAACAAAAATCAACAGAGTCTATATTGTATACATTTGGAGTCTATTTGAATGATAATTTTTGGACAAGTATATTATTTGTTGTACAGAAGACAAAAAAGTAAGGGTTTTTTCTTTGCACTTTGAGAGGTGAAGTCTTTGAGGAAGTTTTTGTTTCTCCTATGCTGCTGAATAGGACAACAACAACAAGCACAACTAGAATGGTTAAAGATATTAGAGAAAAAAGGAACATAATAGTTAAGTGACTTCAAGATTCAGAAAGTTAGTGAAAATTTTCTACAATACATGATTTGTAGAAAGAGGAGAAGATTTATGACTGGTCTAGATGCTGATCATTTAATCTCCATTTCTGAGACAGTTAAGAATGAGCAAGACAAATCTCTGTGATAGATACTCTAGTTACATTTGAATGTCTTGAGGTCTTTTTCAATAGGACCTTCATTCAAATGTTTGTCTTCAAATATTTTTATATTGTCTCTCCGCAAAGGGTCAACTACTTCTAGTGTGCTTCTTTGCAATTGCCAGGGCTAGGCTGGCAGACAGAGACAGTCATGCAAAGAAAACAAATGTCTCTGAAATATCACCTTACTCGCTTTTGTGCAAGACCACTCTACTTCAGATTGCAACTGTTAAGGACTCTCGTTCCGTAATGAAGTAGGCATCAAGCTGAATGCCTCTGCATGTTTTGCAGTGGAGGCTGCCCCTTTTTTATTATTTTTGGCGGCAGCTGTTCATATATCCCTGGCTACCTATTCTTTCACTTTTGTGGTAGTCTTCCTGATTTCTGTGCGGCTTGTTACTAGCCTTCATGAGGTTGAATTTGTTGAAGAAATGTGTCGTTCAAACAACATCCCACCCTTTACTATGAAACCAGATTTGGTTTATTCTTTATTTCGATTGTTTTTAATTGTCTATTACAGTACCTGCAGAGGTATTGTGTCTAAGGACAGCCAAATGCCATTATTCCTGTGAGAATATGATGGCTGGGATATCATTGTGATTTGTTTTTCCAAATTTATTTGAATTAATATGGAGGGATTTGAAAGTTCTGAAACTTCATAGTGTAGCCTTTAACATTTTTTCCCAGGATTCATGTATCAGCAATTTAGTTTTTATGTCCCTGTAAGAAGATCATGCTAAATCCTTTCTCTTCCTCAGCCCCACAGCAATGCAAACCCATGAAAATATTTCAAGTTGACCACCAAATGCGACAAGGGTTATAGAGCCTGGCCTGTGCAGCAGTCTTGGATGAACTGCTAAGCAGCAACAGTGAGCTTCCTGTGTGACTTGTTCTGGATACTGTTTGGCATCCAGCACCCCTTAGAATGTCAAAGATAGGTCTGCCTTGGCTGCTGCAAGACAAAAACATCTTTGTAAGATCAGTATCCCACATTCTCAAATTTGCTAGTGCAGAAACAACACATCACCCATACCTTTGCAATAATTTTATACCCGCTTCATGTTTTCCGCATTTAGGAGTTTGTATATCAACATTTCTCAGGAAGCATAAGGTGTTACATTTCTTTTTGATCAAGATGCCTCTTTTTTTCAAATCCAGTAATTCCACCGCCAAGCTTTTTATTCTCTAAACATATTTTTATTGTGCAGGGCATAAAGCAGTACTTATATTTCTCTGAATTATCTGGTATTATCATACCTGCCTCAAACAATTTTCTAATATACTCCATCAGTGAATTTATCAGCAGATCATACTCAGTTATTGTTTCTTTCCCCTTACCTTGGTTTACTGTCATAAGAACAGGTGTACAGAAAATGAGTTTTCCTCTACCCATCCCCCCTTCCAATATTAGCAAACACTACAGTGAAAAAAAGAAAAAGGACAGTACGTGGCTACAAAACACAAACAAATTTTTCTTTTGAAGTCTTTCCTTTATCATAACTCACTCAAACAGTCTGGCTTATATTAACCCAGAGTTGCTTTCTGCAGTTATGAAAACTCAAAAAAACCCCAAAACAGAAAAGATCAATTTCATGCAGCATCTAATACTTATGTCACCCTTTTCCTCCAAGTTATATAATTGCCCTGAATTTGTTTATTTTGCATCCAGGACAAATTTTAAACAGAAATATTTTAAGTTCCAAATCTTTCTTGTAATCAACTGCATGTTTCAATATCAGATGCTACAACCTCCATTCTCAGACAGTTTTGACCAAATTCAAACCAAATCACTTTTAATGCAAAGTGCTTGTCCTAAGACACCTAACTCAATGTTCAGAGATCAAAAGGATTTAACAAAACATCCCTCTCTGTTGTTTCCAACTCATGATCTCATTAAAATGCTTATTGGCAAAAATAGTCAGAGCTGGATCTGATACACAATACCACAAGTCCCAAAATAAAAAGACATCTTGGGGCACCTGCTTTTCCTCTAGACAATGTCAGTCCTTCCAGCTAACATAGTTATTGTGTAGCTATAAAGACTTCTGTATTATTCCAAGTTGTAAACATTTTCTTAATTTACATACTATCAATACATGTCACTATTATTATTAATAACAAAAACATTGCTTTCCAAATTTTTCATCAAATTTAAAAGCCTTCCTAAAATGAAAGAGGAAAAACTGAAGTACACAATCAAATTAATCAAATCATAGTAATATTAGATGCAAACAAATACTAGGGTTTGTTATCCACATACTTACTTGTGACCCATTTCATGGGCAATGGTAAAAGCGAGATTCAGACCATTGTCCTCTGCAATGATACATTTTCGTTTTTCACTGCACATTCCACTTAGATATGCTATACCTAGGAAACACAAGCACATTCAATTATTTTTTGTTATTACTAACTGTATGTACTATGGCATTATTGACACCAAACAGATTTGAAACCTTATTGTGGTCAGACCCATCCAAATATATAAACGGATAGCTGACAAAGGTTTATTTACTCATAAGCCAGAAAGACTGGTTTTAGCACAAAATTGGATAAAAGGTAGCAGAGAAATGGCAACCAGTGGTAGTAGGACCTGATAGTAATATTACCTGATTACATAGACTGGAATGTGCAGAAAATGTATTCTTTAAAAGCGTTGCTAGGTACCTTACTGAGATGTGATAGAACACATATGAATATCAATACTACTGTAAATGAAAATAGAAGTCTACAACAATAGGGCACAAATCCGAACAGGTATTTCCTCTGACAGACTCAAAAGAACAGAACGCAAAGCACAGAGCTGTGCCCCTACATTATCACTGTTAAGTACTGATACAGTGTTCAGCATGTTAATGATTTTAAAAATGTGTAAAAGAGTCAGGTGTCACAGAACTAGAAGAATTTGTAGGAGACTGCAGCCTTACAAACACATTCATTGTAGAGGCTATGATGCCTCTACTACACAATACCGAAGTTTTCAAAAAATAGAAGCCTGAATGGTAGGCTTTTGAGTTCAAATTCAGCTTCTAAAAAGTAGAATGTCTGTAATTGTAAAAGCTTGAGGAACATACAGCTTAATTTGTGTAACGGCATTTTTTTTCAGACCACAAATACATTTAGTGGGAACCTATTGTCGTCACTCATTTGAAATTTCAGAGTAAGCAATCTAAGCACTGTTTCAAGTGTTTGGCCTTCTTCCCAGGAACATCCTTTCAATGGAATGGTGCCCTCTGGATCAACATGGTTGCTGGATGTTTGCATCTAAAGGTCAAGTTTGAAATGTTTGACAGTGTTTGAAATTTAGTCATAATTATCATTCTAAGTTAACAAGATAAAAGTCATTCTTCTTACAATCCAAGTATTTGTCAGTCTGTGAGCACAATGCCTCATCCAAAACATGAAATTCAAGTAGTAACCCCATCACTAGTCTGGCTGTGTTGCTCTCAACAGAGCTGGCTGGAAGTTTTTGGACACAGAGCTCATGACAAAAAACGTTGTTCAGGACTGAACAAAAAAATCACAAATTAGATTTGAATAACACTGAGTATTTCAACTTTTACTATTTCTTTCCAAAGAAGGAGAAAAAAATGGAGCAGAGGTAAAAGTAATTTGGGATACATAAAAGGCAAAACATGTTCAAAGCAAAAAAACTGAAGTCCTTCAAATGACACCTCAGGCTAAATGTAGGTATCATTTATATTAACTCTATTGAAAATAAGAGAAGTAAGAAACACTCTGAAATGTAATGCTTTATTTTGAATGTTATGCTCCAGTGGCTGAAATAAAAAGAAAAATATTTCTAAAACCATTTTATGCCTTGTAGTTCCACAATTACATGCACTTTCAAGTTTTGATAACTGAACTGATAAAGACAGAGCTGCTTTTAATACTGTAGGCACTAAGTTGTAGAGCTAGTAACCAGAAGAAGTTAGAGTACCAGAGCTAGTACCAGAAGAAGCAGACATCAGGGCCCTGACTTCGGCCAATACCAATGAATTTACAAAGTGCTAAAACAAAATAGAAAAATTACTTTTGCCATAGACAAAATCCAGTACTGCATTTTAAAGTATTGTCGGCATCCCTATTATTAAATGCAAAATGTTCAGAAATACCTTCCTTATTCTGCTGGTTTTGGCTGGGGTAGAGTTAATTTTCTTCATAGTAGCTAGTATGGGGCTATGCTTTGGGTTTGTGCTGAAAACAGTGTTGATAACACAGGGATGTTTTATTTTACTGCTGAGCAGTGCTTACACACAGTCAAGGACTGTTCTGCCTCTCACCCCATCCCACCAGCAAGTAGGGTGGGGGTGCACAAGAAGTTGGGAAGGGACACAGCTGGGACAGCTGACCCCAACTGACCACAGAGATATTCCAGACCATATGACGTCATGCTCAGCAATAAAACTAGGGAGGAGGTTGACAGGGGGGCTGCTGCTTGGGGACTGGCTGGGCATCAGTTGGTGGTGAGCAATTGTTGTCATTTGCATCACTTGTCTTTCTTGGGGTTTAATTCTTTCTCTTTGCTATTTTCTTTTTTCATTACTACTACTACTAATCATCATCATCAATTAGTAAACTGTTTTTATCTCAACCCACGAGTTTTCTCACTTTTACCCTCCTGATTCTTTCCCCCCATTCCACTGGGAGGGGAGGGAATGAGCGGCTGTGTGCTGCTTAGTTGCTGGCTGGGGTTAAACCATGACACTTACTGATGAGGGCTATCTTCAGTTGGATAACACTTACTTGCTGGGATCTACAGAAAGAGAATTACCAAACCTCCCTCTGCCTGTTGATGTTGAGTACTAAGCTGAAAACTGTCTGATGCTCTCTAGTTTTCTGCAGGGAAAAGAAGCCCCCTAACCTTCTTTTGGCCTCTAAAATGGCAGGTTCATGTACATTAGCAGTATCTTTCCATACAACAACATGAGTACTATCAGCTGCTGTCTACTATCCTTCTTGCCTCCCAGTTTATTCCCAAAGAACTACGCACATTGCAAGTTTCATACCTATTCTGCAGAAGAAGCAGTCAGCAATAGTAGGCATTTTCAACGATACTCAATATATATATATATATATCTCACCAATAATGTTTTTATACTTGGCACTCCTTGAAGGGAATTGATTATGTTTGACCTTTATAAGTGTAACATACAAAACATAATACCTGCATTTCATTTAGATTAAATTAGATTTCTGACTCCAGAAATGTCCAAGTGCATCAAATGCAATTAATGCTTTACGACTTTTCCCCTATTAAACAAAGTCAACCTCGTATGTGAAAGCCATATCCAACAGCAGCTACTGGATATAAATCAGCCAACTACTAGCCGTGAACTAGTTTCATGTCTTGTCCTTGGTTATTAATTTCACATGTAGAGAAAAAGAAACTGACTTCAGTAAGCAGCTGCTCTTGCTTAGTTTTCTCTGCATTAGGTAAGAGAAGGAATTTCTTCTTTAAATACATGTATGTTCACCGCAGCTTCCTGTGGCTTATTAACACAGCTGGAACTGCTCCAAGGTTAAATCCACAAGAAAAAAAAAAAACAATGAACAATTGCTCCCTTGTTATGACTAAGGTATTCCTAGTGAACTCCATGGTCTCAACACACAGCTTCAAATTAAAACACTTAGTATCTGAAAAGTGTTGGCTAGAAAGGAGTAACATCCTTTCATTGACAATTTAAGATCCTGTTATTCATCTATAAAGAAAGCTGTGTTTTGAAACAAAAAAACACTGAATGAATACATGCCAAATGTAAATTATTCAAATTACTTCACTGTGTACATAAGTATTTCTTAAGTTAATTCAGAAGAAAATACATGCGATATCAATTAAGAGAGTAAAGCTTTACCATTGTGCCCTACAAGAACCACATAAGAGACTACATTTTCTTATCAAACAGGTAAATACCCAAATGAAATACATGCTGCTTCAGAAAAGTAGAACTTTTGCCAAAGTAATAGCAGTGGTTTATTACTACTACCATTACTGCTACCTATAGAGATGAGTATTTCATTCTACACAATATGATAAATTTTCTTTAAAATTTTCTGGTTTCTTAATGAACATCCTCATCAAATCATCAAACTATTTATTCTTTCAAAGTAGGCAGACATTTACAACTTCTCTGTTGAAAAGCCGTGGTTCGGCTCAGGATGTTACACAAAACACATTACCAACTTGTCCTGGTTTCGGCTGGGATACAGTTCTTCTTAATACTGGTACAGTGTTTTGGATTTAGTGTGAGAATAGTGTTGATAACACACTCCTATTTTAGTTGTTGCTGAGTAGCACTTACCCTAAGTTAAGGGTTTTTCAGTTTGCCATGCTCTGCCAGCAAGCAGGTGCACAAGAAGCCGGGAGGGAGCACAGCCAGGACAGCTGACCCGAACTAGCCAAAGGGATATTCCGTACCATAGGGCGTCATGCTCAGTATATAAACTGGGGGAGTTGGCCAGAAGGGTGGGATTGCTGCTCGGGCATCGGCCAGTGGGTGGTGAGCAACTGCATTGTGCATCACTTGTCTTTTTTTTGGGTCTAATTCCTCTGGGTTTGTTATATTCCTTTTCATTACCATTGTTACTACTGTTGCTATATTTAAATTATTATTATTGTTATTATTATTATTATATTATATTTTATTTTAGTTATTAAACTGTTCTTATCTCAACCCACGAGTTTTACTTTTTTCCCAATTCTCCTCCCTATCCCACTGGGAGGGGGGAAGAGTGAGCAAGAGGCTGCATGGTGCTTAGTTGCTGGCTGGTGTTAAACCACAACACAACTAAAGCATCCAAACAAATTTGTGAGCTTTATCCACTTATTCATGGCTTGCTGCCCATAACATAAATCCACTACCTATAATAAAAGGCTACTGTCAGCATTGCCCACAGGAACAAAAACTCCACGTAACAAAACCAAAATCAGATTAAGAAATATGCAGTCAAACATACAAACATTGCTCTTTCTTACAGTGACCATACACCATGCAAGTATGGCTTCAATATGTCTGCATTTGTAATATTGCATTCTAAAAGGCTAGAGAATGGTTATTATTTTTTCCCTTTACAGTGATCCAACAAAATAGAGTTAATATTCTGAACGGCTTAATCACACAGATTACTGATTTAGGACATCTGAATTTCTTTTCCTCTAAACTTCCTCAGTTTCACAACACATTCAAACCTAGTTTGTCAAGCCATTAGCTATGTGCTTATTCTGAATCCCTTCCCTCATATTTGCTCCAAAATCTACTTGCTAATTTTCAATGCTGTTAGAAGAGAAAGAAACCCTTCCACATACCACCAGTTTAATACAT
This sequence comes from Haliaeetus albicilla, assembly GCF_947461875.1. NCBI lineage: Eukaryota > Metazoa > Chordata > Aves > Accipitriformes > Accipitridae > Haliaeetus > Haliaeetus albicilla. The sequence goes on from NC_091516.1 coordinate 38,413,674, forward strand.
TGATATCACCTGGATATCACCTCTACACATTCCTGAGCTATTTCACAGCTCTTCTGTTTTGGGAACAGTAATGTTCTGCCCAACAGATTTTTTTTCCTAGATTATAAGGCAGTAATGACTATCACAAATACAGAAAAAAGTTCCCATAATGATTCTTTGATGAAAAGGGATAGGGCATCACCCAGATATTCTTTCTACTACTGATCAAGAGCAGAGTCTACCTGAATTTCCAGTCCATATGAAGTCAAAGTTCCATAAAAACTAAATACATATGTTCCAACACTTGAAAACACAAGCTGAAAGAACTGAAAAGAGCATACGTTTGTACAGGACAGTTAAAAAAAAAAAAAAAAAGCATTTCCATTTTAAAGCATTTTTTAATGAGGGAGGATATTATATTCTCAGGAATCTATTGATAGTATGCTACTTGTTGTACTATCTATCCATCAGTAAAAATTGCCAAATTTGACCATGATGAAAAACAGTAAACCACAACACATTCACCGTGCCTACTGCATTCCCTACTGTCATATAGGTAAAATAATGAAGCACACTATTACTGTTGAATGCACATTAGATATAATTTCAACAATATTGAAGCTATTCATGAACTTAATGAATGATGGATCTATTTTTATTTAATTAGTATACATACAATGGATATTGCTAAAGCATGTACTATGAATAAAACTAGTATTTATGATTGGAATTTTCTCCTAAAGTTTCTACACCAAGCTTTATAAACAATAATATAAAACACTGATGAAATACAGGTAAGCTTGAAATGGATAGAAAACATGCAGAAAAACTCATGACAATTTGAATCACAAACTCTCAAAAAAACCAACTTTAGCCTTCAGAAGGTGCCATGCAGTGATACACTCCTGATAGCATGACTTTAGTTTGAATTATTGATGATGCACAAACGTTGCAATAGAAACATAACTTAATGCCCATGTACATCTGGCTTTTGATTCAAACATAAGTATTTTATATCTGACCCAGCAAATCAATGGGCCTGTGAGCATAAATTATAGTACTTAACTGGACTTGAATACTAATCTAACAAATTATTTCACTTAGCAGCCCAGATGCTTTTCTTCATAAGCAGGAGAAAAAAGCTTTCCACATAGCTGACACTTTAAAGTCTAGTTAGTACAAGCTGCTCTGAATAGAGTCCCAGAGACTGACAATTTCCAGGAAAAAAAAGCCTTGTCAGTGAATCAGTAGTCCTTAAACATGGCAGCAATCAAAACAACACAGTTAACTAACAGGAATCCTACATGCAAACAGAAAAGTCTAGAAATATTTTTTTTTTCTTTTTAAAGTGAGAGATATTCACAGTGATGATAACTATACCTATGCGTATGCATATATATACAAATGCACATACACACTGATGCAAGACGTTAGAAAAAATAATGGGATAAACCTGTCAACTTCAGCTGCATTTTACACAAACATAACTCAAATTTTATTCACCTGTTTTGCTAGTTTATGATTTATGTACATCTTAGAAAAACTAATGCTTCCAGAAAAAGAATATATCAATAAGTGTGCGATTTTATGTTTCAGAATAGACTATTAAGCTTACTTTTCTCCCTTTAAACAAACTGCTGCACTTTAATCCTTAGAGTGGGGAAAAGGTCTAAACCCAGGGAGGGCATATCAATGTATGCCATACCTACATGAACAAATTCTGAATGTGTGATTGTACAGTTTTAGGGTCTTAGTTTTTGCACCTTATGAACAGTCCACAGATGTCTATGTTATTACAGGGATGGAATGGCAGAACTGCTGGATGATACTAATTTTCTTCTAAAACAAAGCCCACATGGAAAACACTTCTCTCAAGATGAATACACAGATGGGACAGTAGGTGAATCTTCCCCACTGTCCGCTCCTGGCCTTTGCTGACAAGTGGTGTAGGGATCCCCTGAGGTAAAGGCTGCATCCATACTGCCATATTTAACAGCCACCAAAGCATGTATTCTTTGAATTTGGGTATTCCTTCTTAACCTGCTTCAGAGTTTGGGTCCATAACACGTAATGGCAAATGGCTCCAGAGTGTAATTGGGTACAACTAACATCTGCATCCCTTACCTTGTTCTACTACAAACTTTCTGACAAAAGTCATTATAGTCAAAAGGCCATGTGTACCATGGTTTAATAAAAGACCAGCATTATGATTTTTCTATGGTTCTCTATTCTTTCCTAGTCAATCCTAACAGTCACTTTACTCAGCTGATCAGTGAGCTGGCATTTTCAGAGAACTGTCCACTATCATTCTCCAATCTCTTTTCTGAGAGGTAGCAAAGCCCATGGTTTCACACATATAAGCTAAAGACTCTTTTTTTTTTTTTTCTTAATATGCATTACTTTATATTTGGAAATACTTAACTTCACCTGCTCTTTCACTGCCTTTTCACTATCATGATGTTCATCTACAATTCTTCTCGTCAGCTTTATACTGAACTATCCAGAATGCTTCAAACCATAAGAAAGTATACTCAGGCCACCACTATTCAAAATACTTTATGAAGCAAAGCAGCTCAAACTCAAGGACTCCTCCTTCTAATGCAAAAGCTGACAAATAATTCCCATGTCTTGTTTTTTAACTTTTAAGCAACATATGAAAAAAATTTCTTAAAAATTTAATGGAAAAAATTTAAAGCAACAATACACTGCAATATGGCCACTAAGTACAGCCAGTACACTTTAAAAACCTTTTCATTGTCCCCTTTTTTTTTTTTGTAAAGGCAACATCTTCAAGTGGAAAACCTGTCCATAAAAATATGCGTGAACAGGAAAAGACAAAGGTGCAAAAGAAAACTGCATGCTGGAAAATGAAAAGAAAAAAGCTATAAATTGAAAAAGGAAAGAGTCACAATTTCCTTTCCTCCACATTTGACTTTCTTTTGCACCTGTAATCTAGCAACAGAAAAAACTTTGTTAGATTGTGTATACTTGATGTTGAAGAGGGCCTAAGTCATTCTGTTCAGAAGACAATTTGAAAAATCATAGCATATGGAGTAAGATGCAACAAAGATTTTCTTCCCTTCATATTTTCTCATACTATTAATACGAAAGAAAAATAAAATGTTACCTTTCTAAGCAATAACTCAATCTTCTTCTAAGAAATTGAACTAGTTTGATCCATTACTCTAACTTCCTCATGGCATGATTTGCATAAACAATTCTTCCAGATGTTTGTTTTACATAGCATAGAAGAGTATTAATAAACTTGATCCACATTTATAAGTTTAACTTTTGGACAGAAGTAGAAAAGTCTATTTTTAGGACTTATACAATAAGGACTTTCAGTCCCTAAATTACGTGGGTAACTTATAAGAGAGCCTTATGAAAGCTTCATGGAACTCTGCTGTATACAATCAACTAAGATGTGACTTTTAAAAGGAGACACCTCACTGCTTTGGCAACAAAACTGAATGGGGCTTTCCAAAGCAAAGTGGAAGCTTGTTACTTAAAAAGCCAGAAACAGGTTTCAAACTGAGCACCAGCCACTTCAGAACAGCTTTCACCAAATACATGCATAAATAAATTAATCTTGAGGATATGCTTTTCACTGATGCATTGGAGAGACATAACAGATACACAGTTTACTTCGAATGAGTATCACATGCCTCAGATTAAGAGTTGGTGCCCATCTCCTACCACAACACTCTGTTTCTGTATGTTGACAAAACCCTTGTTACTCTACAGACAAGATGGGGAGATGATGACAGTGAACACTGTGGTACACCACAGGAAGTATTTTTAACAACTCAAACTTGCTTTCTGTGTTTTCCAACTTGTTCTACAATTACATTTGCTTTACAGGTGGGCAATGTGACAATGTTGTTTTGCAGCCTTTCAGGTTGTATTTGTAGCTTTCTCTACCAGCCCCTTCTGGGGATCATATTTTTTGCTGGGGCAAAAATGAACAGGGAAAGCTGTGTGAACTAGCCATTTCCAGTCCTCATGATATCTAAGCATACGGCACTTCTGATCTTGGCATTAGCTGTACTGAAACAGGAATGAGAATTTACTCTTTACAAAGAAAAGTTTTTGTCATTGTCCATTACTTTCTTATATACATACACAGCATAAAAAAGACCATTACGATAAAACATCTTTTAAAACATTGTGCTAGATGGAGAAAAGCAGAGCTTGAATTCTACTTTTCTTTGATAGAATGAATCCTAACCTAGAAGCTAAGGAAAGACTGCTATTAATGGATCATCACAAAGACTAGAAAATATGTAAACTCAACCATACATTTTTCTTTTAATTATTTACCTCTGTGACCAGATACACCACTACTCCAGAATAGCAACTACAGTTGTATAAAGTGTTACAAGATGGTATGTGTGCACATGGTATGAAGGCTCTATCTATTCCTTTGACTAATTGTCTCTACCTTTCTGTGTACATACATATGTATTTTTCTTTTTTTTCCGTTCTTTTTATCCTTATTTAGTCCATCTTTCATTATTCTTTTCCAAACTTGTTTTACTTAAATAAACTTATTTGGAAAAAAAAAAAAAAATTACCTTTTTGTGTCTGGTCAATAAACCCCTAAAATAGAAGATGGGTCAGATTAGATGGGCAAGGGTGATGTGCTTAAGAAGCTAAGGGAAGAATGTAGGGAGTGACTGACCACAGCTGTTGCAAAGAAAGCTGAATTTATCTCAACACCAAAGGGACTGAAGGGTTTGTTTTAGATAAGTGCCTGTATCAGTTCAGTGGATTAACTGCTTGTGTAAATGTTTTTGCCTGAGTTAATCAAAAGAGTGTGAATGGCTTCTTGAGTTAGCCAGCCCAGTAAGGGGTAAGTGCATATGTCTCTCAGCCCAACAGAGAGTATAAAAACTGAACAACTGACAAAATGAACTTTGAACAGAGTAATGGGCTTGAGCTGACTTTAACTCACATTTTCCTTCCCAGCACCCTGGGGAGACCCAGCATCATGACAGTAAGCAAATAAAGGTCAGTAATGGGAATCAGATTTGTACTGCAACCCAACTGTATATTGCAATGGCTATACTGTGTTTGCACTGTGATTTCAGTGCATTATTTTATCATTATTTTATCATTATTTTACCCTGCTAAATCAAAATCCCATGTAATATCAAATATCTTCAAATAAGTAACTTTGTTTTAAACATTAAACCCTCCTGATGTGGAATATCTAATAGAGCCTGGTCAGAGAGTACTGGATTCTGATACTCCTGCATTTCACTGCTCCTCACAGAGGATATTCTTTCAAAGGATGGAAGCAAAAGTAATACTGATCTATACAGTATCCATACAGAATTAGCCTTTTCTAAAATACATTTTTTCCCCTATTGTTTTCAGTTTGAGTCAAGTTCTGTTCAGTTGCTGGAAACTAACCTCATGTCAGAGCATATGGTAGCTCTTGAACCTGTCAGGAAGCAAGTAAGACCACTATGAACATCTGGGATATGAAGTGGCTATCTGTATTTAATAGTGCTACACAAAAGCCTGAGAGGTGGAGGCATTCTTGAAAGTGGGAAATTCTCTGTGAAGTTCTTTAAAGAGAAAAATTACTCTTCAGATGCGTTGAAAAATAAATGTTCCATTGTAGAAATGGGTATTGGGGGAAAATTATTATCAGGCCTATGTATTTCCTTCTAGAACAGTTTTTGAGAAATTAAACACCTGGTATACAGGAACAAATATCTTAGATGATTCAACAGCCTGAAGAATATTGGATGATTCATATCTGGTATTTGTCCATTCAAAAATCTGTAAGGAATAAATGGCATAGATTTACTGTGACAAGTATTTTAAAAGTTATCTTTCACAGAAAGAGAGGAGCAAGTTAATTTTCCAGCCCTATATAAAAACTTTGTGCAAAACTTTTTAGAGACTTGCAAACTGAGGCTTCTGCTACAATGTGACTTTAAAGGGAAAAGTAAGAATCACAGACTCTAGACTGAATTCAAAGGGAGGTACCTTTGCCAAAAAGGCAAGTGAAATTTTAGTTTGCCAAGGATACCAGAGTAGTACAAGAAATTGTAATTTGAATACTTACTAGCATTAAGAAACACAAATTGACCTCATTTTATGACGATGACCTTTTCTAATAATTTGTTACAGCGTTGCTATTGTATACTTTCTTGCCATTGCCAATTGTTCAAATTACTTTTTTTTTTTTTAATGTGAACACTATTTTAAACATACTTTTATAAAAATAAAGTACAAAAAGGCTTGGTTGATTTAAAAATACTTTAAATGTCTGGAATACATTAAAAAACCCCAACATTTTATTTTAAAATATATTAAAAACATCTTCATCATTTAATGTCAAAGGCACTAGCCCAAGGAAACAGGAAAGCACAGTGCACAGAACAGCATGTTTATGAAAATGCTGATGTAAGGGTAGGCTTTAGACTGCCAGGGGAGCTACATCCAGTATACATACTTTAAAAGTTCCCCTAGTTTTCAAGATCAGTTTTGAAGTATTCTCTGCTTGCTAAATGGAAATTTTACATAATTTCCATAACTTTAAAAAAATTGTGCTGACCTTAAAACTTGCGCATATATGTCATTTCAAGATGATTAAATGTTTTCTGTCATTTGTCAAAAAAAGCAGAAAATACTTATTGCACTCCTATTTTAATGCAAGTGCTACATTTTTAAAACAGTCTCTTGTCTCTTATTCTGCTTCTGAGAAAATCTGACTCTCCCCATAAGAAATGTGATGAATAGATCTTATCCTGCAACATAAGATGGTCCAATTAGTTGTCAGAACTGCTTCTACTGCTGTGAAGTGTGTGTTCACTTTAAGATGTTTTAAAATACTGTAAGCCTACAACTCTGTACACTTTGGTCAAAATATATTAGCATCACAGAGTAACATACATACTAGAGGTAATTAAGAATTATGTCACTCCATCCAAATGGTGAAAATATTCACCCAGGTGCTTATCTCTCTTCTTGCCTTCCTGACATTTGGGTTTCAACTCTCACACTCATAAAATGCGCAGCTGCTAAAGTTGTCCCCCGTGTTCTGTACATCTATGCACATTGTAATGCCTTCGAATTCACCTCTTGTCTCATTCCATCAAATCATTTTTTTTTTTCTGAATATGCTTCCAAGCCTCATGTAACACCTCTCCTTACCAATTTGATCTAATCATAATATATCACCCATGCTTCTCCTGGTCTTACAAAGATTCCAGTCTTTATACCTTATTAAGCTGATTTTCCTATCATTTAATTTCTGATGCCTTCTTCCCCTTGTCTTGGTACCATCCTCTGTGCAACAAACCCATGTAAAATCACTCATGAGACCATGTCTTTTTCACTCTAACACACATTTTTTTAGGCCTAGTTTTACTTCTACAACAAAATATAAGGAAAACCAGACTGCCCTGCTTTCTTTTCTAATTTATTTTATTATACCCATGCTATGGAAATGACAGTGTGGTAGAAACATAAAATTGTTCCTTGACAAACAGTGCTTCAGCACAGTAATACATTTCATAATTTTCTGCAATCTGTGTGATTTCTGTAAAACACTGCTCATGTTTTCATGAGATAATCAAGCTAAAATTGATATGAAAGTGATTATTTTACTGTTGTTGAGACCCCACTTAAAGAAAATAGTCAGATTTCTTTTTCCTTTTTTTAAAGCACGATGTAATCTTCATTCTTTTTTGTGTGAGACAAGGAGCAGCTAAGGGGATTGAAAGAAGTATTAGTCTGCTTTTTGTTTGTTTGTTGTTTTTTAGAATAATCTATTACTCTATGGCCAAAGTTTTGAAGTTAGTGACCTTTAAGTTTTTCATGTGAAGAAATTATACTTTGTCTCACTAGGAAAGAGATGCACTATAAGAAAATGACTGATGGTGGGACTGCTTATAGCAGACACCAGTAGCATACCTTCCAGAAAAGTAAATTAAATAGCTAACTGTTTCTTTATATAGAAAACACTGTCTAGATGTGGATGGCTAGCTTCACTATTATCTTTCTGATAAATGAGAACAAAGGCAAAGCTATCTTCCATCATGCCTCTTTTCAGCTAAAATTATTTGATTTAAAATTACTACTGTTATCTCCAGATATCCATCCTGTATTCCATCTTCATTAGTGTAAATAAGTATATATTGTTTTGTGCTGTATTAGCACATGTGATGAAAGTGGTTATCCTGTCTAAGTCAGAGTCAGTGGTAACTGATCAGTGGCTGAACTTGTACCTGCAACTGCTGAGCTTCTTCAAGACCATATCTCAATGTTCTTGCAAACTGTTTCCAACTCAAAAATTCTTTGAGTTTGTTGGGGTGGTCCTCAGGAAATTTGAACTCTATGAAAGCAAAATGAAAAGGCTGAGAAGGTCTTTCTTCTTCCAGGGAATCCATTACCCAAACTCCCTTTGCAAAGTCTGCAAGATGCAAGGTAATTGAGAACTAGAGGAGGCTCCTGTATCTCACATGTGCAGCACTAGACGCTGACTAGTCCCTGCTTAAGCAATCTGAGTTAACAATAACTTACTTGATGAGAAACTCATGTTTTATTCAGGGTAGGGTACCATCATCCTGAGAATGTAAAACCTTCAGTACGGACTCAAAACAGAAATACAAAAGAACGTGTTGCCATTTAAGTTTCACAAAAGAGACCTATGAGATGGCTTCAAACAGAAAATCTGCCTCAAACAGAAAATCTGCCCAAAAGCATTTAAATGAAGGCCCTGACCCTCTGTTCCTTCATGCTTGTATCTGTGGAGCAGTTTTCCTTGTATTTTGACAACAGCTGCAGTAGTATGGATCATCTGCAGTTCTGTCCGCAAATACGGAGCTCCTTTTGTTTCCTCCTCAGTTAAAGAACCCATGTATCACTGCCTACCCATCCCATTCTTCAAAATCCAGAGAAAAATATGCATTCACTACATGGTCTATCTAATTCCATTATGCTGATAGTTGTTTTCCATTATATAGCTACGGGACACAGAAACTGATGCACTAGTCACGAGGAGCTACCTGGTCTCTCTTACTTTGAAAAAAACTTGCAATAAAAACCAGTGGAATTTTTCAGTGCAAAAAACTATACAAGGTTGACTATTCAAATATAACTTTGCAAACATTTCTTTGGAAGGGATAAAAATACTCTACACTAGCACATCTACTAAGAGCTAAACACAAGACTAATATTAGAGAAATGCCTGGCTAGCTAGAGAACAGGTATACCTTACTTTACAGCCATATATTTTGGTTGTCTTTAATTTGTAATGCTTGGCACTAAATTTTATTTTTCATTTTTAAAATTTAATTGTATTCTTGATATGTGAAATGAAGAGCGATTCTTTATACAGACTAATACAGATTATATATCAGTATTATAGTATATAGAGTAACTGATTATCAACGCACAATTACTTGCAGTTGCCAACCCGCACAATTTTATTATGAATGTACACAAGACTTCATCTAAATATTTTTCACATAAAAACAACCTATAAAAGATAAGTACTGAAGCTGTAAAATCCAGGAGACAATGAAAGATATTTTTAAGTGCTAACAGCTGCTTGGGTCTGATTCAGTTTTTCAGCACTTTGGGTGAATAAAATAAGTCACATAAGTCACTGTTCAATGCAGTGAGAGGGTCACTAAATCACTCATTCGTTTATCTCTTGCAGTCTGATTAGCTAAAACTGTAAATTTTCTTCCGGTAAATGAGTTTTTGCCAGCAGAGACTTTAGCTTAGTTAAACCACACCCACTTTTGTCCTCTGCTTTGTGTCTCACCACCCTTCCCTAGCCTTGACATGAGCATCTCTTGTGTACCATGGCAGTATTGCTCTGATGTTTCACTGATCTTTCACTTTTGAATCTGGCACACATAGCTGAAAGATTTATACATGAAGTTAGAAAGGACACACTATTCACAAGACAAACACAAATTGTTGTGATAATTAGCTTGCAATTTCCTTTTGTTTTCTTTAACACAAAGCAAATATGCACTGTATAATATTACAGGTTCTTCTGTCCTTACTTGGGAGTGCCTTTTTCTGACAGACAGTTTTGCCTATGAAAGAAACTGAAGTTCCAGATCGAAGCACAAATATTCTAAATGCTATTCAGTGTAATGTTAAAATTCTTTACATATAGCAAGTCTCCCTACTTCTTAAATCCCTTTAAGGCAGAATTTTAAATACCTCAGGTAAGTAGAGACTAAATACAGAAAACAATACAAAATAAATACTAAAATTTACCTAGAGATGAAGTAGTATAAACTGTAGAAAATGACAAAGTTATATTACATTTTCACAGAAGGGATATGGTTACACATGAAAAAACAAAGAACTATGCATGGTATTGTGGCATATTACAGGACCACTTACTGAGGTCAAGAACTAAATTCAGCAGTTGAGCATGTAGTTGACTCTGCAGGGATCTAAACATACGTTAAGAACAATCACAGCATGTCACCTAAATGAGAAAGAGCACAACTGAATGTATTAGACACAAGAATTAGACACAGGTCTGCATGGATGTAATAGTTATTATTATAATGTAAGAAAAAAAAAAATTGCTAACCTCAGAGATATTTCAACATAACCACAGTATCTGAAAAAGTTGATTTCTTTAGTAACTGAGGAATGATTGCACCTTTAATACTATCATAATTATCCTATATTTATTTTTAACTTGTAACTATTATACAAATAAATAATATTAAAGACAACCATAAATACCAACACTATCAACAAATACACAAAATTATCCTGTACATCAAATGAGTAACATGGCAGACTGTTTTATTCTCAAAAATCTTTATTCCTTGAACCAGAACATCCACAGGCTAATGGAAGTTCAATACAGGTGTCATAGATTTTCTCAGCTCTATCTAAAATTTACTCACAGATTGCATTGTAAACTTCTGAAACGGCATATTAACATGAAAATTAAGCTTCCAGTCTTCCTAAACACATTCAAAGGCCCTACTGTTTCCTAAGACAGATTGTTAACACATACTTAGTATGAAAGCGGTAAGTGACTTCTGTTAGTATAATCTGAAAAACAAAACAGAAAAGATTTTTTTTCCTTCACTTTCAGCTCTCTAAATGCATTGGCTAACTACTTCAAAGTAAAATAAAATAAAATAAAGGAAGGAATTGCCTGAAGCAGTAAGTTCTTGATCAATTGTTTAAGGAAGAAAAGACTTGGTTTTTAAGTATGGTAGGTGGTTAGTAATTAAAAGTAAGCTCAATGATTATGGAATTGCCATCAAGAGTCCATTCAGAGAGATTTATTCTGTGTTACCCTACTACTGTTGAGATTAATTAAGCTTTAAACACTCATAATAATACACTGGAAAATAAAACAATCTAATGTGTTGTAACCCAGTTATTTTGTGTCTGAGTTACAACACAGCTTGAAAACAAAGGTTCAGCTGTCTTGGCATGAAGAACTAGCTCTCTGGTCTCACTGGAGTGTTGCCATTTAGTCCAACTCAGTAAAATAAGAGGCAAGGTCAGATGGGACTGCATCTTAAGTTGGAATCAAGAATCTTAATAATTTTTAAACCTGAATTTAATATATCTAGAAGAGGAATAAAGTTGAGGCTTCCAATAGCAGACGTCTGGATTTGATGACTGAGCATGTGTATGGTAGTCCTATGCTCTTCTGCTTTCCTGAGAAACTGCACCATGAATGCATAACTCATTTTATGTTTTATGGCACATGAGGTAGACTAAATTCTATTTATTTATTTTTGTTTGGCTTTTTACATTTATTGGCATTCACATCTAATTAGGTTCTGCTTTGCTGTACTTACAGACATGTAACTCACCAGCAAAAGCAAATTTTATTCTGCAGATTGTAGAAGTCAAAATTTCCCTGATGACTTAAAAAAAATCTTGTGTATTAAAGGTATTATATGGATATCACTTTCTAGGGAACTTTCGCATTTCTACACTTCTACATAGTTCAAATTATACTAAATGAAACATCCTAGCAATGTCACAGGAGAAATCAATGTTCAGAAGCCACATGTGAACATTGTAGTCACTCAGGCATTTGCAGCTACTGGATACACAGCTGAGATACCGTATTTTTAACAAAAACAAAAGTTCATTAAGTGAAATTGAGTGAGATCTCTATGGCTAGCTTTTTCACAAAAGCACTTAAAAGATGCTCCTGCTCTCACTGTACGAGGTGTTCCTTTATATACAGGTCAGTGAATTTATTATCATGACCTTGCTGTAAAAGAGAATGTTGTATGAATGCAAAATTGTACGTATTGTAAAAGTTATATGAATGGCTTAGATTAGGTTACACACTGGAAATCTCCATAGAAGTCTTTTGCAGATTAAATGGTGAACTGAATTCAGTTCTCTGAATGTCAGCTATCTTACTGACAAAAATTATCTTTCCTTTACACAGGATATGTTTAGAGTATCTTCTGTTCAGGCCAGTTTTTGTATTTTGGGGTAAACCAACCCACAGGGCAAAAACTCAAAGCTTACAATGCTCTTGCCGGTTTTGCAAATTTTGTGTAGCAGCAAGCTTGGAGATAAGTTGGAGAACATTTTTGACGTAGGAAGTTTAACAGACTGCAGCTATGTCTTCACTGGGAGAAACTTCCTGTGGTTGATTCTCCTCATCCAGTCTGTCCATCCAACTGCTCCTGCTCCCACTCTAAATTCCCCTGGCACCCAGGACAGTAATATTCACACAAAAGAAACAAATTTAATTACAGTAGTGATGAATATCAGAAAAAAATGCTGGTCACAGTGGTCAGCTAGAGGGCTAGGTGTACATCTCCAGGCATGGGTGACTTCAGTCAACAGAATTTTAAAATGGCAACCTCAAATAGTATTTCTTTACTTACAACATAACACTTGTCACCAATATCCAACCTGACTTTGTGCAATGCTAAAACGTTCCAAAACACAGACGTGTGCACACACCTTACAAAACTAAACTTTCTAACCTCCACTGATTTCATTCTCTAAGCATGCCTCCTTCATTTCCCTCTGCAAGACTGACAGGACTATCAGCTCCCCTCCTGCCCCCGCTCTGCTATATATAGGGCAGGACCTATACATAGATTATATACTCCATCCTTTGTAGAAGTAATTCTGGCCCACCTCCTACTTTCAGCCTTACCTGTCTTGTGGAGAAACCTGTTTGCAAAAATGCATGTCAAAGTTAGGACATACTGTAAATGACAGGCCTCAGGACTGATGGATTCCTGTTTGCCTTGACTGATCAGAAATCTCCCTTGCTCCGCAAGTGTCAGCAACCCAACAACATACACTATTGATTTGTAACTGCCTTAAGTGCATTTCTTCCACAACTGTGCCTCAACAAAAGAGAAAAAGCGAACAAAAACCCTTCTAGTGAATATAAACAACAGAGGATCTTGTTAGTATCTTCTAGAAAAACAGACACATGCTGCAGGATCCAGTTCTGACAGTGGGGACAGCCTGGAAGAGAGGGGAGTGACTTCCTCTTGCTTCTTTATCCCGGTTTTTGACTGGGATATGCTCAACTATGCCCACTTAAACCACAGTGGCAGCACCTCTTCTCTTCTTTGCCTTCCTCTGGAGAAACACAGTGCAGGGTCCAGTAATCCTGTCCTGTCTAGCCACACCAAGTGTTAAGAGTGGCAGATGACTAACCCTGCCTACAGGGCTTATGTCACAAGGGCTCCTGTTCTGCAGCACAAAGGTACTTGAACTAGCTTTAAATTAGCAATATCAAGTGCCCGCAGGAGTTCAGCCACAGCAGCACACAGCTCAGCACAAAAGAATTCACCCTGCTTCTCAGAAAACTGTTACCGCTCCCCTAGCTAGTTAGGCTAAGGGCAGCTACACAAGACTACAACAGGCGATCTTCTGGATAAGAGGAGGGACACCAGATGGATACAGATGAGGAAGCACAGGGAAACAAATTTTGTAAGTTTACTTCTGCAGTGCTCCTGCCCGTGTTCCGTGCAAATTCTTTGGCTGCTTCTTCATCAGTAACAGGCCCTAAGCATTAAGCTTCAGTATTTCCAGCATTAACCTTCACTGGACAATGATAGCCTGCCCAATGCCCTGTTCCTGTTGTATCTCTTAATGCACAGGGCTGGGGCTGGACTAAATCTTTATGCCTGGGGACAAGTTTTGGAGGAAAAGGCCAAGTCCAAGTATTAAAGATCTACACCTTTCACATTAGAAAAGCAAACTAAATAAACCTATCTTTGGCATTTTGCTAAGTTGGATGGAAGACGTGTTCTTTCACTTCGTTTAGTTTTGTAGTCTTTATTGTGTAGATGTTTCACTCCTTACCAGTCATGTTTTGTATCTATGCTATTTAGAACCTTTGCAACAGAATGAAGATCTGATGGCACCTCAATTTTCCACTACTGTTTTTATATTTGCAACACTAGCTTTTACCAAAGTTAGAAATTGATAATATACTGTATTTGTACCATCCCCCTAAAACGATCTGAGGAGAGTTTTTAAGGGAGCTCTGTTTAGAGATTGCAATATCAGCATTTTATTAGAAAACACTTTCTAGTAAACAGTTTACATGGAAGGGTGTTTTTGGGAAACAATGCTCTAACAGCTGATGTTTTAACTGAAGATGGTAGCTGAAAATACCAGATCAAATGATACAGTATCAGGTTTTAAAAATAATAATTTTTAATTTTTTTTTAAGGAAACCCTGCTCTTTTGTGATATCATAAGATAAAAAATATTGTTTGAAAACAGCACTTAATTACCTTCTGTCCAGGAGATCACAACCAGAACATTGTACTTACACTCCTTTGAGATTAGTGAAATGTTGGAAACCCTGTCTTTCATAAAGAATCAGAAAAGCTCCATTTACTATTCCTGAAACATCCTATTACTTGGGAATTTCAACCAGGACTAAGAGTATAAGCAAATGGTATGAGCTTTAAAGGAAACAGGTTTGTGCAGAACAATATAGGAGTGTCAGCCGAAGATGCAGTTAAAAAAAAGAAGCCTCACCCTGCTGCAGTAAGAAGACAGTATTGAAACAATTAGCTGAGGTCACTCTATGTTAGGCAAAAGCTGTCTTCAAAATGATTCATAATTCTGACATATTAGGTCAAATGAAACTCTATACATGCCGAGAAAATTCCTGACCTTCCTTTGACAGAGGCATATTTTTTTAACTGAGTGCAGTAAAAGGCTTACAGTAACTGAATCTGGAAATACTACTTTTTTTTTTTTTTTTTCCATTTTGTTGCAGTCAGTGTTACTAGGATATTTTACTAGCTATCATAAATCTTTCAAAACATCAACTATGGTCACAACATTTTACAAAGCACGTGTTGTACACCTGTGGACTTTTGACAAGGGATGAGAGAAGATACTACCTGAAGAATCAGATACCATAAGAGAAGGGATAATACAAGAATTCAGGCGCTTAGTGTCTGACATCTGGAATGGTCTATCTTCAATAAAGACTTAGAAAAAAAACCAACTACCAGCAGGAACTGCAATTAATATCCACTATAGGGTAGTATTACTAAAGCAACAGCTTTCAAATAGTAGAATAGAAGACTTCTTGTCTCCAAATTATTTTCAAATTCTACATGTTCTTTAAGGAGAAATTTACTTGGAGCTTTACAACTTACAGTGATATGACAGCATGCCAACTTGTTAGATTTTCTTAAAAGTCATGTCAAAGGGCACTAAAAATTCAGACAATGAAATAGGGTGAACAGAAAGGAAGAACATGCTGGGTTCCCTTTGTGATTCTCTCACTTGTTAATTCATTGATCTTGTGCAGGTCATTCAGTCTGCCAGTATTTCCAGCTGTACCAATTATGTTCATTCCTACACCTTTTCAAAACCATTTTGAGATGATACTGCTGTGAGAACAACATTATCCATCACTGAACACTTCCAGGGCATCAGAAGCTCTCAAGAACCCTGCTAGAACCTACCTACCCATCAATCTAACCTACAGCTTAGATGCAAATAGTGAGCTCCATGGAAGCTACAAACAAAATTTTACAGCTAGTTAAGTAAACAATCACAATTAACACTAAACACAACCGCTTGTTTGTGCTAAGTCTTGCTGAGTCATTTTGCTGGCACAAGGAAAGACTGGAAAAGCAGGCAGAGGGATGCTAAACAAAGGCAGTGAGCAGCCTCCAAGCAGGGCAGTCCCAGAAAGGACATGGCCTCCCTTAGAAACAGCCCTTCCCTCACTTCCTGCAGATTAATGAGGCTCCAAACTGATGCCAACACAAGACAAGCCTAATTTCACAATCTGCCTGTGCCTGTAACATTTCACACTAAGAACTCTCTGTTATAGTGTTTCCACAGAAGACATTAGCTAGCAACAAACAACAGATGTAATCTAAAAGAAGTATGTCTCAGACACTCAAAATCTTAATTGCTGCAGTGGAAATGTTGACAAAGGAAGGGAAATTCAAATGTACATATACTTGCTTCAAGAAATAGTCTTCCTGTGTTTATTTGTTAGCCTAATCCTTGAAGAGAGTGAGAAAATATCTGTTGATTTCCACCTGCTGGTACCATGGTTTGTGCAATAACCCACTAACAAGTTTCCCTATGAACCATTGCTCCTTTCAGTTACTGAAATATGATAATACCAGAAAATGCATGCACAAAACCAATACAGCATCTACCAGCCCCTAGTTTACATTTCGTGCTGATTCTTTTAGTACAGACTTAATTTTATGAAAATTGACAACTGAATTATTTCTTAATTTTTCAGAAATTCATTGAGACATCTACACTCATAATTTTACCTGTCTACAGCACAAGAAAAAGAACAACACACCAAATTACCACAAATTTAAAAGATAGTTCCCTCTGACTAAGCTAACAAAACCTGTTTGGAAGACAGAAATACCGTGATCCCCCAAACCAGTTGTCTTCTGGGGGAGAAGAATCTTGGACAATTACAGAGCTAAACCATTTTTTTTTCATTAGCTAAAGTAAATTTAATTTGTGTATAAACATCTTCATATTGTTCCACCCCTAGACAAGCCCTCTGTTTTAATCATAGTATGTCCCTAATGATCATACAGTAAAGCAAGGTCTAAGACCTCTCTTTAAGCTACAGAAGAGCTGTGAGAATCAGTGGCGGAGCAACAGGATCTCACTTCCGTGCAGGATTGGGGATGGCGAGCATGCACATGAGCAGAACAGCAGGGGAAAAAAAATAAAAATAAAAGAGTGCTGCAGCCAATCAACCAGAGGAAGCTCAAGAACACTTGGGTCTGGTCGATTTTGAGCCTAAAACAATTGCCTTGTGGTTCTCCACCCAGACCAGAAAGAATTTGACAGGGGCTGTGACAATTGGCAATGCTGAAATCAGAACAGCTTAGATGAAATCAATTGAGCTGGGCTGACTGACACCATATGAGAGTCTAGCTTACTATTTTACAGAAACATGAGATTAGTCAAGGAAGGCACTCATTTGAGTTACTCTGGATTTACATTATGAAGTAAGAAAGTAGCCCCACAACTCCCCAGGCTACAGTAGAGCTTTCTGAACACTTCTAGCAATACTGTAATACTTAATGTAACTCTGAAAAGCATAAAATAAAGACATTCTACTTTTTAAACTTCAACACACTTTGGGAAATTGAATAGAATTCCAGAACTAATTCTTCTATTTCTGCCTACTTTTCAAAACTCTCAAATATGAAGTGTTAATACATTTTGTGCTTGATGACCAAGATAGCCAGAACTTTTTTTCCTGATTAAGAATGTAAACATCTGACAAACATTCCAAAATATGTTTTCTATCATCATGGAAAAAAAATTCTTGCATTTGTCCACCTTAAATGCTTTTGTGAAGGAACATTTAGAAGATTGGCACCATGTATTTTGTTTCAAAATAAAGAATGAAATTATATCTTTCTAGGGAGTTTTGACACATGTTTTTGATTTTGAGTAAACATTTTTCTCGGGTTAACAGAGTTCTTGGTTAATGTTACCTTTAAACCATTAAATCTTCATATAAATCAGTCTGTTATTTTAAGAGACAATGAAAAAGTACTAATTGAAGAGTGCATAAGCTCTGTACTTTGAGTAGAACAAGACCAGAAGCACAGAGAAATTTATTGTTTGCCACCTAAGTACATGAACACTTTGTCTGCATAACAGAATACTGGCACCAGTACTTACTCCATCTGGCTTAAGTGGGTACTCACGTCCAGTCTGAAAACTGTGAGTCTTGGCATTTAATGAATAAACAATAAATCCAGTATTTGTCTGTTTAGTATCCATCACTGGGAAGAACTATGATCCAACATGACAACCCTTTCCAATAATGAGGTCCATCCTGTAAATGTTCTTTTCTCATGACTTTCATTTCTGGATTGTGTAATGTGCTACAAAGATCACCTTGACTGCCTCACGTACATGTACAGTTATGCTAACATTTCACAGAGAATTGCCTTTATGGTAGACAAAAGTCTGTATTGTGGTGTATTCCTTTGGGGTTTTATTGGGGGAAGGAGAGGCAAGCTCTGGACAGCTGGGAATTGTACAGTTGGTACTACATTAGCATTTCTCATCTACTTTCTTTGGCAAATTCTGTAATTTACAGCATGTTAAAGGTCCCTGGAATGTGTTGTCTCCTTTTGCTTATAAACAAGTTGCATGAAGATCTATAGTAAGATCAAACACCTCATCCTTACCTTTCAATGAACTTTTACTCATGATCTAATCTAAGACTAAAAATCACCATTTGGGTTTTCCTAGGGAAATCAAAAGTAAAAGAAAAGACGCCAAAATGAAACCACCATCTACCTACATGTACTTTCAACAATTTTGCATATAAATCTGCAATCCTAAAAATATTGACGTAATACATCCATGCCAGTAAGACAATTTAAAAATTCCCTTCAAGAGAAATGCACAAAGTTCTCCCTAGTTTTTGAACACTCTTCCTTAGATCAGCTCATGGATGATGGTGGACAAGAGCTTCAGAAAGACATTATCTTCTTTAGATTGAGCATGGACCCACAGTACTGTAAATGTGCATGGAAGAAATGATACACCGAATTTATGGAACAGCACTATATTAATCCGGAAAACTAATGTTTAAATTCATATAACTGATGGAACAACAAGAAAAGAATGACCTTAGCTTTTGCTGCACAGCTGTAGCTATATGGAAAGAACTACACATATGAACTATGTTTCAATTCCTGAAGAAAACTCTAAACAACAATATGCGTAGTGAGAAAGTCCACAACAGCCATTCCACAAAATGCCAGATTAGACAGCCAAGGTCTCTACTTCATTTTGCTTATCACTATATTAAGACTGCAAACTCTTCACTTCCTGTGCACTTACGATGAATGTACTGCCTCACTTTCAAGTTTCATCCAAGCTTCTTCACCATAGAAATGTGAAGGACTGATACTTGAATCAGTTCAATCTTATCTCATTTACAATTCCATGGACAAATTCAGAGATAAATAGTCATTCTATTACCTCCAAGGTTGAACAAAAGAGGAAACATTTTTCAAGGAAAATCCTTGAATACATTCACTTCATCTGTGAAATCCAGACAGCAGCCTATCCTGATTTAGGTATACTGGAAGTACTCCAGGTTTGACCTTCAGCTTAGATCAACATAAGATGCTGAAGGCTTCTTGTCACATTGCTTCCTCTTTCAGCTAGAAGGAAACATTTTTCCACTTACAAGACAAAAATAAACGCCTCTGAGCACCAAACACTCACAGAAAATTGACCCAAGACCAAGACACTGATTAGTGGAAGAACACTATGAATTCTTAACCACTAACTGCTGTAAGAGCTACTCCATTCTTCATTTAGAATGATTCTTTATTGATATCCATCCCACAGACATGCTCACATAGACTTGGGATCATACAGCAGTAAAAGAAAGAAGACTAGCAAGGAGTGAGGTAATACAGTTCACATAATAATTCTTCTCAAACCTTTGCCACTGAAATTAAACAGGAAAAAAAAAAAAATCTACTTCTCTACCTAAGAGGGAGCACAAGCATGACAATAGCTAATAGTCCATTACTGTCATGGTAATCTTACTGAAACAATTTGGGTTCTGAATACCTCTATTTATTACATATAGAACTCTTAAAGACATCTATTAGCCAAATGAAATTCTAGGGTAAAAACATGCCATGACATCCTTCATTTAGTGTCATGGCATGTTTTAACCCAGAATTACAACTGAATAGAACAATGTCTACCTTTTGCTACCTCTTCTACCAGATCTTTACACTTTCCCAAAAGGGTGTGAACTAAATTAATGACTGCTGATAGAAAAACTCGGTGCAGCTAGCACTCAGTTTAACTGAAGACATCAGAAGATGCCTGTGAACAATAGTTCACATCCTGTATTGTTCTGAAGTTACATAGTTCATAAACACTGTATCACTCTACTATATTATATTATATTCTTATGGAAACTTCTTATAAACATCATAGACATATTCTTACCAAAGATAAATCCACTGCATAAAAAAAGAGTCATAAACACATTTTTTTAGCTTCATGTTCTGAATTAAGAATATTGAAACAATTTTGCATTAAACTGTCAGTGAGATTAAAGAGAAAAAAGTTTTAAAAGTTTGCTTTATGAATGAGATGGAAATATTGTACTTAAACATATTATTTTGCTAGAAGCATACAGAAATCTAACAAAGTATTATTGGCATTTGAGATGTAGTTTGCATTTTAGCTAGTTACAGCTATCCATCACTGATGCTGTTGCCATCTTTTAGCTTCACATCTCTATTTATGTAACACTTATTTTATGAAGTGGTTTACACACACAGTCTCTTACGTTTATTTACTTACCAACAGTATCACATGGTTCGTCTTTATGTACACAGAAATCCTTCCTAGAATTGGGGGGGAAAAGAACAATGTTAAGCAAGCCAAGCTGTCAGACTGGTAACGACCGTGTGACCTATTTACAAATATTTTGTATGGCTCAATGAATAAATACAGAACAGCAGTATCTCAACAAAGAGCATGGGGAAGCAAAGGCCAGGATTACCCAGAACACTTAAACTTGAGTTTATTCTCAGAACAGATTTAGGAGTAGTTGGGTGACAAAACATATTTCAAAATTTAAAAAAACCAACATATTTAAATTACATTGTACCTAATTTCTGGGTTTTTTTCCCCCCATGTAAGTATCTTGAAATGCAACAAGTCTAAAGTTAGTCTTTCTTTCATTTGAAATAAAAATATCTTCAGTGCTTAATATCAGTTCCAAATGCAGCATTGTAATCCAGCATTTAATCAGAGATAGAGTCAGAAAGTTTTTGTGCTAATAAGTCAATGATTAAAATGACTAATAGGAATACATTCTGGAGAAGCATTTCTGCTAGGGCATCCCATTCTAGTAGTGGAAGACTTACAAATTAACTCACTGGGAGAAGACTATCCTATCTCCTACATAGATTTTAGTCCAGCCATAGCTCTATAAATAAGACTGTTCAATTGCATGAAGTGGATAAATATTTCATCTTTGTGTTAACCAACATCTGCTTGGGATTCATTTTAATTTCACATGTATTTTACCTGTTCTCAGAGAAATATAACAAAGTTACCAAAAGAGCAAAGGAAAAGCTGTTTTTTACTGGAGTATTATAACTCATGCTAATTTTTTACTTTAAGTAAAAATGGGGCTGCTGAGGTATGCATGAACTGAGGAAGGTGGGGAGGGAACCAACAAGGAACAAACAACAAAAAACCTCTACATATAGCATCTAAGAAAAATACAACCTAGTTACCTGAACTTCATTTCAACATGTACTCAAGTTTCTGTTCTTTAGCTGTGCCACAGAGTAATGGTCTCCCTATTTTTAGAGAGGGACCACATGGGCCACAGAGATTTCATTTTTATATTCTGCCTATGAAGCTACAAAGATATACACATAGATTGATAAAGATACACACATATAGAAACACTCATTTTCCAGGAACAAAATGCAGGAATTATTTGGTGCTTGAGATGAGAGAACAGACTAGTGATACTTATCATTTTTACAAATGTAACTGCTCCAAGAGCTTTTTGTTTGTTTGTTTGTTTCCCACAGACTATTCCCACAGAATGATTTAGACCCAAAAGCAATCTCAAGAGGCCAGCAAATTTCTGACACTTGCTAAAGGCCACACAGCCAGAGACTTGGGTTTACATAGCTTTTGATTCTCCAGTCACCATTGCCAGACAACTACAGGGTAGAAAAGCAAAACAACAGTGCTAGAAACAAGTCTTGCGAATAAACTGATAAAGAAACTCTGGGAATCCACTTAGAAGAGGCCTGGAAATTGAGCCAAAGGTGGTGAACAAGAAACTATAATCAGATACAGAAGGAAGTTCTTTTATTTTTTCAAACCTGCAACAAATTGCATTAATGCACTGGGTTGTAAGACAATTCTTTGTTTTGTGCTATGTGACACAAGGGACTTATTGTCTTGTTAAGCAACATGACAAAACGATTAGAAATATGGGACTTGTGGTGAAGCAACAGAACATGTGTAAAGACAATCTAAGGACATAGATTGTCTTCCACACACACTCATACAACTGCCAACAAGTAAAAAAAAAAGAGAGCATACCTTCAAATGTAAAAGAATACCATCTGACATTTTAAAACTGCCAATATCCAAGAGGTTTCTGCTTATGTAATAGCTTTGTTCTCATACGCTTACTGAGCTGTTTTTGTTTTGTTTTTCTTTCTTGGCTGACTCTGACTATGGTTAAGCTATGCATCCAGACTTTCATTATGGGACTTGGGGGAAACAGTACTGCTATGATTTGGCAAGAGAGAAGTACAATAAACCATTCTTAGTTCCTGATTTACATTGTAAGAATGTAATACCTCCTTTAATTTCCAAGAATATGAATGCATTACATACATTTGAGACTAGGCTCCTTAGTAAAGATTTACAGCTCTAGCTAGACCTACCAATGACTCTTACAGAAATCGTTCTCTAATTCCCACCCGGTAACTTAAATATTCCACCATATTACAACTACGTTCCTGTGCATGTATACAACATACACACATATATTTATATACACCCCTCTACATTTTTATATATATATATATATATATATATATATATATGGAATTGGCATACTGAAACTACACAAAACAAAAGAGAGGATATGGACTCTTCCAAGTAAGAGGAGGTATAAAATAGAGCAATAAAACACACTACAAAGCCCTCAGGAAAGCCACTGAGATTATTTGCCTTTGTTCTTCTCCTCCCTTCTCTATGCAAAATAGGGCAAAGATATTGGCGTTACCATTAATGCATATAGAAGCTTTTGTGGCTCAAGTTAGTAACTGAGTAACACTGAAAGCAAGAAACTGGTTAAAGCACACTAAAGACCCCTTCTAACCACTATCCAGAACACAACTTCCGTTACTCTAAATGGTTACTTTGCATGCACATGGAGGGGAGAACAGGTCCTTATTCAACTGAGAGAAAAGAGGAGCTTTCACGAGATTTAGGACTGATTTCCAAGCTTGAACGAGTTGGCTAACTCTAGAAGAGAATTCTAAGCAAGAATGGGTAACCACTAATCTATTGTTTCAGAAAATTGTATTTAGTTAGTGCATTTTTAATCGACTACACGTAGCATTAAGAAAGACCTTCACAGCAAAGACCAACTATCCAATTTCTAAATATAAAGTATCTCACTACATTCTCTTTGTTAAAATAAATCCTGATGTGTGGATGGGATGTACAACAGAAAACATGAAGAACAGCAGAGGAAGACTACAGAAGAATCCAGGGTTTTGTTATGTTGTTTTATGAATAGTTTGCACCAATTTGTCATTTTAGGTAAATTTAACACTTGTTTTAGGCATACCAGTCAAAAGACCTATTGTCCAAGACGGTTTATCATTTCCTTCCATATCCTAGATTGGAGAGAAGAAGAAACAGAAGAGGACAGATAATGGATTTTACCAGTCTACCAAATCTTCATTCTGGCTTTCACCCTACTTTCAGCTTCTTAACTTCTCTAATGTTCATAATTTTGATAAAAGTAGTATAGGCTTGAAACTGCAGTCTAACTCCTGCTGCTGTCTTTGAGTCTAGGACTTACCACTTTTTCAGATATATTTGAGGCTTATGACCCATGCAACAAGTTTTCTCAAATCATAAGGTTTTTATAAAGAATAGTTGCAATTAGTGGCCCCCATGGCAAATAACATTATCATCACACTGCAAATGCCTTCGTTTGCATCGTGCTAACTGAATAATGACAACACTGCAGATGTTCTTGTCTCTTCATGTAATAGTACATTCTGAAATTTTTCCCACATATAAACTAAGCACATACATACTAACTAATAAATGCACTTTAAAAAAAAATTAAATTAAAATCAATTTTGGAGTTAATGAACCACAAGACAAATTACACATTTACTATTCAGCTGGCAATTTAAACAAATGGACAATGTTACTATTATAAATGCTATTTCAGAAAATGTTTAGTACTTTGAGAGTAAACCTCAAATGCACTGGTATGCACTCAACAGTGTATTTTAGCAAATCAGGAAATAGTATATTTAAATATTTTAATTAACAGATCACTTAGGCTCTTTAAAGTTGAACTGAGATTAAAAAGGATAATATAAATAGGCCTTCTTCTAAAGTCCATGTTTCAGCCGAACTAAAAAATTACAGGTCAGAAATGTGGTAATTGATCTACTAACTGAATTGAATGTGTAGCTGACATCTTAAAACAGATATAAAAATGTTAGGAAGCCAAGGAAGGTGTTTTTGAGTAGAGTCCAACAGAATCTAGACTCAGCTATTGGTAAAGTTTGAAAACTAAATTACTTGTGGTAGAATACAAGTAGGAATGAAGACAAATCAATTTTTAAAGATGACTCATCTGAGTAACTTTTATTTTAATGTAGCCAAAACTGGACCCCCAAACTTGATCAGATACGCCAACAGCATGACAACAACAAAAAGAAATGAGCATTTGAAAACAAGCAGTAGGACTGAACAATATCCTTGGACAAAGATGCAGGAAAATATCAGACATGGCACCAGTACAACCGTTCACACACTACTGTGTCCAATTTTGGCGCTTATGCTTCAAAAAATAATTTGGAAAATAGGAAAAGGTCTGGAAAGAGCTAAAAGAATGATTCCATGTCTGAGAAACAGGCTTAAAATCCTCTCTAAGTTAATCTAAGAGAAAGATGACTTGTGACTTCAGCACAGCCTACAAGTATTTACACAGGGAGGAGCCTTCTAACAGCTCTTTAGCAGCAAACGGTACAAAGAGATCCATGGTTGAAAGCTGAAGTAACAAAAATTAGAAATAAGACAACTGTCCATTCTGAAAGTAAATAACTGTGGCAATAGTCTACTACAGAGCACAGTTAATCTTCCTTTCTTTTAAAACTTTGTCTCAAGACTGTCTAGCCTTCTTATGCACCAGAAAATTAAAATGTAAAAATGACTGACCGAATTTAATATTAGAGACTTGCACTAGATAATCAGAGATTTAAAATTCAGTTTATGTCCATGTAATGCTATGTAACAGGTCTGTCAGAGTGAATGGAACATATGTAGCCTGAGTACTAAAGCTCAAGAGAACAAGCTGACAGAAACAGGTAAATTCATGCAGATTTTTCTCACAGGTATTATTACAAGCATTACCACTTCACAGACTCAAACAACTTGAACTTAGAGAAGAAAAAACCAAAACCAAAACAAACAGCATGTGATGACTTAAAATTAGGGGGATTTTTAAAATACACAAGATAAAAAATACATGTCTTAAAATTAACATGATAAATACAGGAGATTGTGTTTTTTTAAAAAAAGACACTTTTGATTCTGAAGTATGCTCTTCTCATGTTTCCATGCTTCCTTCTTCATCTACAATCCTATTAGTAAATATTTAATAGTAAGGACACGTGAGATTCTCATGAACTCCCTTGATGTCTGCTATTGATGTCAAAAGAGAAACAGTAAACACTGTAAAACTTTGAAAAAATATCAAAGTTGGCAGTGTTGAAATTACAGTGATGAAAAAATACCACTATGAAGACAAAATTAAGAATAATTTAATCTCTCACCATGCACTTGCAAGAACTTATTTTTCCAGAGCTGAATTCCACTAGAAGTTTAAGGACAGTAGCAGCTTAATAACCAAATCTCCTTCCCCTTACATTTCAACAATTTTGGACTGCCAAACACTGCAACCTTTTTCGGTAACCCTGTAATGTTAGTTTCTGTGCAGGAGTCATTCACAGTCTTCCACCTCTGACCTTCTGAGCAGGTATTTTTGGTTCAAACCATTATCATCAGAAAGGTATTAAAAAGCAAAGTCAGAAAAAGAACTGTACTTCTTGTGCACGTTGGAATGTAATAGCAATGCTTAAGAAATTCTTGTCCAAGCTTTCAGGAGAGTTCTGGAGGGTAGGAACGATTGGAAATGAAACAATATTTAGCAAATTTAAGTGCTGTTTAATCCTACTGTCTACTTTTATAGAATGAGGCACTTTCTTACAGTGAAAATGCTTTGCAGCACTGTTTCAATTATATATCACCCACAGCAAAGAGATTTCAGACACTGCAAAACAATACGAATAAACAGCTGATGTACACTGTGAACATGGAATATCACTGTCTATCTGACGAATATTAGGAGAACTGGAGACCACAAGAACATGTGAAAATGGCAATTCTGAGAAGGAGAATACAGAACTTGACTTTTTTTTTTTTTTATTCTTTTCATATTTACATGTTTTTCTAAAAACCACTGTGACAGAGATTGACCTATGCACTGGGAAAGCAGCATGATGCATAACTTTTAAGTGAAGGTAGATTCTGCCTCATTCCTGTACCTTTTTTTTGAAATACACTTCGAAGCTTTCACTACCTTGTTTGCAATAGGGGCAATATAAGAATTTAAGAACTGTCATAGAGCAACTGTGGGCTTTTTCCTGCCTTACTTTCAGTTACCTCATTCAGGTCAGACAACCTGTGCAGATAGCAACAGGTAACATCACCTCAGTGGCCACCAAAATCAAGGCTTAAATCTGTGCACTAGCACTCTAATGTAAAAGGCAAGGAGGATGTTGATGTGCCATGGTATATTTTTTCCTCAGAGAAAAGTACTTCCTGACACTAAAGTACTAGTGCTAATTTATAACTGTGAATCAGATAGACAGTTTTATCAAGAGAGTCCTTAAAATAATTTCTGTCTTAATTCTCACATTCGCTTTATACTTAACCTCCCTGGGGATCTTTTCTAAATACACTATTCAAACTTTTTCCTTCTGTCCTCCCTTTACTATATGGCACCATATTTTAAACAGGACATTACTTCATCAGAATAAGCCAATTTAAAGGCAAACTAAACAAAAACTCACAGGCTGAAATAGGACATAGTAAAGTGAAATTAACAAATTGGTAGCAGATTCATATGTATCATTACAGCCTATTTGGGCAGCAGAGAAAGTTGTGGGGAGAAGCTGGTTTTGCTTTCTGCTTTATACAACAAATGCAAAAATAAGTCTTGAAAAGTACCTTTTTCATGGAAAGGCTATGACGGCTCTTTGTTGAATAAGTCTCTATTACATACACGTAACTCTGTAGTTAGGCTTTAAAAATTAGCTCTGCAGAATACTCAGTACTTCATTTCTAACTCTTTTGGTTACTAGACACAACTGGCATGTGAAAGCACAGGAAAGCTTTTTCAAAGCACTCTTGCTGTTCTATTATCATGTGAGACAAAAAAGGAGGTGTGGGTAAGTTTTAGGAGGTCTGCCACAGAATGTGTTAGATAACCAAGACTTTACATTTTTACTTGAAAAATACCAAGCAGTTGGTGTTCATCTGTCTAAACAAAATTATTTCTCTCAGTAGAGCAGGTCTGCTGTCCGAAGCTGTTTGGAAGTTGTGACAAAGGAGCTTATTCTGTGTTTGCAAAACAGAATGAGACTCTGAGTTAACAAAACACACAAGTGGAGCCACACATGGGGTTAGCTATATCATAAACCTGATGATGTGCAGAGGGAGCCTGGATTAGCAAAACATTCCCACAGTCAGCAAACCGCACTGGTATGATTTATTAGCAGCTAAAGCAGCTCTGAGATGGGAGGCAGTATAGTCCAGAGAATAATACCACTGAAAAAATAAAAATGTCAGAAGAACAGATCTTTAATTTCTGGCTCCAGCACTGACTTACTATCTGCCATCCAACCAATCACTTCCCTGCTCTCTACTTCAATTTCCTTAACACTGATCAGAGATTTACTCCAAAAAACATATTAAAGCTGACAGGTAAAAAAATTGTAGGCAACGCAAATCAGAATGTCACTATTACAAAGCACATCAGAAAAGCATGTCTTAATATACGATTAGACTTTCCAAAAGCTTTTTTACCATTTAGAAATGCTGCATGAAATTCAAAAAGCTCTGTGGCCAAATGCACTAGCTGCTAAAGACATCTCCAGACCACTGCCTCTTGACTGCTTAACTAACGCCTCACTTGCATCAGCTCAGAACTCTTCTGCCTCTTCCCATAAAGGCTGGTTAAGGTGAAAATGAAAAAATGAAAGGAAAGAGGTGTTACATGCTTTATTTCAAAGTATCTTACTATTTGTGAGACACACCTCACAAGCTAAAGAATGCAGACCTAGACTCACTCTCCTGGCAGATGCAGGCTTGAAGGTTTGTGCTCCCTCAAGCTGCTGCTGCTGCTGCAGATACTGCTGACTGCCTCCACTGTCGCAAATAAGAGAGCCAGGGGACAGGCAAGAGGTCACCCAATCACCCCTTGTTTCTAGCAACCAAGCAGTATGCAATTGCTCTATTATCCTTGGACAGTCACAACGTACAACTAGATTTAAGAAGGTCTACTCCCCTTTAGCTATACTTACCAACCCAATGCCATGCATGATACTCAGCCATCCCTTATGCCTTGGCCCAAGTTCACTCCTTCCTACTACTTACATCTTTCCTTCTACATCTAGACTCTTCCCCCACCAACACACTCACTGCTATTAAAATCAGGTTTGGGTCTTAATGTGAAAAATTTCTTTCCGGTCTGTCATCCCAATTCTGTTTTCTGATGAGCTAATGGCAATTTGTTACAAAGAATGTTATTTCTTGTCTTCCACAGTAGCTCAGAGGAGCCTGTGTGAAGGACTACAGCTTAGCTAATGTATAAATGTGTAAGAAAAACTAATCTGCCCCTTCAAAGCCCCAACAATTCATAAAACAGATAAACACAACAAATAGAGGAGGGTGGCACCAGGTAAGAGGAGATGGATGTGGGCTTTTCTAAGAAAAAGTAAGGGATTAAACAGCAAAAGTAGCAACAAAGCTGTCACTAGAGGCAATCTGGACTTCTTCCTTCCCTCCTTCCACTACGTGACTGGCTCTCCAAAACCAGGGAAATTTAGGGAAGCATTTTTCTGCTTCAGAAAACTGAAATACATTATATTTATTGGAGTAATCAGAATGCAAACTAATTTTTAAAAAATGCATATAGCTCCCAGTGAGATTGCCCTGAATAAATGGTATAAGGCTATGTGTAAGTTTAAAGATTACATATGGTTTTAGGATACCATGCCACCAACTAGCATGGGACAGCACAATGGTATTCCAATATATCCAATCACAGGAATTTTCTTTGGAAGGGAAATCTGAAGGTCATCGAGTCCAAGGTCCACATAAAAAATGGCACTAAGCCTAACCCTGGACCAGTTGAACCATCATTCTGTCCTTTTCTTTAGATAATGGCTGTACGCTGTCTGAACATCAAGATGTATCCCTCCTATGCACCACTTACAACCTAAACCATGACAGCATCTGCTTGGGACGAAAGCGGTGAGCTGAAGGCATATTTCCTTCTGAATGTGTGAAATACCTGATACTTAAGAGTTATGAGGAACTGCAGATCTGGGATCACACCCCTGTGGCCACAGAGCAGATACGGTGTACATGATGTACTTTCAGCACACAATGAAATGTGCTAGTTCTGGATACGTTAGAAGGAAGCATAACTCAATAATGTGCCTAATGCCATGTTGATCCTGCTCTGAATGTCTAAATATGCTTTTGTGTTTTGAATGAAAGTATCTACAGGTCTGTGCGTGCTGCCTCTTTTAAATGAAGGCACATGGAGAGAGGCATCCAACCTATGGCCTTAGCTATATAGCCAAAGAAGAAACAAGAGAATGAACTGTTTGTCATTTGAGATGTTTACCATCTGGGAATTACTGCTTTCTGAACCATCTTTACTACCACTTTACCACCACCTTTGAGTTCTATAAAGAAGCCTCAAGTTGCACTCTTCCTCATTGCAAAACTAAATCCTAACTGTTGGTCATCTATCAGTTCCTTTGATCTATGTTCATATTAGGCCACTGCCTGGTTTTTAGTGCTCATCTTTTAGTATTTTACCTTGTGATCAGTATGGCTGCATCAACTGAAGACATGTCTTCTCCCCAGCTTGTTGACATTTCTAAGTGTATATCATTCTTCTTGCCAAATTCTTCATGTTGCCATTTACAAAAGCTTTCCAGCATTTTTTCCCCGTGATGTCCAATATACATATCTGCCTGGAAATAAAAAACAATTCATTTTATTAAAATTATGATTTAAGAATTAAGAATATTTTTTGACTGAGTTAGCAAAAATATTCTCCTTTTTATGGCATAATATATTCACAGCAGAATGACTTGAACTTCAGGAGCAGAGACCATCTTTTTCTCATGTTAAAGATACAGGTGACAACAGTGCACTGAGAGGTGTACAGTGGATCTGTTCACCTGAACTCATTTATTTGCTGATTTTTCACTATTCATAGTGAAGAAAAGATAATGATGGGAAAAGCCAGAATTTGAACATGAAATGAGACTTCTCCACCATCTGAGAGGACACTAAAGAGAGAAATACTTTCTTATTCACTGGAAAAATATATTATCAAATTAGAAATGTGGATATGGGAATCCCTTTTTCTTACGAACTAACTGAAGTGTGAAAGGATTTCCATAATAATTTGTAGTAAAAACAAGAAATCAAGTTGACATTGTCCTGAAATATGATATACAAACCATAGGTTAATAGAAAGTCTCAATTAGGTTATCAGCTGACTTGTCTTTCTTTAGAAAGAAAGAACAGGATTTGAGATGATGCCTGAAAGGTGCAAAGAAAGAATAGTGCTATATCAGGGCACCTTTTGTTTGTCTAAGGATTGGCTGATAAAGATATCAGTTCTCCTTTTACTGTCCACTGGGTTTAAGGGAGATGATTTTTGTATTGAGCTATACGAATGCACAAAAAGCAGAGAACAAGCAGATTTTAAGAATTAGCTGATTTTCACAACAAAACTTTGTTTGATTGACTTCCAGCTGCAAGCACAGAAAAATCTCAGTATGTGCAGCACAGAAATTAGAAGATTAATCTTTACTGGGGCTGCCCAACAGTGTAAATAACTAAATAATGCACCAAAGCTAACTGAGAAAATTTGTCAGCCATTAAAGTCAGTGAATATTGCAAGCCTTCGTGGAACAACAAGCTAAACAGCATTACCCTCTACAGGCTAAGACAAAGATAATATATATACTTACTGGAGTCTCATGAAGGAGGACAAGCTTAGTCACCCGGAGATTTACTTGTAGTCCAAGGCTCTTGTGCTGGAAAAGGTTAAAAACCTAAGATAAAAAACAGTAAATAAAAATACATGCTTGTATTACCCACAACACACTGTAGACTAAAAATAATAGAACCTCAAAGAACCTCAAAAATTTCTCATATTCTACTGTGATTGTTTTAATTTTCCATAATTTGAATGGATCATTAAGCTAATGTATTATGTTGGTCTTCTGAAGGGAAAACAGAGCTTAGGCAGTATTCATTCTGGGAGCACAAAAAAGACCTTTTCCCCTCAATGGACATGACCACTTTATAAACTGTAGCCTGTTTCTCCGAACACTTACACATG
Source organism: Haliaeetus albicilla (assembly GCF_947461875.1). NCBI lineage: Eukaryota > Metazoa > Chordata > Aves > Accipitriformes > Accipitridae > Haliaeetus > Haliaeetus albicilla. The sequence continues at coordinate 38,445,649 of NC_091516.1, forward strand.
TATATAACACTATTCACATGAAAATTTCTATTCAGTTAAATCCAAGATCACGGCCTGAGTGGTCTGAGCCAGGACATGGCAATAACTCTTCCTATAGTTCTGAATAGTTAAAGTTTTTATTTATTGTTCAGCTTCTGCTCCTTCTTTAGAACAATCTTTCCTTGTACATTACAGATGCTAGTTTTCAGTGCTTTATGCACCAAACGAATGCATTACAGCTCCAGATAGAGCTGGGGGGGAAGTAATCGTCTGAGTACATTAACCTTTGGGTTTTTTCAGCCACTAATGATCACACAATCCTATTCAAGAACAATGTCATCTTTTTATAAAAACCATAGATCATGAGAAATCATCCACTGCCTCTGCCTTCCCAACAATATCATGGGCTTCTAACCAAAAATTCATCTTATTCAGCTCTCACTTTCTGGCTTCCCTGAAGATACAAGACCAGACAGTACAGACAAGTCTGCAGCACCATGGTTTTATGCTGCAAAACATATGGAGTAAGTCTTCATAGCCTGCTGATGGTCATGTACTGACTGTCCTTTAAAATGTGCTCAGTCAGAATAATTAAAAAGAGCAATGAAATCAGCCCGCGGTGCTTTCATTGTTGGCAAAACGCCAAAAATAATTTTAAATTTCCTACCATGTTTAAGATGGTTAGAATAAATCTTCTGGCAGCATCTGTTCCATGATACGAAACCATAGCTGGATCTGCCACCACAACAGTTTCTATATTGTACTCCTGAGGTAACTTGTAAGAGTATCGTTTTCCTCTTCCACTTTCTGATACTTTTTGATTCTTGGATTTTCTTTTATCTGTAACATAAAACATTGCTTGACAAACACATCCTTCAAACTACTTCTACAGTACTTTTAGGATTTGCTACCAGTGATTATGGTATAACTCTGATTATGTGGAATGTAATAGCTATAAACTCTTAAAACATGCTTATTTAGCACTGCCAATGCTAAGAGCTTATACTGAAGGCCTGTAGTACATATAAATGTTAGTTCACACTGAGAAAACAGGAATCTTATCTAGCTGCTCAAATAAAGTCAGTCAGGTTCTTTGCATCCTTTCACCTAACACATATATATAAAAGAGTATGTGCCTCCTAGTTTGATTTGTGGGAGAAAACTAAATTCATGTTAGGTTTGACATAAAAATAGCCTCACTGAGATTGCAGATTTATCTGCCCATCTTCATAAATCACAGAGAAAACATCTTGATATGATTGTAACTTAGCATAAAAGATAACAAATACAGATTTGCCACAAATTCAATATTAAGAAAATACATGGAACAATTCAGTGATTTGCAAAGATGAGAGAATATCTCAGACGAATGACAGAGAATGATATGTAGGATATAGGTTTGTTGGAAACAAAAAAGTGAAGTTTTACTAACTTGTCTTCAAAGTCAGGGCTGCTGTCATCATAAGCAGCTAAAGTAAAACAACAAAACCAAACCCTGGAAACAGCCTTCTAAACCTACAGAAAGCTCCAAATCGAAAACATGTTGCATTTATGGTAAGCTAGAGGTTACTGCTCTTGTTAATTTTAAGCTTCCCCTCCAAAAACATGACAAAATCCCTATTACTACTACAATACATATGGAAAAAGAAAAACTAATTACACAGAAACATTTCAAGCCAGAAGGTGGTCAGATATGCATACAGCAGTTAGCAATGATATTTAAAATAATTTAATTTAAAACAAAATATAAAATGGAACTCCCTGTTGTAATAGCCAAATTCTGTTAGATGCCCTTGAGAGGACATAAAACTTCTGGGACTGATCTCATTGAAGTCACTGAAATCAAATTTTTTCCAGCTTCCACAATGGAATATCAGGCTCTCTGTTTACAACAAAAGTGATGCTTGAGATGACAATTATAAACACATGTTCTGGAAACAACCAAATATTCAGAAATTTTGAGGAAATGTTTTGCAATTAATCAGTCTCATCTCTAATAGGAAAGTTCCTGCAGTTCATTTTATAACACATGACTACTCTCCAAAAAATAAGTCACTCTTCACGAAAGTGCTACAAATGTGCCTTAAAAGCCAGTGAACTCACAAATTAACTTTAAAATATGAGATACCAGTGGAAGATGGATCCGTGATTTAACATAAATACATGTGTAAGATAGATTTAATGTGAGTATAATGTAGATACATACTTTTCAATGTAAAAAGTATAAAGTATCCATGCTTAAAAAAGGTTGTCTATCTTTTTCTGTAGTCATTTGTTAAAGATTATATGTGTGAGTGATTTAGTCCATCCCGCTACATTTTAGAAAGGTTTACTAATTCCTGTACAACTGGTGACAATGTAAGACTTACTAACACAGATAAGCATACAAATTTATCAAAAGAAAAAAGTATATATTCTCCAGAAATAAATATTCCATGTTTGATTGCCTAGAAGTAGAAATACCTTATAAATTCATGAGCTATCTAAAATTAATTTTAACCTCTCTTATTTTGATCCTTCAAATACTTGCTAAGTCTTATATGTACAGCTAGCCTCTAGCTTTACTTGTGTTTGCTAACTGTGGATCTACAACCTATTTTATAAAACATTATGTGTGTTTTCGTCACCCTTTTGAGAATAATTTTTAATGAAACTTCAGTGTCGGGATTTGTGCCAAAATCCCCACACCCTATAACCTATACAACTATGACTTACCATACAAGCATCTAATGCTGCAAGAGTAGGCTATAGATCTAAGTTTAAATAGTAAACACATTTGGGTTAAAAAAGATCTCTCATGAGCCATCTGGTCAATTTGCCTTGCTCCTAGGAGCAGTGATTGATTCCAGTGCAGTTTCAGCAACACAGTTTACTCATTGTTCACTTCTTTGTAAAAAACAGCAGCTAGTTGTTGAAAACTTTAAATTTAATATTAGCATGGCTGTTCAGAGAAGTCTGCTAACACACCTCTCTAGAAGTTTTAGCTAGTGGTGCATTTTTATTCAGAATTGACAGTAAGCAGCCCACAATAAAATACAGCATTGTGCTAAACACTAAGGTCGCCACAGTCCCATAAACTGTTGAAAGCTCTGTCTTTCCAGATTGTAGTGGATGAGAAGACTGCACAGCTCTGTAGACAAGGTGGCTGCAAGGGGCAGTGCCCATCATTTGCCTCAGTTATCTGCCGCGTTAATAAACCAAAGGACAATCTGTTCTTGGCCAGCCAACCTTTTCCAAATTGCTGGCAAAATTCCCAATCACATGAGATCTCATTTATCTGAAAATTTTAGCTCTTCCCTAAGACCTTTAAATAAATGGAATTAGTAATTTTGGTACCAGTGATATTCACACAACTGCCATGATTACTGCCAGACAACAGGCAAAACAGGCTTTAGGCAAAACCTCTTGTTTCTTTACATACTGATAAGTCAGTAAAAATGACAAAGAATTGCTCATTATTGAAGGTACAGTATGCAAGAATAAATTCTGCAAAAAACCCACACCTACATCAATAATGCACGTACTACAAGACAAAAATCAGATTAACTGAAAAAAACTGCTTCTTGGAATTAAAGATGCATAAATTCATCTTAAAAATTCAATTACATTGGCAAAATAAAAAATAAATGCTACAGGAGGGTACTGTGCAATAAAACTTCTATGTTTTGTGCAACTATAAAAAATATGAAAATTCCATGCCAATTTATTACTTAAACTCAGTTGACTGAAAGGAAAACTAGAGATACTCTAGTACTCCAATAAGAAGGCTAGAAATACTGCAGTAAGTACATCTGACATTCAATGGGCAGTTAAGAGAAAATAACAAGAAGTGTTAACAAAACAATAAAAATCCCCCCCAAAAAATAAAAAAGATGAAAATCCAGCTACTATAACCACAGGTTGCATGAAGTATCTGAGCCAGCATTAGTAACAGGCTATGACTACAGGACTCTGGACACTTACAAGTCCTCAGGCACAAGGGCATTCCCTGAATACATCCACATGAGGCCCAGACTACAGAGCAATCACCATCACTCCCCAGGCTTTCTTTTCCCAGGGAAGAGAAAATAGGTACCCTAGCCATATGGAAACTGCAGTATTCTGGCTAGGTAGGGAATATTCAGCAGCTTAGGAAGCCACAAGCTTTACCTCCACTATAGGTTGGATAGGGATTTAAATGTCTTAATGCAGAGTGGCAACTTGTTTCTGACCCAAGGAATGGAAACCAGTATCTCAGGCAGCATCAGTCTCCATCTAGTGCAATCTTATAGATCTAGACCTATGACCAAGATTGTTTATGCATTTTATTTCATGATTATCACATGGAAACAGGCTGTGGAGCAAGAGCCAACACAGCCCTCCCAGCTGACTGCCCAGTCTACATCCCATAAAGTCAAGGTTCTGGTTTTGATCCAGTGAAACTAGCAGGCATTTTCCTGCAAAATGGCATCGCTCTAAAAGCAGAAGCACAATCTGCTCATAACTCAGAATAGCATAGTGTTTATCACCAGAACTGAAAAGAAAAAGAGGAGGCTTCCAGCATCCCAAATACGGATGGGATTAAAAATTCAGATCTACTGTATCCTGGATAGGAGCTCTCGCTCACTAGTCTGTGTGAAAAGGAATGACCATTTTAGAAGATAATTATTATTTTTTTCCCCCAAATGCCCCACACCAAACAACTTCAGACTGGAACAAGTGTTTCAGATTAGGTAGAAGCAAAAGAGCTTAGCTTTCCAACGTGGCCCTTTGCTCTAATAGCAATTGTTCTCTCCCATTTTCTCTGTAACACACTTGTGAACTGGTTGCTTTGAAAGGTTTCATGAGCCATGTGCTGGTGTGGAGTGTGAGGTCTATGTACGTGCAACTGGCTTACCTATGTAAATAAATCACACACATTCAACAAAAGGATATACATGCACACTCACAAATCCAGAAAGCATCTGCTTCTGTTGGTATGATTCTCTCCCTCCCCTAACTAATATGAAAAATACACCCCATTCACAAAAACAAGTTCTTTGTTCTCTCCAAACAAGTTTGGCTGTGTAGCATCTTTCAATCCAGCCCACAGCAGTAACGGACAACAAACAATACCTTCTTTGACTGACTCTCCTAGTTCTGCCTGAAAAGCTATTATTTCCAATAGTGATCCTTCAACACCTCCAGCACAGACATTCTTTCCTTCTAATAATTACATCACTGGCGATACATTTTCTTGATAGGTAGCCAGTCTTTGAGATCAATTTGGCTCAAAACCAGCAGCATAAATACCTGTCCCAGAGCACCTATTGTGACACACGAGTACTGCAGAAGCAAGAGATCCTGTTGTAAGATAGGTCCATATTGCTGAGAAGTTGCCATATTGCCAAGATAATAGCTTCTCTGTGTCACACAGCTACAACTCTACCTAAGGCAGCTGTGCTTAACCGGAGAGTATCAGAAAACCCCATATACTCATCTGTTTTATGTTTGTTTCATTTATCTACTTAGTTTAGTATTTGACTTTAAAATCCCAAATCTTGCTGTAAAGGCTTATTTTTGTTGCTTCAACCCACCTTCAAGGCTGTGCCTGTACCATGAATGTTTTGGTGGTATTTGCTAACTGCATGTCACACCAGCAAATTGCTCCTAGCGTAGACAGAGCTTTTATGCATGTAACTTACTGCAGCCCCGCTTAGTAAAATAACCTGTATCAGTAAAGAGAGGGACTAGTCTTCCTAGTACAACAGCATCAGTTAGAAATTGCAGGTATTTATAACCCCCTGGCAATAAGGTTATGCCAGCAGATGCCAGTCAGTTATGCACAGCTTTTGAAATTTCAGGCTGGTAGTAGAGATAATGAAATTATTTCAAGCAAATATTTTAATCTCTGTTGACAGACTATTTGCACCAAGTCAGAGCCTTAGGCATAAGATTATTAGAATGGAATAAGCTGACTTTCCCATTTTAGAGCATAAAAGAAAGTGAAAGGATGACTGGTAATGAACATGACAGAAAAATAATTTTGTTACAGAAGAGTTTGCTCTTTACTCATTTTCATACACATCATGGTTTGCTATATATCAGCAAAATCTCTTTCTTCTCACCCCCAAACACATGCAGGCAGGCATGCTCTAACTCACTTATCCCTAGTAAGGAAGAATAACCAGCTTTACTTTATGTGAACAACTTCTGCTAATATAGAAAATTTCACTTTTAGATAAGCTGTGACAATGTAATACAATGCCTAGGAGAGAAATAGAAAGCCTGCTGGAGGAAGTTACATGTCATTTACTTAGTCCCTCTCAATAACTACATAAAGAGCCTTGCTTTGCTAATTCATCTTTGATTTCAACCTGTGGATGGATGCCTCATTATAAAAACAATACTTCCAAAATGGGAAAAAAAACTGTCACATTTATTCTGTAACCATACAGAATGGAAAGAGTAGCATAAATGTTCAGAAAGAACCACATGGACACAGAAAAGTTTAGGCTGGAAGGCATCTCCAGAGGTCAGCTAGACCAATCTCTTGCTCCAGTCAGGGCAAGTGTTGAAGCAAGATAGCTCTCTCAGAGCCATTTCCAGCTATGTTTTGTAAATGACCCCACAGCCTCTCTATGCAACCTCTTCCAGTGCTAAGCATTCTGGCTGAGATTTTTTTCCTTATGGCCAATTGAAATTTCCTTGAATGCAAGTTACAACTGTTGTCTTTCACCCTGTCATAGCATACCTCTAAGGAAAGTCCGGCTTCACCTTCTTTCTGCAGCCTCTTAGGCACTGAAGACTGAAGCCACATCCTTTCTTTACCTGTTTGACATAACCCAGTTCCTCTGCCTCACCCCAAATGTCATATAATCCAGCTCCCTAGCCATGTCAGTGCAACTCTGCTATTTCTTTCCACTTTGTCAGTATCTCACTTATACTAGGTTAGGAGACATGAAAAAAATGCCTATAAATGTGTATTCATTCTGGTTTATTTCCTGGGAAAAAAAAAATTTCTCACAGTAGCATTAAAAACATCCTCCACTCATGCTGAGGTCAAAAGACTGAGCTGTCCTCTGTCCTTTGAAGAACAGGAGTTGATGATGAAGCAGGAACAACAGAATGTCATCTTTCACAAAAGCCATTTTTCCCCTCTCCACTGAAAACTATTAAATCTTACTACGTGCCAAATTTTTGTTTAAACCCTTCTACTTCAACAACTTCTTCTACTCACCACTGAGGAAGATGCATTAGGATTGTTTCATACAGTTCTTCTAAAGTATCAATCATAGAACATGAACACTGTTATAAAAATATTTCAATTCAGTGTCAGGCCCATTTGGAAATTCAAGACTTATTACTAACCAAAACTGGGATGAACTGTGCTAATGTTTTAAAACAGAAAATTAAGTACAAGCACTGCACATAGTAAGTAATTAAGCAACTACAAAAACAGAGAGGGACATGAAATAGGTTGTAGTTATTAAGTTGAAGTAAAAAAATGACCTGAAGATTTCTACTTTCAAATACAATTGGACGTTAAGAAGCAGCGTCTATTCCTCAATGGACAGTTCCCTCTTCCGACAAGTGAAACAGCAGCCTCAGCATGCCATCTCAAAGCCCAGCATAAGTTACTGCTAAAAGAATAATCAGATATGCTCTTGTTGGGGGTTGTTTTTTAACTACTGTCTATGTATCTTAAAAATATGTCTGCTACATTAGATCTTTTCAGTGAGATTTGTATATTACCTGTAACAACACCACAGTACTGATTCTGAGAAGCTGGCTTTTCAGTAATTTTCTCCTCTATGGACCTTTTTCGTCTGTACACCCTGTGTGCATGACCTGTCACAGCCAAAGTGCGATTGAGTGGCTCAATAAATATGAAGTCCTCATTAATCTGTATAAACCCCATCTGCAAAGGAAAACAAAAGGAACACATAAGATAAGAATTTAAGAAAGTATGAAATTGTGCACAGTACTGCAGAAGAAAAAAACCACAAAAGCCCATTTAAGAAAACACTTTGTTTTAGTAACCTTACCAGGAAGGTGACTACCTTTGTATTTTACAAGCCTTTCTACTTAAGTGAACTAGAATAAATTTCATTTATTTCAACTAAATCTGTGTGGGTGGGTGGCTACATGCCAGTAGCAGATGCACGGTAAAAGATCTGGAATGTTAAAAGTTAGCTTTGGGAGACCCATGGGGTCATTTAAATACGTACAGCATGTACAGAAAAGTCTATAGACTAGTTTTATTACTCAGTGTATTGTCACATTTTTAGATAACTATATTTAATGAAATAACAGGAATAATTTAGGACATAAGAATACATCCTGAGCAACTATGAAGCTGGGAAAGACATCTTGTGACACTCCTTTCACACTTTTTCAAATTTAAAAAAAAAGAGTATTAAAAAAAAAGGCAGCAATCCCTCCCTGGCTGCCAGCAGCTAAACCAGAAAAACATTATAAGACAGCCATTTAGTTGGTTAGCTTCACTCCATCCCAACATATTTATACACACAAACACACATAAAAAGCTAACACAACAGATGCATATCTAATATTAAAAGACTGTGGCCAAAGTTAAAAAAAATACTATAAACCATATTTATATAAACACCATACAAATCTAATTCAGCTCAAATTGTTAAGCTGCCAATACACACAAGTTCCTATCAGAAGTAAAGCTGGAGACAGCAAGGTGTTGTGTGTTTTTTTCCTCCTAGAAAATGTCATCAGCAAGACTGACAGTTAACTTTCCAATTCTCTAAATTTAAAAACCTATTAAACGGTTTTGCTACAGAAAGAAAACAATGTGGTACATCTGGCTAAAAGAAGCAAAGAGCTCTTCTGTATGTTTCCATGTAGTATAAATAGAGAGAAATAGAAAATAATTTTGTTTCTTCTGGAATTATGTAGATGCCATTATCACATTGGATATCCTTCCTGACATATGGACAAATCATCAAAAAGAAATTCCAATCCAAGCAAGAAAACAAAATTAAATTTTATAGGTGGTACAAAATACAATTTCCTTCAAACATAAGTGGGCATTACTTTAAAAAGAAAAAAAAACAACACAAACTGTCTGCACAATCACATTAAATAAATGTGAATACATGTATTTAATTTTTCAATCAGCTACACTAGCTGCAGAATGCTGAACAGATGTTGAAAGGTCATCATTAACGTTGTACAGAAACACAAGAGTAGCTGGGTTTGTTTGGCTGTTCTGTTTCCTTTTTGAACTTCCTTTTTAGGTCAGTTTATCTTCGTCATGAGCTTTAAATGTTACACTTTTAGAATATTAGCTAGTTATGTATTTTCCATACACCTACCAGATACCACTTCTATATATCTTGAATAATGTTACCTTTACATAACAATTACTTTTCTAATATAAACTATAAATGATTTTAAATTAAATTTTATTTAAAAGCATAGTTCTCAAACACTAGTAAAATCATAAACTATTTTTCATTCTATTTTCTATATCTAATGCTGAATTTCACTCAGGCATATTTTTTTTTTAAATCATTATTTATTCTATGAAAGACACTGATAAACTCTGAATATAGAACAGGAGTAGCAGCCCATCAGATGGTGCTGCAGGTTTCCCCTGCCCACCTACAAAAAACAAGGCCTTAGTCCACCTTGACAAAGACTCAGTCATAGCATATGTGCCATATTTCTTCTGTCTTCATTCTCTTCGCTGCGAAATGAAACCAGGGCTTTAAGATGCCATTCTTCAGATTGCCAACTAGATATACTGAGCAGCTGTGCTAGGACCACTGACATTTTATGCCTTCCTTCAGCTCCTTACATAAACTCAAGGTTAATCCATTGGTAGAGAACTCCAAAAATTATTGCCAGTTTCCTGAGTCAGAAGTTAAAGAACTGAACATTGATGTAAAGTTTATTGAATAAAATTAACTTCAGTTACATATAGTCAAATGGGTAGCTCTGAGACAAATCTGGATAGTCACATAATCTCCATTAACATTTTGATTGCTTTTGAAAAAAATGTGACTATTTCTCCATCTCTTGGACAATTTCACAGGTAGAAAAGGGAAGGTGAAGCCGTATCCTTGCCAACCATTCCCTTATTTTTTTATAATCATTATACGCAGAGTTAAGAAGATCTTCTACCATAAAAATAAACACAGAAAGCAGAGGAAATCAAAGCCATGCAATAAAGCACCACAGTTTCAAGGTGTTTTCAGATACTGGATGCCAGAGCCAATGCAGGCTTCAGACAGTTCAAATGGCAAAACCTCTATGTCATGAAAATGTACAGCAAAACAAAGGTTTAAAAAATGTAAAAAAATAATATGCATCTGGGATAGAACTGTGAGTTCTGAGGAACTGACCCATCTCCTACCAGTGTCATCTGAAAAGCTATCACTGCTCAGAGGTGCAGTTGAAAAGGCTACCAGGACAGTGGATTTATCTCATGCAAAGGTAACATAACATGCCATTCTTCCCCCTGCATTCAGGTACCCCTGCATTTTCAAGTTTCTTACCTGAAATAAAACAAAATTTAAATGTAGCATACATACATCTCAGTAGAGTTCAAGCCCAGGACAACCTCATTTGGCCCAAAATTCCTCACACCTCCTAAATAAAGATGAACTGGGTACTTGCTCTGCATTTTATTTACCTTATGCAGTAGAGTAAGACCTTAAGTACAGAGCAGACTTCATCAAATGGTCATGCAAAGCATTACATGGGACTAGAGTATGGACACCCTGAAATACACTCACATCGACCACATTTTAAAGTGGACACTTGCCCTCATAAATGAAAGCTTTCCACAACATACATTCATATCAACACTTCTCACTTTCTTAAAAGAAACAAATAAACAAAAAAAGCCATGTGGAAACACTAGCCCTGAATAAAAACTAACTTTTTGTCTTACCTAAAATAAAAATTGTTAACAACTGAAATATGCCAATAATCACAAAAAGTAGGTTTCTTCTGAAATATGAAAGCTGGGTTTTTTTCTTACCTCTAATTGGAAATATCATATATGAGAGATGGAGAATGAAAAATACCTGCATATTCAGGGCAATTGCATCTGATAAAAGACATTATAACAGAAACTGCTATGCCATCTTATTTCTAACACCTATGTTAGAACACTCATGCTGATCTTTTCTGCCCAGCGTTTCTTTCGCAAAAGGACAGCAATTTCTTTTTTTCCTATTTGGAGCATATATAAGGTTTTGACATTCTGTCATGTATCCTGTGAAAACCTGAAGTCTACTGTTTCTAATAAAGTTATATTACCATGAGAAGTCATACAAACATAAAAGTCAAGTAAATTTGCAAAGACCACCTATGCATATAGTTATCAGATACTGGGTATAAGCCAGGAAATGTTAAGACTGGCAAAGATGTCTTTAAACTCTTACATACTCTTCCTTACATACCAATTCAGAGTGGCAGCTTATCATTCAAAGTTGAAACAATGCAGATTTTGAACATAATATTGTTTCTTGCAGAATTTACACAAATAAGGAAGCAAAGGATTGTAAGAAAAATGAATATGCTTTCCTAAGAACAAGAACTGAAAAGTAAGAAAAGAAGAAAATATATTTCCCTTGCTATTATTATCACAAAAAAATGGGATGAGAGAAGAATATCGACAAGCATGTACTACAGTCAGAGACTAAGTCACTCCCATTTTAATATTCCAGAGAAGAGATGTGGCACAGATAGTAGTACTGTGTCAAAAAGGAGAATTTACATACCACAAGACAGTTATGAAATAACATTTTGCCAATACATTGTGTTGTGTTCATCACAGGGATTCACTGAAATGCAATAATAAATGCAGATGGCATAACACAGACTTCAAAGAAATGTCAGAACATTAAGGCTTTTTTACTTCTTTAAACAAAAAGTAGCTTCCCAGCTCTAAAGGATGAGTCTCAGTGGTCTACAATTTATCATTAGTTGCCAACGTAGTAGCAGTTTCTAATCCTGCAGCTTTACAGGTCAAAGCGAAATATTTCATTCACTAAATAATTCATCACTGTGGTGGGTTGAGCAGCTGCCAGATGCCTACCCAGCTGCTATCCTACTCCCCCTCCCCAACAGGATGGGGGGAGAAAATAAGATTAAAAAAAAAAGCTCATGGGTCAAGATAAGCACAGGGAGATCATTTAGCTACTACCATCATGGGCAAATAAAACTTGACTTGCAGAAAATTAATTTAATTTATTGCCAATTAAACCAAATTTGGATAGTGAGAAACAAAAACAAATGAAAACAACACCTTCCCCCTGCACCCCAAGTGGCACAGGGCGGGTGGCGAATGGTGGGTACAGTCAGCACATAACAGTTTCTCTCTGCTGCTCCCTCATCCTCACGCTTTACCCTTCCTCCCTCTCCACAGGCTGCAGTCCTTCAGGATAAGCCTGCTCCAGCGTAGGCTTTCCACAGCCTGCAGTGCCCTTCAGGCCATGCCCACCTGCTCTGGCCCAGAGTCCTCTATGGGGTATCTGCTCCAGCACCTGGACCACCACCTCCTCCTCCTCTTCTACCCTTTCTGTTGGCAAGGATGTTTCTCTCACTTTTTTTCCCCCACTCCTCACACTGTTGGGCAGAGGTTTACCCTCTCTTTTTCCCAGGGGCGTTGCCATCTTGGCTGAGGGGCTCAGCTGGGCCCTGCGGCAGGTCCATTGGAGCCCGCTGGAACCGGCTGTGGCCAGCACAGCGCAGTCCCTGGTGTCATCCGAAAGAGGCCTTCTGTACAGTTACATACCTGTCCCCCTCTTGCGGGTTATTACTACCAGCTGCATGCTTGCATGGACACAGGCGTACCTAATAATGGTGTGTTCTCTTAAACGAGTGGTAGATTTAGAATTTCCTAATTCTCACTTGAAGTAAACTCCCACCGTTTTACACCTTTCCTGTTTTCTCACTCCTCTTTTGTCTCTTCATCCATTCAACAGGCATCTTAAACTAGATTTCAGTAATAAACGGACGTAGAGTTGCCATGTCATGACCCCAGTAACAACTTTCCCTGCAGTCTACTCTCCACTGTCTTGTGAAGCAGATGCACACAGTCTGCAAGGACAGGCTGTACAAAACTGTACTTCTACGTGCTCCCACCAGACTGCCCAAGGCAAGTAGCAATACCATCATAGGAAAAATGCACCCCTATCAGATGTAGAAAACGTACATATAGTTAAATAAGCATATTACAACCATCAGCACCAAAATATTAAAGTCATCTGCAGTACAAAAATGAAAGTTTTTCTTCAATGTACAGTGCAAAAGACAATTCTTGTTTACTAGTTCAATACTTAATAGTTTTGAAACACATTCTGGTAACCTTAGACATTGTACTATTTGTAAGATGTCCCACAGCTGAAGATTTATTCTTGACTAAAGAGGCAAAATCATTAATTGCATATCAGTATCCCACTCTGAAGAAGGTTTACTTCCATGATTTTAAAAGTCCAGATCAAATTTATTATCATGATTCTAACAATGCTATCAGGACCTGACTTCAGCTGAAACACAACAAAAATAAAAGTCTCCAGCTCTTACTGATGCATAAAACAAAGCAAGCTCAAAGTTTTCAAACTGCGTAAATAACAGGGTAAGAACTTCACATGTTCTTGTTATTCACATACACTACAGCTTTCCATCTTTAAGTACCTTTGCTTAAGGATGAAGAAACAATTCATAAGTGCCAGCAACTTCTGTCTTCAATTAACTGCTTTTCCGGGCTTTGCACAGCATACACATTGTACTTCTAGAGGTTTTCTCTATCTACCTGCTCACTCTACACTGCTGCACAGAGTCAGGAAAAGTGACAGTGGGGAGAGAGTCAGTATTACCTCTGTTGACCGGCCTTCAGCTGCCAACATAGCATTCAATCCAATCCTTTCTGGGATTTTTTTTTTAATGGTAGGACTGCACCCCGAGAAGTACACATATATGCACAATGCCATACCTTATAGCCCTGACAGACAACAAACATTCAGAGTGTTATGCAGAAAGTACATGACTAAAAGCATGCATTCAAGTACTGGTCCCCAGATTTAAGACCTGTAGAAACAATTTTTCCATGGCTTTTAAACTCTTCCAAACTCCTCTGCCTCCAGGCAGGTTTAAGATACACGCTACCCTGAATCTTTAGGAAAATCATTCTCTATAGGATGCTACTCACATGATGTTTAAGATGATGACTACTTTTATCAAAACAAGCTGATGTTGCACATGCAAAAGGATTTCTTCATTTTTATTAGATATGAAGTAGAATAGTGAAGCATGCAAAAGTGAGATGGGTTTTCATATTCTGACACATTTCAACAGGTGCTATCATTCACATAACCTTACTCAACTGAGCAAGAGCCTCTCAAACTGACAGTGGAGAGTGAAGTGTAAGCTGATCAGAGAAAGGACACAAATCCAAAGGAATCTGATTTGTTGAAAAGAAAATGAAGTAAAGGAGACCAATGGATAAAGAAACTATAGACAGCAGGTCTGCCCAGAGGGTCTGTTGTTGTTACCCCTCAAAATTCCATTTGCCCATTAATTCACTGCCAGCCAAACCCTAAGACGTTTAGCATCTCCTCCAGATTCCAAAATTCATGCTTCCTAGCCAGAAATAAAATATTTCCTTTTTTTAGACCTAAGTCTCCCTCTATAAACACATTATTAGAAATTACTGCTGTATTTGGTACAAGTGCTGCTTAAATTGCCAATATTCCAATATTTGCTATGATTTTTAAAACATCTTCACAGTGCAGGATGATATCTAACCAAAGTACAGTCTACTTAAGAAGCCACCACAAACAACCATTGACTACCTCCATAATAAAAATATTTTAATAGGGCTGTGCATGCAATGAATTATTTTGTAACACAAGTTTGAGATCTATGGCAAGATGTTACCAGTTATTTCAGATGTTAGCTGTACTGAATGTAAGTACCTAAAATAGATTTTATCATTTGTGCCTTTACTGTTTGGAGACCGTATCTGAAATATTTTCTTTTCTCAAGAGATTTTTACAGGGAAATCTTTCAACAAAAATACATAAATGGCATCATTTTTTCAGAATTTCCCATTCTCAAATCTCAACATCCTGTTTCTTAAGGAAATTTTCCATCTTGCAAAGTTGTCCTCGCCCTGTTTTGCCAGGCTGGCTGATCACCTGCACCACTGATAAAATTGCCAACTGACAGGATTAAGAACACAATTACATCTACGTTAAGTACATATGAACGACTGGACTGGGTCAGAACAAAGGTCCATTCTGTACAGTATCCTTTCTCTAAAATTGTATAACAGATGACAAGAAAGAACATAAGAACAGAGCAAACGTAGTTTGTATGCTCACAGCCTACAGCAAACTCCAGTAGGGAACTGGTATCAGTAGCTTTACAGTATGCATAAACCTTAACTGCAGTGGAAATAAACAGAACCACAGTGAATGAGATCTCAAAAATATATCAATACCATTAATAAAAATTATGATAAGAAAAATATGGAAAAGGAACTATGAAGATCCTAACGTACTGAAGGGTGGACAGGGGGGTATTTAACTTTCCATGACTTACAGACTTCTCTTTCTTTGACATGTATTTTAAAACGCATCCTTTTTTTCCCCTTTATAATGAGTAACATACAAACACTGTTCTTCTGATCGTTGCACTGCAAGTGCTTACAGACATTTTTGGTTAAGTCCAGTGCTGTCCTTCAGCAGCCCAGAACTCAGAGAAGCCAGCAGATTCATAGCTTTGGAAATTATTCAGTGTTGTCAAATATTACTAGTAATCTCACAATCTGTAAAAGGTTGACAGCGTCCTAAATATCACTTGAGACCTGTGTCAAATCTAACATAGCTTGGAAACAAGGCAATTGAGGCAACATGATAATATGGTCACAACTGCAAAACTGATAGCATTGTGAAATACCTATTGATTTCTATTCAAGTTTGCACACATTCACTAGGACCTTAAGAAAGGCTGCTTTGATACAGCTACATTTCCCCCATTAAACTGAACCTTAACTTTTATCTTGCAGTCCGAAGTCTCTCTGCACATTTCAGCTCTTTCATCCCACTCCACAAATGCCTTTCTTATCAATGTGCACCACAACCAGACCTACTCAAAATAAAACCTCCACCTCTAAAACCTCCTACGCTCTTACCAGCAATATTCCTTGCCTGCCTCTACTGCCAAAGTGTGCATCTCCCCTTATGGCCAGCTAGACTGCCCTTATTTCTTGCAGGTGATATGAACAAGAAATCATTTCTTTACATAAGGCACTGCCATTCAGCTACTTGTTGGCATCTTGCCTCTGAGAAAGGCAGAATTTCCTAATGCGTCAACTGCCATTATAAGACAACAGATATTCAAAGTACTTTATAGTCAGGAGGATGTAAATTACATCACCTGTAATTTTATCAGACATTCTTTAAAATGGTAACACGTTAGCAATTTAGTAGCTCCTTCCGTAACTGTTTTTTTTTAATACCTTAAGAATATTTATTGATGGTCACATATATAAAACATTTCGTATTTATGAAACCCAACTGGAAACACATAAACTATCACTTGATTTTAAAATCAATTTAGTATAGCTGTACACTCTGAAGATTCCCAGGGAACATTCAATAATACCATTTTAAGACATATCACATGTGATATGGTGAATTGCAACAAGATACAGGTAGAATTAATTCCTCAACCCCTTCTCTTTTTTCATAAAAATGCTTTGGAAATCTATTAATCCTATTTCAACTTTTCCCTATTCTTTCTGAATTATGCTTATAAATTAAAAGTTCCAACTCAAAGTTAAATCAGCTTTATTAGAAACCATGTATATTTTATTATATGTGCAGTTCAGTCATAACTTCAAAAAAAAAAAACAATCCAGGACAGCAAATACTGCAGCACTGCCAAAATAAAATTCCAACAGCAACATTAACTTTTGCTGAAATTGACATTCTATTTTTTTTAGCTCTGCAATATGAATGCTACATTAACTTTTTAAAAAAAACTTAGATAGAATAGTTTTTCAAACAAAACCAAAATGCGTCTCATTGTGGAGAAAGCTCTTCCTGCCAGACCTAGAAAAGAAAACCTTTTACCTAGCCTGTACAGGGTTCTATACCTTTCAGTTTCCTACTTACTGAAGAGTGGTGGAGAAGCAGCAAGTTTACTTGGTGATAAGAGTATCTCACCAACAACATACTGTTTCATAGCCATGCCCCAAACTCACTGCCTACAAGCTTCCCATGATAGTTTCAGATTCTGAGTTTTACTTATTCAGTTCTCAGTGACATGCAACCTATCTTGCTGAAAGACTTGGGTTCTTCCAATGGCATTTTGCCGAAATGCAGCTAAGCTAAGAATAGGTATTTGAGTTTCAACTGGGAAACTGGTGACAGGCTATGTTCTCTGCAAGAATCCCACAGCTCTGCAAAAACCTACTCTCCCAAATGGTCCCAAACAGTGCCAATATGTTGAGTGAGAAGCTCACATTTCTTTTCCCTAGATAAAAATCTGAGATTAGAAGGTAAACCACTAAGATTAGAATGTATACCTCTAAACTGCAGACTGCACTTCTAAGATACAAAAGACACAAAAAATTCCACATAGGCTTATTTACACATTGGCCATTTACACAGCTTTTCACATTTGGGATGTATTTTTAATTTATGCAAAAGGCATCTGCAGAAATGTCTCAAATCTGTTTAATGTATTCTTTGTGATGGATTTAGATTTTATTGGAAGTTAGACAAAAATGCTTCAGTATGATTTGTATCATTAGGCTATGAAGTCCACAGCTTGTAATGATCAGTACTCACACCTCCAAGATAAAGACTCAAAAGTCAGATTTTTTGTAGAGCACATTGGGAAATTCTCATGCCACATCTGAGATAATTAACCCTCAAGCTGTTACCTGTCTGCACAGCTGCAATACAATGATTTTAAAGGTAGAGAATGCATTTTGTTGTGATAAAAACAACAAAACCATAAAATTAACATAAGCATAGACAGTTCAAACTGTGATTTTCCTGCATTTCAAAACAGCTTTTCAATGCTTACAGGTAAACTTTTCATTAATAACAATAAGCTTTAAAGTATTTAAATTTATTCCAGCTTTAAAGAAAGGAATGGAAAAGCTGTGAAGGCACATATATCAACAAGGGTCAATGTCAAAAACCTATCTCTATCACTACAACTTTATAAGCTCCTTATCCATGTTTCACATCTGTTTTTTGTTTCAGCATTGTCACTTTTATCATAGGTCCCGTGGTAGCCCAGAGGGTTGTGGTGAATGAGGTGAAATCCAGTTGGCGGCAGGTCACAAGTGGTGTTCCACAGGGCTCGGTGTTGGGCCCTGTTCTGTTTAACATCTTTATCGATGATTTGGATGAGGGGATTGAGTGCACCCTCAGCAAGTTTGCAGATGACACCAAGTTGGGAGGCAGGGTCGATCTGCTTGAGGGTAGGGAGGCTCTACAGAGAGATCTGGACAGGCTGGATCGATGGACCGAGGCCAACTGTATGAGGTTCAACAAGGCCAAGTGCTGGGTCTTGCACTTGGGTCACAACAGCCCCATGAAACGCTGCAGGCTTGGGGAAGAGTGGCTGGAAAGCTGCCCAGCGGAAAAAGACCTGGGGGCGCTGCTTGACAGCCGGCTGAATATGAGCCAGCAATGTGTCCAGGTGGCCAAGGAGGCCAACGGCATCCTGGTTTGTATCAGAAATAGTGTGGCCAGCAGGAGCAGGGAGGTGGTTGTTCCCCTGTACTGAGCACTAGTGAGGCCGCACCTCGAGTACTGTGTTCAGGTTTGGGCCCCTCACTACAGGAAAGACATTGAGGTGCTGGAGCGTGTTCAGAGGAGGGCAACCAAGTTGGTGAGGGGCCTGGAGCACAAGTCTTATGAGGAGCGGCTGAGGGAGCTGGGGCTGTTTAGTCTGGAGAAGAGGAGGCTGAGGGGAGACCTTATCGCTCTCTACAACTGCCTGAAAGGGGGTTGTAGTGAGGTGGGTGCTGGTCTCTTCTGTCAGGTGGCTGGAGATAGGACAAGAGGAAATGGCCTCAAGTTGAGGCAAGGGAGATTTAGGTTAGATATTAGGAAAAATTTTTTTACTGAGAGGGTTGTCAGACATTGGAATAGGCTGCCCAGGGAAGTGGTTGAGTCACCATCCCTGGAGGTATTCAAAAAGCGAGTAGACAGGGTACTTCAGGACATGGTTTAGTGGGCGTGGTTGATGGTTGGACTCGATGATCTTGAAGGTCTTTTCCAACCTAAATGATTCTATGATTCTATCTGGGTTTACCATAAAAGTTATCTCTTTTGCTTTCCTCTGTCTCACGGAGTTTTCTAAATCCACAACAATCCATGCCAAAGATGAAAAGCTGAAATATTCCCCATGATAAAATACATGATTGTGATAATAAATGCGTAATGATGGTATCATATTTCTATTTCATGGATTTTATACCAAATGGGCTTTAGCCTACATGATGTATAGTTAAGATTCTTTTTAATCAAGGTATTACCTAAAAGGGTGTGTTATGAATTGGTACACAATTCACAAGGGTGAACACGAAGGGTACAAAACCCTTTTTTGCTAGACTAACACAAATTTCAAAGCAAGTACAAATTCCCTAGTTTCCAGCACAGCATATCCATCCTTCATGATCACCATCTTAAGGAGATACAGTTTAAAAATCTGTAATTTTTTAAGAATAACATTAAAGTGCTGAAGTAATTATTACCCTTGCTTCTCCTGCCATTTTATAGTGTTTTACAATGACTTTATACACACAGAAATACACATTCCTCACCCTCCGAAAAATTCACATAGATGCAGGAAAATAATTACATTATTACTCAGCAGCACCCATTATGTTATTCACTGGTAAACAGGCATTCACTAAACACAAAATGAAAGTGCAAATAAAACACATAAAATTTATCAATTCTAATCTCTCTCATTTCTTCTAAGTGCCTTTTTTAGACAAAAGGACAAAATGTGCTTCCTAAACTTGTGGTGGTGTTTTAAAATCAGATGTTCAGTCACTGCCATCAGCAGTGAAACTCATGAACCTGGCACAAGCCCTTCCAAGTGCGACAGCCTTCTTGCAATGTAACAGGCTAGTCCTCAGGTTTAAGTGACCAGCTCTTCACATGCCAACTACTCTTTGTTCTTCTTACTAAAAATATCAACTGGCTATAGACTCTTGCAAGAATACTGTCACATCACCCATGGAGTCCACTTGTTCACCTT
Source organism: Haliaeetus albicilla (assembly GCF_947461875.1). Taxonomy (NCBI): domain Eukaryota; kingdom Metazoa; phylum Chordata; class Aves; order Accipitriformes; family Accipitridae; genus Haliaeetus; species Haliaeetus albicilla. The sequence continues at coordinate 38,465,872 of NC_091516.1, forward strand.
GTTTCCAGAAAAGTCAGTGCATTTTCAACTACTGCACACTTGCCCTTTGATCTCCAGAAGAATTCAGCAGATAAACCAACTGTCAAATGCTGAAATTGTGTATTCAAACCCCCTTTCCTTTCCCCGGCCCAAGAACCTCTTGCCCAAGTTCTCATTAAGCTGTGGCTGAAAGGATCAAAAAAAACCCCAAACTTAAGGATAAGAAACAGTATAGAACAGAGAATGCAAATTGCCTTTGTATTTTAGATGTGTTAGATCCACAGATCAAGTCCAACCCCCTGTGCATTCAAGACTTCGTAAAAGATGCTTTCTTACACTTACCCTTGTAACACAGACCTTTCATCAGCCTAGATTTCTTTTAACATATTTCTTTGCTGATACTGTTAAAATAGTTTCAATAGAACTGTTGCTCTATTATTTTACTCTTCCTATTTGAAATTTGTTTGATTTTTCTCTTCTAATAGTGGGAAATCTTTCCAACTTTCTAACCTTAATTTATTCATAGCCATTATTTTAGATCCATCGGATCCTGGGTGTACATTGTTTTCCTGTGTGGCCAACTTTCCAGGCACCTTGATATTCACTCCAGTGCTTTTATAAAAGGTAATCATATTGTATCACTGCTTCTGCTGCGTGATGCTAAACACACCAGCCTTTGACTGTTGCTTGATGAAATAGGCTTTACTACTATAATTATCCTTGTAGCCACAACTGAATTCCTCTCTCTGAACATCAAACAGAACTGCAGCCGCATTTCAACTCTCATTTCACTACAACTTCGTGAAATGACAATAAAGTTTCTGTATCCCCACTAAATGTCCTTCACCAGTTAGATGCATCTTGCACACCCACATCACGACTGATGGCTCATAAAGATCTTATGATCAGAAAATACACATTCTTTTCCTCCTCTCACTGCCAGCTAAGTCATCAGTCTATAAAGCAAATCTATAAATGTAGTATAAAAGTAGTAAGTCATAATAGAAGCCACTTAGACCAGCCTTTGGTCTGTTTAATTCTCCTGTGCCTCCCAGCTCTGAATTTACCACTAAAGCAAAGTCAGCTCCCCAGCTGTTGCTTCCAATCTTACCTCCTGTTCATATAAAGCATCCAAGATAGGTTCTTCATGACTAGAACTGGCCAGGAGCTTTCCACCAAAAGAGAGTTTTTTCCTTTGAAAATACTGAATCGTCAAAAAGTATATGCTCTTTATCATCTAAAACACTGCCTTCTCTCCACATTAATATGAATAAAAGTCACACTGAAAACCAGGCAAAACTTACTGGAACCCTGTCTCTCATTCTGCCAGCTAAATCTGTAAGAGTGGGACTTCAGATTGACTATACTGAGTTACACCAAAGGTACATCTTCTGTTGAAAGCCAGCCAGCTTCACGTGGAGAGTGAAGTCTTTAAGAAGTGGGAAAGCACAGAACAGTCAAGCACATAACAGGATTATTAGGGATAACAGAATTCCTACCATTTGTTATTTCCAATTTGTTATTTTAAGGTCATCATTACATCTGACATTCTGTTTTTACAAAAATACCTTTTTTTTTTCCTCCATTTCCTAGATCTAACTAGTTTTGTCTGTTAATCTTTGATGCTACTTACTTCTCCCATATTGTAAGGCATACAACATGTTACTAGATAGATACAGTGGTGAAAATTGTTCCTCCTAAGTAACGTGCCAGCAGGTTTATTACAACACCATGTATAAGCTTTCATAGATTCTCCTTTTTAAAAAAAATAAACTTTAAGGAGTTTACTGAAGTTAAACATATGTTATTCTTTTCACAAATTTATTGCTTCAACAGCACATTGTAAATGGACTCTGCTGTACACTCTTTTTTTGGCAGCAGTTACCCAGAAGTATAGTTTAATTGTAGTTTGTTTTAGTCAAATTAGTTGTGTCAAAACACTGGAAGAGGCTCAATGCTTTAAAACACAGAACTCATCCCAAACTCTTTTAAGTCTTGCACTTAGAAGGCACAGCATAATTTAAGCATATATATAAAAAAATTCAAAATCACTAGTGCACCATAACTCAAATTTGAAAATATTAAATGTTAAAAGGAGGTAAATCGACACTGGTGCTGAGTGAAACCCTATAGTTCTTAAGATGACTCTTTCTGGAACAACTACAGAAACTTTTATAAACAATCACTAGCCTACACAGACTGTCCCATGAACTAGATGTGTGTATGGTGTTCTTTCTCTCCCTAGAGACAAAGTCTAATAAGTTACAGTTTGAGGTAACTGAAGTATCTTTAATAGCAATTCACTGAAAACTACTACCATAAGGTAATGCTAAGTGCTATTTTCAAATGCTTTAAACAGAAATGTAACAAATATGAATTACAAACTCCTAAAGCTAAATGTACCATTCCTGTTGTATAGTCTATTTTTCTAAAAAATAGATGGCAACCAAATCAACTGTGTCTAACTGCAGATAACCTACTCCCAGTGTGTCACATGAAGATAATTGTTACCTAATGATTTGCACTATAGATACTAGTAACCCTCAGAAAATTTAAAATTTGGGGGGTTGAAGAGGTATGACCAGACAAAGAACGTCATCTATGAGCAAGAAAAAAACATAAAGAACGGGGATAGTCAACAAGAACCCCAACATCTTTACTGAAGTGACAGAACGATGGAATTTTGAGTCTCATGTAGATACCAATCATTCACATGACCTCATTTTAGTGCCATCCAACCTATAAGTATAAAATATATGTATAAATATATATTTATGAATAGTTATCAGCAGGAACCTCATGAAAGTCAGCAAGGATGAATGCCAAGTCCAGCCCCTGGGACAGATTCACCCTCTGCACTGGTAGAGACTTCCCATTGGGTGGGTGGATGGACAGACGGATCGATAGATCGCGAGCAGATCTGCTAAAATGGACCTGGTGGTCCTTGTGGGCAATAGGTGGAGCATGGAACACAACAAAGGGACACATGAAAATAAAGACAAAAAGCATAATGAAAAATTTATGTAATACTACTGAAGTGTAACATACATTCAGAAGGAAAAGAAAATTTACTCAAATATCTTTATCCAAGGTATTAAAAAAAAAATAAACGGTGCTGCAATTCTGCAAGAGTAATAGAATATTTCTGTGTATACAATTTCTAAAAGATCTAACAGCTTGTTCAGTACTTCCTCAGTTTAGGCTGAACAATCCCTACAACTCTGTGCTGCTGGAATTTGTTTTTTTTTTCTGGTAATAACAACTGATCTATGCTACTGTCTACATCAACATCATCACCTCTCACAGAGGGGACATGTACTTGGCTGTAATGTTGTACTAAGTTGATACTGTCCCGATCTCTAAATTCTAGTCCAGTTCTATTATTTACTTTTTCTCTGTCTTTGTTTTCAGTTTTGAATTCTAATCTTGTTCTGTCACTGACTTGTAATATAAATATGGTCAAGATATTTATGCTCATGTATCTTAACTAGCATTCAGTTTGGCGAGTGTATATGTATATGCTGAATACTAATAATCTGAAACATTCAAAACTAGTGGTTATATTTTAAAATTTTGACATAAACCACAATTTAGCTTTCAACTGCAACATCTACAAAACAAACAATTGCAGTTGCATGCAAACATACAGGCATGAAAAATGTTTGACAGAAGCATAAATACTTTAAATGTGTCTTTTTTTCCTGTTACTATGTTATACAGCCAAAATTACTGTGTAAATAAACATATTTTACTAAATTGCAGCCACCCAGATTCTGAATACACATTCTCCACAGCTATGCCTCTATTTATCAAGTGTTTAGGCTCTATATCCTTTAAACAAAGGGAAAAAAAAGGTTACAGGAGAGAGAGACTATACAATTTAAAGATGATCTGGACTTGCAGTACATGAAATTCTATTTTCTTTCACATACACAGTTTCATGTTCACTCAAGAAAAGTATTCCATAGATACATCTTTAAAATCATAAATTCAAAACTATTAACACCTGAAGATTTATACTTAGAAACTACAAACTCAGAAATGCAGAGTTACCACAGGCATGTTCTTGTTTCTTTTCCTTACGCAGCCCTCTGGAAGTTTATGACGTACAGAAAGCCTAAGACTCTTAGCACAGGTGACTTTATTTTATAAAATTTTAAAACCAAATTAGCATTTCTGATCCAAGTGCTATAAAGCCATTGTTGAAATGGGAAGTCAATTTTTACATTACATATGTGACAGTCTATTTAAAACCTATTTTCAAGACACATTGGGTTAAAGACATACTGAAAAAACTTGATTTTTAAACTAACTTAAATTAAAAAACTGTATTGTATGCATTTGCTCCAGGTAACTATGCAAGGATTGACTAATATCACCAAGAATAGACAGTTACTGGCAAGCCAGACTTCATCAGTGGTGCAGCTATTAAATGTGCAGAATATCCATAACTGCACACAAGGCATACTCTGCAATACTTAAGAAAACAAAGATGGTATTTTCAACCTTAGATGCCTAAACCAACACAGATTTTATTGCAACCATGACTATGTCACAAAAGAAAACATCACCTGTTCTACCAACCTACCATGTATTAAATTACTGGTCTCTCTCTGATTATTTCTCCCTTCACTCAGTAGCTCCTCCTCTTTATCTCAGAAGGTTGAACTGACTAGTAAAACTAGTTAGATTCTGGAATTATTCTTATCTCTCAAATAGTTTTGCTTCTATTACAGGAGAAACAGAAGCTCTGAGGAAGGGCTAGAAAGCCTTAAAGGTTGTCTATTTATTCCAGTGACACAAGCTGAATAAATAAAATAGGTATATTTTCCTCAGAAACCTTGCCTAACATTAAGTATTTATTATTTTTTAAGAATAATGACACTAAAGACCATCCCATGTCTCTTTCAAAACCACTGTGTTTATGTCAGCTATGATCAAGCCCTGATACTACGGTAAAAGGGTAACCACATTATAGTTAAGATCAGAAGAGACTTTCTCAATTTTAGAATGTTAAAAGGGAAGACAAATGAGGTTGTTGTTATGGAAAAATAATTTCATGGATGCAACCCTCAAAACCCTCAATCTGCTCTCGTCAATATAGGCTCAATAAAGCAAGATACAGTATTCCACCCTTTCTGTATAAACCCTAAGCAGATCCAGATCTGATTTCATAGCAATTTAGATCAATGGCAGTGCTGTGATAGTAAATATAAAGCCATGTTATATAATCAAGATTCTGATTTTATGGTGTGTAGAAAAATTCACTGTCTATATCTTTATGTTAGAAAATTAATTTATTTTAAAAATAATAATTAATAAATGGAGCTACAGCTAGTAAAAAGAAGGAAACTAGAAGGCAACATCTGTGCAAAGGTAAGCAATTGGCCACCTAGCTTAATCCTCTTCACTTGCATGAAAAAATTACTTTTAATCACAAATCAATTTAATTAAAATGGAATTTATTATTCTACTAAGAACACATAAACTTTTTGTACTCACAGCTCTAAATGGTCAACTACAATCAGAACCTTTTTTTTTTCTTAAAGAAGTTCTTTCAGTGGTGTCCCAGCATTTTGGCCTTCAGGTTTCATATTTTGATCTGTCCTTACATGGGCTACAGAAATACTTTTACATTTTTATAAGTTCTCATTTTTGTGTAGGCCTATGTTTCAAGAAGCTGGAAGACACAGTAATAGTACAGCAACATACAAGGGCCATGCCTTCAGTTTGGCTCATCAAAACCGCAACGATCAGAGCTGACCATGATTCAAGCACAATTCCCGAATGAACTAACTACCATTACAAAAGGAAGCATTAACCAACTACCAAGGCTGCTAAACCGAAGGAAAAAAATCAAAGATCATTCAATGCTTGGGTCCTATGGACAAAGATCTTGATTTTGTCCCCCACACAATCATACATTAAACAGATGTTTTATGTGGTTGCATGACTTCAACTCCATTGTTGGTGTATGCACCAACTAATGAATTAAGATGCTTCTTGTCTCCTGCCTGAAATGTTCTGGAAAGCCTTATTTTATTTTGCTTCAAAAAGCATGCTGGAGCAACATGTTCAACCAACCACACATGACTAATATAGATCAATAAAATAAATTACAATCAAACTGAAAACCAAGATACAATTATACTTGAAGAAGCATGACACAGCCCTTTACTTGCACAATTCAATGTGGAACTGGCATAAAAATCCATTCTTAAAACAGCCACCTAACCTGTCTATCATGTTGTCATAACTGAGTGATGCATGATGGTAACAATCACTTTTGCTCATCAAGTACATGCCATATTAAATGGAACACCACCACTGATTTACTATTAAAAAAAAAAAAAAATTCACAACCCTGACCATATCCCCTTTCCAAAATAAATACAACAGCTTCTCTAAAGTAAGCCAGGATTTAAAAATCTTTATTTCATAAAGCTTAAGTTAAAAATTCTTTACAATGAAGGGGTTTTAGTGATATTCCAGATCATTTATTATATAACAACACTCCAGTAATTATTAATATTGTGTAAGAAAGTGCCTTTGTATAGCTAAACATGAGTAGTCCTAGAAAAAGCAACACCTATGGAAACATATCACCTATGGAAAAAATCCTTGCAATTAAAGACTCAGTGCTTGTAAAGATGTGTTTCTTTAGAGCATTTTGATGTAATATGAGTAACTTTAGCACTTCTTGTGGTAAGACTAGAAACCACTCTTTTGGAGTATGAATCAAACTGCTGTACCTTTAGCTAATGAAACTGCATTAACCCCATCTTTTTAGTGCAAGCCTGGATTTAATCCCATCAGAATCTGAAATGCTATTTTATGCAAGGCAAAACTGTAATAGTACACAAAAGATGAGCACAAAGCATTCTACACCAAGTCCCATGCAGGAGATTTAAACGACAAATATCAGCAACTGTGTATGTAACCTACATTAGATAAAACACCTAGACTAGTACCAAAAAGACCAATACAAGCGATCCACGTTTAAATTGATTCATCCATGTAAAACACTCAAATAGTGCACACCAATGAGCTACCATTGTTCAAACCCATGTGCTTTCATTGTAGTCACAGAAGGATGTGGCACAGCTCCAAAACCTGCCCATGGTTGCCCATAGTGAAATTTAATCTCTGCTAATCCTTATTGAAATACATATCCATGGCTCCATTATTTTGGTTTTCTTCTGAGAGAGGGGATGAACTGCATTCAAAGACTATTTAATTCAAGGCAACACTCCATGAAACTCAGTTTCATTCAAATCTACAATTTGCCAAAACTACTAACTGTGGAAAACAGTAATTCAAGAAAGGAAAATAAATTATATTTATGGGCATAGAACTATAATTTAACAAATCAAGTTAGTCCATCTATAAAATAAAGTTATGCTTAGGCTTTTTATACCTCTATCTAAAATTACAATGAATCCAGAACTGGTGGCTTTAAGAGAAATAAATAAGACTCTCACAATTTATTATCATTTTAGATTCACATTGTTTTAAAAAGTTAGAAATATATAGAAGTCATATACTTCTAGGACTCCACACCTAACTGAAATTCCTATCTAAATTGTTTCCCAAACTATGGATAGTTTTTGATTTTAACTTTTAAGCCTAGATTCTCCTTCCCCTTTTTGCGGAAAAAAATTTACTTTTACCTTTTATTGCACATAAAACCTAAAAGTTCTGCTACCCTCATGAAAGAAGGAACAGTATCTAATTATTTTTCAAGAACTATTATTTTAACTAAAAGGAAAAAAATATGATTTTGGAAGAAGGCTTTTTTCCTTTTTTTAAAAGCTAGAGAGTTTGATTTTATGCACGTAAGAATACAAATGGTGAGCAGAATGGAGTTTTGATAGTAGCATCTTGAACCTAGCAGCACCAGTCTGTCTAATCACTTTTAAGCAAATTTCTTTATATGAAATAAACAAAAGATTTATCACCCAAAATAAGAATGGAAGGAATTATTTCCTTCCATTATTTCCAATGCAAATAATTTAGTATTAGAATCAAAAAAACCCTAAAGGATCATGGAAGAAATCTTTGTTATTATGCTTCCCTAGATAGGTTACTACAGAAGAAACAGGTGATCAGACAGAAAAAGGGAAACATGCTAGGACTATCAGCCAGAAATTGGAAAACTAAGTTTTTTATATGCATAATTGTATCCATTTTAGTCTATAAACCTGCTTCTACTTTAAACTGCCTCACTGCCTTCATGTGTTACTTAATAAATATTTGGGATGAGGCCCACTGATGTCATAGAGGGACAAAAGAGATTAGGGATCTATCTAGGCATAAAATCACCTAAGCAACTTCCCATCCCCTAACTTGCAAGAAACTTGTAAATTCTGACATTTAAACAATTGCCTGTTAGAAGAGTTTCACACAAAGCTTACAACAGAAGCAGAGATCCAAACAGCTTTATGCTTAGACAGTATTTTTAAAAAGCAAATTAAGTAAGACCACAATTAAATATTAAGTCCTGAGAATATGTGTACAAACCTGGCTTTATGTTCCCTGCACACACCAAGAATAAGAACTCACCCTTCACCCACTGCTGTATCCCAGAATAACAGGCATTCAGCTTTTTTTTGTCCCTTATCCTGTCCGGTTTTTTTCCCCTGTCTCCGATCTACACAGGAAAAGCAAAGCACTTCATAAAAGAAGCCTTGAAGCAGAGTTACACCTGAGTTTTCAAGGTATAATCCGATTGCCAGCCTAATCAGTGTTCTCACTGACAAAAAGAGCACTGAGAAGTTTAAGCACATCTGAAGCACAGTTTAACATTTTACATAAAAGATGGCATTACTATAATGGCTCTAGCCATTACTTGGGCACTTCTCCCAGCCAGCATCCCCTTCAGCCCAGAGGGACATAACAGGACATTTACTCGGTATTGAATCATAAAAAGTTGTCCCCAGCTGAATTAACATCATGTTCAGAAACACCTGTATTTTCCTTCACATACTGCTATCTAAACCACCTTAACCTGACCTGACCCAGTTAAACTTCTGACATCTAATGAGAACTTAAGGTAGCACAACTGACATCATAAAACAAGCATATGCAATTGTTGGAGGATAATCACACAGAAACTAAATCACTTCACAAGTCAGTTTTGGGCACATTTCTACGTTTTTGGATGCAAAACTCATTCAGAAAATAATTCTGACCGAAGTACTGGTAGACCCAAGAAAAACATTCATAGCACAGGCTTCCAAAAATTTTTACTTCTCCTCACTTACATGCAGATGCATGTATTATTAGCAACTAATGTTACGATATCAATTTATCATTCTAAACACATTGTTCTACAATTAACAGCAGAAATGTTCTTCATTCTTTCCCTTCCAAATAATACTTCTTTGCTTATTTATACCATTATTAGAAGCAATAGAAATAACCAAGATGACCAGATTGTCCAGGCAATGACAGGTTAACAACAAAAGGTTAACTGAACTGCTAATGCACAACAGATGTACATCTGATTTTAAATTTAATATAGATATTTTAGGCTATTGGTTTATAAAATTTTGACCAACTACCATCTTGATATACAAACTAACACAAGAATGCATGTGCTCAGCATATTTCACACTATTTCCATTACATTGCTGCTTCTGCTAAACAAGGAGCAACCAACCAACCCTCATGCTATGTCCCTAAAGTCATCAGTGAGAGACCTGAGTAAACGAAGGAGAGGCACACGCCCTACAGAAGAACTTCTGCAAACATCTCATTCTCCCCCAAATCCAAATGGCTTCAACTCATCCCTTTCTACTGTGGTAGCTCTCCTTATCCCATAGCAAAGAGAGATGTGCATCATTTACATGCTACCTCTACATGACCATCAATTTTCACAGACTCCTCCTTGAATATCCTCACCTACCATCAACCCCACAATGACTCTCACACCTGACACTTTCTATTGTTTTCTCCCTATCTCCCAGCTCTCCTATTTTTATGGTATTGTGTCTTGGAAATCATGGATGTTCCTACTTTTTTTCCCTGTCACAATCTGCCATTAACTACCAAAAAGAATCTCTATTTTTGCAGGTGCAAGAAATCTTTTAAAAAAGAAAGAAAAAAAAAAAGTGCTTTTAAAGTAAAATTACAAGAGTTGCAACAAAGACAACATTTGTTTCTTTTAAAAATCCTGGTTCATTTGCTATAGAAGAAACAACCAGCACATATCATGAGATACGAATAAAAGTCAGGGATATGAGACTTAAAGAAAATGCTAATTTCACTAATCTTAACAGCTGTAGCTGGGAGAGGCTCAGTGCTCTGTCTTTTTAAAGCAGTTATCTTCAAATTAGGGGGTCAAAACTTTACTAATTTAATTAATACAAAAACTTTACTCATTAATGGTCTTACCCAGTTTTTCTGATTTACCATCTCACTCCTGTATCTTGAAAAAAACGTTCATAATTTTATACTTATTAATTACAATGGGTAGAGATATCAAGTGATTCACAGCAGTCTCAATTTTTTTAAAGTTACTCTGCAGATAGCATATTTTTCATTTCTAATTACCTTGGAAATATATTGCAAAGGAAGTATTTGTACTGAAACTAAGCACTTCAGGAGAGCAGCAGGCTATCATAAGCAGGACTGGAATCACAAATCAAACCTGTCTCAGGATGGAGTGATTACATAATTATAGGATAGCTGTTCGAAGGAGAAAGGAATCATTACCACATGATCTGAGGCATCTTGGCCCAACATCTTGCATACCACACCACAGTGTTTAACATTAAAGGAAACAGAGATTGTTATAGTGCAAATATAAGCTCAGCCTAAACCAAACCTGATTTTCTAAACCTTTCAGCTTTCCATTAACAGTACTGTTACTACGTTTAAAAGACTAACCCTTCTTATGAAATAGCAAGAGTTCTCAAAAAAACAAAAATCCAACCAAATGATGTTTCATCCAGAAAGGAAAAGATGAATACCAAAAGACTGCAGCATCAAAGCTCAAGAAGGAAAATAGAAACAAAGTTTTTAGTCCTTTATCTTTACATAGATCTTCATCGGTTTATGTTTCTTAATGACACTAATCAACTGTTTAAAGGGATACCATCTCCAGTACTCCTTTTCTTTAATAATTATGCTTAAAATAAAAATGAAGCATATTTAATAGTTCTGTTTGTAAATAACTTCCTGTTCAGGTAGAATAAAGCAGTATATGTTAATAGTGCTTTGCTTGTACGTATATGCTGGTTATTCCAACTGGCCATAGTCACTTTCTTTATTTTAATTTTCAATGGCTTTTCTACTGTGTTTTCAGTTGTGCTTCATTAGATCTTCAAGGTGAGATTATAATGAAGAGATTTTAATCTAACAGAGAGATTAACAAAAACAGCAGAAAAACCTATGCTGGAGGAAGATGAGTCTGTGCCTAAGCATGCCACAGTAATCTCATGTCAGCAATTTGTTTTGTCTTGTTGGAGACCAGAATTCCTAGGAGCCTGGCTGCTCTCCTTCCTCCCACGTTCCACTGCCATGTAAATCCTAGAGGAACAACCCAGCACAGATTCAACACATACATTAAAAGTATGGGTATTCTTTCAGGAGCACCACCACATTTCATTGGTTCTTCCACCTTATGCAGAGGTGGGAAGCCCAAATTTTAGTCCAACACTTTATTTTCCTAGGGTTGCTTCTGTTTTTTTCTGCAAAGAAACCCACTTTCCTAACAAAGCAAAGCTGCTTTCTGTTCAGGGCTGACATTTCCACTCATGCCCTACCTCACCCACCTATTTCTACTGATAACAAATTTTATGCTGCCCACTTAAAGATGTTTAAAACATAAATAAGGCATAAGTTACAAGTCAACAAAGCAAAAGTTGGTGAAACTGTGACCTCTCAGTAAGGATACTGAGAGTACACTCAGTGACATATTTATTTCTGTCCCTCTTGGCAAAATTTCATTTCCTTAACAAACTGAAAATACAACCATACGCAGACTGTGCGGTAAGAAATAAAGAGTTTAGCACTCCAAATAGGTAACTGAAAAAGCCTCCAAGAAAACCACCTGTGATTTCCCACATCTTTCTGTCTCAAGTTAGCCCTAGTTTTTAAGAAGAGGGGATCTAAACACATATTCTACTGCTTGTATTTGTCCTCGCTTGAATTTAAGGATCCCAGGAAGTTGAGTGTATAGAAGGAGGGGGTGTGACTTCACTTCATCCTGGCAGCCTTTAAGGATAATCCTATTTAATTTTATAATCCTCCTTCTGCACTGTCAAACTTTAGCCTGTATGTATCAAATGGACCATGAATATTGCTAACAATCTTTTTTCTTTCCCCTTTTATGAAAAATTGTTGGCGATCTGTTTTCTAATGCTTATCCTCCACACAAAAGAAGCTGTAATTGTCTCCAATTTCTTTTGGAAAAGCATCTGGTGTGGAAGTTACTCAATACTGATGTGTAACTGCAAGATCACTGAAATGGGGAGGCAGAGGTAGTATTTTTGGTTGCAAGAGGCTTGGTATTTCACCCATTTCAGGCTTATATGTTGGTACTGTATAGTCCAGGATGTGTAATGGGGTAGTCACTCTCCAGCCTGATCGAAGCAAGAAGTCTATTAAGAAGTCCCAGAGCCTTACACCAGGAGCTCACAACCTGTAATAGCACAGCTTCCCAGGGCAATTTACGAAGCCCTTGAGCTGCTCCTGACCACCTGCTCCAAGGACGCCACAAAAGCAGGGATGCACACAAAAGCAAGGATTTACCCTGCATGTGCACTGCACAGCAAATGTCAGGCTCACTACTCACACCCAATGCAAAAAATCTATGCACTCCCAATCAGTCTGACCCTACACCAGGAAAGGAGTTGCAGCAGGTAAAGTATTGCACTGCCAGTGAAACAAGCTGTACAACCAAAGGCAGAAGTTCAGTGCAGCCAAGAACTATGAAGTTCATTCATTGGAAGTTTTCCCATACAAAAATGTTGAAACATTGCGGTTAAAATCCTTCTCTAGGAGGAAAGATGTCAAAACAAGGATTCAGCCTTTTCTCAGGCTGAATCCTATGCTCAAAAGTGACTGTGTGCAGAGTTTTAGGAATACAGAAAATATTTTTTAATTTTATTACTATTGTTCTATTGGAATTTCTTTCTGCTTGTTCTAAGACAACCTGTAAAGTCAGACCATCCTTGATGGATAGGTACAAAGTAAAAAAATCCAGTTTTCTAGAAGCTCCATTACGTGTCCTGAATTTAAGGGTCATGTGAATTTAGAATATCCTAAAAAATCTAAAATATTTTTAATCCATCATGTGTCATTCCCTTACTATTAGTGAATAGCACTGATCTTCAAAACACGGTTTGTGTCAGAAATAAAAAACCTATACATTTCCTGTAAAGATGCTTTCATTTTTTTTCAAATCTTACTGAAGTACCATATGAGCATTCCATTAGCCAAAGAAGGCACAGAGTTTTTTTCATATCCTAATTTATTTCAGTTTTATTGTAAAAGTAGGACATCATCATCATAAGTATTTGTTAAATTGTTGTTGACCAATGATATTTGGCACATCTCTGCATGGCACAGAACTACTGACATCCATGCTTTTGCTGATGCTGGCAGCATTGCTTTGGATAGTGCTCTTTAAATGTATGTATAACAGCTGGAGTAAATCTGTGACTACTTGTCTATAAATCATTGATCAGATTTTTAAATATCTACTTGTTAATGGCAACAAGGCCTAATAAACGCATCATGCACTTCTCTAGAGAGAGCTCTTCCCTGAATTGGATTGGAGATGTGTTAAGACTTGTTCCCACTCAAGGCACTGGGAAAATGCACATTAATTTTCACTGGAAATAGTATTTGACACTGGCTCTTCAGGGATTTAAAGAACTATAAATATGCTATTGACCATTTCACATTCTTGAGATCCAGTGAAAATATAGAACCACACAGATTAATTTCAAAGCTTCTCTCCAGTAAATTAATGCCGCTGGCAATGCTGCCTGTTTAGGCAGATCTCCACACATGTTCTGTTAGACAACCTGCTAAGTGCTAAAATGAAAAGCATAGCTGTATGGAGCTGCATTCTCTTGTCCATCCTCTGTGTATACATTTGCTCCTGTTTGCACTTCCTAACAGTCTAAACATATCCCATTGCTTTAGGTATGAGAAGACATTCAAATCCTTTGTCTACCTAGCTGTTCTCTATTTATGGTAGACTGCTTCAGTTAAAAAGAAGAAACATTGGGAAAACCCCTGCCTGTCACCACATAGCCACAGAGCACTACCTAAGCAATTCAGTGCTGAGGAAAAATAACATTAAATGCTTGTCTTTCTGAAATTAAGGGAGTGGGGAATAAAGCACACATTTGCCGTGTTTACAGCTCTCTTTGGGGAAATGCAGTGAGACTACTTCAACTTCCATGCTAGCAGCAGAGCAGATTGTCGGTAAAGAACGAGTAGCCATATTTCTTAATTCTAAGTCCACAGTAAGATTCTCCCACAGCATGTTCTAAAAGAACTACCAGTTGTAAGTTATATATATTACCTGTTACAAATAAAACTGTTCAACAACATTTGACATGCTTTTTTTTTCTTATTTCAAATATTATAGCAAAGCACAAGCAAGCAGTAGAAACAACCATTTTAATAATTAATGGTCCAGCTTTGCAATTCATTACTTTGAGAAGAGCAGTCTCACTGGCATCAGCAGCACTGCTTACATCCTGGTATTTGGCTAACAATGAACAAGTAGGCAGTCAGCATACAGATGGAGAATTCTTGGAAACCTCTCCTTATTAATCTTCCTACAGCACCACTGCAGAATCCCAAAATGCACTCAGAGCAAATCCCATTGAGCTACAAAAGGACATAAGAATCTGCAAGTGTTTTCTGTCACCATTGATCATGTGAGCACTGAGATTACACCAAGGTCATGGTGATGGAGTTTCTAGACAGTCCATGCATATCTTATCTTTAGTATGATTAGAAAATATCCACCAAGTTATGTTTCCTTCATAGGTTGCCAAATGAAGCCAAAGCTGGAAGTCAGAATTTGGTTAGTAATTATCTGGGAGTACAGCTCTCATTTTTCACTTGTATATTCACATGATTAACATAGTATGTTTTGAACCTCATTATTATCACCCCTCCGTACTGGCTTTTGACAAACAGCTCAAGAAAAAACACTGCTGAAGCTCCCAAGAAGTGTGAAATAAGAAATACAGGAAAGATTTAATGTGCTGTACATTACAAGCTTTACCCAACTGTAACCAGTGAACTACTCAAAAAGCATTTAAATCCCACTTCAAGGGGATAAGGTGCTTACCAGCTGCAACAATATTCTTCTTTCTGCCTATAGAAGGAGCCATTAAGACTTCCACATAGACATTTTTTCAATTTCCTGAATGTCACTGGCATGTCAAGCCTCTCCATGCCTTTAGAAACTGGAACCAGCACCAACATCCTGACTTGGATAGCACAACAATTTCATGCAAGGCCTTTTTTTCATTTTATTGATGATCTGGTATCTTTTCACAAAACTAGCCCTATGGCATCATCCACACATCTCTACTGCCAGGTATGACCCTCCCCTGCACACAATGGCCAAACTTTTTCTATTAGCCTTTACACTTCTACAGTTACTTTCCTCAGTGAACAGAGATTCACTAAAAGGCTACTATCTAAAGAACAGAATGGTGGAAGTTTTGCTGTTAGACAGAGATGCTGTATTTCACACTGAAAAGAAAAATTGAGTGCAATCTAAGCTGCCTATTAAGGGACTCACAGCCCACTTGTTTGGCTTTCCAAAGTGTATGCGGCCTAGCAATCCTAACCCAAAGTCTGCAAGACTTTGAAATGAGAGTATATCCAAGACATTCATACCGTATTTTCTCTGAAATTTCTTTATATTTAAAATGAAAAAATACACTGTAATTGAGGTAACTACAATAAAATATTTGTAGGTTCAAGTTTCAATGGATTTTTACATCTTAAAAGAGAAAATGTAGTTTGAAATATTGCTTGGCTCTTTTTGCAGGGCAAGGCCTAGAGGAAACGGGGTGGAATACGCAATGTATGTATGATGTTTTTTCAAGATTCTTGGAAACAGAGCAACTTACATATGTAATAGAGCCCAAGCAATGACTGAATAAAGAATGACAAATAACTAAAGATTTGTTATGACAACTTTGACATAATAGCACTGTGCAATTTTTTTAACTGTGTCTTACGCAGCAACACTCACAGGAAGAACAGCTGATTAACTATTTCACTGCAAACAAGACTATGCAGTTGAGGATCATGACACCACCACTTAACATCAATGACAGTTTCCAGTTTTATTTGGGATACAGAAAACAGTTTATATTTCAGCTGCAGCTTTCTGAATGGGGAACATGATCTGGGCACATGCATGCTCAGATGTAGGCTGGGAGTAAGCTGGTACTCCTAGGAAAAGTCTGACTGAATCAAAAATTACTAATGGTGCTCCTAGGGAACTGGGGTCTAAACAGTGAATTTCAATTTATAAATCAAATTAAAGGAATTACAGGTATGCAATGATGTACATCACTTTTGAGAAGACATTTGTGGTAATTATCTCTACCAATTTCTTTGCAGAGATTATCTCTAACCTAAATTTACCCATACGCAGTGTAGGAGCAAGTAAAATTCTAATAAGAACAAGAGGTACAGAAGTTAAATCGTTTTCCAGAACATAAAAATCCTTTACCTGATTGCTTTCAAACTACCTTCAGATGACTTTCAATGTTTTTCTCCACAATTAATTCTGCTACCATGCTTTGGAAAATCTGACAAAATGTCAATAATTAGATGCCAACCACTTAGAGTTGTGTGAAACTTGGCGGTTTTACTTTGCAGGAGTGCAGGCAAATATTTTATTTGGTGTCAATCCACATATGTTCCTCTCCACCACTCTCAGTTTGGGTTTTGACTTTTGAATAAGTCCAAACAGACAAATGAATAAGCAGTCAAAATTTCCACGTTTTACCTGGTTTCACCATGCAAATAAAAACCAGGCAGGCGTATCTTCATGAATTAACAATGGAACAAGTTAGATGTTCAAATTTGGAAAGAAATACAAGAAAACATCTATCATGTGATTGTAGTGATTTACACCCACCTAGCCACTCAAAAAACCCAGGGTCATGATGATGTTAACTCTCCCTAGCACCATTACTGTTTGTATACTATATTCTGTAAAGTGCTGCAGGCGTGTCTATTTATGATGCTATATAAAGGCCCAAAATGAGAATAATAGTAGTAATAATTGTGGTTTTTTTCAATCTTGCCACCATTTTACATCATTCCAGCTGCCTTCTACTCTTTCCATCCACCCCCAAGTATCTTTGGATTGCAGCTCACTGGATCACCACTGCTGTTGTCAGTGTGCCCAATTCTGGTCTTTATCTGGTAAAAATCATGACTGATCCAACAGAAATTATAGCAGCTGAAATTTGTTTTAAATAAGGGAGGTATGCCACAGAAATAATAACCATTCAAAAGGTTTGACTGTATCAACATTTCTGCTGAGAACGTACTCACTGCATACTTCTATAGAGAAACTGAAAGCTAAGAAGGGTATGGAGTCCAAAACCCAGGTAACTGCAGGTACCACATGTGGGAAGTTGCGAGGTAGAGAAAAAAGGCCAAAGAGATGACAGGCATGAAAGAAAAGGAATAATGAAGATGAGAAAGCATGCATAAAATATTGGTAGAAGTAGGAAAGTCAGAACAGTCAGAAAACTGAGATGCAGAAGATAAGGAAGATAATACAGGTAAGAAAGGTAACTTTAGAATATAGGATGGAAATGAAGAGAAGAACAAATGTGTTACAGATGGACTGGAGGAGAGATGATAATACAGGGAAAAGGAAGGAGAGTGAGCATGGAGGTAACTAATTACAGACACACAGTGAAGACCAAGATAAAATTAGGGATGAAGATGAGAAAAGTTGAAGAGAGAATGGCATGAGAATAAAAAGGAGATCCAAAAAAGAAAGGTATGGAACTGAGAGACAAAAGTGTATCTGGAAATGGGACAAATAACATCGAAACTTTACAGGACAAAGGCAGAAGTAGGATTAAAGAAAAATTATGAGTGGGATAATAAAAGTATGAACGGCAAAATGGTTGAAAATAAGGATAAGTACAGAGGTAGGACCCAAGAAGGTATGAAAGAAAGAAGACCTCAGGAAAGCGATGGGAGTAAAAAGAGGCAGATGAAGCTGCCACTTGGATAGAGACGCTGGTGCTAGCCCTGCATGCATGGTCATCTTACCAATCCACCACAGGTACTGAAGGAGGCAAAGGAGCCCGGGTAGCGGAGGACAGCACCACTGTAGTAACAAGCTCTCTCAGGTTGCAACTGTGCAGCACCGGGTGGGCTTTTGCCCTCACCCCCAAGCCGCTCCTCCACAGCAAAGCCAGGAGCCAGGAAGCGGCTGTCCCTCTTGAGCAGCAGGTAGAGCTCCCGAGCAAAAGCCGGGATCCTCAGCAGTACCTCATCTCCGTCCTCTGCTGGAGGTGGGGGCGGTGGGGATGGTGATGGTGGCAGCTGAGAGGCAGCACCAGACCCTTGGGGCAGGGGGGACCAGTGGTAAAACTCCTGAGACTCATACTCGTCCTCAGTGTCCTCTTCCTCTGCCGCCTCCCCCGCAGCCTGTGCCTGCCCCTCCACCGAGGAGGAGACTGAGCGCACCTCCCGGGAACTGCCGGCCACTGGGCTCGGTGTGACTGGGGTGCTGAGGGTGCTGCTCCGGTTCCCACAGCTGGGGTCGGCGCTGCAGCCCCCCCCCCCACCGCTGCCACCCGCTGGCTCCTGCTGGCCCCTGCTCCACAACGCAGGGAAGACGATCTCCCACTCCTCAGTTTCTTCTGAAGCATGGAGACCTGCGGGAAGGCCAGCAGATGCTTTAAATGAGTGGAGCACCCAGCAGCCCACAGTGCCTGCCAGAAACCCACCCTATGCCCCTCACGACATGCTCCTTCTGGCTCCCAGCCCACCAAGCATGCCACCCAAAATACAGTGGGCTCCATTTGGCCCGTTTATCTCGTACTTAGACAGCAGATGGGCCGGCCGCTAGACGTCCCTGTGCCTGTTCAGGGGTCTGGGACACACCGTGAGAGAGCTGGAGCTCAAGCCGGGCAAAAGCTGTGTTTGTACCAGTAGCTAGGGATGTTCTTCTTCCCGACCACCACCTCCACACAAGGTGGGCTGCACAAACCTTTCACCATTTAGACAAAGTAGCAACTTTTTCATACAGCTAAAAAAAATTTGTTACTTTAGCAGTGAAAACCCAAACAGAAAAATCTGAAAATTTCAACCTTGTCCTCAGCATGTTTTGCAGGACCTACTGTGATTTCAAAAGTGCAGCCAAATGCCCACACGCACCGTGGCCCCACATTTGTGAGCGGAGGTAAAAGTGGCAGATGCGGTATCATCACAGTCGGACGGACTCGCATTCCCTCATCAGCGATGTCTGCGTACCACACACGCCGTATCACAATTTAACCAAAATTCTGGGCGTACCAGCATTATGTCTATAAACACACGAGCCTCCGCCAGCCCGAGGCAGGAGGCGGTTCTATCTACACATTCACCCTACACACGCCAGGAATAGCACTGCTGGGAGGACAGGGCTGCGGGTGAAAACTAGCATCCCGTACAGAGGAGCGCGTCGCAGCGCGCCCTCACAGCGGAGGCACGCATGAACTGGTCACCCGCCGGTGACAGGGGACGGGCACAGCTGCTGGGGCGCTTAACAATGCGCAGGTACCGGCTACCGGCGGGGCACGGAGGCCGCCCCGAGGCTCGGCCCCCTCCCGCCGAAGGCGCGCACTTACCTGCGGCGAGCCCGCTTGACAGCACGCACAGCTGGTAGAAAAAGCAGCAGACGCGGCTCAGGCGCATCCTCCCGCCCATCCCCACCGGCTCCGCGCCCGCGGGACGCCGGCGGGCAGGACAGGGAGGGCCGTGCCCAGCCGGGCCGGGCGGGGAGCGCCGCGGACCGCAGCCACCTGGGCGCCCGCGGAGAAACTGCAGGCGAGCGCGAAGCGCGCGTCCCGCCGGGGCGGGCGGGCAGCACCGGCAGCGCTGGATGTGGAGCGCACGGGGCGGGCGTGTGTGTGGAGCGGGGGGCGGGCGCAGGCAGGCAGGCAGGAGCGCGGCCCGTGCGCGCACACAGCGCCCGGCGGCGGGCGGGCAGCTGCGCCCCGGCGGCGGCGGCGGCGACCGCGCTGCCCCCGCCCGCCGCTCGCCCCCACGGGGCGGGACGCGCCGGGCCCCGGCCCGGCCGGCCCCGCCCCGGCCCCGCCCCGGCCCCGCCCGGGCGGGCACCCGGCGCGGCCCCCCTCCCCTCCCCTCCCCTCCCCTCCTCTCCCGTCCCAACCCCGCCGGGCCGCGGGCCGGCGCCCGGGCGGCTCCGCGGGCAGCCGAGCCCCGGCCGCGCCCCGCAGGCACGTTGCGCGGGCGCGGCCCGCGGCCCGCGGCCCCGGCCCCGGCCCCGGCCCCGGCCCTGGCCCTGGGAGAGCGCCCGTCGCACCCCGCCCGCCTCCGCCGGGCGGGCAGGGGCAGGGGCAGGGGCAGGGGCAGGGGCAGGGGCAGGGGCAGGGGCAGGGGCAGGGGCAGGCGCCGGCGCCGCGTGCGTCCCGAGAGCAGGAAGGGCTCCTCTCGTCCCCGTCGCCAGCTACGCGTTCTGCGCAGCCTTCGCCTCAAATTCGGGAGCAGCAGAGACTGACCGTTCCTGCCTGGTGTTGTGTAATTTGATTCTAAGCTCCTTGTGCCCCCGCGACGCGGCCCTCCGTGGAAACCCACCCCTTTCCACCCCAACCCTTGTCCGCAGAGGAGCGCGTAAATGTGGAGTCGAGCAAAAGCTTTAAGTGCACATCTAACGTCAGCATAAACTGCAGAAGCAACAGGTAAACACCTCCCTCTAAAAGCCTGACTTCTTACCGTAACTTCTGCGTTACTTACTGTTGGTGGTGTCAAAGGTGACTACTATGCCTTAAGGGAAAGCAGAGCAAATCTGGAGTGGAGAGGAAAGCCATCTGTGCCGTTAAGGGTAAGCTACGAAGTTGCAAGAATTCTTTCTAAAAGTCGGTTGTATAAAATGAAAAGCAAAACAAACAAACAAAAATCACATATTAGGGCTCCAAATAAAAAACATGTTCAGACTCCACAGAAGCCAAATGCAGCTGGGGTTCGCTCTCTGCTGTGTTCAATAGCTGTTTCAAACCTATGCTGCATGGTGTATTCTCAGCTAGTTACAAACAGTATTTTTGATTAGTTGTTTGGTTTTATAGGAAAAAAGTTACCATACAGTTGTCCTTTTTTTTTCTTTTTTTGCATCTGAGCCAACTTACACTAAGCAAAATCAGAGGGACTTTGTAAAAACAAGATGACAGATTTACATGTAACAGTTTAGGAAGAGGGGAGTTTTCCAGAAGCTGCACGCTAGTGTTTGCCTGATAATTAGGTTACCTTAAAAATGCATTTAAAGTGAAGCTTTGTTTCCCAAGTAAATAACAACATAGGTGCTAAATTACACTGGAATTAGTTAATAGGCCTAATGCTGTAGCCTTCCCACAGCCAAAACTCTCCTTACAACTGATGAGGAAATGCTCTAAGCTGTGGTTTATAAGCTCCTGTGCAAATAGTAGATACAAATTCTGACTGTGTTTTTTTTAAAACAAAACAGAATATGTAGATGAGATGCAAAAATACACAGAGGAAATCTTTACTTACAGTGCATACAGTTACATCCCAAAAGATAGAAATGGGCAACCAGCAAGAACAAGGAGAAAAGACATGGCATATGTATTTGCTCATTTTAAAACTGTTAATGGCTGTAACTGTTTTCAGTCTGCTGAAGTTAAATTAGTCCCTTTGGACCAAATTCTGTTTCTCTTATTCACATGTTTAATCTTACTAAAAAGACAGAAGAACTGCTTTTGTCAGTAAGGTAAGCAGAATTTGGCCTTTTCAACACAAGCTGCAGGGGGTAAAGAGACTGTAAGAAGGCAACTGAGAAAGACTTCAATATGTTTGACTTTATCACTAGCCAAAAAAAGAGGAATATTTCAAGTAAGTCTCCACATACAAACACACCACCAGCTAAAGTCAATGTGGAGCTGCAGCAATTTCTTTAGCTCATTTTATGTTTTCTTTTTATCGTTTCAATAGTTAAAGTAAAAATATAGGGGGAAGTTCTCTATGTTTAACTTTGGGGAAAGTGCACTATAAAATAGAGCCGCTACTGGTGTTCATTAGTTTTAACAAAGAGTCTGGTCACAGGTTAATACTGGTAGACGGTATTGTAGCCCACCACATGCTAACTGTCGTCACTGTGAAACTAGTGCAGAGAAGTCTATGTCTAAAAGAATAAGACTTAAAAGAACAAAAAAATGCTTTCATACTGCAATTATTTTGCAGAGAGAATAATATTGTATCCACATGTACTATACAAAAGACTTTATTTTCTTACTCACAAAGCCACCAAAACTCTTTGCAAAATAGTTTTTATTTTACAGAACATACTGCATGCAGGCTAGGATTAACTATGCCTTCGTAAAATTGGAAGAGATAGTATCTTCAAACACAGAATAGAGCAAAATGAAGAGAAACATTTAGTTTGCTTCAGTAGATTCTTTAAAACTCCACTTCCTATCTGAAAGGTCCAAGCCTTTTGGCATTCTAAGGGACTCAGGCGGAACCACAAATGCATTAAGTAAAGAATGTGTTGATTTGTAAAGTATAACAAAGATGCAGACCATCTCACTGACATGAGAAAAAAATTACAGAAAATGAGGTAAAGAATGTGTCCTCATCAGTCTTTCCCGATTGAGAAAAATCAGCCTAATTTTGTTGAAATCAATAGAGATTTGGCAATTTCCTCTCTTTTTGTCCTCCCTGATGTAAAATTTACAGAACTGTGCCATCGGTCTCTTAGGGGCTGGCAGGACAAGGGCTTTCTCAGGCCCCACCACAGGCTGACTTGTCATTTCTTCAGTGTGCCAAGATCATTCAGGATAGTGCCTCAATCACTGGTAACATAGGTATCTCAAGCCATCTTCTGAAGACGTGGACATTGTTCTTCAACCTCCACAGCCTTCACCACTGTGGTTTTATTTAAATTTGTGCTGCAGTTACTGTCTTACCTTACGTGCACAAGGGCAGAATTTCGCCCCCATCTCATAGTGAATCTCTTTCAGTGAATCTCTTTCAGTGATTCAGTTCTGGGGATTAAGGTAAGTATGGACAAATCATGCTGTTGAATTCCAAGTGTCAGCTTCTAGCAATACAGACACCACCATCAGTCAGGGACTTGTCTTGGTTTATCTTCTCTCTTTAGTTAATCATCTAACTGTAAAAGCTGTCAAGTTTATACATACAAAAGTGATTTAAAATTACCTCAGCTTTACAATATATACAAGATTGCCTCAAGTAACTGTTACCAAAACCCCCCAAACCTTTATCCTCTTCACAGGGAAAGAGTTGTTAATTATTTGTGCATATGCTTTGTATGTATCCGATTGATGATCTCATTGATTTTTTAGAAATCTTTGAGTACATTTGTTTCAAATTTTTACAACTTAACAAAATATGCTAGATGAATGAAAAAAATCTATTCTGTTTTGAATGGTGCTTACTACCTTAAGGCCACATATCATATGACCGTTGAGATTAGAAACAGAAACTCACATCTTCCTGTTTCTAGGGTGCTTTGCAAATGTTATCTCAGTATAAATAAACTTGTTTAAAAGCAGATTGAATTACATATTTTTTTTAGCTGCAAGATTTATGTGAACTGCAAGATATATGTGAACTGATGCAAATTTTCTCCACTTAAGTGTGAATGAAATGAGGGTTTTTCCATTTTAGAAAATGTTGTGTTCCCTGTCCCTTGAACTGAACAGTGAATTTCCACTGCCTGTTAGCTCACGGACTCTGAATGTTTAGTCTGTAATTCTATACTGTTATTTACATGCTCAAAATGAAGGGTTTATTTAAAATGTATGTATTTAAGACCACTTCAAACAACTTCTCTTTAGCAGATCTTGCTTCAGAGCAAATCTCAGTTACATCTAAACTCAGTAGTACAATCAGATGACCTGTGGAGTAAGATGTGTGTTGAACTATTGTGAGCTTAATACCTCTACTGGTTTAAAGTGCAAAAACTTTGAAAGTGCAAAGCTAAGCTCATAGCAGCTCAATGCTATTATGCTATGCCACCAGTTCTTATGATCCTATTAAGTTTAGGTCATTCAGTGAAATTTACTCCCAAGTCACAGTTGTTACTTTGTGAGTTATTTCACAAAGTCATACTGTGAAATTGATCAGTATCTTTGTGGATAGTACATACAGGTAAAAATACACTTTCAACACACTGTTTACATAGAAAGTTTGGCAGAGTCACCATTTAGCCAGAAGTGACTTTCACAACTCTTTTATTATATCCTTTTCATTTGGTGGCTTTTTTTCCTCAGAAAAATTGATGCTTGGCAATTGTTGACAATTTGACAGAAAGCTCAATCTGTACAATGGAAGGTACCAGAGTACTCAGGTTGAAGCCACTTAAAAGACAGCAAGGCTCGCTCTCTGAATCTGAGCCCTGCACAACTTGCCAAGCTGAAGTCTCCCACAGAGAGGAGCTTTCTCAAATTTCTAAACTGGAAATCATCTATCAAGAAAATGTATCACTTGGTCGATTATGGGGAAAAGGCTAATCCAGAATGATCAACAAATAGTTCTCTTTTTTTTTCAAACACCTTAAAAAGAACAAGGCTTCAAATTTGAAACCTGCAAGTCACTGCTGGAGAAAAAAAATTCCTCATTTGTGAGAAAGCTTCTCCGAGGCAGAAATAAGATCTCTTACTTTTAAACATAAAAAGAAAGTTAAACCAATGCAAGAAACAACATAATAGGTCTTAAAAAAAACCCTGAACACATATTCCCTCCCCCAACTTTAGAACTCTGGCCATGAGTAGTAACCCGGTTAGTAAGGTTTCTTTTGTACATTGAAGATTTCAAAGCTCTGCTTGATTTCTTCCAATACAAAAGCAAATCCATCAAAATTCTGATCTTCTCTTCAAATTTAAACAACTTAGGAAGAAAGTATATTTTCTGAATTTTCAAGAGCATCTTGAAAAAACCTTTCTGAGCTTCTTCCTAATTAAGAAGATGGCAAAGGACAGCTTAATTTGCATTTTGGAAGATAGCTGAGAATTGCAAACATGTAAGCATTGAAACAAATGCAGAGTTCTATGTAAAAACTTTTATTTCTAACCAGAGAAAAGGCCAAAATAACAATTCAGGACCTTGTGTGGCATTGGAAATCTCTGGTAACAATTATTTCCATTTACACTAAAAATGTACTTGCCTTGATTCTGAAAAAAATTACTTGGTTTAAAGAATTAGGTGGAAGAATAATAGAAAAAATGACATGCATAATAACAAATATTTGGAAACAGTAACAGTTTAGTTATTAGACTTTTGTCCTTTGTAATTTCAAAACTTTATTATTCAAAAGGTAAAGCAGATAAATACACTAGTTTTTAAGAACTTTTAAGATTGCCTTTTTAATCAGATCTTCAGTAAGAATTGAGGTTCCAACACTTGCATGGTTTACATGCATGCCTGAATTTAGAAGAGTAATCCTTCTGAGGTCAATGTGTATAAGCTTAAAGTTGTTGTTTTATAGGTGCTATTAAAATCTTGTTCCAGTCTTTATAAAACTCTGCCTGTACAGTATATCAGTATTGCTATTGTAGCAACTACTGTCACAGAATACTTATGGAGAATACGTTCACATTATTAACACTGCATGGTTCTTCTTGACAATTACGCTTTAAAATGATACAATAAGCATGTCTTAAAATAATCATGTCTTCAAAATAAAAATACTGTTTACAACAGTATTATAATTTGTAAATGTATATGAGAACACAGAAACCTTAACTACTAGAAAAAAAGCAGTAATGGAAAATATCCTTAAAATAGCTTGATGGATGTGAATTCTCATAGTGGAGGGAAGTCTCCCTCCGAAACAGAGATACTGAAACTGACTCCTCTGCCAAACTGTAAGAGCAGGTTAGAAGATCAGAGAATTTTGCATCATCAAAAATGGTGGAAAATTAGAGTTCTACTACCTATTGGAAAGTTATCCCGTTTATGACTGCAGCATTTGTATTTTAAAAATTTCTAACCTCTTCTAATTTATGTCAGAAACAAATTCAGGGAACTTGACTCAGCTACTTCATCCTCTCCCTACCTGCATGTCCCCACATTAAAAGGTGGTGGGGACGGCAGGCAGGAATGCAAGCTGTACAACAAAGGAAAGTGTTTTGTAGGAGCTACAGACATCTGGGACTGGGTACAAAACTCTGTGGTATTTATGATCAAACCAGAATAATTGACAACTACATTAGATTATTAGTGAATGCTAGGTAGATATCTGCTATGTTTAAACTACTAAGCTTAAAAGGTTCTATAAGCCATAGTCAACCCAACCTTAGTAGACAACCAGTCTGTTTCAGAATTTATTCTGATTTTATGCAGAAGAATGGAGCAATCATGTTAAGAATTATATAGTGAGTTAAAAATACCTTTCCATTACTTACATACACAGTTTAAATGGCTGAGTGGGATTACCATCGTAATGTATTTACACCATTTTAGCTTCAGAAAAAAAGCCAAAAAAATCTTTTTTTGGGGGGGGGTCAAGGAATCAGTATAACTAGAAAGCATATAAAGCTGAACATAAAAATGAAGAATATGGGAATGGGAATCATAATATGTAGGTGAGAAATACGACAGGTAATGCAGGCAAATCTTGTATAACATGAAATATGGCTCCAAGAAAGATTTAAAAAACTGAATGAGTTTTAGAGATTCTGGCTGTTAAATTGCAGTATGGTCTTCAGTTTATCAGAATAGGTGCATTACTGTATTTATTATATAACAATATATATATTACATTATTAACGCACAAAGAGAAAAAGAAGAAAAGAGACGGAAGAATGGATCCAGGACCAGGAGAAGCCAGTGTAGAGGTGATTGAAAGCTGATCAAGATAGTAAAGTCAAGGAAAACAAAAGGACATAAAGAGAAGATGAGATACCACTTCAAAAGCTGTAAATAAATCAAAGGAAGTGGTCCATGCAGCAAGGTTCATTTCCTTGCTGTTTTGTAAGGTGAAGCATATAAATAACCTTGCTTTCTGAAACACATCTTTCTTTCCATATAGATTTAAAGAAAGCATGCAGTAGGATAGCTGAACAAAGATAATCACTGATTTCTAGACAACCTTCTTCAACATATCACCTAGTTGCAAGCGCTGGCAATATCATGAGGCGTTATAGAAATGAAGTTAACTAGCCTCCAAGTCATTATTCATTTAAATGACATTGCGGATATCCTATTTGCACTTTCCCCTGCCGCAGGAGAGAAAGACTTCATTATATATACCAGATAAAAAACAAACATAGAAGAAATGATTTATTTTTTCCTATCTAAAGGATTTATTCATAAGAACTGCTGTGTGGTAGCCTGCAGAACAGGCTGCCTTGCTCTTTTAGCCTCTGTAACTGGGAAACCCATTAAGACCACATGAGTTGTCAAAGCATACGGTATGTTACATACCGTATGAGTACTGTCCACAGGCACTCACTTTGAAGGCAGGCCAATGGCAAACAGTGGCACCAGGAGACCAGCTAAAATATAGAGAAATCAAGGTGACAGCACATAAAACACAGGTTGTGCAAGACCTCTGTTAAATGGGCAGAAAGCCAAGGACACATGGGTAAAGGGTTTCCAAGCTACTCTTTAGTAGTCTTTTACTTGAATTGAGGTGGAAAAAAAAATATTGGCATCATATGAGGTGTTCTCAGTTTTGCTTCTCAATTCTTAACCTCCACCTCCTTCTCCCTCCCATTATGCTGAGACAGATAAGAATAAAAGCACAAAATTTGGTGTACTTAAGTGAAGTCAGGCAGTAGAAATAAACAAATTGACAAGCTGCACAACGGTGGTCATATTCCTGGCCAAAGCCAGGAAGTGTCAGTCAACGGAGACTTTAAAGATCTTCATTGCAGAGGAGACGTTAGTTCCTGTTTGCAGAGCACCCTGAAGATTAAAAGTGCTGTGTATCATTACTAACCAAAAAGCTCTGTTGTCCAGTAAAATGCAAACTATGATATATTGTCAGAAAACCTTGGGATTATTTATAAATACTTTTTCTAAACCAGCTGATGTAAATCTGATCTCTGTGATTGCTCCTGCTTTTTCTGCCAGTGTAAGAGCTTGTAGACCAAGGATTTTACCCCCATGCCTAGACAGCAGTATAAGCCTGTTTCATGGCCAATATGAAGGAAACAGATTTCTATGTATACTAAGTACTATACTGTATGACACCTGGGACAGGTAGTATAAATATATCACTAAAAAAACCAAAAGGAATGGCTATCCTGCCAAGAAACAGCTAACAGTTTTTCTGATAATAAGAAATACATGGGTGAATTTTCCTATCAATATGAGTATTTCTCATAGGACATCAAATTGATGTCTTACTACAATCTAGTTATGTGGTACCTAATCCTAACTTTTAAAGGTCCTACTGTCATAGCCTTTTACAGTTTTCAGTACTTTTAATCTACTCACATGCCTGAAAGATAGGAAAGCGTATTTTTAGCTACATTTTTGGTGAAACAAAGCACCTAGACACAATCCAGTGATCTATTGAACGCTACGCAAGGAGAAAGTAGTAAAAACTGAGTTTAAAGTAATGTCTATGGTTCTATGATTCTATGATCTTTCACTTCCCAGGCTGGCATCCTAGATACCAGACCCAGTTATTTTGATATTCATGTTATGTAAAGAAGATAATGTTACTCCAAGTTGTTATCCATTCAGTCATTTCCTAAACAAGTAAGATTATCTGGACTTTTCCCCTCCCATCTTTTACCTTAATTTTGATGTGAAGAAAAAGAGAGGACCAGGCTCTATCAATAGGGGTGGCTGACTTGACAAGGCCAGTATCAGTGTGGCTGTTTTTCAGAGATAACATCTAATGACAGTAGGTACTCCTGTATGTTTCTGGTGTTCATTTCTCTGCTGCTCACTTTGATCAGTACTGATTTAGGCCTTGATTTGGATTCTCAGTTGCATATCACCAGAAACTTTGTAAGCTATCCAACTGCACATTTTTTCAGTGAAATATTACCATCCCACAATTTATAGAGTCCCATTCTCTGTTCATGAGGGATACTCTCCATGAAGATGTCCAGCTCTCGCACCATGAAAGAATTTTTTTGAGTGTTGCATCCATGAAGTGGAAATAAGATCACCTATGTAGCAATCATAATTCTGACTCACAGAGACCTGATTTCTGTACAGCATTTCGTCACTCTGTTTTCTTTCCGTAAGTCTTCCAAGCAGCCAGAGCTTTTTTGGACACACCTACAAGAAGAATGAAGCCTTGCAACCAGTACAGTCAATTCTGACTATTAGCTTATTTTCCAGTAGCTCACACATTCAAGAAGTGTAAAAATGTGGGAAGATGCTCAGAGAAAGGCTTAGTTGTGTTTCCTTTTTTTTTCCTAAGAAAGCTGTCCTTAAGTAAACCCATCTACATAGCTATTCATCATGATGTTAGGGAGAGATAGGGTAAGCATACCAGAGAGCTTCCCTCTCCCTCACCTCTTCCACGTCATATAATTCTGAAAAATATGGTTGGGCAGACCATTTATCCACCTTCCTGCCCCAGAAACAGTTGTAATGCCAGTGTCCTGTCTGACAATTGTTTATCAAATCAATCATTTGATTTAAAACCTCAATGATGAAAAAATCCCTGCTCTCCAGTTGATATAAATTCCAGCATTAAAATATCATAACTGTTAGAAAGCCTATTTTTCCTTAGGTTTGATCTAATTTTTTTTGTTCTACTTTCAACCTGTTTCTTTGCTAGCTGTAGATAGGAAGAAAATTTGTTGCCCTTTGTTTTATTGCTCTTTGGGGTCTTTTCAGATTCGTGTTTTCTAAACCTCTGATGGGCACTGTTACTCTCCCCTGGACTCTCAAACTGGCCTGTATCTTTCTGGAAATGCAATTACCAAAAAGAGATTCTTGCTGAAGCCTTACCACTTCTCTGCAAGTAAGAGCAAAAATTAACTCTGTGGGTTCTGAAGGCCTTAGTCCAGTCTGTAGTGCCTCTAGGGATGTTTTGGACTTTCCTTTGTGTTTGAAATCAGAGTAAGGGGTTTCTGTTTATAGAGTAAGAACTAACAAGGTCTTGGGATTACAGATAAAATAGTGGGGTTTTAAGCATTCCAGTTAGACTTTTCAAGCTTCTCACACCAAAATAATGGTGCAATAAGACTTGAACTCAATTAGATATCCTTAGAAGCAGAGACATGTAGTAATAAAATCAGACAGAATTATAGCTGCTGAGCAAAGAATGCAGAACCTTTGTGCAAGTGTGAATTAAACGTGACTTGAAACTGGCTTAACTTGTTGTACAAACTAAGTTGTTCATAAATATACTCAGAATATGGCTTTAAAGGGAGAATATCATATTTGGAATGTAAGTATTATGCCTATTTGGCCTGTGCTTTTTTTTAAGAAATGGAATATACTTTTTCATCTTGCAGTTCCCTAGAAAAGGTAAGTATTTGCAGAATATAGATCAGAGAATGTTGGGGGGTTTTTGCCTCAGGAAGCCTGTGTTTGGTATCTGTCCATTGGTGTGAAAGCAGCACCTCCAGTTTCCTTTATAACATAGCAAGATTTCTCTACATTACTTATCCCCTCATTAGTCAGTCTGCAGATATTAAGAGAAAGGCTTCTTTTGATCTTTGGAAATAAAGACATCTCTTCTGGAAAAGCTTCCCAAACGTTAAAAGGAGCCAAAGAAATCATTTTTGCAAAGCAACGAAGAAACCGGCTGAGGGTGAGGAGATGGAGGCTTTATAATACAACCTGTGAGTTAACAAATTCAAGTTATTACAGATTAAAGGGAAGAGTGGGGTGCCCTGCCTGGTTAAATAGCTTCCTTCTTTGTAGCTAGGCATTCCAGCACAACTGGCCTCTTATGACTTCAGCTACAGCTATGGGGATTGTGAAGGCAAAAACTTACACAGGTGGGACTCAGCATTTAATCAAAATCAGCTTTAAACCATTAGTTGCTCAGAAGAAACCCAAGTCCAGGAACCTGCATTCAGGCTTAGCTTAGGGCTGGCAAGGACAGTAAATATGGTTGTTTATAGTATGTATGCACCATGGTAGCTATCACTGATATTTCACAGTCTATATAAAAGCATAATTTATATTATCTGTTTTCCACTTGTTATTTATATAAAGGTAGATCAATTTTGATTCCTTTTTGACCTGAGGTCATGAAGGTTAGAGTCCTTTGAGAAACATATGTGTTTTTACATGCTAGGAGGACCGTATAGTTTACATTCTTCATTAGTATGACTTCTAGAGAAAAAAGAGATGAATGCACAGCAAAAGCAAATAGGGATATGGTTTGATTGCAGGAAATTATGTGGAAATTGGCCAAATAAGCAAGCTCTTCCTCTAACTGTCCCTCCTGACCTATGAAATGGCCATCTCAGTAGTGGAAATGTACCAAATGAGCAAGTTGTTCCTCCTCTTCTCCCTTTTTGCCTGTGAAAAAGCTAGTGAGAAGGACCACTGCCTCATTCAAAAAAACATACTTAGAAGGCAAAATCTTCCTCCCCTTTTAGGTACTGCAGAACATATTGTAGTAAACTGTTCAGTCCTTCGCACACAGGAGATAGTTGTATTTGTTGAACCAGTACAGATGTGCAGTTCAGATCTGGCTGGCAGTGGAGTGTCATCTTGCCCATATTAACACATCATAATTTTTCCCTGCTCACCTTCCTTCCTTTCTTAAATACTTGTCAGTATGCAAAATCAGGTGTCTCTTCTGTTAAGAAGTGTGATTCATAAATACAGGCAAAACTGATGAATGACCAAGGAGACAATCAAAAAAAGGAAAAAGAAAAAAAGAGAGAGAACATCCTTTTCCATTTAATGGTTATGAATACTGCAAGGTTCCTGTGGTGGCTCTCTGACATACCAGCTCTCAGCTTGAAACCTGCTGAAGTTTTGCTCCTGCTTTAGTAACCTGCAGAGTTTTGCAAAGGACATACTATTTTAAAGTGTTTAAGGCATTATGTCAAACTTCTGCACAGTCTCTTCTAAAGCAGAGTTTCTATTAAAAGAGAAACACCCATCCAAATAAAGTTAATCCCACTTCCATCTTTCAAATAAGTAATTTAAAATCCTAGCATCTATCAGTAGGTTATATTGTTTGTTTTCCTAATATCCATCAGTAGTTTATATCGTTTAAGAAAAACAAATGCTGTCATTGTTTCTAGACAAAAGAATATGCCACTCATAGCAGATCAGCAGTAGATACTAAAGTTCTAGGGCTCTTGGGGCTTGATCTTCAAAAAAACCCTCCTTTCTGTTTTACTGAGTATTGAAATATAAGTTGTGTGTTTTAATAGTTCAGTGGAGACAGTCATATATTAATGAGACTGCTTCAGGGTGGCATTGCTTGAAAGTGGTCGTGATACCTTTTATTATCCTTTTATTTTTTGCTTGATTTCTTCCTACACCTTCAATAGAATTTGTTAGAAATGTATTTAATTTATTTAGTTAAGAAAAATATATATATATATCTGTAGTACATAAAGCATCAGGCAGGTGGTGATTGTAAGAAAATCTGCTGCATCATATCAAATATATTTTAATCAATGCAAATCATAAAGGGGATATGTATAATGAAGTTAAGTAAAAAAACTTATTAAGAAAGCAAATGCTATCAGTTAAAGAGTGTTGCAGTCAAGTTTCATGGTGAGATTAATGCATTTTCAACTTAGTAAAAAATGAAAGTTCAGTTATTAAATCTGTTTTCTTAAAAACAACTTTATAGAAAGGCTGAACTCACTTTTCTTTAGTTAATGTACCTTCCCGAATTACCAATTACAGACTTCTTAAGAACCACTCCCAATTTTATACACAGTGAAAAAGAATGATCTGTCTTTTTTGGCAGTAATGTAGTTGTCATCATCTTTTTTAAGCATGTTTGACATGTTCACAAGAGGGTACAGGTGACTGCAAATTTTGAAGCTCTTTTCAGATATCTTTTCACATCTTTTCAAGATAAAAGTGGGTTTTGTCCTCTCTTAGGTCTGTGATTAAAAAAAAAATTCCTGCTTTGTATAGATCTCTTCTTTGAAAATAAGTTTGATTCCCAGAGTATCTAGCGTTAACTTCTGAAAAAGCATCTATATGAAGAAATTTATTTTAAGAAAACAAAGAGAAAAGCAGTTGTAGAACCACTTCAGAGGACACACTGGATAAAAATGACTGGGAATAACTAAACTCTGCTAGAGGGAGCTCTGCAGCTACATATTTACTCAAAGAAGTGAACTTTACAATAATTTGCAATCTACCTACTGTTGTAGACAAAGTTAGTTGAAAGTTGGAGCTAGCAGCTTAAATATTAATAATAGCTAGAGCAGACAAAGCTAGCAGCTTAAACATTAATAGCTAGAGTAGACAAAGCCTATAGATCATAGCATATGAACTGTAACAACCACATTACAACATGCCAAATAACTAACTACAGAATCAGCCAAAACCAACCTAAGAGGATGTGATACTGTGTAAGAAGATGACCACTTAGCAACTGCTTAGTAATGAAACAGCAAACAAATCAAACCAATAAAAAAGCAAGAAGACCCCAGACCTTAATATTACTATTGGTCCTAACTATCGCATGACGGGTGGGGAACTTAGATTGTAAGGGTATAATTGTCCAGGGATCTTTTTGTTCAGGGTCCCTCTTCAGAGGCACCTAGCTGGAGCTGTAACGCTATTAAGAAAAAGGACTTTAATCTCTTTTCGGCTTATTGATTCAGGAGAAACGGGGAGTCAAGCCCTGTTATGGTGGCTGGCGTGCATAATTTCCATAACACTACACAGAATTATGATAAATTAACATGAACTTGAAATGGCCTACATATACTGTATGTCATCCAAAGCACAACATCTAGGTTACTGATGATCTGTAAAACATTAGTTTTTGATTTGAACGTTTTTTGTTGTTGTTGTTTTTTTAATCAAATTAGAGTCTGCTTTTAACAGCAGTATCTTTAAATGGTAGTTCTGTTATGGATGCAAGAGCATGAATAATGTTATATGATCAGCAATAAATTTTATTTCCTATTTTCAAACCTAAAAGTAGACAGAAAACATGCTTTTGTACAAGAAATGCAGTGAAAATCCTGATCCTGTGTTAGGCAAAACATCCACTGTTTTTAGGGTACAACCAGAAAAAACATAGGAGCTCTGAAAAAGTTACAATTTCAACTCATGTGGTTTAAGCTGATCAAGAATTCAACTCCTTGTCTCGATTAGGCCCATAAATTACAGTCACATTATCTTGGTTTACTTGATCTGCTTGTTCCTCAGTAGGTAAGTCTACCTTCTTACCCACTCTTTGCTACCTCCATACAACTGTGCTGCCACGACTTCTCAGCATCTGCTTTGCATTAGCATGTCATGGCATTGCTAGTAGTTAAGGCAGCATGAAATTCCCTTGTGTGGAACAGCCCCAGTGCAAAACCTGTGCAGAGCAAGAGGATATTCTGACATTTTACCTGTGCTAAATGTTTTAGCCACTGTAACTGTGTTGCTAGCAGAACTGAAATGTACGAGTTAAGGCCTGTTTCAGTGGACTGTACACTACACTGCAGCACTGTGCACAGAGATGGCCTCTAAATGAGGGAAAGTACAAAGTTAAGGAGCGTGTGGTGAGAGAAGAAACAAGAGTTTCTTTATTAGTGCTTTTGCTTTAATAAAAACATTTTATTTATTGATCATTGCAGAGACAGAGTTTACGTTATTACTGACTTCTGGCTTTATCTTCCTCCCATGTACATCTTACTGAGCAGAAGATAGAGCTCAGTGTTAAAAAAACAGGGAAGAAAAGCTGACTATTACAAGATAGTAGTGACATGCTTCAGCTTCTTATGCTATGCTTACAAGAAAGCTTTAGTGTAAAACTTCATTAAATACAAGTTAGCAAGTGGTTCCAAGAGGAGCTTGTTCCCATGAATAAGAGAGCATATAAACAGTTATAAAGTAAATAAAAATACAGTGTAATTGAATTTTTTCCCCCTTAAAATGGCAGAATACAGACATTCTAATTTAGAAATTATTTAAATAGTGTATTTTTGCAAAGAATTTGTTGTTAAAAATATCACAGAAAAAGATCAAAATAACCAGCTAAAACAATGGCCTCTTGAGTCCAAGCATCTTAACAGATGGTTTCTGTTAAACTTCTATTGCTTCTTCAAAAAGAATTGTTTTAATGTCTACTACAGGTTTTTTTTTTATTATTATTATTATTATTTTGAGAACATACCTACAGTATTTTAGACGTATAATATAAGGGCAAAAGTATGCCAAAAATCTGACAGAAGCATTTCTAGCAGGCTTAACTTCTCTTTTTTTCAGCTGCTGATTCAGGTCACGTTTTCATTTACTTTCTGCTACTGTTGGACTTGATGAACAATTCTGTTCAACAGGAGGCTCTTTTACCATGGTTTAGTTTTTTTCAGTGTTTCCTCATGCTTTTCTTCATCGACAGCACATCTGAAGAAAAAGTGCTTAATAATATTTTGTTTCCTTGGCTTTAAAGAAGCACAACTCTTTAGGACTTACAAGAAGGCATCCAGCAACCTGTATGGAAATTTGTGGACATAGAGTTTGGTCCTGATCCCAGACAAGAAAATTCTCATGACTTTAAATCTTTTGTAAGCATAAGAGCTAACTATGTAACATACTTATCTTGTGTTATTTCATAGGAAATGCATTCCAAAATGACTAGGTGATGTAAGTCAGTATCGGTACGTTGTATTCCAGGATGGTATACCGTTTCTTCTTCTAGAGTAAATGTCATGCAAAAGCAAAGACACAGAAATATGACAGAGTTTGCTATATTCAAAAGACTAGTGAAAACGTGGGGGGTGAGGTGGGGGCAGGGGGGTGTGCAAATTTAGCAGACGCAGCACTCTCTGATTTCAGCTGTTTTCCAGTTAGAGTGAAATTAAGAATGATAGTGAGAGATTCCTAGTATCTCTGAGTAGCGTACATTCCAGGTATTAGCTGGAATAAACTGTATATAAACTTCCTCAAGGTGTATGTGATAGGGTGCTTTCTGCCTCCCTATGATTTCTCATATCTTTCAGATTCAGCATTAGGAAACATTATGGTGATTTGTTATTCTCCTTAGCAGATTCTTTAGTCATAAGCCAAAGAGTTACGCTTATCCACATGGGCATTTTATTAACCTGTGACAGCTATAAGACCTGGTTCTTCCAAATGGCCTTAAATTTCAATTGTTTGTAGAATTGGTGGATACAATCTTTTTAGTAAACCTCTCTCTCAATTTAATAGCCAACAAACAAACAGAACTTCTAAAAATACAAGACTGTAGACTACAATTTTTAAATAAACAATCAGAGCATAGTAGTTCCACAGAGAGCACAAAATTTACTACCAAAAAAAATATTCACCTGTTTCTATAATGATCTCACCTAATCTAATCTAACTGAAAGCAAATATAATGATCTCACCAAATGTCTGCCTCGAAAAATACCGTAGTTACTACTAACATTACCTTTCTTGGAAATACTACATGGTGCTCATGTGAAAGGAACCCAAACTGAACTTCACTGGCAACTATTTTTCTAGTTTTCCCAACTTCAGGGTTATGCAATCAAGAACAGGGAATAAATGTGCTAATACAGTGCACGCATATTTTCATAAGCCACCCTCTGGAGGGAAGTGAGGCGTTTGCTGGAGATGTCAGATTTTCAAGCTCTGTAAGGGTGGTTACAAACCTTCTCCTCATCATCACGCTTTTGTTTTCTTAAGCATTTGTGTTTTCCTCTGTGTCCTTCTAACCTACTGTCTCTGTTCCCCTCCCGCTACAAGAGGGGGCCTCAGCTATGGCTTAGTGAGGCTGCTGAGCAGTTTCATCATTTCTCCTTTGCACTCCCTAGAAACTAGTCAGAACAATCTTCCTGCTCTCCATTGCAGCATCCAGTACCAGTACCAGAGTGATTAAAGTAAGCATTTAGTACAGAATCCGATAATGCTATCCTTTAACCTGTTTGGTAGCCTTTGTCATGGGTAGAGATACACTCTCTGCCTACAACACACATGGATATAATGTGGGCATGTATTCAGTAACAAATAAATTGTGTATGGTCTGTGTTAAAGTCTAGGAACAGACACGAGCTTACAACTGTATGTGAAATTAAAATGCGGGACCACATGGCAGTCAGAGTTTTTGTGGTAGAGATATGTCTGAATTAGTTGAATAGGATCATGGCGTTGAATGATAGCACAGTAAGATCACAATTACTCTCTCTTACTCTCCACAATACAGACAAGTACAACAGTCT
The DNA here is from genome assembly GCF_947461875.1 of Haliaeetus albicilla. Taxonomy (NCBI): domain Eukaryota; kingdom Metazoa; phylum Chordata; class Aves; order Accipitriformes; family Accipitridae; genus Haliaeetus; species Haliaeetus albicilla. The sequence goes on from NC_091516.1 coordinate 38,503,371, forward strand.
GGAGGAAAGAAATAATACAAAACAAAACATAAAATCTTTGTGCTAAGGATAGGGTACTTAAAAGACAGAGCTGAAAGCCCCACAATATGACATAAAAAAATCAGTAATTAGAGTCACTCAGCTCAGCATGGGAGCTTCTTAAAATATCAGAGAAGGAATGCATAACCTTAAGCATAAAAACAAAATAGCCACAGGGTATCTTAAAAAACCATGGAAATTCAACCCTATCAAGAAAAAACAACAGAATATATGTTCTGTCAGGGACAATGCAAGACTGCATTTACAGAAGCTATCAAGACTAAAGGAACTTTAAAAGATTATTTAAAGAAAAAAAAAAACCTAATGTAAGAGTCAGGAAGCCAGAGAACTAAAATAGAAAATTAGATTGGTAGAAATAGCTAGAAATAAAATACCAGGTAGAATGAACACTTTGGAAAACTGTTGCTAACCTTCTAGCAGTAGAGATTGTTCTGCTTCTATATAGCCATGCAGATGGTAAAATTTTTCATAAGCTTCAAGAGATGCAGGACCTAGCACTATCCAAAAGCCTAGGCAATCCATGGAACAAAAATTAGGGAAGTAATACTGAAGGCAAGAAACAAAATTGTTTTACTAAACAAAATAATAAAAAAAAAGTATGGCTGACATTGAGACTATGAGCAAGATTATTTTTATGCCCACATCACAGTTCCATACTTCTACATACTTGGACATCTAGTAAGACTACCAGGGTATCTGATGGCCTCTGAGCATTTGTTTGTTTGTCTGTTTGTTTGTTTACAGTGGGTCAACTACAGTCAAATAGACTATATTTTATCTCAGTGACCAATTAATTACATTTCTATTCTGGAAGACCTTTCTCTATCCCTTCCCATGAGGGTATCATTCTTTTCACTCACTTTTACCACCTGGGAACTAATACTGCGTTATATTTCACCGGAGTTCTCTTAAATTAAAATCTTAGTTCTCAGTTTTACGGCAGCAAGTGACTAGAATGGGTTATAATATGCTTCTAGATCAGCCACCTTCACATGTCAATGTATATGTGAATTCTGGCACTTGCTGGTGTCTTTTCAAACAAATTTGTGTAGGAGAAACATGGGTTTGGGCTTTTGCCTTTTTTTTTTTTAACATATTATTTGTTTCAAATGAGTTCTTAAAGCAGAAATGACATTATTTTACCTTGGAGATTTATTATCTCAATTTCCCATACCAAAGTTATTTTGCTTTATGCAGTGGTTTTGCTTTTTGTTTGGTGACAATAACTGCTGACATTTTTCAACTTTAGGTGATGTGAACTGATTAGAAAGATTCAGTTTTCATGTAATCAACAACAAGATAGAATCAGCAGTGAACATGATGTGTTTGTTCACAGTCTGAGGAGAGGCATACCAAGAAGTTTGTGTTTTTCTGAGTAAGAACTGAGGATTCCAGCTGTGGGGTGCCAGGAACAATCTAGAGGTATGGCTTAATTGCACAGAAAGATATCTGTGTGAATTGCCATTTTTTCCCTTCAATCATAACAAGTTTTTGAATTTGTGCCATGAAAGTTAGAGTGAACTCAGTGTCCAGTTTTGTTCTGGACATATATTTGAAGCTTGCCTTAGATCATGTTCAACAAAAACAAGGATACCAGGAACAATTTAAAATCCACTGAGATCATGAATATTTTTCCCCCAGGCACACCCCCAAATACAATACTTTCAGTAGGTTTTAGTAAATGATTGTGAAAGGCATCTGGACCAGACAGATACACACACAGAGAGAGAAAGAAAAATAGCATCCTACTACTAGCATTCAGTTGAGAGGAAGAAATGGGATCTTCACCTTTGAGCATGTAGAGGAATTTGTAATATGTTGAGAGGATCCATGCATTAATGGACTGATAGACAGAGACACCAAAGACAACCTAGGTAATAGGTTTGAAATGCAGCTCCTGGGGGGTTACCAAGAGCAGAGAGTCCTGCTCTGTGTTCCTCTGGTCCACCCAGGAATTTGGGAATGCTGCCCAAGCCTATGGACAAACCCACAGGCCTGTCAGTAAAAGGAGTGTCCGTACTGCGTGTGGATACACCTGCACACAAACACAGTGTCTGGGTTCCCCTTCATCAACTGATTAATGTGTTGGATAATTAAAATTAATGAGGATGACTTGGGGTTCCCACGGAGGAAAAATCAGAGCAATATCAGGCAAGAAATTGTAACAGAAAGCTGTAAGGAGGAAGAGTCAGATGGAGATTTGTCTTCTCTGGCAAAGAGAAGAGGGCTCCCTGGACAGTATGAGGAGTGAGTAAGGGAACAGGAAGAAAAAGGAAGAAACAGTCATTACAGTAAAAAAGAGAAAAATTGTAATAATGACTGAGGCAAGCAGACCTAATACTAGAAGATGTCAAATAAATGAAAGTCAAGTAAAATGCACTGGAACAACTGGGTTTGCTCCAAGAGGAGATATGCACAGCAACAAAGACAGGCACTGGAAAGCATGCTTAATGGCAAACCTGCTCATGCAACAGTAGGACTGCATGTAGGCTCCTCTGTAGAATCCCATACAGAAAGGATGAGAGGGTCCCTGAGCATTATACTTGAAAATTTATGTCAAAGGACTAGGGCCTTTAGTCTCACTATAGGCACAGCAAAGACAGGACATTGATCATTTGTAACCCAAACAAGAGGCACATCAGGGATCAGAAGGCACGAAATATATCAGTTTTCTTTGTCAGTTCTGCCAGGATTATCCTAGTAATGATTACAATTTAACATAGTCTAATTGGAGTTCCTTTTATGAAGAACAGAAATTTCTTAAGGATTTCACAGATACTGATCAGCATCTTCACAAAAGACTACAATCATCCCATAAAAATCTGGGATTTTTAACTATGAAAACCCCTTTTTTTAAAAAGACTTTGCTTCCAATTTCTCATGAATAAACAGTCAGTCTTAGCTTGACTACTGAAGACATGCTCATCTGCCATGGTAGCCCACTTCTGAGAGTAGCTGGTTTTGAGTCATATAGGAACCAATGAAATTAAGGAGATAGAAGTTTAAAAACAAAACCCAAATCAAACTTTGTTTAACATCTGGAAATGAAGTGAAAGCTGAACATTGCAGAAGTTTGTTTTCTGAGAAACACTTGCTAACAGTCCCTGTAATCCTCTCAGCTGAAAGCTCTGGGACAGAGTCCCCAGTTATAAAACCCCCTAACAGAAGGTAATACAACACCATTAGCTGTTCTGATCAGTTTTTACAAGGCTAATTCTGCTTATTTTCATTGCCCATGAACTTACCTGCAAACATGCCCTGAACAAAAGAGACAAGATGACCACTGGTGTTGTGCCTAGTAAGTTACAATGTAAAGCTGAGTAATACATACAAACACTAGTATTTTATCACCATCACAAATTGTCTTGAAAACAGTAGTAGAAGACACAGATGATTGTTCTTAGCCTATAAATAAATAAATAAATAAATTACTCTAAGTTGGATTTATCTCTGCCATGTTGGACTGTGGCTATAAAGCCTTTTGTTCAATTAGCATCAATGGCTAGAGTTTACACTCTTTACTCTCATTTATTGTAAGGTGGCAAACAAGCATTAAAGATCAGTGCAGTATTGTGCCACAAAACCTGAAACATGCAAGGATTTAGATTTTTTTGCACTGACTACATGTGCTGTCGTAGAAGGAATATCTGATAGCAAGTTGGTAATTAGAGAATTTGTCAGTGCACAAAGAAATGAGAAGTAAAGCAAGTTTTCACCAGTTTTAACTGCAAATGAAGCGCTATTTTGCTTTCTCCCAGTAATTTCATTGATCAAAAGCAACTTGTGTGTTTGGCTTATTTATCAGTTTGAAACTCCCTCAGTGCTTCTAGAGTCTCACCAAGAGATACTGTTGACCAAAACTCAAGCCAAAAAAACATTTGTCCTTTCTGAAGCCAGCCTTTTTCTTTGCAAGCCAAAAGTCAAGTCTGAGTTTTAGTGAGTTTATCCAAGTATAACAAAAATTCCTCATCATGAAACACTCAACCAACCCCAAGAGTAGACAATTACTTGGAACTAGTCACTGACTGAGATGTTACAGATGTCATGGAAAAGAAGGCTCATATATTTTTTCTTGAACAGTTGTGACATAAAACACAGTCTTTACCAGCATCTTTGTCACTGACACTCTAGTTATCTCCTGTGATACTTTAGGACATTGATATGCTAAGTCTTGAAAAGGATTATTAGCATTGCACCTATAGCTGTGAGCACATTGGTTTAACAATGACTTAATAGGCAGCAAAACAGATCTTCTTCAGAGCTATTCATAGCCAGTCTGGATCAGAAAATGGTCCAGACTGTAACAAGGAAACCCTTAATCATTATGTATTAGGGTGATTTCTAATTGCAGTTTTCTATAGAATATGGACTCTGTATACTGCGCTGTTGCTATCTCCAGTCCTGTATCAAAAGCAAGATCCAGAGGAAGACACTCTAAATACGCAAGGTCGTAACGACCTTAATTATTACTTTCATTGCTTCTCACAGAAACTGTGAAGTTTTGAAGTTGTTCTGAGGATTTGGTGTTCACATGGGTACTACAATTGCCCAAGACAGTAAATTTCTTCACACTTTATCAGCTCAAGTAGAAGTATTTTACTCAGCTAAATGAAATTATTTAAATATTTCATTTAAAATAAAATATTGCTATTTATTGAAATAAGAAATTGAAAAACTCTAAAATAAATACCTTCAGTAACCTACTGAATCAAGGAAAGTTCATCAGTCGTTTCATTTGTCCAGGATTTCACCCATGGTATGTGCCATGCAACCAGTGTTGTAAGTAGTTCTAAAAAAGGCACCATAAATTAACATCAAAATGCTATGAATATTTGATGGAAATTCAGAAAGGCTGGGTATATATCATGGTTAATAATGTAGGTTAAGTATGCAGTTGGGTTAGTGATGTTAGTGTACTTACAATGCACCACTGGTTAACAAGCAATATCTGTGTCTAACATTAAAGTGAATGTTAATGTTCAAAAACTGTACCTGAAACTATAATATTATATTAAACCACTGGACCACTACTTCCAACGAACCCAACACCACCCATTTTTGTAATGCAGCCTATGTTTGACAAATCTTGATGCAGTCAGCCTAATAAGCAGAGCAAGTGACCCAGCTGGACATTAATGTGTTCAGATTTTAATTTTGTTGTTGTAGGAGTCCAAGTGAGGTACATTACTTCTACCATGTGCAATAAAGATGTCACAGTGCAATAATCACAGAACCTACAGAATACTCACAGAATCTACAGCCTTCTGTTGGATCATGTTGTCAAGCTTACATAAACTCAGTGAAAATGCACATGACTCAAGAAATGAACTCTTCATTCCACAACGAAGGTGAGAATTTCTTACCATACTATAAAAGTTGATTAGGCTTATGTATAAGCAATTCACACATGGATTATACAAGTACTTCAGACTTCAACAGGAATTGCCCATGGGGTCTACCTGCAGGGTTGGAGCCTCAGAATGTGGCAGAGAAATGCTGAGGCATCTGCTGCATCCTTTTTTTTTTTTTTTTTTTTTCCAGAAGCTGGAAGCCATCTCAAACTGGGTTTCCATCCCCAAAACAGCAGCACCCGTCTAAGTTTACACTTTGACATCTGTGTCTTAAAAGGAAAATATTTTTAATAAATACTGCAAGTGTGACAGAAATTATGGACAGACTGTGCTGGTTTTGGCTGGGATAGAGTTAATTTTCTTCATAGTAGCTGGTATGGCGCTATGTTTTGGATTTGTGCTGAAAACAGTGTTAACACACCAATGCTTTAGTTATTGCTGAACAGTGCTTATGCAGTGTCAGGGCCTTTACTGCTGCTCACACTGCCCTGCCAGCAAGTAGGCTGGGGGTGCACAAGAATCTGGGGGGGGACACAGCTGGGACAGCTGACCCCAACTGACCAAAGGGATGTCCCATACTGCCTACTGGGGTTAAACCATAGCACAGACCTGGGAAAGATGCCAGAACCTTAAGATAACCTTAAATACACGCTTTTTTAGGGTTATGCTAGTATAAGTTCCGTGATTGAGATTGCTATACCTCCAAAACTGGTACCTTTCACATTTTGTCCTTCAACGCACACTTTCAAAAAAACTCAGCCCATTACGGGTGTTGTCCTACATTCCTGGAAGTCTGCCTGTGGCTCTTCCTTCAGACACTAAGATATCATCGATTCAGCGAGATCCTGGTGAAAATTCCTCACTCAGCCTTACTGATTTTTCTCTTTTAGATTCTGTATTTTTACACAGAGTCTTTCAGACTAGAAATTATTTCTCATCTTTTTGAAGTATCTTGTACTATGAGGAAGAAACTTTGCAAGATTATTAGCAAAGAGGAAATACAAATTCACTGACTACACTGTTTATAACAGACAAGAACAGGTATCTACATCCTGAAAAGCACAGGAATAAGAGGGTCTTAATGTAGCACTCAATCCTGTCGTCTGCTCAGCATGCCAAGTAATCTCATCCACAAATGGATTAAGAATCACCACTCATTTCAGTAGTCTATTTTCACATCACTATTCCTGTTGGAAAGTTGTTCTATAGCACCACTGATTGTTAGAAATATTTAGCTTATAGATACTGATGATTTATATCTCTTTGCTCTTGTGTCATTGTCATTATTGGCCTTAATACCTGATGTATCTATAAGGCCTTCTTATTTGGAAGAATTCTGACAAAACAGTAAAGCCTATTTATTATTCTCTTGTGAAACACTTTCTATTCAGTTTGTCAAAAAATCCCTTCTCACCACCTGTTTCACTTTGCATCTATCTTCTGTACAGGTGGGATCTTGCTCTGCATAGTAGAAAAGCAACAGTATTTCTTGTCTCTGCTGGAAAAAACTTTACTTATCAAAGCTTGAGGTATCATCTGCTGCAATCACAACAGTATCCCATCACACTCCTATGTTTAATAATCCAATAAGCTTTACACTTTTTTTTTCTGCTTCCAAAAGGTTAGCCTCCAGTTTAGAAAGGAAAACTTGATTTATAATTCACAAACATGTAGCACATGAATCACATGCACAAAAATCAGGTTCGATTTTCACTCTATATTAAAGACTTTCCTCTGAGCCCTATTATATCATAGGGGAGCAGTTTGCAGGATTCAGGAGTGAAGATTATGAAGTTTCCCTGACTTTGGGGTGGTAAATTAGTGAAATTCTGTTTCCATCTTTAACATAATAATTTCTAATTCCATACTCTCATGCCATCTCGCCATCCTGCCTTGCCCCTTGAATTCAACTTTAGCATCATTCTGGAAAGGTAAAATACTGACTAAATTTTGGCTTATGCCTCTATTGTCCTCCCTTCCAATTCTGTCTTCACTGCATAGTGCCACCACCTTGATGCTCTTTTTGTTTACATGACTAAAGAAAGTTTATTCTTGGATTCAAATTTCTGTGCAAAATCTTCCAATTCTGTTTTTGACTCCATACAAAGATGTAAATTCTGGGACTATGATACACATGAAACCAGTGTATTTGTTCAGAAGCAAATAGCCTTGATAAGGGGTTGTGTGTGAATACTCATTTATGATTATGTTTCTTATATTTCATTAAGGTGTTTAAAATGTAGAGTTACTTTATTTACATAGACAGGCATGCTGCAAAATGCTGAATATTTTTCTGAAGAGTAAACACTTTCTTTAACATAGGTGCAAGTTGACAGATAAGGTTTCTTGGTCTACAGACAATATCCTTGACTATTACTATTCATTGTGCAGACACATAAAAGAGCCAAGGGTTCTGCTTCATGATGACCCAGAGTTGGCAGTGAGCTGGGTCACTAAATCTGAACATAATCCTGCCACTATCCTGCAATGGACAGGAAAAAATATAAGCACTACTGAAGAAAATGTGTTTCAAACATGGTAGGCAAATTGTCCCTCATGTTTTTTCACTACAGTTGATAAAAGTGATCTTGTTCCTTTAGTGCTTACTGCTGAGGTCCTCTTAATAACAGCTAATGGCATTACATTAAAAAAGAAACAGCTGCTGACATATTGCCAGCTACAGGTCATTTTCACAGTGAGGATGAGACTACATATGTAAAAACCAGCCAATGCTTGTGTTAGAAGGATGGCTGGGCATGAAATTGAGACAAACACATGAACAGTCATAGAAGTGAAAGAAAAACCCGCTTCATGATGTTCAGTAATATAAATTTTCATTTTAACAGTTATTTTTAAGCAGAGAGTCAAGTATGTGGGGGTGTAAGACAGATGACGTAGAGATGGTAGTGATGGAAATCTGAATCCTGAGTTACCATGGCTTTATTCCTGGAGCACTAATAGTTGTGCTACCTATGGCCCTTTCATATCTCAATAAAACCTGGACTTATATTCACTCACCAGTTCTACCGATACAGAAAAAAATATTCTTTAAGAGCTTACAGCTCATTAGGAATATTTTGGTACTCTTCCCTTAGATCGAATAACTCATTCATATATGTAATTGTGAACTAGTCAGGTATTGTAATTACTACTTAGCCTAGACTATGAAAGTTGAATTTAGATGCAAATACATTGTCAGTCACCCTTCATGGCTTTTAAAATCCTTTTGAAAATGTGATTTATTAGATTTAGCAGTACAATTAAATTTATTTATTAAATTTTACAATTTATTCACGGATTTGTATTTACAAGTTTGGAAATTTTAATTAATTTGCCAGCATTTCCAAGCTCACATGCACAACATTTTGGATGAAAATAATTCCACTGAAGTTTAACTACTTGATTCTTTCTACATAGTATTCTTCATCATAAAACCATTACTTTAACTGGTATGGAACCAGTAAAATTGATCCCCAATAAAAAATAATTTTCCCACCTTTTTCTGATATGTGCTATTTATCCACAGCCTCTTTTTCCAGTTTGGAAAATGATTTGTATTTTGAAGTAGATATGATGAAAATTGGTTCTTTAGAATTCCCTCTAGAGATTCAGTCTGGAGACAAGACCACCAGCAGGATGTGTCTGCCTTCTGGGAAAACAAAACCAGTAGACTTCTTGGTATTTTCTTGAACAATCCTCCTTTCAACATCGATAGCAGTTTAGATCAAGTAAGAATCACAATATTTGACCCAATATATCTTGCTAGTTTCCCTTTTTTTTTTTTTTTAATGGAAACAGAGAGTGAGACAGGTAGCTGGGGATTTGCATCTCCTGCTTACACTGCACTTCTGTGTGGGGATAGGATTTTCGGGGAATATTGATAGGTGTCATACACTGTCCAAAAAAGATACTCCCTTGGCCAACCTTGAGGAAAAGGTAAGTATTCAAATAGTAGGGAAAAGCTAGCAATAGGGATGATCTAATAGAGGAGTTCATCATGGAAGCTCAGGCAGTTTTCTAAACCAACACCCTTTTTCAGTTTGGACACAAGTAGTAATGGATATCTTCTAAGTTAACTGTGAGCATCTAAAGCTGTGTGGGCTAAAGTACAGCTCACAAGGTTTGTTGAAGCCAAGGTCAGCAGACGCTCCCAAAAATACTAAATGAAATTTTGGGTTTGGGTCCCAATAGATTTACAAGGTTAGAAAGGTTTTTTTGTATTGCTTTTTTTTCTTAGAAGCTAATGAGCTCTTCAAAGACAAAAATCTGTTTATTCCCATTGGCAACTAATAACCCCAATGAAATAGATATGTGTTTTCCATTGGGGTTTATACCATTTGCTCTAGCATTTATATTACTGGCTTGTACAAAGGAAAGAAATAGTAGCTTGAGCTCATAATATGTTGGGCAAAATATCAAGAAGATTAGACCACATGGTAGAGCAAAGTCTGATGGAAAACATACATTTACTGCAGAGAAATAGTTATGCCAGAATCTAAGAAATTCTACTGCAAAACAGTGTCTGCCTTGTATCGTGGTCTCTTACTCCCTCTCCCTCTATAAGATTTTCTTAGCAGGAAACTGGGCCTTAGCAAAAAGGATCCGAATAGCAGATTACTTCAAAAAGGATTAAGAGAGTTAGTGTAGGAATAGAGAAGGGGAAAGATGGAAACAGAGAAAACCTAGACCAATTTTTATTAGCAAAAATATTTTTATCTTTTTCTGTTCCATAAAGTGATGGCTGCCACAAATACTAAGCAAACTACAGATGTTGAAGGAGACCATCAAATGTACTTTACAATGTTTATGATATTTATTATTATGACCTCATTTGAGATTGAGTGTAATAGTAATTATGGTCTGCAGCTGCTAGTCCACTGACAGCCTCCATCACTTCCATAGGGAATAAGGAAAATGCTCCCACTACATCACGTCCATGAAAAACAAGCTACATGTTAGACAAATTGTTCCTTCACACATTGCAAGGCTGCTGACTTCCTCTACCCTTCTCAGCAAATAGTCATAACCCAAAACACAGCTGCTCTCTACAAGGCTGAGCAGCTCAACATCTGCCTCTTTCACCCTAGCCAGAACTGCATTGATGGCACCACTTTTTTCGCCTCAGGGAGCACACTGCAGGGGAGGCTGTGCTCATGGTGAGCATGGCTGTGGAGGACACAGCCCTACTTTCAACGTTTGCTATGCCGGCTTCAGCACCTGTGCACTGTAGAACTCACCCAAACAAGCACTGCTTCACCCCATGCACTGTCTCCCTCTTAAATACATATTGGTACACTGGGTCATACGCTGTTTCCTGCTGACAGAGAAACATGCTGGGAACAGTTAAGCCCATCCTAAAGCCTTAATGATTTGAATGTTTGCTTTGGATCTTATTTGTTCAAAGCTTGCAGCAATGATAGTAGCAGTTAGTTATGGTTCTTCCACTGACATGCCTTCTTCCATTTTTGTTGTACCAAGATATAGACAGAAGTGCATTTTTCTGCCCTGAAACTAAGAAAAGTCACTAGTCATTCTGCCTTTCAGACTGCACTGGGGTGTAACTCTAAAAGTAGGGCCACTTTCCTGTTGCAGACTTTACCTCCTGAATATATTCTCCAGTTGTAGCAAAGTCACACTTTGTAGGTGGGATCATCTGCCTCAGAGTTACTTTAGTGAAATATTTATTGATCTCTGAAGATGCTACCACAAGTACTGACCCTGTTGTTTAGGATCATAGAATCACCATAGAATGGTTTGGGTTGGAAGGGACCTTGAAGATCATCTAGTTCCAACCCGCCCTGCCATGTGCGGGGACACCTTCCACTAGACCAGGTTGCTCAAAGCCCCATCCAACCTGGCCTTGAACACTTCCAGGGATGGGGCATCTGCAGCCTCTCTGGGAAACCTGTTCCAGTGCCTCACCACCCTCATAGTGAAGAATGTCTTCCTGATATCTAATCTAAATCTACCCTCTTTCAGTTGAAAGCCATTACCCTTTGTCCTGTTACCATATGCCCTTGTAAAAAGTCCTTCTCTGGCTTTCTTGCAGGCCCCCTTTTAGGTACTGGAAGGCTGCTATAAGGTCTCCCTGGTGGCTTCTCTTTTCCAGGCTGAGCAACCCCAACTCCCTTAGCCTGTCTTCATAGGAGATGTGCTCCAGCCCTCTGATCATCTTTGTGGCCCTCCTCTGGACTTACTCCAACATGTCCGTGTCTTTCTTATGTTGGGGGCCCCAAGCTGGACACAGTACTCCAGGTGAGGTCTCAGAAGACCAGAGTAGAGGGGGAGAAACACCTCCCTTGACCTGCTAGCCACACTTCTTCTGATGCAGCACAGGATACAGTTGGCTTTCTGGGCTGCAAACACACATTGCTGGATCATGTTGAGCTTCTCATCAACCAACATCCCCAAGTCCCTCTCCTCAGGGCTGCTCCCAGTCCACTCATTGCCCAGCCTGTATTTCTACTTGGGGTTGCCCTGACCCATGTGCAGGACCTTGCACTTGGTCTTGTTGCACTTCTTGAAATTCTCATTGCTCACTTCTCAAGCCTGTCAAGGTCCCTCTGGATGGCATCCCTTCCCTCCAGCATGTTGACCACACCACATAGCTCAGTGTCCTCGGCAAACTTGCTGAGGGTGCACTCAATCCCACTGTTCTTGTTCCCAACAAAGATGTTAAACAGTGCCGGTCCCAATACTGACCCCTGAGGAATGCCACTCATCACTGCCATCCATTCAGACATCCAGCTGTTGACTGCAACCCTTTGAGTGTGACCATCCAGCCAATTCCTTATCCACTGAGTGGTCCATCTGTCAAATCCATGTCTCTCCAATTTAGACACAAGAGCGTCATGTGGGGCAGTGACAAATGCTTTGTACAAGTCCAGGTAGATGACATCCGTTGCTCTTCCCTTATCCACCAATGCTGTAACTCCATCGTAGAAGGCCACCAGATTTGTCTGGCACAGTTTGCCCTTAGTGAAGTCATGTCAGCTGTCACCAATCACCTCCTTACTTTCCATGTGCCCTAGCATAATTTCCAGGAGGGTCTGCTCCCTGATCTTGCCAGGCACAGAGATGAGACTGACTGGCCTGTAGTTCCCCAGGTCTTGTTTTTCCCCCTCTTTAAAAATGGGGTTTATGTTTCCCTTTTTCCAGTCAGTGGGAACTTTCCTGGACTGGCACGACTTCTCAAATATGATGGATAGTGCTTAGCCACTTCATCTGCCAGCTCCCTCAGGACCCACAGATGCACTTCATCAGGTCCCATGGACCTGTGCACCTTCAGGTTCCTTGGATGGTCTTGAATCTGACCTTCACCTATGGTGGGTGGTTCTTCATTCTCCCAGTCCCTGCCTTTGCCTTCTGTGACTTGGGTGGTGTGGCTGGAGCACTTGCCTGTGAAGATTGAGGCAAAAAAAGTCATTGAGTACCTCAGCCCTCTCCATGTCCCGGGTAACCAGGTCTCCTGTTTCCTTCTAGAGAGGGCTTTTATTTTCCCGAGTCTTCCCTTTATCACTGATGTACCTATAGAAGCTTTTCTTGTTGCCCCTGACGTCCCTGGCCAGACTTAATTCTATCAGAGCTTGACCTTTCCTAACCTGATCCCTGGCTGCTCAGACAATTTCTCTGTTTATTTTTCCCAGGCTACCTGTCCTTGTTTCCACCCTCTGTGGGCTTGCTTTTTGTGTTTGAGTTGTCCAGGAGCTCCTAGTTCGTCCATGCATGCCTCCTGGCATTTTTGCCTGACTCTCTTTGCTGGGATGCATCGCTCCTGAGCTTGGAGGAGGTGATCCCTGAATATTAACCATCTTTCTTGGGCCCCTCTTCCCTCCAGGGCTTTATCCCATGGTACTCTACCAAGCAGATCCCTGAAGAGGCCAAAGCCTGCTCTCCTGAAGTCCAGGGTGGTGAGCCTGCTGTGTGCCCTCCTCCCTGCCCTAAGGATCTTGAGCTTCACCATTTTGTGGTCACTGCAGCCAAGGCTGCCTTTGAGCTTCACATTCCCCACCAGCCCCTCCTTGTTGGTGAGCACAGGGTCCAGCACAGCACCTCTCCTTGTTGGCTTCTCCATTACTTGGAGAAGGAAGTTGTCATCAATGCATTCCAGGAACCTCCTGGATTGCTTATGCCCTGCCGTGTTGTCCCTCCAACAGTTATCGGGGTGGTTGAAGTCCCTCATGAGGACCAGGGCTTGTGAACATGAGGCTGCTCCTGTCTGTCTACAGAGGGCCTCATCTGCTTGGTCTTCCTGGTCGGGTGGCCTGTAGCAGACCCCCAGTATAAGTAATGTCACCTGTCCCTGCCCTTCCTTTGATCCTGACCCATAAGCTCTCGGTCAGCTCCTCATCTATCCCCAGACAGAGCTCCATACACTCCAGCTGGTCACTGACATAGAGGGTGACACCTCATCCTCCTCTCCCCTGCCTGTCCTTCCTAAAGAGCCTGTAGCCTTCCATTCCACACTCCAGTCGTAGGACCAATCCCATCATGTCTCCATGATGCCAATAAAATTATAGCCCTTCAGGCATGTGCATGTCTCTAAGTCCTCTTGTTTATTCCCTGCACTATGTGCATTTGTGTAGAGGCATTTAAGTTGGGCCCCTGATGAAGCTGACTTGTAGCATCTTCATCTTTTTCTTCATCTTTGGGTTCTTCTGAGCACAGTGTCAGCAAAACACAAGCATCTCCTAGAATGGTTAAGATGCAGACAGCTACTGAAATTTTAACCTTTTAAGTGCTGACTAAACAGATGTCAATACTCTCCTGTCAGCTCCTGAGTTCTTCCAACTTCCTTCTGGCTCTCACCATCACGGCAGCTTTCCCTTCCTGCCCTACAGGACTGGTCTATCTCCCACAGCTTTTTTTAACCAAGAGGTCATTCCCTTGCAGCCATTTTCCCCACCTAGTTCAAGCCCTGTCTCCAGTTCTGTCCTCACCCCTATGTCTTCCTCAGCTCCCATGTCCTTATTATTCATATTCAGCTGTAAGGGTGTTGGAATAGGAAGGAAAACTCATGTATGGCACTGGAAAAGTGAGGCTGTGGTGAAAAAATATGTATATTGAAAAGTTCCTTGTATGTACAGACATTTGTATGAAGTTCTTCAACAGCGTTATGCTCTTTCATACTTGCCAAAAACCAGGGGGGGTTCATTCTTAGCAGCCAAGCAGACCATAAGAGTATGAAGAGATTTTAAAATTAAAAAAAAAAAAAAAAAAGAAAGAAAGAAAAACCCTGCTGCAAAACAACTTCTTGGGTTTTTTTTTTCCATTTGGAAATGAAAAAAAACATGTAAAACATGCTGCTATGAAACCAAAACAATACATGCAAGGTTAATTTCAAGCATATATAAACTTTTTACAAGATGTGTGTATAACATGGAAATGATTAATGACAGTCATTGTGTAGCTTTATTGTTAAGTAAGAGTTACCAGACAAGCTAATCTAATTTTTCTGACATGAACAAAATAAACACCAGCATAGCATAATATGTCCATTTGAGCATTTACTACATGCTAAACATTTTATTTCTGCTTTACTCGAAATAGAATTACCACTTACAATGCTAGATGCCATGCTAAACCACAAACAACTTCCCTTTTTAAATCTTCACTGTTTTCTTATGCTTCTTTAGAAAATTCATAGGATAAATGCTGGTGTATCTGCTGATTTCATTGTGCTGAATCACACCATGTCATAAGAATTGGATTTGGCATATGCTTGAGGTAAAGAAACTCTAAACTCTTTAATTGTTTAGAGCTGCAACACAGCACAGAGCATGATGGGGAAATGTAAAGGGTACGCTGCTCTGTAATAAGTCTCAAGACTTTCAAGCACATGTAAGCAAGTAGGCATCTGTCAGCCTAAAATTTCAAAAGTGCTAGCTTGCAACAACAGCAAATGGGTTTATCTATGGGACTAGTCCCAGGTCCAGTGAAGGTAACAGGAATCTTTTAGTTTACTTGTGCTCTGTCTTCATGATAATTTTATTGCTTTGTACATTTTCAGTTGTTCAAATATTGACTGATTAAGCTTCACCTTATCTGCAGGAGGTGCATTCCTCCACGGACATCTCTCTTTCAGAATCATGAGACTGAAGCTGTTTACACTTATGTTGTGTTTGGATCTTCAGGTCCCAGAGTGCCCCTAAAGGTCCCAAAGATCCCAAAGCTCCCAGCCCAGCCACCTTGCAGTCCCATTTCCCTTGCCAGCAGGATGAACCCAAGCCAAGTTCAAGCTACTAAAAATCCTTGTGCAAGGTGACTTCAGGGACCTTCCCAGAAGAATGGCAAGCCTTACTTATCTGCCAGCTATCTGTTGTAGAGTGCCACTACAAGAAGGAAATGGAGGATGCTGAGCCCCATCCCTGTGCTGGGGTAGGTGAGAAACCTGGCACATGGTCCGTCACATGCCCTCTTCCATCTTCGTGCCTCTCTCATCATCTTCTCTTGTTATTCCGTGCATCAGCCTGCTTCATAATGCTATATCATGCTCCAGTTATCTGCTCCTTTGTCAGCTTTTTGGAGATATCTAGAAATCCTGGCCCATATTATACCTAATCTCATCTGTGAACAACTCCTACCATCTTCATGATTTAGGTACAAAACCAGATCTGGGAGCTTCTGTGAGATGTATAGATCTAAAAACAAATTAGCGCTAACCACCCTCATGGTTCTTTACTTCAGCTTGATGTGAGGAGTAGCCTGGTGTCTAGCAGCACGAACATGCATGAGGAGGCTATTACAAACAGCCCTCAGCAGATGCTCCCAGAACACAAACATTAAACAGACTGCAGCTCGAGCCTGCCACGGAGGAGACAGCACATGTTACTCTTTAGTGTCAATACCTGTGGGTTGGAAAAGACATTTATGGATCAGTAAATTCAAAACGTTTGGTGTATTTTAAATGGCATGGGACACTCATTCAGGAAAGAGAGAGAGAAATTAAATAGCAATTAAATAAGCGAGACAAAGAGGTGGCCGTATTGTTTTTGAGCTGGACGATATCTACATGTGTTTCCCTTTTGTGCAAGTCTGGCTGGAGAAATTATCTTCAAATTCAATTAAATGTGACAGTAGCTATATTTTATTTTTAGATATGATGCTTTAGGTAAAGCCTGCATAATCCTAAACAAAAAACAATCTAATCATGATTGTCTGTTCCCTCTTTTTAAAATCCCTGAATTTTATTTTCCTAAGAAATTCAATCCCCTTCATAGGTCTTCAAATTTTTTTTCCCAAATTGCAGAATTTACATTCACCCAGCTGCAGAACAGCACCAAGGTCCAGTGACATATAAAAAGCAAGAACACTCAGAAGTTAAAGCTCATGTTCTCAACTATTCAGTTACTCCTGAGGAAATGGAGTAAACCTGTTTCACAAACTTAAACATAATCTGAAAAAGTGACAGTGTGGTCAGTATATTCTAAAAATGATTGTGTTTATAGATACAATAAACACTTTATATAAAAATACATTCATTTGCTGTGTTATGCCTGAAAAAGTTCACTTCGTCTTTAATAGCGATCTGTTTGTGCCCAAAGGATTTTGTGAAGGGTTTTTTGTTTTTCAGTAAAAGTTTCCACAGTATTGTCAAGGGTGACATACAGCATAGATGCTTATCATGAATGCAACAAGTAAAATGTCATTACTGCAGTATTTATAAGCTGGTTGCATTTCATAAAAGAGCCACACAGAGTGGAAACAACTGGGAAGACAACTGGTAACTGGGAAGCAAGACAAGATTCCTTAATAAAGAAGCTCTCATTCTGGGAATAGCCACATCTCACGAAGTTGTGAGTACATATTGTTGTTCCCCTGCTGTCAGGGGAGATAAGCACAGAAGCAGAACAAACCAATTCAGTCCAGACAGTCCAAGACAGAGCAATACCAAAACCCAGTAGTAGCACAACTGAATTTTTTAAGTCAGATTTTTATAGGGCACAACATTGCTGATAGTTGCAGGAAGGCTACTCTGAGGAGCAGCATTTACCAACAGTTTATGAGGATTATTATGGACACAGCTCTGTTGGTGATATTGTGCTAATGTAGTAGACTTTTAGACTCTGCTAAACACAAATAATATGGCATATTATGTGTAGTTAAGGCAGGGTGTTTGAATGCAGAGCACTGCATAAAGCATATCAGATACTTTTGACATATCTGTGATGTGTCTCAGTGGCTTGGATCTGTGGATTCCCCCTCAGGCACAGACACTACTTTTGCTACAGATCTTTAAGGGATCTCTTTACTTTGATAGAGACATTTGTACTAACATGCTATCACTGTTATTTAAGATGTTATTGTGCAAATTGGCAGGTTCCTGTTGCCCCTTCTCTTCAATTTTGCAGGATGCTGGGATGATAAGACCTATCTCTCCTCAGTTTCTGTCTGCCAAATTTTGGGGACCCCACTACAAGCTATTACTGTTGTTTTCCCCTGTAAGATATGTAGTAGATTTTTCTGTATGGGAAAGACCTTCAGATACTGTACTATATCGATTATTCTGTTTGGCCTTTTTTGTTTCTTTGTGCCTCTGCAATTCCTCATTTCCTCTGGCATCAGTTTTAAATATTACCGGCTCACTGCATCCAGTTTTCTATTAAATATGACAGCCATACTTGGTTGATGCCAAAATATAGTTTGATAGTGCAAAGTATGAATGACTCCACATGACTTTTCTAAAGCTACTTTGCTTCTCTGAGATAGTTTTCTTGTTGGACTGGGATGAGTGAAGTACCTGGAGTCACTTTCATTGGTCTGTGCATTATACATTGCTGCTATGTTAGATATACCACATCTTGAAAAAGAGAGTGCAAAATCATCTCTGTTTTCTAGCAAACTTACCTTTGGAAAATTAGATTTATGGGCTTTTGGGGAAGCTCTAGGGACTGTAGGTTTACTGTGTGTGTAGACCGTAGAGTTGCTTTGGGTATGGCTCCCACCTACCCCCAGTCAATGTACCAGTTTTTGTCTGCTTAGATTTGGGGCTTGTCAGTTTTTCCTCAGACTGCAAAACCAGATTATTTTGTTTGATTTTTCCCTTCATTTACGGCATATACAGGAAACTATGACAGTTTCTTCTAAATATTTTGCCAAATATTATTTATGGATGTTCTAGAATTTTCTCCTTCTTCCTGTTTTTGGCCAGTCTCTCTCGGCCTTATAAAGGTCCAGGCCAGCCCAAAGTTACAATCTGTAACTGAATTGCAGGTGAAGAATCAGATTCTTCCATAATTTTACTTGTCTTTTGTATTTTTACACACTGTGTCTTCCTTTTCTATAGAAGGCAGTGTTAGCAGATAATGCAAATACCTACCTACATCTTCCTGTTGCAACAGACAACTACTGAACACAATAAATCTTTTAGTACAAGACAGTTCAAAAAATAAAGCCACCGTCTGAAAATCTGGGTTTCTACTGGTACCCATTTATTTGTACAGAATGAGGTATTCCTCAGCAATCTGATTTACAGGATCTGCATCCTCCAGTATCTCAGTTCCACTGGCATTGCATCTACATATGAGAAGCATCCACAGCAAGTAATATTATCCTCTGAAATAAAAAGTTTCTAAAAAATCATTGCAACGTCTCTGAGTATACAGTATATTTTCTAAGAATCTATACCCATTATTTGCAAATCAATCTTAATTTAAAACATGTCATTTTAGTAAAGCAGTGTTTAAGGTCATTTGGGAGGGATCTAGATTATTTCAAAAGAGAGAGAAATGTCAGATAAACTTTTTTGTGATCTCACTTCCCCCAAATTTCCAACATCATGTCTAACAAGAGTTAAAAAGCAATGGAATTTTGTAGCCTACCATGAAAAAAAATTAAGTTTAATTAGGTTAATTCTATATCACTTAGGTAGCAGATATCATGACTTCTGTATGGAAACAAGGCAGTTATTCATCTTGTTCATAGATGAGTCTCTGGCTATAGTTGTAGAAAATACTCATTTTAGGGATACACAACTAAGCTGCTTGAGCAACCTAAATTCTTCGCTGTAATTGTGACTGTGTTACATGGGTTTTAGCTAGCAAATAATCTTGTTCTTTTGCACTCTCAACCAATACAAGCCATGCCACGTTAGCATGGCATCATTCCTAAAATAATATACACTGCTTCACAGCAGGGCTTACTAACTTGGGCTCTGTGATGTTCTAATGGCAGTTAAATGGCTCTTGTTGGCTCAGGCTCTGGGAAGAGCTTGCTCGTGGCTGTTGTAGCATACCATTTAGTAATACCTCATGTAGTAAACTTATTAATTAATGTAACTAACTGCATGGGTGGTCTTTTTTAAATTTTATTTTTGAGATAAGAAATAGAGTGGAGCGACAGGTAGCAGAGTATTTTGCCTGTTCTTTAGCCTGAATTCTGAGTAACCTGGACTTTAATATTTTTTTAAGATAATTGCAGATCCTGACTTTTGTTCATGTTTAAACTAATACGTATGTCTTCTGTTGGTGTCCGCACAATAATTCTTTTCTGTTTCAAAATCTTTATTCTAACTGCTGTGTGTATCTTTGCAATTGCAGTTGATGTCCCTGGGGTTCCTCAATGTTGCTGCCTCTCAGATTGGCTTCCTTGGGGGTCCAAGCTGAAATAGTCCAAGGAAACCAATCTGTTTAACTCTGCACTGAAGGAGGACTCATAAAATTGATTATTTCATGGTAGGTGGAAAGCCTATAGACAATAACTGCTTAAGCAATAGTCAATAAACTTCATTAAGCTAATGGCTCATTAGTCTTCCCCTGAGATGTCCTGTCGTCATATTCACAAGTCTGTTTTAAGGTGTTTTTTAGGTATATCAGAAAATCTTATCCTTTTTGTTCATTAATTTTTCAATTTATCTTTTTTCTCTGTCTTCATTATTAAAAAATTCTGTTTGTTTCCATGTCTGGGTATGTTTCTTCTCATCACATGGCTTTATCTAGAAACGGTAGTTTTACACCGAAAGAAAGGGAAAAAATAATAAGTTTCTAAGTCAGGTTGTTTTATGGAAAATATTGGCATGTTTCCATGTTGGTAGTTCTAAAATTATGAAGTGGTAATTACAGAATAAATTCACCCGCATTCACAGACCCTTACTTAAATCCTTTCTAAATCTGACAGAAGATGTGCTTAAATGGTACAAAATGTGATCACCCAAGCCTCTGCACTGGCATTTAATTTAAATGTGTACAGTGCAACCTCCAGAGAAATTACACAATTCTCATTTCTAATATTTTTTCTGTTGTTGAGATACTTTGTGCCCAATTTTCTGTCTTCTAGTCAGGAGAGTTTGAATTACAAAAGAAATGGTGAACAGCCAACTACTCTCAGTGTGCCATATTGTGATTTGAACATGAGACGATGTGATGACCTTGCCGTTATATGAAAATAATACACAAAGTTATTTAAGCTGTCAACCTAGCTGTGGTTGAACAGTATCTACCACATACTCAGACTCATATTCTAATTATAAAATAAGTTTCCAGGAGTCTATTCCTTCACGCCTCTATCACACTCATCTGTCATTTGCTAAGTCTCTGAAACATTCCAGACTTGACGTTGTCCCGTTTTCTGTTTCTGTTTCTCTCTATTACTTTTCTACTGGCAGCTTTCATATGCCACATGATGTTTTGTACCTCATTGAAAAGTCGGGGTGTTTCATAAGTACAGTTTCCTGGATTGTAGCATCCTTATTACTTTAAATTAGACCTTACAGAGCAGCTCTTCAAGTTAAATCATACAGTAATTCATAACCCAAGATTAAAAAAAAAAATCCCTTCAATTAGCTGGTAAAAGGAAGGATTCTCCTATAAAACTATGTATAACCAGGGCAGTAAAACTGTGGAAAGTGCCTGCAGTAGCGCAGTTACTTTCTGCTTCAGTTTGCAAGTCAACATTTTACAAAATGAAAGAAAACAGAGCTCACACATTATAAATTAGCCTCATTATGACACAGATGAGAATTCATTAAAAAAAAATCTATACTTGAATTTTTGTATTTCTTTATATAGTAGTCAAAATGTCACCAGTAGAAAGAATGAAATAAAATCCTTCTAAGGATGATTCAGAGCAGGGATATCCTTTCCATTTATTAGAAAGGGAGCTTCCCAGTGTAAGTTTGCCTAAAAGTGTGTGCTGGGATAAATTTAAGGCTTGCCATCAGTATGAGGTGGTTTTGACAGTTGTAAGTGTGTTCTTTTAGACTGTACTAAAATGTCACATTCTCATAGCCCTACAAAGTTTTGTTGCTTTTATGAACAGAGAAGTGGTCATTTACTTTGCTTGGAGGGAAATTAGCCACAAACCCCTCTGTATTAGAAGAAGCTAATGAAGATTTTAGCATTGGGATTAAGAATTATTATTTAATTTCTTTCTTTGAATTTGTTTCTCCTTCTATAAAGCATTTCTCAAAACTTATATCATGCTTCATACCAGAGAATTTTCATCAAATTAGTTTCATATCTTGAGCTAAAAGTTTTTAAATATTCTTCTAAAAATTAAAAAAAAAAGATTGCTTACTCAAATCTTCTTTTATTTTTGTGCCTAAGGCTCAGAAAATAAATGCAGTAAATGCATTTAAAATGCATCGGTTTATAAAATTGAAAACCTTCAAATTCATCATGCAGCTATAGATTTTATATTTTTATATATGCATTTTTAATACACACTCCCTTTTCAATTTGGGGGATTAAAAAGAACAAATATTTTACACCATTTTGGGGAGACTCATGTAAACGAAAGCTATACTGAAATCGCATTTGTCAGCTTAAATAATTGAGTATGAAATGAAAGAAACTACTGAATTACACAGGATTATCTTGGTTTATTCTGCTGTCTCATATCAGCAAATCTGAAATACAATTCTGTAAAAAGCAATATCATACAAGGATTTGCACAGAATCAAGCAGCCTATGCTAGAAAAAGTAATGTGAGATTTAAAATTACTTGGTCACAGAGACACTGCAAAGATGGGGAATCTCATTTGGCTCAAATGAGACCTTAGTACTCAGTTCAAATTGTGGAGCAGAGACAGAGAAGATACCAAGATGGAAGAGCAAAGTTAGCTGTAGTTGGACAACAAGTTAATATAATGAATTAGAATAATTTATGAAACAGTTTGAAAAACACCATTTTGAGGTTGATTAGAAGGTCAGTTTAAGTATAAAGCTAGGGAATGATCTGAAAGATGAAGCTGATACAGTGGTATTTACTGGACAGACAGAACTGTCTGGCTGTGATACTTCAGTACCCCTGAAGTTGAGATAACAAGGATTTATAAAGACTATAAAGAGGGAATAGCAACAGTCCAGATAAGAAGTGATTAATGCGTGACTGAGGATTTCAGCAAATGAAAGGTCATTATAAGACCAAATGCAGGCAATGTTCCATAGGTGGAAAAGTTACAAAAAAAAAAAAAAAAAAAGTTTCTTGAAAGACCAAGATTATTCATAGGGCTTTCTTTTATCTAAATATGAAAATTGAGAAGAATGAAGACAGTTATGTATTTTAGGACTATGTTGTTTAAGCAGGACAGCTTGAAATAAAATCATTATGGAATACTCAATTTCTTGTATGACAGAGCTACTTTTCTCTTTTTACACTCCTACCTCATATGAAATGCTTATTAAGTTTTCCTTAAAGAACACCACTGTGTCTGATTGTCCATGAACAAAAACTACAAAGTGAGAAAATAATTGCTTCTATACAGCTACTGTTCTCTTAATGAGTTTTTGTTTAAAGGACAGAATATGCAGCATTCACTCTCAAATTGTGATAGGCAAGTCATTATGGTTTGCAGAAACTCTGAACCTTCAACCTCAAAACCCTTACTCAGAAATGTAAGACTTGACTGCTCTACCCACTAAATAGCATTTAGTTTTATATTTTCTTTACAAAATGCAATAGTATATTCTACCAGCCTCATACATACCTAACAGAGTACTGAAGAAGAAATGACATTATTTAGGCCAAATCCACTTACAGAACTACACTGGACTTCTCTGAAATTGTACAAAAATGACGGGAATTATTTAAAAATGCTGAAATGCTGCACTTTTTTAGTTCTGATTAACAAATATATTTTATGCAGGCCCAGTTATCCCATACAGCAATAACAAAAAAACCCAAACAAGTAATGTTATCAAAATTGTGTAATCTTCACAGTTTGGAAAAGCAAAGTAAAGATGAATAGCCAACAACTGACTGGCTATAAGGTTAATCCCTTTTTTTGATAAAACGATAGGACTCTAGAGGGAAAAGTATCCAGTGGCAGGGAGGTAACATTAGAAAAATGTAGAAATCATATAATGATATCTAAATTCAGGGAGTTAGCAAACCAGCAAAACCAAGCGATTCAGAAAAGAAAAACCACATTATCTAAATAATTGAAATTAGTCATAGGACTACTTGTAAATCCTTGTTTTATTAGACAGACATATAAACCTACCATCTGATGTACATTAATATACTTGCCAGTCAGTTTATATGGATTTTTAAGATAGATATTAGTACTAGCTGGTACTCAAAAATGCATACCTCAATTAATCTATCACAATTACTTTTGATATAGGTGGGAGCTTTTCTTGAATAAACTGCAATTTTAAGCATCTTCATCAACAGGCAAACGGGAAATGAATGCTAGCACATATATGCTTGTGTACAGTCATATACAACAGTATGCAGGATCAGGTCCTTGGACTGTAAGTCCTTTGGGGCAGGGAACTTCTTTCCGTTTGCATGTTGGCAGCATCTAACCAATAATGCCATTAATAATAAAAGAAATGGAGAGGGTAGATTACAGCTTCCCCATGCAATTTTCAATATTTTGCTCTTTAATCTACCATATGACGTTTTGTTATCATTATCATGATCATTGTCAGAAAGTAATGAGGTTTCTGGACTAGTGCACCTTCCTAAAAATGAAGATGCAGATTCACCAGTTCAGCTGGTGGGAGCCCATGCAAGACACACTGCCTTGGCTCTGGGTGAGCTGCCATGGTGGGGAAGCTGGCCAGAGTTTCTTGAATGTGACCCTTAAGAGAAGACCCTTGAGCGCTCAGTGTTGTGTGTAGCAGTGTATTAAACCCTAAGTCTTCCATTTTATTTTCAGCTTGCTATTTCTTTTCTTTTTATTTAATGAAATAATCATATGAAAAAAGAAACAAAATCTATCTTGCTGGTAACTTGTAACTACTGCTATTATAATTCCATCCAGCCATTTTTGGCATCACCTTTGAAACAGTAATATTAACCCAGCATACCAGTTCTTGTATAAACCACCATGTAGACTCTGACAATATGTGGTTTATTTTAACTTGGTTATTTTGTCTGGCAGTGTTATTCAACCATTGTGTTCAATGAGATAAAATTTGCCTTTGACAATAAACCCGAATCACACACAGTACTATATCTTTCATATTGCAAAACAAGAGGAAAAATCCTAAAGGTATCATATTAACATGAAACCCTTTGCTGTCACATTATCATCTTGCCCTTCTGTCAGCTGAATTGACTGACACTGTTCAGAGAGGGTTATGTCCCAGAAACCTCAGTTCAAGGCATGATATCCTACCACACTGGAGTGAAAGACAGTGACTGCAGTGTCTAGTAGCTTTTATGTAATAATTATGCCAGTGGTAGGAACAAATCAGATGCAAACATCCCTATCATCGTACATAAGCCAGACAGACCTCATAACAAATGTTTCCTTGCCCTCTGCCTCAGCATTCAGCTCCAGAATAACTCTCACTAGGCTGTGAGTAAAGGCTACAGCAGGATGTGTTTCAGCATCCTCCGCGGTCCCTAGCCAATTACGGAGCCAGTGCCTCTGACTTTGGGTACACACTGAAGAAGGTACTGCACGCTCCCTGACCGATACCAGTATGACTTTACCTCTTAGAAAATTCAGTGAAGCTATTAAGCACTCAGCTCCTTGCAGAATATGGTCCTGCATCTGTTTAAAACAAGATGGTTTCAATCAAAACACTTGATGACAACTGTCCAAAGAATTTTTTCTTCAACAGGCTGACTGACTACCTGAAGTGGAAGTTGCCAGTACAAAATGTACTACATTTTAGTTCATGAATAAACATTAAGGGGAACTGCCAATTAAAAAAAAAAAAATTATAGTGAAGCTCCTCTCCCCTTTCCTCTCCTTCCTGCCATCCTCTCAGTGTCATTGTCATCAGTTTACTGTTTGTCCCGCTGTTTTATATACCATGTGATAACCATGACAAGAAGTTCAAGCTCTACCCAGTCCTTCTTGGCTCATGATCATAGAAAACCTCCATGAAGGAGGGAAAAAATGACTTCCAAAGATTAGCATTACCACTTTACAGACACTCTGAGCAAAACCACGAGCCAGGACCCACAGGCCACTGAAAGGTGTTGCAAAGTGAAAATTTGGATGATTGTCTTTTGCATGATTTTAAGTAAAACATTCATTTCCTCTGACATGGTTGCCGAACTGCAGCTTTGTTTACACAGGATTCTTTGAAGCACTCACTGCTACTCTCTATTTTTTTAATCTTTGTTCAGTTTCAGCTTTGTTCATTAAAAAACCATCAATGAACTATTGTGTTTGAATTCTGACTTAAACAGGCCACTTGGGGGTACTGTGCTGTAAAGCCAACAGAGCAAGCAACATAAAAAAGGCAGACATAATCTCATTCACAGCCCAAATTTGCAGAAGGACACCTGGAATATAAATGTGTCTGGATAGGACTGGGATTTTTGTGATTAATTGCCAGCTGTTGTCCGTAGGAGATAGAACTATGCCGAGAAACCAGGAGAAAGTGTTCCTTGGGGCCTCTGCTGCTCGCCTTCAAATGAACTGGGGCGGGAAGGAGCACAGTGAAACTCACAAGCAGAAATAGATCTTTTCACAGGAAAAAAGAGCCCAATATTGATACACTATTTATTTGCTCCCTTATCGTGGCTATTCTCAACTAAGGGTTTATGCAAGATCGAAGCCTGGCTTAATTACCCATGTTTTTCCGCAGCTTCCTTTTAGAAAGCATACCTTGCCTAACCATAAATTCAACTAAGAATCATAAGCTGTGCTATTTAAACATATAAATGTGGTAAATGTCTGCTGAGCTGCAACTTATGGAGTATTGTCAGCAAAAACAATAATTTGCTTAAACTGTCAATTCAAAATAGCCTAAAAAGTAACAGATAGTAACTGGCAACATTAAAGCAGTAACAAACTTTGATATGTTGTTTTGATGAATTTAATAAACATAGAAATAGTAAAATTGCTTAATATTTTACAGATCTATAGTGCTTCTCATTCAAAGGTACCAACTTTATACTGTGGCAAGATAGATAACTGTGAGATTTCAGAATTATCCAATTTCTTAGATGTATAAAAAGAAGTTGATACATTACATCAAGTCATATGCTGAATCATAAAACCCAGAAAGTAAATCCTACAAATACTTCAAGAACAGATCTATCATTTTCTGTTGAGCTTTTCATAAAATAATTTTTTAAAAAAGAATGTTTCTCTGATTGTGCATTTACAGGAACTAATGAGTACAGATTTCAAAAGCAACCAGATGTTTTAAGAAAATAAATCCTATATCTAGTAGTGACTTACTTACCTAAGAGAATGGGATATAAGTTCCTAAGTAGTAGTTTCTTGAAAATGGGCATTTCATTTTGATGCTTTTCAATATTTTAGGCAATAGTTTCAACTGTGTAATGTGCTGAGTACCATCCCTTTTGAAAACAAACTCAGACTCTCTTGGGTTAAATACTTAACACTTTTTCATGTGTGGAGCTTCAGCAACTGCATAATAAAAATCATGCACCCTATTAACTTGCAGTTTTCTCTAACGTGATGTAAGAATGTAAAACTGGAAAGGTCCTCTTGGAATATTAAGTCTAGCCCCTTTTTACTGCAAATAATCTTGTTATGTCCTCTCTTCCATAAACATGTAAACTTCCACGTAAAATTAACTTGTTTCTTTTTATCTGTCTAGGAAGGTTCTTCCAAAATCTTATTCCTTGAATTCTTAGAAATCTAATTTCCAGTCTGTGTTTACTCATAACAAGTTCACACTCATTTTGTTTTCCTGCATGTATCCTTTCCCCTCATCAGTCTTCCTGTTGTATTGATAGAGGTCAACAGCTGGTTTTTTTTAAGTCACATTGGATGTATAAAAGATGTTTTAGAAACATCCTTAGAATGATGTTAAACTTCAGAAAGATGTTTAAAGGCCAGCTATTGCAGATACTGAAGCTCTGAAAACTACTTTAGTTTCAGATTTATGGACCTTACCTAATTAGAATCAACATCAGTTTACAAGTGCAGGGAAAAAAAAGAGATTTCTTTGCTGAATCACTGAGTAGATCATTCTGATTAATCTTTTTAATCTAAAAAATTCAAAAGGGCAAGTTTTTCAATGATTTTTCAATGAGTTGTCATTTCTGTTTATTTTATCAGTTATTGCTAGATTCTGTGATTTAGAGGAAATTTGTCTTCACTGAGTTACTTATTTCTTAACCTGTTGTTTACAAATATGTGTGTTTTCTGGTTTTTGTTCTTTTTTCTGTACACACATCCATAATTCCTCCCACAGGATTTTTCATTTAATTATGAAATTAATTTGTACTCTGAGACTATGAATACATTAGAATCTTACTTTTCCTTTCTTGAAAGACCAGAGTTTTATCCTATACCAGCTTAAAAATATAAAGTTTTTTTGTTTCAGTCAGTGGTTGGCTAAATGAATGGCTTCCAACAAGCCTCTAGTGTAAAATCTCAGGTCTACAGAAAATCTTAGAATGGATTGTCCTTCCTATTTTCTAAATCATGGGAGCACACAGCAGGATAAAATTTGCTTCATTTTTTTGTATTTCCCTTTTTCATATGAAAGCCTTTTTTTTCTTTTTTTTTCTTTTTTCTTTTTTTTTTCCAAAAAATGTACCCATCCATTCTGTCAGTAATATATGATATGGCCATGCCATGTCAATTCTATAACCCTCTCTATCTGAACTAAAAGTGCTTCAAGAATCATCACAATGACTTGTGCATCTCACAGTCTCACACAGACTGGGGAAAACGTAACAGATAAAGCTGTTTAGAGCAAATTTATCTTGTCATCACAGAACTTTTAATAACTATTTGCAGAAGAAGTTGTATCACTTAATTATTTCATTGATTGTCATTAATATTGTCAGACAGTAGATGTTAAAAAAAATCTTACAACAATACTGCTTGTTCAGGTCATGAATTTGAACAAAAACATGATTCTGTGTCCTGGTTCCATGGAAATTAATTAAGGCACTGTTAAAGGAAATAAAAGCAATCAACCATTCCCTTTTCCGTCTGTAAAAGTTTAAAATTGGTACAGCTTTTTCTAATATTTGTTTCACTGAAATACTTTGTACAAAGACAACTAACAATTAAGAGACATGTGGAAAATCAGACAACCTATACTGAAATGATTTTCTAAGCACTTTACAGTGACAGCTGAAAAAGAGGGAGATTTCAGCATAAAGTGGATAATCTGACTGAAGGTATGCAAAGTTGGCAAGCCAGATAACTGGGCAGGCTCGACATATTGGCAGTTTTGCAAAAAATTGTACTGAGCAGTTTATGTTTATGATAATGCAGAAATATTTTAGAGTTTTTTTCAAGCAGAATAAGCCTGGGACTTATGCTCGAAGTCTCTCTTATTTTGAAGTTATAGGTAGTAGTGTGGCCTCGTGTTGGACATGCGTAGTAGCCATAAAAGTGTTAGACATAAGTACAATGCTTTAGGGGAAGATTGTTCATGGCTTGGCTTGTCCCTACAGTCAACAAAACTGTCTTTAACAGGAAAGCGGAAATGGATTTTGAAAGCAGACTGAGGTTTGCTGTTTAGCAATAGTGTCCCATTAAAAGAGGGTGACGTAGAAAGGCAAGAAAGTCTGAGAACTCACATTGCCTTGGAATAGGGGGGAGTAGAAGGAGGACTTAAAGGTAGGGAAAGACTGAATTGTGTGAGACTTGTAGGGCATTTTTAGTAGGGAAAACTGAGATTTTAAAGAGATTAAAGGTTAGAGATGCGTAAAATATATGCCAGAAACAGACAAAGAGCACATACTTTAAAAACTATTTTTAAAAACTACCATCATTTTACTGATATTTTATACAAATAATTTATTCATAAGTTTTCAGAAAACCAAATCATTGTATCCATACACTACATGCATATGGTCTGAACAAATGAAAGGAAAATACTTGTGATGGTTTGACATACGCTTTCTAAATAAGTAAACCTAACATGCAGGGCCAGAGCTCTGCAATAAGGTCTCCATTTCTAGCTACACGTACTTGCTTGCTCTTACATTATACCTAACACTGCCCACTACTGAACAAAGCAGAATGCTTGCAGTGTTGTGCTTAACTGGTATTACAGATGGCAAATTCCTTTTGCGGTTCAAAACATTCCTTTTACAACCAAAATGCCATCTTTCCCGAGGGCTGGAAGGGTTATGAGGAGCATAAGTCTGCTGCCGTCTCCTGGCAGGCTGGGCCACAGCAGACCATGATGAAACAAGTTGCCTCCAGCAAGACAACAGGAATTAATGGAAAGCCCCACAGGGGAGTCCTAATACGTACCCACATGCTGTAAACCAAAGGTATTTCATTACTCCATTTATTGAGCTGATGGGAAGAAGGCAACCAGACATGCAGTCAAGGAGGGTGGCTGAATACCCATAGTAACAGAGCAGGGCTTGGATTAACTCAAGAGTGAGCGAATCTGATGAAATCACATGTCCCCACCAGGTTGAGGAGAGCTGGTTGGTCCCTTTTTGCTTGGTTTGGTTTGGACTCGTGCTAACTGTAATGGTAAACTGCTGCCGTGCTCTACTGAAGTGGTCAGCATCCCTTCAGAGATGGCAGTTTGTCATCTGTTTAAGATAAAGGCTGCATAAAGCATTGCTTGGGTTTGATTACTCTGCATTTGATATAGGGTGGGTATAGCTTTCATCAAAAAATTCCCAACTCTGGGAAATTTTAGGCAGATTTCCTAGTTCTGTGATGGTGTGGTAGCCACATATGAGTCACTAGGAGATTACTGTAGTTTTACCCCAACACAGACCAGGAAGCGAAGACTTTCAGGTCTCACTGGTAGGTTGCATTTCCCAGTGGAAGGTTCAGGGACTGCAGTTCCCAGGACGTGCCCTGCCTCTGCTGTGCATCTGGACAGAGCTGACAGCATGGGGCACACAGAGAACACGTCTGCCTCAGGCTGCCTTGCCATACAGCTTGTACCACCACAGCTGCAATCATATAGTGGTCTCAGGTTGGAATTTCATTTCTTTCAGAAGGGAAATTCAGCAGGGAGTTTTTCTTTCTTTCTTTCTTTCTTTCTTTTTTTTTTTAAACTCAACTTTACAATGCACTTCCCTTTTCTGAGACAAACACAATGTAATGTAAAGTCTCTCGAACTTGTCTTTCAAGACAGAGGCAGTGAAAGCAATTGAGTAGATTGTGCTGCATGCCTTTATTATTTTACAAGTTATGTTCTGCAGTTGTCTATATAGGAAACAATGTATTTGCATACAGTTTCTAGCATTCTATATAGAATATAATGTTAATTTGATTGCACTGGGTATGCGTTTCTCAGAATTAACATGGGTAATTACTCTTTCAATATCTTTGCAGTAATAAATGCATGTGCTTGTACAATCAGTTGTGTCACCTTGCCCAAAGGCAGTTCCCTAGGAACAACTTCGCTAAATTTTTTGTGGTACTGTTGCGTAGTGACCAGGAATACAAATCACACTTTGAAAAGGCTGAGCAGCAGCAGCTACATTTGCTTCTTTGCTACATACTATAGATGCTTCTCTGTAACTAACACCACATGTCCTGGATTGAACCCCAATACAATTGCAGTCTTCTTAGCTCTAATGTAGAGAATGTGTTAATTCATCTTTTGTTTCTCAGTCAATAATGCTCATTTCTCCTTTAGCTTTTTGATCAGTTCTCAGGCACTTTGAAGATTTCTGTTTCTATTCTTTTACTGCTCTTAAGCTCCATATATAGTGTTTAATTCAAAGCAAAGAAACATGTCCAGCTTCCATACCACAGAGCTACCAAAAATAGATTCTCCACAGTATTTGCAGTCATACCCAGACTTCTACAATGCTGAAGCCAGCCACAGTTTAGCTGGCCATTTAAGGTAATTTTCTTCATCTATATTCATAAATTTTCAAAAGTTCGCTGAAAATTGATTTAAACATTGAGGCTAAGATATGGAAAATGCATTACTTAAGCACAATTCATCCCCCCTGTGCAAACAAAGTTGGTCCTTATAGCCTCCTCCCTCCCACCCCTGACAAGATCTGATGATCTCTGATACCAGATACTTGCACTGTTCAATCACTGGGTAGTATAAACTGGATCTGGAATAGGTGTATCTTGAATTAATTAGCTGGAGCATATAACTAGGTGTTTATGTAGTATTTCCCACAAAATTGTCACCTGTGGTCCTGGGTGCTTGTGTTTGTTCTCTTCTTGCATGGTGGTGGTGGGGTCTTACCCCATACATGTCTGTGATGCTGAGTTTATCACCGTCAGTATTGTTACCCTCATGACTTGATGATTGGGCTTAGTTCCTGGTGGCTATCCTTTGCTTTTAAGGTCAGACACTGCTGTCAATAAAAGCTTAAATAAAATGATGAATCTCTATACCAGGATGGGTGGCAGAGGACTGTGCCACAAATCTCAGAGTCTGGGGAAAATGTCAGGTTGGGGAAACTTGTTTCCATGGACATCAGTGTTTACACTCTACCTTGGTAAGGAAGCTAGCCAACAGAAGATTTCTGCTACGGAAAGAAATGCCAGGGTTATTTGAAAGCAGCCAGCCACAGACCTGTATTGTGCTGTTTCTAGCTATTTTGGTGTAAGTCAGCATCTCGCTATGATTCAGGGGGCAACGTGTGCCATGTGAGAAGGCATTTTGTCATACTAATTGCAGATGGTGCACCCAGAGAAGGTCACAACAAGCTTTCTTAACATGAGTTTCCTTATCCATGTCAGAACAGTCAATTGGATGTATATGTAGTATACTTTTGTTCTCCTGTTTGGCCACTCTTGTTTCTGTAAAGACAGGTACTTCTCCATTGCATTTTAGACTGAGTCACTGTATGACAGTGAATGCTTTAGCACCATCTGCATACGTTGCTTTGTCACTGGATACAACACTTAGGTAGAGAGCTTTTTGTAGTCAAAACAACACCAAGAAACCAAAATGTCCCTGATGCCGAGTCCCTCACCACCACTATAGTTATACTTGCTAATGGGTGAGTCTTTCCATTTTATCTGTTATACTTTAAACACAAATAATTTAATTTACTTTATTTTCAACGCTATCCTACAAAGAATTGCAGAAGAACAACCA
The DNA here is from genome assembly GCF_947461875.1 of Haliaeetus albicilla. Taxonomy (NCBI): domain Eukaryota; kingdom Metazoa; phylum Chordata; class Aves; order Accipitriformes; family Accipitridae; genus Haliaeetus; species Haliaeetus albicilla. The sequence goes on from NC_091516.1 coordinate 38,536,153, forward strand.
AGGACTTGGTATGCTGGGGCACAGAAACAGAAGCACAATTTGGAGATTAGGGGAGGGGAAGCGTACATCTTCATTCAGCTTTGCTCCCTGAAGAAAGTAGTCATGGATTTGTGTGCCAAATGCTTCTGAAAAATTGTGAAAAAATAAATTCTGACAAAAAAAGTTGACTGTCCATCTAAATAGTGAAGTTGTGCCTAAGAAATATAATGATCTAGATTGCAGAGTAAAACAGCATGTAATTTAAATGACTAATCTCAAAGATAGAAGTTTAGTCTGAGTATCAGATTAATGCAACTACTCTACAATCAAGTCTGCAGTGTAGTAGGAAATATTCCCTTAATTCATATTGATAATGAAATATTAGGGAAAAGTATTTTTACTAAAGAATGTACATATTAAGAAAAAAACCTGCATCAATTCTTCATTGGAAGTAATCTGCCCAGCTCTTTTTCAAATTCCATTTTAAAAAAAGGATAACTGGGGGAAGTGATCTTGAAGTGGATTGTAGTAATAGTAACAGGAACAACTAGTTTCTCCCTTTTTAAAATCTTTTCTGTTTATGATTAAGGTAGTTTAAGTTTAGTGTATAGTGTCTGTTTTCTTTACAGTTGAAATTACATAACTGAGTCTCCATGGACCTAATGTTTATATAGCCTTTTACAATTTAAAAATCTATGTAACATACATGTTATTTGGTTTTAGGCTTAGTATTTTAGCAAAGATTATACAAATTCTATGCTGAATGGGGATGAAGATCCTAGGAAAGTGGTAAAGCTATTAGAGATAATTCTAAATGTCAAACAGTAGGATTTAACTAGGTGACAAATAAGACATTAAACAGGCCACAGTCTTTGCAGAGATCTTAAAATTACTTTGTAATGGAAGGAGGATTGCAGACATGAATCGAGTTCAAAGGCTTCTAATGGAAGCAGGGTGGGGGAGAGTCCTTAGTCAAAAAAAGTCTGTGTGGTATCTGATTTAACCCTTGAAAGGCAAAAGATCTGCACAAACTAAATAAAATAAAATAATTTTTTTAAAAAACCACCAAAACAACAACTAAAACCTAAAAAACCCCCCAGATACACATTTGAAACTGGCCATTTGGCTCCTTTTTTAGGATCGCTTATCCAGCCCCATTGCCTACAATATTTATATCAGTATCTTTCCACAATGCAATGCTCTTTATAAGATAAGCACAAACACGCAAACGCCCAAACCCACAACCTGAAACAATAATCTTTAAAAGAGGAGCTTGCATGCCATTTGGATCAGAACAGACAAGGAAAAAAAAACTCTAGAACAACAATATACCAATATACCTACTGCAATAGTGTGAAGTTCGATTTAATTTAGTGTACAGTTTCTGTTTTGAATTTGTAACCCCCAGTACTTTAATTACTATGAAACTAGCTCCACTGGGCTCAAAATTAGATAGCTATTAAAAAGTCAGAATTACTTCCAATATGGTTTTTTTATCCAGAAAAAACACAACTATAAAATCTTATGTCTCAGGAACTTTTAGTGTTGGGCTTTTAGTAATGACACTTCAAGGATGAAAAAGAGTTATCATTTTTCATCCCCTATTTCTAGATTGACAAGGATATAAGTATAGCTCCCAGTGGCTCAAGGGCAAATATTGCTTACTATGAACCACAAATCAGCTAATTATGTTACTCAATTCTGTGTGTGAAGGCATGGCATACAGAGGAGATACTCAAATTACAACTAATACAGTTATCATTTTATTGAAAGGAACAGAATGAAAATTATGTAAAAAGGTAAAAAAAAAAAAAACCAGAAAGCATTTTAACTTCTTTGGGAGAACAACAATTTCCAAGTTGTTTTCATCTAGAGTTAGAACTTTAAAAAATGGAAATAAGTTAAAACTAAGCATAGTTGATTTGTTTTCTTTTGCAAGCATCTCAAATGAGATTAATTAGCAGCTGGAATATGGGTGAGGAAGGAAAGGCATCCAAGTAAACTGGTCTTTGCAGATTATCACATAGATGTTATTACATAGAACCATGGAGTGACTGAGACTGGAAGGGACCTGTGGAGATCAACTAGTCCAACCCCCCTGCTCAAAGTAGGGGCAGCTGGAGCAGGTTGCTCAGGGCTGTGTCCAGTCAGGCTTTGCATATCTCCAAGGGTGGAGATATTACTAAATACTTCCACAGCTGCACATTTATATACAGACCTCCCCTTGAGGCATACCAGCAGCAGGTACGTACTCTTTCATTTATCATCTCAACTGATTCAAGAGCCTGCTAGGCTGACATTATACTTTTTCACCTACACCATTTTACGCACAGCAAGCCACATCACAGGAACTCCTGTTACTGAATACCTGGTTTCCACCTGAGCAGACAGCTCCACTGTACTCTTTGGCATCCATAATAGCTCTGTTAATCTTCACTTAAGAAAACTCAGGTCTTTATGAATATAGTATAAAATGCTTCTAATTTTGACTAAGGAGTCACTTGCAAACTCCAGAGTTCGGAATGCAGCACCTAGGGATGGCAAGAATCATGCATACCTTTGAGGGTAGGAAAGTGTTTCCTATTAATGGCAACAAGCTTCCAAAATAAACAGTTATTCCAAAGAAATCCTACTTCATTACAAGCATACTGAGAGCTTATGCAGACTTGCCTTGCTGTGGAGTTCATTGGGCAAAGTATTATAGCTAAATTATCTGTAGACTTTAGGTAAAGTTCATTAGGTAAAGTTCCACTTGTCAGCTTCAAGGACGAAATAATCAAATGAGAGAGTAAAGTGTTGGAGGGGACTCGCAGTGTCTTTTGTGAGACCTTTGCTAAAAGGTTACAGAGCAACCTCCTCCTGCAGATGCACTCAGATAATCTGTGCCAGAGATAACGTATCCATGGGACACTGACTAATACTTCAGAGAAAATTTTCTCCTTTTGAAAAAGTAAAGACTATAGCAGGTGTGAAATATTTTTTCATAGTATCCACAGTGAATATACTACAGGAAACGCAAGAAAAGCTTTAACTGTTTCCCTTCATCCTGATCACCTCCTCCTTGCTTGGAGTCAGAAGATTTGTGACATATATACATCTCTTGTTTCCTGGGCTGCAAGGGTAAAATGGAAGTGTCACATCCTTTCGAATGAAGTACATGTCACCCACGCAAGGAATTGCTCTTCTGACTCATATGGAGAAGAAAACAAGATGATGATCTTTACACCCATCTGTTTCTCCTGCATGTTTTATGTAGGCTGGTGCACTGTTGTCAGAAATCTTCCACTCCAAGAAGTGGAAGGATGATGATTTCTCCCATTTTCTCCCCTGAGTACTTTCAGGTTAAAACCTGAACTCATACTACTACATTTAGTCCAGAATAGGAAAAGAAAAACAAAAATCCAGAAAGACAAGATTTCTCCTGCAAAAATAAGAAATCGCAGTATTTCAACATGTAAACTTTTTGCAGAAAAAGGCAATTTTAGAAAAACCTCTTCATCTTATTTCTTAATTTTAGACCTGAATACCTTGTAGTAGTAAAAATAATATTTTTCTTGAAACTTTAAAAACAATTATTCAGTGGTCATTAGTTGGTATTTGTTTTCTTTCTATATTTTTCTTTTTTTTTTTTTTGTTACTGAAGCTTGTTTATTTAGTAATTACTTTTGGAAAAGTATGGGGGAAAAAAGGAAAGTTTGGAAAAAACACAACTTCAAATTAATCAAGTATGGTAAACTATAGGTAAACTATCCTACTATCATATATATTGGTCCAGAGGCAATGGAATTCTGTTTTAAGGATCAGAACTGTTTTTTTAAAAAGTACATTCAATTTTGTGTGAAAAAATAACTGGGCATATATTTGCACCACAAACTGTTTGCACCTCAACTGGTAACCGCACCCAACTGTAGCTGGATGCATAAAAGTTTTCATAATTGTCTGCCAATTTGTGGGGGATGCAGGTGATTCTGAATATCTGAATTGAAGTCCTTTGCAATTCTTTATCTTAATTATCTTGATGATCAAAATTGCACCAACAATTTCCAGAAGAAACTTTTATTAGTAATTGTTCTGAATTGAGGGCCATCGAACTGCCCTGCACATACCTGTAAGTTACATGCATACTATAAAATGGTCAAAGTAAACTGCGGTTAGTAATCTTTCCCATCCCTTACTCAGAGAGCCACTGAGTAATGTATCCATTTAGCAAATAGGTCATCAGATTGATTTTAAGTATTAAGTACAGTAAATACATAATTCTTAATTTGCCATTATGGAATTCTCATACTATTCTTTACACAAGTATAGATGTACAAGGGAAATACCTGGTCATCCATATTGGATCTGATTCTTAGCTGAAAGAAGCTGTACCTGTCATCATTTCTCAGTCTGCACTGAAGATTACAAACCAGGAACAGCGTCTTTGCACCCTACCTAAAAAAGCTGTATCACAGATCTTTAAACCTCATTATTTTTCATGGGATTTTGCTCATCTGTTTGCAAAAGAATCAACTATCATGAAACAAGTGATAGAAGATGACTGCATGGGTAACAGGTGAAGACAAAGGTGAAGTCACTACAGTTATGTAGTCATTCTGAGTTGGCTTAACTTACCAAAACTTAAAATGTTCTTTTCAAAAACTCTTAATACTGAAGACAGTGAGTGTTTTAGTATTGACCTCAGTGGAAGAAATTTATAAGACTTCTTGAAAGAAGGGATGAGAAGAGATTGAAAAGAAAGTCAAGGTATGCCAGATGGCACAAAGCAGAGGACCTACGCAGACCTCAAATATAAATGTCCTTGTTGAAAAGAAAAGAAAAAAAATGTTGCATCATTTCATGCTGAGAAATCAGATAATAATAAGAAAAGAATAATTGTCCCCATTCTTAGAGGTCCAAGATGACATTAGAGTCAGAGCAAAAATGTCAGAATACAGATCATACTTCTTGGATTCTTTTCAGTCTTATTTTATTTACTTGGAACCACTGAAACATCTAGTCCCAAGCAAGTTAATTTTCTTTTTTCTGTGTGGATTTTATTGGAGGACTGCAAAATTAAGCCCTGCTAACTGTTCTTAGATTTCTATACTTGCATTCTAACTCTGGAGCTTTCTCATGCTGTACAGGAAGTGGTAGAATACAAGTTCTTCTATTATTACTATTATTACTATCACAATCATTATTGTTGTTGTTATTGTTATTATCAATGTTGTTATTAATATTATTATTAAAATTTTTCATTAGTATTTATTAAGCAGCATTATGTTTCTTATTTGATGCTTTATTCAATATTTATTAACGTTTAGATTTACTGTCCCAGACACATTTTAATGACAATTTGAGTGATGTTATTAATTTCAATAGTTATTGTCATAGTTGTGATGTAGTAACTTTATTTACCTTAGCAATAGATATAGTCAAGGATGAAAAGTTAATTCTTCGTTTTGGCAAAACAATACTGCTTCTAAAGTTTTGGGAAAGGTGAAGGCTACAACAAGCAGACTGTGTAAGTCTGCGTAAGGTGAAAATAAAACATATCTGAGAAAGCAAAAAGTTTCTAAATCCCATAACATCTTCAGAGGTAAAAGTTCATCTTTGCAAAAATTTGTGTGAGGTAGATTTTTTTTTTGCATAAACTTGACCTAGTTGTTTTGCATCCTGCCAATAAGAAAAAGAATCAAAATAGAACCCCAGAGACAAAACCCCATTCAATTAGACCAGAACATTTCAAATACTCACAGGATAGACTGTACTATAATAAAGAAGTTTCGCAGGACTCAGAATGCATAATGATGCCCTACTACTATTAATCTTTTTTGACATTTATTAAATTCCCCCCACCTTCACCAAACTGTGTCAGACAGCCCCTACTTATTTCATGGTAGGTGCCTGGTAGTGAAATGCATGGATACAAGAGCCCAAAGCACTGAAATCTGGAGAAAAGGAGTTAAGAAAAAAAAAAAATTTCATGGTAGAAAATCTTCAAATTATACAGATATATTGCTGTTGTTTAATACATGGGTAAGTAGCTTACATAGAAATGTCCAGTTTATCCTGAAACTGGACAGAAAAATCTCCTCCACCTCCATCTCTCTAATTTTGCTAAGGAGTAGCAGTTTGTCAAACCTGAATTTCTAGTTATCCCAGTTATATGCCAGCCTGAAAACAATGAAACCTAGGTTCAAACTGTCTGGCAAATCTAGAGCTATTCCTGTACAGTCATTACTGAGAAAGATTTTGCTCTGATCGTGAAGGTTTGCTCAAAACCTGTGGACTAAGAACATTTATATTTGTAGCCCAGATTTTCATTATATCTGTTATGAAACGTTTGGGAAATCAACCATAAGTATAAATCCAATTAAAGAAACACACAGGGAACTCAAAGTCTGCTGGTTTTGACCAAAGAATCAGGCCCTCAGAAGTCCACTGGGTTTACACCTGTAGCTAAACAAATCATGAAGCAAACAAGTCGGTGGTGCAAAGTAGAAAGGATTGGGAGAAAACATAGTGGAAAGAATGAACAAAAATATAAAAGCTAAATAATGAGATACTTTTGAATACACAGATTTTTTTCTTCTCAAGTTCAAAAAATCTAAATATGGTTCAAATTTTCACTTGAAAATCAAATTTGTCTTGAACATCTATAAAAGAGACCTAAATTGCTTTTGCATAGGAAAACACCTATTACTTACAGTAATTAATATTTGTGCTGTTGGCCTGGTGTTTTGTGTATCAGTTTTAATAAAAAATCCATTTTCCATGGATAGAAGCCCTGAAAACAATGACTTACCATGGAAATATTGACACAATGCAAAACACAATAGCACCAGTTCTGCTTTTAGACATAAATGATTCATACTGCAATGAGTCACTGTTCTACATAGGGGACTTGATTTCCTGGCTCCATCACTGCTCAGTTTATATCCTAAAACGTTATACTTGAATGTTTGCCGTAATATTAACCTGCATAACTACATTTATTAATAAAGACTACCAGATTATATACAGAGCTACATAATTTTTTCTCCTGAGTCACAGATGTGGATAGCAATGCCATGCTTCATGAAAAGCCTCTCATTCTTGTACTTTTGAAGATTAGGTCAGTATGCCATATGGTTAACCTCAGGTTCCCTCAAGGAAAACACTCCTTTATGGTCAATATATCTAAAAAGCTGTAATTACTTGGCCTTAATTCTTTGGGATTATTTCAGTTGTACTCTCCTGTGCTTATTTGTTATTTCTTATGGTTTATTGAGAGCTGGTTGTTTGCCTGATGCTGTGCAGACATAAAGAAAGAGATTGAATAATGCATTTCTTTATTTCTAATGTTCCTTTTTTGTGCAATAGAGTATTCTAATTTTGAGGTTTCACATAGACACTTGTAACTCAAACTGAACTGGGAATTTATATACAGTTTTCCAGGGTGGCTGCATGCAGGCAGATATACAAAAGATGTTTATTTCAAGTAGACAAATAGCTTGTACTTTCATGAGCTGAAAAACGTATAACCAAAATATAAAGCATTTAAATTCCATAATCCCATGTTGTCCTGCTGTTACAAAGAAAGACAGCTTGTAACAAAACTCCACTTCTAAGTTAGAGGCATTTGACAATTTAGATTCACATGTTGAAGCTACAGCCCGTTTCTAGCCAGTTATCCAAATCCTTCCTGATTTTAAGCCAAAAGTCAACAGAATTAAATGAAGGAGGGATCTGGCCAAATAATTTGTGATGTAAAGTGATTTCTAGTATCTTATAAAAATGTTTTGGACCAACATGATGCTAACCAGCTAGTGCTTTATATGGTCAGAACTAACACCTATTAGCTTGCTGATGTACTACTATCTTTGCTTCAGGGCTTTCTAGGTGCAGCAGCCAGAAATTAGCATTTCTTTAAGCTAATAACTGGGCATCTTGCTGGATAAGGAAAACCACAGTGCAAACACATGATGGAAATTCAGCCATGCCTCTCTCAATAATATGAAGCATGGCAGTCATAGCTGTTCAGTTGTTCCTGCTCAGCATTACAACAGTAGGAAAAAGCTGATGAGGAGAAATGTTGCCACGTGGTGGATTATCTGTTCCTTGAAATCCTGAAATAAATGAATTATACTTTTCTCAGCATTTAGACCTTTCCTTAAGGAAAAAAAAAAAAAGCATCAGACACAGCCAAATGCGTCAGGCAGATGTGGCTGGAGAACCTACCTGAGGTGCCAGCTGGATTTGTACTAGCATTCTTGGAGAGGCTGAAGACACGAATGACTGCTTTGAATTTAATATATGTTATTTCCTGCCTGCTGGCGTTACTTACGGGACATTTGCTGTCCACTCTGCTGTGCCCTCCGAATGCTTTTTTTTTCCCTTCCCTTCATTTTTTTTCTTCATTTTTAATATGGACTTTTCATGAAATGAAACAAAAATATTAAATTGTTGCCTTAAACATTTGGCTCCAATCACTTAGTTCTTAACCAAAGACAGACAGCGGTTCACGGTAAAGAGTAAAGGCAAATGGTTAACACATTTTAAGATAGATTTTTGGCAATGAAAGAAATTTGTGAAATAGTTTCTGACTTCTTTTCTGAAACAGAGCTGCTTACTAGAACTATTAGAATGTTTCTGTGACACCATTGCTCTTGCGAAGCTTACTTGCAGCTCACTTTGTAATTATGTAATATGCGTCCTGCTGGTGACAAATAACATAGTTTATCCAAAAATCTTATTTATACAAACCAAATCAGTAAGCTTTACAGTAAAATTGGTGGGCTTGACCCTAATCTCAGTGGTCAAATACTCTGCTCCACCATCTACGAGTGAATTAACAAATGAGTGTTCTGTTGCCAAACTGCACTGGAAATAATGAGAACACAGAATTTGAGGTTCTTTATATGGACTATGTACATCAGATTATGAAGGTTACAGGATTAGTGCATTCATATGCAAGTATGCATATATAGAGAGAGATGCACATGCATGTGTGTTTTGGATGTGCGTGTCTGTTCCTGTAGCTTTTAGATAATTTTTGCTTCCTAACAGATATATTGTGCAGATAGTTTTGAGAACTATGGAAGCTAGCAAGTGAATATTGAACCCTGTGTTTTGTTTCATCATTGACAAAGGACAAATAATGCTATAGAGGCTTTGTTCTTGATTTTTTTTTTAATATTTATTTTATAAAATGGTTGAAACCCAGTGTTCTGTAGTCCTACACAGCCATATCTTTACTCCTGCATGTGCCTGCCCAGAACCCATCACGTTCCTATCTATCTTTTCTTGGCCTGACAGCCCAGCAAGAAACAGCATGCACTGTGGCTTGGTGAAAATCGCAGCTCTCCGTGAGCTGACTGCCCGGCTGGTTGCTGTTTCTTGGCTGTTGGGTGAGCCTAAACAGAACAACTCAACTCTGATGGATCAAACAAACAGCTCTGGAGCCTGAATGAGGCCCCTGGGCAATATTTTGTGCAGGCCAGTTGAAAGAGCTTAATATCTTTGAAAACTCAATGTCTTTGTCAAGTTTTGTTGAAACTGTCCAAGGGACTCCAGGGTACTAGTGAGAGAGACACAGACACACAGACAGCATGACTGCCTAAGCCTTGTTTCCTCAGGAAACCAGGCTAAAAATGTGCCTAGAGATATTTTTAATGTCCCAAACTGTTAAGCAGTCCTCAAGATGAAGAAAAAAAATACCTACATATTGTTTGGAGGAAGATTTCAGTGCATAAAATGCGAAGACAAGTAAAAATCCATTCAGTGCTATCTAAACCAATGATTTTGGATTGAAAAGGAGTGCCAGTGCTTTCCACAACTTGAATGAAATCAGCACCAGTAACTACAACAATTATAAATGGCTATTAATTATAAATGCTTATAAACCAATTCACAGCAATAGCATGTCTCTTGTTGAAGAGAGGTTATTCTTACTAGACCTGCTCAGAATGTCATCCTGTATAAATTCTGTCACATGTTGTGTTTTTGTTCTCTTCCAGAAATATTTACAGATGCCTTCCATTTCTACAAAAGTATCTGTACAGCACTCACTCTATAGTTTGTCTGATATTTTGTGCTTTTTGCTCATGACTTCTAGATCACATGCTATGTTTTCAGTTGAAGAGAAGGCTAATGTATCTTAAATATGAGATGCAAATTAGGAGGCATGGAGGAAACAATATTCTTTTTCATGTAAGAGTGACTCTCTCAAGAAGTGTTAATGCAAATATGCACCTCTTATCAAAGTACGACTGAAAACTGTCAAAAGATGGGGAGGGGTAGAGTTTAAGCATATTCTGAAGATACTACCTTATATCTTTGTAACTTTAAAAATGTGAAGAGTCCCATTGACATTAATGAAATCATCTACAAATTTAAAGCTACAGACCCGCTAAAGGAATAGAATTGAGGCCTATCTGATCAGCTCTACCTGGGAAACCATTCCTACCATGAACTAGTAACTAGATCAGTCCTTCTGGAATTGAAGTATAAGCTGTAGAAATAAGCCAGTCTGCTTTACCACCGGAAAAGAATTTATTCTCTTCCATTATATGTTTGCATTTCAGTAGGCACAAATGACTTTTCTTTCCCACAAGATGATCATTGAGAATAAGGTCGACACAGCACTACAACAACTCATTGCCAGAAAGGAGTAAATTAGCAGGCAAATTACCTTTTCCACACGGTCTCGATTTCAGTAGGGGCCAGCCTTGAGTGAGTCCTGTACCAGGATCTTGCAAGCTTGTAAAGAGGCCAAAGGCGAAAAGATCGGTTTGTGTGCTAATATAGAGATAGTGTGAATTCTATCCTGTGCCTGCCTGCTCTGGTCTGCAAGGCCAGCTTGTGCTTTCTCATGCATAATTTGGGGGATAGAAAACTCCAGGAACTATTCCGACTTTGAAGACTCCAGTGTGACTGTCCTGGTTTAGGAGATTTAGCTGCAGACACGAAAAGGAAAGTTTATATGTGTGGATTCAGCCCAGGCTTTGCTACTTGGCTTGGGAGCCAGAATATAGGCCCTAGTTTATTTTATTTAGCAATACAGACAAAGCCTCAGTGTCCACACCTGGGCACTTAATAGTGCCTGATAGTACTCAAGCCTGCTGTGGACAAGCTGGCATAGCAAAAATCAGTTTTTCTTCAGAGAGATAATTTCAAATGTAAAGGCAATACGGACATGTAGAAATATAATCACATAGTTCAGAAAAATTTGCAGGAGCAGGTAAGGGCTTGCAGAACAACCCAGCAATTCCCCTGGCCCCTGTAAATGTCCTGCCCTGGTCTGCAGGCTGCATGGATAGACTGCAACAGCAAATGTGCTGCAGGCACTGAGCCTGTAGATTCAGCCTGCACGGTGAAAACCGGCCACCTTATTTTGGAGCTAGTAGCTGTGCCTTTGGCTATTTCACAGCTCTGCTTGAGCAAAGCAGACAGAAATTCACTCAAATTTGCAGTGAAAACTGTATTACGTAGTATTACAGGGAAAGGTCATAGAACTCTTTAGAAACTGTGTCCCATCCCAAGCAGCCTGTAAAGAAATTTTTCTTTCCTTTATTATGTTTCAGTATTTGCATTTGATGAGAAGATTCACTTTCATGAGTCATTTCATTTTACTTTGAAATGAGTTTACGTTGGTATACATTCTTTGATAAGAATTCTCATGCATATGTAGGGGAATGCATAAGCAAAAAGGTGAAAATACCTTAAATTATTTAGTTAGCTGGTCTGTTAGGATATAGAATCACATATTTATCTGAGACTCCACTGTGCCTTATGTGGGTACAAATGAGGTACATTTAAGCTCTCTCCTGTGTATTTTTTATCTGTTACTATATATTAGATCTCCCCACTCCAATTCCTATGTGATTTTAACATACACATTTCCTGTAGTTTACTGGGAGACTAGATTCATAATGCACCATTTCAGCAGTTCTTTTACATTCATTCTATATGCCAAAACAAAACACTTTGAATTTTTTTTCTTTTTTTCCACAAGTGTGCCGATTTTCACACAGCTGAAATCCCAATCATTTGAAAATACATATGTGCAGAAATATGCTATTAAAAGGAATTCAGAAAACGTTGGCAAGCAACACTTTCCTACCGTGAGCAACTGATTTATATTTGTAACTGCAGATTTTGAAAACCAGGAGTAAAAATGAAGACTAAGAAATAATTAATAATTTTCAGACATAAGTATCTAGCAACTTCCTACTGTGATTTTTGTCTTGTATAAAGCACTGCTGAAAGTTTTTATTGCATTTGGCAGCATAAATAGACCACAATCAATGTTTAATTTCATAACTTCTAAATATGTTTAAAGTAGATGCTAATATTCAATGTCCAAGGTCCATTTAGCCTGTTTGTTTGGTTTTTACACTTTGAATAACTGAAATTAAAAAGAAATATGCGAATTTCTTAATGTACTCAGTAATTACACCTTCAGAGAATATGCTTATGATTACCTGTCCTTTGAAATAGCATCATATCAAATAGTTTGCACAGTCAGTACTTCCCAGGTGATAGTATTCAGACCTCCCTTACATGCAAAACAAAGATAAATGCAAGTAGCCTTACAGCACTGTTTTCCAGCCATTTTTGTAACCTGAGAAAATAAGCAATGTTCAATAGCTGCTCATGGGCTTCTGCCATTTCTTGTTTGTTTTCTTCCTTTCTTCTTGCTGTGGCCATCATCTCTTTCTCATCCTCATCAATTTTCCCAGCAATACACTGCAGCTGGTGCAGAGAATGCACTAATAAACTGAACTGGGCCTATGAGCCTCTGGCCCAAGCACCTGGGGTTGTTTCCATACTGAGCTCCTGCTGTAGGGGATGTACAACAGGGACACTGGAGCTGGTTGAATGCAGGGCACATTTGCTTGAGTTCCCCAACCTGTGCTAGTATTTCCAGGGTCAGCTGCTGCCTTACCTATCTGGAAAGGTGCATGATGTTTTGTATTCCTATACTTTTAACGTGGCTTTGGATCTTCAGGCAGAAGATACTATTAAATTTAATTTTAAGATAAACTAGAATATTTTTGTTCTAAAATGCATAAGTTATTAGAAGCACTAATAAATGCTTTTAAAATACATTTTAAAACCAAGCTGTTTAAAATTATTTTTTTCATCATTTAAATACCAAAATCTGGAGTAACAAAGGCTGTTTGTTGTTCTCCGTTTTGTTGTTTGTTGTTTTTTTTTTCTTTCCAGTTGTAGTTGATGACATCTCTAATATGCAAAGCAAATATGAGGAGCAAATTTGTGTTGCTGCTTTGCATGTTTTTGGGGTCATCTGTTATAAAAGAAAAGCATCACTCCAAATTCATGCTTTGGCAGATAAAAATGTTGTTTACAATGTTTTGTGTCTTGCTGTAATCGCACTGTGAAGACATGGTTATTAGAAACATATTTTTATTTCCATCTGTTTGTTATGACTACCAGTACAGGGCTTACCTAGTTATTTACAAAGTCATTTTTCCTTGTTAAAGAAATACTTCTGAAGACAGTGAATTTCACATAGTTTGTATATGTATTAATGATACCACAAGTTACATTTTTTTCACAACAAAAGGGGAATTTTTCTAACATAAGTTACAAGATACTAGCAGTAGGAGCCAGGTAACAAGCAAGCGCATTTACATTTAAAACTTCTAATTCATAGGAATTTGAGACCACATACTAATAGTCAGAGCTGTAACATCAAAAATATTATTAATAGCCACTTCCTGAGGACATTTTCCAAGATTGGTACTGAGTACTTACTGAATACTCTCTGCTGTACTTCAGTGATACTGGAAATTACTCAAGTTGCAGCGAACCTAGTTAAAAGGTCTAAGAACTGTTAGGTATAACTCTGCAATACCGTATAATGTACTCTTCTGAATCAGAGATCGACGTAGCAGTGTTCCTTTGAAATTCCCTGTTATTATAGTTACAGTGTCTTTGATAGCCACATCATTTTTTTCAGCATGAACCTATTAAATTCAAGGAAGGCTGTATACATCTGACGAAGTTTTTTGCAGATCTGTTAAAAGACTGATTTAAAAATTACTGTTTACATTGATGAATAGTTTGAGATCGATTAGATGCATCATGAAAGAAGTGGTGAAAATAGCTTGTTGGCTTTTTCATCTGTCCGTTTTATGTGAGACTATCAACAAGCGAGTAGCATAATAAAGTAGGATCATTTTTTCAGCATTACATTTCAGTATTCAAAAATCTTTAAATGTGCACATACACCATTAAGTGACTAAGAACATAATTATGGATGCAAAGTCAAGCATGTACAGGACTTGGACTTTCCAGAGCACACAGACATCTGACAATACATTGGGAGACTTCTTGGATGTAAAGCCGAAATATAATATATAAACACATATGTAATGTGAGATACTTCATTTCAGAATATAGTGGTGTTTCATAAACAGTAGGATAAAATGTTAAGTACCTTCCCTTTCAAAAAGAAACTAGAAAAATAATCTCAAAGCTTTTGCAGTTCATTGGAGTCTCAAGAAGAACTAAAACTGAAGGGCAATTAAAAAAAAAAAATCAGCATAAGGGGGACAGAACTTGAGTGTATTTATTCTGGTTCATTGCTAATATTTCACTCACGAGTACAAAGCAGCATGAGCGAGAAGTTTGCAAGAATAAAGACTTCAAGGCAGGGACATAAAAGAACTGGAATACTAAGGAATGCTATTAGCATGAGATTTACAAACATGACTGATATTCTATAGTTACACTAAAACTCTTACATAAACTTGATTAATTGTGGTCATGAATGTTAGTACGTATGTATTTTTAAAATAGTAAATTATTTTGCTTTGCCCATCAAAATATAGTATTTGTGTATTCTTTGAAGAACAGTTTTACTCTAAGTATGTTCTTCAAGTATTTCTAGAGCCATCTGTTACAACACATTCTAACACAGTGTTAAAGAATAGTATTCTAGGAATTCCAGATGAAATGGTGTTCAACAAAGAAACTGATTGTTCCCTCCATTGCCTTATTGAAGGAATACTGAATAATGCATGTAAAAGTCTGAAAAATGTAGAGTATGGAAGTATAAGATATATGTATGTTAAAAAAAAATCTGTAAATGTTAATCAAAGTTGTATATTCCTATGTGCTTTACATCACTGTAGTCACATACTTGGAATAAAACTCGATCTGGAACAAAAGTTATGCTTGTCCTCGTACAAACTTTGTATCTCAAGTAGAGCAGTAGATCATTTCTTAAAAAAGAAGAATAACAATCAGAGAAAAATATAAGCTAGTTTTCTCACCCTGTTATAGCTGGAAGAAAATTAATGTTGAACTGTTTAATGATGTCTTTAAAAAAAACTGAATTAAATCTAACAAATCAAGCTTTTGCTCTGTACTCTTGAAAGTTGAAGGACATTAATATTTTAGGTCTATTTTCATTCTGCTATATAAAATAGCATATCTATTATTTTATTCCCTATATTTCCAGTAACAGTCATAATTAGAAAGAGGTACATCGTGGAAAACTAACTGCTGTTGATATTATAATTTTTGTTTCAGGAAACTTTTTTATTGGCTTTAAGACAGTCTTGCTGTTGTATGTGATAGTATCCAAATGTTTATTACAAAATTAGGTCATTACCATGTTAATTCACTCACTAGTAGTCAAACAAATGAGCCAAGTCACTTCAAGAGTTAAAACAGTGGCACAGGTAGAAATCATAGAAGTTTATGAAGACTATCTCAGACAACAGCATTTGACTGAAATGTATGTGTGTAATTCCTTGGGGAGGTATTCCTTGTAGTAGTTTAAATGTAAAGCTCATCTTTAACACTCTCTGCAGGACTTACGACTGAACTTGACAAAATGAAACAACAGCTCAGAAGAGATGGAAAATGCTGCAAATCATTATAATATGGAAAAGTCTGGGCCCTGATAGGCTAAATGAACAAAGGTCAAGAAGACAGAGAACACGATCTAGGATTACACAGGAGAAAAGCTTCCTTCTTCCCCTGGGTTGCTTTAGTTCTGTGAAAATGCTAACCAGTTTATACCAGAATTCTTCTCAAAACAATTCATATAGACTTACACATACTCAGTGTGAGGTTGTCAAAGAAGTGTAACCTTTATTTCCATGTAAACAACTGACCCCACCAGTTTCCAAGTCCCTCTGAAAAAAACAATGCTTACTTAATATCTAAATTGGAAATTCACTTTTTTATCTGCTGAAATTAGAGGTCACAGTCAAGTGAGCACCTTCAAATTACATGTTTTCTTCTTTCTGGAAAAAAAACCCAAACAACTGTGAAATGTCTCACTCTAGTTCTTCCTGCCCTCAAGGCAAAATAAGAAAGAAAAAGTTAATATAACCTGATATTCCTAAATATGAGGAGAAAAAAAAAAAAAAAAAAAGTTCTGTCTGCTTCCTAAACAAAACCCCAGAGTCTCTCTCATTTGCAAGTAACCTCTAAAAATAATAGTGTTTATTTTGCATATACACACAAGCACATTCACAGACTCTTGTCAAAGAAATCTGGAAAATAAAATCAGTTGTTTCATTGTTGTTTCCTATTATAGCTAGATAAATCCTTCACCACATTATTATTTCTCCAGTTTTGAAAGAAACTGAGATCACACATAGTCATTCCACTGTACTAGATCTTTTCCAAAAGAAAAGAAGTATGAAATACAAATGAAGTTGTTTAACCATATAATCAACTGATCCTACTGCTTTACTATACCATTCTAATAAATCGTTAAAATAAAGCCCAAACTCTGAAATGGTGTTTGATATGGGAGACAGATTTTTAAGAGTCCACAAGAAAGTCAGAACCAAAAATGGATAAGAATCTCCATCTTTAGCATTATATATAAACATTCATATATATATAATACCTCATCTGAAAACACATCTGAAGTATGTATTTGTACAGAATAGTTTGGTATTAGCAAATTGGACTCTGTCCTGAAAGATGTCAAGCTCTTTTTATGGACAGGAATAGAGCCTTTGAAATCATAAGAAAGACTTTTGTTGACCTCTGCAAAGCCCATGGAGAGCAAATCTCTGGCTGCCACGTAATGAACAAAACACAATTATAAACGGACATTAACAGCTGCATAGTGTTTGCAAATGTTATTTGTTCTTTTAAGCCAAATTTTTGTGATTTTTATATAAAATTGTAATGTGTGTGAATAAACAACTCTTTAATAATAAACCCCTTTATTGTTATAAATGACAGAACACATATTTCATGCTGATATGACCTGGTGAAAAAAGAGTTTTATCACCATTTGTTTCAGCTGCATGTTCTCATTCACAATATTGCTTACAGAACTAGAAAATATTTATCTTATGGATTAGAATGCTGGTTTATAGCAGATTCCACAGCATTATATGATGCTAATGGGGTGAACTCATAACACAAAATATCATATCCTCTTTACTAAATCTTCACTCAACCCTAGAACTAAAATCTTTTTGAAGTACTATTTACTTAAGGTTTCCGATCACATTACTACATTTCTCTACTTTAGAAAAACGGACAGAGAGAGAGAAAGGAAGACATGCAAAGTAAGAAAGGAAGAAAAAGAAAGGGAATCAGGTGTATTCCTTCTGTGTTACATGGCTTTTTACTGTTTTAATCTTCTCCAGCCCCACACTTAACAAGTGTTTTGGGGGATGGCAGAACCCTTTATTTTGGCATTTCCCAGATGTTCTGGAGCCTACAGGGTCATTTAAGAAGTGGTAGCCAAGCTCTAGCCTTTTCTAGGTACTGACCTCTCATTTCACTGGGATTTTTAGGTTATTACTGGATTACAGACTTGCCAGACACCAGCTGAAGAACTGGAAGGAAATAGTGGACTTCTTTGTTAGCTCCTTTGCAAGACTTTGGCTAGGCAAAGGAGTTCAGTGTTCACTTCTAAAATATTTTTGTTCTTAGCTGTAAGGAGGGAAGAGAATTTATCAAGGTGAACTCTGCCAAAAAGAAAAGAAAAAAAGAAGAGGAAAAAAAAAATCAATGAAAAAACCTTCAACTAACAAACCATAAGACTAAAAATCTTTATTCCACTGTGTACTCAAGAGTTATTCCAGGATGTGGCAATTAAGTCAAGTCCTACAGTAATTTAGCATTCAACAATCAAATTCAACCAATTGTTCTGAACTTGGCAAAAGACCTTCATTCCTTCCCCCTTCACCCCTCCCCCCTCCTCCCCTCCTGCCTGGGCCTTCCCTGCCCTGCCTCCCTGCCCCCGCCTCCCCCCAAGAAAGGATAGAGCAGCAAAACCAAGCCTTATGTTTTGCAGTTTTTTACCACTTTCAAGACTTGCTCTGCAAAGACCAGGTGCGCAGTCTGCAATCTAGAGTTTAAAGAGCTTCTCTGATCTTATAGAGAACCACAAAGGAACTATGCACAAATTAAAAGACAGATTGAATAGACAGTAAACAAAGAGAAGTCATGCCTAATAGAAATATGTTCCTTTGAAATTTGCACATTCTAAAACCAAACTTACGTCAATGTATTTCTAAACTATCAAAGTTTGACTTGGTGCTCTAAGTTGTACTGAAGACTCTATACTTTTTGCAAATTCACTGTTAATATACCCGTTGGAGTTCCGAAGTTCTGTGTCTGCAGCTTCAATAGTGAAGAAATTAAGAGATTTATAGGAAAAAATTCCTCTAAAGCCTGTGATTTTAGTGAAGCTACCTATGGAGGGAAACTCTGTATGGAGTACAACAATTATGCAAACTCTGAGGCTGGAGGAACTCCAATTGTTTTCCCAATCTGTATCAAATAAATGCTTATGACATTTTTTTAGGAATTTATTAAACTTAATAAATTAAATTGAGTAAATTTGCACTTGTTAAAATTTTCAGCTCTCTCAGTTAATGATAGAAAGTGTCATTATGATGGATTGTTGTTCACAAACTCTTCTACCAGTTTTAAAAAGCTGAATTAACAGTACTGACATACACAATATCATTTACACCCTTCACTGATTCGTGTCCTTCATTCTTTCATGGTCTAACCATCAACTACATTAACCACACATGTGCAATACAAACATAAGTTTTCAGTGGTATAATATATTTAAAATCTAAGACCACTATGACAGAAAACATTCGTGAGGAGGGTCTAAAGATACGACCTTTAAGATAGTTAATATTTTCCTATCAGCTAATACATAGATTTGAAAAATTGCTTTTAAATGATTTTTTTTTTTTTTTTTTTTTACACCCTAGAGGGTGTGAATTTTAGGAGATTGGGAGAAGATATGGAGGGGTGGTGGTAAAATGAGGGTTAGAAATTTATATTCTGAGTTAAAATTTTCATTCAATCACAAGATTCAGTAGTTAGGATTTTAGGAAAAACATAGAAACAAATGTTGCAACATTAACAATAAGAATCACACAAACTGGTAGCACTGCTATGTGTTCAAGATTTTTCTTTTAATCTGTTACAGATACAGAGCTTTCACTGCATCTCTTTGAATCCTCCATTGTAGGCTGTGACCACCATATGAAGTGGCAGGAGCAACTATCAGCTCTGGCTGCTGTCACTGCGTCAAGGTCTCTCCTTAGAGCCCTGCTCAGCCATAAGCCAGCTGAGAAAGTGCTCGCCGGTACTGAAGACAGAAGGAACTAAAAATAAAAATAAAATTTTTAAAAAAGAAACAGACCAATGCAAAAATCAATAAAAATCATTAATAAATTCAACACCTACAAACTCAACTGTGAGACTAGCCCTGTCTTACATTAGATTAAATTGCATTCCTTTTTAACAGCGATTTTTGCAGTGAATTTTGAAAGTCATCATGTACTCCTGCAGAGAAATACATACTACACCAGTATAGTGATTTAATACTTATGAGTACTTGCACATTTGCAGTGCCAGTAAATAGAAGAATGGATAGGATGAAGAGTATCTTTGTTTATTTCTTAAAGTATCAGTTACCAGCTATATAATCTGAGTGTCAATAAGCCCTCAGCGTGGTAGTGCATATGCACCACATGTGGCCACCCGTTACACAGGAAATATCAACATCATGCAAAAGTTATAATATATATGCAACATATTAAAAATTATATCAATATATACATTACACATACTTTCTTGCAGTGACTGTACTAAACCTTAAAAGAAAGGAATTTTTCAGCAATTATTTTGTAGTTTTTTTCAGATATATCTATTATAAAGTTCAAGACAGACAAGGGAGGAGGGAAAGGAGAGAGGAAGACAGAAAAGAATTTTGTCTAAATTCCCTAACTGCAAAGTATCACCCATTAGGAGGCTGTGACATGCTAAGAGCTTTATCCCACAAAACAGGAATAACTCTACATAAATAAAACTGTCTGCATGAATTCTCACAGCTGGGTGATAAAAAGGGAAGGAGGAGAGGAGCTGGAGAGCAGTTCAGCCTTTCTTCAGTTTTTTTATGCATCTAATGCAACAACGGGGGGAACTGATCTGGTATATACTATATGTCAGACTGCTCTCCATGCAAAGCGGGCTGCACCCTGAACAGCTGGTTTTACTCTCCTGTTCATGTGCTTCATTGACACCATTTCAGTGTCTCTCTCCCTCCAGCTGAGCTGGATTTCAGGGACAGAAGATATGACCACAGCACTCTTGTGAGCTAATTAATAAATGAATGTCTGTTTGTTAAAGTACAGATGGTCTAACTGGTTCTAAAGTTTATAGTGAAAGAAGAGTGGAGAGAAAAAAGCATTGCCTCATTATTTATGTATTTTGGTATATATAATTTCATATTATTGTTGGAGGTTGATAACATCACTGCTATCTATCCCCCCCCTCCTCACAGCCTTGTAAGTCAGGGACACTACAGAAGTAGGCAATATCTGAATTGCTTGTTCTTCCAACATGCATGTAAATTTGAAAAGGTAATGGAACAGATATTAGGGATGTGTAGCTAATTTCCTTTTTATTTCACATGTGATGTTCCGATAGTTTTTCAAGATATGACAGGCATCAAGACTTCACTGTATGTCTCCAGATTTTTCCAGAAAATCAAAACAGGAAGAATGTGGATCAACTAGTTTTTGGAGGATCTTAGCAAGGACAGTACTAAACAGAATGAAACTAAAAGCTTCACCTAAGAAAAATCCTTGCAAGTAATAAGTAGGTTTAAACAATATGAATTGCAGATATTTTTTCTTTACTAAATAGGAAACATCACCAATTCACTTAGTACCAGAGAACTTTCTTATAGCCTTTCACGTCTGCTGATTTGTCCTCTGCCAGGAGGTACAGACAACCCCCATGTGAAAACACTCAGTATGTCTCTTCACTCAGTACACCAACATCTGTACACATTTGCAGATGTATACGTGTACCCTGTCTAACAGGGAGACAGAAAACTGGCTGCACTAAAGCAGCCACAAGATAATGGCTTTGCCTTTTGGGGGCAGGCATGATGAATACTGCAAAAGGAATCAAAGAACAGTAACACAGCCTCCTCTGATATGGAAGAGAGAAAATAGTGCACCACTTACAGCAGCAGAGAAATACCATCGGTTTGAAAGACTGTGCATGTATGTACAAATATGCATGTAGGATGCAGGAAGGTCAAATCTAGATACAGCAAGTCAAGAACAAAAATTTGTGAAGACTTTCACCTGTGAAAAGAATCTGAGGATTCCAGGACTTCTAGTTGTATCTGTACTGGCCTAGGAGCCCACTTTCAGGCATTGGGCATCCTTTTTGAAATCTAGCTATGTTAATGCAGGAAATTATAGTCCCCCAAAGAAGGCTCCCTCAGGAGGCGCATCCCTTTGGATCTGGTGGTGGAGATACTCATCTGGTACACCTTATCCTTTTTTTTTAGTTAAAATAAGTGGATTCAACGCATATCCAGTACTTGGTCAGTTTACAGCAGCACAGCAGATTTCAACTGAAGCAGGTTAAGTAGCTGTTGTATGAGCAACTTAGATGGCAGCTTTAAACAAATGGTACCCTCTGGTATCAATGCAGTGATGAACATACCTTCCCTTTTCACAATAAGAGAACAAGAGAAGGTAGATGTGAACATATGGCTTTGTTATTCCTTCAGGAATAACAGTGGTGTAAAACTCTTTACAGTAAAAACTCTTTCGATAACAGAAGGACTAAAAGCAAATAAATAAATAAAATCAAGAAACCACCCTCTCCCTGAGATGTCTCCAGAATTTAAGTGGGCATAAGTTGCAAAACTAGGCTCTGTGATTCTACAGTGACATAAGAAGTAAAAGCTGGAAAGAGAAAAGTCTTAGTCTAATCATAAGCAGCTACAGAAACTATGTGTCCCAGCTGTGATCTCAGGAGAGCCATATTAACATAGGGGTGTTGCTAAATGTATGTGTCCCAAATAGTTGAGACCCATGGAGACCAGCTTTAGATAATGAGCAAAAGAAGGTTAGCAATTGCTGAATACAAGCAGAAGTAGCACAGCCCTTCATGTATCTATCCCCATACCACCTATAAAACTTGAAGTGCATTGAACATAACATTTAACTTTGGCTGAACTTGATAAACAACTTGAACAGGGTAAGAAATGCTTAAGTAGCCTCTCCTGCTTTCTGTGCTAACCCACTAATAATTCAAACATATTTAGGCAGCTTCAACTGCAAGACATACCCAATATGTCCTTAACCATTCCAGTGCTAAGTACTATGGCTCAGTTCTGCAACAGTCTTTATGCATGGAAGTCCCACTGGAGTCAGTGCTGTACATCTCTGGGTGTTTAGCTGCCTAGATATTTGTGTTGATTTTTGGACTTAAATTGCTTTTAGAACAGACTTTTGCACAAAAGGGAAACTATGTATAATACAGTAGTAAAATCACACCAAAAAAAATCAATATAGTTTTGCTTTTGGCTAATGCCACATGAATCTTTATATGTATATTGTTTAAAATATTAAAAGGCTGTTTCACCTTGGTTTTCAGCTCCTCACTCATCCACATACCATTTTGCCTGGTCCTCCACATTTGCATATCCTACCATGGGAAGTTCGTTATCTTCTTCTTGAAGAGGAAAGAGAGGAAGGCAATAACTGGGAGCTTTCTGTTGAGTCAGTAGAGCATGGAAGGCAGCAAAGCCCTGTGCAGAACCATCTCTGAGAACTAAGGGGATCCATGCACTGCTGAAGTGCTTTCTCGGAAGATATCACAACAGAGGTGTGCCTGTGAATTTGAAGTCCAGATTTGTTCATAAATTGCCCCTTCATCCATTTTTGACTTGCTAACATGTACCTAAACCCATTCACAGTTTCTGGGCTGAAATAAAAGACAGTAAATGATAAGCATGAGATGGTTACTTCTAAAAGGGTTTTTCAAATCTTTCTAACCTTTAATACTTCTGTTTCTTTCCAGTCAAGCAGAGTTAAGTAGTTTTAAGATGCTTTGTTTGGCTTTGTACTAGAAAGAAGTGGAAGAGGAGGTAAGTGCAGGCAGAAACTCATTTCTCCTGGGTGCCAGGTGACCCCTGCACTAGCTGCAAGCAGGCAACCTGCAGCTGAAATCAATGTCCAAACTCTATTTGCTACAGCTGATTAAAGTGAGTGACCTTGATTTTTCCCCCAAAGTACCCAAATGAGGACTGCTAACTGTCATCTGTCTTCACACTCAGCAAAGTGAGTGGTAATTTTTTCCTCTTAGAGCTGAGAGCTTTCAGTGGGGATGTGATAAATGACCATCACTTGTAGACACTTCAAAAGCAAAACCTAACAGATCCTGTCTTGGTCAGGAGCTCGAGGTGCGTTTTAGTGAACTAAAAATTATTTTTATTACAAGTTACCTTAGTTGCATCATTCCTTAAAAATTTGATGAAGTTTGGCCTCACAAAGTAAGAGTGGCTTCTTTCTTAGTTGCGGCAGTTCCTGGAATACAGGTCTACATACATTTACTGAAGCAGTGGCTTAATGTTTTATGTTACTAGTAGCTTTTGTTTTATGGTATCACTGAGAAGAGGGGAAAACAGTTTAGAAGAAAAATAAGGAACCCATTTTACCCCCATGACCTGAACTTCCATCCTTTTCTCTCATGCCAGACCAAACTCTCTTGCAGCCTTGGAAATGTTTGTTTAAGTGTTTTCCTGCCATTATTTTTCATTGTTGCATACTTCTGCACTTGTGTAAGGAGAACTTAGTGACAAATAAAGCAGAAACAACTGTGAAACTACAATAAATAAATTGTATGTCAAAGTTTCCAGGGAGAAGAGAAGTGCCAACAAGCGAGGTAAGCTTTAGTGATGAGCAAAAAAATCAATTAAAATACAGTGACTTTAAGGCATATAAAATATTTTTTAAAGAAAATTATTCTTTTAAGACAACAATGTTAAATAGCTTTGAAATATATGACAAACATCCTTCTGTTCACAGGAGAAGCTCTTAACTCAGGAAGATCAGGAGAGATTTCTTCAGCATAAGCTAAATTTAATGGTTTAATTTGTATTGATCTAGCTAAAAAGGCAGGAAGTCAGTTAATTCCTTGAGAGGGGCAAATCAGTCTTTATGTAATTATTTATTAAACATTGTTATTTTGTCTTTTTCTCAGAACTCCTTACAGAAAACACAATATTTTTATATTTATATATCTAAAACTGTTTATCCATTTTTACCCATGAAAAATGGGTGAAATGGTCTGCTCGGAGTTAAAAATTTGAAAGTAAAATCATACCCTTCCTAATATCAGTGATGTTTTTTGCCACTGATTCCATTTTATCCTAGATGTGGAATTTTTCTGTTTTTCTGAGCCCAGTTCTCTGTAGCTGAGCATACATTGCAGGATGTTGTATGTTACAGAAAAGTTACGTATGTACCACTTACCTTTCTTTCTCAGAAGAAATTTGTTATAAGGAGGTTCAGTTGCATAATTAGGAATGCACAATGAATACAAATGGTGTTCGTGGTTGACAAAAGCCCCCCTTTTTTGCAAGTTTGTTTGAATACTTCAAGTTTCTCTTCTTTTACAAATTACCCAGCTCTGATCACTGAAGCTTTCAAGCCTGACCGCAGATTGGACAATTTATGAGTCACAGTGTTGACATTAACAGTGAAACAGAAACATGTACCACTGATTCCAGGACTGGGAAACGTTGTGGGAAATGCAAATTCCATTCTTTTTTCCTCTGTGGTCCTTGACAAGTCATTTTAGCATTTTGTACAAGTGTGCCCAGTTCTGAAATATAATTTATTATGCCTTTGGAGCCCCAACATGTGCTATGGTAGTGATGCGACTAACGCAGGTAACCAAAATAAAAAAAGGAGCACCTGGCCAAAGAGAAGTTATTTACAGATGATCTGTAAGGACATGCAAAAGTTACATAATTTTTGGACCCCGATCCCATAAATAGACCCATGTGAACAAACCTGTGAGCTTTTATGGAGTTTTACCATCTTCTTTTTTTGTTATTTGTCTTTAAAGCAGCTACCTAGAAGCTTGGGGCTCCACTCATGCTGTTCCAGACTTAGAATCAGAACCATCAGTGCACTTTTTTTTCTGCCAATAGCAATGCAAATAAACAGCCAAATCATGGACTAAATTGAATGAACTGAGAAAATAACTTTTGATAGTGTAACAGTGAAGACTAATGCAGAAGGCCAGCCAAGAACACTATTAAGAGCAAGACAGGACAAAAAAATGATACTAGTGATGAAAAGAAGATAGTAGTGGTGAACAGCTTCGCCTCAGATAGGAGGATGGGGTCAAGTGTGGTGCTATAACATGAATGCAGAAATACCAGGGAGTTGGATGGAATAACACAAAGAAAGGAAAACAGTTATTGTCTATGCTCTCTTTCACTGGGTAAACCCAAATTCCACAGTGGCCATTCTCCCAACAGGAACGTTTTCCTGAAATGATAGTATGAGAGCTAAATCCTGTCATTTTTCCTCTAAGTGAAATCTGGATGGAAAGATAGAAAAAATAATGGCTTAACAAGAAGTTCACTTTACTGTACAATAAGGCATATATATACAAACATGCATACAGCCCTGCATTACATACAGGCATAATTACTGTGTTTGTATCTTGTTCCAACATACAGGCCATTTGCTGAAATGAAACACCTAGGAGAAAGACTGTAATTCATTTCGTTGCTTAACTTTTGCTATGTTTTGGTGGGTTGGCAGCCACCTTCGTATCTCAGGCCGGAGCCTACAGAGCAGACTGAAGAGATGCTTAACCTCTTAAATCATGTCTCTTATTTTCTGTTATCTTACAGTTCTAAAATTTCTTGGCAAAAGTATCAGGAGGTTAACAAGAGAAGTTCTTGTTTGTAAATTGTACTTGTGTTTATGTCCAAAATAACAGCCTTTAAATGCAGGTTCACAAATAGGATTGCCATCTGCCTAGGCATATCAGGTCTCATTCAGACAATTCCAAGCTTTTTCAACACTTTGAAGAATTTGTAGATTTCATATTTAAATCCCAGTGTTGTTCATTAAATGCTGGGTCTTAAGGAATTACCAAATTCAGAAGGTCCTTATGTTTCATTTAAAAATCAACTTCCTAGCTCCTCATTAAAAAGAGTATTGTAGCCAGTGGGACGTGGTGAAACCAGAACAAGGTCTTCAACCCAAGCTTTAGAAGTCAAATGTTATGTTGCATTTGCCCCCATTTTCAGTTTCTGTTCTTTTTCTGGACATGTACACTTCCTAGGTGTAAATATGGATTCAGGTTATATTGTCAAGAGTTTACACACATGTGCAAGAGATAGCCCAAGAAGCAGAACTACTTTCTTATCGAAAATGTGATCCCTCAAAAGTATTGTAAAAATTATAAAGCTGCCTTAAAGAACTTCCCTCAAATGCAGTTTGGAGAATATCTGACATAAAGAAGGAAAAAAATCAGAAGGGCAGAAATTGGAAAAATACAGCCACTTTTTAGTACACACTGACCTGAAGCAATTCTTCCAAATATTTATTTCCCATAAAAGCTAAATTAGCCACAATTTTCACTTATGCTTGCCTGGATTTAAATCAGTATCAGAACAGAAGACTGAAATAATATTAACTGTACTACTGACTTGAAATTGTATTTCCTTCTGGAAAACTAACAATTTTAAGACAGAGAATATGTTTATATCTAGGAAAAGGTAATGAATTTTCTTGAACTAACTTTTAAGTTCACTCTCAAAATTCACCGGTCATTCTAATTGTTTAGGATCTACCCAGCAGAGGTTATTATGTACCTCAGAATTAATTGTGAAAGGAAACTTTCCTTACATCTTCAGAAAGAGTAACTGATGGACTCCAAAATGTTTTGCTGCATAATTGAAAGATTCATTTATTCTTTCGCAGTGCACATAATAACTGTGAAGCCAAACGGCTGGAAGCCATGTCCTGTGTATATTTTACACTCCATACGTTATTACTACCATCTTTGTTAACAAAGTACATTCTTCAACTAAATCCTTCTTCTCGAAGTGATATTTCTTTAAATCTTTGACACAATGTGATCAATGTTCTGCCACCAAAGTTTATAAATTAAAAACAAATGCTGATGGTTTGGGGGATGGTGGCTGGAAAGTTTTTTTTTTTTTTAATGTTTATCCAAGTTATCAACTTTTTATTTGGTATTGTCTATTGTTTAGTTGGTATTATCTACATACTCAAAAAGCCTCACAGTAATTTGTCACTAATAATACAGTAACACACTATATATCTAAAACTGCCCTGCAGTGTACCCCAGGAAATAAATCGTATACAATGCTTCCCTTTAATTTTCTAATTACATCATTGTAGAAAGGACAAGTATATGCATTTTTTCAACTATTTGTGTAGTGAGCAACTACTACTACTTTTAGGTGGAGGAAATAGTACTAAATTCCAATAAGAAGACTTACAGCGTTTGCATTGCATTTGGATGCCTACCTAGATATCAACAACTTGTCTAGAAAGCCAGCAGAAATAGTGTACCTCTAGAGACTTTAAGGACTTCCTGCTTCTGGCTGGGACACAAGCTCCTGGTCTGTTTTGCTGGGAACTGTAGATGGGTCAAGTGTGCAGGGCAATGAAAAGAGATGTCCAAGATTACCCCCCCCGCCCCGCTTCTAATTTTGAATGCCTTGAAAACTTACTGTCAACATTAAGATAAAAAATTTTTAAGGACAGAGATTCTTTTTACTGAGTTACATCTTTTGTGTGGCTTTTTTTGCTATTTTCAATTTAATCATAGAATGATAGAATTGTAGAACAGCTTAGGTTGGAAGGCACCTCAAAATACCATCTGGTCCAACATTTCATGGGAAAAGGAACCTAGATGAGATTACCTAGCATCCTGTCCAATCATGTCTTGAAAATCTCCAGTGATGGGGATTCCACCACATCCCTGGAGTGGCTGTTCCACTGATTGATTGTTCTCACTGTAAAATGATTCTTTCTTCTGTCAAGTTTAGATAACAGTTTACTGTTTCTAATTTATTCTGTGAGGTCCCTTCTGCCTAAAATCAAAATAAGTACAATTCAAACTATTGCTTACATAGCTAAAACATAACCATTAATATGGCTACCAGCCAGGAGGCATCGCCTATGTCCTGATAAACAAACTCTTACCTGTATTAGCAATCAGCTCCTGTGTCAGCAATCCAAAACAGAGGAGACAGAACTTTTTAGCAACTTCCGAGAATAAAGAAGTGGGGGATCGCTGAGTTGTTTGCTTACATTGATCAAATAATTTCTTTAAAATCAAAAGGGGAAGCAGCATTCCTCATCAATGACACATAAACAGTTTAGGATTAGGTGAGTAATACTTCAGTGGTCATATCATTCAGCTGGAAAGCTCCATCAGGATTTCAGAGGAATGGTGAGAGATGGGACATGCTCTGAGATAATAACCACCTATTCCTTCCTTCTGCATAACCTGTTTTCCATTAATTCTCTCATTTCTCTCCACCAGCTTCAAAACAGAGTGCTCCAGCGTGCCCCATGCAGACAATACTGCAGAGAATGACTACATGGAGAGGAGACACCAGGCTCCACTCAAAGAATGAGGAGAGAAGAGAGAGAAACTGCTTCAAACAGTGGAGAGGGTCAAAGGCCTGGAGGTGTACAATGGAGGAAGCTCTAACTTTACTTTGCAGGGCAAGAGATATATGAACTACTGGGGAAAATATTTGCATTGTAGACAGTGGGAAAATTACTTTTTGCTTGTATGAAATGATGACTGCCTATTAATTTCTTTCTACTGCCTCGTCTTCCTTCCTCAAGAGTTGACAATGTCCTCAGGAAAGCCCTTAGAAATGTAGTCATCTACAGGAAGAGGCCTGGAGATATTACCAGTGCCTTGATCCGTTTATTTCATTTCAGCTTCCATTATTTGCTGGTTTTACGTATGTCTGTTTCAACATGTGCTGCTAAATTTTACAGCCTTGTTCATCAGTGTCAACCTTTTTTTCTAAATGAGTAATTCCTGACCTACTGACCTAAATCTCCAGCCACAGCAAGTCTGCTTGAAAACTGCTAGTCTGGTATGACCACAGCTCATTAAAAGACTACCATATTCATGTTTTCTTCCTCACTTCATCAGTAAGAGAATAACACAGCACAGTTAATTAAATAAATATGAAGAAAAAGATCAACTCCTTATATCATGATCTAAGTCTTACACTATTTTACATGGTTCACATCCAGGTAAATTATAACCTAAATTTTGAATACAGTAAATACAAAAATAGCAGCTGTTTTCATGTTGTCTGCCTACAGCTATCTGGCAGAGGAACCCAAATAATGGACATGGGGGGAAACCTGAGTTAGAGAATACAAATAATTGCAAATCCCAGATCCTGAGCTCAAAGCAGATGTCCACTTTGGACAGCTGTCCTTACAGGACTGATATGATATTTTGGTATGATCTTTAGAAGAAAAAAAAAGGTTAATTCTTTTCGGTGCCTAAGAATGCTGCTAATATTATTTACAGACTCAGTGGCAAAGCGTTTTATTTCTATTTTCTTTTTTAGTCTTGTTCTCCTTGCAATCCCGTATCCTAGGGCAGGGGATTGTGGCTGCACTTAAGGATTTCTGCATAAAACTAAGAGTTGAACACTATTCATACATTGAGTTAATCATTATGTAATAAGTTCTTACTCTTTTGCTAGCTTCCACATTCTCACTTTAGTTCAGGTACAGCATTACCCTATGCATTTTCACCTCAGCATACAATCAAAGACATTGCATGGAAGATCTGTGCATGGGATTGGTATGTTTATATTAAAAAAATACTTAATTCAACATTGACAACTTCACCACATGAGGTCAAGAAGTGCTGACATAATATCACCACAGGGCTTTCGGAAATAAAAAAGGCGAAGACAAGAGAATGGAAACAGTATGTAAGACAGATAGACTGAACAAAAAGAACAAGAGACTGTTTTGTAGAAGTGATTTCCAGGGTTCAAACAATTACTGCACATCTAACTAAAATCCAATTGTTCTCATCCGTGATCTTTAAAGCATTTCTGCTTCTCACAAAAAGTTACACAGAATATTTTTGTTTTCTGTTTCATAATCCATTAAATCAAAAACACATGAATGAGGTTTATGCAATGACGTATGGAAGTCATTAATGCTGCTTTAGTTCTCAACTAAGTACCCAATCCTGTACTCCTTAAGTAAGAAAAACTCTTACTGAAGTCACTGTGAGTTTTTCTTGCATAAAAGGAAAAAAAATTGAGTACTAAATGTAATGATCTGTAGGCTACTAAAATTGCCCAGTGACCCCTATGTCAGTCCCTTTTAATAATAGACACTCTTTTTTGCAGGGTATAAATTCTCACTATACAGTGAGTGATTGTTTTCTGTTCAACCGGGGACCAATTTGGCTTCCACAAAGTCAAATGCAAAATTCTCACTGGCCCCTATAGGAAGCAGAATTAAGACTTTTACATAGTTCTTTATAAGAAATCTTCTGTCTCAACAGGCTGTCACTTTCTCAGCTAGCTGTAGATATGAGTGGGCTGCTGTATCAGTGTCAGCCACACATTTCTTGACAAAGAGAGTGCAGAAAACTTACCTGAGCATTACAAGGTGAAAATTGCGAAAATCAGACACGCTCAAACCCCTATATATTGTCTACAGAAAGGCCACTATTAGCCTTTTAAGGAGATGAGCAAACAAAACATCAACAGATACTCTTTGTTTTTTTTCAATAAACAAATGCTTCAAAGTACTATTCATCTTGATCTTAATTCAAGCTCATGGAAATCAAAGACAAAATAAACCTCTCTCAGCAGTAAATGGGAGTGGATTCAGAAATATTTTTCCCTTTGTGAAATAAAACACAGAGATAAGAAGTTTCATTATCATTTCCAAGTAAAGATAGAAATGTCATTATGTGAAGTCTCGCACCAAGTTCTGCTCACATTCCCTGTTATTCTGACTTTTAATATTTGCATTTTATTCTCCCATAAATAGGTCACCTTGGTATTTCTCCAAGCCATAAGATCTTTGACACTGGACTATAAAGATGGAAATTGAAAACTGGAAATAATTTTCAGTAAAAAGGATTAAAGAGAAATATGAGATATCCTGACCTTCAGGTATTCCCTGCTTAGCTGAACAACTGCATCTATGTATTTGTGATATAACACTGCATATTTTTGAAAATATATGTGCAAAAGACAGATTTTTATAGACTTACATGGTCTCTATAGTCCATTAGTGTATTTAAACATGTTTATTTTAAAAGATAAAATCTGTTCTTAGAAACTGGAAAGGAGAATTTAGATAACGCTCTGTTGCACTACGATGATTACTTGTTACAGTATTTTTCTTGGAACAGACTGATGATTCAAACCGCTGTGCATTCATTATCAGCTTTCTAGTAGTTAAGCAATTCATTGCAAGATTTGAAAGAAAGCAAGAGAGAGAAAAGAAATAGAGGCGTAAAAATGAAGGGGGGGAGAGGAGAGGAGAGGAGAGGAGAGGAGAGGAGAGGAGAGGAGAGGAGAGGAGAGGAGAGGAGAGGAGAGGAGAGGAGAGGAGAGGAGAGGAGAGGAGAGGAGAGGAGAGGAGAGGAGAGGAGAGGAGAGGAGAGGAGAGGAGAGGAGAGGAGAGGAGAGGAGAGGAGAGGAGAAGAGGCACAACAAATTGCCATCTATGTATCTTTTATGATGTGTAACACGAATGCAGTCAGGTAACATACTGCATATCACTCCTACTGTAAGTGTGGCCAAAAGCAAGCTAATAAAAAAAGTCAGATTTCTATAGAATTTAATACACAATCTGGCTGGCAGTAAAAGAAAACAGTTGAGGTTGGAGGGAAGCTATTATCCTAAGTGGGATGTAAAGAATCATCACCAAGGTTGAAATAAACTCACTTGTTTCAACTTAATGGAAGGCGATTTGTAGGTTACTTCATAATATACTGATTAGATTCTTAGGAAATTCAATGCTGAAAGTCAGAACTTCATGGAGAAGTAGATTTTCTGTATTCACTAGTACAGCAGTACACCACAAATTACACCAATTCCAATGTGCATTTCCTCTGAAATTTTATTTTACTATATTCCTCATAGTTGTTTGTCCTGCAAATCATTCAATACAGTGTTCTTCTCTGATTTGTCCTTTTTTGCAAGAATCAGATTCTGTTTAGGCAATACTTTATAGGGTTCTGAGAACCTGAAGGAACCAGAACTCCTTCTGATGTGCCATAAGTGGCTTGTCTTCTCTTCTTTGCCCCCCCTCAAATATCTCTCAACTCTGAAAAGGCAAGTCTATCAGGCAGGAATCCTCAGAAATTCCTGTGTTTAGCCTCACTGAAGGCAATACTTGACAGCGATATTTCTAGCTCAGGTTGTCTGGTCTAATCTCCAAGGTCAAAGAGGAGTTATTGCTTACAGAAGATTTTTCCTCATACTGAGTTCAATAGTTCTAGTTTAGAATATTCTGATAGTAAGGCAGGGAAAAAAAGAAATTAGTTTTTTCCAGATCAAACAATGCTTAACAGTAAGGACCTTTCATAGAAGAAAAATAGTCTGGTTTATGATATTAACCTCCAAATATGTGTGAAAGCCACATATGAGCCATGAAGTGAATGATTAATCAAATGAAATTCTTTATATTTTTCTGAGCAGGAAAGGAAGAAGAAAGCCAATTTTGATTTTGTTTTCACTTTTACCTTCATCCAGCTTTAACCAGCTAAGCTACATAATAACACACATTTCAAAATTACAGTGCCAATTAGTATTACAAAAAATATTTCTGGTCTCTTTGACAAAGCCACTAAGTCCTTTACTATTCTAGAGTCAGATTTTAACATAATTCTACGCTGTTGTGATTACATATTTACTTAGATGTGGACTACACAGAAATCACTGGATGGGAAAAGGCCAACTCAAACAATTTTCCAGCAACCTTTCCAAGTTAAATCAAAGGAAGTGTTCAGGCGACAAAGAGCTCTTTACTTTAGCAACCAATGCTTAACTACCTTGGGGACTACTGACTAAGATTCCTGTTTCCTGGTAGGTTTTTTGTAGCTTTTGGATAGATGTTTCGGAAAGGTCAGGAGGATGGTCATTGATTTGCATATGACTTTTTCAGAGATGTGGGCATGAAATGTCTGTGACTGCTGTCCTCTTTTCACTGTAATGAAAACAAACATTTTTTTTTTCCAAGAATACAACTAATGATCAAATTAGTTATAAATTAACTTATTCTTAATGCTCTGTCAGTGACATCTAAGAGATAGCATCTTATCTGCAACTAGAAGTCATAGAAAACAAAACACATTTCTGACACTGACATTGCGAAAGTCATAGAGCTAATGTTTCCTCTATTTTAATTATACTAGGTGGTGAGAAACAAGAGAGGATATCCTGTCCCTGTGGACAGAATGGCAAAACCTCAACTGATTGCAGTGGTGCCAGAATTTTACCCAAGAAGTTCAACTGGAGTGACGAGGATTGCTAGATGTGTAGACTCTTTGTAACATTTCGTAAGAAAATGCTATTGGACAAAGTTTACTTTCACTTTACTTAAGGTTTGCTAGTACATTGGAACCATAACCTATATTGAATGTGAATATAAGGTATAAAAAAGTATTATTTCCATGCAGTTATTTTGTTTACCTCATGCATTTAAAACCACTTCATGAAAAGTGGGCAAGTATAAACACAGAAAGAGGAGGTCTGGAGATCTCAGAGTGGATGTCTTGTTGTAGCTTAGGAAAAGAAGTAGACTGACTGATTAAACTAGCGTGAGGTTTGTCACACTGTAAGTTCCCTTGTACCTCTAAAACTGCTGCAGATGGACCTTTCACTTTGTGAAAATAAAATTAGGCCCCATGATTTTTACCCAGATGTAGCTGGAGAATCCCTATCTGATGCACCTGGAAGTCAAAACACCTCAGTGGGAGCTAGCCCACTGTAAGTCTCTAGTTATCTTTATATTTATATACCTATATATGTATAAAAATATATGTGTGTTTATGTGTATATACACATACACATCTATATATGTACATGTGTGTGTGCATGCTCCCTGAAGCCCTAAGAAATTAAATTGCTCTTTTCAATAATTTGGCTTCTTCTCTTGCATTTCCAGGACAAAGCCTTCAAGAACATAACTTTGTTGTGCTCGTTTACAGACTTGAGTTCTGAGTTTGGGTTTTCTGCTGCCCATATAAGTAAAGGATTAAAACAACTTAGTACCCAGAAAGTGAATAAAGATCATTGTATCCCATGGATCGTCTCTCTTTATATTCAGTCTTTCCTCAGATTTCTTTTTCCTAAAAAAAAAAAAAAAAAAAAAAAAAAAGGCAATGTCACAGTCACAGTGAATACTTTGTGACAGTAGCTTTTACTAGAAACATGGGAAGCATCCTATTTTTCACAATTAAAACAGAGTTTTTAATGAGTTTTATTAGACTAAAAATTTCACCAGATGAAGGCAGATAGCATGTCTTATGTGCTAGCAAAGACACAGGGTGAATATTCTAAGGTGCAATCAGAGACAGTCATTATATTTTATATGACACATTCTGTAGAATTACCATGGACAAATGTCATAGGAATAGACATACATATACAGAACTATAAAGTATTTGTCATGCCTATTGGAATGCATGACACACCCACGAAAGGATGGATTCACCCATAAACAAATGTTTCCAGTTCTCTTAAATTTAGCCGAGTGCCATGTGTCCAGCTCAACTCGTGGTGTGTCATTGTTGTAGCTTATCCCAAGAAAAATCAGTTCCTGCCTACTCTCAGAATCACACAAAAACTATTTAGGGACTGCAAAAAGAAAGGCTCTGGCTGATAGTTGTATGCGATACACAGAAGTCAAGAACTGACAGAAAATTTTAAAGACTTTCAGTAAATGCAAAAATATGCTTAAACCCATTCTTTAGCATCCTGGGCGTAAGCATCTGTGCTGTAGCAATGAATCTACATAGATTATGGCAGGAAGTTTATGAGACGTATGTTTTAAATTGCTTTCAATACTTCTTGAAAATTACTGGAATTATTCTGTATGAATTATATCTAATGTAATGGAGATGTTGGATGTGTTAAAATTAGTGTTTTAGGGACAGCAGTTTCCGAACACATTCTGTCAACGAACCTAATCCACACTCAAGAGTTTCTACTGCTTGTCAAAAGAAATGGCATCAAATGTAACATCACTATCCAGCAACAGATAGCTTAATATGAAGATTTATTTAAAAATTAAAATGTAAGTGATCAACATTTTCCACCTAATCAGTTTTATTTGAAAAGATATATTTTTAGGCTTAAAAATTCTTCTTTGTCAATGGAACTGACATAAAACATTACGTCTATCAGAATTGTTTTGTTTGTTGAAATTAATCAGTTCAATATTTTCTTAGCAGCCCCCTGCCCCATAAGACATGTAATTCAAGGTACCATTCTTTTTTCTGAGCCCAGATTCATTGAAGATTTCCTCTCCTGCAATGCACTGCATCCTTCCCTCCTACCAAGCCTTACTATGGGTCTCATCTAGGAGGTATCATCTGCCAGGTACCTGCAGAATCAAGAAACATTCCTCCACTTAATCTCTATAAAGGAGGAAAGGCAGTTCAGGAAGCCAGACAAAAACAATTGAAGATGTTACACATTTTTATTTAAATAGGAAGACCATCAGAAAATGTATAATCCTTTAATGAACTGAAAGCTTCTGACACTTTTTCTGGGATTAGTATTCTGAAAGTTCGATTTTTCAACTTTGCTCAGAATGAGAACAAAACTATGGTACTTCAGAAGTTCCAGGTGAAACAAAAAATTCAAGTTTTATGCCAGTTCTAGGTTTGGACCAGTAAGAATATGCATTTTACCAAGTTGTGCATATTAAGAGTGTTCAGTAAAAAATATTCTTTAAGCTTAAAGAAACCCACTTCTTTGTATTATGTATAATATTTAAAGAGTTAAAGGTAAACTTTTGTCAACTGCCTCCATTAAACTTTTAAGTCCAGAAAGGCAAATATCTCAGACCAATTATGAACTTAACTTCCACTCCCCTCAGCCCTGTCACATGAACCTGGTTTTAATTTGGAGGGTTTTTTTCTTTCTCATAAGAGTATTCATTCACAGTTTAGTCCCCTACTGAGTGATCCCATTAGAGATAATCCCATTTATTGAATCTTCTTTCTGAACAACAATTTTATCCACTGCCCTCTCTGCAATAGTCCTGCAAGTCTTGCCCTGCCTGGCAGGGGTTGAAGCATAGGTCAGAGCTTTCCAGGTGTGCTACTGCTGGAAATCTCCCCTAAGGAAACAGTGGGATTTGCTGTACTTTCCTCCAGCTATTGAGGGAGCCTGTCAGTAGGCAATAACAATTTTCCTGTGCATAGAAGAAAAGAGTATTCTACTTTCATAGTCTCGGTTACTTTTGCCTTTATTTTGGCACTGTTGGGAGAAACAATGAAAACCTGAAGCATTTTAAATGAGCCTGATAATTGAAAAGTACAGGGATCAATACTGCACTTTCAAATTAGGGGAAAAGATCACCTGCTCTGAAGGTCATTCCCTGTTAAAGGCTCAAATCCGCTTAAATCTATGGTTGTGCTTTCAGTAGTCTAAGGATATATCCCAACATCAATAAAATACTGGCAAAAGAAACCATTCACATTCCTATAAATTATTCTTTAAAATCCAACACGCTTGCACTGTAGCAAACTGAACTTCTGAAATAATTGATGTCTGCTGCCAAATGCAGCCGGATGCCTCTCCTCCATGTAACAGGAAGTTTGTGCTCCTGATGATGGGAGCCCTTAGTGGGGAATTACGGTACCCCGGTCTGCTCGGTCTCTCCTCCTCTGTGAGTTATGATCTATGAGCTGTGAAACTCATAGTTTTGTCATTCATTGTGTTTCCCCCAAAGCTGTTAAAAATTAATGAACCATTCAACAAAATCCACATGTTCACCATCTAAGACTCTGATCCTTGCAAATAAATCTATGCGGAGCTGTTTGGCTTTATGCCTGCCTGAGCCCTGATGGTATCAGTGGGATCCTGCACAGGTCCAACAGAGCAAATTCAGGTACAGGACTGAGCCTCCTGCAGCCTCTCTCTAACATAAGTCTTTATGTGATACCATGAGTGGTTCACATGCTCAGAAAGCTGTCTGGCAGGTGTAACTCTTGGGTCAAATCCTTTTTTTTTTACCTTATACTTACCTTCCTTAGGCTGAAAAACATATTTAGAAAATACTTTGATTATTTTCCAAAATAAAGGTTTTCATGCAATATTGTAGTTTGGTTTGATGTGTTTAGGGCACAAAGCAATCAATGAAGATAGTTCTCACTTTATAGTCAAGAAACCTTCACTCTAGAAGCCTAGAAAACTATCTTGTGTCTTAATTCTTTTATCATACCTACAGAAAAAGAATAAAAAATCAAATGCACAAAATAAAATGGAAGTACTACACAGTCAGAGACATTATGGTTTCAGAGGTATCACTATCCATTTATCTAAATTCTCCTATATTTAATATGCAGTTACCTGGCTATCTATTGTCAAGACATTGCAAGACTCAGTTTCAGTGTACAACATTCAGATATTCTGACAGGAGGTGGGAACATCACAGAGACTAGATACCAATGAAGAATACAGGGCAATAATATTTCTTATGTGTATCCAACAGATTGGTGAAGTGAGCTTTCACATCTGTCAAACCAATTCAATAAAGCATTTAAAATACCAAATTCCTTTAGTCTCATAATTCAATGTACCAGGCCAAAGTGCTTTCAGCAAAAGTGAGGAAGGAAGCAAGAGGGATTTAACAGGTATTGCATAATGAGTAAAGGGTAAAGTTGACCCAAGATATGCAGGAATAATCCCCTTGAAATCATTGAAGTTTGTCCCTTTTGCACTGAGATTTAATTTAATCCCAGGTGCGTAACTACTTTGACACTATAACAAGCAAGCATTATTGTGGTCGGCCTGAAATGACACTACAGCTAGAATGATTTTTGCTTTGGTATAGGATGTCATTATTAGAACAGAATAGCTCTTACATATCCATATTTCATTACAGCAAAACAAATTAAAGAATTAATTTATAATTAAATAACAAGTTAAATATTGTGTTGTTATATTTATCAATAAAATATATTTAGCTGTCACATGGAAGTAATCAGTGCAGAGGAAATCAAACTTTTTTGACCTTTTATTTAACAAAATAAATAATTTGTTAATACAAAAAAATACATTACAATATTTTCACCTTTCAAATACCAGTAATTAATTACTGTAAAGCAAATTTATTTGTCCTGCATTTCAGTTAATGTTCTGAGCTAATTACATGGTAATTATTCTGTTACTAACAGCTCCATCTTTTAAGTCTCTGCTGAAATTTGCAGGTAAGGAAGAAAAAGAATCCTGCTGCTTAGTTTGGAGGCTAAATCTTTGCTAAACACACCATGTCATTTCATAGAACACAGAACTCCTTATGACAGCTTTAGTGTTATGCTTACTATCTCTTATAAAGAAAATATTAAAAATTATTTCTTTGGATCATTTCTTCCCATTTTCCTAACATTTATTTAGCTTTCCCTACATAAACAACTTCAACTCCTACCAGCTCCAAAAACTGTGATAGCATCTCCTGTATAGGCCAAATTTGAAGTCTTAAAATTAATCACGTAAGAAGTTGATCATTCCTTGTAAACTAATTGCGTTTTGCCAAGATTTCCTGGTGGGACCTCTCAGATTAATCATCTACTTCTGTTTTCCAGTTCTGCCAGCCCTTCTTCCTGGCTGCAAGTGAAATTCATGATGAAAAACAAAAATGAAAATAATTCAGAATGTTAGTTTCTGGTTTTCATCAACATGTCAAATTTGACCAGCTGTGCTTTCCACATGCCTCTGAGGAGAAGACACAGAGCCACAGGAACATCTGAGGTGTTGATCTTATCTGATAAGAAGGCAGCTGAAGGATGCTGGGACTGTCCAGAGAGATTGAGATTAGAAGTTCATCATCTCTGTGGTAAGATGCAGACCTCATTTCTACTCTGGGTCAGGTAAAATAAAGCAAATTACTGCTTGTACAAATTGTGTTACCTTTTACTAGAATGCTGGCCCAGCCTCATAGCTCAAATTTAAGCCTTGCAGCTTTGCAACACTTGTAATCAAATGGGCCTGTTACTTCAATGCAGTGATCACTCTGATAAGTCTTAAAAATCATGTTGCAAATTTCTTTCCCTCATTTAAATTGCTATATTTCAGGAAAATGATCTCTTCAGGCAGTGCAGAGCTGTGTGGCCTCCAGGGCTACAGTGGAGACTAAATGTTTTTACCTCAGCACTTTAAAGACTGATAGCGCTCATTTCTGTTTAACATAATTCAAAGACAAGGGCTGTTAACCTTATCACCTTTGAAAAAAATTATTTCTGCAAGCACGTAAAGGAACTTTATTAGGGCAATAATTCTCAGAGTTCAAGCAAATTGGACTATATTTATCTATAAATAGATATTAAAAATTGGACATTGACCTTATGTCCATCTTATCCGCTATGAACTTACTTATTGATACTATTTCCATTTTATTTAATATGCTTTTTTCTTAATATTTACACCCTCATGTCTTTAATACAAGCTGACTAGAATGTGTCCTTCTGTAACGCTATATGTAAGACCTAATATCATAGAAAAAGCAAGATATTGTGCTATGTTCCTATATTGCAAAGCATATAAGCAAAGGAGCAGCACTCACCTGACACTTCCTGACAGAACTGATACTTAATGCTAAGTGTTTCTTAATTTTTACAACTGACATGATTTTGAACTCCTATAAATGGAAGGCAAATATCAGCAAGTCCAGAACTAGTGAAAGGAGCACAGAGGGGTACACAACACTCTAAATAATATGCATCTTTGGCAGGTAATGTACTTTAAAAGGCAACTTTACTCCTTAATCTTGGATCTACATATGGAATTCCCACTGACACCAATAAAATTTGCAAGCTGAACACAAATGGAAGAAGCCATCAAGACTGTCTACTCAAAGTAAAGTAATAAATTATTTTTTTTATTATTGTGCCAGATCTAAGAAAATGGAAGAATACAATATTATTAATACAGGACAGGTGGATCCAATACAGTTATATTCAAATTTGCATCTGAACTTTCTCATATCTAGAAAGAGCTTATGTTACTTACAATACCACTTATTCAAAGATATCAAGTGGTTTTACAAATACC
The DNA here is from genome assembly GCF_947461875.1 of Haliaeetus albicilla. Classification (NCBI taxonomy): domain Eukaryota; kingdom Metazoa; phylum Chordata; class Aves; order Accipitriformes; family Accipitridae; genus Haliaeetus; species Haliaeetus albicilla. The sequence continues at coordinate 38,576,753 of NC_091516.1, forward strand.
AGTATTATAACCTGAAAAGTAGTTAAAGATGTGGAATGCATTTGGAAAAATGAGAAAATTATTTACATGGAATAATACAACAAATCATTGAAAGAGCCAGGGATAGAAATTAACAATCCTGATTGTTAATTCTGTACTCTACCAAGTTAATGCAGCTTTCCAATGGAAAAAAAGTCAATTACTATTTATAACAAGTCCAATAGTTAAGCTTTTATACTGAAATAAATCAATTTACAGAAGTAACTAAACATCTTCAGGTTAATAACTGTAATAGTCTAGTTTGTAGTTTATATACAGGAAGTGAAGAGCTAATGGGTCATTTTCCAAACTAGAAAAGCAAATGGCATTAGTATTTTTGAAATCTATCCAAGCTCCAAGTGTTTATATAGTAGTTGGTAAACTGTAACAGCTGGCCTACTGCTGAACGGAACAGGATACCTGGTCTAGACATTTAGACATAGATGACAGAATCCTAAATTATGCACTGCTAATGTGTATGTTGCATATTTCATACACTTAAACTGCCTAAGTAGAATTCAGTGAGCAAAAATGCTCGGACAATTCATACCTTTTTTTCAAAGAAATCTGTTTTCATAGCACTCTTGGTTCTAAAAATTACTTTTTATAATGTTATGCTTAAAGGAGTAAGCCTTAAATGCCACACCACAAAACTTCAGAGGGCAAGTTATTTTTATTTTACACTAGTATCTTGTGACCTAAGTTAAGTGCTTCCCCCTCACGGCACAAAACACCTGATATTCAGGTGAAGATCTTCACCAGGGTCAGGGATCTCTAGGCACAAATCTGTGCTCTCCAGCAGAGACAGAGAGGGGAAAGAGCAGCTTGAGATGCCTTTCCTCCCAGGCAACTTCACTCATGGGCTATAGGGTATTACGACACACTTTCTGTTAGTTTGATGATACTGAATATTTTGTCAGATGTTTAATATAAATAATAGCTGAGTAAAGAGTTCAGAATGCAGGTTGTTTAGGGAATTCGTTCATGATGGGATATCTAAAATTGATCTAATGAACATTGAAATGGACAGAAAACAGCCTATTTCAAAACATCCTATAGCCTGATGATCAGAACACTTTTCCTGAGGATATACGATAAGGCCTATTTTCTACATAAAAGAGAAGGAAAGATATGAATGTTTCCCTCTGTGCACTCAGTCAACCATTAGGTAAAACAGTGGAGATGTTGGCAGCAGCAGTGGCACCAATTTGGGGATTCTAGATCTGGTCCCAACATGTTTTCTTCCAGCTAGAATTACGTACTGAATTTAACTCAGCTTTTCACATCTATCAAATTCCAACTGCAAACTAAACCAGGAAAAAAAAAAACAAAACTGAGAAGGAGAACAGGTAGAGGTGATATCTCTTACAGTCATCCTTTGCCAGGTGAAGAGTAGATCATTCTCATTCAATTTATTATTACTAAGTAAATATTTCCTACAACAGGCTCAATAATTGCAAAGGCGAAGGTAAACGTCAAGGATCTGAAGTAGGTCAATAAAAGTTTTGCAGCTGAGCATAACTACATGATCTTTCCGGGGTAAGAAGCAATCAATGCATTGCCTTCCCAATAGTTATTTTTTACTACTTTATGCTACAGTAACAGCCACTACAGAGCACTGTTAGTCCATTTCTGTGCAACCAGGTTAGTCTACAGTCACCTTCAAGGTAATTCGACTTTAGTCCCTCTGATTTCAAGTTGAAAAGATCAGGAACATTCACCTGTTTAGTGGCAATGACAGATAAGAACTGGAAGAAAGCAAGAGTGATGGTCATCTGTAAAAGAACAGGAATAGGGGAAGGACCGCTAGAATAGGTTGCCCAGGGAGGTTGTGGAGTCTCCCTCCTTAGAGATATTAAAAAACTGTCTGGGCGCAGTCCTCAGCAACTGGCTGTAGGTGGCCAGGCTGGAGCAGGGGATTTGGACCAGATGACCACCAGCAGTGCCTTCCAACATCAACTATTCTGTTGTTCTGTGAGGTATGTACACATCCCTGAGTTTAACATCCATGGGGCCAAGGGGAAAGGGTAAGTAAACAAATGAATGTCAGTTCTTTGAATAAAACAAGATGAGAACAAGCCAAACTGCAAACACCATCAAAAATCAAATCATGTCAAAACAATCTCTTTTCTTCATCTAACAGGTTAATATCCTCCGGAGCTAAGGAAAGCACTAATCAGCTGTATTGGGTTTGTCTAGAAAAGCTTTAGGCAATGTTGCACATGACATTATATGCAATACAGAAGCATGAGCCAGAGGAAAACAGTACAGGGTAGTGCCAAAGTGCCAGTAGTGACTCCTAGTATACTATCAACGTAGCTGTCTTGAGCACAGTTTCACATGTGGTTCCCCTCCCCCCCCAACCCCCTGCCCCAGTTTTTTCCCTCCTAATTTGAATAATGGCTGAATAATGTTTATTGGATTTACACCAAAATGGAAGAAGCAGTAAGCACACTAGAGGACAACATCTGAAAACAAACTTACAAATTTGGATTCATGGTCTGAAAGGTCCTACTTGGTTATATGAGTCTATCACCCTTAGAACTCATAACTTATAGCTAGAGCAGTTTCATATGTGTTCAGATACAGATATGTTTATATTAATTTGTACATATTTGTCTGTATATATACCTATATACAGATAGCCATATGTATATATATATGCATATATGGTTGTATGAGTAAATAAATATTTATATGTATATGTGTGTGTGTATCTATGTACATACACTTATATAGCAGCTGAAACAGGTGATGGATTTGAAAACAGAGATGTCATGGACAATGTTCCCCAGAGAGGAAAAGGAATTATTCAATGCCATGTGATCTTCTAAACAGGAGTTGAATCAACACTTTAGGAAGTTTTGGTCAACTCTGCAAGGTTCCTTAATTGAGTTACTAGCAATGTCTCATTGAAAGGGGAAAGGTTATGATAGATTTAGTAGGCATTTGACCATTCTGCTGAACAGATCATTACTATCAAGTAAGATTAAGAGTGGTTTCCTGTCCTAGTCCTACTTGAAGCTTAAGCACACTGGGGAAAATATCCAAGATTATATGCTGCAGGAATTGATTTACTGTTGGAAACAAAAATACACTGGAAACAGTAATGTAGAACAAACCTGATTCCCCCCCCTGCCAAAAGAAAAGAATAGAAGAAAGTGCTTGTGAACATGTGTGCATCATTTTCCTAGCTATAAGCTAGCTAAATAGAAAACATTTATAAAATAATATATTTAATAGTTTACCAGCTACATGTCTTGGTATTGATATTTCCAAATACTTTTTCTTAATTTTCATTCTAAACACAAATCCCAGCCCAGTTATCCTCCCAGGCCATCCTCTTGAAACGAGGTGTGCAGACATTCCCTAGAATTAAGCTCTGTCAGAAAAAAACCCAGTACCAAACCCAAAACAAAACCCGAGCATTAAACCAAAATATTACTAAACCAAAATATAGTCTGTGTTCCTCACTTCTTGTTTCTAGTTTGAAGAACTTTTTTTATCATTGTTATCCATTGCTTTGTAATCATCAGTTTAATTCTTCTTTAGAGACAAAGATGTGTGCATTTTCGAAGGGCAACAATAAGCTGCAGCAGCCATGTGCAACCACACGGCAAGCTTGCTAGCTGATTACAGCTGATTAGCTCTTCATGTTACAGTCACTATAAGTAATCTAACCAAGAAACTGGAGAGGTTATCCAGAATGGCACAGTTAAATTATTGAATAAAGTTTTGCCAATTTACACATTTAAATGATATTTAGATGGTGACACTACCAAAGGGAAGTGAAGTAACTGGTCATGATAGCACAGAGCTTGAGGGACAGTGTGGGTGGTTACTGGAGAGGAGATTGATCCTTGTCCAGACTTCTCAGTTTATACTCTGAAAAATAAACAAACAACTTGTGAGATTAATTTTAAATGTGTTTCAAGTGCTTCAGTTTACCTCAGTAGTTTCTAGTGCCCTAAATTATGAAATATATGAAATAATTTTTCATGGCTGATTCATCTACGAGTCAGTCTTATAAAAGCACAGACCGCCTGCACCACCTGCAGCATCTGATAAGCTTCCTTAGCCTGCTTGTGAACATGACATCCCTTCCTTAAACAAGTACAGGTGCTACATCACAGAAACAAGGCACTTGATTATTTGCAGCCTGTTTTTTAGGACTATGCTAATAATCAGTGTCTAGTGAGAAAGCAGGTCAGTTGGACAAATGCTGCAATTTCTTCATGTTACTGCATGTCCTTGGATTCCTTTCCCATGAATCAGTACAATAAACAGGTCACGTTATCTTCCTTGCTTCTTAGCATCTCAATATCCCTTTCACCCAGGAGGGTAATCATCTCTTCTGTAGATGAAAATTATTTTTTAAAAAATATGGAAGACTGATTTCCAACTTTCAAAACCATAAGTCCCAACTTTTACCTTAGTAAGACAGCTATCATTTGGACTAAATTGTTTAGCAATACCTGGCATGCCTACTGCATAAAAGTTCACTCAGCCTTTCAAGAGGAAGAAGCTATGGTAGTAAATTAAAAGAAAACCTCAAACAAGATGGCCTTATTATGCTCGATAGGGAATATCAGTATGGCATTACTAATTTTTATTTAGTCACAATAGAACAAGCTGCTGAGAGGAATGCTCACAGTTGGGGCTACTGATAGGTAAAAAATGTAGTGAGGATTAAGTATTTTCACATAAGTATAGAAATATTGCGAATTAGCCAAACACTTAAGAGCTCAGCTGTTGCAGATGTCAGTCCTTCTGGAAGATGTTTTCTCAGCACTACTTTAAGTGCAAGAGTGTTCTGCTTGATTGAAAAAAGAGCACTTGGACTTGCGTACTGGCTGGTGGCATAACATATTTATGAGTCCTATGAGGCACAACCAAAACAGATAATAAACCATCATATTCAAGTACTGCAGACTTTTAATCATTACTATGATTCTTTTTTGCGAAGTGAATATGAAAATGACTTATTAAATGTGTAATACATTACTTGTTAAATGTGTAATACAGGCAAGGTAAAGAGTTTCATAAAGCAAGTATTGATGTGAAAGGCAACTATAAATTATGAAAGAAGGATAGCTGAAATAAAAGCAAATGAAAGACCACACATCAAAGCCTATTTGTCACTCCAGAAATTTACAAACCAAAACCAAAAAGCACCAAATGACCAAATCTTTCAAGTAATAATCAAGAAAAAGCCGACCCAAGGTCTGGATTAAGACCTTATTAAGAATACAGTCCATAAACAAATTTAAGCTATGTTTCTTTGTGCACTGGTATGGAAAAGCTGATGAAATACATTCTGAAATTAACAGGGAACAAGTGTGATTCATCATACAGTGGGATAAAATTACTGTTACTTTTTTCATCAGCAATTTAGAGAATGAGGTTATACCCTCCTTATGAAGAAATGAAGTTGATTTCCACATAAAAGAGCAAAGTTTTGGTATTCATGAAGCCAGTGTACAGAAGCAATATTTCAGGTCCCCATTCAATTCTATTTAAAGACAAAAGGAGTCTTTCCACCTGTTGAGTGGGATTCAGATTAGCCCTTCAGTGAACAAACAAATACAAAAGTTGAGAAATGGAAAAACCATAAATGGTGATTAATTTTACAATAATTAACATTGATCATTTGATCAACCTATGCTTTAAAATAGCTTTTATGTCTTATCTACTCACTATAGGCATGTCCAACCTTTTGCATGCTGCAAGCCATAGATTTGGTCACGTGGCTGAGAGCCATATAATAGATATATAAAATACAGTACATGACTCAGATACTTTCCATGATGAGTAGGACAAGGCCAGTTTAAGCACACCCTGGCTAACCTTAACACACCACATGGCCCAGGGGAATATGGTCTTAGGGGAGAAACCTTTTTGTAGCCTACCCCTTCCTTTGGCAGCCTTTTCGCAGCTCCGCACCGATGGGATCTCTATGCTTTGTTGCTCTCCCAGGCCTAACCCTATCCCTAATCCAGGACCATGGATGGAGTTTATATGTGGTACCATAAATACTATTTATTTTCTGAAACTAACTTGTAATAGGAGGTCAGAAATTCTCAATAAGCACCAGAATGTCTGAAACAATGGGGTCACAACCTGAGGTATCCCACTCATGCTAACTTAGCAACCTTTGCTATAGACAATATCAGTGTGAAAAATTTGTAGAAAACACAAGGAAAAGAAAGAAAGTGAACAGCAAACTGTAACTAGGTACCCCAGTTCTCATTAAGGCAAATCTATACAGGCAGCTGCAGGGAGATGTGAGTTCAGTTCCTCTAGCCCAAGCTGGCCCAAAGACCCAGGTTGGGTCTGGAAGGTGTACAACTGTGGTGTTCAACCATTTTAACTTCAAACATAATGTGCTGTCACATCTCTATAACTTCTAGGCAACTGCTCAATTGCACCTGATTACTGAGGAAAATCAGCAAAGCTTTTCTAGTCTACTTGCCATTGAATTCTTTAGAAGTTAGCAAGAGTAACACATGGTAATTCATGGATGACTTAGTTCAGCAACTGCCTACATTTACAATTTTAAGGACACCCTGTGAAGTTGTATGTGCAGCCAAATATTTAACTAAATTCTACACTAATTAATAGATGATCTTTTCTTCTTTTTCAAACTACAGTTATCTATTCCTCATACTGGTAACAGATGCAAGACAGTAAATGATGTTTTACTAGCACTACTCACAAACAAATTCACACAAGAAAAAAAAAATGTTATTGACAACATCTAGGGAGTTCCTCGAATCAAAATTGATTACAAACATTCAACAAAGAGAAATATATAAGAAAACAACTTGAAGAAATAATATAATTTCCATAAATTACTAGTAGTAAATGGAAGAGAGGAAGTTGGGTTCCCAAAAATGTGGTTGACCCTGCCAAGAGGAATTGCTCTTGGCAGCTGTATGAGGTTTATACATTGCAACTACCTCTGAAGTACCAAGAAGGACACAAGATCTCTGTTTCTTAAAAGATGTAGCATGTTAAGGCACTGAGAGAAGCTACACATCCCTGGATGGGAATTGCAATATGCTGCTCCACCAGCATAGATTTCTGATAGTTATGATGCTTAATGTACATTATATATGAATTCTGTTCTGGAATACTTAAAGCACCACCCTAAAATCATATGATGAATCCATTTTAATGCCAGAATAACTGCAGATAGTTTATAATAAGTACTCTGGATGCAATGTCTGTGCAGGGCAGCTGTATCAATTTAGCTGAAGCAGAGTCTATTTGTATAAATAAGTGAATACATCTTGTCATACAGACCTTATTAACTGACAAATGAAGTCCCTAGGAACATCACAGCAGACAAAATTACCTCAGCCAAATGAATTGTTTCAAGACCCTTTTATTTGTCTGCTGATCCTTTGCATTTGTTTATTGTGGCTGTATTTAGATGGTACTATGTTATGTCTAAATCATACTCTAACTTGTGACTCAGATCTACTATTTTCTTCTTGCATCTCACTGCTTACCTCAGGTTTGTTCCCCCCCCCCCCCCAAATTAGAGAGGGTACAGACTACAAAAATAAGTTACTGGAACTATTTTGCAGTATACTGTGAGTTGTTTTCTATTTCTATCCTAATTATGTCTGAACAGTCATGCTTTTCCTCCCGATCTTGTAAGATTTTGGGTTGCCTAATGTGGAGAAGAGCAATGAATATGCCTTAAATGCAAAACACAAGCCCAGATATGACCACAAAGTTGAATGTTGTGCAATACCCAGTATATTTTGTTGCCAGTCTTCTTGCTAATATTTAAATGAATGTGGGCAGTTGTTGAAAGGATCTTAAATGTAATTTGAATGCATTAATCATAACCTCTTAAAACTGAGATCTGGGGAGATATACTTCTTTTCCTCTACTCATCAGCTGGGAAACTCCATGGCTATATGGATCAGGAATTTCAATGTAATTCTGCTGTTCTTAGTGATTGTCTAGTATGGATCAAAACTTCTCATTCAAACAGAGTCATCTATTCAAGTATAGCTACCTTGCTACAATGTTGATATCACAGTTACACCTTTTCATTAAGAGGCATTTGCCTCAGACTTTTTTCAGAAATGAACTAGCCATTAACAGAGACTGCATCTATCGTGCCCCTGAACTATCTTATTAACACAGAAGTTTTGTTAGGATCAAATTTTGTTTGTACTATAACATTCAGATCTCTCATATTGTTTGGAATTATTTATCTTAGGTAACAAAAGTAATTACAAAGAAATGATAGCATGGAGTGCAATTTTTCCCATTCACTTTAATGGCTACAGTAAAGGAAGCCAAATAGAACAAAAGGATAGAGCTGACATGTACTAGAATTGAAGTGGACATGAAAAAAACCCAACCCTCTGATGCGAACTCTTTCAAACCATTTCTATGTTTTGCAGATGCAGAGGAAACAGTGGTGAAATGAGGTCTACAGTGAAGATGAACCATTAGGCTAATAATTCACCTCCTGCCAAAAAAAAAAAAAAAAAAAAAAAAAAAAAAAAAAAGCGCCCTATTAATCTTGTTTTACCATTACCCTGAACAGGAAATCATCTTTGAAATGCCTTAAAGGTGCCAAGTAAATGTCTATCCATCATCAATAAAGATGGCAGAACCTGGCCATGAAGGTAAACTTACAGAGGCATCGACTGTGTGGTCTGTGCTCTGAAATTTTTCTCTTGTGTATGCATTAGTACCTTGCACAATTTACCTACCATTCTAGAAATCTTAAGCACTGCTACCACCTGCTGGTCAATTTACACTTGAATCTACTAGCTTATCAGCAAAGTAAGAAAGGGAAAAAGGAGGAAAAGCATACTCTAACATGCTTTTCAGAAATAGTTTAACCTTGTTATACCCTCAATATATTCTAATGCAGTTCTTTCTATTGTCATACATGAACAATCTTAGTGTCATAAGATGAAGAATCCTTTTGTTCCTGAATTATTCTCAGGAGGAACAACTGATAGTAAGAAAGAGTGGCCTGTAATATTACTTTCCTCCATTTTCATTTTTATTTCCTATAGTACCTCTTGTAACTAGGTCATCGTTGTCTGCTGTGTAGAATCTTCCATGTTGAAAGAGGGAAATATGCCAGTGCTCCATATACTGTTTTAGCTGCCGAGTTGGTGTTGAATTCACTTTTATGGTGTCTGTGGTTCAGAAAAGAAAAAAAAAAGGTCTCTCAGAAAGTGGTATTAAGGAACAGCAATAATTTCTCTGCATTAAAAAGAATTACACATACAGCAGTTGTCATGAAAACTGAAGCTTGCAGGGTTATGACAGGAAAAGTTCTTACCCTTTAATGTTAACTAAAACTAGTGCTAATCATTTAGTTCCTTTTTTAAAAACCAATTGCATCTACCCTAGCAATTAACATTTCATACATAAAAGAAAACACTGCCATCACTGAAAAATATACTGTTTGACTAGAAAACTGAGGAAAACGAGAGAATACTATTCCTGAAAAGATTTCTGACAAAGTTGTGGTATTGAACAGTTCCATTAAATAACCACACAAAAGCAACAGAAGTCCCTGTTAAAATATCTGCTTGGAAAAAAATCAGCCAGTAGTGTCTGGCAGTGAAATCCACAGGCAAAAGAACAATGATGAGTCTGAGCCAAGCTGTTTGGATGAGGATCTATACTCCTTCACATTTCCTCCATTTTCAAATCTAGGATTATGATCCAACCCAGATTTCAGGTTCAGATCGGGATGTCTCTAAAGTTCAGGTGCTCTTTGCTGATTCTAACCATCTCTGAATGGGGTAGTTGGTCAAAATGAAAATAATGACCGAGGATGGTGATGCATGTTTGCCTTGTTCATCACTGAAGAACTGGATCTCTGCATATAGTAATTAATTGGTAACATTAATTCTATTCTGTAGAATAGAATTCTGTAAAAACTTCTTGATTTTGGCATTTTCTTCAGGTAGAAATGAGATGCTTACAGAGACGTTAGGCTAGTTCTAAAGTAGAGTTACCAGGAAAGAACAGGGTTTGAGTTCTTATTCTCTATGTATTGCAATGTTAGAGTTTGGGACCAAAAAAAAAAAAATCTGTGTGTTAAATCCTAATTTGTTTATTGCTTACATGAGCTACTAAGAAAATTCACTGATTAGTACTAGCTCAGTCTTGCTGTAGTGTAACCAAGAACAGAATTTTAGCCTTCATTTTTACATCAGATTTAAAGGGGGAAATCATGCCTTTACATTCTTTCTAAATTTATGATCCCATTAAAAAAGCCCAGACCTGAGCTTACACAAAAAGGTACATTTAAACTTTACATGTTCTAACCATTTAAGTACATGTTTTATTTTACCTCTTTACCTTATAGTTTTGGTGCAAAGAGAAACTATCAGCCAAGAAAAGCAAAAAAAAAAAAAAAAAGAGAGAGAGAGAAAAAAAAAGAGTTTGTTGCTGTGGTTTTTCCAGCTGGGCTAAAACCAAGATACACTCGCAGCCTCATAGAAGTGCCTCACTGCATTTGCAAGATTTCTAGACCATCTTGTAGACTAGAGAGCTCTGACCAATCATCCATTTTTTTTATACTTACCTTAACGGAACTCCTGGATTTTTGTTGCATCAGTCAGTATGTTGCCATGACACCTGGATAGCTTCTGAAATTGCATACATTTGTCCTACATTCCCTAAAAGCAGCAAGTGACTTTAGCCATTGAATATTCCTTGCTGACCAATTTGAAGACTAAATGAATTAAAACAGAGCATTAACTAGATGAGAGAAAAGAGGGATAATGTGGGGTCACATGAGGTATAAGTTCTACTATAGAACATGTTAAGGATAGCATTGTCAGCATTGAATTATTTCCGCTCCTGTTGATGTCAGAGGGGGCAAAGAAAGGCCAACACTAAGCACTTTCAAAAATCCTACCCTAAGGGTTCAAATACACTTTTAACATAGTAACCCGGCCTTTTGTTTTCTCTTTCATCAATGCTAGTTCCAAAACAATGGAATCAAGAAACAAGTCGGGGTATGCAGTTACCATGTTAAAAATATTTTTGTTATGATTTTATGCTCTGTGGCTTTTTTTCATTTGGCAGTCGCTGAATCTAAAACTGGAAGTTTCCTGTCTTACATCCACACATCTGTACTACTGAGGGATCCAGCAACATGTGGGCTACGTGGGAACACAAATCACTCTGTTGCTTTGTATGCTGAACAGAACAAGCTCCAAGAAGGGAACCCTTAAAACTTCGAAAGAGCTTCTTCCACTGAATTTCTTGTTCCACATTTGGCTCTTCTAAACTTAATTCCTGGGGTTGCTACTATGCATACTAACTAACCAACCATTTATCAGCTGAGCCTGGTCAGTGTGGCTTTCTTATTTTATAACTGGAAAAAAAACCCCAACAAACAACAACCCAACACTTTAACAAGAGTTGGATTGTTTAGATTTGCATATCAAAAGAGACTTTAGAAATCAGTTCAGCATATAAATGGTGCTATTTTATTTATAACAACATCTCAACACCTGATTAATTTCTTTAAATAAATCTCTCTTTGGCACAGTTTACACATATCTGAAAACCACCACGTAATTTGGCACAATGCAGTACAGTTGGCAGCCTCTGCTCAAAAGAGGTCCAGGATTGGAACCAAGAGGGATAACACAAGCCAGCACTGAGGTGCATTAAAAGAGTTACATGGGGAGGATTTCACAGTGATTGCCTGCACCGTGTCTGATCCAAGCCATTGCTATTAGCTTCTCACTTTTGGAACATTGAAGTCATGCAGAAAAAATACATATGTGTGTATCTAAGCCTTTCTTACTCCACTCAAAGGTCTTTTGCCCCTACCTACCTCAAGCTCACTTAAGAATTAGAATTTTCATTTCCCAGAAGACATTTTCAGAAATGTGACCTCCAGAATATAGAACTGTATGAGTATTTTTGTTTCCAAGTAATCAATACTAGCATTTAGCAGATTCAGGCATTTGACATTTTGCTTGGGCATTCATCACAGCCTATCTGAATAAAGTCCTATCTCATAGTTATTGCGGAGGTTATGTCCAGCAAAAGTTCGTGGACTGTAAAACAAATTCCATTTCTATTGGGGAAAAAAAAAGAATCTCTTGTGTGTTATTAACTTGGTATGCAGAGAAGGGGGGGGACGGGACAAAACCTCCAAACCCATTTAAATTCTATAAATGATTAAAAGTTCTGCTGAATAACTTCATTTTCCAATTTGAGGAAAGGGTATTGCTGGGATCCAGTTGGTTGCCCCTAACATGCTTATTCCCGAGGAAAGCACAAAAAAGAAAGTGGGTAGAAGTGAAACAATCCCAACATCAGTGTTGCAGCACCACCTCTTGTCAATGCGCAGCTGCACAGACACGATCGTCGGGCTTCGACACATACAAAAAGTAGCACTGTGATTGTAATAAGAGTACTTTTATTCTCTAAATTGCACCCCCAAATGGCACACCGAGTTTGCCGCAGTTTGGTTCTCCAGAAAATGTTGCTCAACTGTTTTACAATAATCAGAGGGAAAAAAAGATAGATAATATTCCAGGTGTTATTTAATAAAAAATAATTTTATATTAGTTCATTGATATTTATTAAAATATTCTGTAATATTCAAAATAGCGGGAAATAAACTCCTTATAGGTGCATTGTAATTTGCTGACTGTTACCTTTTAACATGAATCCTGAATGTTCACTTTGATACTGTGGCCGATGGCAGCATTATGGAGCATTTGGAGACCTTTTAACAGAGAGAGGATTTTGAAAAGGGTAGGGGAAGGACAAGGAAATAAAACCCTTCTCTTGGCTCGGCGGTTCAGGCGGAGGCTGCTGAGGAGGTGGGATGAGAGAGGGGAGGCAGCCCCCAGGTGCTGCCTGCAGTGGCAGCAGGGCCTCCCCGGCCCAACAGTGGTAGTGGCGGGAGCCCTCCCAAAATGCTGCCAGCCCTCTCACATCCCAGGGCATGCCTGTGCCAATCCTGTCCCAGGACAGCTATAGTGCTGATCCTAAGACTTGAACATCTCCCTCAAGGGCTACAGTAGGTGATTTGATTTTGATCGTGTGACATTTGCATTTCCAGTTGTGTTTTGGGGTGGGATGCTATGTATCCTTGAATGATGAGAATTCCTCTGAAGGCCAGTTGGGTGAGCCTGAAAGCATAGTGTTCACCTGTAAAAGTTGAATGAAGTTGTTTGTATTTTGTTTGGTTAAATTTGTATTTAGAAGACAGAAAGCAAAATTCCTTCGGATTACATGAAAATGAATGTGTTCTCTACATTATATGCTCTCTGCTAGCGTTCTCTACTAGTACTTCAGTAGAGAGGCTACGATTAGCCCACCCTCAGTCATGTAGAATTAGGGATCAGTATTTCTCTCAAACCTTTGGAAATACAGATTCAAGTCCCAAGAGAGAAATGCAGGAAAGCGAATTGTGCCAGAAAGTGGGAATCAATGTGAAAGGTTCTGCCACCACCTCCACTTCGTGGAACTAATAAAAAAAAACTGCCAAAAATTTGAGATGAGGTGGGGAGCTGTTTCTAGTTGACTGAAATTCTATTCCTCTTGGAAAATATTATGCACAGAAATACACATCTGTCAAAATATTTCTGCTTTTCCTCCAGAAAATAAATCTTGCCAATTATAGGCCTCTGAGGAGAGAGTGACACACAGTGAGGAAGAAGACAAGGCAACACCGGTGCCCATTCCTGCTCCTTCAGCTTATTCTTGAGAAAGTGCTTGATATTCCATGGGCTTTCTGACAAGGTGGGATTTCTACTCCATTGGCTGCACAGTTTTTATGGGAAAGAATTTCTTACCTTTCTCAAGAAATCAGTATAAAATGAAAAGATGAGCTGCTTAAATGCATCTGGGCAAGCTGGTTGCCTGTGATAATTAAGAAGTGGTTCCTTGTCAGTGCACGGAATGGGAAAGCCGCTTACATTAATCCAACTCAATAATTGCACATCTTTGGGGGAACACATTTTTTTTTTTTTAAAGATATGGCAGTCTGTAAAGAAAAAAAAAACTACAAAAACATGCAGTTCTTAAGAATACATGCTACCCTTACAAAGCAGTTTTGAAAGACTTCTCATGTTCACGGCCAAAACAGGACTGTTTTGATGAAGTATGATAATTGGTTCATCGCTTCTCATCTTTACTAGCAAAACATATCCCATCTTGTTCTTCCTAATGCTAATCTTACCAGCCAGCTTTAAAATAATTTTTCTCCCATACCGTTTAATTTCTGAATCTTTATATCAGCATCTACAAGCTTTCTGCCCCAACTTCTGGAATTCTCTCCAAAAATCTAGGTTTAAATGTGTGTTCATTCTACTCCTATGATTACTCCATCAATAGCCTCCATGCTGTGGTTTTGTTTTTTTAATTCTTTAATCCTGGGCATATCCTTTTTCTGCTGGAGTACCATAGGGATGTCTTTTCAATCAAACACTCACCACAGAGCCTGTCACTGAAGGAAGACATCTTGTATAAGTTGTTGCATAAGGCACTTTATTTCAAAAAGCCTTCTTCCAGATAATATTTGCTTCTTGGAAATTGTCATGTTTGGGGGGTTGTTTTTTTTTTTAAACACATTTGAAATATAAATTCATAGCTTAGGAACCATGTCTTTCTCTAAGTTTTAAAACTTGTTCAGCCCTGTGTTTTCAGTAGTAAGAAGAGCAAATCAATAAGGGTGGACACCAAAATGTGTCTTTTTACATGTTCTTTTTATAGTAAAAGAAGTTTGCTTTAAGGGAAAAAGGGGCCTTAAATAATACTACAGTAAAGTCATGAGAAAAAGCAAGTAACCTGTGCTGTGTAAGTACAATGACCTGAAAAAAACTGTATAAGGCAATAACTTGCTGAACAAACTTAATAAATCTGTAAGGACAAAGGCCAACTGAAGGACAGCAGAAACACCTTACTAGATCCATTGAGTGGGCAATGAAACACAGGGTGAATGAAAGCTGGTGTCAGTAAACACAAAGTATTGTGTACTGGCAAAACCAATCCTGACTCCACTTATAAAAAGGGAGGCTCTGAAGTGACCATTACAGTACCTTGTGGCTACAAGTTCAGTGACAGCATTATGTTCTGCTCAGGGCTCAGAGCAAGCAAATAAAACTGAAAACATTATGGTACCACCATACAAAGCCCTGGTTCCCTGCTGCTTTGAACACTGTACGCAGTTCTGGTCCCCTCATTCCAAGCAGAATACACTAATGCTGAAAATGTTCAAGAGGCAGTAAGGGTGATCAAAGGCATGGAGCAGCTTCTGTGTGAGGAGCTCTGGAGCAGTTCAGGAAACTTCAGATGCAAAAAGGGACATTTAGGGATGAGGGAATGTCACAGATGTCTACAAAAATCAAGGTAGCCTAGAGACCATGTCTAGGGACCCATTGTTTACTGTCCTTCCTGATACAAGAAGTGGATGGCAGTAAATAAAACAGTAAGAGGAGATTTTGAAACCACACCAGGAGGTGGTTCTTCCTGGTACAGAAGGAAACAAGAAAAGGACTTTGGGTATGCTGTAGTTTATACAAGGTGAAAGGAAATCTGGACAAACACTTGGAGGAAAATCTACTGAAGCTTTAATACAGAAAATCACATCCACCTCAGGAAATCCATCAAGCTGAGGAAAGTTGAAGACTGGGAAAGTACGAAAAATACATGCCTTGTTCTTATTCTTTTCTTGGCGTCCCGAGCAGCTGTTTATGACCACTGTTGGAGACTTGGCTACCTGCCTAGATAGGCCTGTGGTCTGGCTTTGCACAGAATATTTTCATATTCTGTCCATGGGGCAGCAGATGCTACTACCAAAGTCCTGCTGCTCCACCATGCCTTTAGGATATACATGCAGAAGAGAGAGTTCAAACTGAAGGTTTCTCTCCTCTCATAAACCAGGAGATACTTTCCTATGTGAACACTTTCTCACCCCACTTAACTGCACACAAGGGCAACTGTTGTGGTTTTTTGTTCACTTTCAAGCAAGGATATTACCTAGTGCATTGGCAACTGTGCTACTGTCTTAAATATTATAGGTGGTACATTGCATTTTGGATGACAAATGAAATATTTGTAAGCTTTTGTAAGATGTAAAATGAAAAACTGAAAAACTACAGGTTTCTAAGAAGTGACAGAAAGAATGTGGAAAGAATTTGAATTCAAGATTAAAAGAGAGTTTTAGAAGCTGGAATATTAGTTTCATCACCCAGTTCAGGGGAGTAGGTGTGTATGGAAATAATGTTTCTTAAACTTAGCAGAAGCAGATCATACTGAGGCATGTATTAAGATGGGAAAGTAGCTTATTTTATACTCTCATCAAATAGATGGGTTTTCTTACATTTTTTTCAGTTTTCAATATTTAATATCATTAAATCATGTAGAAAGGGTCTTCTCCTGAGGGAAAGAGAGATGTATATAATTCTCAGAGTAATAAATCCCCAAACCTTTGATGCTGCCTATGAAGTGTATGGATTAAGCAGCCTTTCTAGTCTTTTCCGGTGATTGACTATTCCTGATAAACCAGCAAAAGTGAAAGATCTTAGTACTGAGAATGTAAATCTGTATGCTGCTTATACACAGTCCAACAGAATAATGAAATTAGGCATTTTGCAGATTTTCCATTTGTTTTTTAGTGGGGTAGAAGAGTCTGGTAGGGTTTTCTTACTCTCAGCACTTTAGTAGAAGTTACAGTTACACTCTTAAGACAGAACATTCAGCATACACCAAGATCTAGCTTAGTATCAAGCCTTTTTTAGAAAGTAGGTAAATATTCCTCATACTAGTTTTGTGCTTTGTACAACATGAAATGGATTTATTCTTATGTTCTTGCAAGCACCAACACACTCTCTCGCCAGAAGCCTTCACTGGCAGCTAACCTACTTTTTCTGAAGAGCAGCGCCCATCTCCCACTTCCCAATTTAAATGAAATTTATTATCAGATTCTACTAGAGCACCTCTTTTTCTGACAGGTTACAATAATTATGCACTTATTAAATTGGGTCTTGTGTTACAAATGAAGAACAAATGGCTCTCTAAAGGAGACAGAAAGACATTGAAAAGTAGCAGAACTGAAGATAAACTTCTGAAATACCCCTAAGACCTCTCACTCCTTTAACTACATTCCTTAGTGGACCCTTGAACCCCCCTTCCCCCCCCAAAAGTGCAGTTATTATTTCAGTGTAACATATAGCCAGTTACTGAATACTAAAAAAAAAAACCACTTTCTGTATATATTTCTTCTGAAACAAAAGAAGTATCAGAGTATTACTGGAATAGTATACATCAAGTTTACTAGAAGTTATTAAAAAACCAAAGCCATGGCAAGTTTGGTTAACTTTGTACCAATTAGTCCTTGGTAGTTACCATTAGAAAACTATTAATAATACAAAGCAGCAATAATTGATGCTCAAATGTTTCTGTGTTCTGTTATATTAGTAAAAATATACTTCTAGTTTACAGATTCCATTTTTAAGCCATTGAAGACCATGTGATTTGCATCAGTCCCTCCTAACACTGCCTCTTTGTCACCTGTGCCTTTGGTTTAAACAGATCCCCAGATCTCTCTTGCTGACAACATTCAGGTATTTGACTTAACCTATGTCAAGAAGTCATGGCAGAGAAGGGGCAAGACAAAGCTCTTACTTAATGTAGTGAGATATATCTGAGTGAAATATCTTCTCACCAACAGGAGCTCTGCAAATGCAAAATATAAGTACTCACTATCTGTAGCTAAATTTGGGGATAATTTAAGCCTCTTTAAATATCAAAGTTAATTTTTTGCAGCAAAGTTTGCAGACAAAATTTCACCTCAAATCAAATTTTTACCAAAACTGGTAGAGGAAGTATTAAACAGTCCCCATTGAGCAATCCTCAGACAAAACATCCTCCAGGCTCCTTCTTGCAGCATTTCCCTCTTTCTCTGCTAGAAAATCCTTCTTAGGCTTCTGTCTGGCTCATCTGTGTCACCGTGAAAGTATGGATAAGGCTTTTATTTCTTTTTTTCCTAGACAACATTAAAAGAGGGATTGCTGTAGCAGTACGGATGGCCTGACCCTTGGCAGTGATTGCAAAGGAAGAAGGTACTCTGGGACTTAATGTCCAAAAGTCAAAGGTGTGGCAGAGAGGTGGCTGGCAGTACAAGGCACACTGCTAGTCAGGTCTCTTGTTCAACAGAGACCAGATACATAAAGACACATTGCACAACACACATTAAAAATGTCAAGCCTTAAAGGATTTGTGGTATCTGATTGTTTCCCACATACCTTTATTATGCTCACAAGAACCCAAGCACAGATGGCACCAGTGTATTGATTCAGGCACTATTCAAATGGAAAAACTTTGCTTTAGAGAACTTTGATGCTCATTCTGAAAACACGGAGGAACTAATCATCAAGACATAAGAGTAGCTCATTTTTACATGCTAACTGTTTCTTTAGGGGATGTCTCTACAGGGTTGGTAAGCCCTGGAACACAAGTAGAATACTTCAAATTGTTATCAAGTTTTTATGGTCTCTGAAATACAGAGAGAATTCAAGGTGCTTCACATTTCTCCAGCCTGTGTTTACCATCACACCGTAGACTGACTTCATTTCAGCAATGAATGTGTTGTTTTCTACCAGTATTTCTTTGTTAGGTTAAAAGTTAAATGCTTCTCGGAGGTATTTCCTTGTAACAAATTTCCCAGAGAGAACCTCAGCAATTTTCTACTGAAGGCCAAGCATGTTGGTAACAAAAAGTAATATTTTTCTGACTTTTTTTATTTCCAATACACAATTGGAAAAACAGTAGGTTGGTTTTTTTTTTTAGAAAGAAGTCACAGAAAACCAAATTAGCAGAAGATTATAGATAGAGCTCTTAAAAAATCTAAAAGTAAAATTTTCTCCAAAGATTAATCAAATCCTATTTCTTCAAATTAAGATGTGCTACCAGATTCACCACCTTTTCTCATGGGAAAAAAATATTAAATAATTCTAACATTACAGGGCAGAATTTAAGGACTGGTCTTCTCTATGTGTGGTCACTGATTGTGGATCTGCTAGTCCTTAATGATAGAATATCAGAAATCAGACTATTACATCAAAAACATTTGTGTTTTGATTACTGTACCTCACATCGGAGCTCCGAATCTGGCCTTTTTGGCAAAGTCAGCTATAAAGATGCCCAAACTGAGCTCCTAATGAGAACACCCAGAATCACACTGCTTCATATGTAAATACAGATGCTTTGTAAGCCTGGGCTGGTTCTGCTTCTGAGGGTTAAATATAACCTGTAAAAGCATTGTCCTCTGAATCAAAATTTAACTCTAAAGTATTGCCCAATTTAACTATGTCGTACTTTGTTCCACCTCCTCACCTTTTCAGCATTTAATGTTTTCCAAAGTACTGCATGTGTCTGTTTCCACAGTGACTGCTCTACCATTCACGATTACTGATTAACCTATGAGTGGAGTTAAAGGATTATCCTTAGACAAGACACTTTCAAGGCACTTGTGGTTTTATTAACTGACCGCAGTCTTCCTTTGAGAATCACAATCCAGCTGTAGTTAATTATGCAGCTCGGAGCATGGTGTTTTTTACTTCAGTAAGTGTGTGAGGAACTGCTTTCTAATTGCCCAGTATACGTACAGATTTCACTGTATCACAGCAACTATTTGTTGAAGTACCTTCTGTTATCTTATTTTTAAGCACATAATACATGCTTTTTAGACATGTGGGCAGCCTAGATTTTCTTGAGGAAGAGAATATCAAGTACTCATCAAATCTTAATGTCAAACCCTGTGCATTACAGATGCATCACATACAATTCTTACAATTAAAGAATGTTCCTTAAATTGTTGTTTATGACCACTCCATCTGAATTTGGAGACCTAACATCAGTTAACAACTTGTTGAGCATCTATTAATCAGGGGTTTTGAAATCCCCAAGAGCACTGTCAAATATATTGATAAAAAGAAATATCACCCGTAATTCAAGAAGTTACGGTAAGTGAGTTGCAATGACTAACTGGAGAACTAACACAGTTGTTTGACAGTGAGTTCAAGTGACTGTTTACAAAGTAATGAGCACAATAACAAAACTGTGATCATGAATCCCCTCTCCATTATTGTACATATCTGTATTTTGTGAAGTGGTAACCCCATGGTTACTGGTCTGCTCATCTGCAACCTAAACACAACAGCCGCCTCTCCCATATTAACTCCTCACATGCTCCCTCTGGCTAGCTGCTGAGTTTCCAGCACAGCATGCTGTGAAGCTGGCAATAGGGGCAACTGTGCATTCCTTGGTTTGCTTCTGCTATCCAATGCCCTTAAAAGATCATGTTCTCTTCAGGGTCAACCCAAGAGCAGCCCTCATGCAGCCTGGTGCGTATCTATGTCTTCCAGCTGCTACACATCTGACTCACAAGTATCTCCCCTGTGTTGCTCCCTACTGAAGAGAGTCAGAATGAGCTATTGTTGAAATCAGACTATGTGGACTCACATTTTCCTTGCTGTCACCTTTTCCAATCAGTTATGTTTCTGTAAATTTAATGGAAAATACTGTCATCATCTGAGACCACAAAATATGCATCAACTTGGAGGCTGCCGTCTACAAGTGTGCACATAGGGTGAACCACTGTGAAGCACTGAGCTGTAAACTGTCCCCAGACTGTCTGCTGTCGTAGTAATACATGTAGTGTAATGCCACGTTAGAACAGAACAAAGATGTCATGAACTTGAACAGGATGCAGAAAACAGAATGTATGTGTATTTAAACATAAAGATACATAATAGACATGGAGGTTTCTAAAAGGCCGTATCATTAAGTTGTTAACAAATAATTGTTATCACTCTCAAGATACTGTAACTGAAAGCTAAGCAATGCTAATGGGACCATCAATCATGCAAGTTAAGAGCAAACTACACCAGAGATCTGCAGCATCAAGGTCTTTGTGCAAAAAGCTATGAAATTAAATTAATAACCTATAAGCTGTGGCCGTATTTGTGTAGGGACACTGGCTTCTGTTGCTGAGACGTTCTAGAAGTAATAAAATGCTATAAAATGTCAGCAAAACCCCACAGTTAAGATGTGTGAGTGTGTGTGTGCTTGTGTCTGTGGCTGGGGGGGGCGGGATTAAAAATAGAAGACATGTTTTATATTTAATCTTGAGCATTCAGATGTTTCAATTCAGGACTGACACAGCAAATAGTTTTACCACTAAAGCAGGCTTTACCTATGCTAAGTATGCAAGCAACTTAAGAATGAATGGAAAACATAAATTAAGTTTACACTTTCCTATGTGATAAACTACACTTGGCATGAGATGTCCCAAAGAAACTCCAGTACTTACTGTAAGTGTTCAGGAGGGCATGTAATTTTGGAATACCAAAAAAGGGCTGAAAAGCAGAATACCTGAAACTTAATTGGCTTGTTTTAGTATGACTGAAGCCACATTCTGCTGAAAATGAACACTTTTGTCCAGACCTCAAAACATGATACCTTGATTTATGATTACATCTAAGATGTTTCTATTTATATACGAAAAATTCAAAGATGTATAACCCGACAAAAAATACTCCCAAGACAGCATCATCATAATGTCATGAAAAGAACATACTCAATATAATTCACTGTTACTCGTTGACATAAAGCTTTACCTTCAAAGATAACATTGTTTAACATAGTTTAAAGGTCATATTTTAAATATTAATTAAAGTCTTCATTACAAAGCAAGTACCAAGCAAGCAAGCAAACTCTCTCCTCCTTTTATCTCAGGTGTTTATAAGATAGAAGAAAAATTGAATGGAACAGAAATGGTTTGTTTTCCTGCATAGGCCTAGAGGTATCAATGTGATTGAATTTGTCAAATGTCATTGTACATTAATGATGTTCTTCAGCCTTCTATCAACCTTACCAGTTAACCCAGTTTTTCCAGTCTATAATCTCCTGTCATGCAGACATTTTTTTGTCCAGGTTCAATATTTATTAATTTCCATTCTATTTTTCTCAGACAATACTAAATGATGCCAAGAGACTCAATCATTAATAATCAGTAATGGGACAGCATGGAGGAACTAATGGTAGACTATCTAGAGCTAATGAACGGATTGCCTCCTTCTTTTGCCATCATTATTTGCTTTCTTACAAGCAAAGATGAGAAATTGCAAAGCAAGAAGTCATTTGTCTGCACTGCTATGTGGGTGTTCAAGGGCACGTGAGTTGGAAGGTAAAAGACAATTCGTCATCAAATTCCTTGTGTTTGGTACTTGCTTTCTTTACGTATGGTATGTTGTAAATGTCTGATTACTGAACTGGTTTTGTTAGGTTGTGTGGTAAAGCTCATCTGTACACCCACCAAGGAGCACAGAGTGACAGTGGCAGGAGGGGGACCCCAAACAACACCCTGCCCTGGCTGCTCCCAGGCCCACACCAGGGCCACCAGCACATCAAAGGCCCATCGCACACACTCGGAGGAGTCCCGGGGCAGGACAGCAGGAGGGAACCCAAACGAAGGGCTCCTGAGGAACAAGCCACCTTGCCATGGCCCTCCCAGGGCTGTCCCAGGAGAGCCCCAGCCCACGCCCAGCGTGAAACCCACCAGCAGCGGCCATCCTAAGCTTCTGATGGAGGGGGGTTGCTGCCCAGGGCTGGGGGGCACGTTGTGGGTGCAGGGGAAGAGCAGCTCGGGTTCCCACGGGATTTATTACGGGATGTTTGGGGGAGGAACCAAAGGTGGGAAAAGGGCGTTGAGGTGATCTGGGGAGGAACAGGAGTGGCAAAATGCGGGGCAAGGGGGCAAAAAGGGCCGGTGGCAGCTAAGTAGTTGGCGGGTGGGTACGCTTGTCAGCCATGCCCTGCGCCCGGCCAGCGCAGCCTCTCCCGGCTGCTCACCACAGTCCTTCCACACTCTGTCCTGGGTGATGGCTCCGTGTGTGTGCACGCTGTGTGTGTGTGCACATGTACACGTGTGTGCACACATATGGGGTCTGAGTGCAGTGGCTGATGTCAGAGGGTGGGTGGGAGTCCCATGTCCGTGGTGCAGCGACCACAGTGGGTATGGGCGCGCAAGCACCAGCGAGGATGGTGCTGGATGGGGTGCCGGGCTGGTGACATGGCCAGGAGTGTGGGTGCAGGGGTGCCCGCGGGCAACAGTGCAAGGGGTTTGGCTATAGGACAAGACAGTCACAGCCAGCTTTGTGTGCATGCGCGTGTGTGTGCATGCGTGTGCAACAGTCTGTCGCAGCAGCTGGTTTAGGGCTGCAGCCTCAGCAATTTTATGTCCCAGTGCCAGCAACTGGGGAGACTGGGATCGAGGGGCAGCTGCTGGTCAGGCCAACAGTCTGAGCGGGCTGCCAGAGGGATCCACCTCATCCATACGTATGTGCATGTTGTCACTTGTGGACCCCTGTCCTGCTCTGCTGGAGAGGGGAGCAGGATGAGGCCCTTGGTGCTGACTGTGTCCGTGCAAGTGGTCCGGGTGTCTGTCTGATCCGTGTGTCCGGACACACGTATAGGTACCTATGTGGTATGTAACATGTGCTCTGCGTGCGTCTGCCTGCTGGGAACGCACCTCCAGCCTCGCTGCTGGTTGGACCCGGGGACGTGGAGCTGAGCAGCCTCGCCTCTCCCAGGCTCTTGGATCCGGCAGAAGATAATGTCCTGCAACCTAAATATATATATGTTTTTAAAGTAATAATAGAATGATTCCTGTGTAAACAGATTAATGACTTACCTATACATGCAGAAATGAAAGTTTCTTTGTAACTTTAATATTTATTCAAGGATAAATCTCAAGCCTGTTATGGGACTTGGATTCAGCTCCTGGACTGATTTTTTTCTCACAAAGTTCTTACAGCTTGTTGGCAGCTTAGTCTGAAACAGCACTGGCTAAGGGCTACAGTCTTGACCCACCAGTGATCTCAGTGCAACTGTGAGGAGGACCACCAGGCTCAGCTGGTCTATGCAGATACAAAGTGCTCATCTCCGTGAAGTGGCAAATATTCAGTTTGGCTCACTGTTTAAATTTTATCCAGCTGCCTACTATTGGAAACAACTATATCTTATACTGCTATTTATTAACAGGATTTGACATGCAGGTTACACATGCAGATTCCATCTGAAACTAGTCAGGGCTTGTGATGCTATTTCCACTGGAGGAATATTTCAGAAACACATTCTTCAGATGATTTGCAATTGTCTTTAATTTCCAGTCTGAAGTCACTCCTGGCTTATCTATTTTTCTTCTGCAATTAGAACGCTTAGGCCCTGATTTTTTTTTTTTCCCCTAGCATTTATCTCCCAATGATCATACAGAGAGCAAATACATCCTTTCATTCCACTAGTTTAAATAAGGCAACCATTTAAAAATTATGTTCACACTGCATATCTGGCCTGTGCCTGAGACTCCTAAATTTTTACTCTGTCCAAAATAACACACAGCCAGGCACCAGTCTCTCAGTTTGAAACTAACAGCTAACAACTGGGAAGCAGTAAGGAACAGCTTTCTAAGCAACAACTGAAAACATCAGTGTGTTATTAACAGTCTTCTCATACTGAACCCAAAACGTAGCACTATACCAGTTACTAGGAAGACAATTAACTCTATCCCAGCCGAAACCAGGACACACAGTCTCCTTATAAAAATATATTTTCATGTTAGAAAACCTCTGTATTTCATACTTTGCATATGGTAAGAAGAGTGGCAGTATCTGTGTTCCACAATATTAGCTAAAATCCACACATTCCCAGTGGAAAACTGACTAACAGGAGCTGAAGTGCTGTGCTAAATTCATTTTCTCTGTGAAAAACCTGTTCTAAGCATGCAAGAGTGATGACAGAAAAAATTTCTTGTAATGCGTTGCAGTAGAAGCAATTTAGGGTGCATAGCAAAACAAAACACAACACCCTGCAGGGATATGCATTGTAGCTACGAAGGTACAGTAATTTGAAGGTGGTTTAAGTTAGCCTTTGAAGGTGACTGTTTTTTCTTGAAGCTAGGTTAGCTCAAGTAGATCATCTATAGTTCTATTGCTCATCATCAATAATTTCTGTTATTCAAGAAATAACTTCTGCATAATTTATAACTTGTGCTCCAACTAGAATTTAGATTGTGTTTTGTAACATCACAAGTCTTGAATAGAAACTTCAAATTTTCTCAATGTGTGCCTTCAGTACACTTTTATATTGCATACCAATGAAAGTCACAAAGGTTAGCTGTGATTTGAAACAGACAGACCGCCCAGTCCCTGGGTACTCGGGTCTGGCCTGTCACAGGCTATGGCAGCTTTACATGATGAACTGCTTCTGACGGTACAGCAAGAGGCAGTTGATCCTGCACCGGTGCTGCACAGCTGAGCCACAGACACCATGTAAAGTGGACCAAACTATGATGTCTAAGCAACTTCCGAAATGCCACAGCTCCTGCTGACTGAGAAGAGACAGCAATCGTGCCTCTCTGAATTACATGGCTATAGAAAAAGATGGTTAGGGGCTGAATTTCTGCCTCCTGTTGTTCTAGAAGTTCTCTTGTTGCCTGTTCTCTCAAGCTAATGCACAGGAGATGACTGCTAAATGCATTGCTTACATCTTGACATTATACATTTGGAAAAACATGTTCAGTTCCCAGAAGGAATCTGCTAGGGTCAAGTGGGGCACAGCACCAGATTTTTTTTTTGTATTGCACTACTTTAAGATGCTCCTTCAAAACTTCGGTGATATATGGAAGAGGAAATCGCTGACACTTCTGCTCACATGGATCAAGTATATACAGTGGAAATTGTTGGAAGTATACATTGGCATAGAAATGGTAAGAATTTCTTGTATTATATACTTATTTATTTTATATTTTAAATCTTTAAACTGAATTTTGTCATTGACTGTCAGAAATCCAGGATATGCGAGTACGCATCAAACAGAGTAGACCAAGGGCAGTGCAGGATTCAAAGCCAAGGACTAGTCACGTCTTACAGCCATCAGCAATATAATGCACTACTTACATACTTATTTGTCCACAGAAAGAAACTGATGTGAAGTGAGGAAAAAGTATGAAGTAAAGGTGACTTTACAGTGACATTCACACAAAATAAAGGTTCTTAATGAACCCCCCCCTGTAATATTGTTGGTGCCTCATGCAACTCCCTTGAAATACTTTCAATGAATGTGTCTTCTCTTTTCTTTGTGTGTGTGTGTGTAGGGAACAATAAGAGATTACTCTTTCCTGGAACAAAGACAAAAAATTTCAGAGTGCATGAAAAGGTATTTTGGAAACAAAATGTGAATGTGCACAGAGACTAATTCTTCCCAGCAGGGTTTTTGCAGCCATTCAGGTAAAGTATGAGACAGCATCCCATTGCTTTACCATGCATCACAACCTATTTCTGAATACTAATAGAATAAATGCAGTGAAAGATAACTAGGATAGTATTTTCAAATGTAACTTGAGTCCAAATACATACTAGAACTTCCTGACAACATCCACACTACAGATGAGGAAAGTCACTTCATTTAGATGCTTTAAAAAATTCAATCAGTAGTTTAAAAAACATGGGATATTTCAAACTATTCAGTTTTGGACTCATCCTGTCTAGGTCATCAGTATTACCACCATATCCACAAAAGTAAATGGCTCTGATAATCTTTGACCTTTCGCAAGTGTACATCTGTATCATTAAAGTAGACTTCTTTTCATGTTATCTTTTGTTCTGCAACTAAGATGCAATTAATATGTCTCCCTGTTGGCCACTTTCCTCCCATTGAAACTGCTGGACATAGCTAGGTTGATACTTAAGTTTCTTTGCAGATTATGTTCTGGAATCCAGATTATGATCCCAGTTTATTTAGGTTAATGATCTGATAAACTCATGAGTAATCCCATTGATTACAAAGAGATTAACAGTTTCACGAAATGCAATAGTTTCACCATACATTCCATAAGCAAGCTAAAATACTCTCTATTACTGCACATCACAAATCCTCGAGATTTTAAACTGTTTCTACAGTTTATAGTAAATTACATATGGCTTTCTTCTCTTAGGGAGAGTAACTAACCCTTACATGCCTGAATAATGTGTGGGATAAACAGAAGCAAGCACATTCTCACCACCAGAATAATAATTACTGTTTAGTAATTAATACCAAAAGTGTTTTTTCTGAAAGTGGTAATTGCATTCCTTTCATTGTTACATGCAGCCTTGCAAAGACTTGATTATACCTTCAGTCTTTTTCAATACCTGATCAAATAAACTCTTCCGTGCAGAATGCTACCTATTGCTGCTGTGTAAAACAGAAAGGTCACATCTGCATTACCACACTGCTGAGCTGTGTTTATACTAAGACAAAGATTTTTCAGCTTCTCATGCCCAGCCAGCAAGAAGGCTGGAGGGGCACAAAAAGTTGGGAGGGGACACAGCCAGGACAGATGACCCAAACTGGCCAAATGCATATTCCATACCATGTGATGTCATGCCCAGTATATAAACTGGGGGGAGTGGGGCTGGGGGGGATCGCTGCTCGGGAACTAACTGGGCATCAGTCGGCAAGTGGTGAGCAATTGCATTGTGCAACACTTGTCTTGTATATTCCAATCCTTTTATAATGATTATTGTCATTTTATTATTGTTAATATTATCATTATTTGTTTCTTCCTAGATGTTCTATTAAACTGTTCTTATCTCAACCCATGAATTTTACTTTTATTTTTTCAATTCTCTCCCCCACCCCCCAGCAGGGGGGCAGGGAAGGGAGTGAGTGAGCAGCTGTGTGGTGCTTAGTTGCTGGCTGGGGTTAAACCACAACACCATGTTAGCCACCCTCACCAGAAAGTCCACTATGTAAATCTGCTATATGTTACCCAATTGTTTTAAATTAATGATAATAGGAAAATAATTTTTAATGTTCAGAAATAAAAAAAATATAATAAAATATGCCATTCTGAAAGAAATTACACTATTTATAAAAGAAACCATGTTTCATGTATACACCTTTAAGGACAAGTATTTAATAGAATACAGCAACCCCTGCAAATCATGGCTTTTCAGAAAAATTGTCTAACCCTATCTCATTTTACAGACTGGAGCTTGGTAAATATTCAGTATTTCTCTAGTGGGGGACTCTGAATTGTCATGCACTGCTGGTCTCAACCCCTCCTGCAGATTGCTTGAATATCCTCCTGGGTACTCATTAAAATAAAATAACTGTCTGAAACAATAGAATTGCTCTTCTTTAGCTTTTCACTTTCAGCCTTCTGCTCAACCTCCACATAACTGTGAGAGGAGATGTTTACCACTGAGGATGGAAGAGTGGTTCCTTAGCAGACTTTAGCCTCTCTTCCCTTTAATGTCACGCCAGTAGAGAGAGATGCTTCTAAGCATTCAACTACTTACACTTCCTAGGAGGAAATCTGCTATTTTCCTCTCACAGGCTTCTTGCAATGTTTCCCTAGAGTGACTGATACTGTGCATTGCAAAGGTCTGCCTCCTGGAGCTTGCAAAGCTTGCTCTGAGCCTTTGGATGGTCCCAGCACTAATACTTCTTGTCACCTCCTGTCACAGCCACCCATGGACGCCATCGAGTAGCTCACTGTACTGCAGCAGGTTTACAGTACACACTATTCAATGGTAACAGCAATGCAATGGATTCATGGCCTGAATCCAGTCATGATGCAGATTAAATCAGATTCTCCTTCTTCCTCTCCTGACATGCTTTAAGCGAAACTCTTCTACTTCTTACTTTGGGAGAAGAAGGGGGATTGTGAAGGGAGGGGGCAGGGGGAAGGAAAAATCCTTAACTTCAGAGACACTTCTCATTCTCAGCTTGTACCTGAAGTATATCCCACTTATCTTAGTAATAGCAGACACTACCTGTCAGCTCCTTGACATGGCAGGACATGGATTTCCTTTTAATTGTATGAAAACTTAAAACTTATTCCATGTAATACCTATTTGTGGCAGGCTACTCAAAACCCACCTCATCATTATTCACAGTTAATGAGTGTGTCAGGACTTGCCAGGGAAACCAGAGCAGGGGGGAATTAGCAGCACCATTGGAGCCAGCTGCATCAGTCCTAGCAGAGTGCAGAACCCTGTCCTGGGCTTCAGCTCCATGCTGCTATGCCAGAGCTCTGTAAACTACTCATTTCCAATCAAACACAGAGACCAACAGCCTGGCCCATGAATTAAACTGTAAAACTTCCATATAGTACATGGGAATGAGATTTTACCCATTTAACTATTTACTTACCTTGGAATTTTTAACGTACTAATCCCCTTGGAATTTTTAATATACTAGTCCTTGCTCTAGAAGTTGCAGGAATACAAGTTATAATCTTCACAACAGGTTCTCTTTTGCAGAAGAAAATTTTATACAGCAACATAATAGTCATAGATTATGAGTAATATTTCTCCTGCGATGTGCTGTTTCTGGTGATTTTAGTAATTTTAGGGAAACCGCTCGTTTTAATCATGCTTACCCACCCAAACACATCTACTAAACACTAACAGAACTGTGAGGGTACTTTACGCTATTTAGTGCATGGGATTCGCAAGTGATGGCACCTTAAGTATTGAGTCAGTAGGCACCAAGAGCATAAATCTGTATGTACCATGTTTCAGTGATACCACTTTCCTGTATGGCATTATTCACACAATTTTAGACTGTCTTTCTCCTGTAAGGGTCTTGAAATAGCCTTGAAGTTGCTAGCAGATGACATGGTAATCCTTTGATTCCTTGGATAAAAGGATTTTGACTAGGAAGACGCAGCAGGGTTACTCAACATGACAAATGTCCCGAGATTCAGTGCCTCAGTACAAATATATCAAAACTAAACAATACCACAATACATACACACACACACACACAAAGATAATGTCTGAAAGTAAGTTTGTCTTTAAGTTAGCCAGAGACATGAAGTAGAAACACTGATGCCATGAGTTGGTTAAACACTCTGGTGAGCAGTTAGACAGCTTATTCCCTGGCTCTTGCCATCAGCAATGTTCTTTACTTTATGACTTGGGAGGAAATCTGGATGGAGTCACCCTGTCTGCAGCACCTCAATTCAAATCCCACTGAAATTATTAAGATACCTCATGAATTCTTCAAATTCTGGATCAAAATGTGAAGGCCAGAATGTCTAATGTGTTTTATTGGGACACAAATAACACAAACAGGTACATATTGGTACTTCAAAATAATGGCAGCATTATACTTAATTTTAATAAGCTCCTACAAACTATGGAAACAATGTGGTAGCCTAACGCCTGCTTTTTCAGATGCCTGAATGACATTTTGAAGTCCAGCTTCAGGGGTTCAGCTAGACTAAGGTTTTACCAAGAGGTTTGTGAACCTGAACAGGCAAATCTTTCTGAAAAAATAGTTCAAATATTCTTATTTGGATTAATTGCAAACATCTGCTTTTCTGAGGCAGCACAGTGAGAGGCTGCCACTAATGGATTTTGGCTCAATCTAACAATTCAGCCCCCTCCCTATGATGCAAGATGAGTGGCACCAACCTAGTTCTAACTCACTTCATTTCAGGTGTATAAAGATCTTTTAGCTATAAAAATCCATGTCCTAGACAGTTAAAATCATCCCAATTGTGATGAGCTATCTCTGTTTTCAGAAAGCTTTAAGTTTGTCCAAGTCTCAGTTGTACGTATTCCTGCTCTTGAAACCCCTGTGCAGTTATGGTTCATACCTGCCTCAGGGATGTCAGTGCTGAGTATTTGGTGATCTTCAGTCTTTGCTCCAACACCTTCCCCTTCTTTTTTATTTTGATAGCAGAATATTTACCGTTCCAGTTGGCAATTTTTGTGATACTCAGAGCCAAAAACTTAGCTGCTTTTTGGACAGTTACAAGGTAATGAAAACAAGGTAAAAACAGTCCAGGAAGGAAATAAAGTGCACAGCAAGACAGAGACAAGGACTG
Source organism: Haliaeetus albicilla (assembly GCF_947461875.1). NCBI lineage: Eukaryota > Metazoa > Chordata > Aves > Accipitriformes > Accipitridae > Haliaeetus > Haliaeetus albicilla. Next base: position 38,607,687 of record NC_091516.1, read on the forward strand.
CTGTGACCTGCCCAGTTTTTGCAAACCTAAGGTAAGTAAATCTATGTTAATAAGTGTTCCAGCTTCTTAACATCCCCATGAGAAAAAAAAAAATCAGTAATAACTAGAAAACAAGTCTTCTTTCCCATTTTGCCTTTGCACTTCACCTTCTATTCTCTATTAACTGTTCTCTTCATTTGTTTGCTCAATCTTCTCTCTTGAGCAGATAAAAGGGTTTCATTAAAGCAAAGCCTAATGCTGTCAGTGGCAGGAATGCTGCCAGCCCTGGCAGTTTTAGTAAGTCTATTAAGCTAAACTAAGCATGCTAATACTTAATAAATTCCTTCTATTCACAGCAGTCCTTTGCAAGTATTCCTTTATCTCATAAGAAAAACTAAGTTATGCAATTCAAATAAGTAATAAAAGGCCAGACCCCACACTCTTCCTTATCTTTATATATATATATATATAGTTCTGTCCTAAGAGAAGCAGCAGCATACTATCAATCATAACCTCTGCTGTACCAGAAGCACTTCTTGAGATTACAGAAAGGTCTAACAACAGCTTCATGAAAGTATTTCATTCAGAGATTATTAAGAAGAAACCAGTACTGGACAATCAAAACAGAACTTTTTTTTCAAGGATTTTCTGCCATAGCCCATTTGCAGAGCAGATGTTCTAAACCTATCTGAAGAACATCTGTTATACCCATCTAGTATAGTTTATCTCTAATTTATCCAGAGGGTAAAAAAACCCTAGATTCTACAAATCACTGACATCTTCTGTCACTGCCATAGCACTTAATACGGCAGAAAATACTCTGAAGAATAACAAGTGAACTATGTAACAGCACTAGTTGGCATCACCGCTCAAAGTAAAAGCCTTTATCCTCCTTAATATCATTTGCCTTTCTTCAGGGCTCCACAGCTCCAGCTATTACTTCATGATTAATAGAAACAAAGTTTTTAAAGCAACAAAGCATTGAATGTTCATCTCTTACATAAGAGAACAGATCTGTAGCAGTAGAAGCATTTCAGTTCAACAAAAATCTTAAAAAAAAAATCTACGGGGCTTCTAAAAGAAAAAAACAAGAGCGCTCACGTCAAAGAAAGAAGATTGATCCTAATTCTTCTCTTCTGAAAGATTAATGTCATTGTTTAGGTAATGTAATATATGGGGGGGGAGGAGAGAGGGGGCACCACCCTGATGTCTAATAGGAAACATACTCAATAAGCAGCATGATTTATTTAAGTGCACATTTACCCAAGAACTGCTGTCAGGCAAATGCAGAAATGATGGTGGAGCAGTCCCACGGCATCATTTCTCCAGCCATTTGAGATGACCATAACAGAAAACATTGGCTAGCAACAGCTGATTTTTTATTCATTCTCCATTTTCAAGTTTTGCAAAGGGTACTGGGGACCTTACTTGTTTTAGTTCATACAAAATTATCACACAGGCAGAAAAGGACCATGGTTCTATGAATAGAGAGGATCATATTTTAAACTCAAAACTTAGACTGTCCCAATAAGAAAAAAAGCACTCATCTTCATAAGGGTTTAGCAGAGAAAAACCAATGACGCACATGCCTATTATTATATTTAGCACAGAATTTGTACACCAGCTACTCCAGTGAGGCTAACAACAAATCAGCAACTTTGCACAGAAGCTGAACACCTACAGAGAAAAATAAACCAGCCTTCTTTATCAAGGACTGTCTGTCTGCTTCCCCAAGGAAAAAGAAATCACACTGAAGCCACCTACAGCAGGTGGCACTCATGTTGCTTAGCCACAGCTGTGGTGAAGCCTTCAATTAAAGGACAGCCTGGCACTTAGTGATGAATTAGACTTTTTCACAATCACCTGAGTACACCCCTAAGCAATTCTCCTCCGTGTTGTTTCATTAATTAATGTCATATCCTTGCAGGGCAAAACAGTACTTACACTAGATAATGCAACAGCCTGCAGACCTCTTCTCATACAGCTCAGTTCTGCTGTTCTACTGCATGGGAACACCCGCTTGCCAGAGAACAGAAAACACAGATGAGTTAGAGCATGAAGAAGCAAAGGAAATTCTCTCCTGTAAATAAACTTACTTTACTAAGTTGCCATAAATGGCAATACTTTTTCTATTCTTTTTAAATAAACACTCTTAGAATCTCATCTGAATGATTCACGTGATGCTGATCAATGCACCCATCTAATGAGGGGGAAAGACTTCAATCATTCTGCCCCTAAATTCATGTCTAAGACCTTAGTTTTATAGCGTAACACTGGGTATTTCTGCATTCTTATTTTTTGAGCTTATGGAAAAAAACACAAATGAAGGACCTCGAGAAAGATCTAGTTTGCCACAGAAGACTATGCAAATACCAAAAAAAAAAAAAAAAAGTAAAATCATCACAGAGAATATCAATGTATATCATAGATTCTTGTCGAGTGCCATCTTGCTAGCCAATGATTCCCCTTGCGGTAAAAACCTTAGTTAGGAAAGGACTGTGTACAAAGGAACTTGTGACATATGTCCTCCAACTTATGTTTGCATAAAAATGGTAAATTTTTAGTAACAAATACAATTATCTCTTAAAACCCCATGTATTTGTTATTGAGGAAATTGGTATTGTTCCAAAAATAAACACATGTAAAAAAACAACAAAAAACCCCCTATCATTTTTCCTTCAATTACTAACTCTAGGTACCACCAACACAAAAAGGTAAGGTAATAAAAAAGGTAATAAAACCATTATTTCATGAAAAATTTATAGCATTTTTGTGCACAGCTGTTGATTTATATAAGTGGACTTTATACTGCTAGGCAACATGATTAATATACCAGAAAAGAAGGTAAAAAGTAGGTCAGTGACATAGGACAACAGTTCTTCAACTCAATTTGCCTTCCTGCCTCCAACTTGAAGCATAAAATTCATTCCTCATATTTTGGAGCACTAAATAACACCGTAACTAGATGCAGAAGACAAGAATTATTAGACATTATCCACCCTTGATCTTTACATGAAATTCCCATGACATCTATAGAAATTCCACAGCTACACAAACCAGAATAAGGTCCATAGCAAACACAGCTTTCAGGATTTGCTCTTCAATATATATCACAAGCATAAGAGAGACAGCAAATGTTAACATTTTATTCATTTTGAACATATAAAGGTTATAACTCTCTGAAACAATTTTTTTAGAGCCATCTTGTGGGGAAAGTAAGCAATTTAAAACAATACATGTACTCTAATTGGTTTCCTACCAAAAAGATCAGTGTTCAGTATGACATCTTCTAGTACTCTTTTAAAAAAATAAATGTCTCAGTCACAGTGTAAACCTTATACAACATTGTTTAAACCACTGGAACATGAAGGAAGTGCCTTTATAAACAATCATGTGTTAGAAGATTGGTTCTAGATAGAAAAAATATATATCATTAAGATGCTATTTTTCTGAAGAATGCTTTTAGGCCAGATTCCATTCAAACTCCACCCAACTGCACCCCAGAAAAAAGGTGCAAAAACCTAGAGAAGCTGAGGTTTCTTTCAGAGCTTGCTTGGCCAAATGAGTAAATCAGATGGAATTATTCAATCTAATTAAAATAGGGTAAAAAAAACCAAAACAAAACAAAAAAACAAATAAATTAAATATATTAGTAGATTCAGCACTCGAAGCTGAAGAGCTTTTGTTCTTTAACATCCCTAGCATTGCCAAATTATTTGAAGTTTTGGTAATCTTCTGCTAGTTCTGAAGGACTTCACATCAGTTGTTTATAAAGAACTCATTGAATGACAGTTTTCTGTTTGCGTACACTTAAGTGAAGTACAGGGTTGGGCAGTCAATTTTGGAATAATTGAAAGTTGTGATGCAGGCTTCAGCTACCTAGCGCGCTGCTGCTTGATCTAAGTGTCTCGTCTATTAAGCAAAGCGCTTGAATTTTATCCTAGAGAACAAAAGCGCACATGTAGTCCCTATATCTTACTCGGTTTTAACTTACGCCCTATTAAAATACTTCATTTACATAGAACATTAAAGCATATCACATCACATTTATCCAATACGTAATTATCTTCTATTAATACAAAAGTAAAACAGAATACCACAGAAAGCTTTTACAAAGTGCACAATCAAGAGGTGTCACAGAAATATGCACTTTTCAGAGCTGTTACAATCAGTGTATAGTATAGGCTAGCGGGCACCTCTGTTAATTTTTGTTTTGCAAATAAATAAGGATATTTGATAACAAAAGGGTCCTATGGTACCCAAAGCCTCTGACAGATGTAACTAAACAGAACATACTGACATCCAGATGTGTAACCAGACAATTTTGCTAAGGCAAGCATGAGTATGTCAATTTTTAATTTTACACTTCTACCAAACTTTGAGTGAAAGAAGGTGTACATGTGCGCTTACAGCTTTTCTTCCTCCTTGAAGATGACAATGAGATCCGCTTCCTCCACATCCTCTTTAAACTTTGGAAAGGAGCCCTGACTCAGGTGCACTCGCCTTAATGAGATTTTGGATTTCTTTGAATTTTGGATGTTCTTTGTCAGCTACCAGCTGCAGCAATATAGCTTCACTAGTAGTAACTATAATTCCAGTACGAGCAAGACGCTGAAAAAGAGCAGAGAGAGAATAACATGAGATACTTGCAAATGTGAATGAGTATACGTTTTGTAAAAACGACAAATGGTATTTTTAAAAACATCTATTAACAAAAGTATTGCCAATTCCATTCCAACATTTCTTAGTAGTGCCATTTATGAAGCTAGAATGGAAAGTGACTGTTTTTAGACTTTCCTGAGGAAAAAGGCTGCCCGGGATTGCAAATAAGGCTTCCTGCTTGGACTGGATTCTTCCCCCATGTCAGATTTAATATGCAGAAGACCCACACCCTCTTATATTAACAACCCTTTCCCCTTGCATGGTCCCGAGGATAGCTTTCTTCACTCTCATGCAGATTTGAAAGGCCTGGGGAAAAAAGAAAATAGAGGTAGAAGCTGAAGGTGTTAAGCAAGAAACTTAATTGTAACAATTTCTCTTTTAGGGCTTGTTGTGTACTAGTACTTCGGTCTTTGGAATACACAGCATGCTAGTACTAATAGTCTCAGGAGACAGAACAAAAAGCTGCTCTACAGACCTTATAACTCATACTAGCACAACAGCGGCTCTTTTAACCAACATCCTCAGTAATTCCTGAATTAGTTCTCACAGGCTACAGAATAAAAAGCATCGCTGCATAGAAAGCAAAACTGAAAGAGGTCTGCTAGATCTTGTAAGTGCACAACTAAACAGAGCAATGCTACACCTAGCCCAAACCACAGGAGTTAAAAGTCTGTAGTTTGTGATAAGACTGTGGTTGTTGCTACACAGCAAAGTTATCTTTAAGTAAAGTCTGAACCACCCCCTGACCCCCATCAACTTCCCAGCAATTGTACAGATGCTTTGGCAGTAAAACTCTTCATCAATCCAGCTTTCCCTCCATCATCCTCTCCTCAGCTGCCTGGTCCACCAAATCTAATAGGGCCCTGAATGAGCCAAGGGAGGGCAAGAGGCAGAAAATACAGATATGTTCACCTTCAGACAGGTTTCAATTATAATTACTAAGGGAAAGAGACTCTCCAAACTTTCTAGGGCAGACATAGATCACTGCTGTTTAGTTGTTGCATTACAAAGCAATTGAGGGGGGAAGTTATTAATTTTAGGGGACCAGTAAAGTATATGTAACTACAGTCTATATAATGAGAAACGAACTAGGCTAGATTTACTCAAGTCAATGCTTCCTCCTTGCAATAATGGCAGCAAGCCTTGCGATATTCTTAAGTTGAAGCAAAGCAGATAGCTTCCCCAGCTCTCCTATTCTGTACAATGACACATTTGTTTAAACCACATACACGTACAAAAGAGAAAAATAGGTAAATCACAATGAAATATTATAGCAATGTTTTCAAGATGTACTTCTCCAGAACAAAAAGGTTTTGCTTGTAACTAGTATGGATGAGAGAAAAAACAGACTGTTAAAGAACCTTGCCTTCTGAGAAATGTTGATTGAAAAAAGAGAATGTCTTCTCTTCAGAAGTGAAACATACCATAACATGTCAAAGAGGCTGGCATTGGCTTACTTCTAGGACTAAGTATAATTTATATAGTTTTGATATTAGTAGGAATGAATTGATGCACATGCTAAGCATACTGGATTATTTTCAAGGAAAGAAAAAGTTTTCTCAAACAAAGGAAAGCAGCAAGCATGTGTTGCATCCACACCGCAGAAACATGTAGAACAGAAAAGAAATCCAGCAGGAACAGACTAAGCTGGCTCAATCTGAGACCAAGCAGTGACACAAGGCACCTTCATCAGATAGGGCAGATACTAAGAACAGCTACATCGTTGGCCAGTTGGGTTGAATTATTTCATGAATGGAAATGTTGAGGTTTTTCGGTTTCTGGGTTTTGGGGTTTTTTTATTGCAAGTTTTTGCCTGCTGTCATTTTTAAACGCACAACAGAAGCAGAGGCAGTAACTCTTTAGGGTCATCCAGGCAGACCTGAAAGCCTTGGCTATCAATTAATTCAAACCACACTTCCTAGTACACCTGTTCAGATATTTGCATGTTTGTCACCAGCACCATCAAAATACATGATATGAGAAGGGAAATGTGGAGAACTCAAGGGGCGGGTGGGACCAGATGGGATTTATTTGAGGTTGCTGAAGGTTGTTTTCACTACAAGGTCACTCTTTATCATCCTTGAAAGGTCACTGTGAACAGAGGAGGGCTGTTCCTGGGAAAAGGTAAACTTTAAACCCATATTTCCAGAAAGGTAAGGAGAAGGATCCAGGGAACACAGATCAATGAACCTCACCTCAGTTCACCAGGTATAGAGCAAGTTTGCACAAGAGACAATGCCAGACTCACCATTAAAAGAGTATAACTAGAACTATCAGCTCTACGGTGAGACTAAAGACGGATTACCCAAATGCTTTGCTATTTTACCAACTTCCCTAAGAAACATACCAACTCGGTCAATCAGGATTACTGACACGCCCAGTACATGCGTCCCTTTCTCCTAGTCTCTTGCTCCCAAGCATGCCCACCTCTTGCCCACAGCCCTCAGCAGCATTTTTAAAAGAGGTTCTACGGCACAAAAAGGAGACAATGTTGGCGTGTGCAGCCACTGAGGAGGATGAGGAGAAGTTACTGCCATGTAACTGGCTGGGTCATTACAGCAAGCCAGCAAACATTCCCCAAATCATATTTTAATGATGACTACTTAAGCGACCACCACAAAACATTTTCTTTGTGCTTGGTGAGAAAACATTGCAAAGACATACTAAAAAGTTGCCTTAACCCGACCAATTTGCCTGGATTACAGCTTTTGCAACCAACCATGCTTTTAAGATGATTGATACCTCTTTGACTAGAAAGAAAATCAAAGCTAGCTAGTCACTGCTTTAACATCTGTTAACACTGCACTAACTTCTACACTTGCAGACACAGCATAAGTGATAATCAAATGTACAAAGACATACACAATAACGCAAACAGATTTCAGTTTTTCTATATTTGTTTTCTCTACTACTGCTGCTGCATCACATTGACTTGGGAAGTCATGATTCCAGGCATTCCTGCACTCTGTGTACGTCACTATGCTTTACATGACAGATGACATTAAGCTTCCATTTAATCAAAGTCATGGGTCTCATCAAATGCTATATGCTGGTGATTTCCCTTTAGCCTTTAATTCTCTTATTCATGAGAAACAGAAGAAATTAAAAGTCTTCTCGAAATCTATGAAAGAAGTATAAAATGGTGTAGTTATTACTAGTTTCAATTTCAAAATAGTTGTTAGGGCCTGAGGGAAAAATTGAAACACTTAACACATATATCAGTTTTTGATTTCTAACAGTGATGCCTCTAGGCAAGTTAGAGTACACTATCAAAATATTGTTTGCATGAATTTGCTACCACATAGTTGTATGTGCTTTTATATCTTTTTGTTGCATTTATCTCCACTTTCTCAACATTTAGTTAGACTAAGCTCCTATTAAGGGGGGGCCAGGAGGAAGTCTTTACTATAATCACAGAGTCTTGAGATTAAGCTTTAATTTGCACTGATGAGGAAGAGCAGAGGGACAGACAGACATACAAGAAGAAGCTTTGAACAGGATCACTTACTATATTCCATTGCATTTCAGGGAATTTCAACAGCAGAACAAATACTGTTTGGAACAACAAAACCAAAAGCTCTGTAGCACTTCTACTCTGCTATACAGATAACACTCCATAAGAAAGTATCCTAAAATGCTAATGGTTATACAGAGTAACCTAGATTGCATGAAACAATCACTTTTAAAATCCAAGTGTCCCAAACTGGGTTCCACATATTAAATCATAAGTTAGGGAGAAAAAATAAGGCAGTAATCCTTCTCCACCCTGGAAGCTATACTGAGAATCAGAACATTCACCTCTTCTCAAGTCTACATTTGTCCACTACTTACTGACTTTAGAAATTTCTTGTTAGCTTACAATAAGTACGGAAATTAACATACATACCAAAGGTGGAGAAAGCCTCGACTAAGAAACTTACCTCAAGAGCAAACATTCTGTCCATCATACTTCTTGATGAGGTGGCATCAGCTACTATGTGGACTTCCAGACCTCTGCCAATTAATTCCAATGCTGTTTGCTGGATGCAGACATGAGTCTACAGGGGAGAAATCACAGGCAAAAAAACCAGCAACAAACCATTGCTATAAAACATGAGTAGCACACTGCCAAAGTAGAGTACATAATTTATTAGGGTTCAAACACGTATTTTTCTACCCCTGACATTACTAGGGAACTCAATGTGGGTTTTAAATGCCAATCAAGTTTGAGACAAGAACCTGTAGTTTACAAATATCTCATTTCAGATTTTATTATAATATCAAAGACAAATAACACAAGAATAATTTAATCTGTAGAGGATATCTGAGCACTAAGCAATATAAATTGACTCTTTTTAATTACAGAAAGCAATGCTTAATACTATTGTGGGCCAACTGACATTACCATAAAACAGTACAAGAATGGCAAGGTACGTACTTCTACTCCAAACAGGACAACGCTGCGCACTCCAGGGATCTCTGCTAATGCTGCTTCAACTTCTGGCAACACCATTGAAAATTTTGTTTTGGGAAGCACAAGTTTAGCTCCTGTTAAATCAATTTCTTGCACAGTGCTGCCAAGACCTTTGGGATACTGCTCAGTTACAATAACTGGAATTCCTAGGAGCCGTGCACCTTGGAGCTGCAAGGGGGCAGGAAGGAAAGCATACAAGAAATTATTAAAGATCGATAATGGCAAAGACGTTATTATGTGAAACTGAATAACCAGTAAACTGGCTGTGTGTAAAATAATAACTTACATGTGTGATCAAAACCCACTACAAGAAAAAAAAGCAAAAAGCATACCAGTCGTTGGCCCACGCTGATGATATCACCGAAGTACTTGATGGCAGGCCTGAATCGCTCTTGCATATCACAACAGAAAAACACAGTGCTTGAGGGTGTCAGGTTGCCCAAAGTAGTCATCTGAAAAACAAAATAATGATAATGTTTTCCATGGCAGCAAAGACCCTTTCAGAAAAGCAGCAGAGCGAAAAAAAGCCTGCAACACCTCTGCCAGGTAACAGACTTGTTACTTTAAGTCAAAATAGGAGAAAGGTTTTTTAAGCCTGATTTGGTATGTTTCTAAATTCAAATGAACAGCTGATACAAAGCACTATAGTACCGTCATCAATAGTTAATCAAGATTTTATTAGGCGAGAGACACAAGTTAGTGTAAACGTACATGGAAACTTCTGAACCCTAAAGTGGGACAGAGAAGCACACTCCCTGAAGTACTGTAAAAAAAAAAAAAAGTACCAACAGGAAAATTACATTCCTCAAATTCACTTTTAAATCCACAACTCTTGGAACTGCCATAAAATCAGGATAGATTAAAGTTTAAAAAAAAGTCAGACTTCCACTTGCTTTCAATACTCTGCGTACATGTATTTTCAAGTTTCACTGTGTAGTCACTTTGTTTTATCCATGACATCTTTTAGCACAAGTCTGCTGAAAGTCCAAAGGCTAGAACGAAAGCACAGAAGCTTCTCAGTATTATGATCAGAAACTGAACTGAATACACTTTAATGACAAAAATAATCTCCCAGAGTTTCCCTCGTACAGGCTACCAAGTGGGGTAGAAGTGGGGGGTAAGAAAAAAGAAATCAAATATTGAATTTTCTCATGCTTTGAAAGAGTGCTTTGTATTTGTATGAAATTACTTGCACTACCTGCAGAAGCAAAGGATAAGGCTTCAGTTGGAGGCTACAGGGAAAGAAAGCACCTACATACTATCATATAGTTGTAAGGCAACTCAAGAGCAATTACATCCATTCAGGAGCTTTTCAGCAGATTGATAAATCAAATTGAATAAACTGCTTCTGGGAAGTACCCATTAATTGTATACACTTCGTTTCCTGCAAACTAAGGTTGTGATGTTTTAAACCAAAACAAAATTACAAAATCTGTAAAATAGTGTATTTGGGAAGAGCAGGGATATATTGGGTTTATGTGGCAAGGTTTTGGTAGCGGGAGGAGGCTGCAGGGGTAGCTTTTGTGAGAAGTTGTCAGAAGCTGCCCTATGTTGGACAGAGCCAGTTCCAGCCAGCTCCAAGATGGATCCGCTGCTGACTAAAACTGAGCCCATCAGTGATGCTGGTGGCATCTCTGTGGTAATATATTTAAGAAAGGGTAAAAAGAACCCACTGTGACACAGCAGCTGGGAGAGAGGAGTGAGAACATGTAAGACAAACAAACTCTGCAGACCCCAAGGTCAGTGAAGAAGGAGGGGGAAGAGGTGCTCCAGGCGCCAGAGCAGAGATTCCCCTGCAGCCCGTGGGGAAGACCATGGTGAGGCAGGCTGTCCTCCTGCAGCCCATGGAGGTCCATGGTGGAGCAGATATCCACCTGCAGCCGGTGGAGGACCCCACGCCGGAGCAGGTGGGTTCCCGAAGGAGGCTGTGACCCCTGTGGGAAGCCCGCGCTGGAGCAGGCTCCTGGCAGAACCTGTGGACCTGTGGGGGACCCACACTGGAGCAATGTGCTCCTGAAAGACTGCACCCTATGGAAAGGACCCATGCTGAAGCAGTTTGTGGAGGACTACAGCCTGTGGGAAGGACCCACATTGGAGAAGTTCATGAAGGACTATCTCCCGTGGGATGGACCCCACACTTGAGCAGGGGAAGAGTGTGAGGAGGAAGGACTGGCAGACACGAACTCTTATGAACTGACTGCAACCCCCATTCCCTGTCTGTCTGTGCCACTTGAAAGGAGGAGGCAGACACGAACTCTTATGAACTGACTGCAACCCCCATTCCCTGTCTGTCTGTGCCACTTGAAAGGAGGAGGTAGAGAAATCAGAAGTGAAGCTGAGTCTGGGAATTGGGAATCCTTAAATATAAGTCCCAAATCTTTCATTGATTCAGCACATCTCCTGAGTAAAACATGTTTGATCTCAATTCCCAAGGCTAAAAAACTACAGTAATGGCCATGCTCAACCATACAGAATGGCCTGTGCAAACTGTTGTAAAAATTACTTGTGCATTATAATTGTAAAAACTAAATTCCCACACCTCTCAGATTCAGTACACCGCTACTGCCAAAACAGCAAAAGTTCATAACCTCAGTTCCTTCAGTCCTTGCCAGCAAAATGGCAATACTATTAATACAAGCAGTTACAAAGGCAAATGCAGTAATGACCATAAAGCTCTAACACTGGACCCACTGATGCCACAGGAAGACAGAAGAGCATCACAACAGGCATCAGGGAAGTCTTTTTCACTAGGAAGGTACAGCTGCACTGAAAGAGGTTACCATGGGTGGGGGGATCTCCATCCTTGGAGATTTTTAGCATTCAGCAAAGCGACAGCTGATTTGATCAAGAATTGGCTTTGCGTAAGAGTTAGGGAAGGCAGCCCCTAGATATCTCTCCCAAACGACACTTCTGCAATTCTACACCATGTAATAAATGAGGCCTGGGACCAAGAACACTTGAAAATAAAATTAAATATTTAATAACTGCCTTGTTCTTGAACACCATCCATCTATATGCTTGAACAATCCAGAAACCAGTTGGTGAGAGGCACTAACGTACAACTGAACATCACAGCAAGCACCTACCGTGACCCATTCTAACTTTGGCACTACTATCAGAGCAGTCAATCGTGACATTTAACTTTCCCACGGCTCAGTGGCAAAAATAGAGTAATTGGAATAGACAATAGCTATAAGTGTGCCTCCTTGTCATGGTTTAACCCCAGCCAGCAACTAAGCACCACGCAGCCGCTCACTCACTCCCCCCCCATCCAGTGGGATGGGGGAGAAAATCGGGAAAAGAAGTAAAACTCGTGGGTTGAGATAAGAACAGTTTAATAGAACAGAAAAGAAGAAACTAATAATGATAATGATAACACTAATAAAATGACAACAGTAGTAATAAAAGGATTGAAATGTACAAATGATGCGCAGGGCAATTGCTCACCACCCGCCGACCGACACCCAGCCAGTCCCTGAGCGGCGATTCCCCGCCCCCCCACTTCCCAGGTCCTAAACTAGATGGGACGTCCCATGGTATGGAATACACCGTTGGCCAGTTTGGGTCAGGTGCCCTGGCTGGGCATGAGAAGCTGAAAAATCCTTGACTATAGTCTAAACACTACTGAGCAACAACTGAAAACATCAGTATTATCAACATTCTTCACATACTGAACTCAAAACATAGCACCGTACCAGCTACTAGGAAGACAATTAACTCTATCCCAGCTGAAACCAGGACACTCCTACTCAGAAAACGTGTCATTTTGTCTTGGCATTTACAGGACAAGCAAAGACCATTATTTTCTTCTATAAATCATTCCACCACTCTAATTTTTTTAAGATCACTTTGAACTACTGCAAACCATCATGGATCAGAGTGATCAACATGGAGTTAGTCTATTGCCTTAGTATACACCTTCCTATGCCAAGGCAGTGGATGGCACTACCATCCTTAGAGGAACAAGTATGAATAGACTAGGAAGGCCTTCAAGAAGTTGCATAGTCTGCCTCTACAGAAGCATCAACCAAACACAAATATTCTTCACAGATACCTACCTGGTCTGACCCATCAGCAATAAACAATTTACAGAGCTCCTATACAATCCATCCCACAGCTCTTATCTTCATCTTGCCGTGTCTTACCCACAGCTCCTTTGTTGCCATTTAAGAGTGTTATTTCCAGTTCTGTCCATGCTGGATCTGAAATGCAAGAGCATTACCATCCTCCTTCATGTGCATAACCATGCACAAACATCTATTCCCATACCTCAAGACTCAGATCCAGTCTCCCTTTAGTCCTGTCCCTTCCTTATTCTAAAATATATCTAATACTTTCAGTCTTTCCTCCTACAACTCAAATAATTTTCATTGTCCTCCCTGGGGTGCTTTTCAAATTGCAGTCTACAGTGAGACACCCAATACTACTATAACAGTAGTATTTCTCAGCCGTAATAGAGCCCCAGAGAAGATCGGTCAACTCACAGCCCTTGCAGGCTCTATTCAATTTGTACTTTCCAGTATGCTATTTGCTCTTTTCATAATTGAAGATACTTAGACTCCTGAGGTGCATTTTAGCCTCAAAAATCATCCCTTGAACTCTCCTTCATGTTTTATTTGCATAGTTCATTATTTCTACCTTAGTGTAGGAATTATTTCTACCTTTATTGCACCCATTTTTAACTGCATCTTATTTCACCTTGTTTCTCCAACTTGTAATGAAAAGCCTGAATTCTGCTCTCTGATGCTTGCAGCTCCTCCCAAATACAGTATTTGCCTTCAGTTTCAGCAATGACATGGATGACAGAATATTTACAAGCAGTGGATTTGGAATAGATCTTATAGAGCCCAATTCAATATTATTCTGATTTGACAGTGAAGCACAGAAGAAAACTGACTGCCTTTCCAGCCAGGGAGCATCCTCGTTACAGACTTCCACTGAACCCATAATCCCATGTGTTTATGTCAAACATCACAGGGAGCTGGAGCAAAAGCTTTTTGCCTGCTTTTCTCTATTATCAAGTTCGTTTAATATGATTTAATTTATGCCTTCAGTTTCATACCAGCGGCACTCTAAAATAAAGTTGGGTCAACTATGTATTTGCTAAATAGAAGCTTTCGCAAAATCTAACACAAATAATTCCTATATTGATTTTCCTATTTATTTCTGATTAACTTGCAGTCTAAATCGAACCATGCAACACCTGGCAGAACAAGAAGAAACCAGAAGAAATAGATGGCAAGATCAAAATATCAACACTTGTTGGTGTTACTTGGAACAGCAGATCTGGGAAAGAGCACAGCAGAAAGTAGTCTGAAATTAAGTTTCATAAATAGTATGCAGTCCATAAATAAATTCACAGAAGTATCTGCTACATATAAAGGAAAGTTTCCATTTACTGTTTCTTCAGTGTGCCACGTAAGTCCTACCACTCACTTGCTCTCAAAGCTGTCCTCGGTTCTCCACGGCCACAGTGCATCAGGGATATTGGACACCTCCACCTCAGGCATCCCCCAGCAGTGAACACCAGGACCACCCGCACCATTCCAGCATTGCACCCTACCAGCGAGCTGGGGTGGGGGCAAGCGTACACCCGAACGAATGCCAAACCCTGGGCTGGCACCTCTTTGCTTTCACTCCAAGGAGAGGTAGGCTGTGCCGCTGCAGGCGCATGGCACCTGTCCGAATCAACCCCAAATATAACATCTACTCAGCCACGGTATCATTAAACAACCTAAATTTAAAAGGAAAAAAAAAAAAAACCAACACCCCAAATCACCTGAAAATCCCACACACGCTGTATAAGCTTCTCCATTACCCTCCATTAGCCACCAGGACTTCCTTCCCTCCAGCTGGAAGTTATCCACAGCACAACCAGAATAGGTATGTCAGACGGACATGTAACCCAATGCAGCTCTTTCACCCAGCTAGAGGAGTCATCTCTAGGACCTTGTCCAGCCCAGGATTTAAAGGTATGCTCTCATGAGTTACATCAGCTTTAAATCCTACTCTAGAGAAGGCCTAGGTGGGAAAGGACAGGTGTTTTTTCACATCTATTTCATCTCTGCTGATTATTTTTAATCACACAAAATGTGACTGTGATGAAATGCTGTAATTACAGTATCAGCTTTACAAAAATATTCACATATACTGGGTCTTCATCTGTACTTTCCCTGTTCAAACTTCAGGAAACCATTGCACATACAAAATGCAATTTTCCCCCGCTATTTGAAATCAACAAGAAAATGGAAGTAGAGAAATAATCCCACGTGACATCACTAGTCACCTCATAAATCTCTTGCCAAGGTTACCCACTAAAAGGGCAGAGCAGAGGACCTCACAGCATTGGTATTTCAAGGATGCCATGAAAACACAACAACGAAAAGAAGCTATCATATTTTCTTCTCCTTTACTTCTAAAAGTAAATCTGTAAGATTCAGTTTTACTTTGGTGCTTACCTTTTAAAGGGGAAAAAAAAAAAAAGAAATTCAGTTTAATGTATTTCAAGGGAAAAATAGGTTACAAGTGTTTCAGCTTAGGAATATAAATATTTATTTTATGCTAAGCTGAAGTGCTGCCTTTATTTGCAATTCAGCATTTTAAAAGGACAAACTTAGCTAAACACATGATGTTCATATAACTACAAAAGTACAAAATTCTTTATCAAAATCCAAAAGTATCAAAATGCTTGCTGCAGAGTAAAGATACAGAAACAAGGATTCTGGATTTTAAGAAACCTCTCTTTCAGTATTTTTAGTCAGTTTTTTCCCTTCTTTTAAGTGCTGCTTTTTAAAAAAAATATTTATTTAGAAAGACTGTATTTATTGTAGCACTAATGTATCCAAATTTATAACTGCATGTTTAAAAAAAAAAAAAGGAAACAACTCCCCTCACTTGACTCAAATCCTGCAATTTATGCTTTGCTTTTTCCTGGTCTTCAGAAAACAGATTTAGGCTCCTGAGTTAATGTTACTTCTATTTCCAAAGCATCTGAATGTAGCAATATTAGACATGTGTAAAAAGAGTGAAAATCTGTGTATAAATAGTTCTGTTTTATTTACCTTATCTTTCAGCAACAATTAAGTAACATTCTGCAAGAAAGATCCGCCCAAGATATCAACATGTCTTTTAAAAAGAACCCCTGAAGTAGAGGTGCTTTATGCAATTACTTCAATAATTTTACCCTTTTAGCTCCAGCATCTTAAGGTTACAAGTTTGTAAATGCGGGGCACAAGTACTGCGGAAGAGGAGTCACCTTGAAGTTATGACAGCAACTGTGAAATAGCCTCTCTTGGGCATATACACGAATGCTGGCTGAACTCCTCTATTACATGGCTATAACGAGCATAGCTGTCTTGTCTTCTGATCTCTCCAAAGTGTTTTTCCTTACTGCTTCTCTCCTCCAAAGGCAGCTACAACAGTTACAGCAAAACACAATAGTTTTAGTAGCACTAATTAACTGCATTTAGAGTTAGAAGATGTTAAAGCGGTCCTGCATTCCCCCACCTCAACTGTAAATCTTATTCTGTTAAAACTTTCAAAAAAAGTAAATTCCATGAAAAGCAGATGACTGCTTTCTGCTAGTACTCAGTCCCTCAATTTGCAAGCAAATGCCCTCCTCACCCGTTGGGAGAGGCCGAGGGTAAAGTCCCTTCTCACTGCAAGACAGTGGCTGAGGAATTTGAAGAGCGGCAGCCAGGCTGAGCATCAGGGTTTACTGCATCCCACCAGCCTGCCAAACACTGGGTGGCCGGTAAAAGTTCAAGTGGCTGTTTTGCGCCAGGACAGCTAAACCAAACAAACTTGCATATATGAGCACAGTACGAAGGCACAAATACAACCGGAGAGCAAATGTCCCTGTACGGATTGAGCCTTGAATTGAGCTGCATGGAGTGACTTTCCAAGGGCAGCATATGGTGATTTCTCCATGAGATTACTGCCCCCCTCAACTGCAGGGACAGGAAATTGAAACAGCCCAGTCAAACACCATTCGGTACTGACATTTTTTGAGCTACTGCAACAAAAGGCATCCTTCCGTGACAGGTCCACACAGGAATCAAAATGGGAGGATATCGTTCCAGGGCTCATGGGCGCTACCACCCTAGGGTAGCCATCCTGAACTACACGCATACATATATTTTATAAAGTTAGCACATAAAAATACTGAAATTATTGTCTAGGGATACAGATGCTAGTATCTGTGACTCTTTATTTTAAAACAAATATGTATTTCCAAATCAAGTCTAATCACATCACTGAGCAAAGGTTGTCCCTCTTGAAAGACAAGTTCAAAATGGTATTTCAACTGACTATGCCACACGCAGAGTTGACAAACCTATATCATGTGTAACTACAGATAAAACGTCGGGGAGGGAGACAAAAAGGGCACACAATAGTGGCAGTGCATGAATCAACATATGGAAATAAAGTATAATCTTCCCATCAGTAAATCCCAAAGGTCTTAAAAAGCACAGCTGTGACTTATCAGACCAAATGTTCCCCAAACGAGTGATCTCTGAGCACCTGCCGGTGGCTTAAGGCAAGCTGACTGACATCATTGTGATGTCTCCAGCTCATTCTCAGCTGCTGAAGCACATCAAGGAGGCAACTAAAATAATACACAAGTACCATCCTTTTCATATCAACAGTTGCTATTGTCAGAGAATTGCAACAGTATCGGCGAAAGCAGCTAATCAATTAGGGAATTAATGCATTAAATATTGGTTCATCCTGAATCCCTGCAGTAAAAGCTGCGTAGTGCATCTGCACTCTGGGAATGACGTATCCTTCCATGTCTCAACGCTGACCTTTTACACCGAGATGTACGTCCTGCTATGAATGCTGGGGCTGCATTTATAGTTTCAGTGCAGAAGCTGTTTACAAGAGAGTCTTTGCAGAGCAGTGATCTGCACGCACAAGTAAGAAACAAAATTCTGACCTGCACCACTCCTGCACACCCAGATTGCACAAACTCCATTTTTAAAATCCTTGCTTGAATTAATACCCATACCAACTCTTTTTGCAAGTTGGCAAGACGGTCCCTTCCCATCTCTCTGGCTGGGCACCCATCCATTCTGTTTCCAACACACAAAGGAGAAAGGTTTTAAACTGAAGACAATGAGTGACGAATGATGAAATGAGTAGTAACTGACAAAATAAGCCATTAAACTAGTTTGGTCTTACTAACCACTCTTTCCATACACAGGGTTAAGGAAAGGACAAAAGACTCCAAAGGCATCCTTGATGTACAGTCTAAGCGAACAGGACACCTCGAGAGTTTATGGGTTCAAGACACTATGATTAAGCAGGGTTTACAAACTGTGTGGATTAGACTGTTTGTAGAAGCATAAAGACAAGATGAGCAGTTTTTACGACATCACTTTTTCAACGTACTAGTAATGTTGGCTTGACAAACTAAAACTTCTTAATTATAAATTAAGAAGAATGTTCTCAATTAAAACAACAAGTACATGTTTTGTTTTTTTACAGTTGACTTCATGATGCTGAAGAAAGGAAAAAGCAATTTAGCTTCGAGTGCAACTATTACAGCATGACTGGCACGAACCTCAAGCGTGCATAAAGGTATCTTAGTATGAAACACACGTACTGTATCTGTCTGGCAGTCTGGTTTCCCGGTTTACGGCCACAAAACTAGCGAGTTACGAACCTGCAAATCGGAAAGCGCTTTCGGGGGCCAGAAGGGATACAGGAATCCTAGGCACCGGCAAGCCACGAGACCGCGCTCCGGCAGAGCCCTCGTCAGCGGCGCCCTTCGAGTTTCCTCCTAGCGGCACCAGCTCCGGTGAAGGCCGGGCAGCACCCGCCGCCCGGTTTAAAGGCGGAAACGCTGCTTATTTCAGCCACCGGGCTGTCTTCCCATTCACCGCCGGGCCAAGCAAGTTCTGGCGCGCTGAAGGCAGAGCCCGGTTACCAAACGCGTGCGGCGCGGAGCGCACCTGCCTCCCCGCCTCCGCGAAACGAAAGTTTCCACGCAGGAGTCAGTCAGCGCCGGCGTGCGGGGCTCTGCCCGCGGCTCCCGCCCGCCCCGGGCTCCCCCGGCCGCCGCCCCCCCCACCCCAGCTCGCTGCCGCTTCTCCCCCGAGGGCTCGGGGGAGGCCGGGCGGGCAGCCGCAGCCGGCGGCGGGACGGGGCTGCCCGCCCTCACGCAGGCGCACCTGTGGCGGCCGGCGCTGCCCCGCCGTCGGGTCTCACCTGTATCTGCAGCGGCACCAGGCGCACCTTGCAGCGCTCGCTGACCAGGAAGCCCTTGGGCAGGTCTATGTACTGGCTCCACTCCTCGGCGAAGAGCTGCACCACGAACTTGCGGTGCATGTCTATCTGGTCCCCGTAGAGGCTCAGGAACTTCTGGATCAGCAGCTCGTAGCCGGCGCCGTGGGGCACGCTGGAGGGCCGCGCGAAGACGGAGAAGCAGAAGAGGACGGGCACCGAGCCGCCGCCCGCCGGCGAGCAGCTCCCGCCGCCCGGAGCAGCGGCCGCCTCCGCTGCCGCCATCTTCAGGGGCAGCCGCGCCGCCCGCAGCCAGCTCGCTGCGGCCCGCGCCGCCGCTCCTCCTCCTGCCGCCTCCTCCCCCCGGCCGGGCGGGCGGCGCCGGCGGCCCCCAATCCCAGCTGCGGCTGCTCCTCCTCCTCCTCCTCCCTCTCCTCCTCCTCCTCCTCGCCATGGGGCTCGGCCCTGCGCCGCGAGCCCTCGGGGCCGGGCGCGCCGCCGGGGCGACTCCGCCGGGCGGGCACCCGCTCTCCCGCCGCCGCGCCTCTTCGCAGGGCGGATGCCTCCCCCTCAGGCGGGCGGCGGGAGGAGCAGCAGCCCCTCAGCCAAACGTCTGCCCTCGTCCGGGCCGACGGGGAGAGCCCGGGTCCGCCGGAGAGGGGCAGGCGGGCGGCGGGAGGCGAGGGCACCTCTCGCTGGGGCGGCCCTGTCGTGGCCTCGGCACGGCCGGCGGGCAGCTCGTTCCCTCGCCGGGGCGCAGCCCGCTGCCGCCGAGCTGGTGGCAGAACCCGCTGCGGCGACGGGGCGGGGGCGCGGGGCTGGGAGCCGCGGAGCCCCGTCGGGCGGAGGCGGCGGCGGGGAAGGCAGCCCCGGCGGGGGGGGAAGGCAGCCCCGGCGGCGGGGAAGGCAGCCGTGCCGGTCGGGTCCGCGGCGGGGACGGGCGCTGCAGCGCCCCGCGGAAGCCGGGGAGGAACCTGTTGACAGAGCCTTAACAGTGCGCGGTTTCTGTCGAGCACGACCCAGCCCGGTCTGAGGTCTAGGTGGGGAACAGTCGTTCGCTCTCCCGGTACCCTAACCGGTTGCTGAGTGTAACACGAGGCTTTCTTCAGAAAAGTCCGTTTGTGAGCAGCCGGAGGTACCTGACCTGCTGCACGCCGGGGCTCTGAACCTGGAATTGCATCCAGAGGAGGAGAAGTGAGCAGGATGCAATGCATCCCCACATTTTATCCTTCTCAGCTTCCTGTTCTCTACTAAATTTCCAGATTCATTAACCCTTTGTGTGCGTGCGTGTGCCAGGAGTGACTGGCAGCTGGAAGTGTTGCCATATTTTTGCCATAATTACCAGATTTTCTGCTGCACTTCAGTGTGCTTGGGGGAAAGGATCTGAGTAGTGTGTTATACTCGATTCCGTTAAAACCAAGTGGATGTTTTCACGCACTATGCAATGCAGTGGCAACACCTTCAAGGTTAATGCCTGCTTAGCTAAATACCAACAAGCTGAAGCTCGAAGTTGTTCTCATGCTTTACTGATGTCGGACATCTAGAGCTGTCATGTTAAATGACAATACTATATTTTCACTAGTTTTGGGTTTGGTTTTTTGGTTGGGGTTTTTTTGTGGTTGGTTTTTTTTTCCCCCTCCAGAAAATACATTGCTGATACAAATTGATTGAAAAATTGCAAGCGTAAGGAGCCTTTCATTATTATATATTTACATGCTCATATACTCACTAGGCACTGAAGCAGCCTGAAGTGATTATTTTATACACTGCCCAAGAAGCAAACATTCAATGGCTTCTGCACATTACATGGAAAACTTGCAAATTTTACTGTGTCTAGGCAGAAATTACACAAAGTAAGGTTTTAAAAGGATTCATTGCAAGTCTAAAATATACATTGATTCTACCTTCTTTTACTGCCAGTGAATTCAGTGGATTCATACAGAGTTTGCATCTTCCTTCCAAAGGAGGTAGTGTCAATCTAATTGTATTCAGTCTAACTGAACACATCCCTGTGATTAAAAAACACTTTTTAAAGAGTGAAAACACAATAGATCCTGCCCATCTGGGTTCTGTTTAAACATTTGATCCTGTCCTGTGTGTGATGATACTTAGCTGAGGAAAAAAGCAATTTTCCCATCTAGAAATACATATGTAAGAGTGTGCAGTGAAGTATATACAGCGCTATTCCACCTGCCAGCTCTAAAAATATCCAGCAGCCAGGGTTCATGGCTTATTTTAATTATTTGTCCATGCTTACTGTTCTGCTGATTTAATTTATGAATACAGCTAGTCATTAATGCTGTTACAGTAGAGGCATAAAGGGTGAACAATTTTATGGCCCAGTCATTAGCTGACTTGAATCAGTTCCAGTTTTCCAAAAGAAAAGATGACAAATACTCAGTGAATTCAGTTTATTTTCTGTGACTTAAATTGCTTTCCAGTTCTTAATCTGTAGTTTATTTTAATTCAGTGTAGTTCTAAAATTCAAAATATTTTTAAAATGTAGCATGGGTAGTGGTTTTGTTGATTGATGGTATCTTAAATCGGCTTCCTTTTTCCATTATAGCAAGAGAGGTCTATCTGTATTAACAAAATATGCCACAGCAAGTGCTTACCTTTCTACAACTGCTGTTTACAATGAATACATTTGAATACAAATTACTCAGTTATTATGCAGAACACATAACTGATATTTTGGTAAGTTGGCCAGATTTAAGCTTATTTAAATAACAGAAGAATTTCTGCTAACAGGGTTAGATTTATGCAATGGCAAGGAAGCAGTACTCAGGTTCATCCAAAACCTGGACGAGGAGAGGCTCCTCTACCGCAGCTGACCACTGCCTCCCCTGCCCCCCCCCCCTCAGGTCAAGGAACAAGCAGGGAGATGGGCCCAGACATGCAGAGTGGTGGCCGCTCCTCCCTCCTTCCCTGTCCAAGGTCTCATAGGCAGAGTAGCGCAAACAGTAGATCCCCGTGCACATATGAAGAAGGTAAAGGCTGATAGCTGCTTTCTTTACCACGCAAGCCATCTGTCCTTACCAAGTGACAACTAACCTTTGTCTTTATCTGCATCCTAACTCTGCTCATACCATACCATACCACCTTGGATCTTTCTGCATTTTGAATTCTCTCTCTTCCCCCACCAACTCCACAGTCAGCCTTTTCACATGTAGTTTAATTTTAGTTCTGAAAGCACTTGAGTCTTTTTGAGTAGCTACATGTGCTTGGATGGTACTGTCCCATAGAGGAAGACACTTCTGATGGAAGCAAATCTCAGACTGAATTTTTCCTCCCCTGACTCTGGTCATCTTCAGTTTTCAAAGTATCACCCTGAGACAGAACTTGGGAAGGGATGCTTTCCAAGTATCACCAGCTGGATGTAAGTTAGATTCACTGACCTTTCATGTGTCTTTTAATCATGCAGCTCCTGTGGCAGTGGCAGATCAGGCTGCTTTTAATTAAGTTGCAAAGGTATGGCACCATCACAAATATGAGGCTCTAGCCCACCTAGAAAAACCAGCATAGCATTTTTTGCTTCACAGAAAGAAAAGAGGGTATAATGTGCTACACAGGGAAAAAGTCCAATGATCTGCATTACACTGGCCTAAAACAAAGATGTACTTTTTACCCAGTTGGAACAACAGAAGTGTGTAAAAGCATTTGCAACACATCTCTTTGGCACTTCACATTGCAAGTAATGTGTGATCAGTCCTTGTACACAATAAAGAAAAATACAACTTCTACTAGAAAGTCAGTATTACTGATCTCCAACCATGGTTTTTTAAGTTGCTGCCAATCTCACACTTACAAGCTCAGCATATGCTGAAGTCATAAAAAAGCAGATATAATCACAGTGAATATGCCTCTTGCGTGGTACATACAACAACACGCTATAAAGAAATTTGTTGAAAATTACTGAAGTATCAAAGATTTTAAGTGAAGGCCAAATTCCCTTAGCTCAATTCTGAAACATTTCTGTCTGCATCAAGTCTTCATACTAACAAGTCCATTGGCATTCTGCTCAGACACAACGCTCTGCCTGCCACCTGGGACCTTCCTTTCCTGCAGCAGGACCGAACAAGGTCATCTGATCCGTAGCCTCTGGAAAGCACTTTTTTGTTTGTTTATTTTGAGCAGTTAAGGAGCACTTCCATCAGGAGCTAGGATGGATAAGGTGACAGAGATGGAAGCTTATGCTATGTCCACTTTAAAAATAGAGGTATGTGTTATGTTTCAGATTGAAGGTTGGAATTCAGGGCATTAAAATGTAAACTTCTTGGTATGGAAAGAGAAAAGAATTTACACTTTTGCAAGACAAAACCAGTTCAGTATTCTAAGTTTTGGATGAGGGTTTATCAGTTTCTCAATTCAAAGTTTTGGAAGTATATTTTCTGCCTGATTCATTTTACGTGTTTATTTCAGTCTGCCTGAAAGCCTCTTATATAGTTATCTTCTGTAGAACTAAACACAATGTCAAGATGAATCTACTAAAATTACACACTCCCCAAAGTACTCCATTGAAAATTACAGTAAAATCATGTATAGAGTCAGCCCTAGAGAAAAATATTTACTGCTCTGGTGATGCCATCTCTATCAGTGAGAAAAATGTGAATGGTGAGGCATGTCCTGTAGTTAACAGTTTTGTGCTTTGAAAGTGCAAAGTGAGCAGGTAGCTTTAAAAGAGGAGAGAGCGGACAGATTTCTTACAGTTCAAAATCATCTTTGGCATAGCAATTGCCTGAAATTTACACGACATCTCCAATAGGAAGGAAGTAAAGGAAAAGGGCACAGCCATACTACTACACTTCATAAACTGGCATGCATAAATACACTGCCTTTCTGTGCAGTTTCATTGATTTTCTATTATATCGTTATTCAGTTCCCATGTGATATTTCAGAATTATTTTCATCTTGTGTCCAAATTACTGCTTTTATTCCCTATGAGGGCTTGTCACAGATTATATTGTTAAAGCAATAGCATTGCCACAAAAACCTTCTTTACATCTCGCATCTTATCCTGCGAACCTGTATTAAGCTTCCTTGTAGCAATGTAAGCATGTTATCACACAGCTCAGCACAGATAGGTAGCTTCGTTTTGCAGTCCTGGCTTTGCAGTCCCAGCTGAACTCTCTGTTGACTTTAATATATCTGGCTAGATCTGCACTGTATTTTAAAACTACCCTTGACACTGGGCTTACAGCCATATTTACATGCTATCTATGCTACATACCTGAGATAGCATCCCTTGCGCTGGCTCTGTAGTAATTCTGCTGATACTGCTGGGGGGAGGACTTTGCAGGTGCGTACTTTGCACTTCAGATTCATGCCAACTGCAATGTGGACTTGCCTCAGCACCCCATACTTGGGACAGCCACTGCCATTTATCTCATCTGCAGGAACATTTTAACATTGCACAAAATCCTTTCTAAGAGACGTCTGTATTTCTGCTGCAGTTACCTATAATGGTAGTCTGTGTATGGAGCAGTGGAGTCTCTGGGCATTCTGGATGCCAGACTGACCCCGAGATCAGACAACGCATGCGTTGCCAATATGTGAGCTAATAAGCTTACAACTGTGTTGATGCTGTATGTTCGAATGACAGACAGGTTTTTGCAGCAGTATGGATGGAAATGGGTGTGACCAGCAAAGAGCTCCTGGAATTTCCTGGAAGAATAAAGCACTCTTCACCTGGTTGGTTTTGCTTCCTTGCAAGGTTTGGAAATGAGTTAATACTGTTTTTAGCTTTACTTCTAATGTCGTCTGCCCATGTTGCCCCTTTTATCAAGAATTGCCAGACTATTTTATTTCTTTATTTTTAAGATTGCCCACTACATAATGATACCTTAAAGTAAAAAGCTCATTATCGGGACAAATCTCTGTCCACCATCTGATTTTCACCTTCACAGGTGTTTTAAAGCTCCACTGTTAATAATCAATTCAATACCATGTCACTTAGGCTGTATTTTGTTATCCTAAATTCCTTTCATGTATGACAGCAATTGGAACAGGATAGTAAAGGTGACAATAGTAACCATATTGATAAAATATATAAATATGAAAGATAAAATATATATATAAAAAAAGCTTACTCACTGAATAATCATATGATTGTTTTCACTGTGATATGTGAAAATAAAATGTCTTAGATCTTTTTTCAGATATTGTAGCCCTCACATTGCTACCAAATAAATAATTACAGCCTTCCTCATTACTGGCATTAGATGTGGTATGGCAGTTCTGTTAAAGCACATTCTTAATGATTTGATTATCTTTTACCTTCGTCTGAATCACAAAGTACAACAGACAAAGTTGTCAACATTTAGCAATTACTTCTTCAAGATCAAGTATTGCCACCATATCTTTTCAGGGCACAGAATTACTTGGGATTACACCAGCTCTTGGTCCAAAATTTCAGTTGAATTTCCTTTTCAGACAGGTTTATTGGCAAAAATTCTTTTAAAATATTAATGTAAATGTACAAACATGCTTTGCCAGTCAGACAGAATCTCACCAAACAGGAGGGTTTTTTTCGTGCCCTGGCTTCAAGCTGGCTAATGACAGTAGGAGAGATGTCAAATTGTACCTGGTAGAATCCATTTAGTTGACTGAAGGTTGATGAACCTGAATACTTACAGCATTTGCTTTATAATATAATTGATCTGCATGTCTTGCAGTCAGTCTTCCATCATCTTTATATGCATTAGGTTTTGTGGATTATTTAAAGTTTCTACATAATTTTTCCTTTGAATCAATAATGTTTGGTCACATGGGACACAGTTGCCATAGCGAAGATAGTTTTGAACTTTGTCTGTACTGCGCCTTTTGCTTGACCCACAGTTTATTTTTACATCTTTGATGACTTGCACATTTTTGGATCAAATAAGCATTAGTCACAAGCTACTCTTGAAAAAATTCCCTATGCAAGTCCTTCTTTGGATTGTTTAGTTCCTGTCCAGTTCAGAACTCTTCTAGTTCCTGTGATCCTGTTGTATATTCAGAAGTTACTTCATTTGTTATTTTGTTTATAAGGCAGAAATCTTTTATGAACAGTTGTGTTTGGGGGATCTGTAGAGTTTCCACAATCTCAACAAACCTTTTGTGCTCGTACTTGGAAGAGTCCATACATTAGCCAGCAGGCAATATCTTTTCATGTAATCACATGTCTAAAGTGGCACCTTTTTCTCTTCATTCATGCTGTTAGCAGTTATGGACCTTTCCAGTTTGTCCAATTGGTTGGACAAAGATCTAGGGAGCTATCAGACAAGTTCCCTGGTTCCCCAGGTAACCAGTTTTTTCAAAATTTGAACATTTTTTCTCCTGCAAATGAGCTGTTTATTCATGATTGAGTGGCTGCAAGTTCAGCTTGCTTCCCAGTTTTGTTGCCACCTCTGCCGTTGCACTCTGCTTTGTTGACTTCATGCTTTGGCATCCTGTCTCTGTCCCCAGCTGTCATGGCTTTTGCTTTTTTTGCACGATAGCTGTAATAAAGGTATACATGTGTGTTCATACTACTAATATCTAATGGTACACACTTGATGTAATAGTATATATATATATAGCCACTGATTGTAGCTGTGGTAGGATGGGCAAGATGTTCTGAGCAGTCATTTGTGCGGAGCGTGCAAGCCATGAGCATATGGAAGTTCACCTGTGACTCGCAGGGGTGCTAAAGCATCATCCTGGAGAAAGGGCTTCCCCTGGCAGGAGGAAGGATTGCAGAGAGACCAGGTCACATTTAGGGCCGAAGACCTGGCCTCTCCCCATCCGTACACTGTGGTGGCCTTTTCCACACTGGAAGATGAACATTTTGGTAGGATGTGACACTTCTTCCACAAATGGGAGTAGTTCAATTTTTTAACTGGACTGTCTGGTTTGTTCTTTGTAACTGATGTGCATGGGATCACAAATGCTATTCATTTTCTCAGACAATCACTATTTTATAATGTTAAGACCTACTTTGCTTCTAATTGTAAACTGTATGAACTTCTTGTAATGACTAAAGCAGTAGTTTTCATGTACTGATTAAAAAGGAAAGCATTTGATGCATTTTAATAGTCGGGACAATGAAACCCTTCTTCAGCTGTCGGAGACAAGTTGACATCATCCCTTTTGTCACATTCTGAGAATGGAACTGAGCTTGCAATAACAGTCCTTCTTCTCTGAGGTTTTACATAGTTCTTCATAGTCAGCAGCTTGAAGACATTAAATTTAGCCAACGGCAATATTTAAATTAAAAGAAGCTTCAAGGAACAGTAACTAACACTATTATTCCTAATGCACCCATCTTTATGGGCTGCAAAACCCTCTGGGCTCTCTGTTTCAGGATCCTAGAAATAACCGAACGAGTGTGAAGAGTTAGCTGTGTACACGCGGGCTATTCCAACAGGGAAGTATTGCCCGGGAGCTGGGGGTGGCGGCAAGCCAGCCGGAGGCAACGCTTCCACCATCAAGGACGTGGTCCTGCAGCAGTCAGACCAGAAAAGCAGAGCAGTTCAGGAACAGCCAAGTTTCTGGTGACGAGGCAGATCCAAGGTCAATCCAGGGAAGCTGGGACAGCAGGTCAGGGTTAGGATCGGCAAGGTGTCTGTCTGGGCTCGGTGATACCCGTCACATAGCCGAAAGGCCTGAGGTTAGAAGCAGCTCACTGGCAAAGGTGGGAAGGGCCCTGGCGAGGCACCTGGCAGCTCTTCCCACGCAGCAGCGTGGTGCAAGCCCCGGCGGCTGCAGTGTGCCAGGGCTGGCCACCGGCACAGGCAGGCAGACCCCCCCGGGGGGGGCAGCTTGCAGAGCCTCCTGGTGCACGCAGGGTTTTGAGGTGAGGTCTGTCATTGTGTAGCACAGAGCTTGAAGCCTAGCTTTGGCAGATACATCATCGGGTGAACAAGTTAGCCTTTAACCTTTAAGAATACAAATAGATTTTTTAGAGCTAAACTCTAGTGTTAATTGAAATACAGTCGAATTCTTGCCCTCTGCTGCTTTCTCCGTGTGAATAGCCACCTGAATCAACAAGGTGCTTCTATTACATTTTGCCTTGTCTTTTACTTTTGACATGCTTTCCCTTTGCCATGCTTTCTGACCTACATTGGAAAGTGTAGTTCCACTTGTATCAGGTGTATCAGCAAACTGTAACATGAAGGAAAGTATTAGATATTTTTAAGGAGAAAAGAAGTATCTTCTGTCTGCTCTTTCACTGTCAGCATTCACCTCCATTGTGTCTATTTTTAAATTAATCACCCAAGTCCTCGGTTTTCCAGTTATAAATATTTTATTTTGAGGATGTAATTTACTAACTCAAGAGCTCTTTCAAAAGCTTTCTAACTTGATTACTGTCATTTGGAACATCTGCCTGACAAACTTCTGCATTAGGAGCTACTGAATGAAATGTGGTTTTCATTCCTCAGGAGATTCGTAGGTTTAGTTCCAGGAATCCTTAATCCATGAGTGATTTTGCATTAACTAAAGAATTATCCCTTGCTTCCTGTTTCCTTAAAATTAACTTTTTTCTTTTTTTTTTTTTAAATGGAATAACAGAACACAGGAGAAAGAAGAGGTCCAGAGCACAGACATTTCTAGCTAGAATCTATTGTCAGCATCTTTGAGAGGCCAGAATGAATAGCCTCATCGTCACTCCAGGTCTGGTGACACCTGCACAATTAATAGTTTATATTCATAACAGTGAAGCTGTGTGGCAATTGACCCATTTTGCAAAAAAATACAGAAATGTGTCTAAGAAATTTAGTAGTTACAAAACTGTTTCTTGAATTGGGTCTTAGTGCTGTAGCATCCAAACAAAAGCGAAAGATAAAACAAAGCTGAAGCAAAAAAAATTTAAAAGGTGCTTTTTCTTTTCCTTAATGTTCAACAATGGGGTCTACAATGAATAGTTTTTGAAAGCCATGGCTAAAAAAATCAGTAATTTGAACAGGGTTTTATTAATAAAGAATGATACAATGGAATATGCAGGCCCCAAATTATTCCCTGTGTGTTTTCAGTGGGTTCAACTGAATAGCATTGGTAGTGTTACTAAGAGTTTCAATGGCTGAAATCCTTTCCCTTTTTCCTGATAATCCTTGGGGGTTACTTCAAAGTGGAATGATCATATGCATTATTTGGGGTTTAGAAAAGGAAAGGGAAAGCAGAACTTCAGTGCTGGCTGCAGGATTATGGCTTTGAGCCATCCATGTTGCTAGGCACAATGCCCTATCTGTAAGAATTTACAGTGAGAGAAGCTCTGTGATGAGCAGCACCTGAGAGATGTGTGAAATAGCAGTTGTAATACAAATTCTAATTGTTCAGAAAAAACTTGTAATAAGATTAAACAAACCTGCAGTTTTGGAAACGTGACATAAATTTTTCAAATAACTGCTTCTGGGCGACTCCAGTCTTAATGTCAGAGCAAATACATAATTCTCTTGCAGCTCAAGAAACATCTATGTAGAATGACATCAAAATGAGTCATACATTTATGTTTTAGTATTTTACTAAATGCAGCAGGCCCTATGCTATCTAGCACATTGCTTCAGTTGATTTCACTGTATAGTTTCAAGGTCCTGCCAGCTCCTGTACTGAGAATACGTAACAGCTTTATTTATTAAACAGGGACAGGATGGTGGTGACACAAAGCAAGACACTGTGATTTATGGGATGTAGAAAGAATGATTTCCATTTAAATTCTTCAGATCCCTGAATATACAGGTTCTGAACATAACTGTGGGAACTGCCAACAGAACCTGTATATTGCAGCTAACACCAGGGTATTTGTAATCTGCTGTGTAAATAAAGACTCATCTGAAAAAGCTACTGGTAATTCACTGATGGTCCTCATTCAGTTCTGGACACTTTTTTTAAATCTAGAAACAGTTTTAAGAAACTTCTTAACTGACATTGGTCTTTGTCTACCAAAGCAAGGAAGAGTTTATTTTAACTGGGTCACATGATGTCTAAGAAGAACAATACTTCTACTGAACATCATATAGAGAGGTTCAAGAAAGAGCTAGCTGAACAAAGGGAGTGATCTCAAAAATATTTGACAATATTTTGCTTTCTTGCACGCCACATTTCTCTAAAGGAATTTAGTTTTAATATAGCACAAGAGGAAGACAAAAGGTCTTTAAAAATAATCTGTACATCTGGAGAAAACTTAGTACCTCAAGCTAGGTCAGAATATACCTGGCATATGGCATAGGGACTCCTCGTTGTAGCAGAGGTATGCCAGTATAAAAACAGCCTAAACCAGTGGTGAGTCATACTTAATGTTGTTTTGAACTATTAATTTCCCAGCAAACCCAGTTTGTTGATGGCGGATTACAGGTATTTGGGTAGATGTAATCTTCTCTTCACAAAAATTGTATTTTTGTGGCCAGCAAACTGGAAATGGAGTCATATTGCTTATACTCCAAAAAAGGTTTTCCTCATATTATGACAGAATATGCCTTTGTTACTGCAGTGATATATGACTGATTACAGTGCTTTCACATGCCATCAATAAATAATTTCCTCTCCTATCTTTAATTTATAATTCTAATGAAACACTTAGATAGAAACTGAGCTGAATGCATATGCCTATCTTTTTGCTGACAATCTGTAGAATTACGAGCATTTGCAAAAAACTTGGTTTTGTGTAATTCCAAGAGAGCGCTCAAATATTTCTGTGCTCCCAGCAAATGAGAACTAGATTTCTACATGCTGGCAGGAGACAGATTTAAGATATAATCCTTTTCTCACTGTTCGTCTCTAGTTGATTTAGGCAGTTCTTGCTCTCTGAGCTGACTTTTGTGGATCCTATTCTCAGATAACTCTCCCCTTACATTTTTTAAGGTGCTGTCAATCCAATGTAATGTCTGTGAATTTCACTAAGCATTTGAGCTCTTGAGCTAGGCACTGAAACAATGCCTGTAGCAACTCTGTTTCCATCAGCTACTCAGTTTCAAAGATGAGCAGCATTTTCTCCAAAGTGTGATGGCTTCAAATGAAGCAGGAATTTAGATCTCTCTTGTTTTGTATGTGTGTGTGTATATATATAAATATATATATATAAGTAAAGACAGAGAGATATACATGTAAAGATATAGATATGTTTAAAACAATAAAGAAGATGGTAAAGGTGGAAGGTTATAAGTGGAAGAGCTCCAAGTAGTAGGACTTCAAAGTGTGCCACACCCTTGGAATTTAATCCAGACTTTGCCAAGATGATAGTCTCTTTGTATCCAAGATTTTGATTCGGCCTATTACAGAAACAATGATCCACTTACAAATCTGGAGTACAGTCCAAATTTTCATACCTAATGTTTTCATTCTTGTTTTTTAAAGGAATTTTCACAGGCTAAGGACTTCATCCCACTTTCTTATGAAACCTTACATAGCCAGGAGTAAGTGCCAGTCTCTACCAGAAAATGGTAAGGGGTTTGAAACCTCCTCTTTCCTCCCTGTGTCTCTATCCGATTGGCTTAATCACCTACAGTTTCATAAATTGCAGTGGCTAATTAGGGATGTACCATGTTTACTGCCAATTTGCAGTTTAACAACTTTATTTTAAAAAATGTAGGAAAGGTATCAAAAGTTTGCATGATGAAATGCAGCTAATGCAGATATTTAAGAGGTGTCTTTTTCAGCTACACACATGGTGTTCATTTAATTAGAACCAAAATGAAATTATAGTCTAGAAGTATTGAATTTCATTGTAATATTAGTGAACTGGAAAGCAATGTACAGTTCCTGTATGCTGTTTTTTAGAAGCTGACACACATAAATACCTTTTAATTTTAAAGCTCTACTTTGACATTTGAATGAATGGCATCATTAGCTTTTTATGCATCCAGTAAAGATGATAGCTGGTAGTTTTCCATAATAAAAAAGTTAAATGTCAGAAGACGATTTTGATGTTCATATCAGTTTTTCTGTCTATGAATATTCCTAACTTAGAGAGTCATCATTCAAATGTAACTGAAATATAGATAGATCTGAGAGGGCTCTTATTTACTGATGGAAACGTGTACGTGTAGCATCCGGTTCCTACATACCTTTAGGACAAAAAGCTGGTAGAATGTGCTGATGCTTAGGCATTCCTCTCCAGAGATCTATGTTCAAATTTATGCTTCTACAATACCAGTAAAAATGAATCCTCATAAATGGAGAGTACCATTTGGCACAAATGAGTCCCTCTTCACAGTTTGCTCATGAGCTAGGACTCAGGTGTTTCTGCCTGAGCTGGAAAAGCTGTGTAGAAAAGCATGTCCAGTGGTGGAAAAAAAAAAAGGCAAAAAAAAAGGCAGTAGTATAGATCAAGTCTTTTACTATTAAAATGCAGTCCACTCAGTGGAGAAAACTATTAGCATATAATAGAAGACAGGTGTCTTAATACATTTTTAGAAAAGTACTTCAAGGTGCCTAGTAGCAATGACTTTGGAAAAAAAAAAAAAAACAAACCAATTTGGAATACCTAGGTAGCTAGGCAAGAGTTTAATGACCTCATAGCTACCTATATTTTATTTAATTGTGTTGGCATTCAATGCCATTTTTTTAAAATTAGTATGGTTATGTCCTGTGTTTGGAGAAACATTTAAGTCATTCACCGGATTTTCAAAGGAAGCTATCTGGTAAAGTCTTTGTGTTTAATTTCTGTGCTTTCAATGAGGCCATGAACCTAACTAGTCCAACTCTATTTTAAAAACCCCTGAGTACATTTTCACATAACTAGTATAAAAATGTGTCCAGATTACTAAACTCAGTACTCATTATTGGGTCCAACAGAATTCTCATGTAACATGACCAACTTCAGCATTAGTATGTTCTGTTCCTAACATACTTTTACCAATTTTTTAAAAAATTAAGAATGCAAGTATATTTTGTTAATAGCAAGGAGAAAAGAATGAATGAGAAAGGAATAATAAAAAGAAAATTGAATGGAAATTGTGCTAGTCACTACAACATATTTTTCCTGAATCACAAGTAACACTCTAGTTGGCATGACTCACAAAGTCATCAGTTAGTTTCTCTGCCATCCATCATCCCCTACAGGCACTTTTTCCTCTTTATATTTCTATTTGTTTAGGTTGAGTAACTTTAATCAGAAAAAATATTATCTTAATGGCCATGAACACTTTCATTTTTAAAACTGTAAAGCTCTGTACCTGTATATAACCATCAGACTAACTGTTGTTAACATAAATAGTGTCAACGTCAGAGTTTGCCAATTACGGATACCTTCCATGTAAATTAGATTGAATGAGCTTGTCTGATTTGGAAACCAGTGAGTGTATTTTGGCCACATATAGTTAACAGACATACAAACACCTGGCAAAAGAGATGAGTAATGAATTTTACCATACAAAGTAAGTTGTCTGGGTTTGGATCAAATCTGCTTTTTTAGACAGTATTTTAAAACCAAAGATATGTCCTTCCATACAGTAAGCACTGTAGAAGACTGACAACTCTGCTTATCTGTACTCAGCAGGTTGCACTGAATGAACAGGACTCTTTTCATATTAGAATTGCCATCAAGGCATTCAGTCCTTTCTTGCAAAATATGCTTCAAATAATTGAGTACTCAGTACTCAATTTGTTATATTGTGGTGGTTTTTTTTTTCTTGGTTTTTTTTTTAAGTGAACTGAGCCATTTAGTTGAGTTCTAAACCCAGAACCACCACAAAGAGCAACTTACCAGTCATGGCCAGTCTTATACTGGTAACACTGTCCATATATACTTGCAAGAACTATTAGTTTTGTCAGCATAGCAGTATCAGTTACTTGACAAAAAGGAGACAACACCAACAAAAAGAGGGGTTTTGACAGTCTAAAAGTGCCCTTTTTATAAGTAAGAATTATTCCCGTATATGGTATGGCTGACATAATGCAACCCCCCCACACTTCTAATGCAGGACCATGTAATAACAGGTACTATACAAACCTCATGGTGCCAGGAGCAGCTCCAGATGGAAATAGGTCAGTGTATGTCCTGCTGAAAGGCAGCAACGAAGACTGCTTTGTTATATTGCAAAAGCAATTCCTGACTGTCTGATTTGAACTGTGTCTGATGCAGTCTTTGGAGAAACTATTTTGGTAAAAGATTCTCAGACTGTGGAGAACTTGTGGATTTGTTAGTGATACAGGAATTTCATTTCACTCTGATAATGACCTTATTTATTTAAAATGAGTATTGCCATCTACATCGTATAATCTATTTGTCTAATTAAAGGTATTATATGTAAGGTGTTATGTCCTGAACACCAGGACAAAATCTGATGATCTTCTAATGTTACCCTTAATTATCAGACTATGCTACCAGTTATTGACAGAACTGCTAATAATATACATCACACTAAATTTATTTCTAAAATTACTGCTATTTGTGTGCAACTTTATTTGGTTGTCTGCTAAATCTTTGCATCTAATTTTACTGTAAATAGCATTTTTCAAGATAGCAAATTTTAAACAGAAGGACATTATTTGCTTGAAATTAGTTATGACTTAATGAATAAGTTTCATAAATACTGGTATGTGTCTTTCAATTTCTGCTGTGTGTGAGAATGCATATCAGATTACTAGTTGTATTGTTAGCTGGGGACAGGCTACTGAAAATGAGTCATCACTTTTTTTTTTTAAAGTAGAGGGTCTTTTTTGTCTTTCCTCTCATAACCATCCAGTAATTTTTAATTTTAAAAATGCAAACAAGACTACTCCTCCCTTTACCTCTTTTTTCCTCCACAAAAAAAAAAAAAGTGCAAAACCAACAGTAGAAGATGTTTTCTCTACAATATCTGCAGGAAATGTGTAGGTCAATTGAAATTCATTCTTTAAGGTGGCTGCTACAGGTATGGGAATGCTGGTGGGAGTGTGAAGGACAGTTTAGATGCTTCATCTCTTGAAAAGCTGTATTTATGTGACTTGGGCGAGGAGTATAAAATTCAGGCCATGATATGCTTAGGAACTCATCCTGAGAAAGATTTATGAAAACTAATCCAGACTATAACTGTATTAACTGCACCTGATTCACTTGGACAAGAGAGGAGATGTGTTTACCCTTGCAGAATTTTACCTTCCCTAAATGATAATTCCAACCTCACTTTTTAAAAATAAACATTACTTTCATCATTGACCATCCCCAGCTGCAGAGGAAAACTTCAAGATATATCTGCTAAATCTCAAAAATAATTACGTTTATTTATTTTAATCTCTCTCTCTTCTTAATACGTGAGGTTAGCAGTACAGCTCTCCATCCACACCCCAGCCACCCTCAGCTGCTTCTTTACCCCTACTACATGAAATGAAACTTCCCTGGAAAATACTGGGGTATAATTTTGCAGCAGCAGTCAAATCCTCAGCCCTCAGGCATTCCACATGTTGATCTGGGTATGGGGTGGGAAACGAACAGGTTGGTCTGAATATTTTCTCATTCTGAATGGAAGGCCCTTCCTGGTGTTTGACATGAACATCATTATCATTCAGCCTAACTTCAGTGCCAGTTCAACAACTTACATATACATGGGAAATGTGACCTTTTGCTGCAACATGCTTCAGTGCATCTGCTGGCACCTAACCTACTGGCTGAAAGAGAGAAAACTACTGGACTGAAAATAATACACTGTTTTCCCCTTAGGAAATACAGAGCCTATGGTTCTGTAGATTTTCCCTTTATTATTTTCTTGATGTCATAATCATCCTATCTCTTGAGATAGTGCATGGGACAGGACTCTCTTACTAGCCTTTGAAAACAGGCAGACTGCCCAGGCTGTCTTGGTTACACTGAGGAATACAGGGGGGTAGCTGGAATTCGGTATTTCTCTAGTGGTCACAGCTGGGAAACAAACACCTGTAAGCTGCTCAAGCTGGCTAAATAATAAAGAGTCCTGCTGCCGCTGAAATGTACTGCAGAGCTCAGAAACACCAACTGGCTGCCCTAGTGGTGGACAGAGCATGAAAGTTAGCACACGTGCATTTTTCTTCTAATGCTCTCTCCGACCTAACCACTCCACACAGAAACAATCTTCTTCATCTTAGATACTTTACAAAATAAGCCACCAAATGGTGACACTCACAAACAGGTTTTTGTTTCTGTCCTGGTTTCAGCTGGGATAGAGTTAACTGTCTTCCTAGTAGCTGGTACAGTGCTATGTTTTGAGTTCAGTATGTGAAGAACGTTGATAACACTGATGTTTTCAGTTGTTGCTCAGTAGTGTTTAGACTAGAGTCAAGGATTTTTCAGCTTCTCATGCCCAGCCAGCGAGAAAGCTGGAGGGGCACAAGAAGATGGCACAGGACACAGCCAGGGCAGCTGACCCAAACTGGCCAACAGTGTATTCCATACCATGGGACGTCCCATCAAGTTTAGGAACTGGGAAGTGGGGGCGGGGAATCGCTGCTTGGAGACTGGCTGGGTGTCGGTCGGCGGGTGGTGAGCAGTTGCCCTGCGCATCATTTGTACATTTCAATCCTTTTATTACTACTGTTGTCATTTTATTAGTGTTATCGTTATCATTATTAGTTTCTTCTTTTCTGTTCTATTAAACCGTTCTTATCTCAACCCACGAGTTTTACATCTTTTTCCCGATTTTCTCCCCCATCCCACTGAGTGGGCGGGGAGTGAGTGAGCGGCTGCGTGGTGCTTAGTTGCTGGCTGGGGTTAAACCACGACAGTTTCCATTTTGTTTGTTTGTTTGTTTGTTTTGTGTGTGTGGAAAGGTATTTACTTGTTTCCTTATTTTTTTTTTCAGTTTTTTCCCCCTCTCATTTCTGTTGCATCTAAGCGTTAGAACGTTTTCACTAGTCATAAATAGTATCAAATATTGTAAAGCAAAATAAATCAAAAAAATGGTAAATCTGATACCAAAGCCAAGCATTTGATTTCAATGTATTCATTTATATTCTATTACAAGATTAAACATGCTACCATGGATCTCAGGGTACATTTTTTGGAAAATTATTTTTAAAATGTATTATTTGCCATAGGAACTGCATAATTTTTACTGTTATAATAAAAGAAAAGGGATCCTGAAGTATACTTAGCATACACTTATGGTAAGATGGGCCTAAGAGATAAAATAGTTTTGCTTTCAACAACCAATCCTTTGCTCAAAATTATAACCTAACTTGCAAATTTGCATTTAACTTTGTGGTAAATACCTGATTCCTAAATTTGCAGTTCTTGACTAGGAAAGTGCAACTATCTGCAGAACAGAGCAATGGTACTTCTATCTGTCTGAATAAGTGGCAACCCTCCTCCCCCCGCAGCTTTCTGTCATAGACAGCCATTTTGGGAACTACATAAAGAAACAGATATAAAAAGTGGGACTGCTCAGGAAGTGCTAGACCATAGTGACCCCATCCATTCTTACCCAGCAGCCCTCCCCTTTCCCCATTATGTACTTAAGAATTACATTAATGTCTACCATAAAGCATGATGTTGGTGTAAATAATGTTTGGTCTTGCTGCTTTGTAAATTGCAAAATCATGAACTTGCTTATTTATATTGGCAGTCCCATAAAGAATATGATAATCAGAAATATAAGCAAGCTATGAATCTTTGTATACTTTTTCACTGCATCCTTGGTTTGGGTTTTTAAGGAAAATGAATGAAAGTGATAATCAAAGAATCAAAAGTTAACGCAAGTTCTACCATCTTGTTAGATGAGCAAAGTAGAAAGAAATAAGAAAAGATAGTTAATTTTTTACATATATTACATCCTACTCTTTTACAAGAGCCTGGTTTCATACCACAGTTATGACAGAAGAGAGACCTATGATGACCAGCGTTGAAGAGAGTCACCCTTTCAGTATTCTATGATACTGCTTCTGGCTGCCCAACACTGTCATCACGATTCATTAGAGGAGGACACTCTGCAAGCAGTGTATCAAAACAGGCTACAAAACAGACTTTACGTGATCAGACTTAAATCAAACTAAGACAGTACAGAATTTGGTTTAAATAACCTTATACTTTATTTTAAAACTTTTAAAAAGCAATGTGTTAGAACATACAATTTACAATTTTAAATTTTCTGATATATTTTATACTAATAAAATAACAATCTCTGGCAGTCATTAATAAGAGTGAGGAAGCTATTTGTTAGTCAATATGCATGACATAAAGTGCTGTAATAATTCTTTTTATGCTATAGAAGCAATTTTCCCCATTAAATGTGCACATTTTCTCTGCCTATTCTTGATTGGCTGCTAAACATTTCACAAAAGTTTGCTCTGTCTTCAGAATTTGACAATCCAAACAGCCAGTTTAGCAAATGAAAGAGCATGGATTATGACAAAAAAATCTCAGCAGTGATGTTAGTATAAACCTCTTAGTTTTGGGTTTGTTTGGAGGGCTTTCTTCTGCTTCACCTTCTTTCATCTTATGTTCCATCAGAAAAGTCCTCTGCAGAACAGTTGTTTTCTCTTTCAGCCACTGTCAAGTCTTTATTTCTTAAAATATATATTCAGAAGTATATGTGATATGTAAACTACATTAAAAAAATGTTACTGGCATATTTTCTCTCTCTAGAAACAACAACTTGTGTCACAATATATTTATATGTTGAATCTTTTTTAACTATGTATCATACCACATATCATTCATGTTCATTTGGTACTAAGAAAAACTATCAGACTCAGCGTTTATATTCCAAAATTAAGATAAAATTGATTTCAGTTACGTTTTACAGGTCATTTACTTAGATATTGGTCTCAAGAGGTAAAAAATGATTAGTGAACAATAATGATCAAGTGAGGAAAGATACAAAGACATACCTGAACATAAATATCAAGTATATAAAATATTATTCTGGATAACTACATATAAATACTGGTAATTAATGTTATTGTTTTCTCATACAGTACCTTGTATAGACTGTCCCTTAATAGTCTATTATAAGGTTAATTAAAGTTTCATTTTCCCAGATAAGATCATCTCATGTACTTCTTTGGTTAACAAGACATATGCTTTCTTAGAATTATCTAAAAAATAAAGAGGATCAGTAATCGTAGATGGATTAAAACCTTCATCCACCAGTCGAAATTTTTGTTGTTTGAATGTTCCAGTCATTTCCATTTTTTCCTATAGAAGAGAGAAAGATTTATTGTTCAATAGAAGAGCTTCTTTTCTTTTACTCACATTCACATTTGTTTTTGAAAATCTTACTTGATAGAAGGTTAATACTGTTCTCATTACGCTGGAAGACTAGAACTTTTGTGCTGCTATGGACCAACACCTCAAGACATGGTGGAAAAAAGTTACAGCCCATTGCTTTCTGCATCGCTGTGCTGTGTCTCATCACAGTGTCTCATCTGGTGTAGCCCCAGACTGGCCAAGACAATCTAGGTTCTTCATTTGTGTGCATTATGAAACTACATATTGTAAAGAATCTGAAAGTAAAAACTGTCATCATCAAGAAACTCTTACTTAAAAAAACCCAGGAGATTCTCTGTATCTATGATTATTGTCACCTTAAATAAAGGGTTGAAAGAATCACGTACTAAATCAGCCATACTCATACTCAGCCAGGTCCAAATAAAGGTGGATCTTTACCATATATATTTACAATGTTTTCAAGCTTCTTTTCAGTGTCACTGTGTCCCTTGGAAAAAGTAGTGAGAGGCATCTCTAGTAAGAGTCTTTTCTCTATCTCCCTACCTCTTTTCTGCCCCACTTTATGACCTCTGTCCATTATCTTGTCTTCTGTCTTTACATTTTTATATATATGCGAACAATCTCTGAAAATGAAAAATTAAGTATTATCTCCAACAACTCATCTACTCCAGATCTACCTCCAGATTCTATCTACCTGCTTTGGTTGGTCTAAGAAACATGCTGACATCTTCTGAAGTATGACTACATGTCAGATCAAGCTCATAAGGTTTTTAATTTTTTCCCTTGAATTTCCACCCACTGCCTTCTTTCTTGGTTAACAACAGCGGTACCAGCAGCAATTCATCTGTAATGTAGGCATTTAAATTCTAATCAAAGTTCCAGATACTTAATATCCAGGCTATGTCCAAGATTCAGATTCATTCTGCCCAGCATAAAGGTTTTTTGTACATCTGTATAGCAATAAATCTAGACTAGGTTCTTATAATTTCTTAAACTGACTACTGCAACATTCTGAAGTGTAATCTTGCTTGTAAAGCTGCTGCAAAAGGTTATCTTCCTGGACTTATGAGATCTACAGATATACATATATTTCAATTTCAAGGTCCTTCATAACCTTTTCCTTATTCCCCCTTTATTCTGAATCAGTATTCAATTTCTGATTGGCCCAGGGAACAACTTTCCATAGTTCATCTTCTCTTTTCAAAAAATTATTATTTTTTTCATCTTCTCCTCAAACTTATGAGACTTCCTTCATAGGCATCTTCAAAAACATTTTTCTGTTTGCCTTTGTCATGATGTTTTCAAAACACTTACCAGAAATGACTATGCTCCTCAGACTTCACCTATTGTGATGACCAGTATTTTATGTTTGCTATACTCCCATTTTTTCTAGCCATATGTAGTCCATTGTATTACATTTACATTTCTAACTCTTTGGGGGAGGGACTATTTTTTTTTCCCAAATTCGACAGTTACTACAGCAAAGTACTAGTACACAAACAGGGATGACTTTGATGATTATGATGGTGACAATAATAATGTACGTTTTTAATTCACCTTTTCAATTTACCTAGTACCCTTTCAAATGCTTTAACTTTTGTCATTATATTACACAGCAAATAACATTTCATTTATTGTGCACAATTGGTGTCTCCTGCTTTAGCTCTACTTCTCTCTTCTCTCATTTCCACTGAATAAAATGGATTTTAGATTATTTTCTCCAGATGCAATTGTTCATATTTTACTAATCTGAATCTTTTTGTTTTGCCATGTTCATGCTTCTAATCTCCCTAAATCCTTTGGTATGATCTCTATCCCTACTCATTTGTACAATTCCTCCTGTTTTAACATAATCTGCAAATTTAGTGACTTTTTGTGTAATTCCTTTCCCAGGACTCCATTAATGAAGACAGCAAACAGGACCAGTTCTAAAACTAATCAACTGATATATGAACAAGCACTCTCTGTTATTCATTTAGCCGTCTCTGTGTTCAAATGATGTAGATGTTTGTATGCACTGTGCAATAATGCAGCTTACCTGCAGTCTTAAAAAAAGAGGACAAGCATAACTTGGTAGATAGGTCACAACTTGCTTATACATTTGCCCCAAGTCTAATGATGTATTCTGCTTTAAAATAAGAGAGGCCATTCCTGCTTTTCCTTCATGAGCTGGGAGAAAGGAAGTGAGAGGAGAATTTTGAATGAATAAAGTTGACATTTTAGTGATGAACCTTACGAAAAAGAACTGTAGTGCATTAATAAACTGACAGTCATATATCATCTTCTGAGTTGCAGTAAAGCTGGAAAATTACATTCATATTTTATATGGTATTACATATATTTGGAGATCACTCAAGTGATCACTTAAGCAATAATGCTGTAAATTAGTTTGGCAGGTAAGAGTAAATGGAGTCCCATGTTCAATATTAATCAATAAATGTGGAAAAACATCAACACCATTCCTCTCTCAAAAACAAGAGTGCTGAGCCTCTTTCCTGGATTAACCAATTATGTCTTCTCTTCAGTTTTAGTCTTTCTCTCTTGCCAGCATCTTCTCTCAAACTGTGGATCTGAATGTTGTTAACAGAGAGATTAAAAGTTCTTACTGGTTTGTCTGGAAAGAGAGCACTGTGGGTCTATGGGAAAGACCAAAATGGGCAAAATCTAAAAGCAATGAACTCCAGCAATCAAAAATAACTGCACACTTCAACCATCAGTTAGTAGTAACAGCAGAGACATTCTGCCAACCTTATCTTTTGTCTCCGTTCCATTTTTTTTTTTTTTTGCTAATGCTACAAAATATGTAAGGAACTTGATTTCTTTATGTTTAAGTGCAATTATCAAGACAGTTGCATAAACTGGATAGGAATCTGCAGGCAAATGTTGTACAGGAAATTTGAAGCTCTCATATTTTTGAGTCTGATTTTCAGTCAGTCTTCTTTATTACAGTCTTCC
This sequence comes from Haliaeetus albicilla, assembly GCF_947461875.1. Lineage (NCBI taxonomy): Eukaryota > Metazoa > Chordata > Aves > Accipitriformes > Accipitridae > Haliaeetus > Haliaeetus albicilla. The sequence continues at coordinate 38,650,037 of NC_091516.1, forward strand.
TTCTTGTGTGGCTTTAAACTAGAGGTAAGTGACACCTTTTTCACATTTTAAACTCTTATCATTTTGTGGTGGGTTCATCCTGGCCAACAACCAAACATCCAGCCAGCTTCTCACTCACTCCCTTCTCCCATGGCATGAGAAGGGAATAGAAGGAAAGCAAGAATACTCATCTATCAAGATAATGGCAGTTTAACAGGGAAAGCAAAAGCTGCATGGACAAGCAAAGCAAAATCAGGACTTCATTCACTATTTCCCATTGGCAGGCAGATGTTCAGCTTCTTCCTGCAGGGCAGGGCCTCATTCAGCACATGTGGTGGTTGCTTGGGAAGACAAATGTTATAACCACAAACATCTCACCCTCTTCCTTTCCCCAAGCTTTTATTACTGAGCATGGCATCATATGACATGGAATATCCCTTTGGTCAGTTTGGGCCCACTGTCCTGTCTACGTGTGCTCCCAACTTCTTGCCCGCCCCCAGCATACTCGCTGCAGGGAGAAAGCCTGGATACTGTGCAAGCTTTGTTCAGCAATAGCCAAGCGTTGGTCAGTTATCAACACCACCAATGAAAATACAGCACCATACAGACTCCTATAAAGAAACTTATCTCTATCCCAGCCACACCTAGTATGCATTTTAAAAAAAGACAGCGTGAGTGGGAATCAAGCCCTGATGATCTCATGAAAATTAACAAAAAAAAAATTATTAAAAAGAAATTAATATATTTTCTTTCTTAATAATTTATTTATTTGTCTCTTCATTTTATTTTTCACCTTGTCCTTGGTTTTGTAATGTATCTGTTTACAGATGTTTTATGAGGCTACATGAAAAGTGAAATAAGACAGAAAAATGTCATCATACACTTACTTTCCTTTAGAGTTGCTTTAATTCTTAGCTTGCTGACATTTTATTTTGACACATGGATGTGTGGATTTTCCACAGATGTGAATTTAATAAATCTTTAAACTTTAATTTAGATTATGTAGCTATCACAAATTCATGAAAAGTAACTTTTCAAAAATACATATCACTGCATACACATAAAAATGCATGATTCACTGGCTCATTCACAATCTGGTAGTATTTTCATTATCTACATCTACATTTTAGCTAGGTATCAAACAGATGACTCAATCAGAAGTGATTCATCAGTTTAAAACATGAAATAAAAGAGTTATGAGGGTTAACAACTAACCTAGGGGAAGAAAAATACACAGCTAATGCTTCTTTTACCTGGCACAGATACACCATACACATTTGCTTCTTGTATGAAGTCCAACATTACAATGACATCAGAAACTTCTGTAGTTGCAACATTCTCCCCTTTCCATCTAAAACGTGTGGAAAAATAATTTAATCCCATGAAAACATATGGACACCTCCTCTTTTAAAAAACATTAACTTTAGTAGGAACTCCATTCATTTCAGACTAACACCACCTCAAATTTTCTCACACTTGTCACATTGGTATATTTATCTGATCACCAGAAGACAACGCTTGCAATTCAAATGGTACTGGATATTAGCTATCACTATACAGCACAATGAAAGCTTATCATAATCTGATATGAGTCTTCCAAATTTTGACATGTATCTAAATGTATCAAATGTGACCAGTCTTTACTATTTGATACATTTTTTTCCACTTAGTATCCAACTTCCTTGCTCACTGCAAAACCATCACTAGTTACTATGCTTACTGGAAGGACTGTACAAAGAGCTGTAATTCCTACAAAACATTCTGGAAATGAGCTATCCAGCTCCACAGGAACACTTTCTACAAAATTCAGCCCCTGTTATCCACTTCAAGAGCATTATAAACTACATCACAATAGTAATAAACTGAACACTTCTGGTTGAAAACAAATAGAACAGTATTATTCTATTCTGCATGTCCATTTTTTAAAATGAAAAAATCTGAAAAGAAACAATGATTATACCTGAAGGTATCTCCAATCCTGTCCCAAAAATACAGAAAATTCTCATGGTCTTGAACCATTAGATCTCCAGTATTTAAATAAAGATCTCCCTTCTTAAATACCTCACAGAGTAATTTCTTTTCTGTGTGTCTCTTATTGCCAGCGTAACCAAAGAAGGGGTTCTTCGCATTGACTTTGGAAATGAGAAGACCAGCCTCACCTATACAGAGAAGTTGAAAGAATGTAAACCTAAGGTATCATGCACATTTCCTGTACTTTACATTAATATCAATTTGGTACATACGATTTTACAAGACCAGGAACCAAGCTTAGCAGGGTTCAGTACATAAGACCCAAAAACTTAATTGTGTCGACTGCTTTACAATTCCTGTGGTCACCTCTATGTGCAAAGTGACCACAAAGACACAGTACAATATTGTCCACTCAAATTCCCAGTCTTTTGTATTTCTTCCTGATGACTCATCAAACTGTTTTCTCCCAGAACTGTTATCTATCAATTGTGAGTTCACTAGCAGGTTTACTATCCTCTCAAAGTGCAGACTTCAAGTGAATAGTATGTCCCACTCCCCACACCTTACTGAATTTCCAGTGATGAGTCTCAACTTTATCAGCTTCCTACTGAAAAACTGGTGTTAATAAAAAGCAGGTGTTCAACCCAGGCATTAAATCCCTATTTAGTCTCCTTTCAGAAGTTCTGAGAACACCTCTTAAGAATTTTCATTAATGTGATATAGCCTTATTGCTTTCTTTTTGGTGTAAAATATAGAAGTTTTAATACAATTTGTTTTCTCAAAAAAATAGGGAGAGATGGGGATAGGATTATCCTGTTATGCATGTAGTGTATCAGGGTGTTAGTTTGCTGAAAGCAGAATAGTTGTATGAACGCCTAACCTTTCTGGAAGCACATTCTGAACAACAAAGCTTATGAGTTACATTACTTTGTATCAGAGACAAGAATTATAAATATGAAAATATATAAAAATAAAAATGTGTCCAAATGTATGCACAATTTTTAATTTAAGACTGCCTCTTTATGAAAGAGCTGTGCCCTTTTTCCATAAATTGGTAGTGGTTTAGGTGACAGCATTTATTTCACTTGTAGTGTCACTGCAGCCACGATGCTCTGAAGATACAGGGCATGGCTAAGACAAAGTCTATAGATGTAATACTTTTTATTAGACTGACTGGTATAATTGAAAAAAAATTAAGACCACGTGTCTAATTAGAGCATGTGTTCCCCTCACAGGTCAGTCTGACATCCCTACAGATAACTTCCTACAAAATTTCATGTTTGGGGGACCATATTTTCCTCAAAAGTTCCCACCTTTGATTAAAACCTGTTACAGAATCTCTTAACTCCTTTGAAAAATCTGTTTCAGCTCCCTGTTAAAGCTGCCTCCCTGACCTTTGATATAAGTGTTTCTTGCTTCAGCTTCCAGGCATTAATTACAGCTGTTACCTTCCTGCAGTACAACAGAGATGCTTCAGTATCTGATAAACACTTTGAATATAGGTATAATTGAGAGATACGAGATATTTGATAAGTATTTTGAAGACAGCTATAATCAAGCAACATCTTTAAAAAAAAAAAAAATTTGATAAGCTTAATCAACTCACTTAGTCAGGAACACTTAATTTCTCACCAAAAAGCATTTGCTCTAATCCCCCAGTCTTTCCTGTAGATTTCTTAGGCAACCATCTCACTATGTTAACTTCCTTTAAAAAACACAGATGTCATTATCTACATATTCAGAGATAATATCACATCCTCACTTTTGAACATTGCTCTTCTGTGAATATATCCGAGGATCTCCTAAGTTCTTCTGGTGTCAGCACTGGTATGTTTAATAATGTTCTGTCTTACATAAAAAATTATACTGCTTTTGTCAGAGCAAAGAGTAACAGTTGATGTTGGCATAGTACAGTAATGTAATAGCAAGGCTCCTTAAAAGAATTCTCTGGAGTATTTGTATTACAATTAAAAGGCTGTTATAACCTATTAAAATACATACTTACCTTTCTTAACTTTTTCACACCAACCATCCTTATTTCTAATTGGTTCATCTTTTTGGAAATCATACTTAATTAAATCAAATGGGAAAAAAAGCTAAAAAAGGGAAAAAGGGTGATCAGTTATTCATCTACACAGTGACATCTGGTGGCAGCAAATATAAGCAGGTAAACCTTTACTCCAGTTTTGCTCATCTAAAAGTAGAATGTAGTTTCATTTAAAACTGAAAATACTTTGTATGTAAACTTACACCATTTCCGGGAGATAAGCAACACCAAAACATTTTTATCATCTTGTAACTTTCAAAAATACTTGAAGACACAGAACCGTAATTTTGTAAATTTTCTTACAAGTAAGTTACGGGATCCACATACCAGTGGAAGAGCCTACACGAGTCAGGGTAACAGAAGCATATCTGGAATTTAACTGACATCTAAGGGTGGTGGCTGATATGAAAAGTGTTCTTGGGGTCTTCTGGCACCTAAAACAAGTGGGAAAACAAAGACCAAAATCTCCTTGCAAAGGAAACCCTGCTTCCTGTTGGGCTTTACCCTTGTTTAACTAGACTCAGTTCTTCCCTCAAACCTTCTCAGGCTGGTGTATGGTGGAAAGTCTTATCATGAGCACCAGCAGAAGGATACCATGTTGTTTGACATGGTTATGTAGCTGTGCATGTTCCATGGATATATGACAGTTAGTTTTGCATTTTTCTGAAATACTGTGAATCCTTGAGTCTTGACACTGCTGACCTAGCTGACCTCCTAGTTAAGTTTTACAACTAACCTTCCTCTTGTATAAGGATCAAAGAGAATGTGGCTCTGAGTCAGCTGAAGGAGAAGGCAAGATATTCTTATCAACACTAGAAATTGCAATACTTTTTTTCTCCAACATACAGGGTCTGACTCCTATTTCGCTTCATTTTTCTACTGTGAAACAAATCCAAATTAGACCTTTGAGAGACATTGACAGATACCATATGCCTGATACTACATGGACCACTGTGTGTGCAGTTATTATCCTAAGGCTTTAGCTTGCCCAGATGGGGATTCAGATTTCCCTTTTCATAAAGAAGTATATCAGCAATCTATATAACAACTACTCAAGCCAAGGATATATGACTATCTTCTCCTGGAAAAATCTTGACAAGCAAAGAAAACAATTTTAAAAAACATGTGAATATATACCTGCACTCTTCACGATAAAGAATGCAATATAATTTAAGGCTGGTGTTATGAAAGTGACTGAAGTAAAGAGTAGGATGCTAAAACATAAGGCCCTTTGCTGTTCTGCAACTAATCTGAATGAAGAGTTGCATAATTATGTGTGGGATAATTAGAAAAATAGACACATAGTGAACAAGAGACGCGATGGGGCTGTTCAGTCTGAGCCAGAGGCACCTGCAAGCAGCAGGCCTCAAGGACGCAGCGAAGGCTAACTGTTGCTACAAAGTTTGATGAAATAAGCACAAAAAGCTAAACAAGATGGGCCTACGTGACCGAAAGCAGGACACCAGGCAAGACAAAGACAGGAGGAATCATTCGCGTGATCAGAAGACCTTATCCAATCGAACTATTGCTTTAGGCGCGTGAACAGCACATGTTAACCAATCGGTAGATGGCTTGCGCATGGCTATGGTATATAACCAAGTGTTACGCAGCAAATAAACGGAGAAATCGCTTGATCCACAGTATCTGTGTTGGTCTGTTTCTCCCCAGAGCGAGACCCTGGCGATGCGTCGTTTCTCCTAGATTGTCGCGACGGGAAAGCGCGGCAAGTGGTGACCCCGACGTGATCGCGGGCGCGACGTGATTGCGGGAGCGGAGTGCGCAGAGTGCGCGGAGTGTTTGTTGTGCCTGGCCAGGCGGATAGAAGATAGCCTTCGGGGCGACCCTGCCGGTGACAATGGCATCCATCGGAACGATTATTCAGGTATTAAAGGCGGTAGGCAGGGAGGTGGACTGTGGAGTGCATACGGCTCCAGTCATGAACCTCATCCAACGGATGACACAACGGGGCTTCATAGTAAAGCCGGGAGAGTTGTTTGATGCGTCGCGGCTGCAGGCTGCGCGCGAGGAGTTAATGGAAGAGTGTCTGAGTGGGAAAAAAGGACCTACAGATAAGCTCGAAGCTCTGGGTTCAGTGTTGACAGTGTTGAGGAAAGGGAGGGAGGCGAAGGCAGCTACAGCGGCGTTACGAGGGGAAGAGGTCAATTCGGTAGATTTACAAGCTGATAAGAAAAATGAAAGTGAACAGGAGGTGTCAGGGGAAGTGTCGAAGGAGCAGGGAGAGAGGCTGGGAAAGGCGGAGGGTATTTCGGATGCATTGGCGTTTCCAATTTCTCGCGGGCAAGCGGGGGATCTTCCTTTTGGATATCCACCCCTTCCCCCGCCAGGGTTGTTTTCGCATGAGGCGGAGGACCCGCCTGATCATGTCCCGCCGGTAGCGGCCGCCCCCGCCAGCGAGTGGTATAGTCACGGGTCCTAGTGCACCACCGATGTCTTTGACGGAGGTGGATCCGAATGAAAAAGAAAGTCGCGTCAGAGGGAAGTTACAAGCGGACGCAGTTCCATTGCCAGACTCGGACGAGGAGGTCGTGTCGAGACCGGGACAGAATCAGATCACAGAGGTAGCGGAGATTTTGGCGAAATTTAGAAATTTAGCAGCAAATATTGAACAGACAGTGCAGCATGCTCAAGGTGTTGTAGATCGTGCAGCACAGCCTCCAGTGTTTACGGATTGGAAATTAATAGCCAAAAGGTGTGTCTTAGAGGGTGTTGATTTCAAACCTTCAGATGAAGGGGGAGCGTTAGTGTGCCCGTTGTTAATTACTCCCGATGGACCGAGATGGCAACCATTAGATTATAAGTTGGTGAAGGAATGGCAGATAAGTTGTAGAGATGATGGATTGAATGGCCCAAGGACGCGAGCTCTGCTAGATGTGATTTATACTCACCCGTTGTTACCATTTGACTCGAGACAGTTGGCGCGTGCAGCACTCACGGCACCTTTGATGTGCCTTTGGGAGCAGGCATTTAAGGAGGAAGCAGAAGCAGTTGTGTTAGATGCTCTTACTCCAGGACATGATTTGGCAGGAGTCACTATGGAGCAGTTGGTAGGGACCAGACAGCATGCGGCCCCGCAGAATCAGGCTGGATTGCGAGGTCGGGTGATAGCAGCTTCTTCAACTTGTGGCAGCAATGCATCTGCAAAAATCGGGAAGTTTGAAAGGAAAAGAGTACCATATACAAAGGTTGTTCAGAGAATTAATGAACCATATCAGGATTTTTTAGAACGTTTGCAAAAGGCAGTTGAGGTGGCGGATATACCGGACGAGGTTAAACCTGTTCTTGCAAAAGAGCTAGCTCGCACTCAGGCAAATGACCAAACAAAGCAAATTTTAATGCAGTTGCCAGCAAAAGCCTCAGTAGCAGATATGATTAAACGAGTATTGGAAGCAGAGGCTCAAACTGCAGTGACACCTGTGGTTGCAGAGGTTGCAGCTGTACTGTGCAGTCGAACAAATAACAGCCGGTGTGGGTGGACCAGTGGCCCCTTCCTCAAGAGAAATTGTCTCAGCTACGGCTGTTAGTACAGCACGAAGTAGAAAAAGGACATTTGGTCCCAACCACCAGTCCATGGAATTGTCCTGTTTTTGTCATCCAAAAGAAGTCAGGTGCCTGGCATCTTTTGCATGACCTTAGGGCAGTCAATACTGTTCTTGAGGACATGGAACCTTTACAACCAGGCCTGCCTTGGCCGTCCATGTTACCCCAAGACTGGCCAGTCGCGGTAATTGACATAAAAGACTGTTTCTTTTCTATTCCACTCCATCCAGATGATCAACCCAGATTCGCAATGACAATCCCGACGATCAACAATCAAGAACCAGTACAACGCTATCATTGGACGGTGTTACCACAGGGGATGAAAAATTCCCCAACTGTGTCAGTGGTTTGTTTCTCGCGCGTTGCATCTGTTTTGAGATACACATCAGAATTGGGTCCTGTACCATTATATGGGTGATATTTTGTTATGTGGGGAGGGAAACATTAACACAACCTTAGAACACTTGATTCAAGTTCTTGAAGAACACGGTCTAGAAATAGCACCTGAAAAGGTACAGAAAACTGCTCCAGTGAAATATTTGGGTACACTCATTCAGAGGCGGGTGGTCCAGCCTCAAAAACTGCAAATTGAACACCAAGTATCAACCCTACATGACCTACAAGTGCTGGCTGGTAATCTGCAATGGTTAAGACAGTTTATTCCTATTACACACATGGAATTACAACCCTTGTTAGCAGATTTAGCAGGAACCCCAGATGTCGCAGCTCCTCGAACATTGACAAGTACACAAAAAGCTGTGTTACAACAAATAGCTACTAAACTAACTCACAGGAGTCTCAACTGTTATACCCCAGAAGTCCCACTAGAATTACATATAACCATGCAACGAGAAGGAGCAAACGGACTGATATATCAATTTATTAGTTCATGGGTATGCCCTCTGTTGTGGCTATATACCAGTTATCCAAAACAAGCCACACCACAATTTTTAGTGGCATTAGCAGATGCGATCTCTCGAGGACGACGGCGAACGCAGCAGTTATCTGGGAGAGATCCTAAATTTATTTCAACATCTGTCAGTGCCCGTAATTTTGAACAATTAATAATGTTTGATATGTGTTTGCAAGCAGCCTTAGCAGGATTCATGGGACAAATTATCTCAGCTAGGGGTGACCCTCTCATTAAAAGCCTTTTATGGTCGACCTTTAAACCACAAACACCCATTTCAGAAAAACCCCTCCAAGGCCTTACAGTATTCACCGATGCCTCTGGAGCGACCCAACAGGCAGCTATGGCCTGGTTTTCTGACAACCGATGGCATACCAGAACTTGGAAAAGTCAAGGATCGGTTCAACTTTTGGAACTACATGCAGTATTAACCGCTCTAACTATTTGGCCTACCACCCCTTTAAACACTGTCACAGACAGTGAATATGTATATAGATTAACACAACGATGTAAACAAAGTTTGCCAAGAGGAACTGGGCCTGCTCAGGAACTCTTGTCAGTTTTAGAAAAAAGACAAAGCCTTGTATTCTTTGCACACATTAATAGTCACACACAGATACCAGATGGAAAGAAGGAAATACTCATGCAGACAAAGCAGCAGGAACCCTCATTCAATCGGTAGGTATTCCCATTTTACAACAAGCCAAACTTTCTCATGAATTTTTTCATCAAGGGGCAAAGGCACTAACAAAGCAATTTCGGCTACCCTTGTCTGATGCTCGAGCAGTAGTTGCTTCTTGTCCATACTGTCGTCAAACTAACTCCTGGACATGGGGAATTAACCCTTGAGGTCTACAACCAAATCAAATTTGACAACAAGACATTACCATCTATGAACCTTTTAAACCCCGGAAATATTTACATGTTACTGTAGACACCTGTAGCAGTTATATCTGTCCCACTGCCAAAACCAAGAGTAACGCAACGGCCACCATACGACATATTTGTCAAGCAATCAGTGTTAGCCCATCAAACCCTGAAGGCGCAGTTAGATCATCTTAGGGAGGGGGAGAAGGTACCTGAAAGCTACCAAAATGAACTGTTAGCCAAGGCCTGCGTGGTATTAAATCATATGCCACGGAGTAATTCAGATCCATCTCAGCATCACACTGTGGCACAATGACATTTTTCCGATCGGTAGGAGCACCAGTTCGGTACCGAGATCCGGTCACAATGGAGTGGCAAGGACCAGTACCCATTTTACAGTGGGGGTGAGGATACGCCTGTGTCCAGACAGACAGTGGACCCAGATGGGTACCAGCCAAATGGATCCGACCGGATGTACAAGGAACCAATAAGGACTAAGATATCTGCGTGTCGTTGCAAGGAGGACTCTGTTCCATAGGGCTACTGAAAGCCTGGGCACCCACGGAAAAAGACTTGGTCAACGTGACACATCGAGAAAGAAGAAGTGTGCAGATGGCGAAGTTGGATGGTTCCTGTCATCCCGCAGTTCGTCTACCCACCGATTTTCTATATTTGACGATTTCATCACTTACTCCAGTAGGACCTTGGGTAAACAGAATGAACATAGAAGCTTTAGCCTGCCTGATTTTGAAACAAGGAAATGCCACTGCTCGAGCCATTGATGAATTAGCAAGTCTTCAAGAAGCGACTATGAATCAATTACAGGTATTAATTCCACCCATAGATTTCTTATTGGCCCAATTTGATGTAGGGTGTAAGCAGAACAACACCGTTTTTCCAGAATTTTGTTGTTTAGACTTTAAAAACAACACAGACACGCTGAGAACCATCAGACGACAAGCTGAGATCATTCGACAACTCTAAGACGCCATAAAGGTAGTAGGTCTTCCAGATGTTCCTGGGGATTGGTTTGGCTGGTTGAAAAAATGGGGTCTTTCCATAGTTGGGGGTCTGTGTGTTTTGGCTGTTATCTGTATGATCATTCCCTGTGCTCTAGCGCTTTTGAAAAATATGCTAGATAGAATAGTTAAGCAAACTATGCAAGCCTACGTATTGTACTCACCTGTTGCAAATGAAGTCTAACTCAATTGTGCTTAGGGAGGGGGAATTGTGGGATAATTAGAAAAATAGACACATAGTGAACAACAGACGCGACGGGGCTGTTCAGTCTGAGCCAGAGGCACCTGCAAGCAGCAGGCCTCAAGGACGCAGCGAAGGCTAACTGTTGCTACAAAGTTTGATGAAATAAGCACAAAAAGCTAAACAAGATGGGCCTACGTGACCGAAAGCAGGACACCAGGCAAGACAAAGACAGGAGGAATCATTCGCGTGATCAGAAGACCTTATCCAATCGAACTATTGCTTTAGGCGCGTGAACAGCACATGTTAACCAATCGGTAGATGGCTTGTGCATGGCTATGGTATATAACCAAGTGTTACGCAGCAAATAAATGGAGAAATCGCTTGATCCACAGTATCTGTGTTGGTCCGTTTCTCCCCAGGGCGAGACCCTGGCGATGCGTCGTTTCTCCTAGATTGTCGCGACGGGAAAGCGCGGCAGTTATGTTATCCTAATTTGAAATGTTGCTGTAGCTACACCACATAATTTTGTTTTCAAGGAAGTCTGAATAAATAGCAACTTGAATCAAACACCAAGCACACAATTTCAGCCTCATATGTACAAACTTATTTCACTGAGTCTTTTCAATTTTCACCACTGTGTTTTCCTTCTACCCTAAGTCTGAAACAAAAAGATATTTTTAACAATTGTTCAAAGCAACAAGGTAATAGCATGCAAAAGCAAGTCATTATCCAAGAATTGGACACTTTTTGCATAAAGTGAAGGGTAATTTTTTTAATAACTACAGACTATAGCATTTACCAAAGTGAAGAATTTGAGAGCCAAAAAGTTGACCTTAATTTGAAAATAACTGTATTATTCTTGATGAACAGAATGGGAAGTATTCATAATACACAAGTCATTTTTTCTTAGACTCTTTTCTTTTGGCCATCTACATTTAATTGCTCTTCTTTTTCACTTTCTTTTTTACATTGACACTTACTACTTTGATAGGTTTCATATGACAGACCAAATGCAATGAATAATATAAATAATAAGAATGAAATGGTATAAAATGAAATGTTATTCTGATATTTTTGTGTTTGATTAGAATAGCAGTGTACCCTGTTCAGATCCATTTTTATCTGTTCATTCCTTCAGACCTCAACAGCTGTAGCTTATCAACATATTAGTCTGTATGATGCATCATTTTGTTATAAATACTCAGAAACTTTAATTTAGTATCTGAGATGATCTAAAAACTGTTGATACTTCTACTATTTATGTTGCTGCATGCATTTTTCAGTGCCTGCAACTTTAGAGTATTAACTATGCCTATTCCAGTTAGCTTTTTGAAATGTCATGAAAATACATAATTAAAAGGAGAAAACACCACATAGTGCATTAGACATGCATAATGAAACTATGCCAATATACATTCAGTGCAAACAGCTTTCTTTTCATATTAAATACTAGAAAATGAAAGCTCCAGAGAAAAGCATTTAGTCTGGGTACAGGCTTACATTTGTTTTATCTCATTATTTAAAATCTATTGGAAAAGAGGGCCTGAGATGTTGAAGCATTACCATATTATTTTCACAGAGTACTGCATGCAGCATTCATCATTTTAATCTACATTTTACTCCCTAAAGCACCACATAAATGTACCAAACAAAAAGCATCATTTATCTAGCTGAAACTTAAAATGAGTTAAAATGCAACATTATTGTCTGTTACTATGCTGCCTGGATGTTATCTAATAACAGCATTCCCTCCACCACCCTTTTTTTTTAATTGACTAGAAATATGTGAGTTTAAATATTATTTTGCAAGTAGTTTTGAAATGCCTAAAGTTTCAAGTTATAGTGAATGTTCACAGAACCTTCATCAGAGAACAAAGATCACAAGCTATTGCTTTTTATTTAGTTAATTGTTTTAGGGAGAGATAGTGTTGAATTCTCTAGAATATCTGTTTATAAAACAAAGCATTACATTTACTAGATTTAGTTCCAAGCATCTTAAAAAAGTGAAATGTAAGGAAAAAAGAAATCTGGTGCATAGCATCATCATATCTTATAAATGGTTTAAAATTATACTTGTAATGCCTTATTTATGCCATAAATAGTAGATGTATAATTCCTCTGCATAATTTTGTTTAGCCGAAGTAAACACAACCAAAAAAAACCCCTTTTAAAGCTATGCTTGATATTAACTGAATCACCACATATTATAATAAACCACCTTGGAATACACTTGAAGTATCTCAGATTATTTTAGCACAAAACTAGTCCAAAGAGCAGAAACAATAATTTTCATTGGCCAATGAATTTAAGAGCTTCCATGGCTTGGATTAACACATGCCAATGTTCCACCTGTGAATCCAGTTTTCCAGGGTCTTAAGATTTGCTTAAACCTAACTTTGGTTACTTTTAAACTAAAAAGTATCTCTTCTGCCACTTAAGTTCTGTGACTGCATGAAAAAAGTGCATAATACTAATTCTGAGTTGCTGTGTGAAAGACAAAGTATTTTATATGTTGAAATTATTTATGATTTTTTATTACATTTAAGTGTTTCTCAACTCAAAGCTGATTTTGATCCATATAGTTTTGAGTAAGAGAGATTTAGATTTCTGTAATAGTTGGAATACTTATGCTTAAAATAATGAAAAAATACGTTTATAAATAAAGTTTGGAATATTTTTTTTTACATGCTGTTTTTTCAGGTGTACTTGCCATGGGTTATATTTAGCCCTTCTTACAAGCTTCCTTGGACCTCATTAGTCCCACTCTCTCATTGCATGTTCTCTGCCATCACTCAGAATTTATTTCAGTGTAAGAAAGAGATTTATATGTATATTTCATAGACACAACTGAGAGTCTTACAGATTTTTCCCATATCACATTTACATAAATACACACATAATGTATGTCATATATAATAAAATCAATCATGAACTACACACATATATATGCCAGGTGTAAATATTAAGCAGTAATTTATTATATTACTATGTTAATCTACACACTACTTTCTTTGTAAAACATTTTAAGTTTTACAAGCTAAAAAGCTATTCAGAGACTTCTACTTTCCTGTTCGTTGACTCTATGTGAACATCCTTACTGAAGGATTTATTCATATACCACAGTGATGCATTCAAGCACATGGACCAATCCCTCTTACATAAAGAGTATAGTGTGAAAATAAAAAAGTGCAAACAAGAGCACTGCTTTGAGTTAAATTCTCACACACAGTGGCCTCTTGGATGTCTGGCAACTGCTTTAACAATCATCTGTTTATTAACTCGTCTTCCAAATTATTTATGAAAATTAATGTGTTATGTAGAATGTTGATATTTATCCCAAGTATTTGTCCCCAACCGTTGGCAGTTACTGACAGAAAAGTTACTTTATTCATTCTGAGACCTCAATTTGTCTTTTAAAATTTTAACTTCTGTCTGCATTTCACCTTTAGAAACTGTGCCATTGCCATTACCTACAACAGAAATGCCTTCCTATTTCTTTTCCTTTTTCCCTGCTAAAAATATTATACTTTGAACCTATCTGCTATTACTCCAACTATACTTTCAATATATGTATGTATGGGGTTTTATACTGTATTTACTTCATTCCAATTGTGTGATTATGTCAGTGAAAAGAGCGTAAGTTTCTTCCTTCTCCTTTACTGTATCACATACATGAACCCACGAGCCTCTTTTCCCCTTTCTCAGTTCTCTTTCTTTCTATTCCCAGTTTAAGAAATAGGTGTTTAGGAAATCCCTAGAGAGTATGTCTAAGGGTATCTCCTCATATCATCCCATGTGTCAAGAGAATAATGTTTCAAAAGTTGTTGTAGCATTTCTTTGAAGAAACAAAAAAAATTAGGAATTGGATGGCTAGGCCTTGTCTGTGGCATCTTCTGCTTTCCAGGAGACAGTCTCCCTTTCCAACTTCAGATCATTCATGGGTCAGCAAATGAGAAATAAAGCTGCTCTCCTTTACATATTGCTAGATGTCCAGTAGATGTCATTCAGACTGAAGTAAAACAAACACAAAAGCTACACTTCTGAATGCATTGTTTAATAATCTGTAAGCTGTAAAATGTATTTTAAAAAAAACACAACAAATTCCTGAAGTAAGTCAAAACTAATTTATCCATGGCATTAAAATACATGGCTTGTGTCACAATACTCACAGATAGTGGACTAATCAAAAACACATATAAAAGGTCCCCAAACATAAGTATTTGTTCAAATATGTACTTTTTTTTAAAAAAAGAACATCACTAAAATGCATGCCTCATGGTATTTTCAACATTCCTTCTCTCTCTTAATCTCTTCTAGACTTTTCTGAAACTGCACTATAACTAAACCCTTGTTCATGTCAACACTACTCTGCTTCAGCATACGAGGGAGCTAGCTGCTCCTGCAAACAATGTCATGAAGCAGACTGATGGAACTGCCATCCAGCAGAACTGCACCGGTGATAGAAGCAGAGCCCCAGTAGTTAACAGATTGCAGAATTGTTAATTTGAGACATATAATGACTGTACTATTATTACTATGTCACGTTGTTCCACTGACACAAATTCTTTCAGAGAGAGAGACTGTGTATGTTGCACAACCATAAATGCTCTGGATCAAAACATGTTGCTTATAAAAAAGCTCCAACAGGAGCTTTGGAGTAGTCTCTGAAACCTCCTTGATTTGGAAGAGATTTGGGGCAGTTCTATTTCCACATAAAATGGGTCATATAATCCACCCACTGACCTGGCTAGACATAACATGCCCATGTAACCAAGGCGAGGTAGCTGGTCTCTGCACTGAATCTGGTTTTCAAGTGACAACCTTCATTCTTCCCTCAAACTCTACAGTCATAGAATGCCAAATTGGGGAAAAGGTTGGGAGCCAATACACCTCAGGCCCCTTGGAGAATAGTAGTAACTAAACCTTGAGCCTGCTCACAAATAATGTGCTTCAGCTACTTTCCTTATGACAGAAACCACAGAAATAACTGAAGACTTACTGTAGATTTATTTCTAGGGAAATGAGAGCATTGAAAAAGACAGCGTAAAATTGATTTCAAGCCAAGCCAAATGGAATGAATGGCTTTTTCCGGTTCATAAAATATCTTATGGTCTTTCCATATTCATACTGAGTAAGCAAGGGACAATCCATAATTATCTTAGCAGACTATACTGATATTTCCATAGACAATAACAGTTCCAACTTGGAATAGTATATAAATTATAGAAAAGGAGACTAGTGAGATCAAGTATTCAGTTACAACTGCGTTTAGTTTTTAACTGCAGTTTGCATGAACTATTTTTTCTCCTAATCTGCAGTGACTAACTCAAATCATAAGTCCAATCATTAAAGAGGAAAAAGTAGCACATTTCATGTGCAAAAAACCCCAAAATACTAATCTTCCTTTTGGAAACACAAACAGCATATGTTATTGACACATGGAGTGCCACTATTAATACATCCAAAAGCCCCACACTACTTGATTAAAACCACAGATAATTAAACCAATAAATAGGTAATTTCAAGTCTAATCCTTTACCTGCTGTAACCTTTAAATGGTATTTCCAAAAGGTTAATGACTTATGACAAAACTCTGTCTAAAAGTTCTGAAATACTAAAAAACAAGTTTACTCAGGTTTGGAACAAATGTAAAATTTCATAAGATTAAAAAAAATGGTTTAAAATAATTAAAGCATGTGGCTTAGAAAGCTCTGAAACAAAAATTAACATCAGCTCTAAGGTTCCTGGTTCACCTTCTGCTCCCTAAATTCCAGATTCCAGATTTCCTGTAGTGGATCTGTACCCTTCTAGAGCCATCCATCAGCACCAGATGTCCACCACGCATGCTACAGAGCATCAGTCATGTAGAATAGAGAATTAGCAGAGTCGGTCTGCTTCAATTCCTGAGCTCTCAACAGTTTCTGAAAAACACACTAGCTCTTGTGGTGTTTTTCTGAGTGTTTCCAGGTTCCTCCCTGCAGTCTGGGTTCCTATCCCAGAAATGAAGAATTCCTCTGGCCCCAAGTTGTAAAGTAGTCTGCAGTGATCATAATGGGGTGATGCTGTATTGAAGTAGTGGACCCTGGAACATATGCTGCCTAGAAACCTATTTGCATGTCATCAGAAGATAGCTCTGATACATTTCCAAACAATATTTTTACATCATTCTCTGAAAAAAAGTTTTGTCAGGACATTTTACTATTCCTCAGGAGGACAAATGCCACTTAAGTCAGCAGGATTTGTATATATAGATAGGTATCTCAGTTTAGATACATATCTCAGTTAATTTGCAAATTCTAGGCAATGTGTGTAGTCCTATTTATTTCAAGAAGATTAAAAAGTGGTGTATATAACAACAAAATGCTAAATATCTAGTCTCCTTGCTAGAAAGCCTTGCCAAATAATCTTTCATATTGTTAGCTAAAGCTTGGAACACGTTACTTACTGACTTCTCAAACCATTTAAGAGATGGTATTAATAGGATGCAAAGGGAAAAACCTATCTGTGAATTTCAAGCTGAGATAAATTCTTCTTCATTTACTCAGAAGGATGAAGGAAAAGCCACCATACGTGATATAAATAATATGGATTCCTCTTTCCCAAGACATATAACCTCCATTGTCAAAGCTGGTGAAGTAAAAACCAGAGACTATTGAATAAGCAATGAAAAAAAGGTATGTTTTTTCTAGTTTTAGTAACCTAGTACAAACCAAATAAATATAGCAGACTTGGTAGATAAAAGGGCATAGAATTTTTAAATTAAATGCCCTTGGCAAGTATTGTCTGTCACAATTACTCAACAGTGATTATATTTGTATTGTGTTATCTTTGAGATTTCTGAATAATGATACAGACTAGCTGTAGAGTAGTTTGAGTTGCTTATGTTTAATTGCACCTAGGTATAAAATATCTGTTAAAGTTATATCTGCCTATATGTTACTTTATTTTAATTACTATTAATTCCTATTTATGCCAAATATTTACATAGTAATATGTGATATAAATACACTCTTTGAAAACAGCTCTAAATATAATCCATAGAACGCTAAGTAAGTCAGAACAGGACACTTGTATGTTTATTTCACAGATTATGAGTTCTTAGGTATTAAAACAAATCCAACTTCCTCTTTTGTCCTTTAATATAGTAGAGGTTTGAAATGATACTTGGAACTTACTCAACTGTCAGAAGAGAGGCAAGGTCTTTTTTGACTCTTGTGAACTTCAAGAAAAATCCAAGTACTACTGCTGAAAGTATAACTGGGTTGGGTGCTAAGCACTATCTGCAATACTTTGGCAGCCACTACTTTACAGAGGGTCAATTAAACTTGCAATAACTAAGTTAGAAAATTTACCTTGGACTTAACGACTGCAGCCCCATGTCCTGTGGTCAAACTGAGAAACACATTTACCTTCAGTACTCCTATTTACAAAGTACAATGTAAATAAATAGTCACCTTATAAAAGAAATTGGTGCGTCCAACAGATCCAATTTTTCCTGTGTGGTTCATGAAACAAATGTTTCCTTCAGTAGCACCATAAAACTCACAGATTTTAACAGCACCAAATCTATTTAAAAATTCTCTCCATACATCATTTCTTACTCCATTCCCAACTGCTAGTCGGACCTTGTGATTTTTTTCTCCTTCCTTCTGTTAAGAAAAGAAAAAAATAATTTAAAATATAATATACTGATAACTGTATTTGATTGTTGCATATATCGTGGGGAAAATCTACCTTCTTTAAATACATCAAGTATAAACAACAAAAAACCCCCCAACAGTTAAGAAGTTGAAGAAAGCTGCATAGCTCTTCTACAGGTAGAGTGTAGAAAACTGCAATCAAAAACCTATTACCTTGTTGAACAAGCAAGTTATTTCCTGAATAAAGGCTGCATTAATTTATATAAATGCTTCCATATTTTAAAAGTTGTATCATCTCAGCCTGTTTCCACTCAGAGGAATTAGAAAACTGGGAAGAACAGAGAAATGCAGGAATTATTTCTGTCAAGGGATTAAAGTCAGCAGACATTAATAGTTACTTTCTTGTGTCTTCAGACTGGTTATAAGAAACAATCAGATTTCACACATTTGTAATATCTGTTCATTCCCACACACTGCATACAAGTCATCTTCTGTATTTCTTTCAATATTAAGACTTGCAAGGCTTTGTTCAATGTTACTTGGAATACATTACTTCTTGGTGATCTTGAGTCTTTACTGTTGTCAGCTTCCATGTTTCATTACAAGAAAAACAATAGTATGCGTTCATCCAGTTCAGTGAGACTCTCTAATTTTATGAATACATTCCCCAAACTTGTGATTGCATGGAGCACCTTTAAAACACAATCAGATTGAAGTTGAAGTATCAGAAGGCAAAAAGTCTAAAATGTTGTTTGGTTTTGTTGTTTGTTTTTTTTAGTTACACTGACATTAAAATAAGACTCCCTTTTTAATCATTGCAAGTAGCAATACAGAATGCCCCAGGAGTGAGACAGCACAAAATAAATATAGGTACAGTTCCTTACCCCATACATTTAAAACTGCATAGCACTCTGGTACTGCAACACTGTCTGTATATACCTCTATATATGTACACTTACACAAACGTATACAAAAACCTCTATACATATGCGCATATATCCACATATTCACACTCTTTATATATGTATGTGTGTGTGTGTGTATATATATGTATACACACACATCCACATACATATACTAAAGAAAGCAGATAGTCTCTATTTTCTGTTCTTCTATTCTAGTTTTCTTTTCCCCTCCCAACTATAATCCAGTATGAATTAGGTATGTCTTTATAGTGAAAATGCATTTTAGCACCTTTAATCTGGCATAAAATCACAGCAAATTATTTCTGCAAAGAGATCTGGTCAGCTGACTGAAACAGGAATCTTTATATATTTCAGATGTTAAAACCAAGTGAAGCTTCTGCTGAGTACATAGACAGGAGTGTTCCTCTGAGGCTTATGCTTTGGCCAAACTCAATTTTTCATGAGGATCATGAATTCTCACTTCTGTAACAAAAACTGCAAGCAGTGAAGTTTTAAGTTCCTCCTCTAAATCACAAAGACTAAGTAAGTTTTCTTCTTCCTTCTTCAAAACCAGTAACTCATAGAAAGATAAATTACTTTATTGACTTTCACAGTCTTTCTTCTGGAAATTAAGTTCTCTTGCTGGGATGATTCAGCAAGAAACTCACCTATTTCACTAGATGCAGACAGCTCTTGGCAGACTACAATCCTGCTATTTTACCTCAAACCTACATCACTCACCAGCCTCCCTCAGTCACTAACCATTCTGTTTTTACAACAACCCAATTCTTCTCTTTTCCCTTCTTCTCTCCTACTTACTTTAGATAGAAAAGTCATTTCTAAACACACAAGCACATACTTCACTGACTTCACGCTAAATCATTATTAAGAAGTGCTGCATTACATCATAGTACAATGAAACTGCCCGTGGCCGTAGCCTGCAACAAAGTGTCTAAAAATTGCCCATAGATGTAATTTTTGGTGTGGCTTGTTTTTTCAACTTCAGATGCAGTATCACAATGCAACAGTGTAGATATTCATATATCTGAAATAATAAGGTCTGTTATATTACACATTCAAAATCACTATACCATCAATGAACAACAAAAGTATTCATTTTTTTTAAGAGAAAGTGTTTCAGTGCTACTTTGAACTTTGTTAGGGAAGCTTCTAATTCTTTTTCTTCCCCCAGAAAACTGTCCACCATCTTTATAATATTCCAGTCAGTTCAACTTAAAACTTTTCAAAGTAGGTTATTTTCCCTACAGTTTCATTGTTAAACTGAAATTAATGTGTCGGTAACTGAACTGCAGTTACCCCTTGCTGACACCACTGAATTATTCAAATGTACTGCCTCTGCTAAGATAGGAAAAATAGTCCAAGAGATTCTTTCGCAGTAATCCTTTGTTGCACAATGAACAGAAGAGACAAATATGTGCATATATATACACACACTAATTAACTGGGTCATTCATCAGGCTAGGAACATTCAAAATCTCTACGGACCAAGTTAATAAGCAGGTCAGTTTGCTTCTATTATTTATACTTCAAGAAAAATAAAAGCATTGATGGCTGTTTGCTGAAAAGACACAAATTAGGATGAACTAGAAAACATTGGCCTACATGGATTATGGATTTTCTTCAAAAGGACAAATACAGCATCATTTATAAGTGCAGTTACATCAATACTTTCAATTCCTCATGTGATTTTAGCTGGTTTATATTACTACAGCACAAAGTTGTTTCTCTAGTGGAAAAGACGCAGAGTAAACCTGACAGCTCAGCATTCTACTGTACTTGCAATGTTAACACCTATCAACAATACGATGTATGACTATCTCACTTTAGGAAGTATTCTCTTAAGGCATTCAGCCCTTTTGCAAAAATACAAAGAAGGTGTATGATGTCATCACAGTAAATAAAATGGAGTTAGCCATTTTATCAGCTTTTTCATGACTTGATCTACGTATTCACCATTTGTATTATTGTCCCAATCACTGCCAGAGTCCAACTGTAGGGCAGGCATGTTGGTATCCATGGGTACCATGACCAAAAACTTATGCAGTAAATAAAATGCAATAAATAAGAGAAGGGAAAGAAAAGGGATGATAATTCCAACAAATTCTAGAAACATGGTTGAGTGATGCACACTTAGGGTGTCCTAATGTATGAAAACGGAAATAAATATGCAGGAACTTATGCTTTAAACAGGCTATGGTATCAAACAGTCATACTTTGAATTTCTGCCATATTGAGACAGCATTTCATCAACTAGCTTCCCTTCGGTACAGTAGATAGAATGATAGTAGTAGGAGGAATTCCAAGGAGTCACCTAGTACACATCTCTTCTGGGAGATAAGCTGTGCTATCCCTGTGCTGTTCCTGACACCTGAACAAGCTGTGGCATGTCAGCCAGTTACCCTGCAACAGTCGGTATGCAGCAATTGTCTGCAAGCGTATTCTTAGCCTGCTGCATACTACTGTATTCTTAGCATACTACTTAATTAACACTTCCTTCACTAAAAGCTGTATTTCTTCACAATATCTCATTTATGAAGGACTCCAGTGCCTTGCCCTGGTCAACTATCACAAATAAATTCAAATAATGTGTGTCCTGTGATAATTTGCTCATGCTTTGTGTTTCTGAATGTGATTAATAGTTCTCTATAGATAATTAGGAAGACAGAATTTAGAATAACAGAATGTTAGAACATCTTTCTGAGGTTTTAAAAAATGTCTATTTCTTATTTTCCTGCACTGTGATTTTATTTTCCTACAGAGTGATTCTGAAATAAAATTGGGATTCAGTCTATAACCACTTATTTCTAACAGTAAAGATTAAATATTTTTTTCAATGCCTTTTTGAAGCATTAATAAGCAAGAACTGTTCTTAGTTTACACCTGGACTTTTCTTCAGTTCCTTCTGCTAAGATCTTTGAACCGTATACTAAATATCTGCATACATCATAAATCAGTTTCTGACACACTGTTTCTCCATTTTGAGTGCTTGTTTCATTTGTATAGTAATCAATTGACAAGTCAAGATCTGCCTTATTACACTAAATACCACATACCTGGGATTTTTCATCTGCCAGTCTTTCCTCCTTAAGTGTTCTTTGTAAACTATGTGAACTATCGACATGATTAAGTTGTTGATAAAAGAAATGCCTTTTAAAGGGCCATCAACAGTGAACTAATTGGTGCAGAAGGATTCATGACTGTAGCTATACAAAAATGTACTTAGCAGTTGCTTTAAAAGAATGCAAGAAAACAGGTTCATTGTCTTACTTTTAGCATTTCTGCAGCAGGAAAAGCCAAATGGAAAGAAGCAAAGGCAACTTCAAACAAAGGAGGCATGAAATGTTTCCTGTATTATGGCCTTGATGGAACTAAAAGCAATCTCAGGGCCTGAGAAATGCAAACATCTGTTAAATATAAAATATGATGGACAGACCACACAGGATTTACATTCCTGTATTTAAAAGGAATGAGTTTAACAACACATTCACCAGTTCTCTGTTGACACATTAGCCCTGAAAAAATGGTCATCAGGGAATTAGTAGGGACAGTGTAAGATGAGAGATATCCTACTGCCATGATTATGACAGATGTAATAAATTCAAGATGCATGCTTACATTCACTTTTCAGTAATGCCTAATTATAAATTGCAACTAGATTTTTTGAGCAAAATACATACCCAAATTTAAAAATACAAGTACAAGAAAGCAGGAAGAGTACTGAACACAGGCACCATAAGAAAGGAACAGGAATTCTAGGAACAGGACACATCCTTCCAGTTCAAGAACTGGTGGGTTGCTATTTAGTATAGCCACTCTCACCATGCTTTCATTGATCAATCTCCTGATAATCTAATAGATTAGCTTATAACAGGAGCTTTCTTCCTTTAGCTCTTCTAATAGGAAGAATTCAGAGAATTAAAGCATGCACAGATTCCTTCTTGTGCTCCGTATTGCACACAGTATTCTGTGAGCAGTATGAAGCTTTACTTTGTGAAATTATGATTGAGATTTCTAGGCTTCACTACCATGACATTTTCTGCATCTCCACTAGCTTAACCCAAAAGATGAGTATCTAGGAAAAGAAGCTGGAAGGAAATTGGTCATGTTATATGCCCTCTTAAAGACTCAGAAAAGGCTTGAGCCACCATGCTGGAACCAGTAGCTGACATCACAACTAGCCTTCAGTGCTGTTTTGGGTATGGAAAACCAATGCTTCTGAGATGGAGTTAATACTCCCCATAGCAGCCCTCATAGCACTGTGCTCTGCATCAGTAGCTAGAAAGGTGTTGATAACACACCAGTGTTTTGGCTACTGCTGAGCAGTGCTGGCACAGCATCAAGGCTGTCTCTCCAACATTTTTGTCCCCCCCCCTCAATGGCAGGCTGGGGCAGGGCAAGATCTTGGGAGGGGACATAACCAGGACAGCTGACCTAAACCAACCAAACAGATATTCCATACCATATGACGTCAGCTCAGATATAAAAGCTAAGTTAAGGGAGATGGAAGGGGGGGCATTTTGTCTTCCGGAGCAACCACTACGCCTACTGAAGCCCTGCTTCCCGAGAAGCGGCTAAACATCGCCTGCTGATGGGAAGTAGAGAATAACATCATTTGTTTTTTCTTTGCTTTCGCACGCGCAACCTTTGCTATCACTTTATTAAACTGTCCTTATCTTGACCCACGAGCCTTTTGTTATATTTTTCTCCCCCCCCATCCAGCTGAGGAGGGGGAGTGATAGAGCGGCTTTGGTGGGCACCTGGCATCCAACCAGGGTCAACCCACCACAGCTTCCTAAGGCCAAAGGAACTCTACAAACTTTACAGAAGACTTTTTCAGAAGGAAAACCTGAAAACCATTACCATTATTAGTGGGAAGAATGAGAAAATAGACACAGAATCATTGTGTGGATGGAGTCCAAGAGAGGTATGCCAGTACATTTAAATATCAAAAGGCAGTAGCCAAAATGGACGGGATTATAATCTGCTTTGAAACCCACTTTTTAAAAATAATACTGTTGTTGTAGTCATGGCAGTTTAAAGCACAGACAAAGTTTGTTGTGATATACAGTATATTTTTTATTAGATCAACTGATACAGTCTCGAGGCAAAAAATACAAGCTTCTAAATCCCAGGTCCATTTCTAAGCTTCATTTCAGATGGGCTGAATAGGTCCTTAAGTCTAAAAATTCTATTTTCTCTAACTGCATATACAAACAGTGTTTGATTCTCCTTTTAGGCACTGTTAATACTGTAGTAGGTCAGTAACAACTTCGATTAAGAATGATGTCTGCTTATGACATACACAAGTGGTTGCAGATTTTAAAAAAACAAACCCTAAGAATAATAAATATATTGCAAAATTCCCCCCAGTAAATAAAATTGTAATGACATATGGAGATTATTCAGAGACTTCAAGTGGATGGTACAGATGTGGTTATCTGTAACTGTGACACATTACTGGTTTGGGGTATTTAATAAAATGTTTATGTTGAAAACCTCCAAGGGGCTTGACAAATTTCCACTCTACATTTTAATGATAAGAGAAATAACAATTTCCAGTAGAGAACACAAATTGAGCTAAACCTTAACGGGGAATAAAATGTGATGTCGAGTAAAACCTGCATTGTAGAAAGGGGCCTGCTGACTCATTTTTCCTTCCTTACCTGACTATCAAATTCCCTTCCTTCAAAGAAGGCTGTTTCTAGGTGGCAGACAGTGCTATCCAACATACATAAATCCCATTCTTACACCCCTTCCTGCAATGCTTGAGTCAACAGCAGGGAAATAAGTGTTCATTCTGTTTGCTTATCCCAGCAGCATTCACTTCCTTGTTTTCTCCTTCTAAATTACTATTGTTCTAACACAGAAGAGTTTTAATAAAATAAATCCTTAAGCATCTTTTCTAAAGTCACTTCAGACAGCTTAATCCCATCCAAAGAAACCTTGGCCAAACTGCATCTAGTAGAGAGATTGGCTTGCTTCATCTTAACAAAATAAAGTCTGAAACCTGAATGGTCTTATACACTTGAGGTAACCCCAAGGAAATAGGAAAGATTACTGATGCCAAAGGATAACACTGGCTCAATACCAAATGTACATAAAACAGGACAGATATTGAAAGAAAATTTCTAAGCAATGACAGAATTAATTGTGAAATAGACTTTGATTACAAGTAGAAGTGAACTCTGGTTTTAATAGAGAGCTTACCAAGTTCATACAAGGTATCATAAATCATATAATTAATGTCATAATGTATGACAGCTTATAAGAGTAGAAAACAGGACATAATGGTCAATGAAACCGATTTCTAGCCTCTGTTTGTAAACCACTTCAGGTTTCAGGTCTCCTTTACAGAAAAGCAGGAAAGAGATGCGGCATTACCATTCATATCTTTCCAAAAGCTTCAGGATGCAATGTATTATTTAAATAGCTCATTACTTCAAATTTGAAATAAATCTGCAAGTGCATTAGGAAGATTTTGTATACACTTTAAATGTTAAATTTTAAATGTGCTGCAACCCTCTAAGGAAAATATATCCACAGATTAGTAAAGAAGTATTGTCAAGGCCTTTGCTTAGAGAGGAAATGGGGAGCTACACTATGCCATACTTCTGAAATTTCATAGATCATTGTTAACAGAGACTTTGAGCAATGTCAGCCA
Organism: Haliaeetus albicilla; assembly: GCF_947461875.1. Taxonomy (NCBI): domain Eukaryota; kingdom Metazoa; phylum Chordata; class Aves; order Accipitriformes; family Accipitridae; genus Haliaeetus; species Haliaeetus albicilla. Next base: position 38,675,799 of record NC_091516.1, read on the forward strand.
GCAAGACCATGTTATAATTTGCTGAATATTCTCTTTCACTGGAGTAGTCACACTAATATTTTAGAGCGGGATCCATGTTGTAGCTACTGATGGCTACTAGCCATCATTGCTGGCTCTTGTACTTTCACTATGATCAAAAGACTGCAGAAAAAGAGCTTGAAAGAGGGCAGGCACAAGGATTACTCACTTACTTAGGAGCCCAGCGAAATCTGTGAACGTCACATAATCTAAGGTCCCTGTACTCACACTTAAGGAAAAAAGGCAACTTCCTTTTCTAACCAATGTTCTTTCCAGACAACAGGTTACTAAACCAAACTGGATGCAGAACAGGTTTCAGAAGAATTCTACTGCAAAACAGTCTTCAAGAGCTCTTTAAGAGCTGTGAGTGGGAGGCAGAAACTTCAAACAAGACAAAACTAATAAGGAAATTAAGCCAAGAGTCTATATGCTACCACAGAGACTCGCCAAAAGTTCTGTTCAAAATCTGTGAAATAAGAGGCCACACTGTGGCCTCCAACTATTAGAAATATAACATTTATTTCAAGTTTAGTGTTAAAGAAACAAATGAAGCACTTAAGATAATTGTTATGGTTTTAATCTATGTTCATTGGAAGGGCTTTATAGGACTCTAACCTTGAGAACACTGCCCACATAATATCTTCACAGAGCTTTAAAACTTGTATTAGCCATATCTTTCTCATGCTGCCAGTATATATAGTACTTCTAAGTTAATGAAACTTAAAGAGAGATAACAACTTGGCAAATTATTTCACCTACTTGAAAAATAATAATGGATTGCATAACATACTTAAAATCCTTCCACTTATTCGAGTGAACATGTTTCTCTTCCAGTTATAACCTGACAAATACTTACTATTTTTCTTCAAGTACCTAGCTGTCAAAATGATTAATTTTGTAATTTTAGTTTTTCTTGATAAGGTACATTAGGGTTCTCTTTAGCCAGCTAGCAAAAAAAAATCAAAACCAACCCCCCCTGCCACAGCCTCACAGAGCAAAGAGTTTAGACGTGCCAGCTCCTTTAACTTTACGATGGCTTGGTAAAGATTTAAAAATGAGTGAGTTTGGTTTAGAAAATGAAGTATATTAATCTATCATTCTTGCGTTAAGACACTGAACAGGATAAAACGGGGAAAACAAAATGCCATTCTCTAACTGTACAGTTAAAGGACAGAAAAGGAGAACAAATAATATGTGAGGCTGCAGACACAGCAAAAGTTGGGAAGTGTTGGAGAGAAGGGATATGACTTTGGGGAAATCATGTTAGACAACAATGAAGAAAAACCACAATTTAGAAAAGCTAGGCCCTTCATATGTTTTGATTTTCCTTTTGGTCTTCAACTTGACTTTTCATTATCCTGTAACTTTTTATTTTATTAAAAAGTTAAAAAACAAACAAACAAAAAAACCAAAAAAAAACAGCAAAAAAAAAGAAAGAGAGAGAGAAAGGTATCACTATTCTGGTTTCACATCCCAGTCAGTGGTGGTCACTGGGACATCAGCGATGCCCTCTTTAATTCAAGAACATCCTCTTTGCTGAGGCATGCATGGATAGTGCTGCAGGATCTAGGACTTACTGCTACATTATTTAAACATACTTCTGAAAATTTTCAGGAGGAAAAAAAAAATCCAGTATCTTATGAACACTGACCTTTTCCATTCACTGGTCAGCAACTCAAGATATTAATGGAAATTGTTATTCTGCTGGAAAACAAGACTGATTTGCATTCTCTTCAATTTATTAGCACATCGCTTAAGGAGGAGGTTATTCTGAAAATCATAAAATGAGGACTTGGATTAGAAAAGAATTTTCAGATTAATTAATTTGAATTATTGGCACCATTTCCTAAGAGATGAGTCATTTCAGTAAAATTCACTGAAAAGGAAATAAACCACCGATTATTTTTTTTAAATCACAAAATGAAATTATGATAGAGGCAAAGAGAGAATGTTCAAAGAAATAACAGTTGCATTGCATCCAACTTCTGTACATTTTCATGAATCTCTGTGTTCTCCTTAATATTTTGTTAAATTAAAAGAGGATACAGTTCTTTTTGCTTAATGTTATACAGGTACTTGGAAGCTGTTATTTATTTTTACTCAGTATTCAAAATAAAAGCTGTTTATGATCATAAGTAACTGTGTAAAGCCATTTATTAAAATGCTTAACCAGATAAGATAATGTATGATGTAACATTTAGGATTTAGTATTGAAACACAGTAGGACAACCTGCAGCTCATAAATGGATGGTACTTACCAGCATTAGCACGATGAATTTTAGTTTATACTGGACTATGAATGTTTGTTTCATATTCATTTTGACACATTTAGCACAAGCATTTGAGGATAGAAAGTCAGTTGGGTTTGCTATGCAACAGGTTTTAGCTGTTCTGTCTATATTATTCTATACATCTTGAATTAATTCCAACAAATTTTAGTCATTTAGCTTTGCCTAAACATCTTGGGCTCTCTCTATCATCAATGGGTAGATACAGAAACATACCAGCAAATAGCCAGATCAAGAGTTAATTCATTTAACCTGAGTCAGCTATACTTGGTAATTACAACAGGTTCAGCATACTTAGGACTCAATACCATGTAGATAGACCATCACACCACTGACTGCCAAGGGAAAGGAAGTATTTTCAAGTTAGGGCTAACACAGTTTCAGAGAGGAATGTCACTTTAACAAAACTGGCTTTGCTGTCTGGAATAGCTTTCTAACTGCAACAAAAGGCATTCTTCCTTTGAGCTGCTAACCAAGACCAAACCCCTTCCAAATTTTAAAATATGGTTTAGATGGTCTCAAAACAAGCACATTTCACAAGCCAAAACAGTGCTAAAACATGACCTACAAAACTTGAGACCTCTGATATGCTTACATGCCAAGAAAAAAAGTTTTGAAAATTCTGAAAAGACATTGAACAGTAATCCTGGTTTTCTGAACTTACATTGTGAAACTCTTGTGAAATATTTTTTCACCAAATGATACTGAATCAGTTTTTAGTCTCGAAATATTTTCTTTTAATACTGTAACATCTTCCTGAATCAAGCCATTTGGTTTTTTTTACAGTCTACAGATCATCAAATATTTGGAGAACCTCAGATAAAAAGAACGGCAGAGGGACAGGTTGAGTACAATTTCCCTTTTAACATAACCACATTAAGAACAATAAACTTAAACATCACTTACAGATGAATAGCCATCATTTTGGTTCCACTTACCACTGGCTGGCTGCAAAGGTAACGACAAAGTTCTCCAATGTACTGGATGACGGTCACATTGTACTTTTTGCAGTCACTCCAAAACTGACTAGCTGAGAACTTCTTTTTTAACACACAGGTTGCACCTTCATGGAAACAGTAGAGAAGGAAATGAAGCATTTTCTCTATATGGCAGCTTAGCTAGCTATGTTCACTACTCCTACAAAACAGAAAATGAGAGGAACTAAGAGCAGCCTTGTTCAGAGAACTATATGGTATTTATTAGAAGACATGCATTCAAACCTGGTAGAAGGGAGATGAACCCAGTCTCCTCCTTGGTGAGACAGTAAACCAATAGAGAAGAGGTTACAAGCAAGAAGACAGCTTCTCTTTGTTGGTGTTGTAACATTATTCAAAAGAGTTTAACTGGAAATATCCAGAAAAGTCAGCCTGAATTAGCAAATAATTTAGCAAATAATAATAATATAATTAATTATAATAATATAATAATAATATAATAATAATGTTATTAATATAATAATAATAATATAATTAATTATATTATCTTATATTTGCTAATATAATTAGCAAATAATCACTGAAACTTCATTTTTCAGCAAAGTATTCATTGATGCACATTCAGACAGAATTAATCCATAATCGAATGATCTTTCCCTTGCTCTGACTTGTCCTCGATGATTTAAGAAACAGGAAATATTTGCCATCAAGTTCTAAATAATCTTTTATAAGAGAGTCATTGAGGACACCTACATTGTCTCAGTAAAATATGTATTTTATTGTCCGTGCCAAAACAGTATACAAGTTAAATGGAAAAAAAAGTTATACATCATCTAAATATATATGACAAAGCTGAATGTTTACTATAAACATATTTGTCAGTCTTTTTAAGTTCACCAAACTACATTTTAGTTCTATTCCACTGTACAATGCTTGGTCTGTACATCCACTAATGCATTATACAAACTGCCAAAATATTACAAATGTCCTTAAACTCCTTTTTACCTAAATATAAAAGAAAGTAAAAACATTTGTGACAAAAATGACTATAACTAATTCTTATCCAGTACCACAAAGATAGCTTGTAAGAGATCCTTTGCAATTACAACACTCCTCTATCCCCAAAATACAGAAATACAAAGCTATTCCCAAAAGACTCTTCATTTGATTTCGGCAAAGCATTAGTTTCCCTAATGGCAGTGAACCTAAGTGTGTTTTATACATTTTTATAACAATTAATTCTCTATTATCAACACAGTTAAATGAAATGAGCCCTACCCAATTCAATGCATCCACCGATGCCAAGAAGAGATGCTGCACTGTGATAAAGAGGCAGAGTGATATAAATGATGTCTTCTGCAGTAGCACCAAAAGCCCACAGTCCAGCAGCTCCTTTAAGAACCTGCATGTGACTGATGACTGCGGCCTTTGGAAGACCTGTAATGAAAACACAAAACCATGCATAAAGATAATTCAATTTTTTTTTTTCCTGTGTAAGGTCTCTAAAATCACAAAAGAATCAATTCTTTCTTCCATATAGAGCCAACAAAGGGCCAAAAGTTTTAGTGTACATAGGGACTTCCTTTAACATTAAGAGGCATCATACTAGATCTCTTTCAGGCAAGAGTCATAGTGACTGTAACATCATTAAGAAAGGTATGGGATCTACACAAAGTAGATCATGAAGTGGGTGCATGTCTAAGATATGTACATCTAAGCCTACCTTTTTGGTTTAGAATGCTAGGAAGACTTGTAGAATTAAAAAAAAAAAAATCCAGCAAAAAGTCCACTCCAGTTAGGTCTTTCTTAATGAGTTTCTTCGGATTCAGCACAGAATTTCTGTTCAGCAACAGAGACTCACATGCAAGAGCTTGGGCTACTACTCTGGTACCCATTATTTTGAGTAGGGGATGTGTTCTTGCTTCATACATATTCTCATACACACACACAAATTTCAGGCTGAGTCCTGACGATGAACAGTGAGAACTGTTAAAAATTTAAAAAAATGTAACGTTCAGAAAGTTTTCTCACTTATTCTAGCAAAGCTATCATTCATTTGAAGACTGAACTAGAGCTGTTAACTGGAAGTGTAATCTATGGAGATTCTAGCTACACTTCAAAGCTATTCCAAAACCCCTCACACTAAAGAGAAAAGGCAATAAGCCTATGTTGCCAATGAACCACTTATAGCAAGAAGTGCTCTACAGAGTCTTAAGTTTTTTCCTACCGCCTGTACAGACAGTTGACTACAGAGCATTCAAGATATTTATTCCTTGTAACTAAGTTTACCAGTCATTGATTTTAGGAGCAACATTATGCTCTTATTTTATCAAATAAGTGTGAAAATGCTCAGTTACTTTAAATTAGAATTAGTTATTCCATACTGTTCAGACTAAACAAAACTTACTCTTTTAGTTACACAGTATATAAAAGAAATCCAACGTAATTTAATGTAATACATACAAGCATTCAAAAACATTTTAAATTCTACATAGCTAAAATTTGAGACTTCACACAGATATTCTGAATGCAGTTATAAGAACAAAATCCTCCTACCTGGTGAATTCTATATTTTTTAGCTAAAACTCCTTACTTTTAACCAGCAAGCTCAACAAAATTTGTATTAGCAACATTACAAACATACCTGACCTTTTGACAATATTTATACTTTCCAAATTTTTTTGTGCTAGACTGACATTTTTATTTCCTAATTTTACCCCAGAACCCTAAGCAAATAAATTAAATAATTAGTTGTATGAGGGAACAAAGCCATAAAACACATCTTCATTTTAAATCTTCTTGTGACTAAAACTGTTGTGTTCAGCTGAATGGGAATGCCAATCTGCTTATCTTAACATCATGCTGCTTTTCATGTCAGTGATCAGTTTTTTTAAAGTCTTAGCTTCCTAGCTCCTGCAGCACTGGTAATAAATTCAGCCATCTGTTTCTAAACTAAAAGGCTAGTAACTTAATCCTATTTTCTGTCTTTACAGTGACCTGCATAGAACGTGATTTAATGAAGAAAAACCAAATGTGTATTTGCTTGTTTGAAGATTGTTTTTTGAAGTTCTATATACAATGTTAGCTATATTAGATAGGCAGTGGTACGTGATCACAAAATAATATTATCATTGTAAACCCACCAAAAGAGCAAAACATTTTATAAACACCTTAGCTGTGAAGTAATAAGAGGTAAAGCTTCTCATAGTATTTGCATAATGTGGCAGGAAAAAAACAGAAGAGAAGCCCATAAACCACTGAATATAAACAGTCACTGAAAAGAAACATGCTATTTCCTACCATAATGCTTCTAGATGAGAAATATGATATTCTACCATGAAAAGATGAACCAAAAGATTAGTGTTTCAGAAAATCAAGTTTCTAGATGAAAGCTGAAGGAAAATATAGACTCTTTAGCAGACATGTACCTGTTGTTCCTGACGTAAATATATATAAAACAGATGACTTGAGGTTGTTGGCAGAGTGTTGATTAACTGGAACAGGATCTTCAGATGCAGCCTCTATTTTGTCTAAAAGGGTATGCACACTTGGAAAAGTGGAGTCTTTGGTCATTATCCAAACACTAACGTCTTTCTGGAGGTTAGGAAGAATTTCTTCTAGTGTCCCAAGCAAATCTTAAAAATTAACATAAAATAATGTTACTTACATTATGTCTTCACAAAACCAGCAAATAAAGTATTTTTCCTCTGAAAGTTTTATTTTTTATAATCAAAAGAGGAATGAAAGTCACCTCCATGGACATTAATAAATTCAATAAAATAATGACAAACTAGAATGAAAATTCACTGAAAACAGGATATAATGTGGGAAAAACACTGCTGACCCCACAAGGTCTAAGTGTCAACTAGCCCTCAAGGCAAAATGGTGAGCCTTGATTACTAGCTCCTGCTTCCCACCTCATTTTGGATAACCCTTGGTCATTGGTAAGACCAGAATGAAGTGTAGTTAAGCTTCAACTTCAAATAAATCATGAAGAAATCTATTGAAGATGCAAGGTGTATATATACATAGCTGGTAATTACAGTGAAGGTTTGCCTGGATGCCCTGAACAGCAATCTCTCATCAAGCAGTATTTTTTTCAAAAGCACAGAAGTGACTAATTTAAAAACAAATACACAAACAAAAAACCTGTGCCATATATGTAGGTACCTGAATTACACAGAATAGAAATATGATACAGGCCCGTGGCTTATTCAGACACTGCCAAAGAAGCATATGGCTATTTACATAGTGCTTTGAGTGGTTTAGATACCTTATTTTAGGTACATCAGATATTTTATTTTCTTATAATCACATGTTCATTCACTAAAAGCCATTAATTCTATTGGCTTTTACCCGAATATAAGTACAAACTCACTTTTATAAAATAAAACCAGCAGCATAACTAAGATCTATTTTGTTGGCTTATCAGGAAAGAAACCATGAGAGAGGGTCCCAGGTTAAACAAAAACAAAAAATACAAATAGAGGCCAATGCTTGAGTAATACATTTGGTATTTATGTTTATATTTCTAAGCATTTTTACAATGTGTCACTTTCTCAGTACACTGCACAGGCATTAAAGTACTAATCCAGGAAAACTCTCAAGGATAGGAATAACATCACTTTCAATAGAAGTATTCATATACTTAAAGACTCATTTACACTTAAGTGCTTTGCTGGATCTCAGCCTATGGAATTAATCTTGCAAATATTCCTGTGAGTATAAATTTATGTTATTATCTCAGTTTTTATAAATGAATAAAAAAACAAACAAAGTTGACACGCCTCACCCAGAACCTCATAATGAGGCATTGCCAGGGCCAGCATTTGAAATCCTGATGTCAGCACCAAGCTAATTCTGCAAATACTAAATACGGATACCCTTAACAGAACTCCTTTGCATAAATTTTACACCAAAATAACTGAAGATTTTTAATCTTTCAGAAAACTACTTTCCTAATGACAGGCTGGTTTATATATTTTAATGAATGACATACTAGTCTCTATTACTATAACAGAGATATAGCCTACTGTCACCAACTAAACATATGTCTTACAAACCTAAAGCCTACAGAGTACAAGTTCTATATATTTTATGAATGTTTAGCAAATAGATCTGATGGAGTGTGACATTAAAAGTTTCGTGTCCTAACTTCCTTGCACTGTAGAATGATTTCAGGAAGGAATCTCTCAAATAATTATGAAAATCTAAAAGATAGATAGCCTCCTGTTTGAATCATTGGAGTACAGTCCCCTTACACTATACACAGCAACAGACTGAAAAAAATGTGAATAAAAAATAATGTTAAGGACAATAGTGTTATCTGCAGGAAATCCCAATGCACTGGAAGTCAAGGTTCATTAGCATATCAGTTCTGTTTTGCTGTTGTATTATAAAATCAGGGTATATTTTTCAAGTAATAAATATGAAAATATAACAGCATTCTTTCTAATGAAAAACAGCTATTAATAAACCAAGTCTGACAGAATAGCTATATACTTATTACCTTCTAATATTGATTTTTGTCTTCTTATTAGGCATATATATACATATATGTCTCCTAAATGTACTAATGATAGTTTGTGTAGGTATAAGGTTAGTTTGAGAACCTAGCAAAGAAACACAGGTGTTAGAAGTGGCTAGACCACCATTTCTGTTCTCAAAAATAGTAAAAGAATATAGCATTCTCTGTCATTCTTTATTGGTGCACTGGCTTCAACTACAGTGCCAGCAAAGATATTAAGGATTGTTAATTGTTAAGGATTGTTAAGAATTTCTGGGCTCCTCCAACTTCCAGTAATAATGTGAACCAGCCTCAGCTGTCCATCCTGTGTAGCATCCTTACCAGATAACAACCGTGATGTACAAACATTGAGAAAAACTGCCCAGTAAAAGTCATCATGCAAAATTATGCTATGTAACTGAAGTGTAATTATAAATGAAATCTCACCTATTGTTTAACTGAACAAGCAAAAGGCTTGGCAAAAAAACCCTCAGTGCGTATCACCCTTTTAAAATACTGCAGATGCCAAAGGGATCATTGCGGCATTTCCTTATTTTCCATAGATAAATCAATTCCTTCTTGCATTTCCTTAAATGGTTTTGCTTTTTACATTTTTGAAAGTGATGAAGATGAAGCTGTATTACCTACCAACTCTTAACTTCTCTACAGAATACATCTTTGTTTAGGACTTCACGACATGAAGAAATTCGCAAATATTTCTAATTTTTTAGTATTCAGAAGTTCTAGATAAGACGTGCACCAAGTTCGTTGTGTATTTGAGTAACATGAAGTGCAAGTCTGTCACAAAGAAGAGGACTTACCTCTTCTTTTTCCCTCTTTCCTTCTTTCAGAGGAAGAAAGATGGCAACTATTAATTTCAACTCTAGACACAATCATTTAAGATTCAAGAATGACAGGAAGCCATAGCTCCCTTTTAGTAGAATGAAACATATTTACTCTAAATAATTAAGATCGATCTTTAAACATACACACTGTTCATTGTTTCTCTAAACACTCACTCATAAAGTCTATGGGGTTTGCTGTTGCATAAGGCTTGCTTGGTTTTTTAACTACTATTGAACTATGAATAGATTATACAATAGGATTTTTCTTCTGTGCTCAGGAATCTAGTACTTCGAACAATATATGTGAACAGCTTGTAATTATATATTATCTTGAAAGAAATTTCTAGGTAGATAGCAGAGAACAGCAGAAACATTAAGTGATTTCCTGAATAAGAAAGGGTAATTTAAAACAGCTGTATTCAAAGTGCCAGAAACTGAAAATTACTTCTGGAACACACAGGAGCATCGGGTGTTTGAAGAAGACTCTCAGTTGTACTAACATATTTCCAAAGAATAATTCTGATGATAGTCAACTAATGTTTTGTTCCATGAACAAAGAACTTCTGTGCCAGACATTGTGTAGGGCTCATTTGTCTTTACATATCTTCTTGTGCATGTGTCAGGAAGAAACAGTCCTCTTGGAGGAACTAGTTTATTTCTAGAGCTACCTGGTATGTCTACTTTACCATATAGGACAGCAATTATGGTAAAACAGTTCAGCTATTTAAACTTGTGGTTTCTCTAAAGTACTTGTTTGCTTTTTACACTATGAAAGTATATTCAGGTTTTGGTTTATCTGTTTTGGAAGCAATGACTATTTATCTAAAGTTTGGCAATGTCACCAGTTCTGTGTGTGTTGTTTACATAATTTGTATGTGAATATTTACCATTTGCTAACTATTTGGCTTCTATGGGAAAAAAAAAACCTGTAATTGGTCAAGATGAATATGCTTCTCCACTTTTTTTGCTTTTTATTCCCCCTCTTGCTCTTAAAGCATTTCATTATTCAATAAAAAGTTTGTGAAACTGTTACATTAAATTCACATGAATACATAACTCAGTTACATCTTTAGAGAAAGCAAGAAAAATATGTTTTGGTTTTGAACTACTGTGCTTGGCTGCAAGTTGCACAAAAGGTTTTTTATGTTATTTTCTAGCAAAGAAACAATGCACCCTTTTGGCAAGGACACAGCTCTACACTGATGAAAGGAATACATCAGATTATGAGATCAACTTGTACTGAACACAGAGTTACTCAGAAGGAGAACTGTATGAAATGGTTCTTGCTTAACTTTGATGTGTACCATGTCTGATATGCTCAGTAAGCTATGGCAAGTCCAAACTCTTCCCCACACTGTCTGGCCTCAGAAAACAGTTGTTACTGTATTTGATGTCCCAAGTGACTCCTTACACTCAGCTCTTACTCTCACTAAGTAATAATAATAGAAATTACAAGCCAGTTGTGGCTCAGGATCAGTGTTGGTATCTTGAAATGCCACTGAAGGCAGTAAAGGGAGCAAAACAGAAACCAGCTTGGGAATCACAGTTGGCACTGTTTTCCACTCAGGCTGTCTGGGACAGAGGCACAGACTATGTAAAAGCAAGCAACCAAAGAGATATGGTGTCTAACAAAGCAGATAAGAGTGTCTTCTGCAGGTCTTCCTTGTCCTAAATGTTCAGGTCTAAATAGCTTTTTATTCCAAATAGTTAAGAAAAGATGGTTTGATAAAATCCATTATTTTTTTCACTCAGTGACTAACATATGAGAGATGATACTGCTACTTGTATATAATACCATATGACCTTAATTCACACATATAAAAAACCCTTTGTTTACTCTCTTTCTCCAGAATGTAGACACACTTCTGTCTGAACTTTAGTGCTGACAGCATAAACCCTGGTTCTGAGCTTAGATGGCAAGCTGTTCAGAAAACACACAGCAGCAGCAGAAAGTGCTGCTGATGCCTCAAGAGTAAAGAATACTTGCACAGCTGGGAGATGTAATTCTGTGAGGAATTGCAGAATCACAGAATTGCTGTGGCTGGAAGGGACCTCTGGAGGTCATCTTGGTCCAACACCCCTGCTCAAGCAGGGCCACATAGAGCAGGCTGCCCACTTGTGTCCATGTGGCATGTACACTCCCTGAATAACCTTTGCTATCAGGACTGATGTAAACCAATCTCATGAAGTTTAGTAACGCAATCCTTTCACAGTTGAATCCTTGCATCAGAAGTCATGGTGGCAATCTGACATGTCCTACTAAGAGCTGAACTCTTCCGAGTAGCAACACACTATAAATGCACTGGCAAATTCCATTTGTACGTTTCTGGTGGGTCACTAGATCGTAAGTGTTGTTTAATAGTATTACTGTTACAAAGGTACTGTCCAAAAAATGTAATGCTTAATTCAAGCAAGATTCCAATGAATAGAAATATTCCCTAGAAAGGGCACAGTGCCTTAGAAGGTGCCTTCATTTTAAGCAGTACCTTACTCTGTTTAACCAGTAGTTTTTAAACGAATAAGGGTGGCATAATCTTTAACAAATGCAGTAACGACAAATACCTTTTAAACAGGTCAGATTGCTGTTAGAGTAAGCTAATGATGGCAGTCTGATAGAAAAAGGGCATACAGCTGCTTTTTTTTCTCCTTTACCAAGTTCCTCATTTACTTACATGTCATTTAACTGCTGTTTCATTAAAAATGCAGTTTTAAACTGCAACTTTTGGATCTCTTTCAACAAACATTCCCCAGAATGGGAGTGGTGGTAGACAATGTTTCTGGGAATGGAAATGTGAGAATGTTACGTTAATAAATTAAAGCAAGAGCTAAATGATCTGGGAACACCACAGACAAATCAAAGCAACTAAAGCAAAAACTCTCTGCCACAGACGCAAGTGGAAATACTGGAAAGGAAAACAAAGTCTAAATATTCACAAATCAGAGAATATATATTTGCCTTACAGCTTGTGGTTGGATAAGAAGGGATAAAACAAGTTACTAGATTGTGCTAAATAACTTTAAAAAACATTGCTGTCATGGAAAAAATTCAACCTTTTAGAGATAGCCATTTCATATAAGAAACAGGCAAGAGGGAGAAATTTTTAAGTTTTTGTAACATATCTGAGGCTTAATAATAAAACATTTAATTGCAGAGAGTTTGTAGAATATGGAAGTCAAAACCAAACCCCCAAAACTTAAGTACCATTGGACGACTCTAATCTAAAGTCAGAAAAAGCAATCAAAATATCAGAGAATTTTCAGACCAGAAGAAAGTCTGACTGCAAGTGCTGAAGGAAAGACAAGATGATACTAATTGGACCAGATTACCAAACCACAACCTCTGGAAAATACACAGGCACAAAACAAAACTGAAGAGTACAAATTCCACAAATGACAGTGATCTTTCTTGCAAGAGGCAGCATGAAAGATTGAACAAGGCATGGAAGAAAATGCAACCATAAATAGTACCCAGCTTATTTGGATAGAGGTATCACATTTGTAAAAAATAAAAGCATTTCAGAAAAATGACAAGATGTACCAAAAGAAGCTGCAAGATGCAATCATCTTACGCAGAGGAAGGCTACATCACTGTTCTGAGCAGGGAAGATTTAGCAGTAAACAATTATCTGTGGGAACTGTTCCAGATATCAGGAGAAAGCGGAAGGCTCCCTTCAGCACAAATGAAACCTTAATATTAAGTGGATTTGAATACAGGTTCCTGATTTAATGTGCCATTACAGACAAGAATTTCAAGAGCAACTTTGGTCTTGCTGAGCACAGAAAGTTGATGGTCAAATCATTAAGGGGATGATTTCTGCTGTGCTGCAGTGTATGAACAAGATTGAAGGTCATCCAAAATATTGCAAAGATAGTTTTGTAATGGTTACAAGAAATGGAATTGGTAAGTCAAGCCTACATTTGTTTGTGGAGGGTGAAAAACCTCCGTATTTTTGAAAATTAGAATTTCACTATCCAGAAATAATATCATTACATACTAATCTCTGATTAAAAAAACAATCTTAGTTGCCAAACATGATGCCCGACTATGACAGCGATAGATCTTGGACCACAGGTTGATTGCTTTTAGTGTAAATATTGGCAAAAAAAAATACTATGTTCAAGCTACTCACAATCCTGTGGAAAATGGTGCCATAAGAACAAAACACACAAAGTTCAAGTCATGCCTACTTTTGAGGAAGAATCCCTTGAAAGACACACTAACACTGGATGAACAGACCTCTGAGAATTATCTAATTAACTGTGTAACCTCAGTGTTAAATACTGCCCTGCAATTTTTATAAACATTAGGGGGAAATTATTATGTACAATAATTACGTATGTTTTTGTTTCAAGAGCGGTATGAGTAAGTCCTCACAGTTACTGAATGGTATATGAACCTTCATTTGCAAAACTTGGACTCCTTTGGAGAGGCTCCTTTTCCATATGACATGGCCAATAAACAAGAACATAACAGAACTTCAACTTCTTTCACAGATACCGACAAAAAAGAGCCTCTAAGCCCCAAAGAAGAATATTGTGCAGTTTTGCAGGCTCAAGGGACTGACAAACTTAATGCAGAGACTAAAACCCATTAATAAAGAAAGAAGATCAACACACAAAAGATCAGCTCAGAGACCAATTTTGTTGGCATCTCTGTTGCATTATCTGTCTGCACGTAGCTCTTCTGTGAGCACAGGCAGACTACTGGAACAAGTTAGTTCAACATAGTCACTCTTACTATCAGCTGCTGGTAACAAGAGTGGAGAAACACAGACCCCGTTATTTTTTTGCAAATGCTTTTTTCATTCATTAGTTAACCCTTCATTTTAATAAAGACTACTCTTAGATACAAGTCTTGATCCAAAGTTCTCCTACACCACAGCCAATGAGCAAGAATTTCCTGAACATTAATTCTGTTCCTCAATTCATACACTCAAAAGTACATATTAATGAAAGGGTGTTAAATGAGATTTTTTTATTATTAAGTAAGTAAGAAGGCAAAATTAAAAACTGTCAGTTCAGAAGCATCATTATCATGTGTTTTGTGATTATATTTAAATTAGCTTTTGTTTCACTAGCTAGTTTTAATTACCAAGCATTCTTAAACCAGCATACCATATACTATCAGAATGACAAAATTTATAATTAAAAAACGTGCAAGGGAAAAATCTTAAATACATTTTTGAAACCACAAATTTGCAGCAGCAGAGAACAGATGGAAGGAAATTCCACCATTTAGCTGTCATGGATGCAGAACACCACAACCTGTGTAATAGGAATAAGGCAGGAAGTTGTGAAATAGAAATAAGGCAGAGTAGACTTGAAATAATACTTTTAGAGAGGCAGGACAACATTAATTTTTTTATCTTTTGAAATATCCTCCTCCAACGAAATGTGAAGGTTCTGTGTGATCTTACAGCATTGCAGGTTTGCTTTCACTTGATCATAAATGCTAAGCCATGTTTAGGTTTTGGATCCGTCTTCAGTTTATACTTCTTTATAATTGAAGCCAAATTTGAATATACAATGTACAGTATGCCTACATCACCATTTTAAATTCTTTTGAAGCACTTAATGAAAATGTAATACTTTGGAAACTTACAAAACACAATTATCTCCTATTCAAACACAGCAATTTCTTCTACAAATCAATGCCAACAGTAAGTTGGTTATTACAAATCAGCCTCCTATGTGCTACACCTGTAAAAAAAACCCCTCAGTTTTAGTCCTTGGAAGACTATCATACCTCTGCAAACAGTTGTACAGCAAAGGTTGTACTGTCTGAGCTTAAACCTTCTAGTTTCCAGTGGTTTTGATCACTAGAAAGATGTGGAGATAGTACAGGAGAATAAAGTACATGACTTAAATAAGTTTAAAATGGACTATTTAAAAAGGAATGGGAAATTATTCTTAATAATCATTTTAATCTTTTGTGAGACACCTTAAGCAACTACGTAAGTGACTAAACGCTTGGAGCAGGCTGTACTTAGATGTTGCAAACTTTCCTGCAATGCACATTTTTTAAGAAAAGATTAAATGGATGTCCCCAAAGCATGGATATACTTGATTCTGCCTGAGAGGCTTAAGCTTTATGATCTCTAGAAGCCCCTTCTAGCCCTAGGTTTCTTTCATTCTGTGAACATCTGAAAATCACGTTTCAATAAAGGAGCTAGAGAGGCATACATGGGGGAGATGTGACATTAAAAGCTTTGGATGTACGAATCAGGTGTATACTCTACCTGCTCCCACAACCAGTATCTTGGGCTCACAGCTACTGACACAGTGCAGGAGAGATCTGGAGCGGACATTGAAGTTGAGGAAAGCCACGACGCAGCCCAGCTTGGCCAATCCGAACCACACGTGGATGAAGTCTGGCTCGTTGCCCATCAGCAAGGCCACTGTGTCGCCCTTCTTCAGAGCCCCGTGGTGCAGGAAGACCTGCGCTATCCTGTTACTCCTCCTGTCCACATCCTTGTAGGTGTGCACCTTCCCTTCATAGATGAGGAACGGCTTGTGGGGCTGCTTCTCAGCCAGCTTCACAAACTTGTCCAGGACAGTGACGATCCTCCCTTGCAGCCGGTACATCTCCACTCTCAGCCCGTACAACAAAACTTTCAGCAGGTATCTCAGGTCAGCCCAGAAGTAGGGGAAGAGGAGTTTCTGGATGAGATGCAAGGAGACAATTCCGGCGGCAGCGCCCGGTACCCAGGTGGGCAGCATTGGGAGTGGACAAAGGTCGTCCCAGCCACTCATTTCCTTGCAGCCAGGCGGCTTGACGCACGGAGTCGGGACGTGGTGAGCAGCGGGGCTGGGTGCGGAGTTCAAGGAGAAAGCCGGTCAGGGCTGAGGCTTTTCCCGCCCTCTCCTCCTCCAGAGAAGTGCGCCGCCGCCCTGGGAAGCCGCACCAACTCCCCGGTCAGGCACCAGCAGCGCAGGGGCAGGCAAGCAGCCGGCGGCGACCGCCAGTCGCACACCTCCGCCCCGCTGCACGGCTCAGCCCCGGCACGGCCGCCGCCCACAGCCTGCCTCAGCCCCCCCCAGCCCCCCCCCGCTGCGGCGGGCCCTGCACCTGCGGGACGGCACGCCCCGGCGGGAGAGGCCGGGGCAGGCAGGGCGGGAGGCCCAGCCCTCACCACGCACGGCTGAGGCGAGAGCCCCCCTCCCCGGCGCCCGGGACTCACGGACAGCACCAAGCTGCTGGCGGCCGGCGGCGGCTGCTCCCTGAGCCCGTTGCATAAGGCGCAATCTGCCGCTCACCCCACCCCCGGCGGCGGGAGGCCGGGAGGTTGGCTCCTGGGTAAGGCAGCGGCCGAGCGCAGGAAGCCTCGCCCCGGCATGGCCCTCGCCGCGGCGGGCGGCGGCAGAGCGAAGGCCGGGGCGCTGGTCCCTGGGGGGACGGTGGGACGCGCCGGGCGGGCGCCCCCCCCCCCGCGCTGGGCTGTTCCCTCGTTACTTGTAGCGGTTCGGCCCCGGGAAGTCAGTTGCCACCGTTGATCCCTGGGGCTCGGCTCTGCGCTGAGGTGTCGAGCAGGGCTCATCGTCCAGCCGCTGTCACCTCAGGGGCCCAGGCCAGCCCGCTGCCTGTGCTCACACACCACCTGGGCCTCAGGAGCGGTTTTAGACCGAGGAGACCGGCCTTGCAACTAGCCCAGGTCTGGGAAATACCTTCAGGACCGGTTCAGTCCACGTGAAGCTGGGGCCTGGGCCAAGGCCATGGGTCAGTGTACCATCCGATTGTCTTCATGCTGAAGGGACACTGCTGGCAAGAAGCAGTCACGCCTGGGCACGGTGCTGATCCTGCTGCTGTCTGTCACCCCCAGTGCTTCAACGCACTGATGGCTCCCTGCCATCCAAAGGCATCCACTGCCGTTGCTCTTGGTGAGACGCAGAATGTAGCGTTCATGTGTTTTAGTGCAGCTGAGTCTGGAGTTACATGGACCGTTGGAAGCTGAGGTCATTTTATGACTGGCGAATTTTCTGCCCTTCTGTTGGCCATGAGCAGTTGGAATCCATAACTCTAGTGCATTGTGACAAAAAATCGGAAGGTACTGGCTTATTTTAAATTTGTAGCCTATAGTAAATGCATTTTTTAACAGGATATGAATGTGCTTTTAAGTCATTCTGAATTTTCTAAAGTCATAAGACCGTAAGTACTGGTAGTTTACAGTATGAACACCTCTGTCTGCATGTTGCCAATATTACAGCAGAATAATCTAGCCTTTTGTCACGTTCTGCACCCCATCCTATTGTTTGCCTCATGTACTGGGCTAGTGCTCCAGGGTTTTATCTTGACTAGTGCTCCAAGTGTTCTGCAATATTTGCAAGAATATACTTATCATCCGTCCAGTTGGCACTTGATATTCAAATCTCTTTCTTCCCCGGAATGGTACGTCTTAACTGTGAGATCTGAAAGCTGACAGTGTAGCCTTTGTTTGCATTGTCTTCTTCAGATACTAAGCCAGCCTGCTATGTCATTTATGAACCTTGGAGTCAGTGAGGGATGTCTTCCTGCTCTGAACAAAGAAGAAGTTTATATACCAGAGGTTACTTCTTCTGAACTCATCTTGAATTTTATGAATAGCGTGGAGGGAATCGCATATCAGAAAGGATATGCTAACCCTTCTTGATACTGTCTGGCACAAGTGTTAGTAGAAACCTTGAGGAGAGTAGTAAAGCCTGAACAGTAAAAGCAACTTGTCACTCAGTTCTTTCTAGAATCCTGCCTTACTACATCCAGACAGCATCTCTCAATTTCTGCTCTGCAGGTCTTCTGGCCACTGCTCATGCTTCCACGCTCAGAGTGGAACAGCCCTGACAGACCTTTGTTTCTCTAAAACACTTACCTGATATCCCATTCATCCAGCCTGTATCTAGCCCAGTGGCCCTGTCTCCTGTTCTGCTAAACCCCCAGCCATTCTCCTTTGCGACCAGTCTACAGCTTCTTCTCTTTTTTTTTCCCTTCCTTTTTTCCCCCCTTCTTTTCTTTTCTCTCCTGCTCTGAATATCAGTCACTCTTTCAGCCTGTAAACTGTCCTATACAGCTTTTCTTTTTAGGGCAGAGGCAGTTTGCATATGGCAATTTAAAATGTTTAAATATTGGAAATACATGTGACAGTTACGGTTTAAACATTTCATACATTAAGCAAATGACCTAAATTTGTCCAGAGTCCACCTTAAAAAACTTACGACTTACTTTGAACCATGGTATTTTTCCTGCAAAGCTTGCTTTGTCTAACTTCTGTGGGTTTCTTAGCTAACCCTGTTCACCTCAGCAAGAAACTCCTGTCAGCTTCTTCTCTTCTTCTGCCCAAGTCTTCCTCTTTATGTCTAAGGATCTCCTTAGCCTCTTTTAGAGCCTTGTGACTAAACAAAATTGCTATCAATGAAGTGTGTATGGAAATGTTCATGGGTGAGGAAGCAACAGAACTGAAAGGGTGATCTGTACTGATAATGAAGAATGCAGTTTTCAGGCAGTCAAATTGAGGAATGTATTGTTGCTGGCAAGCCCAGAAGGCCCACACTCTGATTAAACCACAGCACAAATGACTTATTATGGGGCAAACCTGCCCTCTCACCGGAAGAGGATGACAACAAGGGTACAGCATATCACATATGCCCCTGGTCTCCTGTTCCCCAGTAGGTGGTAGGACAAGGAACTTACAAAGAACTCAAGAGATGTAATTCAAATGCCACAAACAGATTCCTCGAATTGTCATGTTAGTACAAGAAGACTTTTCCTTCCACAGTAAATGTGATACAGATTTCTGTTCTACAAACTCAAAAACATATAAATCACTCTAAATCACAGTGCACACTGCCTTCCTCAATGTTTGATAAAATTATTACAGTAGGCTAGTAATGGAAACAGTAGATCATCAGTTTCTCAGGCTTTTTGGCATATGTTCCACATCATGAAGTTGGAGAATTGGTACTTTATTGCTGAGAGAAAAGACTAGATTTAACCAGAGCTTTTGAAGGTAGATTTTGTACCAAACCCCCACTGATTTTAACAGGAAAAGTTCAGTTTACTCATTTTATTTTTTCTGCCCTTGAAACTGAGAAACACAAGGAATAATGGAAATTTAATTCTGGCCACTTGACTCAAGCCAAAGCTCAGCTTTGTGGTCATTTCTTCATGTCATTTGAAAAAACTTTTTAGCTCTTGCCTTAAAACCCTGGGAATCATATGAACTGTCTTCCCTGTGGTCCCATATGCACTGAGAATGGAATGAGGTTCAGGGAAAAAGGTAGGCTGAGACAGCAACAAACACATTGACAAGTGGGAGGCAACAGCTTCTTACACCACTTTTCCATACTAGAATGCTCGTTACTACTGGGACATAACTCCTTTAGGTCATTGTGTAGTCAAACTATAACAAATCATGAGTGGTTCTGTTTGTCAGCTTCAACTGCAGAGACAGTCAGTTTAGCTCAAAGCTATATGGTTTTGACTAATTTTTGTCATAAAGTTTTTAGTCTAGGCTAACTCATTTGTCTTAGCTCCAAAGGAATGGAGAACAGACACTTGAAGGTTTGAGTTGTGTTCTCAGCTGGCTCTAATACTATTATTGTCTGTTTTACCACTAAGACTGGGGCCTCATTGGATTAAGAATATACAGGCCCAGCTTTGTTATATAAGTGCTGTCTGGACATTGGAAACGAGTACAAGCAATTAAATAGTGCAAAACTAGATTACAAATAGATTTCATGGCTCTTTAAAGGTGATAGTGGCAGTAAGCTAATAGTTTTTTATTGATACAGTAGTGTTCCTTACTTGTAAGGTGCAATGGAGCTATCTGTATATGTTGTAAATGTACACATGTATAAAGACAGAATTATTTAGTTTTTCTGCTGGTGAGCATCACTTCTTCCAGAAAGACATTTTGTGAGAAGATAGAATTTTTGCTTGCTTTTCTTAGGTGAAGGTAACTTAATGGCCCAGTGTTTGGATTTTTTTTCTTTTTTTTTTTTTAAATAAATAATAAGTAAATTAAATGGTACAGTAACCTGTGCTTAAAGTAATGCAAAAACCCCACTATACAGTTATTTGGTTGACTAGAGTTTGGCATTGTTAACAGGTACGTAAATGTGCATAAATAATGAATAAAGGGAAAGACTGTGAGCTTTAAGGAAGTTGTATACTTACATGTTGATTTGAAAGAAGAGGCAGCTTGAAAGATACTCTTTCTTTGCAAGGATTACTTTGAAGGAGGCAGAAAGAAAGCAGAAGGGGAGGCATTCTGCTGTGTAGTGCAGACGTGACAAGAAATGAGAACAAAAATGCTCAAAGAGTCAGATCTGTGAAAAGCTCTGGGTATACTGATGGAAGTGAAAATAAAAGCAATAGGTGATAGGTAATTGATAGAGCACAAAAGGAAGATAAATACAGAATGGCTTGTGGATGGGAGAGATGTATTTTAAATATACTGTGCTGTGAGCTGAAAAATCAGACAGGCAAGTGAGCAGGAGATTGCGTTTACTAAGGTGACTAATGACTAGCACATCACCAAAGACGTTAGTCATGAGAACAAAAAGGAAGAGGTTTGTGCTTTAGATGTTATCAGTGTTGCTAATCCCAAAGAACAGAAATGATGACCAAGATCCTAACATAAAGACTCTGGTACTATAAAATACTTAGTTTCAAGGGAACATTGTTGTTTTGTGATCTCTGAATTGTCCCTGTTCCTCTCAACTGTGCAGAGAAATTATATCAATCCTCTATACTCATTATCCAAGTGTCTTTGTAAAGTTAACATTAATTTACTTATTGTTGTCCTCTCCAAGGGAGGAAGGAAATTTCTATAGTGTATGAGTTGTTTTTCAGTAATTTTCTCATTTGTTATAAAAATGTATAACCTGAGGCAAGAAATTTCAGTAGACAATGAAAGACAGAATTCAGGTGAAGCAATACTGGAATTGGATTTGATCCCTGCCTGTGCCAGAATTCCTGTGTGATACTGGATTAATCACTTATGTCCTCCCCAAACTGAGTGACTTAGCCAAGCTATATGCCTAACCTTAGACTTTCAGACCCTCTTAGACTCTTGATTTGGTGGTTAGTCAAACAACTATACATTAAGACAGCTTAAATTCACCTTCAGTATTTTTACTTTCTAAATTTTCAGGTTTTTATCCGATGGAGGTGTATGCACATTTATTAGTATTTTTAAAAGTAAATAGAATAGAATTTGAAAGGCTTACAAAGAAATTAATAATTTTATTTATTGTTAACTAGTTAATAGCAATGAAGATAAAATTTTCTGCATGCATGGGTCAATGAGTGTAACACAAACTACTGACCTGTTGTTAAGTAAACACGAGCTGCCATGTACATTGAATATAGCAATAGTTGTCTGAGAAAAATTGTAAGTTATTATGAGATTAAAATTACTAACATAACACATACTTGCAAGTGGTAAATTCATACTGTGAAGAAGCCTTAATTAAGGCTATTCCAAAGGTTAACTCCAAAAAACCTCGAAAAACTCTTCTATTAAACGTGGTGATATTTATTTTTAAGTAAATAAAGCACCAAAAGTACAGCAAGAAATTTACCCATTAATAGGCTTCTTGTTACATGTCATTAACTGGAACCTATTTTACTCTTGACATTACGAAGAACTTATAAACTCATACCACAGACAAACCACTGAGCCCGGAATTATTTAGTACACTGCTCTGCACTGAGCAGAATTATTCTGCTCAAGTTCCCTTCAACAGAAAACATTTTGATGCCTGAGAGTATGGTATGACCCAATAATGAAGTATAAAGGAGTTTAATTTTCTTCTAGGGGAATTCAGATGGAAGAAAAATGTCTTTTTGAAAATTGTGATTAAATTAAACATTTTGCTGTAACATCTCAATGTAGCAAGAAAATACACACAAATTACAGAAATGCTTCTGTAGTGTAAAAAAAATGTAGTTTCAATATTGTAATTTTGACACATTATGCCTTTTAATATCCAGATAACACAATATAGTGCTGTATGTATATTTGCATTAACTCTGAACCTGGCTAATATGCCTAAGGGAATTAGTTTGTGCTATTTTAGTAGCATGAGTGTCAACAAAGTGAAATACTTCAATTTTGAAAAAAAGAAAAAAAAAAGTTGTTTTAAATAAGGTATTTTATATGTATGAAGTTTTTTTTCCCAGGGAATATAATAGCATAGATTTTGAAGTGTCAGCTATTTATCTCAGTTTTTTATTAAAGTAATTTTAAAGTGTTGACTTTTCTTCTGGAATAGAAGTTTTGAATTTTACAGAAGAATACGGTAAAATAGACATTTGTAGAAGAGAGTGTCTGTGACTTAAAAATATACAACTAACTTTTCAGTTTGTCAGAGAATGCTGTAATATGGAAAAGGAAGAAAACAGCTTCACAGTCTGAAGATTATCTTGCAGATTGTCCCCCACTATTGAATTCTTCCTAAGCATCTGTTGAATCCTTTTCTATATTTTAAAAAATAGAAACATATCATCTAGAAGATCTCTATAAAAATAAACTTACCTTGAAAATGCAATTCCCAGCTCTTCACATCTCACTATTCAACTACATCCCCATTAAAGTAAAATAATTATATCTAAATAATTGTGTCTTAGTTTTCGCAGTTTATCTGTGAAACTTATGTCTAGCAAAGTCTAAAATCTTAAATCTAAAACTAGACAAGTAATAAGCAAACCAGGAATGGATGGCTGAGTGGCCAGCAAGCAAGTCATAGCACTGAAACAGACACACAAAACTAACTTTTGGCTAATAATGTCACATGAGGATTTGGGTAATGAGTGTAGTCATACTAGAGTTATTGCAGGGACCCGAGGAGGTAAAGATTAAAGTTGTGGTGGTGACAGGGACAGGACATCATGGAAGTTTTTGATCATTGGAAAGCATTTAGGACTCAAATCCATAGGAAATGAAAAATAATTTTTATAATATTTTAGAGTGCTTCTTTATTCTGTAATTTTCTGAGGACGTTAATTTAAAATACTTACATTACATGAAGTGTCTGGTCTCGAGTCATTCATTACAGCATGTCAACACTACAGACTTGTGTCAACCCTTCAAGGACGTAGAGAAATATCATCTCTGGTAGATGTAATTTTATTAACAGAAAGCTTTACTATCAATGTAATAGACCATTAAAAAAAACCAAAACCAAAGCACTTTATTGTTGTCTTTTAATTCGCTTTGAATACACTGTATGGGTAAATCTGTAGTTTTGCCTGAATTAATGAAACTGTGCTCATACTAGGAGCCATTTGCCTGTATGTTATGCCACTGTATTAGTACTCCAATAAAATTTAGCCATAACCTCCCAGAGAAGCGAATTGAAATACTCAGGTTTTCTCACTCCTTGAACAACTTTGTTGACTGCTGATGGAATAAGCTCACAACAGTGAGTTTTTTGGATCCTGGAAAGATAGAGTTGGGGTTCAGCCTCACCATCATCCAGAAGTGATCTGAATTAAGAACTGATAGCAATCTGCAAATACAAACTCTGCTTTTTGCTTTTTGCTTTTTTTTTAAACTTCTTTAGTTGCCAGTGTATTCATTTCAGATGAAATATAACAATGATATGGAAGAGTTTAACATTTTACTCTAATAGACTCAAGCCAATGTTTTTGATTTTACTCCTTACACAGCTCCTGCCTTTCTAATCAAGTATAGGAAATGGCACTGACCTGTCAAAGGGACACTTACTTTACTTGACTCTTGCGAGTAGGTAAACATTTGTAGAGAAAGATCAAAAGCACCTCTTAAGTAAGAATCAGATGAAGATTTGAATCTGAATATAAATCCTTCAGAGGGGATATTCTCGTGCAGGCTCAGGTATAAGGTATGCAAGAAGACTAAGCCTTTAAAACATGGGGAAAACCCAGATAGGATGTGAACTGAATGGAGAAGGAAGCAGACTTCTTCTCAGTATGAAGTGCCATCGTTTTCACATCCTTTAAATAGGTATTTTATCAACTGCTAGTTTAACTTTCCTTAAGTTATGGGTGATTTGAAAGTACTTAATATATAGACAATCAATGCTTTAATTTTTTGTTATTCTTATAATTCTTGTTCTAGACTACAAATGCAGAGCATAGTATCCCAATTAATTTTTTAAGAGATGTCAATTAATAAAATCATATTTCTATGTAATCTTATCTTGGCTTGGAATAGGATAACATAGGAGTCTAGCAGAAAGTCTTCCAGTAATCACGAGGGAAATTTTCTGGCCTGTTGGCCTGTGTCAAAACAGCATGGAATACCTCTGAGACATGAAGATCTTGAGCAAAACTGCAACAATGACTAAATACAACAAACTGGCTCTAAGAATTCATCTTGGAGGTAGATGCCTAGCATTTCCATTCATTTTGCTTCTGCTTTGTGGGTATGTGCTAGGGAGACCAAAGTTAATTTAAAAGGAAATAAAAACCCCCCATATTTCTAATCAGGGTGTTTTGAATAGCTACCAGTTGGAAGGATTCAGTCTTTTTATTATCCTGCTGAATTTCTAGGTGAAAGGGCTGCCAGAATCATCCTTCAAAGGATTAGAACAGGGTGTTTGCCTCCTATGCCTTCAGGCATGCCTAAGATAGTTTTCAACTTGCCTGTATTTTCTGAGCTTTCATGTTTCCATCACAGAGTTAAATAGTATGCCAGAGAACATCTGTCCCTTATTTGTGCTTTCATTATTTTGTACTTTGATTGCATTAGAAATTTTACCTGATGACACTGAAGATATTGTTATCAATGTTAGCTGATACAACAGTTTGTTACTGTGGCCTCTTCTTCCTAGCAGTACTTCTCTGTACTTGTATTCCCATTTTTTAATATGTCCCCCTGTGTTACAAAAAATTGTGTCTTCTATATGGAACACCACTTTGAGAAATACTTTGTCATCGGGTATAACTGGGCTATATGCTAAAATACTGATTTGTTTAAATTCAGTAGCAAAAATGTTTGCTCATTTTCTTAGTTTTCTCACGTGCCTCTTTTCTCTTGTATGGAAATGAAGAGGGGAAACAACACTCTTGAAAGCCCAAGAACCAACATACAATGGGCAAGGGAGAAAAGAATTTTAGGTGCTTAAGAGTTACAGGTACCTGTACTTTTCTGCACATGTTTGGGCCATTTCTTCAGAATCCTGAAACCACAGTCATTTTGTGGTGCAAGAGACGCATTCCTCAAGCATCTACTACCTAGATCCTGGTAAATGCGATTGTAAAGCAAATTGTTCTTTTATGGTGTGTTTTTTCACACCTAATAACAGTTTCTGGCACACATTAATTTCAGGCTTGCTTGAACCAAAGAGCTTGACATGCTCTTTGTGCTCCCCGTGCTCCCCCTTTTTCCTGGTATTCTCCTTTCCCCCTTCAGAAGGCAGCTTACACAGAGAGGCGACGAGAAAACTCCCACTTCATATTACTGTGACTCCATTTCACATGGTCAGTGTCACCAAGCAGCAACAGCAGGTCTGCTCAACAAGCTGGAGGACCAAATGGGTGCTGAGGATGCCCACAACACAGGCAGTAGTACCCTCCCTGACCAAAGCACAGTCCTGCTGCACCTGAACACACCAGGGTCTGGGGTACTTCAACATAAGGGCTGTTGACAGTTCCAGACAAGGCACGGGGATGAATCAGTTCCAGGGTACATCCAGTGAGTGCAGACAGGAGATGAGGCCAAAGGCAGGACTAGAGACAAGGACACAGCAAGGTCCATCCACAGGACAGGACACCATAGTTCAGGTAGGAGTAGCTGCCTGGGCCTGAGCTTAAATAGAGGTCTTGGGGCCTTTGGGATGCCAGCTGATTGTTGGTCAGCACCATTAAGGCCAATTAGTGGCACTTGCCCATTGTGGCACTTGCCCATTGTGGCACTGCCTGGCACTTGATTCTCACAGATTCTAAGAAGCTGGAATGCCCTCTGACTCCAGCTGGAGCTTCACGTCTTCAGCCGTCTTCTGGGAAAAAAAAAAAAAAATCCTTTATGTTCATTCAGGTAACTTGTCATATGAAATGTAGAAGAGATCTGTCACATTGTTGAACTACCTTGATTGATAAACCTTATGATGTTAATGAGGAACAAATAAAGGTGACTCAATCAGATCTTTTAATGTCATTAACTTTGCATTTATTTGATATAGTCAGTACTACATGCACAGAATTTTTTGTATGTGTCATTTTATGGTGTTTCTAAGCTATAAGCCATGAACAGTTCAGACAAATTAGCCATTTTCTTAGTTTCTAACTGCCTGGGGTGTGTCTGTGTTATTAAGTGGTTAGCTTAATAATGAGAAAGTAAATACGTAGGTATCTTCAAGTGCTAGCCTGGTAATAAAAGAAAAAAGAAAGTGGTAACAACAAGGCAAGTATAGACACAAAAAATCAGCATTATGTGAGCAAATAACTATGCATTTGTTTCTGAGAGGGACTTTTGTGCCAAAAACTTCAGCTGGATGCAGTTTAATAACTTTTTATATCTATACGAATGGTCTTGTAAAATATAAATTTCATGCCAGGGTGTTGGAAAAGTCATTTTCAAGGATATGTCTGTGTGCAGTGGCCAATTTTTTTTTAAGGACTTACTGTAATGAACATTAGTAACCTGTATCGTACACTAGGCCATTAACCACTTAATAAGTGGCCTGTTGGCTAATCACAGCTTCATAGTCCTGCCTCAGCAGTGTTAACAATAACCTTACAACATGAGTGTTAGTGGTCAGTGAAGTACTAATACATGCTGAGGTAATCCCATTTTGTATTTTCTCAACTAGCACACTGTCCACTCAGGTGCCACTATGTTGACAACACTGAAAATTGCTTTAACACGAGGTAGTCAGCTCCACTTCAACTGAAAGCAAAAGGAATTCTGGAAGCTTTCAGAAGGTCAGCTGTCCATGCAAAGCTGTACAAAGATGACCAGCCAACATGATCTGACTGGAGTAATTTGTGATTAGTATGTCTTCCTACATTTCCATCTGTCTGTAAACCATGATAGCTGAAAAATAACAGCTTGGGGAAATGAGCTTAAGAATTGCTTTTGCAATTGCTGCAGAATGCCAAGGCAGGAAAGTTTGTGCCCGATTAGCTTGTGGAATAAGCAAAGCAGAGAATTGCCTAGCTGGAGGAGGAAAAAGCACAGATTGCAGAAAGAAGAGTTTCACATTTGTGATAGCAGTGACTGCAGTAGTCTGCCTAGACAGTACAGGCTCAGGCATGGCAATAAGTCACTTCTCTCATGCACTCTCTTCTCTAAGTAGCTTAGTGAAGATCTCGCACCCCAGTAAAACTGCAAGGGTTGGGTTTTTCTTTGCCTTAGACTTCTTCTGACAATGGGACAAGAAAGGATGAAGACAGACACAGGGGAGGGGGCAGTAGTAAGGATAGAGAGGCCAGTGACATGCTGCACTCCTTACCTTGTCCCCTTCCTGTCCCCTGTACCTCAGCACTACGTTGCCTTCCAAAGGTTGGGTGGATGCTCTTTGCATTGCCAGAGGTCAAGGAAGTGGAGTGGTGGTAAGGAGAGAAGCAACATGCTGTAGTTACATGTCCTGAGGCTTTATAGTTATTCCAACTTTAAATACTGATTTATTTGTTTTTCTGAAGTTGAAGTCCAGAAGTCTTTGCTATGCCTATATATTTCAGAAATACAATCTTCATTCGTGTCACTTTTTCTGAAAGATTTTAGAGCCTTATTATTCATCTGGGGCTCTTACCTAGGAAAGTGAGAAAGGTTCCGTCTGGAAGTTGCTAGAAATCCTTTTCTGAATGAGTGTTGTGTGCACTTATGATTTGGTTACTCCATATTTATTTTTGTGTATTTAATAACAAAATTACTTAATTTGCATGTTTTGCAAATGCCATATTGAGAAATTACTGGTTAGTGAAGTATTTTGAGAAAGACTGACATAGTTGATTTTTAGTAAAAATTCAAGAATCATCTCCTTGAAGTTTCAAAAACAGATCAGAAAAATTATATGAGAGGTATTGCTAAATATAATCTAGGTAAAAGATGACCATTTAATAGGCTTCTCTATTAAGGGTTTCACAATCATGAGTTCTGTTACTTTTAAACTGTTTTTTTCAACACAGAACATAGCAATTTTTAAAAAGTATTGTCAGTTGAAATTGCTAAATACTGCTGTATGTGTTAGAAAAGCTGTTTGACAGGGCTGGCAGAAAATAATTAATATAAAGACCTACTGCTACACAATACCTTTTTCCATTCTTCCTCTCAACAGGCAGACTCTAAACGTTCATTTACTGTCTCTAATATTCAGAAGCAGAATATCCCACATATCACCACCCCTTTCAGCTCTTTCACAAACCCCACTGTAAGGCTGCATAAGTATTTCTGTCTCTGAAAGTCCTTAATACCTTTGTCATATTGTTGTTGCTCTTCTTGCTGAAAAAAGGCTCAGGCCTCAAGGCATACTATAGAATGCTTAGGGTTTTTTACATTGGAAGTGGTACTTGTGTTAAGATTATCTAACTGTTTATTTTTACTGTGTCCTTGTCTATACCATATATTTATCATTTTGGGGGGAAGGTAGCTGAGACTCGTAATTTATTCATACTGATGTTTTTCCTCATTATTATTTTCCTATTTTCCTGATTTTCTTATTGAGGTGAGTTGATCAATCCTATGGCTTTAGCTTTCTTTTTCTCTATGTCCTGAAGTAAAAGTAGAGAGAATTTTGGTTAAGGTTTCTCTATATTGTAACTCACATAAAATGCATATGTATTGTTAGTATTTATCTGTCAGTGTAGATGTCCACTTAACAGAAAGAAAAAAGTATGTCAAAAATTAAGCATACATACATACAGAGTGAGAATAGGTGAAAATTTTATATCATTGTACAAGTAAATAACAGTATTTTTTTTTTACGTAGGGGCTTTTGTACTGCTAATTCTTGCAATTCCATTTGTTATTTAAATTTCAGTTGTGGACTGTAGCATATTATGTGTCTTAGAGCAAGAAGCAGCCTACACTGGAGATTGTTTTAGAACATAATCTAGATTTCTTCAGTGCTTTTAGTTCAAAAGCTACAACTGCCACCATATGCAGGAATGAATGACCTCTAAGATGCAGGCAATATAAAGCACAGTACCAGTACCTGTTATTAAATGGGCCCATTATTTCACACAGCAATTGTTACTATGATAATGATCAAGACAAAAATTGAATTAATTTGGTTATTTTGGAAGAGTTTCTTAATTTGGCACCACTGTTGCTTTCAGGAAGTCACTGTTTGGGGGAAATTTTATAACTGCTATGTGAAGGATAAATGCATATGTCAATATACATGGGTAGTAAAAAGTAACAGGAGCTATGTTGTTATCAGATTTCTGTTATTAAAAAGGCTGTGAATTACTTCATAAACACTTTGCTTCACTCATTGCTCCAAATTCCTGAGTGATCTAGTTTAAAGACTACTGTATATGTAGTTATTTACAGTACAGCATGCCAACATTGTTTAATTTAGATACATTCCTTCAAGGCTTTCAAAAGAAATCTTTGGTGAGTTATATTGAATTTGATAAAATTCAAGCAAATACTTTCATCTTAAAACAAACACTGAAGCAAGCATTGTCCAATAGTAAACACGCTGCAATATTTAAAATTTTGTCATGTTTTTTAATTTTTGAGAGAGACGTTACTTAAGTCCAGATCCCCAGAAACTTGGAACAGTTTAAAACTCACATTTAGTCTTTTTTGTAAGCACCTTCCCTTTCCCTTGACTTGAGGCTTCTCAGAATTTTAGTTTATCTGTAGGATCTCTGAAGATAGTATAAATATGATTGTTGAATAGAAGTCATAGCAAAATAAAGCAATATCAAACACTTTGAAAGATTTTTCTTTATGTCCATTTGGGATTAGCCTATCTTTCCTGCAATTAAAGAAAGATGATCCCTCATCTTAGAACTTTTCTTTCTTTTGTCTAATTTCAATATGTTTAGGTACCAAACTGTGGTCTTCATGTTGCTTTATTGCATGAGGACTCATCAACATATCAGAATACTTGAACTGCATTTTGCTCACCCCTGTTCCTCTCTGCTGTGTGTGAAGGATATTGGCATATTTTCAGCAGCTGTGACGTTCCTTTGGTGTTGACTGTCAAAGTTTAACCATCATGCATGTGGTAAAATGTGCCTTCTTTGTATATTTCAAAACAGCAGTTACAAACTTTTTTGAACAAGATGCAAAGTGTTGAGGATTTCTTGGCTGGGCGAAGGCATGTGAGCAATCCAGCCATTAGGTGGGAACGAAGCATAAGTTTACAAAGTGCTGGAGCAGACAAGGACACTGTGTCCTTGTACACTGGGAAAAAAGAAGATAAGAAGAGCCTGACAAACAACTCCTGGATGCTGAAGAATGAGATAAGTAACTGCTGGACACCTCGTGAAGAAGCTTGCACAGCTAATAGAGGATAAGATAGTGTCGCGTGAACCGGGGTATTGTACCAATTAGAGTATTGTATAAGGCGCGTGGACAAGTCAGTCTTGTATAAATGTCAAGACATCTGAACAATAAACGAGCAAGATGTTTAACTCACATTGAGTATGATTCTTGACTCCGGCCGTTCTTCCCAGCAGCAAAGGAACCTTTCAGTTTTTCCTTCTCAATATAAATACATTTTTCTGCTAATGGGATTTATGTTTTCTTTTAAGCTTGTAAAATGATCTGTATTTGTGTTGCAGTTTAAAGCAGGGTATTTTGCGTAATACTCTAGCAGTTACAGAGATCTCTCATTTGATTTCTGTAAGTGTTCTTTTAATTAAAACCCCTATTTGTAGAAAATGTTCAAAGATGTCAAACTTGTTTGACATGTAAAAATTTAATAGTTAATCAGGTCCTATCAAAGAAAACAGACAAACAAATGCTTTTAAGCCTAGGAGAACACTAGCAATGCCAGATAATATTAGCAATGCCACGTAAAACCATTGGGGTATTTTAAAATCAGCATGTAGAACGTGACATAGAATGCCATGCATCACTTCAGTTGCCCCTCAACTTCTAATAAAGTTAGCCTGCTTACTGGCAGTTTGTTTACCTGCCTGCCTGAGGCTTGGGGCTCCTGCACTGTCCAATATCCGTACAGGGTAAAAACTTCCAAGGTTTCTGGACATCTGAGGTTTCCAAGTTTTTGTGCTTCTTAGCTGTCAAGACGCCAAAGATTTGTGGCTGGATATTAAGAAACTTCTGCTTTTATTTCTTCCAAAAGAGTCAGTGGGAGTGTTGGTTTTTCTTTTTAATGCCTTCCCTCCCTTGTGTATTCTTTCATTGAGTTGGTCTCCCAGGGAATATTTTGAATATTTAACTTGCTTTTCAACCCCCAAAACCAGATTTATTCATAGGTAGGGATGGTTCTTGAGCAAGTTAAATCATGTACAGGAACAGCAGAATGATGAATTTGTGGTGTGGCACATGAGCCCAGATGGAAGCATTCTCTGGAGACTGCAGGACTGTTAGGTGTATGACTCCAACATGGGCAGAAGCCTTGACGGTAGGAAATGTATTCAGCTGCTGTATGGAACAGACTGCAGAATCTGATCAGCACTCAAGTGTTATATTGGAAAAAATGATCAGTGACAAAAACAAGCTCTAAATCTCAAAAGTATAAATCTCAAAAGTTTCTTGACAAAAATGAGAAGAGGCATGTCTTTGCCAAATAGTTTGCTTGCATACAAATCATAGATACCTCTTTCTGTCCTTTTTACTGATACGTAAGCTTAACACAAGGCAGCATCAAGCCTATACAAACTTAATCGCTTGTAGTATGTACATACACTTCTGTGTAAATATAGCTGTAGTGTATATATTCATATGTAAACACATCTTCTTCTGAACTTCTTTCCAGAAGGGATTTCTTTCTGCTTCTAGCATGGCAAAAGCATGTAGCTATCATCTACTTTCTTCAGATCTTAAAAAAAAAGGCAGCATTACCAGCAAATAAAAGTCCTGGTATCCTTGCAGCTAAAAGGATTCCAGGTTTTGAATAAAGAAATTAGTGTCCTCTCTATTTATTTTTGAAATTGTTAATGTGTTAAGGGATTTTTGTCTTTATAGGACATTTTTCCTATTGCCAGAAACATTTTGGTCTACATATGAAATACTCAGTCCTTCAATTTATTTAAGGGTCTTCTTATTCTGTAGGTCACTGTTGTTTCACACCTGTCTGTGACATAGGTTAAGAAATTATATATTTAAAAGCTTTTCTATACTAAAAATCCATATTATTTTAAATTAATTTTTGTAATGGTGTTTTGACTCTGGTTTAAACACTGAGTTTCAACTGTTGTAATTTGTTAAGGTTGTTGTGCAGTCCCTGGTGGAATTCTCTTATGAAAATTAGCTTCTTAGGTAATATCAGTTTCAAAATTGAATGCATGTCTTCCTCCAAAATAAAAGCAAAGTCATCCATACAGGAATTTGAAATAACAAATGAAGAGATGTGACTGATACTGATACTGTTTTGAACTGGGTGTTTGCTGATACAAGAAAGAAACAGTGCAACAAAACAGACAAGATGCTGAAGTCTGATATGATCATGGAAAGTACCTAAGGAGAAGCAAAAACATGAAAGAAAGGTTAACGCTGGAAGAGATGACTAAAGGCTTTGAACTGTGAAGCAGATGAATGTGTACGGAAAAATACCTGACTCTGCCGTCTGTTCCTATTCTTACCACAGTAATCTTACAGATCTTGAATTTTGGCAGGTCACCTAGACCTTATGATGCATACAGAGGAGATTACTTTTAGTCCTGAGATAAAACTCCTCCTGTTTTTGAATAAAAATTACAAAGCATAGCATGGGGAGGGGCCCCAAGAAGTCATGTAGTACATCTTCACTTTAAAAGAAATTCAGCTGTAAATAAAGTATTCCTGATATTTATCCCACCAACAGATATGGCTTATGAGAACAACATATGTGACCAATCGTTGTGACCATATGAAGATACATGATCTCCTGTGAATGCCTGTCATGGCTGGATGGCTTCTTTTTTGAGTCACTGTATGATATTCTCAAGTAAGTCCATAACAAGCTATTGAAAATAGCCTGGCCAAAAGCTTAGGGCACATCTGAGCTAATTTTTTTTTTAAAAGCTTCCAACAACATATTTTACAGCCTCCTCAGCACTCTACCGGTTTCTATTAGTGTGTGAAAGTGTTTCATAATACCCAGCTGCTTTGTTCTCTTCTTTCACCTTGAAAGTAGTGTTTGGTTCAGTGTCCAGGCATTGAGAGCTCTTACCCAAAGATACCTTCTATGCTGCTGCTCATGAAAGTGTGTGCTCGTACTCTGGCTTTGCAGGGCCAGGGGAGAGTGAAGGGAGACCCATGAGAAAATGAAGTCCTTTGGAAGAGGACTTCTACTTCACTGTTCTGTGAACATCTAGTTTAGGTGCAACTCAAAGCACCCAGGTTTGAAAGCTTTATCGTTAGTAGGAAGAGATAGGCACTTTCAGAGGCACCTTCATGCTTAATTAGGTGGGTGATATGTGCTATTACTGCTAGAAGTCATCAAAATTACCTTTCAGCATTTTTGGTTGTATCTTCATGGATGAATGCAAACACAGCTGAATTCTTCTCTCTGTGCTCTGAGTTGTTCTGGAAGCAACGTAACCATGTTAGCCTTGCAGAAGGAGCAAGCATTGATGCACGTCAAATTATCTTGGCCACTGTGCTTTGTACCCAGAGTAACCTTAATGGTTCTGTGCTTGGAGCTTGCTTTACATGGCCTGCTGGAGAATGAACAGCCTTGGTGTGCTTGTACCTACTTTGGAAAACATGTTATTTGATTTGATCACTCTAACCAATAAACCCTTCTCATCAAGAAGTTCCTGGTTGGTTATTTTCCCTTTTGTGAAAGTACAATTCATTCCTTCTTGCATTTAGTTCCTTGCATATTTTCCATCTTATTGCTTCCTGCATTTATCAAGATTATTTTGCAGTCAACTTGTACTGGTAGCTGAAAAAAGTACTGATAGCTAAAAAAAAGTACTGGGAGCTCCACCATTGGTGGACAGAAGTTTATTAGTATATCTTTTGTTCCTTAAACCAGAGATTAAATTACAATTTTGAAGTGAACTGGAAACAAGAGATGTAATTTATTTTCTAGGGCTTTTAGAAAACGTTAAGCATAAACACTTTTAGGTGGAGTGAGGTAGGACATAATTTGCTGCTTGTAAATATGTGCAAGTGAATAAGCTACTGACTTTTCATTGTGCAGCCATGGCTAGAATTGTCTTGTGCTCTTCATTATTTTAACTTCTGCTGAAGAATGAATGTTGGGAAGGAACTGAATGTAGAGAGGAAAGGGGTGAGAAAGAAAGGAGGCAGACAGGAGTAACAGGCGGACAGTGTTCTGTAATGTGTCTCTGTAGTAAGAATAAAGCCAGATATGTGACCAGACTTTTCTCTGAGCTTCTGGGAGCTCTCTAATATTATGCTTATTATTAGAAAATAATTATGTTAAAGCAGTTTTTCAAAATAACGGTGTCCTGGACTACATTAGGAGGACTGTTGCCAACAGGTCAAGGGAGGTGATCCTCCTCCTCTCCTCAGCACTGGTGAGGCCACACCTGCAGTACTGTGTCCAGTTCTGGACATACTGGGGAGAGTTCAGTACAACACAAAGATCATTATGGGACTGGAGCATCTCTCATGAGGAGAGGCTGAGTGAGCTGGGACTGTTTAGCCTGGAGAAGAACAGGCTCAAGGGGGATCTCACCACTGTGTACAAATACCTGAAAGCAGGTTGTAAAGAAGGTGGAGCCAGGCTATTTCCAGTGGTGCCCAGTGACAGAACAAGAGGCAATGGGGACAAACTGAAACACAGGAGGTTCCTGCTGAACATCAGGAAAAAGTTTTTTCCTGTGAGGTTTACCAAGCACTGGTGCAGGTTGCCCAGCGAGGTATGGAGTCTCTCTCGGAGATATTCAAAAGCCATCTGGGCAGCTGGCTCTAGGCATCACTGCCGGAGTAGAGGGGTTGGACCAGAAGACCACCAGAAGTCCCTTCCATCCTCAAGCATTCTGTGATTAAAAATCAGACTACTGCTGTTTTGTAAAATTCGGTGCATTGAAACGCTAAAGAAAGCAAGTACCAGTAATGTTCAGAAATGCTACCATCTTGTGGTGCCTGAAATGACTGAATATACCAATAGCACTCTTACAGTCAACTGTTTACCAACATAGTATATAATTACATGTAGTGTCTACATGCCTGCTAAAACAAGCTTTCAAATTAGTTTTGTGATGTAGTAATTTCTTTCAGTAGATTAGGTTGTTTTGGTTTGGAAATGAAATACCTTTTAACTACTTTGCACCAAATTATTATGAAAGATTGTAAATGTTCTATAGCTTAGTGGCATATAAAAAATCTGTTTATAAAACAAAAGGCTGTTTTGAAGGGTTCTATGACCTGCAGAAAGACAGTCAAAGCAGAATAAAAGGATTCTTTGCTGTAGAGAGCTTACAGTTCATGTGCTCCTTTTAAGGTTATATAATAATATGAATGTAGGGACTTGATAGCAGCTTATGTCTTTTATAATGCTTGGTAAAGACTTTGTCCCCATTGATTTTATACTTCTGCTGGTATGCATTGGTGTCATATAACTAACCTTTCTAAGTATCACTCCCCCTGGCACTAAGTATTATGCCTTTTTCTGTTTACATTATTTATATACATTACATTATGCCTATCTGTTTACATTATTGTTCTCAGTTACTGGAGATATTTTCTTTATTTCATTAGAGAAGATACAATAAAAATATATTTTACAGAAAATGTGTATAGTTTGGGGTTCTTGATTACAATGTATAGAAAATTAAGCCAAAAGCTTCTAATATTACAGCTAAATATGATTTATAGTTAAGATAAAATTATTGTGCTGGCAATTTGTTTAACTTCATTTAATGTGCAGCATAGTTTATTGAAAGCAGTATGTTACATTAGGTGCAGTATTTATCATTTAAGTGTTATTATATCTACAAAGCTGTGTTACATTAGAAGCTTTTTTCATAGCTTCATAAACACAAAATGATGCCTACTTTCTAAAAATGACTGTCACCTGTAGTAAATGATAGCAAGTGTATATGAATAATGTAACAAATACTATTGTTCTTTTAAAATCAGGCTGTGAATAAGTTATAGGGCTTTAAGTGTCTCTCTGTGAAACGTTTCTTTGGTACATTTTATTAATACCTCTAGTTATATTTAATGCTTACAGTCAGTTCTATTATGTAAATGTTTTCTCATTGGCATATGTGCAAGTGAATAAGCTACTGACTTTTAATTGTGCAGTCAGGGATAGAATTGTTGTCTTGTGCTCTTTAACTTTTTGTAAAGAATGAATGTTGGGAAGGACTTGAATGTAGAGAGTAAAAGGGTGAGGGAGAAATAAGGAAATAACAGACAGTGTTCTGTAGTACATTGTCCTGGGTTCAGCTGGGATAGAGTTAATTTTTACAGGAACCTGGAAGGTGGGGGACACAGCTGGGACAGCTGACCTGAACTAGCCAAGGAGCTATTCCATACCATGTGACATCATGCTCGGTATATAAATGGGGAGCAGGCCGGGGGGGAGATCTCTCGACTTTCGACTTTCGGTGGGGGAAGTGGCGGAGCGTCAGGTTCCGGGTGGTGAGCAGTTGCACTGTGCATCACTCTTTTTGTATATTCTTTTATTAGTACCATTGTTGTTGTTGTAACTTCTCTTTTTTTGTGTGTGTTGTCCCAGTAAACTGCCTCTATCTCAACCCTCGAGGTTCCAGTTTTTTTTCTTTTCTCTCCTCCATCTCCTCCCTATCCCACTGCAGGGGGGCGGGAGGAGTGAGTGAGCGGCTGCGTGGTCCTTTATTACCAGCTGGGCTGAAACCACAACAGTCCTTTTTGGCGCCCAACATGGGGCACGAAGGGTTGAGATAACGACAGATCTGGCCAGAGCGTGTTGAAACAAATTTGTCATACGCATTTCTTATACTAGATAAATAGGTGTTAGTCACAATGTTGGTTCATTTGTTTACATGGTGGCATTTTGTAAGTTCTTATATGCTCTACGTATTGCCTGTAGTTACGTTTCTCACCTCTAGGAGAGTGATTGGGATTATCATTTTGCTGTACTGGGCAATGTCGACTTGTGAAATGATTACATCACTGGTCATGAGGTTAAGCTGGTATCTGTATGAGGCAGTGATATCATTTCCATACTTCGGGCACCTTCTATCAGATTTTATTGGTAGTTACACCCAACACATGGGGAAGTCAGGGGGGGATACTTCCCCCCGTCCGTTCGCCTCCCTTCTCTCCTTCTGACTAATTACAACAGCTTTTGAGAATTTTGAATATCCTTGGGATGTGCAAGCCAGTGTGCT
Organism: Haliaeetus albicilla; assembly: GCF_947461875.1. Lineage (NCBI taxonomy): Eukaryota > Metazoa > Chordata > Aves > Accipitriformes > Accipitridae > Haliaeetus > Haliaeetus albicilla. The sequence goes on from NC_091516.1 coordinate 38,713,766, forward strand.
GTTAGTGCTATGCCTCCTGAATATGTTTCAGGTCTTGTTTAGGGCTACAAAAAGGCTCTTTAAGAGTACCACTCAGAGATCTGCCCCAAAGCTGGATGGGTGGCACGGCATGTGGGAGGATATGGGCAGGTATCTAGAGAACTTCTCACCTCCAGTGGCTTGGAAGTTCACTCCCGAACAACTACAGAACCCTCATGAAGTGGTAGAATATTTGAAAGAAAAATGCTGTGGCTATTCCAAAGACGTACAACTCGCTGCACTATGCTGGGCCCTGGCCAGTATCTACCAAACACTGCTTGATATTAGGCAGCACCCTCAGGGGGAAAAGGGGGAAAAGATGGAAAACAGGACAACAGGCACCGTGGCTACCCCAACCCAGACAACAGGCAGCGTGGCTACCCCAACCCTGGTGACAGATACTGCAGCTAAACCAGAGAACCAACCTGTGCCAGTATCAGTCGCCCCTGTACAGAAAAAGAAACACACAAAGAAATCAGTTCACTTACTTAGTGAGAGATGAAGATGAACCAGAGTCATCGCAAGAACAGGAGGAAGAGGCAGAACCTGAAATAATTACCCGATCTCTATCCCTGAGTGAGTTGTGTGACATGCGAAAAGATTTTAGCCGCCACCCAGGTGAGCAAATTGTTACCTGGCTGCTCCGATGTTGGGATAATGGGGCTAGTAGTGTGGAATTGGAGGGTAAGGAAGCCAAGCAGTTGGGATCTCTGTCTAGGGAAGGGGGCATTGACAAGGCGATTGGGGAAAAACACAAATCTTCAGCCTCTGGAGGCGACTTCTGTTAGGTGTAAAGGAAAGATACCCCTTCAAGGATGAAGTTACATGTCACCAAGGCAAGTGGACCACCATGGAGAGAGGTATCCAGTACCTGAGAGAATTGGCCATGCTGGAGGTGATTTATAACGATCCAGAAAATGCGCAGTCACCCACAGATCCAGATGAAGTTCAATGCACACAACCCATGTGGCGGAAGTTTCTACGAAGTGCACCACCAACCTATGCCAACTCATTGGCAGTAATGTCCTGGAAAGAAGGCTATGGACAAACGGTGGATGAATTGGCTGTCCAACTCCGGCAATACGAAGGAAGTCTCTCTTCCTCCCTACGGGCCTGTGTCTGAGCTGTAGAGGAATTGTCCCTAGAGTTCCAGCAATTCAAAGTGGATCTGTCCTCCTCCCCACCTGTACAGGCCCGCATCGCAGCTATTGGGAGTAAGTGTTCCTCTGCCCAAGAGAGAGGAGAGAGAAAGTACACACGATGGGCTAACCTGTGGTTTTACCTGCGTGACCATGGAGAGGACATGAGGAAGTGGGATGGAAAACCTACCTCAGTCCTGGATGCACGGGTACGGGAGTTGCGAGAAAAAGCCACCAGAAAAGAGGATTCTTCTTGGAAAACTGCTGCTCCAGTTTCCCGTGAACAGTCCCCCAGATGCAGTAGATGGGCTGATCTCATTTCTGATCCTCTTGAAGGGACTTCTGATTCACGTGTGCAAAAAGTGAGTAACGGATATTCTAACCAGGATTAGAGGGGCCCTGCCTCCAGCCAGGTGGAGGAGAGGGACAACCGAGTCTACTGGACAGTGTGGATTCGATGGCCTGGCACATCAGACCCACAGGAATATAAGGCTCTAGTAGGCACTGGTGCACAAGGCACCCTAATGCCATCAAGTTATAAAGGGGCAGAACCCATCTGTATCTCTGGTGTGACAGGGGGATCCCAAGAGCTAACCGTATTGGAAGCTGAAATGAGTCTAACTGGGAATGAGTGGCATAAACACCCCATTGCAACTGGCCCAGAGGCCCTGTGCATCCTTGGTATAGATTATCTCAGGAGGGGGTATTTCAAGGACCCAAAAGGGTACCGTTGGGCCTTTGGTATAGATGCATTGGAGATGGAGGAGATTGAGCAGCTGTCTACCCTGCCTGGTCTCTCCCAAGACCCTTTGGTTGTGGGGTTGCTGAAGGTTGAAGAACAACAAGTGCCAATTGCTACCACGACGGTGCACCGGCAGCAATATCGCACCAACCGAGACTCCCTGATCCCCATCCATAAGCTGATTTGCCAATTGGAGAGTCAAGGAGTGATCAGCAAGACTCACTCACCCTTTAATAGTCCCATATGGCCCGTGCGGAAATCTAATGGGGAATGGAGACTGACAGTAGATTATTGTGGGCTGAATGAAGTCACGCCACCACTGAGTGCTGCTGTGCCAGATATGTTAGAGCTTCAGTATGAACTGGAATCAAAGGCAGCTAAGTGGTATGCCACAGTTGACATTGCTAATGCATTTTTCTCCATTCCTCTGGCAGCAGAGTGCAGGCCACAGTTTGCTTTCACTTGGGGGGGTGCCCAGTACACCTGGAATCGACTGTCCCAGGGGTGGAAACACAGCCCCGCCATTTGCCATGGACTGATCCAGGCTGCACTGGAAAAAGGTGAAGCTCCAGAACACCTGCAGTACATTGATGACATCATTGTATGGGGCAACATGGCAGAAGAAGTTTTTGAGAAAGGAAAGAAAATAGTCCAAATCCTTTTGAAGGCTGGTTTTGCCATAAAAGAAAGTAAGGTCAAGGGACCTGCACAGGAGATCCAGTTCTTAGGAGTAAAATGGCAAGACGGGCATCGTCAGATCCCTATGGATGTGATCAACAAAATAGCAGCTATGTCTCCACCGACTAATAAAAAGGAAACACAGGCTTTCTTAGGTGTTGTGGGCTTTTGGAAAATGCATATTCTGAATTACAGTCAAGTCGTAAGACCTCTCAACCCAGTTACCCAGAAGAAGAACGATTTTTAATGGGGGCCTGAGCAACGACAAGCCTTTGAACAAATTAAGCGGGAGATTGTTCATGCAGTAGCCCTTGGGCCAATCCGGGCAGGACAAGATGTTAAAAATGTGCTCTACACTGCAGATGGGGAGAATGGCCCTACCTGGAGCCTTTGGCAGAAAGCACCTGGGGAGACCCGAGGCCGACCCCTGGGGTTTTGGAGTCGGGATACAGAGGATCTGAGGCTCGCTATACTCCAACTGAAAAAGAGATATTGGCAGCATATGAAGGAGTTCGAGCCACCTCAGAAGTGGTTGGTACTGAGACACAGCTCCTCTTAGCACCCTGACTGCCAGTGCTGGGCTGGATGTTCAAAGGGAGGGTCTCCTCTACACATCACGCGGCTGATGCCACGTGGAGTAAGTGGGCTGCACTGATCACACAACGAGCTCGCATAGGAAACCCCAGTCGCCCAGGAATTGTGGAAGTGATCATGGACTGGCCAGAAGGCAAAGATTTTGGAATGTCGCCAGGGGAGGAGGTGACAGGTGCTGAAGAGGCCCTGCTGTATAATAAACTGCCAGAAAATGAGAGGCAATATGCCCTGTTCACTGATGGGTCCTGTCGCATTGTGGGAAAACATCAGAGTTGGAAGGCTGGTGTATGGAGTCCTACACAACAAGTCACAGAAACTGCTGAAGGAGAAGGTGAATCGAGTCAGTCTGCAGAGGTGAAAGCCATCCAGCTAGCGTTAGACATTGCTGAAAGAGAGAAGTGGCCAGTGCTCTATCTCTATACTGACTCATGGATGGTGGCAAATGCCCTATGGGGGTGGATACAGCAATGGAAGCAGAGCAACTGGCAGCACAGTGGTAAACCCATCTGGGCTGCCGCACTGTGGCAAGATATCGCTGTTTGGATAGAGAAGCTAGTGGTAAAAGTACGTCACGTAGATGCTCATGTACCCAAGAGTCGGGCCACTGAAGAACATCAAAACAACCAGCAGGCAGATCAGGCCGCCAAGATTGAAGTGTCTCAGGTGGACCTGGACTGGCAACGTAGGGGCGAGCTATTTATGGCTCGGTGGGCCGATGATACTTCAGACCATCAGGGAAGAGATGCAACATATAGATGGGCTCGTGATCGAGGGGTGGACTTGACCACGGACACTATTGCACAGGTCATCCACGAATGTGAAACATGTGCTGCAATTAAGCAAGCCAAGCGGCTAAAACCCCTGTCCTATGGAGGGCGATGGCTGAAATACAAACAGTGGGAGGCCTGGCAGATTGACTATATCACACTCCCATGAACCCGCCAAGGCCCAAGGCGAGTGCCATGTGCTTGCAATGGTGGAAACAACCCTGGATGGCTGGAAACATATCCTGTGTCCCATGCCACCGCCCAGAACACTATCCTGGGCCTTGAAGAGAAAGTTTTATGGCGACACGGCACCCCAGAAAGAATCGAGTCGGACAACAGGACTCACTTCTGAAACAACCTCGTAGACACCTGGGCCAAAGAACATGGCATTGAGTGGGTATATCACATCCCTTATCACGCACCAGCCTCCGGAAAAATCGAATGATACAATGGGCTGCTGAAAACTACATTGAGAGCGATGGGGGGTGGGACTTTCAAACATTGGGATACACATTTAACAAAAGCCACCTGGTTAGTTAATACTAGAGGATCCGCCAATCGGGCTGGCCCCGCCCAACCAAGACTTCCACATACTGTAGAAGGGGATAAAGTCCCTGTAGTGCGCATGAGGAGTATGTTAGGAAAGACAGTCTGGGTTAGTCCTCCCTCAAGCAGAGGCAAACCCATTCAAGGGGTTGTTTTTGCTCAGGGACCTGGGTACACCTGGTGGGTGATGCAGAAGGATGGGGAAGTTCGATGTGTACCTCAGGGAGATTTGATTTTGGTAGAGAATAGCCAGTGAATTGGGCTGTATGATATTTAACTGCTAAAAAACCTGCCAATGCATGTCATTGTATCTATAGTGTCTATATGTCATATCAAGGGTATTACTGTAAGAATTACCCAAATGACTGAAGGATGGACTTTGAAACTGAGCCAAGTGCAACAGTGATAGAACTTGAACTGGCACCCAGTAATTTCCTCAAGATCAACACCTTCGACCTGCAGACCAAGGGCGTGAGTTGCACCAAATGTACCAGCCACAAGTTCCAGAGGCAGCATACAACAGCCCAACATCTCACACCATCTCTCTTATCCTGAAGAACTGTTACAACAGATGGAGCCCCAAAGTCATGGACTAAATAAAATTGATGGACACGTTAGAGGGATAGCCCATCGACTAAGGGAATACTATTTGTGTGTGTGTGGCGGGGGGAAGGTGTCCAGATACTTATATATATAAGACAAGGAAAGTGGTGGTGATTAATTGGAAAATGTAGGATCTAGGCATGATGTAGATGGTATAGAATAAGGGGTGGATAATGTCCTGAGTTCAGCTGGGATAGAGTTAATTTTTTACAGGAACCTGGGAGGTGGGGGGCACAGCCGGGGCAGCTGACCTGAACTAGCCAAGGAGCTATTCCATACTATGTGACATCGTGCTCAGTATATAAATGGGGAGCAGGCTAGGGGGGAGATCTCTCGACTTTCAGTGGGGAAGTGGCAGCGTGTCGTGTTCCGAGTGGTGAGCAGTTGCACTGTGCATCACTCGTTTTGTATATTCTTTCATTAGTACCGTTGTTGTTGTTGTAACTTTTCTTTTTGTGTTGTCCCAGTAAACTGCCCTTATCTCAACCCTTGAGCTTCCAGGTTTTTTTTCTTTTCTCTCCTCCATCTCCTCCCCATCCCACCGGAGGGGGGCGGGAGGAGTGAGCAAGCGGCTGCGTGGTCCTTTGTTACCGGCTGGGCTGAAACTACGACATACATGTTGATAATAAAAATAAAGCCAGATAGGTGACTAGACATTTGCTTGGGCTTTTGGGAGCTTTCTAAATGTTGCAAACTTAATTGAATGTATTGGTATCAGCAGTTATATAGGGGTAGTCCTCATAAAGCTTAATGGTATACTTGTTTAGGGGGTGCATGTGTGTGTATTTATATAAAACTTTAGATGGTACGAAAAATACAAATGTTTTGTTTACAGTAGTCAGTACAGAGCTGTCTCAATACCATATTATGGTCTGAAAATTTTTGATGTTTTGGAAATAAGGTGTCAGCTTATAAAATGAACTCTAGCTGAGCCCTATTTTGTGTGTTAAAAGACAACAGTAGAAGTAGTTGGAGGAACTACTATATTAAAGAGTCATGAGTAGTTTATCCCTTCCTTTCTTCACACTAGGATGCCCAGAAATGGAGAGCTGTTAGCAAGCCATAAGAATTTCATTGCCTCAGTCAAAGGAGATTTTTGGGGTGATCACATTCAACGGTCACATGTTGAACTCAGACAACTGGAATTTCTTGGGCCCTTCTCAAACCCATATTGTGCCAGGTATTCTTCCTAGTCCACAAACAGCCAATTCTTAAGAGTAAGAACTTGGGACACTGTTTTTTTTTATGGAGCTCTGCTTATCTCACTCCAAGCTCAGAAACCTTGTGTCTCATGGGAGATATCAGTGTGTCACAGGCATATGTAGTATGCTGGGTATAGTATGCCGTCCAGTTCTATACGCTTGTTTTACTTACCTGCTTCTAGATCTCAAGCAGTCCATTTCCAGTGGCTGTGTTAGGTCTTGTCACATACTTCTTGTAACTTGGAATGGCAGAGGCACCGTGATGGATCTTGAGACATACACTGCATCATCAAGGATTACAGGCTTTTACGATCATAACTGAGTTTGTTTTTTAGTCAGATTGCTTCTTATATTAGACAATGAGCTTTTGTGGAGTGCAGCTGACTTCTGTTCTGTGGTTCTACAGTAGACCAAGTGTTTTGGTCAGTTACCATGTTTCAGTGCATTACAGCAGTAGTAGCAGTATTAGCTAGCGTGGCAGTAATAGCATATACTGAAAACCAAGAAAAAGTAAGTCTCATGTTTATGAAAAAGCTAACCACGCAAGTCTGTAAAATGGGCTTCAATGGGGCAAGAATTAGCTTAATACAATAGCTATTTTATTCATCCAGACAAAAGATCATGTGAATTCAGGGAAATACACAGTAGAGAGGCTTTCCCTCACATAAGTGTGGACTTGTTTGATTTTTAAATGTAATCAGATATGTACAGTCAAGGAAAGTACATCCAACAGGTGTGTTAATATTATATTCTCTGATCTGCTTCTGCCTGCAAAACTTTATTGCACCTTTCAGCAGATTCTAGCTGTTCACTTCCTGCAAAAGCTGGAAATTATAGTAATTTCTGTCCTGTTTTCCTGAGAACTCTATTTCAGGAATATGACAATTAGTGAGTAAAAGAAGAGGTCATGTGCCAGCAGGGATGAATTTTTGCAAATAGTTTGATCTGTGTTTGTTCTGGTATAAACTGTGAAAAATAATTACCACTAAATACTACAACTGTATTTTGACATATTTTATTTTCCATAAAAATCTGAAATTGAGCATCACATAAGATATTGAAATTAAATATTACATAATATAATTAACAAACTGTTGTGGCTCTGTCTTATGAAGACACAAATTCTATCACAGTAAGACTGATTTGATTATCTTACGTTTTTAGAACAAATATTGCATATTGTAGACTAATTTTATTTCTATGCTTTATAAATGTATTTCACCAGAAACCACATTCTTCTATATCTCTCTTGTCAAAGGAATATAGGAATGTGCAGGCTCATGCATGAAATACAGAGGTTCAGATATAATTTTTGGATTAAATCCTTCATTCACCAGATGCATTTTCTGATGCTTGAAAGTTGCAGTAATTTGCATAACATCCTGAAAAAGAAATAATTCAAGTGCAATATTCCATTTCAGCTTATATCAGTGAAAATATGATGCAATTACTGAATAAAATGGATCATACAGTTTTAAAATAGAATATCTTCAGTTAGACAGAATGACCTGATTCACAGGTGCAGTGAAATCTAAATCTAAATGCAGCTTTTATTTCTTGTTCATTTCTATATCAAAGCCACATGCAAACTTGCAAGTTTCTGTTTCAAAAGAAGCATTTTCTTCAACTTTCATTAGTGCAGCTGATCACAAAATCTGTAGCTTATGGGACACTTGGTAATCTCTGCAGAGAGCTGGCTGATTTTATGGTTCTGGCTCTCCTCTGATTTCCAGCTGCTAAACTTCATTTAAGACATTAAACCAAAAAATGTTAAATACCTTCCTGTGTTATTTTTCTGTGTAAGCTGTTGCTGTACAGCAGTTATTCAAATGCCAGTTCATGAACAAGTTGGTCTGCACACCATAGTCAGTGTATGAGAGCAGAAGTGGTATATAAAATAATCTAATTTTAAATGTGGCTCACATTAAGGGAAGAGTTTAAAACACGCCATTCTCAAGCATTGTTATTACTTGTACGGTGTTTTCAATGTAACCAACATTTTCTTTTAGTTCTCATGCTGAAACAGGCCATTTTTTAGTTCTTGTTTTTCTGTCTTGATCTGTAACTTGTCTGATTTCCTCTATGCACTCCTACTCCATTTCCACAGCTCCCAGATCATTTAGTCTTTGGCTTCTGAGCTGAGACTGTTAATAAGTTTGCCAGTTCATTCTTTCTTTTGGCAGCACTTTACGATAGGAACCACACTTAGACCACCAAGTCATTTCACACATACGCTAAAGAGCTGCCAGATGGTAATAATGTTCAATCATTACCAAGTAGGATTGCTTCAAATTGAGTAGCTAGCATGAATTTGTCTTAGTAGTTATTTAAAAAATTGCAATTATAAGATTAAAAGTTTAATAAAGACAGGTATTAAATATTTTAAATGTGTATTATGAATACAGATTGCTGAGGTTTTCTGTTTAAATGATCCCCTGATGTTATTTTAATAGTCAGATTTTTCTACAAGGAAATGAGAGTTCTGAAAATAAAAAATCAAACCAAACCCAAGCCAAAAAAACCCCGAAAACAGAGCACAAATAATGCAAAACTGAAATCACTCCCTGGATGCTCTTAGAAACTTCTTCCTAATGTCTGTCTGCAAACAGAAAATGAAGTTAGCAAAAGTAAAGTGAAAAACCTACTATCTCAGAACCTTGGAGTACCCTGGTTCTTTGCATCATTGCCCCTGTGCCTCTGCTCTTCTTCGAGAGTCAAATCAGAGAGGTTGAGAAGAAACTCTCAGTCTGTCTGGTTTTCACAAAACCAGTCAACCATAGTTGCAAGTCGTATTAGAAAGAGTCTACATATGGACTGCTGAAAACTTTTCAAGATTGATTTTATCTTAAAAAAATTTTTGCATGAGAATTCCATATTTTTGTTTGTCACTTGATTAGGATGAACTCTTTCTCAAGACACACCTTTTTTTTTTCAGAAGAGACTTAATTTTCTGTCCACTCAGAAAATTGTGGGTTCAGCATTCATCCTATTATCCTCCCCTAAGGTGTTTTTTAAAGTAATAACATGGGTTTTATCATTCTAATTTTTTTATAAAATTTCTGTTATGTCCTTTAATAAGTCTTTATACATGTGTAAATATTCATTAGTTAGTACTGATAGTATCTTTCATAGTAAGCTCCCTTCAGTTAGCTGAAAAAAGCTTTAGTCAGAGAGCACATAAATACAAACAGGTTTAATCAGTTCCACATATATAGATTCTAGAGCTCCGTATAGATTTTCCCCATCTGATAGAACCATAAAGACAAGTCTTTTCCAAAGGTTTTTCCCAGAAGAGGGCACTGGTTGTCCTGAGGCACCATAGATAGTACAACCTATGCTAACTGCATTTGAAGATACATTTACTTAGTACAGTAACCTACTAGTGAAAAAATAGCTTTCCTCAATTCTTTAAACTCTCTTAAAATTACACTTCTTTCTAAATGTATACATTTTTTTTCTCTTCCTCTTCAGTCTCACTCACTCTGTTACATTTCCATCTTGTTCTCAATCAAATTTTTGCCTTTAGGACAATTTGTCAATATTTAGGGAGAGGCAACACTGCCAAATGCCTCCCAGCATCCGCTAACAGCCGAAGACTGTCTGCTACAAACTTGCAGGAGATGTAATGTAGGGCCCTTTCCTACTCTTTGCAGGTCATGGTCTCCTGTCCTGTTGCAGAAGACCATCCTGTGCGGAGTGCACAAGAGGTGTAATCCTTGCACTTTTAAGATGTACATTTAAAAAGAATTGTATCCCAGTCCTGCTTTTATACTCTGAAGCATGTGGGTACATTTTAGTTCTCAGATTATGAGATCTTACTGTGAAGTATTTATTTTAATATCTGTTGCAAAGAACTACGTATTTCTTTGATGCTTTGTCAGTAACTGAATAATAATCACTTCAAGAACAACCATATTAGGAAAAAGTTTTAAATGGATCATGTCATCCTTTTATAAGAAGACACTGTTACATGTAGTATTAGCCATATGTGTCTGCTTAGTCTTCCATTGGCTAGAAGAACACTCTAATTAAAGAACTTTGAAACAAAATCCAACTTTGCCAAGTTATTAATCACATCTAGGATTTTTAGGTATGAATGGATCCTTAAAGTAAAATATAAGTTTAATTCATCAAATATTTGCTTAACTTCTTAATAATAATAGCAACAATAATTCAGACTAGTATTACCTTTTGAGTTTCAATTCTTGAAACTGTTTGTAAATTACTCCTGCATTCCATGATTGTAGAGACCAATTTTCAAGTCAGACAGAAGATAAACACAAGTAGGAGGCAACTGATTGTCTTACCAGGATTCTCACAAAGCGTGGTTGGGCATAACTTGGAAGGAAGTCGACAATATGCTTATAAGGTCGGTCAGATTTAAGCACAATGGCTGCCATCCCTGTTCTTCCTTCATAGTCTACAAAAAATTGAAAAATATTATGACAAGTAAGAGTGTATGTGAGTCTTGTATGACATTTGAGGGATTTCGTATTGCTCAGAGCAAGTATTTTGATATTATGAAATATCTGCCCTATCCTCTCAGACATCATTGAGTATAAGATACATGTTACTTTACATCAGAAGACTTAAAGTTACTTTCAGAGTTTTTATTCAATTAAAAAAATGTCACCAACCTCTTTTTATTAGAAAATCTGTATGGCTCACAGCTGGCTGCTAGGTTTTCTTCTTACCTTGCTCAATTTTAACATTGGTGACATAGTGGCCTAATGAAATCAGAGTGACCGTTAGTTCAGTAAAAAGCTGAACATGCTTCCACAAAGACTACTGCAAAAGATGGACATAGACATGTATGGGACTGTACTTGGTCTATACAAAGTCTAGTGGCTATTGTACATTGTATAAGCAGTGCTGAGTGTTTTCTGCTTTATTCCACAGACAGATTAGTTACAAATAGGGGAAGTGCCTCTTAGTAAATTGCAAGCAGCAAATTATGTCTGATGTGAAAAGAGAAACAAAACCCTTTTAGAAAAGATGTAACAAACATAGTTACTGCTTTGTCTTTATTCAAACACAAGTAAGAATTCCAAACGGAGAAAACATCTGAATTAGAAGCAATAAGCTGCCATGGTTAAATCTGTCCAGAATGAAAGAGAGCTTAGAGGTGTGACCAAGGCACTGGAAAGATAAAATGTGGGTGTTCCCTTTTCATGAAAATTAAATGTCTTTTGTGAGAGTCAGCTTTCAGGATTTTTTCTCAAAGATACTCTCAGCTGTTAGGCCATCCTATCTTCAGCCTGGGAGCTTCAGCTCTTTGAGTAGGAATATTCCATTCTAAGTAGGAGTTTGGAGATTCTGTGCAACTCTAGGTACTAAATAGTTAAATCTAGTTTGGTCACTAAATGTAAAAATATGAAAAATAATTATCCAGATTTTGAAATGGTACTGTTCTTCCTCAGAACTTTAAATTTGGAAATTAGAAAGCATCTGTAAACATCTGGTCTCAGAACACAATGTATGTAGGAATTACTGTGTCCATTTTACTTGGAAAAAAAGCAGCACTAAGAAATCTGATATGTTTAGGAACATGAATAAGTTTTTGCAGGTGAGAATAAAAACATTCTGAGCTTAGAATATTGATTACGTTCTTATATTATTGTATCTTTGGATATTTGGGTATATTATAAACATTTGGATATGTTATTGGGTATATTAGCAATAGATCCCTACTTGGATCTATTGATAATATATTTTTCTGTGTCATTTTCAAGTTCTAAGTGTATGTCAAGAACTTGTTGCTCACAGAACAGAGAGTTAATCCCTGCCCCAAAATATCACCATCTAAATTGAGGTATCTGTTAGTTAATAGATAACTAATACTTCTCCTTACCTATGGGTGCTTTCTTATACCTTCCATTTTCATCCTTCATAAGTTCTTGTTTCCAGACATCATATTTCAACAGCTCAAAAGAATGTAGGAACAAAATTTAAAAAGTTCATATGCATACTTGAAAACCTCACTGTCTTACTCACTTTCTGGTTGTTCTGATAAAAATTGCTTTGAATTAATGGATAGTACCCTATTGACTTTGGAAGATTTGGAACAGCCTGAAATACACTGACAGTATTCTGAGAAGCAATTGTCAGAAAGTGTTCATATCACGGTAAGCAACACTAAGTGTACATATACAGATGAAGTGTTCATCTCCTTTATCAACAGAAAGAAATCCATTGTTTTAGAGTATGGTCAGTTTCAAATCATTTATATAAAGTGAAGCAGTGCTTTTGATCAAATTGTCAATTTTGCTTTAAAACTACCATCCATTTCTAAGTAGAGGCTTAACATTACTGGAATGCAAATCAAGATGAATCTCTGACAAAAAATCCAGATTAAATTTATAGACATCTCAAAAATTACTCCAGCCAGATACAAGTGGAAACTTACAGCTCATTGGTTTGATTTAGGCTTTCCTGCCTTCATTCCCTGTCCACATAGTTAAGACTGCTAAAAGACCAAAAGCATTGCAGAGTTTTTGTTATGGCCCTGGGAAGGCATTTTCAGCATCTCAGATTAAAAGGAGAAATCATTTGGAAGTCATTAATCTGGTTTTGATGTTAACTAGTCTGAATCTTTAGTTTCATTTGAACAGTATTTTATTGTAGTATAATGTTCATGATTCACAAAGAGTCTGTACAAATAGGAAAAACATTTGAGACTGTCAGGGTGTTTTTATGGGTGAAAGATGTGTATCTCCAATGAGAGCTTCAATAGGAGTCATATACATGAAGTTTATAGCTCAGATATGTTGAGATTTATTTGCAGAGAATTTTGAAATTTTTTTGTTTTGCTGATCTTATTTCAGAGAAGAAAATGTGATGCTGGTTTTAATGAGTGAAGATATAGTCAAAGAGTAAATTTGTGTAGGTTTGCTCTGGAACACATATCTCCTGATTCATACCAAAAGTAAAATCAAAACTAATTTCTGCCTCATCACTTAGTATCTGTGGGTTTTAAGGATGATAAGTAAACTTCAACAAAAAATATAATTCGTCATTCCTGTGGATAGGCACTTCTATACAGTCAGGGTTTTTTTTATATTCTGGGCAAAAAGTCAGATACACAAAGCAGTGGTTTCAGCTTCTGCAGACTTGTTCTGTATATTTATTCTAGCTTCACAATATGTGTACAGAGAGTAGAGTCATGTAAGGGGCTAAGAATAAGGTTTCTGCTTCCATGAACAAAATTTTGCTACATCTGAACTGTAGTAAGCAGGTTCTTTCTTGTATGCTTTCCTGCTCTTTATAATTTCTGCCTTTCATCTGCTTTTTTTTTGGTTGGCTGGTAAATTGGTTGGTTTGTGGATTTGATTACATTTACCTTTGAGAAGATGCCAGCATGGCCCACAGCTCTATTTTATTAGTATAGTTCAAGAAACTAAGATTTCCTTCTGTGGATCCATAGAATGCAAATATTTTAATTGGGCCAAACCTCATCGGAAATTCTTTCCAGACAGCAGGTCTGATATCATTTACTAGAGCAATGCCCACTTTGTGAACTCTGTCCTCTTCTTTCTGTGAACAACCAAAAAGAAACATTCTGCATCTGAGAAAAGTGGGTCTAAATACCTGGAGTTGATCTAAAATTTTCTAATAGAACAATTTTCCTTTAGAACTGCCACTTTGGCTAAAATACTTCACAGAATAATATTTGTTTTGTAAAAATCAAACAGAAAATCAGAATTCTTGATGGTTTGAGGTTGAAGGATTTTCATAAGGTGAAAACTTTATTTCTGTAGTCCTTTGTATTTTCAGTTATAAGTTCTATAACTGAGATATATATTACAAAGATTAAAAGAATTATTTTATCGTGAAAATGTAAATAAATAGTTTTTAAGTAAGTGCCATTTCTCATAGAATGGAAATTTCTTTCTGAACCAAAGAAAGGAATTTTTCTGCATAAATAAAATTATGTCTTAGAAAACACTTGTGACCTGCTATGGTCAGTTCTGCATGTAATGGGTTTTGGTAGTAAGTTTTACACATCTGCCATGTTGCCTAAGGAACCTGAAAAAGTAGCAGAATGACTTAAAGCTCCTTACCATATCTCAAATGATTAGGTGCAGTTTTTAATCTTAAATCCAAATTCAGAAAAGATGGTAATCAAATCTGCAGTGAAAATGTAGTTATTAACTTGTCATTGTTACATGTCTGTTATGTCATTATTGTGACTAACTACTCAAATGCTTACATAAATTTTTCTGCGTTGGGCTAGACTGCTCAGCACCCTATATATAGGACTATAGTCAAGATGCTGCCTGTGGAAAAGCCCCCACTTTTTTTGGAGATGTAGTTGGTATTGAGCGATTAAGTTACTGCCATGGATGAGTGACAGCAGAAAACAAAATTATTTCAGGTCCACAGGAACAGTTTCTTCACACCAAAGAAATGCATTTCTTTCCATTTCAGTGTTATTTTAAACTTTAAAAATTGTAAAAATATATTTGATTTCTAAATAATATTAAGATGATTTCAAAATGGAACATTGCCTAAGAATTACACTGAAATATTTTAGCAGAATCAGTGTTTCAACTTTTTCACCATTAAAAATGTTCACATAAAACTGTTTTGTAGACACTGGATTAACAGATAATTTCATTTGATCCAGAGCTGCAATTTATGGCAGATAATTTATTTGCCACAATAAGATCAGCTGTAATGCAGACTAAACTCCACTTGTTAAAAACAGGAGTGGAGACTTCCCTGCTTCTGCTTAGTTTTCTTTTGCAGTTTTAATGGTAAACCTGAAGGAACAGCACAGTTTGATGACGTGTATATGATCAAACCCAACTATGATCCAGTTGGCAGGCTGATTGGCAGTTACATCATGCCTAATATTGTCCCTTCTTCAGCGCTTGGTGTTCAGGATAAAATAATGGATTTTATTAGTTTTTTTTCAAAATAGCTGGTGAGACTCTAGGACTTAGAGTAAATCTGAGGAGCTTCAGAGATTATAAGCATAGGAGAAACTGTTATACTTACCTTGTTTCATCCCTGGTATAACAATCTGCAGGGCTTCCCTGCATTACCTTGAATTTTAAAATATCTTTATTTTAAAAGTTGTATGGTTCTCTTTAAAAACATTCCTTGACATACATTCTGTTTTGTTTGTTAACTTCTGTGGGGTACTGTGTTTAAAATTTAATTCTGATAGGTACATGGATGTTGGGTAAACTTCCTGTAGGCATATTTGGTCAGTGAGTAGGGTCTGGTGTCTCTGCCTATATCAAGAAATCCAGAGTGCCTCCTAGTTCCCAAATCCGTGTTCTTTCTCAATTTCAGTGTGTGTCCTGGTTTCAGCTGGGATAGAGTTAACTGTCTTCCTAGTAGCTGGTACAGTGTTATGTTTTGAGTTCAGTATGTGAAGAACGTTGATAACACGGATGTTTTCAGTTGTTGCTCAGTAGTGTTTAGACTAGAGTCAAGGATTTTTCAGCTTCTCATGCCCAGCCAGGGCAGCTGACCCAAACTGGCCAACAGCGTATTCCATACCATGGGACGTCCCATCTAATATAGGAACTGGGAAGCGGGGGCAGGGAATCGCCGCTCGGGGACTGGCTGGGTGTCGGTCGGCGGGTGGTGAGCAATTGCCCTGTGCATCATTTGTACATTCCAATCCTTTTATTACTACTGTTGTCATTTTATTAGTGTTATCACTATCATGATTAGTTTCTTCTTTTCTGTTCTATTAAACTGTTCTTTTCTCAACCCAGGAGTTTTACTTCTTTTCCTGATTTTCTCCCCCATCCCACTGGATGGGGGGGAAGTGAGTGAGCGGCTGCGTGGTGCTTAGTTGCTGGCTGGGGTTAAACCACGACAGTGTGAGACCTAGGCATGCTCTGTGGAAGCAGGTAAGGACAAACATCCTGGATGTGACCTAGAGAATACTCCAACAGGTCCCTCATTTAGGTAGCCCTAGTCTGGGTCAACACCAAGACTGCTGTGTTCTGGCATGCCACCACACGAGTCTAGGTGAAATGTAGCTGGCTGGCTTATTAGCCTGCACAGGTTTGTTTCACTGTGGAAGAACCTGTGTGGTACACTAGAGGTTATATGTATTGTAATTCGGTAAGATGCCTGGTCTTGACAGGATTCTGCATTTACCCTGATCCACTTCTGTTGGCATCCTCAGCTTCCTCAACTCAGGTAGGCCATCTTTCTGTTTTTCTCTCTTCTTACCAGTTGCCAGTTAAATACCAATACATTCTCTGTTAAATTCTTGTTATTGAGCCAAGTAAAGAAAGTTCTTCCTGCCTTTTCCTGCAGGAGAGACCTTTACACAACTAGTGTCACCTAGCTAATTATTCCTTTCTTTTTTTTGATTCATGGACTACTGACATAATGTTTGTACAGGCTTGAGTTCTGGCCAACAGCTTTCCTGGCTTGCTCCCTCCAATACCTTTTTGTCTTTGACCCCTCTCCTACATCTGGACCACACAATACTAGGTCTCTGTTCAAGCCAGCTGGTTGATTCTCTCAGATGTTCCCTTGTTGCTAGTTCTTGTGCCAATCTCTGACCAATGCAGTTGGAGGTCATTTGAACATTGTGCTTGTACATGAAGTTTTCTGTGGTAGGTAGGAATACTTCTTGTTACCTCCCTTCAGTTAACTTTCTAACTCCCAAATATAAAGTTAAGAAAGTTAACCGATCTTTTCCACCGTGTTGAGAAACAAGCATTACAATAGAATAAATATTTTCAGAGTTACTTTCCTGCTGCTGCTCTGTTTGGTGACATCTTACTTTTGTCCTAAATCTGATCATGATTTAGCTCCCATGTTCTTCAGCACTGTTATCCCAGGGTTGACCAGGATTTTGCACCACATTGTGAGTACTATGGCTTTATACAGATAAGTTTATCATCATATACACAGCTGTGCAACAAAATGTGCCTTTTGAACACATCTTCGACAAAAAAATTTAAACAAAACCTCATTCAGCAGTTTTAAAGCCATACAAAAATTAATTATCAGCCATTAAATACTGAATAGAGTAGCCTTCTCTTACTAAGTAACTACTTTGGAACAGTGCAGTGCAGGTGGTTAATCATTTAATCTGGTTCATGCTCTTGTTTGATCATTGAGTCTGATAAAGCTTTTACTGCTTATACCTTTCTTTATTGACCTGCCACTTGCCTGTCACTCAGATGAAAAGCTAACAAGCTTGGCTTTACAGAGGAATTTATGTTAGCGTCTGGGCATAGCTGTCCCATCCTGCCAGGCCTGCTTCTGTGTAACCACTACATTTGCTGATTTAAACTTGATGGCTATCATAGAACTACAAGGAACACAAGACCCAAATTTTGTATACACTGGAAAAAACCTATCAAACATTAAAAATACTATACCATTGAGAAATGGGTAAATCTATATAACTTATAAAATATAGATTTGCTATATTTTAAAGCTGCATTTGCAAACAAGAATTTACACTGGGCTAGTTACAGAGGTAGTGTCAGAGTTCTCCTATGTACAAAACCACTGTAGCATTGTATTTTCTACAGTCATTCCAAAACTAGCTTGCAGAAAATCTCTTCTTCAAAACATAAGATGTTCCTAGGTGATGAAAACAGACAAGAAAATTCAAAATAACCTTTAAAATGTATCTTATCTTCTACCACTATTTTAAAAAAAAAGTTGTCATTCTCTTAATTCAACTAATGATAAATTCAGCTATTCAAATAAATTATAAGCTATTTCCAGCACAATCTTTCTGTTAAACGTGACTAGCACAATGGAGCCTTGCCGCTTTTTCTGAGTAGTAACTAAAAACTTACAGTACCAGAAGCAGTAGAAACAAACCTTTTAGTTATCTCCAGTTGTTAGGAATAGGTCAAAGCCTAACCATGTTTCTGTCAAGATGGTGACTGGGTAACTCTGAAAAAAGAGAGCTTGGGATGAGGGAGAAGGTACCTTGCAGCTTCTCTATTTGTGTGAGAAGCGGTGGAAGGGGAACCAGCTCAGAGTCTCTTGTTTCTGTCTCACTCCCCTTTTCCTGTTTTTTGTCAGCTCATCATCCTCAATTTTTTGTTTCTGTGGCCCTGAAGTTCCTTCAGAGCTTTCTGTTCCAAAAGCCACCGCATTCTAGACCTCTCACGTCTGCTACCCCATCCCTTTTTCATAGTTTTCTCTAAGTGTTGTCAGCCAAGAATTTACAGCTTTCCCTGTTTCTGTCCTTTCCAAAATTCCTTTTTGCCTGAGTGCTGTTTGTCCCACATAAAGCTTCCCAGTGCCTTCCAAGTTCTGAATCCCTTCTAGTCCACTTGCTCCTAGCTTGCCTGTTCCTCCCTGACCCAGGTACCATCTCATGCAAGACTTGAAGTCCTCTCAGAGCTCTTCAGCCTCACTCACCTCAAAGCCTTATCATTTGAATTCCAGGCCCCCCAGAGTCCCCATCTGAATGGTCCACCTAAGAAAGCAGTTATCCTACTTTCTCTGTGCCAAGACAAATCATAGCTTCAAACCTTTTTATACACTACTTTTCCCATCCCATATGTGTTTCTGTTAGGCAGCAGCAGTCTTGTTATCAGTTGCTGTAGCCCAGCATGCATGCCCATGCTATTCCTGAAGAAACAAAGTACTGAAATGGCTTTTAAAACAGTCCAGATATATGATACCAAAACCCAGCATCTGGGCAAGACTCTAAGAACAGGAAAGGAGGATATATCTGAAAAAATAACATTGCTAGATGTCTACAGATAACTCCTATTTTCAGAATCAAAAGCAGAGGCTCTGTCATTCTCCCTTTCCTTCAATTTAATATCACAAATCTAATTCTGTGTTACTCAAATATGTGACTCAAAAAGCTCCAAAACACGTTGAGTTGACCTTATTCTGAAGGTTAGTTAAAGCTTCCACAATGCGTTTGTATCTTCTGACACTAAAAATCAAGCCTGACTTCTCAGGTGCCTATGTGAAACGTGTTTTAGACTTTTGGTGTAGGATACAAATATGATTTCAGGTTAAACCTATGGAACATATGCAGTGGTATTAGTGATACACAGACCTCAAGTCACATTATATTGGATCTATGCAACAACTGGTGTCTGTTCTAAGCTTCAAAAACTATGCATATATCTTAGATACTGTTTGCAGACTGGAGAAAGTGATAAAAATGAGAAAATTACAAAAGTCTATTAGTAGACATAATATTTGAGTTTCTCACCAAACAGAGTTACTTACCAAAAAATTAAAATGTTACAGCATTCTCAAGTTAATGAAATTTCACTAGAAGGTAAATTTTTCCTAATTCAATGCATCCACTGATGCCAAGAAGAGAAGCACTGATGTGGAATGGAAAAGTGAGATACATAATATCCTGAGAAAATGCACCATACTGAGTAAAAGCAGGTAGATGGAGCTCTTAGATGAGTGATGATAGCAGCTTTTGGAAAACCTAGCAAAGGGAGAAGAGCAAATAATTATAAATGTACTGCTTGCATTATTAATTTTGCTGCAAAATTATGTTTGGAATGTACAGGGAGAATTGTCTTTTCTTCTGAGTCTTTGTCGGCCCTGTCCTTCAGTCTTTACCCCATGAGTATATCTTCTTAGTCTCTCAACTTCTTCAGTCTTTTTGTCTGTGAGCTATCTAATCCTCTCATCTGCTTTGGCTGGGGGAGAAACTCCATACCCTTCACAGGCAAGTGCGGACTGACTGTGCCCACAGTGTTCCCTCGCCACAAAGTGAGAATGGGAAAGCTTCCAAAGAGCCTCTGTGCCACTCAGCTGCTGTTGCAATACAAGTAACTTTTACAAAGTTGTTTGGCTTGACTAGAGGAAGGATTCCCCTTTCCTTCCCAGTGAAGATGAAGCTTCATTATTCAGGCCAGTCTCAGAGGAAAAATTTTCTCCCAAGGCCCAAGCACTTGTGCTGGCTGCGTTTCTTTTTAGTATAGACCTGCGAAATTCTGTCACTTTGGAATCTGAGCAGCTGTTAGAGACTGACTTTATTGGCCTTATATTTAAGAAATAAAGTTCAGCAAAGGAACATCTATGTTAAAGTTCACTATTACGCCCTGTTATGCCAAGGCAAAAATAGTTTAAAATGTACTATGCTTGTAACTAAATTAATTTCTCCCTATCTCGACTTAAAAAATTCAAGTTCTGTCTTTTTCTGTGCCTGTCTTGTTGCTAAATTCATACCACCTGAATTTTCAGAGAGCCGCAATTGTACTTTGTTAGTGCACACCCTCACCTGTACTTCCCAATGTGAAGATATACATACCTGTGTTTCTTGTGTTAATGACAGCTTTAAGGTGAGAGGGAACAGGATGATCTGGCACCTTGTCTAGTCTGTCTGGTATAGTCTGAGCATGCTGGAAAGGAGAAATGGTGCTCATCAGCCAGACAGCAACATTATTTTCCAAGAGATGAAAAATAAATTCTTTCTCTATTGATCCCAAACAATCTGACAAGTTAAAAAAATTATATGCTTATTATTAAAATAATTACAACTACAGACCTGATTACCTGCCTTGGAATTATATACCCTACCACCCCATACAGTAAGCTTACCATAGCCTGCAGCAGCAGCAATAACCCACCTATTGGACAGTGAGAAGAAAATCATGTTTAGTTTCCCTGTACTTCTCATGTGGCTTTAACTGTAATAGGTGAAATCTCCCTGATCTTATCTGGTGACTTTAATATACAGTATTTAGTTTAATCTGTATGTTGTAACATTTGTTTTAATGCTTGGTACACATATCAACTAATAAGCCCTCACGGGTTCATATGGAATTATGGAAGCATTGCCAACCTGTATTAAAGATATGAAAAGAGAAGTAGAAAAATTAAATAAATTGCCCAGTATTACATAATATGCCAGTAAGAGGGCCAAAATTATAGCTCAACATGCTGTACTCTTTGCTCCAAGCAATGCTACCTTGGGACCACTACTTTAAAGTAGTTCTAAAATAACCATAAATTTGTATGGGAAGGAAATCACCACTAACAAAGGGAATCTGAGCCTTCCTGTAGTCAGTGGAGTTTTATCTGCATAAGCCAATAAATAGAAATGGAAATGAGATGATGCTGAAGTATCTCCCCAGGCTGTTCACTTGCTGATACATGATTGTTTCTGCTGGTACATTGTCAGTACTTGGAAAGTTTCAGATTTAAGCCTTTTATTATACTAATTAATTCCACATATTTTTTGGTGCTTATATACTTGAAATTTAAACAAGACTATGTCTTTCCCCTCTTTTTTTAGCCAGCAGATGTGTATGTATATATGAAGTACTTGCAGCTTTGAATGGCTCTGATTTTCTATTTTCGATAAAAAGTATTGTTGTGGTTTAACCCCAGCTGGCAGCTAAGCACCACGGAGCTGCTCGCTCACTTCCCTCTCACCCAGTGGGATGGGGAAGAGAACTGAAAAAAACCCAAACTCATGGGTTGAGATAAGAACAGTTTAAGACGACAGAAAGGAAGAAAATAATAATAATGGTGATGATGATAATAATAATAATAATTTGACAGTATTAATAATAATAAAAGAATTTGAATGTACAAAACAAGTGTTGCACAATGCAATTGCTCACCACTCGCTGACCAATGCCCAGTTAGTTCCTGAGCACCAATCCCCCCAGGCCAAATCCCCCCAGTTTATATACTGGGCATGTCATCACATGGTATGGAATATGCATTTGGCCAGTTTGGGTCAGTTGTTCTGGCTGTCTCCCCTCCCAGCAACTTGTGCCCCTCCAGCCTTCTTGCTGGCTGGGCATGAGAAGCTGAAAAATCCTTGACTTTTTATAAACACTACTTAGCAACAACTGAAAACATCAGTGTTATCAATGTTCTCATACTGAATCCAAAACATAACACTATACCAGCTACTAGAAAGAAAATTGACTCTATCCCAGCCAAAACCAGGACAAGTGTAAAGCAGTAAAAAGTCAGTAGAAGTTGAGAAAAGCCACCACACAGCCCAGCTGGGCCAGTCCAGACCAGACATGGATGAAGTCAGGTCTATTACCTATCATCAGGTCCACAGTGTCACCTTTTTTTCAGATTCCCATAGTGTAGGAAGACCTCTGCTATCCTGTTACTCCTGTCCACATCTTGATAAGTGTGCACCTTCCCTTCACAGATGAGGAATGGCTTGTGGGGAAGCTTTCCCACTCTCTGCATGAAAAGGTCAATTATGGAGAGAATTCCATTGCTTGCCCATTTCTTTACCATTGCTCTTAACCTCTTCCACCTCAAGAAGTAGATCAGATCTTCCCAGAAATATGGGGAAAACCATCTTCAGAAAGACACACAGCACTTCTATTCCTCCAGCAATTGTCAAAAGCCACGTGCATAGCAGTGCTTGAGGGGAGAAATAATAGCTTAGCTATTTCAGAGATATAAAATACAGTACATTAATATAATTAATAATAAGTTTTAAGGCAGAGACTGGAAGTTAATAAGCTAATTTCAATTCCACCAATTAATTTGAGAATTTTTTAAGATACCATATTGGAGTTTACTAGAATACAAAGGCCCAGGAACAACATAAAAAAGAAAAGGGAGTAAAGAGTAAGAAACATTGTGCAGTTTATAAGGATAGAGGAGTTTATTCAGAGTAAAGAATGTGGCCAGGGTGACAGTAGAACGGAAAAGGCATAGATAATTAAATACAAGATGGAAATGTAGAAATTTAAGAAGTATCTGAAGAACAAATAAAAAAAGGTATAAACTGAGGAAACAATTTAACACTTCTTTTTTTTTTTTGACTTGGAGTCAAAATTTTGTCTGGATTGTTTATTGTACCATGGCAAATCCTAAAAAAATGGAAACAAACAGTTAAATCATACAGTATTGTATGTATATTGTGAAAGTATGTTAAGTATCATGCATCTGTAAGATGCACCAAATATGTTCTTCTTTGCTGCCTGAGTTGTTTTTTTGGTCCAATAGAATTTGAGACCATCATCTAATCCTCCACAGGTTTGAACAGTCTGATGAACATACACTAATTTCAGGCAATGTACTATGAACCTTCTGCATCTTCTGAAATAGCCAGTTTTCACCTTAGGATTTTCTGGCATTTGCAATAAACGGTGATTAATAACTTTGCATTATTTATATTATTTTCATTATTTACAATAGTACCTGAAGTCTCAAACAAAATCATCACAAGCCCATACTAAGATTTGGAAAAAACCCTTTACAGCATAGCAGTTACTAACTTTGTTGATGTACTTCAGGCAACCATGAATTGCTGTTTTTTGGAATGGTTTTAGAGAAGGACTTGTGAAGATCATGCAAGATACCTGCAACTTGATATGTGTAACATTGTGTCCTTTTTAAAGTTTCAGCTATGATTACTACAAATATTTGAAAACTCTTATGTGACAGTCTAGGATTCAGGAACACTTCAGCAGTACGGGCTTTTCTAAATGATGTGGGCTCCACTCTGTAGTTTAGAAATATTTTACTGACAAGCTGTACTTTTAGTATGTTCATCAAGCTTGTTTACATTTTTCACAATATTCAGTGAATATACAAAATCGTGGATTTGTTGCAGCAAGCAGGATCTTGTATGTACCATAAAGCATATGTAATGTTGTATGGGTAAAAGAGCAGCTTAAAAATGAAAGCATTGTGGCATTAATTGCATACAAACATATAAACCAACTTAAAGTGTATAAAGCATGGCATTTTAAACTTCTAAACAAAATTTTTAAACCCATCACTTTCTGAACTAATTTGTAAAGTGACATTCTTAGTTATCCTGAAGACTGCCAATTATTCTTCAATATTATGTCACATATCAGACCAACTTTTTTTTCTTTTATATATTAAAAAAATTGAAGTAGCTACAAGTTTACTTTTCCAGTAGATATGCCGTTAAAACACCCTGTGTTACAGTTCATATGGCTCCCTCATTGACTTTTTGGCTTTCTCAGAATTCTGTTATTTACTGGCCAAGAGCACTAACAGAAGACCTCATGACTTTCATGACTATTAAGTTCTCCTTGACTATGACTTGGAAACGTTTACACATTATTCTTTGCCACATGTACAAGAACGCAAGATTCACTATAACTCCAGACAGTAAATTTAGCTCAGGGGAAAGTCTAAATAGCAGAGTTTATAAACTGAACCAATAAACACATAGACATAATCTTAAGAGAAAATAAATAAAAAGGATGATGACATAAGACTAGGCTCAGCCCTAGTTTTCTTTTAGGCAAGATCAGAAGTAAACTGAATAAATAATAGGCTGGCTATAGCATTCTTATATTTCTTCTATTGCCAAGTTTGGTCATGGTGTATAAGTGAGAAGTTGTAGTAGAATAAAACAGTAAAAAGAATAAAGCAGGCTGCATGAAACAATTTTGGTCTTCAGAGTTGTTTCAGGATTAATTAATTTTCACACTTGAATGTGCATGGAAAGGCCACCAATCCCTTGTTTTAGAATTGTTTGAGCAAATTACTGTTTATGGGGTGGAAAAATTAAATACAAGTTAAACAAAGGAATGAAAGGGAAAATGTAGAATATATAGATGGAGAAGAAAAAGAGTGAATATTAGGAGATAATAGCTATTAAGAAAGAGTATGCACCTCTCTGAGTGATACTACAGTCATACATTTAGCTGCAGTCCAGAAGCCATGCTCCTATGACCTGTCCTACACCTGGAATGACAAGCCTGATACCTGCTTTTGGCTGCAGTATCCTGGTGGTACCACCTAGCTTGCTTTTGATTACTGGACTTTAGGATTCTCCAAAACATTCACGAAAGGTACATGCACAGGAATTTAATACACACTCCAAACAAAGGAGCTGCTCAAGGCAGAGAAATATTTTCTTAAATCTGGACAAACTGAAGGCACTTTGAAAAAAATAATTATTCATATGCTGTGATGAATAACTTATGATTTAGCTGTAAAAGCAAAGAACTCGGTTGTTCCCGATCTTATCAAATGCATGCTTAATTTGCAGTCTAAGCAAAACCTTTGTATTTTTCTCACAATGTCATCTACTGTTGAGATTTGGCAAGATTTGGTTTGGTTTGGGTTTGGTTTTTTTTTTTGTGAAGGCTCTCTGTCAATATAAGAGATAAGTGCTTGAAATCTGTGTTATCTCTCTGTTGCGTTCTTTTCACAAAGTTTCACACAGTGGAATTTTGCTGCATGTGTATCCAGATTTGTATCTCTGCATGATCAGAAATAAACTTAGTTATTCCAATGAGTCAGTATGCTCTGGGATATTTTCCCTCAAGTCTTGGAAAGGTCATTTGAGCAATTAGATTGAAATATCTGAGTAATTCCTTCAGCCTTGTTTTGAATAATGGGCAATCAGGTATTTTCAGTCCTTAGTCTTCATTTGTTTATCTGATGAGTCATTCTATGCCAAAAAATATTGCTGTAATGAAAACTGACTCCTAGCTCTTCTCAGTCTGAATTCCCTTTTTCTTTGCCTGGCTCTGGTCTGGGGTTATTCTCTTAGAAAAAAGGAAAATAAACAACAGAGCTGCCACATCAGACACAGAGCTACTACACGCCTACAGCTTCACAGGCACATGCAGATTAGTTCTGGGAGGCAGGGGATGTACTGGAGAGAGGAAGAACACAGGAAGCATTCAATCAGTTAAGGAGCACGTAAGACTATCCAGAAATGTTCTCCAGTCCCAGGGGAATGTAAACAGCCCTGTGTTTTGGCCCTGATGTCAAGTTCGTGACCTGTTCTCTGAGGTATCTAAGCTATCTCTGAATTACCTGACATACATAGCCTTTATGTAATTGCCCTTACAGTTCATATTACAATGACCCTAGAAGTGTGCACAAGACTAAGTATCTCTCATACAAACTTTAAATAGTGATCCATCTAGTTCTCCAAATTTCTGCTGTGGAAAAAATATATTTTCAAGATACAAACAGACTTTTAATAGCCTTAGTGTTTTGAACATTTGCTACATAGCCTCTGCCTTGAAATTTTGAAATACAGAATAGAAATTGTATTAATGAAAATTGGTCACCAATCTCACTGGTTTTGGTTTGTTGGGAGTTTTTTTGTGCTATAGGGTCAGAAAGTGGGGAAACGTGGAGTTTTGTTTACTTACTCTTTCTGCTTTGTTCCTCTGTTTCTTTTCTGCTTTTCCACTGCAATCACAAGGATTGAAAACATTTCCTTTTAATGAAAACTGAGATTCTTAAATATCTCTGGGTATTTAGAGCTTGAGCTTGAAGGAAAACACAAAAGACTGAGAAAGCAGTCAAAATTATTAAAATGCACAATTACCTATTTTTCAGTGTTTAGGCAACCACATGAACAGTGACAAATGGGAAACGTTTCCAAATACAGTGACCCCAAACATTTACTAAGAATTCAAGTGAATATTCCGTTTTCTGAGTAATCTGCTGGCTTTTTCAGTAAAATACTGTGCTAACTTCGCTAAAAGTAATTGAATCAATAGACAGCAGAAGTTCAGTTTTAAAGCTTACTGTACTATTTAATTAATAAGA
Organism: Haliaeetus albicilla; assembly: GCF_947461875.1. Taxonomy (NCBI): domain Eukaryota; kingdom Metazoa; phylum Chordata; class Aves; order Accipitriformes; family Accipitridae; genus Haliaeetus; species Haliaeetus albicilla. The sequence continues at coordinate 38,740,530 of NC_091516.1, forward strand.
ATAGACTAAGTTTATCTGATTGATGCAGAGAGAAGACAACTTCAGAAAAGTGTAATGCAAGGAGTTAAAGGAATGAGTCTAACCTGACTTCGGATACATACAGGGGACATTGTTTTGTGTAACTATATATATATATAATATATATATATTTCTATAAAAGAATTTCAAATGTTATAACTTAGCTAGGTTTATAACCAGTACTTTTTTCCCAGCATCTGAATGATAAGTAAACAAATATTTTCTTACCAACTTTTTGATTTTGTATTTTGATGAGTGTCCTGCATTCAGTTAGATCCTTTCTGCCTCTGTGTGTCTCTCATAGGAAGGTTGCATGGGTAAACTGAATATGTTAATTTTATCCAAGCAGATGTTCTCTTTAAACTCCACACCCATAGTATTTCAATGGTGACAGCATGCCTAGACAGACAGACTCCTGTTTCCTCGATGTCCCAAGTCTCCTGCTCCATAGTTTCTCAGCTTTGCAGCTATTTAAAGCATGTGAGTGAAAGAGAATCAGACATTGTATGTTGAAACACAGTGTGTTTCCTGACTGTATTGAGAGTTAATTGTTAAAAGAGAAAGAAGTCAGTTATGCTCTGCTAGTTTATAGGCTCAAAAGGACCATAAGCAGCAACACATAGAGTTATACAAAATGAAAGCAGTAATCTCTTAAAATTACTGTTTCGGTGTAATAGCCATGACATGTTATTCTATCTAAGAATGCAAGCAGATATTTTGTTGTTGGTGATACCTTTGCAGCACCCTCACCCAGCAGTTTGCAGCTCAGAGACTTCCTGAGCATGTCTTTATGTTCACTAGCTCTCCAGTGTGCTTTTCTTTCTGGGCCTGGGATTCCATGGGTTTGAACATTTGAAAAGCTTAGTATGCACAAAACTGAGCAGTGAGAAGTTCTGTTGCTTAATGGCAGGAGAACCACCTCCTGTTTGCTTTAAGTCACCCACCTGCTGTTCACATTTCATGCCACTTTTCCTTTCACGACACTGTCACCCGAAAATGTACAGAGCCATTGCAAGTTGCTTTTATTCAGGCAGTGTGTATCTCTTGCTTTGATGCGGGTCACTGTATCTGCCACTCAGAAATTACGGAGGTTCCCCACTGAACAACCGCTGCAGAAGGTTCATCCAGTTGCCAAGCCACATCTTTGGTCCGTTTATTCTTTTTTTCAGATCTCTTCTCTTTCATTGCAAATGCAGCTACCTCTAGGTGAAATTTAATCAGAAGAGGGCAGTACTTCACTGATTTTGACAAGGAGTTTCCCAACCTGGAGTACTCTTTAAGAGGGAGGGGGTGCAGCTTGTGGGGCCCTCAGAACATCCTCTGAGGAGGGTTTGCTTTTCAGCTCTGCCCACTGCTTAGCTTCCAGAGCACGATATAAGCAGTTTTACCTGCAATGAACACATTTTTCCTTAACCTAATTAAAAAACGTAACTTCAACCACAACACCTCCAGTTCAGAAAGATAATATCCTGGAGGATTTTTGCTAGATCCTGGGGGAATTTTACAAGAGCACTTGCTACATGCAGTTAAAATTGCCTCAAGTGGCTTAACTTTATGCAATCACGTAGAAATACATCTCAGTTATAAACCTTCCATTTTTAGAGCTGTGAAGTGTCTCACCTGATGGCTGATGATCTACTGGGTTTTTGCAAGTCAAGGAGCTTCACTTCACCAAAGGTAGATATGGGGGAATGCAGAATATTGTAAGAACCCTGCAACAGTCCCTTCCAATATGCTTATGGTTAGAATTAGTCTGAGTGGGAAAATGGCGTTTGACCCTGGACCCTGACGTAATGCATGTACGTTGTGGGCACAGATCTCTGAAAGTACCTGCACAGCCCTGTGTCTGTTTGGAGCCACGCTGGTTCGAAGGGTCGATTAGTGACATACATAGGTCTGGTTGCAGGGAAAAAGGCACAGTTTTCCCTTGGGGTGTTAGGGTGAAGTGGGGGGACTTTTTTCATGTTGTTTTGTCATTGTCATTGCTGTTTGTATATCAGACTACATACCAGGAATTTACTTGTCCCTGCAAGCAGCGTATTCGCTTGGATGGATATTTTTGCTAAGCTTTTAAGTTTTGTCAGTGTAGTTTTCAGGTATGAACGGGAAACATGCATACCCACAATGGATCTGTATTCATGATATCAAAGCTGATGTGAACACTGATGCAGAGATGTAAGATGACTGCAGGAAGCAGTTGATCACAGTGCTGATCTGTAGCAGGGAAGGGTCTCCTGGGAGTCATTCTGATTCTGACAGAAAAAGAAAAATCACGCAGGAAATTTCTTAGGAGTGCATGAAGTAAGGCATTTCTGTGGTATTTCTTTCCAGATTCTGGATGGTACTTCTCCCTTTTTAAAGTTGCAGAGCCTGTGGGAAGGACGAGCAAGAGAAGTTCCATATTCCGTATGTCTTTCTTTTATCTTTATCTTTTTAATAGCTCCAGTTGAGAAAAATGCTGCACTATTTAAAGTGAAAATGTTTACAGAGTTTGGGGATTTATGGAGTTCTGAAGGCATCCCAATTAACATTGAGGTGCATAACCTTGGTGCTAAAAAAAATGAATGTATTATATGGTATATTTTCATGTGCCTATATTTACATGTACCTCAATATGTGTTCGATGGCATGCATGCCGGACCGTTATCAAAAGGAATCCACAGGAAAATGGGTAGTCACCTATTCCTGAAAGTCACATTGCAAATTAGGTCTGACAAACTGAGAGCAGAATGCTAACTAATGTTGTTAGAGTATAGACCCACTGAGCATGAATCTAGGTCAAATGCTTCTTGCATGGGGTTCACACTTGTGATTGGAATATATAACAACACATGAATGCTGAGAAATAAACACCAGCCAGAATCCATGCCAGGCATAGCCTGGGACATTTCGAATAGACCACAGGGCCTAGCCATATGGTCCAACGTCTTAGAATGAGACCGTTTACAAAATTGCCTGAGAGAGAGTACTCCAGGTACCTATGACAGTATCGTGCCAGTTGGCAAAAAGCACCGTTGTGTTCTAAGACCCACAGTCCATCTAGAGTACAGAAAAAGCAGGACATCACTATCTGATGTAATTTAACATGTCAGCAGAAATACAGAAGGGATTAGACTTAAGTGATGTATGCAGTCATAAACGTACCATTTATTTTGAATCCAGGCCTTTGCATCCCTAATGGAACCACTGAGTACAATTTCTTTTTGGATGGGAGGAAGTATATGATAAACTTTTTTTCCAGAAGTAGCTTCTCAATAATATACACCAGGAAAATAAACATCATCTATATTGAAAGCATTCTTATCAGCTCACAGAACTGGCCATGACATGTTGCTCTATCTAAGAATGCAAGCAAAGATGTGTGATTTTGTTGGTGGTGGTGTTGTCCCCTTGTGAATAACTTATTTTAAAGGTGGAGGGTTTTTTATCCTTGAAGGCAAGGACAACACTGGGAGGTAGTCACAAAGTGAGGTCAAGAAGACTGAACGGTTTTGGCTGAAATAAAAATTCCAAGATCAGCAGAAGAGAGAGAAATTTTTTCTCCTAGAGCATAATGGTTATGGGTCTGTCCTAGCAGTCCTGGATTTCAGTCCATTTACTTAGTAGCAGAAGCTGCACCTGTGTCATACCTCCTGGTATGTGTCCTGAGGATGGCTACTAAGTGTAAGCAGCACAGAACTGTACTACTTTCCCTCTTTGTTTACTTTGTATAAGCAAAATGAAATTATTAGAATAGATTCTTTACACAACTCAAATACTCCCACAGCACTGCAGAGAGCTTGAGGTTGAAAGGGACCTCCGGATGCCATCTTGTCAAGGCCACCTGCTCCAGCAGAGGCAGCTTGAGCCGCTAAGCCAGGACCATGTCCAGACTGCTCTTCGTTATCCCTGCTCCTGTCACTGGGCACCACCGGAGAGAGCCTGGCTCCACCTTCTTTGCAGCCTCCCTTCAGGCCTTTTTATACATTGATCAGATCCCCTCTGAGCCTTCTCTTCACCAGGCTGAACAGTCCCAGCTGGCTCAGCCTTTCCTCAGAGGAGAGACGCTTCAGTGCCTTAATCATCTTCACGGCCCTTTGCGGGACTCTCTCCAGCACGTGCACCTCTCTCTTGCACTGGGGAGCCCAGCAGTGGATGCAGCGCTCCAGGTGTGGCATCATCAGGGCCAAGTAGAGAGGAAAGACCACCTTCCTCGACCTCTTGGCAAAACGCCTCCTAATGCAGCCCAGGACTCCCTTAGTGTTCCTTGTGGCAAGGGCACATCATTGGCTCATGGTCAACTTGGTGCCTACCAGGACCTCCAGGGCTTTCTCTGCAAAGCTGCCTTCCAGCTGGGCAGCGCGCCGCACGTGCTGGTGCCTGGTGTTGTCCCTCCAAGGGGCAGGACTTTGCGCTTCCCCTTGTTGAGCTTGTCAGGGCTCCTGCCTTGGCAGGGTACGACCCTAGGCTGATGCAGAGAGCAGCACCGAGTCGTGAGTCTGTGTGGGAGGAGGGATTTGGGTGCCGCTGTAGCGAGGCTGCAGCTGGCAGTGCAGGCTGGTGGGAGAGCAGAGCCCCGGGACGTGGGGGCAGAGGGTGAGGTGAGGAGGAGGACCAGCCCGGGGTGATGAGAAGTGGGGCACGGGCTGGTCCTGGAGAGCCCCCGGCTGGAAACATCTGCCCTGGGAGCAGTCTAGACCTGCTGAAGGTTGACTTCAGGCAGACTGAAGGCAATTTATTTTCTTTCACAGGTTGAGACTGCTGAGAGCCTTTCTGGTTGATTTGCAGGCCAGCACGTACCCCCGCTGCTGGCCCGGCCCTGGTGTTGGCAGCTCCTGGGCACTAGGTCTAGTTTTGCTGGTGGGGTGGCCTCTTGCGGGGGCTGGGAAGAGTCTCGGGAGCTGCTGGCCCTCCTCTTTGGGGGTCGCCGTGCCTCCCCAGGTGAGCGGTCCCTGTCGTGGCTGGGACTGGAGGGACTCGCCACAGCCTCCCCCGGATCCTGGCGTGGCTCTTCCTGCTCCCCGTGGGTGGGAATGGGGACATCGGGGGGGCTGCTGGGACCCCCACGAAGAGCAGCGGTGGACATGCTGGGGCGCTCCTCTTCGTCGGCTCCAGGTGGGCTGCCGGCGGGGGCTGGGCCAGGGGCAGGAGATCCCCTTTGGGAGGCAGCAGGACGACAGGCAGCCATGGGCCTGCCCTCCCGCTCCTCAACAGCGTGGCCAGCCTCGAGGCCCAGCAGACCGTGAGCCTCCCTGCTGCAGCGCTGCACGGCGACATCGATAAGCTGTTGAACGAATGTCACCGCATGATGCTGGAGGCTGACCTGCAGCAGCCGGACCAGGACCTCTTCATCCAGCCCAAAAAGGCCCAGCACAGACAGGATGAGGTCCTCCAACACGACAGCCGTCGAGGGCTCCTCCGCAAAGATCAGCTCCAGCTGCTGTTGCAGCCAGGGCAGAAAGCGTCGGAGCAGAGTTGGGTGGTCGTCGAAAAGGGACGCCCAGGTGTCTGGCTGGAAGCCACCCACTGGAGCCCTGGGGACTGACTCCACCGCCAGTGCCTGGGGTGTTACAGGGCAAGGGGGACTGCAGGGAGCTGGGTGCCTGGGTGGTCCTCCTGCCTGACGGGTGCCAACCGACACTGATGCCAGCCCAGCTGGTGTGATGACGACCTCTTCAAAGTCGTCATCTGCCCGCACCGAGTGCACAAGGGATTGCACTCTCCTCTTGCAGAGGGGGCACTCGGGCTTGCTCTCAGCCCACCGCAGGATGCACTGGTAACAAAACTGGTGGAGGCATGGCATCACATAGGCAGCATCGTCCCAGCTGCCCAGGCAGATGGGACAGCGGGTGTCCGGCTCTGTGGCCATGCTCTCCACCTGCTGCGGTGGGCTGGAGGGAGCTGGGGATGACGAACTGCTCCCTCCATTTGGCGCTGCAGCAGCCAGTGTCATGCTAGAAAAGGAAGAGAGGGCAGGGTCACTAGCTGGCCCAGGGAGGGGTGGAAGAAATGCCCTGGTCCCTTAAGAAGAAAATGCTCCCAGCTCCTCAGGCTGAGGTGTCCCTAGCCAGCTCACCTCTGCTGCTGAGAGCGTGCCTCCTGGGTGCCCCGGCTGCCTGGAGCTGGCAGGGCCGGGGAAAATCCTCCAATGGCTCCGGGGTCAGGCACAAGGAGCTGCCAGGAACAACTCCCCAGTCAGGACACCAGCACCGAGACCTCACTCAATGCTCCAGCCTCATGAACTGCTCGACTGGAGTGTGGGCACAAGCCAGCTGGGTGGGACTCAGCACCCAGCTATAAGCAGCGAGGGTCGGCTGGTCACATTCCATCACTAGGTGACATCACAGCCCATCGCTCGGTGTCGTCGGAACCCAGTGTCCCATTGGGGACGTCAGTGTCCATCGCCTGGGGACATCACGATGGGCCATCCTCACCCACGGCGCTCGCCCCAGCAGCGCTGCGGCCCCAGCACAGGCATCCAGGGTTGCCGCAGCACCACTGCCTGCTCCATCCTCCCAACTCTTGCTTTGTGCTCGGCATCGGTGTCTCACGCCAGTCACCGAGGCCTCAGCCACGTCTTCCCAGGGCCCCGTCAGGTCGCTCTGGCCAGGGCAGACGTCTCCAGGCACGTACAGCAAGAGGGTGCACTGGATAACACCTCGTGCCTCCCCGGGAGGCTGCAGGACAAAGTCCCACAGGCTCTGCCCACACCCCAGCACTGCTGGCCAGCCCTCCGCGCTCCCCTGCTTCCTCCCACGGCGGGGCCACAGGCAGCACTTGGCTCGCTCTCACGGGTTTTCTCTTCTCTTTCTCCCCTAGCCAGAAGGCACAAGGGTGATCTGCCTCTGCTTAGCACCCATCAGCCCTCATCCGCGCACTATGTCCTCTTTGGCAGGAGGGAGGCTGACAAACCAGAGGGGCTCAGGGCAGGCAAGGAGGGTCTGTGGGGCTGGGGCTGGCTCAGCGTGGAGCAGAGGAGGCATCAGGGCACCTCACAGCACATGCCAGTGCCCACGGGGAAGGCATCAAGGGGATGGGGGCAGGCTCTTCCCAGCCCTCCCTGGTGGGAGGGTGAGAGACAGTGGCATCTCCTGGAACTCAAGAGGTTTGGGCTGGAGATACGGAATCAAAACCAAAATCCCCATGAGGATCATGAAGCCCTGGAGTGGCATGCCCAGAGAGGTTGTGGGATTCCTGAGCCTGGAGGTCAGCCTGCAAGACCTGAGTGGCCACAACCCGGAGTATCCAGGTCTATATTCATTGTTGACCCTTCCCAGAGCCAGTGGTGGGACAAAAGACCTCCTCAGTCCTCTTCCAGTAGGAGCGGTTCTGTGGTTCAGTGATTGGTATGGCCAAGTAGGAAGGGGAACATCTGAGCACAAAAGCCTCAGGACTGGCAGAAAAAGGGCTGTGAGAATGGCACGTGTTCATAGAATCATAGAATCATTTAGGTTGGAAAAGACCTTCAGGATCATCGAATCCAACCATCAACTATGGCCACTAAACCATGTCCTGAAGTGCCTTGCCTACACGCTATTTGAATACCTTCAGAGATGGTGACTCAACCACTTCCCTGGGCAGCCTGTTCCAATACCTGACAACCCTTTCAGTAAAGAAATTTCTTCTGATATCCAACCTAAACCTCCCCTGTTAAAGGCACTCACACTGGCACTTCATCAAGATCACATCTACATGCAGCTTCTCAGAACACCCAAGCAGAGACAATCCAGGAGAAGTGAAGAGCCCTCCAAAGTTTCTGTCTCTTATTCTCTATCTCACCTCAGGTAATTCTGTCCAGTCTAGGTGGAAATACACATTTAGCTGCTTGCAGTTAGGTGGATATGACAGCATGCATGTGAATGAGTGGAATAAATTTTGTTTTGAAATACAAATCTCCCTCCCCGCCTTGCTTTCAAGTTTGTAACTTTACTGAGATTTGTTGATACAGTTTGCAATAGAGGTTTTGGGCTGGAATGCCCAGAATGGCCTGGGAGACCCTCACAAACTCTGCCTAGAGACCAGCAGTGCAACATGATCTAAACAATCAAAGGATAAGATTACTTATCGTATTGCATGGCCCTTCTTCTTGCTCACGTAGGATGTGGGGGGTGGGGAGGGCAGATTGCTATTCAGGGGTTATAATCATTCCATTTATATATGAGTACAGTGTGCTACAAGGAGTCTGAAAGAAGAGTGTGACCCCTAACTCTGTGTCCCCAGGTTCTTTATTTTTGTCAGACATTTCAATATAAGTTGCCTCATGTCATCAGCAAGCATATAGAAAAAACTCTTGAATGCATTACATTACCAAAAGCCATTCTCTGATTTCATCACATATTTATACCTTGTTGTGCAACATGGCCATAAAGCAACCAACAAAGACAAGAAAAACAAGCAAGCTACGAAAGGAGATGCCAAAGAAGTACTACATAATTTGAATGACCCTTCTTTTTCCACACCCCAGCACCCAGTAATCTAAGCAAAAAATCCCCTACAAGTAATGCATTCTTGCCAAAATCAAAGGAATGCCTTAGACTGCATGAAAGAAGAGCAGCTCAGAAATGTGATACACAGAAGGGAAGATCTGAGGTCACAGTGGCTTTGGTGGCCCTGTGAGCTGAGAGGAAAAGGTACTCAAGCCTCCTTTTTTTCTTTTGTCCTCCTTAATTCACTAAAACTCCCCTGAAGTAGCGTTGTCACTGGGACTGGGTTTACAATTTGTTCCCAGAGGAGTTAGGAACTCCTTTCCCATTTCCCATTCCTCCTTAATCCTTCAATTCCTTGGAAGTACACTCTGCAAGGTGTGGGCTTCCATGTTAGATCATGGCTGCTTGGGCGTGCCTTGTGGCAGCTTTTCTGAAACCAAAGAGGAACGGTGTTAAAAACCAATACTTGGTCTCTTGGCATTTCATCTGATGCCACGTTGAGAACAGAACTGCATTCTCATTTTGCCTTTATCCTTCCCCAAGGACAGACAGTTTTGCACAGCACAGGGCAAACATACAAAAGAAAACCCAGCAGAAATGTAGAAGACAAATTTATTCTTGATCTTGATACTTCTGATTACGTATATTGAATGGATAGGCAAGCCAAGCAGCATTTTGTCATACAACTAAGGAGAAGATGTGGGGGACTTCCACTTGAAGTCAGCTGCTCTCATTCAATTCAGAGCCCATTCAGATTCAAGTCAGTGCACACAGAGCTAGACAGTATGTTTCCCCCAGAATGTGCTCTACTGTTAGTATTAAACTGTTTAATGACAGAATTTTCTTTTCTGTTGAGCCACTTTGTGGCATTGGTTATCGTCTTTACCAAAAGTGCCTCTGAATACTTATAATCCCAAATACATTACTACGTGAACAGGTTGTTCATGAGAAGAAATTTATCTCTGCAAGATGTATGTAAAATTGTATGACATTCATCTCCATGCTATGTAAAATAAGCCCTCAGAAAAGCTTTAAAAAGGAAAGTAGGAAGAAAGAGGAACTGAATACAGAGTGGAAAGGAGAACATAAAAATGTGAAAATAAAATTAAATGTGAATTAAAATGCAAAAGGAAAGTTGTTAGCACTATCCACAATCTGTTGGTAGGTCTCATTGACCCCAGATTTCACTGCAGCAAGGACTTCAAAATAGGGTGAGATAATTTTATGAGGAACACACAATGACCAGAGGTTTGAAAAAGCCCCTTAAGCACCCCCACACCTCCAAGTGCCTTTTGGTAGGCTAATACATCCTCTTGCTGTAAAGTCTATGCCACTTTCCACCATGGGCAAGGAAAAGACTTCTCTTTCACAGCTGTTGAAGATTTTGGGGCGGGAGGGAAGAGAGAGGGAACTCCACCTTGCCCTGAGGCAGAGCTCATTGGCCTCTGTTAGAAACAGGTTTCTGGAAAAGGCATGTTGTGGGTCTGATCCGGCAGGACAGTCTTCCCCATGCAAGCTCGCACCGCAGCCATCTCCCAGGTACTCTGGAGGCAGATTCCACTAGGGGACACTGTGGTATTACATATTTCTTCAAAGGTGTAAAGGCCTTTGCCTGTGTTCTCCATATTATCAAGTTTCAAAGTTATTAGTTCTTCTTCACATATTTCAGCACAGTCCTGTTTTAACTGATGCCACTACTTCTGTTGAATTTAACAAGAAAGCTGGGCTGGCTTGACCAAGAAAGCTTCAGCATGGCTGCCTCATGATAGCGTAATTGTTCCCAACTTTAATCCTTCGAATTGTGTGATTTTTCCTACAGAAAAACAGCTGAGTTTGGTAATTATGCTTCTAATTGTAGCATCATTATTTTAATAAAATAAACTTTAGCAAAGAAAACCAAACCAAACCAAAACAGCTTAAATCCAGCAGAGTGCTTTAAAAGTGCTCTTTTCCCCACGAGAACTTGCATTTTCACATATTTAGTACTAATAACATAAAAGTAAGGTGTTGCCTATGTTTTAGCTACTGCCTTCATGGCAGTAATGTTACAACAGAGAGATAGCTGCATCTCGATTAGACTGACACTAGAATGTCTGTATTGGAAAGTCAATACACTCCTCTCCTCCATGCGGATGAGCTCACACCAAGTGCACAGTTATGCCTTTGGAAGAGGCCACTTTTCAGAAGGACTGTGAATCCAGCAACTATGACAGAATATGCTTCTGATGAAAAGCATAAAGCTTTACAGAAAGTTAAGTATCTACCTGGAAGGTAAGGGGGACTGGCAAGGGGCAACATCACAACGTGCCACATCCACAGTTTCTCCTGTGTGAACTTGGGAAGCTGGTTGGATGTGCTTAGCGGAGGCACACAGGAAGTGAGTATCTCCCTATGCTTTCAGTCCTTGATTTTGTAGAGCTTGAATGGCATCTCTTTGGATTGGGAAGGAAAACCTAAAAATCTCATACTTGGTGTACTCATTCCTGAGAGAAAACAAAAGTAAAATGTCCATTGCTTTTCTGGAAACTTTGATCAAAAGCGCCCTCTGATAATCGCCTGCATTACCAAATTAAATTTAAAAATAATGTGACAAGAACATTATTTTCCATGTTTCATACCCTGTTGTTATTTATTCAAAAAGGAGAAACTGAAAGATGCTACCTCCCCAGCCACCTGTTCAGTTGGGTATCCTGTGTCTTAAAACAGCCCCATAAAATCTGTAACAGTTGGACAGGAAAATATGGTTTTGCTGGTTTCTTCCTTGAGATTTGGTTTTGAAGTGGAAACACAGAGGCCAAGACTTAGTCATGAAGAGAGGAGGCCAGGGGAAAATACTTTCCAGTTCCTCTTTTCTCTACCAGGAAGGCCACAGAACCATGGAGAAGTCCCTGCAACCCACACGTGCTTGGCCCAGCACAGGGCATGCTCTTTACAGGGAGGTGACTCCAAAATGCAGCAGGACTCAAGAGTTCTCCCAGGCCCACCTCTCACTGAAGTGACTCTGGGTCTCAAGCTGCAGATGTTTTGGAGCCAAGGGGGACTGAGAAGTAAAGAAGACCACACGAACTGAGCTGTCAGGAGAGCTCAGAGGAGGGCACTGTGGCATTGGTTGTTGGAAACTTGCAGGTGAAGGGACTTTAATAGGGTCCCTTTTTTCTTCCATTTCCATGGAGCAGCAAGAATCTGAAGATCCAGAAACATGAAATGGGTCTAACTCAATCCCTTCGGGATGCCGGGTGGCACTCTTGTTGGCAGCCACTTCCCCTCCATGGGTGCCAGAGGCCAGAGGGCAATGCGCTGTGCGCTGTGGGGAAGCAGGGCTCAGCCAAGACAGCCACAACCGCAAAGAGAAGAAAAACTCCCAAATAGATGCTACAATAAGGCAGGATATGCTTGTGACCTGACTCAAGGTGCCCTTCCAATCCTACTAGAAATCATAGTGCACTGTTGCTAATATACATGTCACCATTAGATGATACGAAGTTGTACATGTGAGGCAATGCATTACTAAATCTTGCCACTTGTATTGTGAATATAAATATGCATACATGCATGTATACATGTAGATATGTACATTACATTCAGTCAGATGTTCATTGGGTCCTCTTAGAAGTTGCAATTTCTGTTAGAGGAATTTTTGTGCATTGGTCATTTTCATTGCACCAAAAAGCACAGGTCACTTCCTGCATTCTCTGGCACAGCGGTCAGAGGATGGTGATTAACCTCAGCAAGCATTTAGTCAGTCCACAAGAAACCACTATGAGCTGTGGAAGCTGTATCCGAAAAGCTCTAGCCAATGCCAGGATGGAGGATTTGGCCAAGGCAAACAGAGAAAGGGGAGAAGGATGGACGTCCTCCATCTCTGCTGTACAGAACAAATATTGGTCATTGCAGAGACTCTCACAGACAGATTTCCTGGAACATACCTGTGTATGCGGGAGCTCAGATAATACTCTTTTTTTCCAAGCATTTTTTTAATGTAGTCTCCTGCCAAATACATCCATTGCAACCAAGAAATTCAAGTTTTTCATCCATCACCAATTTGGGTTTTAAGGAAAAACCTTTCTTTGTTTTATGTTTCTGCAGGTAAAAATCTTCTTGTACCTCAGTACAAATCACTATCTCCATAATGAAGGAAAGAGAAAGAGAGAATGAAAATAATCTTATGAATCAGTACTTATACAAAACCTCCTAGAAACTGACAAAAATTAGGGACAAAAGCAGCTTCACATACCCTTTTTTTCTCCAGAAATCCACCTTCACTGGAAGTTTAGTTACACTCTGTATTTAATAATATCAAGCCTAAGCATTCAAGCTTGAGTCTAAGCTCCCATTGCATGCAAAATACACCATTTGGCATATCTGTTTTCTACATGACTTATGGTCATTTTCAATCTTACTCCCATAAAGGTATATTGGGGGAAAAAAAAAACCAAACCCAAAATCAAACTAATTGGTTTAAGTGAAAGCTGATAGTAGTCTGTACTGACCATTAGCCTCCTAGTCTTGAGCTTTCAGAAGGACACTATATTTTATGAAAGCTGCGAGAAAAATTTTTAGTCTTTTCAAAGCCACCATCATTTTTGCATGGTTGTTCATGGTGGATACAATCTCATGTAACATTAATGTCTGCAATTTTCTGTGCATCAAGTCAAAATATATTAAAACAGATGTCTAAACTCACTGGAATCGTATCAAAGAGATCCTATTTCTGCTCACTGATTAGGAGGGGAAGAAGATAATTAACTCAGAGGTCAGGGTTTGGAGTGCACCCATCTACACAAGGCTTCAGATCACCTCACTATTTTGCGTAATTGCTCTTCCAAAAAGAAACAATCTTCTGCTAATAACAAAGAAGCATTTATACTAGCACAGATAGCCTCAGCTGTCCAGAGTTGGCCTTGTCCTTTCAAGACCTTTGCATAATCACAGGGTGTATTTTAAAATAAACTAATATAAATATGCTGATAACAACAAAAAATCATCTGTCTCTGTTTCCAGTGGTTCCTGTGTGCCCAGAAGAAGAGCAGACAAGAGCTGAGGACAATACCTCAGCTTTCAAAACCTAACTAGATAGCCTTCTTAATGACTATGCTTAATGACTAAAAACTCTGCTTGTGTTTTTTGTGAACTCAATGTGCAGCAGCAAAACTGAGGGCTTATGTGACTCGTGGCTGCCAAGCCTGAGTGCTCTGCACTTTAAAATGCAATCACTTTGCATGAGATGATGCAAAGAGAATACTATGCTCTCTTTTGATGCAAAGTTATCTTATAGTGTCTCCCCAGTGCAAACCCCAAATCTTTACTTTTCCCTTTGTAAATTAAACATAAATAATTAATACTGCATGCTTCTCGAAGGCTCTCTGGTTTAAAGCTTTGACTTAACTGTTTGGTTCCAAGTTTCTTTCAGGCTGCCTTCCACTTGAAGTGGGCTATTGCTGCTGGGGGCTTCTGTAGAGCTCGTTATTTATGTCCTAAGGAAAATCTGGCGAGGAAACAAAGCAGAAGAGGAGACAGTAAGAACTGTCATTTGTGTCAGTGGGGCCTAGCTGGAGGACTGTACTTCAGTTTGTGCCCATGGCCTCTTATCCTTTTGCTGGGCTCCACTGAGAAGAGTCTGGCTCTGTCATCATTACTGTCCCCATCAGGTATTTATTGGTAAGATCCCCGGAGCTCTCCTTTCTCCAGGTTGAAGGGGCCCAGCTCTCCCAGTTTGTCCTCATACAGGAGATGCTCCCATCCCCTACTCATCTTCATTGCCCTTGGCTGCACTCACTCCACTACGTCCACAATTTTTCTAAGTGTAAAAGCACAGGCACTTTGTTATTGGTCATGACAGCAGTGCAGGTTTTAATGTGAGTAACCCCGAGGCCTTGAGCAGGGCAGCGGCTCCAGCAGCCAGGCCTGCTCAAGAGCTGCACCTCCACTTCCTGAAACTCCTGCTTCAGGGATGCGTCCCACCACGGTCGTGCTCCAGCTGATCCCAGCACCAGGAGGTATCTGCTGTGGCTGTGGGGAGCCCACGCCAGAGCAAGGGAAGGTGTGAGAGGGACGGAGCGGCTGAGAGAAACTGTTAAGTGCTGCCCAACCCCCACCCCCCCGCGGCACTTGGCGGGGCTGGGGGAGTCTGAGGGGAGAGGGGGGTGCTGGGCCTGGCAGGGCAGGGAGAAGAGGTGCTGCTTTAATATCCGCCTTGGCTCCTCGCCACCCAAATCTATTTTGTTTGGCAGTAAATTCGATTAATTTTTCCCAAGTGGAGTCTGTCTTGCCCACGGCAGTAGTTGGTAAGCAACCTCCCTGATGTTGTCTGGACTGACGAGCTTTCCCATCCTATTTCCTCCCCCTATCCTGCTGAGGAGGGCCTGGGTGACAGTCTGGCCCTTCACCATGGTTAACCCTCCACGATCTTAACCGTCAGCCATTGATGGAGCATATTTTGTAGAGGATGTTCCGTGAGACCTTCTGCACCACTACTGATTTAGTAGAAGTGAAATTGGTGGCCCAGATGAGTCCCCTTCATTCCTGTCTTTCCTGTGGTTTGGGACGTGACAATGTTTGAATACCTCACAGCAGGAGATAGTCCCTTTTTGGTGTATTACGTTGGTACTAGCTGTTTCCTTAGTTAACCTCAGCACCATGGTGATATAGCACAGATTCAGGAGAGGGTGTATCAAACTAGGGCCAGAATTTATCCCTAACTTCCCACCAGGAGAAGAGATGAAATAACAGACCGGAAACCATACAGCTGAGATCTGCAGAGAGGGGCCAACAGCAATAGTATCTGTGACAGAAGAGTTGTCACTGAAAGCTCATTTGACAGCTGGATTTTATATCAGACTGTAAATGAAAGCATTTCCAGTAAGCGACGGTAGATATTTCATAAATACTTCACAAATTGAGGGCATCTTTTGATGCTCTTAAGCCCAAATATTATACCTCACAGCATTAAAATCCCCATTTATCACCTTGGCAATAGAGAAATTAAATTATCCTGATTCAGTTGATTGATTTAATCACTATGTGTAAAATCATTTTGGGAAGATGCTTGCTCTGAGTCCTTCAAAGATGTGCACAGTTACAAGACTTAGAGCTTCCGACAGCTTGGATGAGAAGCAACATGTGTGTTTCCTCTCTCTTATTTACAGGCAGTGTGCACAGGACAGGGTTTTATGTGCAGAGCTGTCACACAGCCAACAATGAGGAGGAATGAAATCACGTTCTAATATTGCATGTGTTTGTGTCAGAGTGCTTACAAACAACAGGTCTGGTTCACTTGAGCTGTCCCCAAGTGAAGAAAGTCTTTTCCTGGTAGGAGCAAAGGAGACACAAGGTAGTTTTGAGAACATCAGGTGTCGCAATGAGTTTAAGCAAAACCAGGTTGTAACCATTACTTTGTGTCATCCAGAGGCTTGCAGTTCTTACTTTACACCTTGAGAATACTTGTGAGAGTTATCTGCATTTAACTATACTCCAATTTGTCATTCAAAACTAGTTGAAGTCAGGCAACTGTAAATCCCCTTTACAGCAGGTTCCTTTTATGTACACTGCCTGGACTTGAGTAATGTTAAAGACACGTCACAAAATTTAAGTACTTCTGTAGCAATAAATCTCTGAATGCTATTTTTGTTTGTATGGCTTTGTATTCGGCAAATACAGGCTAAAAACTGCACTGTAGCTGCATGGTATTTTATTGCAGGGCCTCCTGAATTTGTGTTACATTATCATACTGCAGAATCTGGAGAAAAGAAGGTTTCTTGCAATACCACACTTCTGCATTGTGCTTTGTTCAAAACAGCCACCTGTGGTTTGGGGAGCTTCCGAGTCAAAGAATATAGCAGTGTCTTCCTTGCTGTGCTAAATGTGTCAAAGAGGAGTCTTCCTTGCCATGCTAAATTTGTTGTGTGTGTCTTGAACTGAGTTCAGGAATCATGCCTGCACATGGGGACTGTTGCCAAATGCAGAGAGATGTATTACACTGCTGCAGAGGAGAAGGCATTGATCTCTGTTAATATATAGTCCTGGGGGTTGTCACGACTGACAAACATCTTGCTGTTTATAATCAAAACTCGCAGTGCTATTATTTCACCCCCCTGAAATAAATCAACAGGGGTAGAATACACTGGACATATGCCCCCAGTTGTTACTCAGGCAGAATGCCGTTTGAAATCAATGCACTCTTTACTTATGTGAAACACTGGTAATTTCATCCCAGTGTTTGCAAATTATGTTCCTTCAGCCTCTTCCCTGCTTTATTCTCCTGAGTGGTACTTCAGTCCTTTACTAGTCCTAGTAACATACCCATGGTGAAACTGGCTGAAAATGGAACTATTGAGAGCAAAAGAAATGTGTGAAAATATGGCAAGTCTGGCCTTGGAGCCTGTAGTAACCTTTCAGAAATGTCACTGATGCTTGTTGCAAAGCTGTGGTGCATTCTTTTGATGCTTGTCTCCTGCAGCTGGCAAGAAAGCAGAAGCCTGATATAAGCTCTAAGTTTTGTTGTGTGGCTACACTAAAGGAAATTAGATTGTGTGCTCACACTTGGTCTGGAATGAATTTGTTTTTCTGTGTAATGCAGCAGCACACGGGTGCAGTACTAGTAAAAACAGGTGATGTAAAGCTGTAACAGGGGTGAAGGTGTTGGAAGGGGTGATATATAAGGACAGAGAATTGGGGGGTAACTGCTCTGTAAACTAGCAGCTCTCATGCTTTTTCTTCTACTGCCGTGTTGCAGGAGTTGCATCCTTCAAGTTTGTTCTGACTGCTCTTTGATACCTTTCATCTGCAGGCCTTGATCAACACATGGCCAAGGACTGGAACATTGCGATAACTGACAAAAACAAAGCACCTGTTGAACTCAGCCCTGTGGTAATGAGAGGTCTGCTACAGGTCATCAGCTTACAGTAACACTATAGGGTAATGCAAAAGAAAAATAGCTCTGCAAATGAGGATTTAGCCTCCCTTTGGAAATGTTTCCTTTCATTAAAGTATTCTGCCCCAAATTCCTTAAAATTCCCCATCTTAAAATGAGAAAGGAAGCATGTGAAACTTTACCTCTCTTCAGGACTAAGATGTTCTTGATCTCTTACTGCTCAGGTGTAGCCCTTTTCATAATGGAGTGGAGGAGAAAACACCCTGAAGTGCAGTGCCCCACCTCCTCCACACACCATACTGTGATGTGCTGGAGTGTCTTTGCAAGGACTTTGCCCCATCTTCACATCATGTGCTCTTCTGACGCTGCTGACACCAGATTTGAGGAGAACAATAACATACCATTTTCTTTCCCAAGCATATCTTCTGCTTAAACAATTCTTGCCCCTTCTCAGGCTCTATCCTCTTTTTAACGTTTCCACTTCTGCATTTGAGAAGAGTAAATTTCAGTTTTCTTAGCCAGCCCTTTTTAAAGGTATTATTTGAATAACCTCGCTCTGCAGTGATCTGAGCAGCTGAGTTTGTGTTTCTTACCTACTGTATGGCAAATATGCTACAATGATTGTTGTGGCTAATGAGGAGCAGTACCATTAGAGGATTGTCTCCTCCAAGTTCACATTAGGAGCTGGACATTTGTTCTGGGTTTGTGTGGCAGGGTTTTGGTAGTGGGGGAGGGGCTGCAGGGGTGGCCTCTGTGAGAAGCTGCTAGAAGCTTCCCTGGCTTCAAGTCAGACCCACCTCTGGCCAAGGCCGAGTCCATCAGCGACGGTAGTAGTGCCTCTGGGATAACAGATTTAAGAAGGGGAACCTGTAGTGGGGGAGGAGATTGGAATGTGAGAGGAACCCCTCTGCAGACAGCAAGGTCAGTGAAGAAGGATGGGGAGGAGGAGTGCCAGAGGAGGGGATGCCCCTGCAGCCTGTGGTGAGGCGGCAGGCTGTCCCCCCGCAGCCCATGGAGGGGAGTGGGGGAGCAGATGCCCACCTGCAGCCCGAGGAGGACCCCACGCCAGAGTAGGTGGCTGCCTTTGAAGATGCCCATGACTCCATGCAAAAGCCCGTGCCGGAGCAGTTCATGAAGGACTGCAGCCCACAGACAGGACCTATGGCAGAGAAGTTCATGGAGAACTGTCTCTGGTGGGAGGGACCCCATTAACAGCACACTTGGGCAGTTCTTATGCAACATTACTCAATATCTGTACTTATACAAAAGTCTGATACAGTCATATTCTGTATATGTTAGTCTTACACAATTGTATTCTAAATTAGCTGGGGGTATATAGTACCATGGAACTGATACTATACAGAGAGTCCGTATGGCCAGACTCCCGGGTGGTTCCTTGTCCTGAGATCATGCCAAGCAGGCTGGGCAGATCCTTAGTGGGAAAAATCAGAACTAAACTGTATGTGTTTTTTTAATTCTTAGATTCTCCTTGCTCTTGCCAGTTTTTACACTATTGCCCTCTCTTTCCAAAAATGGTGGGGCGGCAGAGGAGGCTGTCCTTTCTGCTTGCTGTTTTGCTTGATTTCTCTCATCTTGACACTCAGCCTTCTTCTGTATTTGGGAGGATGCCCTGCCTCTTTGCATGCCCTCATGCTTATCTTGCCCTTTCTTTCATGCCTCCTTGCCTTGCATGCTTCCTATATGCAATTTCACCCACCTTTGCCTTTTGGGTGATGATACTGCTCGCATCCTTATTTAAAATTGTGCTTTGCTGACAGTACTACAAAAAACTCACGTGCTATTGCTATATCATTTTAGTACACCTATATTCAGGTTCAAGGCAAGCTAATATTAATTTTATCTTGATTAGCACAAATATATATTCAGGTTCAAGGCAAGCTAATATTAATTTTATCCTGATTAGCACAAATATAACTTGTGGGTGACACAGGCCTCTGCTTTGGCTACAATGCTGACACACCTGTGAAGATCCACCAGTTCCCCACAGAGTTAAAGGGCTGTGGCTTGGAGCAGAAGGATTCCCTCAAAACCCAGAGAAGGACATTTGAAGTGCTTTCCTAGGTTACTCAAAGAGTCAGAGCACTTGGGTAATTAACTCTGTGGCCTGAAGGAGCAAGAATGACTCTAGAGGCATCCTTGTTAGGGTTGTGTGCCTCCAGCTATATGACTGTCTTTGAGAAAAATGAGAAACACTACTTTATTGAATTTAACAAAAGTAGTGTTGCCATTTTTTTGTGTATATAATTAATTCATTTCAACAGATGAAACTTTCCCAGTACATTTTAAATTGGTATTTCAGCATTGCATTTTGCAACTGAATTTTCCTTCCTTCAGTTAAAACTTTTCCAGCATTTTTTTGTAAGAAACTTTGTTATAGCCCTCAAAATCTTGTGCTTCATTTTTATGTCTGACCAGTGAACTGAAAATTGTTTGCACAGCTCAACTTGTGGGGACCGCAAAACTTGAGCAAATAGATGCTGACTGATTGAGTCCCTTAAAAAACAATTTTCTCCTATATTAAATATAACCAAAAGTGTATTTAATGAAGTGCTTACAGCAATCAGTACAGTATCAGCTCATGTTTTATTTAATAGAAGAGTAAATATTGCACTAAATGAGCATAAATTTTCTGGGACTGCAATTTTTTAAAAAAAGAAAAACCACTCAACATAACCAAAGTACAGCCCAGAATATATGCAGTGCATTGAGTTCTGAAAGAAGGGATGAGGCTTTGTGTGCTCTATGATTTCCAAAAGATTGCAACATTTTTAATGGGAGAAACAAGTCCGTGAATGAATTAGTTTGCAAACTGTTTCTGTTCTCTGTAACCAAAAACATTCAGGATGACTGAAGAACGAGAAGAAACTTGCACTGTACAGATTGCTAGGATTTCTTGTGTGTGTGTGTGTGCATGCTATAAATAGGCAGGCACAACTTCAGCTTTGAAGTGACCTTCCATAGAATATTTACCACCTCTACCCCAAGGCCCCATAAAGATTAAGGTTTTTAATTTGTGAGGGAAAATCTGTTGGAAACATTGGGTTTACTCAGAAATTAGTTACTTGTTGCTTTGATAATGACTTGCAAATGTATGAGAGGCGATGTAACTACCTTTGGGTTTGACTCCCAAATTACCATGCAAAGCATTTTTACTGAGGTTGTGCTTTTTTCCCCACATATGAAGTGATGTTTCTACACAATCCCTCTGAGAGCCTGCCCCTGTTCCTCAGTCTGCCTGTTTTCTCTGTGTTGAACTGTGCATCTGGCATGTGCATGTATCTATGTATTATACAGGTGTGTTTCTGTGTGTCCGCCTGCTGGGAATGCATATTTAGCCTCGCTACTAGTTGGACATGGGGCATGAAACCATAGCAGCCTTGCCTCTGTCAGGCTGCCAGAGTCAGCAACTTCTAACATGAACCTTCTGCACTTTTAATTTCCTGGCTTTTCTCTCTTTTACTAGTTAATCAACCTTGCAAGCATTTTCACCTTTGGAAAGAGAAAACAGTTTCAGTGCCTGACCTCCATGCTTTTAGGCTGATGGTCTGAAATGACATTGCTGCCTTGCCTCCTACGCTCTATGCCTCAAATTCTTTTATTTTGTTTCCCCTTTGCACATTGCTGTGTGCAAGCTTTTGGTCAAGTTTTGTTCGTGTTGTGGTTTAATCCAGCAGGCAGCTAAACACCACACAGCCGTTTGCTCACTCCCCCCACCAGTGGGATACGGGACAGAATCAAACAAAAAAAGTAAAGTTCATGGGTTGAGATAAAGATAGTTTAATAGGACAGAAAAGGAAAGGAAAAAAAAATAACAATAATAATGATAAAAGAATTTGAATATACAAAACAAGTGATGCACAATGAAATTGCTCACCACTTGCTGACCGATGCCCAGCCAGTTCCTGAGCAGTGGCCTCTGGCCAGCTTTTACCCTCATTTATATACTGAGCATGGCGTCATATGGTATGGAATACCCCTTTGGCCAGTTTGGGTCAGCTGTCCTGGCTGTGTCTCTTCCCAGCTTCTTGTGCCCCCTCAGCCTACTCACTGGTGGAATGGTATGGGAAGCTGAAGAGTCTTTGACTTAGTGTAAACACTGCTTAGCAACAACTAAAAGATCAGTGTGTTATCAACATTATTCTCATCCTAAATCCAGAACACAACACTATACCAGCTTCTACGAAGAAAATTAACTCTATCACAGCCAAAACCAGGGCGGTTCCTCAGCCCAATTTTCTCCCCAAAGAAGATCACACTACTGCTTAAGTAATGGCCTTGTGCAGTCCCTTGTGTGCTAAATGTGAACTACTGATGGGCCAAGTTGCATCTGAGGTTAGGACTAGCTTACTGTGAACAAAGAAAAGATTTTCTGGCTCAAATTATGTGCCCAGAAGAGAAGCTCCTACTGTGACACTGCTGACTCCTTGTACTGTTTTTGATAAGGATAGTCAGAGTTCAGCTGTGTACCTGGTAATATGACCCGTGGAGCACACAGATCAAGGCTTTCTTACAGCAGCTCTAGAAGGTCATTCCAGAGCAAATGGTTCTGGTTATTGGTTGGCAACCTTCTCTTCAATTTTTTGCCTTTAGATTCATGCTTTTAATTTGATAACCTTTCTCAAGCTTTCCTTGACCTGGCTTATCCTGCCCAATGTGTTCTGTTATCTTAAAACTGTTCTTTTCTTTAAAACTGATACTTTTCAGCAAAGTGCTGGGTTTGGGGCTTTAATTTCTTTAATCTTTTCTTGAAACTCTGTTTGCAAAACTGTCACATTTAAAACAGTTTTTTTTTTTAATTGTGTCTCTTCTCTGCATTGATTAGCTTCCCTTCTAATCTATTTCTGTGACTCCAGCTTTATTTCTTGACTTCAGCAACATTTCTTGACTTCAGCAACATTTCTTGACTTCAGCGGATGTGATCTCTGACTTCTCCAGTTTTTCTCTATTACAGTGACTTTCTACCTTTATTTGGCTGAGAGTTACTGACCACTCTCCCGTTCTCTTTGCCCACTGAGTGAACTAAATGCCCATCTCTTAGCCTGGGTGAAATCTGTGCTACCTCCACAGGAACATTTTTTAACTGACTCTTAGTGTTTGCAAACAATCAAATGTATCTTGGCATTATTTGTTTTCCAAAACAACTTACAGTAGTTTGATCTGTTTCCTGAAGGTTGACCAGTGAGGATGAATCATTACAAGTCACCCTTTCCTGGCAGATTTTCTAACTATGATCTTGGTCCAGGATCAGTATTAAAAACTTGAGCATTTCAGCTGTCTCACTGGAAAGCTTTCTCAAACTGTGTGACTCTACCTTGTGCAGACTGCAAGTCTGTAGTGTGGGGCAGCCCTTTGTGTCTGCAGAGTGTGTAGTACCTTGTGGTACTAGCCCTGGCTTTGATGGGTCAGTTTGCCTCTGCTGCAGCAGTCAATAGTAACCATCTGTAGAAGCATGCAGAATAGCCCTTTGAAATGCACGATGGGGATCTAATGTTCAGATGAACTGAACCCTTACTCCTGTTACTCTCTCCAGTCATTTTGGTTAATCAGAACCTTGCCCTGCACTGACAAAATCCTATTTTATCAGAAAAGAACCCTGAGGATCTGCTGCAAAGGTCACTGAAATCAATGGGAAAAGCCTTGTGATTTGGCCTGTCCAGCCATTGGGGCAGGCACTGTAATTGCAGTCGGGTTTGAATGAAGCCAAACACAATGAGTCAATGGTGGCTCTGATTCCTTGATGCATCACCACAGGGCAAGTGAGTAACTAATAGCTGATGCCAGTGGTGTAAATGCTCCACTTCAAGTAATATACGAGAGGATATTATTGGGGGAACTATTTAAGCTCATAGGGCAATTTGTAAATGCCATTGTTTAAAGAGGGGGTTTTCGTCTTAAGCAATATGAACTAAAAACATAAGAAAGAGATGGCAGTGACAAGATTGCACTTGGTGTGCTGAACTGTCAAAATCTTCAGTTCCTACAGCTTCAACTTCTTCAATTCCTTGGCTCTTCTCCCCTTGGGGATGGTAGAGGAATGCCTTGTGATATGAATGTGACCAGAAAGGCCGCAGCATTTTCCAAAACTGTCTGTCCATTTCAGGTGTCCTGGTACAGACTCTGCAGCTACTGTGAAGGGAGGGATCTGAGCCACATATCTCTCCCTGGGGTGGCTCTCGGGAACTGGAGTAGGAGTTGCCGTGCACAGAGCAGCTGAATATGCAGTCATGCTGTTTGAACACCCTGGCGACTTTATGTGCCCCACTGCTTCTCCAGCTGCCCCAACAGGCAGGAGGGATGCCCACACAGATCAGGGTGCTAGGAATCAGTCGCTGCTAGTTTATCCAGTGACATTTTTCTCTCTGAATGCCTGTGTTTGAAAATGAATCCCCTGTATACAGTACTGAAAACCTCAGCTTTGATTTGAGCTATTTGGAACATTTTGACCTTTAAGAAGTGCTGACTTAGTCAGTTTCCACGTGGCTGTTAGTGGCATTCAGATGCTGATTGTTTGTTGGATTAAGAAAAGAGCAGAGAAGTATCTGCACATTGTCAGCTCAGTATTAATATAATCTGTGCTTTTCTTCTGGACTAAAGGCATGGTTTAGCACAGAGCTCATAAAGTAGAAAGATGCTCTTCCAAAGAGCAATAAACCAAAGATTTTTGTGATTCTTGCAACTGAGAAAATAAACAATGGAGAAGCATCCAATTCCTCTTTTTAAAAATAGTTAATAAATAAAAGTGATAATACAGATTTTTAGAGTATGGAAAAGACTAGACAACAACTCTGAAGCACAAGCATTCATTTTCTCTCCAGGCTAGAAGTAAATTCAAATGTGAAATGTATCCAATGTAAGGGCTCAAGAAATAGAATGCAAGCACTATCCATAAATGATTTAAAATTTAATCAGATATATCCATGAAAGACAAACAGAAAGAGCAGAACATGGAAAAAATTCTCATTCACAATGCATTGAAACGAACACTATAACTGGAATAGAACAAAGCACATAGAGTATATCGTATACTTTTATTTTAAATCAAACTTTTCATAGAGCCTGTTCAGAATACTCAAAGCTCAGAACTCAATGAATAAACGTCTTGAAACTGAAGTTGTAAATGTAAGACTTGGAGGAGAATTTATTTTATCCTATTCACTGATACTAGCTTGAAAGTTAGTAAACCCAAGGAATTCTAGAAAGGTCTAATGGCAACAAAACCTTTTTGCAGAACACTTTTCCTCTTTTTCTCCTCCCTCTCCCTCTCCTTCTCCTCTTCCATTGGCAGTTTATTCTATGTAATTCTACGATTGGCAACTGATTTCATATAATTATTGTTTGGGACTGCTGAATTTGCTGTAGCTGTAGCTTGTGGCTCTGAGATGGAGTTTAAGTTTATGTTTGCAAAGACAAAGAACACTGGAAAATCTGTGGTTATGAGTTCAGCTAGCAAGGTAATAACCAAAATCTGCATTTGAAGATGAACATTCTAAAATCTCTTTAGCCAAGCCTGGACAGTATAATTTTATTGAGTTAAAGAGGAAGCAGAAAATCCCATTTTTCCTCCATTCTGGAGTGCTTTGAATGCTGTGTAAGTAGTAAATAACATTGTTTTCATTTAGATGAGGAAACCGAGTTTTAGAAAATAAAGGCCAAAAAAAGTGTATCAATGTTTGCATCATCATTTCCCTAATCAAGCCAACAGCAGGCCTGATGAAGTTCTGCAAGGAACTCGATATCAATTCCTTCTCTGCGCTGGGTGCCTGGAGGAACTGGCTTTAGTTGTTACAAAAAACTTATGGAGGGACCTCAGGTTGGCTACAGCTTTGAGGTGGGTATGTCTAGATCTTCTCCCATAGTGAGCTCACCCAAAAGACCAAATGCCCTTTAAATGCAGATGAGATGTGACTTACAGTTTACTTTGTCAATAAGAAAACTCCACGTCATTAAGTCAGAACAGAAACAAAAGCTGTTTCCAGCTCACTCTTCCATGCCCACTGTGTCTTTAGGAGAGTCAGGCCATGGAGCTGTAGTGAACCCTGAGCTGTTGGCTCTGGTCAAAGAGAGTTCATTTTTCCGTCATCTCTGTGCCCTGCCTAATACGTTCCTGGTTCCTTCTGAGAGTGGCACGTGACCTGCAAGTTTCCAGAACTGCAGCTTTCTCTCTCATGTGACTGCCACTTTTTGAAGTGTGGTGCTTGCCCTGAACAGGCTCTGTTGCTACCAAAGAGAAGAGGGGAAGATGTTGTGTTGAATTGCAGAGGGCTCTGCTTTGCCCTTTCTTCAGAGAGTGACGTAGCCTTAAGTGAAAGCAAGCCATTCATACATATCATCTGTCTCACCTGAAAAAAAGGAAAACTGAAAAGGCCAGGGGACAAAGCAGCTTTTCCCTGGGAAAACTACAGAGCAGCATCATAGTGTTTGTGACTTCTTGTCATAAGGATGGTGCTGGAGAAACAAAGCTTCTATTCAAACCTTCCTGCTGCCTGCCCTGCTCTCCCTAGAGCAAGAGAGAGTGGGCTTTTCCCTGAGGTCTGCATCTAGGCGGAACACAGTTCTATCATTATGTCTGGGGAAAATGGCATATAAGTAGATTTTTAAAAGGGGAATATAAAAATTCCTCTAGAATTTATGGACTGGGAATATCTGTTCTTCATCATAATCTCTATTTTTAAAGGAGCTACACCAAAAATTCCAATAGGATGTTGCAGGTCATGGTGTCCTGAACAGCAGCTGTAACAATATAAAGATCTTTGCTGTTATCAGGGAACAGATAGAGTAGGGAAGGGAAGTGTTGAGGGATAAGAGTTTGATTTGGTAAAACGTGATTGCTCTGCTCTGGTTTTTTCTTACTATTTTTTTTCTGAGTGGGACAATCATGAAGTGGTAGATGCGCACGTACGTTAAATGAGACCTAACCTGTAGTTGGGCAGATATTTCTTGCAAACCTTTTGTAACAAAGAAAAGGAAATCAGGTTCTTCATGAAACCTTTTTCCTCCCAAGATGTCCTGCTGTACTGAAAAAGCCAGTATCTTGTTATTGGGAGATTCAGAACTTTTAACCATAAGTCTTTCCCCCACTTAATGATTTTCACTTAAAAACAGCCTCCTTCTCTAAGTTCTTTCATCAGCTCTAAGTGTGCTGGCACCCTTTCCCCTGACAAAAATCACCTCCCTAATCCAGGTCAATCAGAGGTATGCAAATGCTGCTTTTTGCCCCAGAGCAGTTCTCTGGGTTTTAGTGTGCGTATGTCACCAGACAACACCACATCACTTGCACTTGTCATCTTTTATCATCTTCTCTGCAAGACACTCAACACCAGACAGTTCCAAGGAGGAACTGCAGACATGGAAGAGGGTTCTTCTGAACTGGCCCTAATTACTCCAAAATGACCAAATCCTGCTCCAGATAAGTCAGTGCTGGCAAAGTGCATTGTTGAAGGAATTGACTTTCTCTCATGGCTGAACATATAATGCCTAGGTCTGCTCACTACCCATTCCTTTGAATCTTCTCAGCAGAAACGGAATTATTATTATTATTATTATCATTATTATTATTATTATTTCAGTTTACCTTCAGTGCAGAATATCCCTTCCTTCATTGTGGGCTTTTACAGTAGCAGCCTGCATGCCAGTACTGAATTGGCTAGGTTGGTTGGTAATGGAAGATACAGCATATTCATTTTTTAATGCCTTCATGCCTCATATTTAATTCTTGCTATGGGGAATTTGTTTTTCCTTCCCCTTCAGCTTCTGGTGCCTGGACTTTTGCTTCTCACTCTATTCAGCTATGTTTATCCTTATAACTTTTCTGATAATAAGCGTAGCTTACAATCTGATCAATAGTCTGAGAATCTCTGTTTGATTCATTGAAGAAAATCTTCTCCTAAAACAAACACCCACCCCCCATTTTTAAGCTGGAGTCAGTGCATGCAAATAGGATGAGGGAAGCCCCAAATTTGGATCTCTTCTACAGTGAGGGTGTCCAGATACATGACTCTCATTCTCTCAGAGGAATGCCCAAGGCCTGATGGCTAGTAGCTGGGGTTGCAGAGTTCTGGGCTCATTGCTAATCCCTATTCATAGTGTGCAAAATGGAACAGTAATAAAACAGAAACTCAGAGTATCCCATCTCTGGACTGTCACTCAGTCACTGGTTTGATGAGTGCCTCAGCTTTGGAAAAGCCAGCTTTGAATTCTTCTTCTTCTTAAGGAGGCTTCAACTGGACTCTTGCAGAAAGGATCCATACCATTCTGTCTGTATCTTCTGGCACACAGAGTGTGTGTTGGGTCAGCAATCGCCAACATAAAACTTCTGAACAGAATTTTGCATTTCCATCAGGAGGGCTAAAACATTTTCATTTTTGTTCACGTTGAATAAAATGTGGGGTTTACCTCTGCAATGAATAACACAGTTATTGATATTTGTCATGTTGGACATGACTACAATGAAAAATACCATTAAAGTCTGCTTTCATGTGCTTCCCCTGCTTGTATACTTTTAAGTTTGCTTAGAGATGCTGCAATGGGTTTGGTTTTCTTAAGATTTCCACCCAAATGGTTTTCAGCTGTTATATTACTGGTATGTATTTAGAGTCCCCTGTTCTACCTAAACCACTTCCTCAAGTCAAAATGAAGGCATAGACCCACTCTTTTAGTCACCTAGCTTTTCCCCTCCTTTATTTCATTCTCAAAAGGGTTTTACTGTCTGCGTTTTTGAAGTTACACAGATTTTAAACACATGGATAAATGCAGCCATCAGAGATTAACACAACTGAACAAAATTGTATTATAATAAATATAATCTCTTTAAATCACCATTTAGGGTCACATTTTCATTCAGTGCAAAGAAGTCCGCAAAGTGGTACCATCTAGTGATATTTAAAGGGAGAATACTCCAAATCAGCCTTCAGAGCACTAACAGTATTTCAGGTATAGTATGCATGGGGGAAAAAAGAAACATTATATTCTTTTTTTTTTGGATGTATTTTTTCTTCCTGCTATCTTTATTGTCACTATCAGGAGATTAAAGAGATGTAAACTTTTGGGGGGGAGTGGAAATGTTTGTGCTCATTTATGATCATTGTTTCTGCTAGATGTGATTTATTTGATCATAGAGGTCCAATGTTTTAAATTCAAATTGCTGCAATTCATTATTTTAAAAGTATATTTCTAGTTTCAAGCTTTTCTTATACAAATCTGAGAAAGGCAACTTCATGTTCCTTCAACACTATTGAAACAGAGGACTTTATCATTAAATAATTGACTTGTTTTGCAACCAAACAGCCCTCTTACTAATAAGAGAAAAAAATAGCATAAAGTTGTCCTCATGAACTACATAGGGTAAACAATAGGGCCATTGGTTATAAAATGGCCTAATGTTCTTAATAAACATAATTTCCTTTAAAAAAAGGGCTTGGACATTTCAAATCTATCCTAGTGCTGTGCCTTAGGCTTATAGCACTATTAAATAATCCCCTTAATACCACACAAAAGTAACACTGAGCCTCAGTCAAGTCCTAATGGCCAAACAAAGGAATGATGGATTTTAAGCCTACAGTCCCCAGCCTCAGTGCAGCAACTCTTTTTTTCCTCTGATGGAAGAAAATTAACAAATACCTCAATCCACTTTAGCAGTAGCAAAGGAAGGTAAATGACGTCAGGTGGTTTAATCATGTGGCTGTGTCTTCTGGTTCAGCAGCAAACAAGTGCTCAGAATAAGACCGTCAGGCAAAGAGGCAGGCTCTTGTATGAAGGACTTGAAGTGGTCTGTCATCAGTCCTGTATGAACAAGGCCCTAACTATGTTTGTTCCTGATCTACTGGTATTTTCATTATGAAAGGAAAGTTGTTGTGAATGGACTATTGAAATGTTCGGTTTTATTATTTAAGTGTTTCGTATAGCCTTCTCAGAAATTGTGTGATAGTCAGCACAGGTGTGCTCTTTCTGCACTGCTTTCTCCTGTGATTGGTAAGGTAAGTACAACAGTCTGGGTTTACCCAGCAGACAGTTTAGTCACCACTCCTCTACACTCAATTAACAGGATTTGTGGGTGTGTAGTCTGAGGCAGTACAATCTTGTTAGGGCAGATTATGAAAATGCAGGAACACTATTTCAGGCTGCTGTAGACACTGGGATGTCTTCTGCACATGGCTTCTGGAGGAGAATGTTCTTTGGTGGGTTTATTTTTTTGCCAAAGATGATGGTTTGAGGCAAAGGTAAGGCCTCCCCATCCTGCAGCAGCCTTTGTAAGGAGCTATGAGCAGTTTCTGCAACCCTGGACCAAAGAAATGCCCAGTTCTTGGGCAGAGCAAGGGGAACTGGCCACTCACTTGCCCCTATCCCGTCACCAAAGTTCAGGGAAGAAATAATAAAGGAAGTGGACAATGGTGATTTAAAGATGCAGAAAATTAAACAGGCCCCTATCCCCCTGCTCTGCCTGCGCTGACCCTGCCTTTCACATCCAGCCCACAGAGGAAATGCTGCAATTCCTGACTCCCTTGAGGCTGCGGCAGCAGCCTCCGTGTCTCCCAACCACCACTTCCCAGGCACCACTAAACACTGCACCTGGATTCTTGTGCTATTTCCCTCCTTTTCTATTAGAGGGCTGCTGGCTGCTCCTGTGCAGGTGAGGGAGTCGTGCTTGCCAGTCTTTTGGGAGAGGAGGAAGGGCAAGGTGAGGACTGTGGATCAAGGCAGGTGTCCTGGTTTTGGCTGGGATAGAGTTAATTTTCTTTCTAGTAGCTGGTATAGTGTTATGTCTTGGATTCAGCATGAGAAGAGCGTTGATAACACTGATGTTTTCAGTTATTGCTGAGTAGTGTTTATACCAAGTCAAGGATTTTTCAGCTTCTCATGCCCAGCCAGCGAGAACGCTGGAGGAGGACAAGGAGTTGGGAGGGGACACAGCCAGGACAGCTGACTCAAACTGGCCAAAGGCATATTCCATACCATGTGATGACATGCCCAGTATATAAACTGGGGGGATTTGGCCTGGGGGGATCGGTGCTCAGGAACTGGCTGGGCATCGGTCAGCAAGTGGTGAGCAATTGCATTGTGCATCACTTGTTTTGTGTATTCCAATCCTTTTGTTATTATTGTCATTTTATTATTGTTACTATTATCATTATTAGTTTCTTCCTTTCTCTTCTATTCAACTGTTCTTATCTCAACCTACAAGCTTTACCTTTTTCCTTCCGATTATCTCCCCCATCCCACTGGGGGCGGGGGAGTGAGTGAGTGGCTGCCTGGTGCTTAGTTGCTGGCTGGGGTCAAACCATGACAACAGGCTAGGCAGTTTTGGAGACTGATTTTTATGAAGAAGCAGGAACATATTTTACCTCTGCCTGTGATTTTTATTGCACTGGGACAAAAGAAAGGCTTTTCCAGGAGACTGCACATATGTTGGCCAAACTATTTACCGATAATTTATTTATCACTCTTCCATCCACCTGCTCTTTAGCTAATTGCTACCTTAGCAGATGGGGCATGAAGTTCACAGGGCCAGCAAATTATGTAGCCAGCCTTTCTGTGTAGGAGAGAGGAAAAGGAATAACTTTAGTCCAGGTTTCGTTAGCACTCACTAATTCTTAATCTCACTTACAAGCCCTGTTATTGCTAATTTTCAGTTACTTGCTAACAAAGAAACTAGAACTGTGGGGTGTTGTGGGGTTTTTATTATTATTTTATTCCTAAATTGATTTTTGCCAACCTGTGAAGATGAAGGTGAATAGGGTGAGGGTGAGGTAGAGGAGTTACTGCTGTCTGGCGGATATTACTGAAAGAATAGCACAGCATGGTGGAGGGAGCGTTCATGGAAGACACTGGCCTGGAGCTGTGACTACACAGGCAGTAAATAAATCTGAACTATTAGTAAAAGTTCTGTTTCCTCTTTGGTTTGAGGACTCCTTTCTGCTGCTTCCACTTTCCTTGCATTAGAAGTTCATGATACTATGTGCTGAGCTAGATCAGATAAATCATTAGGCAGAAATTTAACCTCATTTTAAGAAAAGAAAAAATTGAAAAGATAAAAAAGAAATTGTTAACCTGGTCCTAGCAGATCAGCAGGATCAGCTGTGCAAATATTGGTGCAGAGAAGAGAGAAGGAAAGGGACAGAGATGTCAGCCCTTTCCAGCAGCAGTTTAAATCTAGATTGGTTTGGTTTAAATTGTGTAAGCTTGACCTAATTTGGACTATTACACATAATATTCAGGCTTGAGATGAGATTTCTGCATTCACATTTCAGGTTTCTGCATAAGATTCAGTGGGTGTTCGTGCCCAGGGTTCAGATTTAACAAAGGGATCAGGATAGCTTTAGGCCCAAGCCCTAGGTTTCTGATTTACACGTTGTAAAAATTCCCCTTATCATCACCATCAGCAAATGTTTCTCTTTTGATTTTGCTGGCACTGTAGCAACTGCTTAGGCATTTTGTTGAGGAAAACTTAGTTTTTAAGGCTGCTATTACACACCAGAAAACCTGCAGTTATATGCTAACAGGGCAATGTAGTTATTCTTAGTTGGAACTTCATCATAGAATCAGAAAATGCTTTAGGCTTTAGGTCATCTACCTGGTCCAGCTCCCTGATCAAAGCAGGCCCAACCCCAAAGATAGGTTCATTAGTCACAACACTTTGGCTTCAGTTCCTTACTATTAATTTGTTATAAATTAGATTATTTTCTTACATGTTGATCCCTACTTTAAAGAAGTTAAATTAAAGCTGAGGTTTCTGTCCCTTTGTTGCTCTAGTAATATGTTACAATTCTGTTCCAAGAACCATATGCAACAGGCAAACCACAACAAACATTGATTATGGAAGTATCCCGTCAGCTGAGTGACAGACATGTTGTGAAAATAATGACCAGGCAGAGAACCCCTGAAAACTGACCCCTACTGTGCAAATGAATGATCTCTAGAAAGTGTTGAGAGAGTCTGGGGGGTTCTCTGAATCTTTTCTTTAGCATCTCTGCTTTGCTGTTTGCTGCAGTACTGCACTCAATGTCTACTATTGCAGGACACTACTGTTTACAAAGCTGACTATTAAAGCTGAATAGAGGTTAAAACTGACTGGGATTTTTTAGAAACATTTTGGTGAAAAAGATTGATTCATACAAACAACCCCTTTTACAAGAACACGGCAGGATCAATGAAATTTTCTTTTTGAAGGGGTTTCTTTTCAGCCTCAGGCTAATCCAAAGCTGAGGATCCTGATAACACCAGCTGCCACAAACTCACACAACACCCAGTCCCCCCATCTCCAGATTCTGCTGAGTTGTTCAATTCTGAGAGAGGAAGGACTGAAAACTGAGTCCTTCCTGCCCTGATGGGACATTTTCTTTGATAGGAAGAAAACCTCAAGTCTGGTCTATTTTGAAAGAGCTTTGACTTTCTTCTTTTTTATTTGGGATATGAAAGCAAGAGGCAGTGATTTTTCCAGACCTGACTATTTTTACTAGAGAAATATTGCTTTCAGTTTGAAATGGAAAACTTAGGAAGCTTACATAGTTATTCTCATGCAGAATGGCAACTTTTGTTACTTCTCAGTTCCATGGGAAAATGCTAGGATTTCTCCTAATCTTACTATGCAGGCTCTGGACATAAACTTTGCAGTACTAGTAAGACTGTTTTTCCTTCAGTCTTTTCTAATACATATATTTCACTTTCAGATTCATATTACAGTGGATTTCAACAAATTCTTATTTTGAAACGCAATTTTACACTGACTTCCTTTTGTCTCATGATTGTACCTTTATCACCTATCTCACAATGCAGGGAATTTTTTGAGAAGTCTTAATTTGTATATTAATACATCTCCTCCAAATACTAACTAGTGACAAATTGAATCTTGTGTTATTCTCTTAAGGGCTTCTGTATTTGCATTCATGAAAATATTTTTTTTCCGGAATTCAAGCTGCAAATGTATGCAGGATTGACATGTAGGGTAGGATTTATTCTCCTGAATCCCTTTATCAAAAAAAATCAGTGAGGTTTTATTTACAGTCCTGCATGACAGTATAAAACATGGTGAAAAGGCTGGATTCTCTAAGAGGTAGTTTAGTCACAGTGTCTTTCTGGCACAGAATTCTAAATACCTTCTTATAAATAAATATAGCTAGGAAAATATTGAAGGGTTGGACAGTTAAACTTGTAAACCAGCTGGCTCTAAGTATAGCAAAGAATTCTGATAATATTTTGATTTCTGTCCCTCTAAGAGTGTTGTAAATGTGTGAGATTTATTATCTATCAGGATAAAACTTCAAAGTTATATTACAGGCTTTGGACTCTCACATACTCAGCTTTTTTCAACAGAGAGTTGAAAGTGTTGTCCAGGCTGGGGGCATTTTTTGTCACTGAAGTTTCTGAAAAATCAGAGAAGTATTGGTCACAGACAAGGTTCACCTTTTGATCCTCGCTTACGTTCTGTCTCAGTTTTCATTCCTCTAACCTTAAATTTCAAGACGAAATTCAGAATTCCAAAAAGAGAAGGAACAACCTCCTAGAAAAAATGTTTGAAATTCATGCAATCCAAAACCACCTGGCTTTGCTTAGTTTTCCTTAATGTTAGTACATAGATTTGGTGGCAGTATCTTCGCAGTTTCAGGCCTCCACTCTACAGAAGAGCAGGTCTTGACACTGCTGCTATCAGTGGAGCACCCTGTGGCACCAGATCCACCCCTGTGGATTAGTGTCAGGATCACAGGGGAAAAGGAAGCTGCTCCCTGTCACTACCTTCACTGCCCAGGAGTTACTTTGTCATATTTCTGCAGGCTCTTATTGACTCTCCAAGGCAGCTCAATGAATAGTT
Source organism: Haliaeetus albicilla (assembly GCF_947461875.1). Classification (NCBI taxonomy): domain Eukaryota; kingdom Metazoa; phylum Chordata; class Aves; order Accipitriformes; family Accipitridae; genus Haliaeetus; species Haliaeetus albicilla. Next base: position 38,774,644 of record NC_091516.1, read on the forward strand.
GAAGTGTATGTGAAAGTTCCTGGCTTGAAAAGTATATCCAGTCTTTCTCTTAAGTGCACTAGCTGCCTTAAGGGACTAAGAAACCACTTACATTTCAACGCCTGACAAACATAGTCATGACACATGGGAAAAGGAAGTCTATGACGGGAATAACATTGCAGTTCTGGTTCCTGTGCTTGCAGCCATGTGCCTTATTCAGTGATACTGTGCAGAATGACAAAATGCTGCTCTCTGGTGAAAAGGTCAAGTGCTATACACTTATTTTTCAGTAAGAGAGATAAAAGAAGCTTTCTGTAATATTTTCCATACCTGAAGCCTTTTTGCTGCACCAGACAGTATGCTAATGTATTACAGTAGTTATTTGCTTGGCATACTCTTCGTTCTGTTACTGCTATGGAGTACTGTTGTATTTCTGTAATGAAGAGATGTAAGTATTTGAGCTTACTCTCAGGTATTTTAAGGTCAACACTTACTGCCTATTTCCATTAACAACACAAGGAACTCTGCCTCGCTCCAAGAGTCAGCACTTGTTCTTTACGTTTTGCAGTTCTTTAAAAGAGCTAAGGAGGAAAAAAACCAACACACCTACCTGGCATAAATTAAAGCTGCCAATGGGTGAACTGCACTTACCTTTCAATTTCATGTAAGTTTTATGCAAGTATTTGGTTTGCTTTTAAATAAAACACAAGCAGGTACTTTTGGCATGGCTAGCAGCATTTCATGAAAGACACACCTTCAACAGTATTTATTACAGCAAAGATTAGTTGTTAGCTGAGATGAGTCAAGGGTTTTGACAATACCCCTGCTAGCTTTAGAAGGTAGGCCATTGACTGTAGGACAGGTAAGTTATCCCCTCTCTGACTGTGAAATGTGCCCCACCGCTGAGAGCCAGCCAAGGAAGATCTGTACCTCTGTAACTCAACATTGCATTCTTGGTCCTCGTTCAGCAGAGCTAAATACGAGTTCAAGTGCCTTTGACATGATATGCCTTGCTTAAGAGGCATATGCTTAAACACTTTGTTTAGTGCCTTTGTTTTGTTTAAATGCTTGCAGGAGTAATGTGGAAATATGTTTCTGAGGACTAGAAGTATGAAACCAGGATCAAAGTTAACTCTGTATTTTCTCAGCGCTTACTCACAGACGGTTTGGGTATATCCTAGGTAATCTAGTCACGTCAGGAAGTTGAAACAGGAGCTTCCAGGCCAGAGCAACACGTTTCAGTTGGTTTGAGACTTCCAGACACAAAATACTTATTTCAGTTTCTCAAGTGAAAGTTGTTAGCAAAACAAAATTTTGCAGAGATTCTGATTTGACAGTTTGGCAGTTGACTTAGAGCTAGTGAAATGACTTTCCTGATCTCAACAGACACTTTATTGTGCCTCAAATTTACCCTTATTATATGTACTACTATATATTACCAGGACTAATGTACTTTGTATCATAAAGTTACCATAAAGTTGGTCATCAGGATAAGTAGAAAAGAACTTCTCTTGATGGGTACCTCTGGTTAGAAGAAGAAAGCAAAGTTAGCATGGAATTAGCTAATTCCAGCAATTATTTACTGACACACAACTTCTCTGAAAGATCTGGGTATATGGCATGTAACTCCCATCCTAGGACTAGCAACTCTTGCAAATCACTAACTCACAAAAATTTCTCTTCCCCCAATGCTCTTGCGGACTTTAACTCCCACAGCATGAACAAAAGTAGTCAAAGATCATGATTCTTTGTATTTTTGCCAGGACAGTCATGGAATGTAGACATGGTTTATGGACATAAACCTAGTGGTTTAGATTTTGCTTAATACAAAGAGTATTCCTGCAAGAAAGCTCACTTCTCTATTCCACTTCTTAAAAACTGAAAAATTAGTTTCTTGAGATTTCCTGTATTAGTTGCTGGGACTTGTCTTATCCTTATTCATTATATGAAAACACTTGACTGGAACTTACTTTGAATTCTCCACCTGTCTGTAATCTGTGTAAAAAATTATTTTTGATGGTCTTGTTCATCATGGTGAGAAAGTCCAGTATTCCAGCAGTGCATACCTCCAGGCAGGGCTTGAAGGCATAAGAACAAGCAGAAATGAAAGTGTCATTGTTCCTACAAATATTTCATCACATCTCCTCAGAGGTATTGCCTAGCGACTTATCATGAAGTTTTATCACTTTTAGAACTTTATCTGCATTGGTGAGTATAACTTGCAATGTGCTTGCTGGTTAAAATAACACACCAAACTTCTGAAAAAGTTTTCTGTTAGTTATCTAAAAATGTCACATGACAATAAACTGCACTATTTGACTGTGAACAAAGGAAAATTTTTACTTTCTACTGCAAATTTTGATTTTTCTACTTTCAAATATTAATTCATTTTTCTCTGTTTTTTCCAAGAAACCATATGCAGATATGATTAAATCAATACATAGACATTGGGATTTTCCCCACCCTGCCCCAAATGCTGGAACAAGTGGCACGGAGGGGTAGGATATCCATCCTTGGAGACATTCAGGACTCACCTGGACAACACTCTGAGCAACATTTTCTAGGTTGATCCTGGTTTGTGTGGGCAATTGGACCTCCAAATGCCCCTTCTGGTCTATATTACTGTACAGTTGTCTAAATTTACTTTAAAACAAACAAACAAACCAAGAAACAACAAAAAAACCCCACGTGCATATGTAGGAAATAGAAATAATGACTTCACTGTCCCATTATAGGTTGGTTGACTAAGGATGGTAGACCTAGGCACATACTGCTAATGCACTGCAGCTCATTTTTGAGGCAGGCATGTGTTAGCAGTTCTGAACAGAGTGAAGTGCAAGATGCACTGCAAAAATTATGCTTTTGGAGATGGTTCTTTCACATTTGGAGAAAATGTCTTCAGCAGTGCTCTACTGAGTCAAGACTATTTTTATGTATGCCATAATGGCTCAGGCTTCTTTACAAAAGGTACCTGTCAAAAGTAAAGTAGGCCATATCCTGAAAGCACAGGAATCTGCTTTCCTGTGATTATGTTCCCTGCATCTGATGCTGTTCTCCTACATTAACCACATCCCTTGCACATTTACCTGACATTAGTCCCTACCTTGTTCCCCAACTGTTGCATGCTGTGCATGTAGACATGCTGTGGCTGGGCAGAGTCAACCATGTGTCAGTTAATTAGACAGCAGGTAGCATTCCATGACATCCTCTTCCTTAGGGGAAGCCACTGATTTTCTTTGGACCTCTACCCTGCTTTCCACTTCGATGGAAATTGGTCCAGAGTTTCAGTAGCTTAATAGCTAAATAGTGCCAAGCATGAAGTCGTGCGCTATTTACAACAGCAGAGCAGGAACTTTTTAGCAAAACATGTTTTGCTAAAAAATGCCAACTCATTGGAGTCCCGGCTTTTCAGGAAAGTGCACCACTTGTGAAAAAAAAAACTGTACCAGGAGAAGACTGGGAGCTCCAAAGACAATATGGACACCAGGTAAGCAGGCATCTGGTAGCATTCATGCATTTTTTAAAATATTGATGTTCATGGGCTGTAGAACTGGTTTTATTCCATCACAATGCATATAATTTGTCAGACTTTTCAATCATAATTTTTTACAGATTCCTATCCTGGTGACTGAGCTGAGGCTTTCTTCCAGAACATGTAAGTTAATTTGGGAATGTCTATTGGTGTTGGTACTCAGCAGTATTAACAATTCGACAGAGTTTCAGTAAAATCAGAAACGGCATTTTTGGTAGCCTTTGGGCAAAAGTCACACCTGGCTATGACTTCAGTTTCACACCTGGTGTTTCAGTGCATCATGAATTTTGCAGAGGGTGTTCACACTGTCTGCAGTCACCCAGATAGTGATCACTTTGTCATTGCCACAGTTAAACTGGTAGTTCTAAAAAGGATTTTAAAATATTATCAGGGAAACCCTGAGAAATAGATTAGCTATTTATACCTGCCCTTCCCCCTCCCAGGTACCAAGAGCAGTCAGCAAATCACATTTGGGTCACAAGGCACAACACTAGGACCAGCAAAATAAACATGTTTTTGTAACTTTTTTTCTGCACAGCAGCTTGGGTTCATGAATTCTTTTCATTATGTTTACATTCAGCAGTTGTGTTTTTGCAAGAAAAAGAGGAGGCCAACACTGCTTATCGGGGAAGATGAACAGGGTGAGATTACAGACCTACTGGGGTGGAATTTATGTGTTTCTTGTTTTTTGCATTGTTCTCTGCTTTTTGTTACAGTGTCCCAGAATCTTGAAGGGAAGGAAAGAAAAGCAGAGAGGAAATGCTGCTTTCTCTACTGGCAATATTGCTCCTGCACGTGTTCAATGTTTTATCCTTTCTTTCTCCTGTCCCCCACATATTCTTCTTCAGAAAATGTAAAATAATTCTTCGTCCCTATCAGGGTTAGGGACTTCCATTTAGGATACATGTAGGTCTGCAGAAAGGGTTTATCAAGTGAGAGAGAAAGAAGTATGTAGTTTCAGAACACTGAGAGAGATGCTCTGTAATCCCAAGATCCCCCCTGATCTTGCAGCAGTTCACTTTGGCAACTAAACACCGTCGGGATCAGCAAATAGCATCTGGATTCATCTGACTTCATGACTGTGTCTGTGCTGGCTCCTGAACACCATGGACAGGTTGCCAGTGTTGGGAATGAAAATTTTCTGTGATTCATCTCATCCTGAAATGGACTCCTACACTGGCCAAGTCAACCTCAGCCTAGGATAATCCTGCACTGGCAGGATTATCACCACCTCTCCTGTGACTATACAGGGAAGATAGACAATTCAGGTGTGGAGATCTGCCAGGTAAACAGCTGAAATAAAGCGAAATTAATTTCACTTGTGTAGGGCTCCTCTTTTCCATTTGTCTTTCCTGTGCCCATTATCTTTTCCCATTTTGATTTCCCTTGTATATTTCCTTTTAACTTCATGTTTCTTCTTTCTTGCAGGTTGCTTCCTTGGTAGCTCTTGGAGCTCTTTATCCAGTTTCTGTGGTAAACAGAAAGAGCTGTACTTCTTACCTACTAACACTGTGTCCTTCAGTGATTCTGAGCCAGATGCCACTGAAACACAAGAGGAATGTTTGTATCATCTGGTCACTGTCTCACTCCAGTGCAGGCAAGTGGTTTCTATGTTTAAGATGCAGTAGACCCACTGAATGAGCAAAGTTCCTCAACACTCATATTCTGTCTCCTGTTCAAAAGTGAAATTCTAAGACGATGAATATTTCCCCCACTGTGAGTGTGTTTGATGCTTCTGTGAATCAGGAGTGGATTTCATGAGTGTGTAGAGAAAATTGGGGGTGAGGATTATGTCATTTCTCTAGCATAATATTATATGTAAGGATCCAGCAGAGATTGTGGAGGGCACAGGCTGTTGCTATTAGTGCCTTTTTGCTGATAATGCTAACGCTTTCCTTCCACTAAGTCTCCATTTAACTCACCAAGAGTTAACAGAAAGCTTCAATTAGGAACAAAAATGTATAATTCTTATATACACTGATGAGATCTCCCTTGAGCCTTCTCTTCTCCAGGCTCCAGTCCCAGCTCACTCAGCCTTTCCTCAGAGGAGAGATGCTCCTTCATCAATTCTGTGCCTCCTCACTGGACTCTCTCCAGTATGTCCATGTGTCTCTCGCACTGGGGAGCCCAGAACTGGGCACAGTACTCCATGTGTGTCCTCACCACTGCTGAGGAGAGTGGAAGGATCACCTCCCTCAATCTGATGGTGACACACCTCCTAATGCAGTCCAGGATAGCCGCCTTTGACTCAAGAGCACATTGCTGGTTCATGTTCAACTTAGTGCCCACCCCCAGGTCCTTTTCTGTCAAGCTGCTTTCCAGCTGGGTGCCCCCAGCATATGTTGTGCATGGGGTTGTTCTTCCCCAGGTGCAGGACTTTGCAATTCTCCATGTTGAACTTCATGAGGTTCCTGTCAGCCCATTTCTCTAGCCTGTTGAGGTCCCACTGGATGGCAGCATGACCCGCTGGTGTAAGAGCCTTTCCTCCCGTTTTTGTGTCATCTGCAAACTTGCTGCAGGTGCACTCTGCCCCACCATCCACATCATTAATGAAGATTTTGAACAGGACTGGACCCAGTATTGATCCCTGGGGTACACCACTAGTTACTGGCCTCCAGCTGGACCTTATGCCACTGATCACCACCCTCTGCATCTGGTCATTCAGCCAGTTTTCAAGCCACCTCAACTTTGTTCAACCCAAACCTTAGGGTTTTTTTACTTCATAGTAAAATTGAGTCTTTGGGTCATTCATAAAGCTGAAACAACCCAGCCTTGTACAGGCCTAATTGTAAAAATGCAATGTTCCAAATTTTCCGGAGATCTTCAACACTTACTTATGAGCTGTAAACATTCCCGAGAAAAGCCGCTAAAATTATGACACCGTTGTTGAGTCATTAAACTAAATTGACGAAACTACTGCTTTGATCAATACAGGCTCAACTCTGATCTTAAAGCTCCTGAGTTGTATCATATGACTTTTTTTAACATTTTCTTGAATAGCCATTTTTTTCACATTTTGGTATCAGTTTTAGCTATACTGATCTTTTTTTAACCTTGTCTGTTTGGCATGAGTCATATTTGTTGTGCTTTACTCATTCTTGACTAAAACAATATGTCTCCCAAATAGATGTTTCTGTTCATTATTTTGGAAATAAAATCCATTGTTACTTCAGCAAGAAACTGCAGAAATTACAAACAAATTAAACCCCCCCACCTGTAGATGCATCTTAGCCACACAACTCCTATAGACTCAGGATCCACACAGTTTTGCTTTCTTCTTTATCCCATGTCTTGCCTCAGTTCTGTGGTCTGTGTGTAAAGTTGGTTTTCAGCTTTTATTCCCAGTGCTACAGTGGAGATCAAAAGGATTTCTCTTCAGCCTTTCTGGACCTCAGGTAACTTTCTCCAGCCCATCACTTGATAGTTTCCTTCCTGGCATTCAATAGCACTTGTGTTATTTCCTCAAACAAAGACTGACCTTTTAGTAACCAAGTAGATTCCTCCATAAAAAAAATAAAAAATATTGATTTGCCATTTCAACATCAGTGTAGTTGGTGATAAGAAAGTGGACGGCATGGTAAATTCTGAAATTAGATGTTTATCAAGCATGCTGAACATGCTGCAAAAGTGAAGTTCTTGGTGATGTAAAGGCATATTTTATAAGACAGCTACATAAGTCAGCATGAAATATGCAGAGAAAAAAATCTTTCTTTACCTACAGTCTTAAATAAAATAATGTACTGAGAAGAAAATTCAGAGATGACTCTTCATTATCAGGCACAAGTATTTTATATGGGATATGATCACAATCCAGCATCTTTCCATGATTGCAATTAATTTTCAATTAAGTCTTAGTTTTAATAAGTGATTTTAAAAGTGTTAAAACATATTTAAATAAAAAATATGGAGTTTGTCAATATTTTTGTTATTTTATTGTAGTTTGTATCAAAATAAACTCCTGTAATAAATGTTCATAATTTAGTAAACAAGCCTTATAAATGGAAGAGTCACCATATGCACACATGAACATACAGATACTGCAGACTGTATGTAGGGCCCTGGGATCCATCTTAAATATATGTTCTTGTATCTATTTTAGATCTATCCTAAGTGGGAAAATATGTTCCAAGAAATAGTTGCTATTGATCCATCTGTAGAAGGCACCCAATTAGAGATGTGCCAGTTCAGCTCTCCCAACTATTTTACAGATCTGGCTTTAGACCATTTTTGCCAGTCTAGGTAGTGTTTCCCTTCTTGGAGCTCCCACTAGTGAGCTATGCTGTGCAAAATCCTAATCCATAGATTTTACATAATCTCAGATTTCCTTTACCCTAAAGCTATGTCTGCTCAGTCTTTTGCAGACAGATCTAAACTGGCTCTGTCTGCCAGTTGTGATCCAGCTCTGAGCTTGAAGTCGGTCTCTCAGCCAGACTTACTAACTTGGGCATAGCACTGTACTCACAGCAGTTTCCAATTGAGAGCTGGCTGGCATCCAGTTGAGTTGAAGCATAGGCAGAGACTTGGCTGGTCTGCAGAGATCATGTGGACTTGCTCTAAACATGCTGAAGCACTTTCCTCTCCCATGTATTTGGAGTACAGCCTGTCTGTTGCCTTATCACAGAAGTGGCACCAGGTTGCTCTGACCTGTAAGATCACTGTTTACCCCTATGTTTTTTCTTAGTGTAAGCAGCACTTTTCAGCATGACAGGATTGTAGTCAATATTGTGGACATTTAGGAGCAAAAGGGAAGAATGCATAAAGCATGTAGATTTTGTATACAACTGTAAAACAAGTTACTCATTGCTACCAAAAAAGTAAGTACATAATTTAAAATAAATCCCATGTGCACAACCGTGTCTCGGTTTCCTCATTTTTATGCAGCATTCTTTGGGTTTGGGTTCACACCTTTTTAGTAGAGAATAATTCTGTCTCTCTGGAGCAAGTCAGTAAGCCATTAAATTTTTCTTTCATCAAAAGAACAGTTCTCCCCACTGGTTTTTTTTTTTTTCCTGTAGTCTCTCTAGTTCATCTCTCACATCACCCACTTGTAATTTTGCCACTGTTGGTTTTTTTCAATATCTATTTCAGCCTATTTTGTATCTCTGCTCTACAGACAGGAAGGATATTCAGACAAATTTGAGCAAGTTTTTCCACCTCGAGCATCAAGACAAGTGACAGACAGATGGTGATGTAGAGCTACAAAAAGCACAGCAAGGTACAGAGACAGTTATCTCACTTAAACCCACACTGTGGTCTCCAGGAGAGACATTGACCAGAGCAGATTACTGACCCTAACTGTCCTTCAGGAGGGGAGTCCAAAAAAGGTGGGATGCTTAGAAACTGTTAAAAGGTCGCCAGCTGTAATTTCTGACACAGTATTTTAATGTACCATGAGTAAAAGAGCTGCACGTATCTCTTTGTATAGCTATATCTCTATATCTGTACATTAAAAAATGTCACTTGTGCTTTGTGATAATTTTCAAAACATTGCAGCTCCTGTTGCATGAGTGAAGGCTAGCACACATTCAAAGGCTGATTTAAGGTTTTTGCTTATGATGTCCAAAGGTTATGTAATGGTAGTTACTAAAAAAACCAAACCAATGTGCAAAAAACAAGGCAAGAATGAAGGAAGGGAAAAAAAAAAATCTGTGGCATTGCTAAGGAGTCCAAAGTGAGCAGTAACAAAGACAGTACAAACCCCACAATAATAAATGGCAAAAATGTATGCCTTACCTACAATAGATGCTCCATTATAAGTAACTAATAATTTAATTCAGGTGGGTGCCCAGACTGGTTATCTGCTATGGTAGAAAAAGACATTTATGTGAGAAAAAAAAATTGTCTTCAGGCTCCAATCCTTGGAAACTTTATACCTGAGTAGGAGCCAGGCCAACAGTCAACTATTATTCACTTGTAAGTGGCAGTGAAATTTTCCTCCTTTGGCACTCAGTGAGAATCCAATTGGTTCCCATTTTTCTTTTTGTCTAAACCTGAGGTTTGTCTGCTTTATTTTGAATTCTTTATCAATTTCTTTGCCTCAGATCAGGGTCTGCAGATGGGAAAAGTCTCCCTATGTGTGTTGCACGGCCTATCTATCTCCTCTGTGCCATGTTGACTACTCCATCGGAAGAGAAATAAGCTCCTAGCCTCTTCATGATTCTAGGGCCTATTCCATTGCTACACAGTTAACAGATGTAATGAATCTCACTGTCTTTGAATTAAGATGACCAAAGTCTGAAGTGTCTTTTATTGATGACTAGAGTGCTGCTAATAAATTGAAATACAGGTTTATGCTAAGCTGGAATTCTTTCAAGCTAAAGCATTTTAGAAAGCTGGAAAATAAATGCTGGTGTCCCTAGAGTAAAGTCTGCAAAATACATTCCTTAACTACAGAGCCATTACTATAGCTTCCCACTGACTTGAAGACACACGGGAACTGGTATGCTCATAAACAGAACCATTTTTAGAGTCACTTTTCTGACTATAACAATAATATAAGGTCTATTGTATAAAAATGTACTGGGAAGTTAATTTTTCATTGACATGAAGTTTAATAACTAAAATGCTTCTCATATAAATATACACATGTAAAATAAACAGACAGACCAACAGGCGTCAGCAGCATATTACTAATTTTTATACAAAAATGTATACACATATACATTAAGTGCATTAAAATGCCATGAGAAGTATCTTGGGAATGGAAAAAAAGAAAGACTGCAGTCAGATGACAATTTGTAGTCAGTAAATGAATAAGCCAACAATGTTACTGTCTACAAAAAAGAGATCTTTCACACAGCCTATTTTTCTTCTCAATAAATTTATTTCAAAGAGGAACTGCAGCATTGATTGTATTGTTTTGGTTTGAATATTGCATGGATTTGTTATGAAATCTGTCCAATTTTTGACAAAAAAATCAGGAACTACTTTCTTCTCTCACCATTACAGGGTAGTTTACCCTTACTTGCCAATAAAGCCTAGCCATGAAGGAGAAATACTTGGTTCAGTTAAGCTATAATGAATGTAAAGAGGCGAAGGAAAGCTAAGTACAAATATCTTGATTGTTTTACATTAAGCTAATACTGGGGGCAGATATACCTTGGAGTGAGGCTGAAAATCACTGAGAAAATTTTGCCTTTTCTAAATTATTTTTGACTGCATTCTTATTATTACTTTTAATATTGCAAGGTTTGGAAGACCCTTTCTGGTAGTAATTTTCAGTCATGCTACCTGCTATGTAAACACACATCAGGCATATGGGATTTCGACGGAAAGCTCTTACAACCACTGAAATATAATTGTCAGTATACAGATTTCCTTGCAACAAGCTTTTTTGCTTTTTTGCTTTCTTGAAAACACATCTTAGAAGATTAAAGCAAAAAAGAAACAAGTGCTAGGATTTGCTTTCTGCAGTAGAAGAAAGAAGAACCATTAAAATTGATCCTTTTTAACATTAATCAATACCTGATGAAGTAAGCCTCATATAATAAAAAGTTACAAATTCAGTAACACCTTGTTGGTCTGAAGTTAGAGCACCATAGCTGCTGACAGGCAAAGGCTTGCTTTACGTAAGGGGTTTTCTATATGTTAGGTTTCAGTCCGAAGGATACATCTGGGTCAAACTGCATGACAGCGAGCAGCAACTGCCTGAGACAAAGCTGAGTTTTGCCATGAAAAGTGAGAGAGTTTTGTTTTACTCCATAATGAAAAATAAACTGGCATAAGAAATTGTAATTATGCCTAAACCATGAGCATTTTCTTAAATGGAGGTATATAAATCTACGTAAAGCAGTAGATGATGGCTTCCAAATGATTCTGTGGATAGTGCAACTATGCCTACTCTTCTGCATTTGCCTGTCCTACTATCCGGAGCTACACAGCCACTAAAAAAATCTTACTCTTTTTCATAATTCTACAGCTGTGATTAACTATAAACTCAAATATAATACACAGTTCTGAGCACTTATGAATGTGTTTAGTGTGAACCAATGTTAGGTGGCTTCTTCATGTCTCAAGTTCAAGTATTAGGTAGAAATACCACTAAATGAAACACAGAAGAGTTGCATTTATAAAACGCATTTAAGTGCATGCTATAATATGTAAAACCAGACATGAATTTCCATCATTGTATTATTTTAACAATTTATTGGTGTCCTCAAAATATATTTGTTAAAAATGAAGGTAGTGAAAGACTTGCTTTTGTTCAACAAAGTCACTGCTCTTTCTAACAGCCAAATTGGACCATACTGTCCAGTAGAAAAGGCATTAGACAAAAATCACAGAAACAGACTCCAGGTCTTTCATTACTTTGTAGAAATGCACGTTTCATATCCCTGTGGTATTTCTGTCCTGTCCCTCAGGTTAGAGGGAGGTTTGTATGTTAATCAATTACTCCTTTGAGTTGGGCAGAGCTTCCATATGACCATACACAAGTTTACTCTCAGGTAAAAGAGTTGTCATCTTTCTTTTTGGTTTACATTCTCTCTCTAAAACACTTCGCTCTTTCAGAGTATTTGCTAACCTAAATCTTCTGTTAAAAGTTAGCTTTGATTCTCTGCAACCACATCCCTTTTTTAGAGTTTCTATTTTGAGTGACCTTAATTTTGGTATAATTTGAGAATAAGTACTTTTATTCACTATTTTACTAGAAGTGGCAAGACACAATAAAAGATAAGAGAGGTAAAATTTGTTTAAGAAAGCCCTTGTATCTTAAAACCCTGAATGCCTTGGTCATATCTTATTCAACCTAAATTAGTAGTCTGGAAACACAGCTGTTTCCTTTCATTACATTATCTACAGTAGCTCAGTGAGGTTGCTTTGTATTTTGTTCTATGTGATACAGTTAATCAGAGCAGTAGGTGGATATCAGTGCACTGGTGTCAGAGACCAAAGGAGTTAATGTCTTAAACTTTGTGGTGGGGCAAGTTCTGCTTAATGGCGTGCTCTGCGTAAAAACAAAACCCTCACAGCACAGAACCACAGGCCAGCGAGAAGATGGTCAGTAGCAGGGCTCGGAGGCTGTGCTGGAGGGTGCACAGCTCCCCGTTCTGATCGGCTGAGCGGGGCAGCTCCCCGGGGATGGCCAAAGAGCAAGGAACGGTCGTATCTGCAGGGAGGGAGAAATGACCCCCAAGCCCACTGACCCATTTCCCGAAGGTTCTGGGAGCACAAACAGCGTGTGACACCTAATTAGCCTAATGAGTTCAAGTGCTCACCCAAAGGAGGGGCAAGGAGATGATACAAGGACACAAGCTGAAGCCCCACCGTGCACACATCCTCCAGAACAGGACCCTTCAGCTGACTGGACCAATGCTAGACCCAGGAATGGTGAGATCTTTCTCTTCCCTTCTCTCCCTCTCCCTCTCTCTCTCTCCCTTTCTCTTTTTTCAGTAATCCCTACACCTCATCCTTTTAAGACACTAAACCACTGACCAAGCCTGGGACTAGGAGTGAATCCAGCTGCCCCCAGGCTCCTCTCTGAGAGGGAGTCTAGAAAGTAAAGGGGTCCGCTCTGAACCTCGTGACGCAACGGGAGGGATCTCCTTATTTTCCTCCCTGAACTGATCCCCAAATAAGCAAGGCCTGTAGTATATGTTTGGTTTGCACATGTTACACAGTTTACTGGTGTAGTTTCATGCCAGTTCTTGCTGTAAGCATACCAATTTCTGTTGTGAGCCTGCCAATTCTTGTTGTGAGTGAATGAAGTTGAGTTTTGTGGGTTAAAAGATCCCTGGTGTTGTTTCACCTTAATCCTGACCTGCGAATCAGCAAACCTGAGTCGTCATCCTGAGAAATTGGGACATGACAGCTGGAAAATGTGGTTTATGCTTGTTCTCTCTAGCCCATGTCAGGCTAAACATTCTGGTCCAATGTACATATAGTGGCTGCAAAACCAAAATGCTTAGCAAGGTTGGAATGCAGTAATACATGATACAGTGTTCTCATATTGAACATTACCTGCTTTGGGTTTTTTTTGAAGCTTACACTGAGGTAGCCTTTGATCTGCTGGTGGTAGCTTGGTAGTTTGTGGTGTCCTGATTATCTGTTATGAAGTGACTATTTCATGAGGACCCTCACTGCTGTTGCAGTGCACTGTTAATTGGGTAAAAAAGGAGCTGCTGTTTGAAAACTACTGCTAAGGTCTTGTGAGATCTGGAGACGTGGTGTCATTAGTGAATTGTGTGAGACATTTGTGTGTGTTTTCCCCATTAGCCAGTCTAGGTTAGAGAGCTAATATTGACTGTAGATACAAAGGAAGAAAATATCTACTCATTCACTAAGTCCAGCAGTTGGAGCCAAAAGGTTCTTTGTCCATACAGCGATGTACACATTTTTTCTATGGGCCGTATTATTCCATATTCCATATTCGGTATTATTTCACCTGCTTTCACATCAGCATCCTACAGATTCAGCTGGGCCTTGTTCTAGTATTGTTTCACTTTATATTTAAGATTATTCCCATAGTCAAACAATATTGTCTTACTTAGAGAAACATTGTATGTTTGAGAGGTTCCATTAGAAAATAGAAGCAGGTTGCTTTGAAGGATAAGCCTGTGATGCTAACCTATACAAACACAAATCCAGATGTTTTGGCAAGCTGATCTGAAGAAAAAGCTCTATTGTCTTTATTTACACTTTATAGCAAATATTTTACTAGGGGGAAGTGAAGAATGTTGACAGTCCACCACTTAGACCCCAGTCAGAGCAATGTCCTGAATGCCAAAATGCCAACATTCATTGCTAAGTTTCCTTCACATCAGCATGCTAGGGCACACATCTGGCATCTTTCCCTTTCTTTTTTTTTTTTTTTTTTTTTTTCTGCTGGCTATTGTAGGTACTTAAATGGGAAGGCAAGATAATTCTCATTTCTCTCAGCCACCCATCTGTGTTCAGCTGTCTGTTCACCTCTTTGGAAAACAAAAAAGTAAAAATAAAAACTACAGAAAATAGCATAAACTCAGGTATACATATTATGTGCAAAAATCCATATTTATTTATTATCTGTATTCTATAAGCCTTATGGTCCTTGTAGACTATAGACTTCCTTATTATAATCTCCATTCCTTAATATGATTTGTAATTCTTAAAGAATCTATATATCTTATAGATTATTAGCAAAATTCATTTTATCTGTCTGTTTTTATCTGCATGATAATTTCACGGTCAATACTGTAAGATGAAGTCCATTTCATAGACACACATCAGCAAATAGGCTGAACTGCATGCTCCAAAGCTATTAGAGAAACACTTTGATTTTGGCTCAATTCCTCATCAAGTTCACCCAAAACAGCCATTCAGCTTTTCCAGGGACATCTAGTAGCAATATAAGACCATTTCCTCTACCCAAATCTTTACTGTTTCGAAGAGCATGAATTCCTGCCTTGCTCTAAATCTACAGTTGTGAACTGAAAAGATTCTAGCACTGATTCTAGAGCAGATTTTGCATCCTGATTTAAAGGGCAAGAAGACAAACTTCTTGCTTCTGTATGAGCCATGAAAATGAAGACATGAGGCTTGGTGTCCTTGTCCAACTTTTTGTTATGAATTTATTACCTTAGTCTGTATTTTCCCTGGTAATCTGACTGCCTGAAGAACCAGTTAATAATATCTGTGTTTCTGAAAAATTCACTATTCCATTTGCAAACAAAAGTAGAGAGAGCCCCAAATAATCCCAGGTACAAATTATTCTGAATTATTCTGCAGGGCTCCTTTTTTTTCTAACTGTGGGAAATCTCCAGGAAGAAAAAGAGATCCAACCATGATAGTTCAGGCTTATTTCTAGCATTCTTGAAATAGAAAATGTTATGAGAAATATCTACCTTGTTCTCCTTCAGAATTTCATTAACACTTGTTTTGCTTTTTGTGACTGTAGTTTGGAAAAAAAAAAATTACAGTGTAAAGTACTCTTTCATACACAGAAATTTCTGTGTGAACTGCCAAACCCCTCCAAAATCACCCCACAAAAAAAAAAAAAAGGCAAAATAATTAAAACTAAACCCCACCCAAGAACTTTATACCAAAGATAGCATTTTGATGTAAGATTTCTGACTTGGCCTAGAACATATCCTGTGAATGTTGAGTACTAAAAGCAGACAGTTGCTCTCTTGTGAAAAGAACTACATGGTTACATTTTCCTTTAAGTAGAAACTGTCTGGAAGCTTAAAGGGCATGTATCCCATCTGATCCACAACTCAGGGATGTAAAGAGGTAATGTTTAGTGGCATGTTACACAATCACAAATTCTCAGATTACTTGGGCCACACTGTACAGTAATTATGCGGTGTTTAGACGCTTTCAAGGTAAAGTAAGTGTAAGTAAAAGTAGAAGTAAAGTAAATGTAAAACTCAGCTGAACTGTGTATTATAAAACCTAACCATGCTTCATACTCTGGAAAAAAAATACAAATTGTTACAGGCTTTGCAAATCACTTACAGTATCAGCATGAATACTACTACATTTACTCATTGTTATACAGCACAGATATTTATCATTTAAAATTTTCTATGTGCCCAAGTAAATCAAACCCAATCAAGTCAGTATCCCTTCTGTCACAATCATGAATAACATACAGTCACCACTGCTACCATCAGTAAATGAATTTCCTTTTGGCAGCCTCTGGCATCTCTCTTACAGCAATCATTTTAATTGACATTAGAAGACTGAAAGCAATAAAAGGGTTTTCTTCATTTTAAACCTATATTCCTTTACATGTTGATTTTCATCTTCTTACCAGCACTGCAAATGTTTTTGAGGTGTGATCTAAATGTGATGCAATTTCAGAACTCAAAACAGCATGATACCTTTTGACAGGTTGTTTGAATATCAGAAGAATATGTAATATTTCTTATACTTTTTCAGAAGTTGACCTATTGGCAGCAAATTGAATTGTCACTTTCCTTATGCTTATATTTTGTCATGCACACTAATACTAGTCCAAGACTGAAAACAATTTGGTGCAGCATACAATTACCAGTGTAGAGTCACAATGCAGTTCAAGATAAACATGTTAACATTGAAAAGAACATAATTACAGTCACATGCAGTAAGAGATTTTTTCATAACTAGTTGAACATAATGCACACTTTCCCTTAAAAGCTGTTTTCTAAGGATTTATACATGTGGTTGTTTTCATCCTTTCGGGTTGCTCTTGACTTTCAGTGGAGCTGCCCAAAATGTGCTTAAGGGCTTGTTTGGGGTTTTGTTTGTTTGTCTGCTAGAATTTCTCTTTGTTTAGCACAAAGGATAGCTTTTATCTCCATTGAGTTACCTAAAAGTTAGGCATGTTTGGCCATCTTGAGTTTGACAGTGAAACAGTCTGTGTTGATGTGTATTTAACTATATACATAGATACCTTTGGGTACACCAGTGCTTCCCTCACCCTCTGTCTTGTTCATTTCCGCTTGAGACAGTTCTTTTAATTTGTAGCTTATGTTGCTGCTTTGGCCACCATAAGCTTCACCTTTCTCCTGCTCCATTAGCCTGCATAGTGCCATGCACTCTACAGCAATTCCATACAGTCCTTTTAATCAAATTTTTGACTGAAAAGCAGTCTATTTGGAGTCAAGTATCATAGCTCTAGCCTAAGTCTCTGCATGGTTCAAACAGGACTGTTTTGGACTGCATAGTTGGGAAACATCAGCAATTTTATTTCTGGTTCATGCCACCTATGGTGGCTAAGACTATATGAAGGACTAAGTGTATTTCCTTTGCCCAAAGTGCATCAGTCGTCTTTCCTGCTGGGCTCAAAATGCACAGAGAAGCATTAAAGCTCATAGCATAAAAGCTCAAGCTCAAAACCTTCTTCTCCTCCCAACCCTCTGTCCATAGCTGTTCTCAGAGATGGTTTTCAACCTTTGATATTCAGCAGTTGCAAAGAAGAATGTCAGCCAAACACTGTCCACGCTGTCGCCACTTCTCATACTGGTATTGCAAGGTGCAACTCCAATGTGATTTGTGCACAGATAGTAAACACTGTTGTGATTAGACATTGGATTTCTGAGGATGTCTGTGCAGAAAAAGGAACACGTGACTCTACCAAGAGCTAGCGTACCTGTGCAAGCCTGACTAGCTAACAAGGTGACAGTAGGGCATAGATTTTGCACTGGAGTCCAGTAGGACATAGATTTTGCACTGCAGTCCAGCTGTTAGCACATGCTAAATAACAAGCACAGACAAATCTCTGTCATTGCGCACTCTAGCTTTTCCTGTTGTACCACACTTCAGTTTTTGTTCAAACACAAGCTCTCCACCCATTTCTAGGCTTACTGCAGTTTTGGTGTCTTTCTTAGGCATACCACTCTCACATCTCTCTCTTTGGGAGGGCACTGACAGCCCTCAGCCTCCTCCTGCCCCTTTGTCTTTAGATTATTTTTTTTTCCTAAGCTCAGGTAAGGGGAGGACAGACTTTGCTAGTCCTTTTGGAGTTAGGCTAATAACTGCCACTTACTAGTATCTCACTGCTCTCTCAACGGCTCTTGGTATTCTTAGCCCAGCTCTCAATGTTTTGTTTTGTCATGGTCATTACTCATTGTCAATTTGCTGATGGTTTCATCCCACAAGAGCCCCTGTTGATTTAAGGTAAGATACGAAACAGGTCAATTGCATAACTTTTTCACAAAAATGAACAGTATACAGTTCATTCTCTTCTTTGCCCCAGAAGCCTTCCTTACTTTGAAGTTCTGACATCACTGTTGGTCATCCTTATAATGTATCACATCAGCATCACATTTAAATAAATCAAGCAGCTTGAGGAAATTTAATGTAAACTGGCTAACTGGCTAGCTCTCAGATCCTGCTTTTCAAACAGAACTGTTGTAGCACCACAGCTATAAACCAAGTGGCTGTCTGCCATTCCTCTTACTCATCTGAAGATGCTTGTCTGTGTGGTTGCCAATGAATCTGAAATATGTTAATTCATTTTAATAACAGTGAAGACTGCCATACTCAGCAATAGTGCTACCAGAGAATTTCAAAATGTCACAGGCTCATTTTAAAAGGTTGAATTATGTATTATCAGAAAAGAAGTCTTGAGAGCTACTAAATTTAACCACAAGTCCTAGAGTTCCATGAAGAGAGACCAGAATGCACGAAGCCCAGCAACTAATGGGCATGTTGCAACATGCATGTCAAATGATTATTTCCAAAATGTTCACTGGATTCATTAAGATTGCACAAACAAATTGAAATGCATTTGCCGGTTCACTATAGTTGTAGCAAAAAACTCCAACCTTAAACTCTGTCAGATTTTTTGCCAGTATAGACAAGCTTTAAATTGTCCACAGTGAAGCCCTGTGTCAGTTAAACAGCTGGTGGGTTCTAGGGAAAGATAGTTTGTGTCTTCCCCACCTAATTCACAACAGGAGAAAGATGTCCTGTTAGGCTCGAATTTGAAAGACTTAAACATGCTCATTCTGTCTTATGTGCTTCTTAGTATATATTCAGAGGGATTTCCTTTACTTCTTCAAATTTCCCTTATTCTTTGGACAAAAAGGAGGAATATGCTTAAAGCTGTGCCTGTGTCCTGTCACCTTGTAGAGTAACTGTCTAAGTATGAACAGCATGTCCGTGGGGTTGACCTCCCTCTGTTTGATTCAAATTTTTTTACACCTTCTTCTCTTTTTTTCTTCTTTTGTCACCTTTCCCATATTCCCTCTGCTTGTCATAACTGTGAGAGGGTCAGGAAATTTTCAGAGCTTTTTTTTTTTTATGCATTTGATATAACTATTGCTGTTTTCTTATCCCCTTGCTAATGTTTACAAAGTATTTTGTGTTGCAGGATTTTATTAAGGTCTTGACAAATTTGACATTTCAGCTCAAGAAACTGCTTCTAACCTCTAGGTTTGCCTACCTTGTCTTTTAGAAGACAGTAATGTCAGGTTTCCCACATTTCAGTATGAGTGTTTTTCTAAAATTAAAATGTGATTGTTTTGCAAATACAGAACTTACTGTAAAAGTGCTTTTAATACCCATCTTGTAGATAAATAAAGCAAAGCAAAATCACATCAAAAGTTCTAGAAGTGTAAAATAAAACCTCACTCACTTCTGTAACTCTAGATAGCTGCATTTAAAATTTCAAAATTCTTATGACGATATACCTGCTTATTAATCTCAGACTAAATGATGTACAGCCTATCACTCACCAGTAAAGAACAGGTCTAATTTTGTAGTTATATTTTTATTTTAAATGAGCAAATCCATTAATCTGTGAAGATATTGTTTATGATCTCAAGAATTACTTGCTGAATTCTGGTGTACCCTTAAAAACAAATCTAGTACGTTTTCTTTTGTGGTGTTTGGTTGTGGAGCCTACATCAGATCACAGAGAGACAATATTTGATCTCTGTGGAAAGATTTTTGATAGTTTTGTGAAGAATTCACAGTCTGCAGCTGGATGGCATTTTATTGACATTTGTCCTAAATAAGTTTCTTCAAAGTTTACTGTAATTACTGAAAAGATATGTCAAATGTATCTGGTTAGGAGAATGGTTATAGTGACCCTCTGCTTGCATTGCCTGAGTTCCCAACATTCTGGACCAAAAATAGGTACTGCACTACTTAAGCCAGGCAGACACGCCATCACTAGTTAGCATACTCAGTATGTTTATGTCTTGGTTTAATAGACTAACTTGGAGAAAGTATTGAGTTGAACATTCACCTCAGAAGGCAAATCAAAACAAAATTTCTTAGGCTGTTAAAACATTTGGTAATCTTTTCTTCTTTTTTTTCTTTTTGCCTCTCTGCTTCCTGGTTTTGACTGCAACAAGAAACAGAAATGGACTGCAAGAAGAGCTATCCCCTCCAAACCAGACTGGTTTGGATAAGCAACTTTTGGAGCCATCCAGTAGAACTTCCAGACTTTTGATGTTTACCCAAAAGTACACACCCACTTTTCATGCCCCCAGCCACAGACATGACAATGAATACCCTATAAAATAAAAAGTCACCTCTGTCCTCACAACTCTTTAAAGTTTCTTACATTCTTTTAATCCATTATTTTATCCCTCTCCCATCCCAAAGAAACTCCCCACACCATTTTTTTAAAATTTGGTTTCTTACTTTAAACCCTTTTGATCAATAAAACGTTTAGTTATTTTTTCTGTCCTCTCCAGACAAGAAAAAGAAAACAGAAGAATAAAAAGATCTTTGTAAAATGTTTATCCCATTTGATCCTTTCTTTCTCCTTTTATCTTAGTAACAAATGGATGAAGATTTATACAGTCTTAAGTTAATTGTAGGGTGGGTTTTTCTGTACTTTTCCACTGTTCTTTCCTTGCCATTGCCTCTGGAAAAACACTAGCTATTTACCTTTCCCTCTGACACTTGTCAAGTTTTACATCATTCCAGAGCTGTCTTAAGGTCTATGGAGCCCAACGTACAGGCCCTAGTTTTGCAATGTTCCTGCAGTGTGATTTGCACATAAGACCACAAGGTTTGAATCTTGCCTCTAAATACAGCCTTCCCTGATCCAGTTTCTGCTACTTCCTTTTTTCTATTCCCTCCTTCTTTTTTCCCCATTCTTCATTTTTTGAACATTTGGGCTTCTTAATCTTTTTCCCCTTCTTTTTCCAAGCACTTCACTGGTGGAAACATTTCCCAACTTTTACTCTTCTGAAAAAGATTGAGGAACAGTCTGTGCAAATTACAGTCTGTTTCACACAGGGAATGGAGCAAATAATACCACCCCAGGCAGTGCTCCAGGAAGGACTGAAGCCACCAAATGCGTGAGAACTTTTCAAAGCACGAAGAGGTGGTCAAGGGTATTCACCTCTGCAGCCCATGCCTACGTTCAGAAATGCATGTTCTGGAAATTAGTACCAAAGATACTTTTTAGCTGGAAATTAGAGATATTGGAGTGAACACATGATGGATTCTTCTGTGGCTTGTAAGCACAGCCCTGAATTCAGGCAGCGCAGAACTGCACCATCCTCAAAGCAACATTATAATGGGTTTTGCCTCAATAATCTACAGTGCTTTTCAGACTTCCAAAGTGTAGCCACTGACCCATTTTCAGTCTGTACATCATCCACACACCTGTCATACAGCCAAGATGCAAAGAAATAGGTGTCACTTTGATACCTTTCAATACTTTCAACCTGATTTGGGGTTGTAATATTTACCTGGCAGCTCAGGCAGGTCTTGATATTCTTTCTCTGTCACCATTATCAGATGCATGTAAAACATTCAGGAAGAAGTTTGTATTGGTATGTTTGTTCAAGATGCAAACAAAGGTACCTGTCTCAGTATTCTTTTGCATTTTTCTCAGTGTTCTTGCTTTAGTCATAAACTGAACAACGTAACTTGTTCTTACCTGATGTTTTTAGAGACATAAATAAGTTGGTTTGCCTGTTGCCAACTTAAAAATATTCAAGATACCCAGTCTTGAAGAAATGCGGAAATCTATATGGTTCTTCCATTTAGGTATGAGCAAGTCGAGGAAGGAACTTGATAAATCTGTGGCCTGCTCAAAAAGTAGGGGCAGAATTTGTACAGGGGTTTGTTTGCTGCGTGTGTTCTATGTTCATATGGATATGGCACTTCCTCTTCCTTCACCACAAAAGTCACTTGAAAAAGGATCTCTAAAAAAAAAAAAGCTTCTAGAGACTTGCTCTTAAACATAAAAAAGATGTGGGTTTTTTTTTTTCCTTTGTGAAAGGGAAATTGAAAGATCACGGCATCCTGAAGTTTAGGACAGCTAAACCAGACTAATCCTCACACCAGTCCTGTTGGCAACTCCTTCAGTAGTTTTGGCAGCCAAATGTGGAACCAGCCAGCAGTATGAAGAAATCCAGCCAGGAAGACAGCTACAGTCCCATATATCGATGCTGGAAAAAACACATTCCAGAGCTTGGTGTCTCTGCTCTGATGCTTGCCAAGCACACCCTAGGAGTGGCCACACATGTGCTGGCTTTCACAGCAGAAAAGCAGAATGAAAACAGGAGAGCTGTGTGTGCCACAGTGTGAGCAGTAGGGAACACTCTGCCATAGTCCATTTCTTTCTTCTAGAAAAGAGAAGATTTTCCTGAGAAGTCAAAGTGAGGGTGCACATATTTTGCCTGATGTACAGGAGGAACATTACTTTTTATTTACATCCAGAAATTTTCTTTTCAGTTCTGCTGAAACTGTTCTGACCTGTTATTGTAGGACATTATATATCTAGCTTCTCAGTTATTCCAAGTCATTCACATGGAAATCAGTTGGGATGAAAATGCATACCTGACAACCCGCAGCATTCAGACAGCATTCCAAATGCCTGTCTGGTGCCACTAAAAGGGATTTGGCTTCCATTGAATTTTTTACCTATAGATGCATTAAAGATTATTCCATTAGGTGACAAGCTCTTAAAAAGATAGGAATGGTTGTACTTGTTCAGACTAAGGAAGGTTCCAGTGTATGGGCTGACACTGGTATCCTGTCTCCAACACTGACCATGAGATGGCGGCGTCCATCTGGTATTGTCGTGGAAAATTCTGGCTTAGTCAATGTATACTTTCTTGTTACTTAGTCCTGCTCAACATTAGGAACAGACATATGATCCTTACGTTAGAAGACATAACAAGCTATGAGTCAGAAACTACACTCAGCTATGAGAAATTGAGAATGTATCCAAAAGACCAAATGGCAGAGTAACTGATGATATTCAACAGCATCTGCTGAGGTCCCCCTAGAGAAGTGGCTGTACCAGATGAACTGGGAAACCACCCTGGACTAATCCAAATTACAGCCTTTTTTTTGGATTGGCCAGGATCAGAAGCTGCACAATTACATAGCACTGTAGAAATTCCAAGTAGCTATGATATCCATAGAGCAGTTTAAAGAGGCTGTTGCAACGTTGATGATCCATCACATGTTACTGACCTCTTGAAAACTAGCTCAGCTACCGAAACATCCAGGATCACAAAGGCATAACGATGGCTTAGAGGCACAACTTTCATCTTCTTTAATGAGTTACAGCTCCCGTGTTGCACCTGTAAGAAACATCAACTCCAGTTGATTTTTATCAAGTGTATTAGATTTACGGAAACTTGTTATCAAGCAACAATGATGACAACTATTCTCTACTGAAAAATGGAAAAGTGAGTTTGGAGCTTTTCAGAAATCAAATGTCGGCAATCTTAGACTCCATCATTATATGAGGATTGCATTACATCCCATGAAGGATTAGACTGTCTTTCGGTCGTATATACGGGATATACAAGGACTAATCAGTGTAGTTAGTGATTGGTAGAAGTTCTCATGTCAGTTCAAATTTAAAAAAAAAAATTATAGGGTCCATGTAATCTCAGAGAAATAGTTAGACCAGACACACAGAAAGGCAGTCCATGAAATCTGACCATTTTCTGGGGATGAATTTGGTGTTTGCATGCAACTTATTTTTGAGTTTTTGTGAACACAGACTTCTCTTTTGTTCTGAAACATTACAAAGTGTTTTGTTAAGAATGCAGTCTCTGGCTCTCCTACTCTCTCTTGCAGTCAGAACTACAGACAAATCTCAGCATGAACTTGATGTAGTATCTGCAGCTCCAGCAGGATGAGCTGAAAATGTATTTTTGTGTCAACAGTTCTATAGCACCAAAGTAAGTATTTTTTTATTATCAGAAACAAAGTGCTCTTTTCACCTAGGAAAACTAAATTGTTCCAAGGATTTAACCTATTGTAATACATTCTTCACAGATATCACTGTTATTAAGCAAAAAGATACAGGCAAGCAGTATTTCCATTCAGTACTGATTTATGCACTGTCACCTATAAACTTTGAACATTGAAAGAGACAGGAAGACATAGTAAGGAAGCATGCTTCATGTACATTTTCAAGTAAAACATCTCTCTGGGAGGTGATACTGAAATGAGTGCTACCATAACAGGACAGTGTCAATATACATTGTCTTGTTGAATACATCTTTACATGAAATGTCAATCTGATTTGTTGGAAAACTTTTTGGAAAATGCAAAAGATGTTTCTCTATAGTGCGTGGCTTTCATTGACTTCAGAAGGTATGACTGAGATGGCACGCAGTGTTTTATTGTTCCCATAAAGCCACAAGCCTGCCCAGCTTGTCATAGTCATAAATGACCCACATGTAAGTATTCACTCAAATGTCCATTCATATCCAGGGATGGGCTTTCAAGTTTAGAACAGCACAGAGTGTCACTTTAATATACATCAAAATACTATAGCGGTTATTTATCAAATTACTTTATGTACAAGTTTAGGAGATTGTTTTACAAATAGCACTGAGAACATTTCAGTAGAACTGATTACCTCAGCAAAAAAAGCCCAAATTAATTTTGATTTCCCAAGATACTTCTACAAGACTAACCAAATTCTTGTTAATTCCTTTCAGTCATGAAGAAAGCCTGAGAGAATTAGTCCCTGACAACAGACATCAAATCACATTCATGGAATCTGGAGAATTTCTGAAGGGAAGAAGTACTAAATACAGACATACTTGTATTTACTTTCCTCAGGCCAACAGGGAAACAGCATTTTAAGCAAGTTGTGAAAGATGGTTGCAAATTGCTGACCTACAAAGCAGCCCCAGAAGCTGGTTACTTCTTGTAGGTTAGTGTCAGAGCTATGTAACAGTCCCATTAGTTTTTCTTAAAAGCTATTTTATGAGGGATAGAAAGATAAATTAGAATATTCTGAAGTGCGTACTTACAAAACATACAAGACTACAGTGACATAAGATATTTTTCTTGTATGATAGTGGCTAAAATAAGTTGTGATTTACATACAAAAAATAAGGAATTGAGAGTATCTTTGAGGCATGGTAACAGAGTATCAGGGTGTGATTTTCAAAGGACCTGCATATTGAAAAACAACTTTCAAATTACTTAGATAGATCTATATATTAATCTAATGAATATAACTTAGGCATAAATAACACAGCGAGAAAGAAATCAAACTATTTTAAGAGAAAGATGAAAAGCATAGTGTTTTCATGTTTGTTAAAGGCAGATGAAAGAAAGTAATAGCTAAACCCAGCCAGTTTCAGTGGTCTTACAAAGCTGAAGCTATTGTGGGGAATCTTGTCTGCTGGCAGAAGGCAGGTAGTGTTAGATGTGCTTGTTCATCAACTTCTCAGACACCTTTCCAGGAATAAAAAATTGTCTGCTTTTAAGTGGCAGTAATAGTCTGTCTTGAGTGCCATATTCTTTTCTGTTCTTCCAGATAATTCTGGCAAACATTCATTCTCCACACATACTCTCTGAAAATGCCTAGCAGCGAAAATATGTTCTTGCTCTGTGGTTTCATTGTAAAGCTACTTAAATCTCTCTATCCTGGATATACTTTTCATTAAACAGGTAGTCCAGTACTTAAAACTGCTAGAATACAGCAAATATGTTTTAATCAACTTTTTGTGAGGATAGAGTTGGTAAGTCTACCTTCCAGTTTGCCAGGGAAGATATATTTTCAATTACTCGAAAGCTTGAAGCTTTGTTTTATACTATAGAAAGCAGATAAATGTATTGAACATAGCAACCAGTCATTTTCAGAATCCACCTGCTATTTTAGATTTGTGATGAGTAACACTCACAAATACTATTGAAGGTGAAGAGTAAGAGACTTTTCTTTATAAGATAAAGGAACTGATCACAGCAGCAGTGAGACGTTTACAAGCAAGAACTGGCTCTAATTTTAATGCTTTTGGTTTTCACTTTGGCAGATTACCAGACTGTTTGGATCCAAACATTGCATGGTAGCAGTATGAATAAGAGACACATTTTCTATCCTATTTATTCTTAATAGGATCTGTATGTGTTTTTTAATGCCACTGTACCTTATTAAAATAATGTAGTGTACATAATCTAGGTATACTTTTAGAATCTTCATGCTTTTTGGAGGTTGCTGAGTGTGTTTAGGTGTTTTAACAATGGGGTCTGGCATGGCATATCTCACTACAAAGAGCTGTGACAGATTATTATGAGAGAAGGTACTAGTTAGGATTTTGCTTTTAATTTTAAAATTCTCTTAAGAAATAAATTATCTTCCCATATGCTTTGATGACAACTGATGCAGTTTCTGCAAATAACAGATTGCTTGTCCTCTGCCTTCAGGAGAATCTAAGTACATCTGGAGCTGACGGAGAATAAGACCATGTAAATCTGAACTGAAGTAAGTGTAGATGATCTCAAAACAGATGTTAACACCTCTGTGCAACTGACATGTTGGTCACAATTTTAAACTTTCCTATGTGATTACAGGGTAATTTTATGGAACTTGACTGTTAGCAGATTAGGATCTGACAGCCAGAGAATAAAAGAAGATAAAGTAGGAATTAGTTTAAACGCCTGTAGTTTTCTCTTGTTTATGAGTTTCAAAAATCTATTTGGTCTATGTTCTGTAGTAGTGGTGATATGAAATAATTGGGCTTTCCCTTAGTATACTAAGGAAATAGTATACTATTATTAGTATACTATACTTAGTACAGTGCAATACCATTAACATGCTTTACTGGTTTGAAAATACAGCTCCAGTAATTCAAATTGTCTAAGATGAAAAATGAAGCCCATGTCAAGTCCAGTTAATCTTACAAGTTAAAATGGCATGTGTGTGTTCTCTCTATGTGCCTCAGTGTACATTTGGCTGGCTACATCATGGAACCACTAGAAAGTTTGGCTTAGTTGACAGACTGTTGGAGACTAAAACAGTTAAGCTATTGAGGGTCAAAATACAAAAGGATAGCAGTGGTGGCTTGCATAGCCATAGCCATGCCTCCACCACAGGCACGAGTCAATGGTCTCTGTACCTCATGGTCAAAAGAACTGCCAAAATCCATTTAATTTTTTTTTTTTTATAATCGAATCCCAACCCTACATAATTTGAAAGGAAGTTAGTTGTGTCCACAGGGATGGATTGCTTTTAGTTTTTTCTTAGCATGAAAAAATTGCTTAAATGTAAAATTAAATGCCACTGGCAAACATGGCCTCACTTCTCAAGTGAATCCTCCGAGAAATGTTTCTTGCAGCTGTCTGATAAATAATGGGAAGCTACACAAATTGTGAAAGATCATGGTATCCTCTTCTTTCTCTGTAATGAGAAAAATAGTTATATCTTAACTCTTCTGATATAGTGACGTTAATTTAAATTGTGTTAAATAATATAAGGCAAAACAGCTCCTGTAAGACTATTTTGCTTTTCTTGATATATTCTAGGAAGTTCCTCAAGAGTGAAACAATCTACTATTTTAAGTAACTTTTATAAAAACAAAGTGCTTATGTAACAAATACATCATCTGACAGATTAGATCTTCACTATTGTGCCTCAGTTATGATAGCTTACAGCTGCAGTAGCTGTTAGGCATGCAAGTCTGATAGGAGAATCCTTTAGAACTTCAGCAGCAGCTAGCAATTTTCATTTTATTTATCAATTAACCATTATTACTAGTAACAGGTTATTAGTTAAACAGACAGTGATGGAGAGGATACTCTGGTAACAGAAGAAGGTTTTTTCTTCTCTTAACCTCCAATCACCTGTCCCTCAGGTCTTGTTCATTCAGCATTTGCTTTCAGTCTTCCTCAGATTCTAAATCACTGCATTTTTTTCAGATGAATTTAAACCTGTTAGGAATGTCTTGTTCTTAGTTACCTTTGGTAGATCCCACAGACTGCTAGCAGAATGTCAGCAAACAACAGAAAACAACTCCAATCACATATGGAGTGAAGAAAGGGGGATCTTTGTCAGAAAAAAATATGGTATGTACTTCCTACATATGTTGGTGAAGGTTACCTAAATGCAGTGATCAATGCAACAGAACAGTGTACTTCGGGTAGATGTGAGCAATCCCAGACATGTCTGTTCCCGTTTTGGGGTATGCACTAAGGCTCAGGTTTAACAGTGTATCATCCTTTTTTAACTAAAATTAATTTTTGGTTTGGCACTAGGGATGGTGTTATTCTGCTTTCTGATAATTGTCCTCTGAGGAGAGACTCAAGTCAGTCTCTGAATGTTTATTAATGTAATATTTAAATGACATTAAAGCATTAGCAAACAGAGCTTTCATAATTAATTCGAATCTCTTGTTCTAAGCATGGAACAGATGATCTCTGCTTTTATCCCACAGTCCATGTGAAACATGGAAAGCCTTCAAAAAATGTAAAGCACAAATCCAAAGCATACACAGTCATAAAAGAGCAATAAAAGGTACCAATTATCTAGCTGGAACAAGTATTTAATGTAAGGGTCTACTTATACTATGTCCAATACAAAACTACAAATTTAATAAATGGCAGAGTATGTAATTTTCTTTTTAGAGCAAAACTATTATTTACATATGTATTTGAGCCACAGCCAACCTATTCTCCCTAAATCAGAGCAGGCAAGTGCTATGGAAAAATCGACCTATTTAAATCCTACAAGTTAGAAAATAAAAGGACTGACTTAGGTTTTTTGTCCATCTTCCTGGCTAGTGGGTCTTTTCCTGAAGTTCAGTCTACATCTTCCCTTTTCCATTACATCCTGTTACTTAAAGTTATGCCCTTATCTATGGCACCAGTGATTCCATGGTATTCTTGATATTCACATGCTTCAGCTATTTACAGACTCTCCCGTATTTTCTGCTCAGTTAATACTTCATATCTTTTGTCACAAGTCAAGATTTAAGCTCTCAAGACATTTTTATCTTTGGTTTCCCCCTTTGATTTCCTAGTAGCTTTCATCCCGTGTATTTGTTGAATTGATTTCATGATTTCAAGAGCAGTTATAGTAGCTATGTTGAGAAAAGATAAACCTACTTGCTTTACGGTGTGCTGCTTTCATATGTGAGGGCAAACACATCCTTGGCATATTTGATTCTTTCTGTTGAAATACCTATCCAGCATAATGACAAGGTACAGCATCAGGGAAGTTGCCAGGGAATGAAGAAGGGCGTAGGAAAATAGAATGCTGGGCATGGAGAATAGACCTAACAGAAAAATAAGCTCTTCATCTAATAGAGTCTCTAGTGCTTACTCTTTGCTAACTGTCCAAAACAAGGGCCTGTTCCTGAAACCATTAACATCAGTGTAGCTGAAATCAAAGGAACATAGTAGTGAGTAGTTCATTTAATGGTGCTTTTCAGCCTTTGGCATGACAAACCATAGTGCATCCACTCCAAAGAATTCAACAGAAACACATGCATGAGATTAAGCTGGCATATAATTACATGTTTTCCCACTATGTAGCAAAAATACAGCTAGTGTTGCACCTTGTTCTACATTTGCAAAACTTGCTGGCTAGGACTTTCAAAAGCACCCAGCACTGGCTTCACTCTTTTGCCCCTGAAGTTAGGATAACTTTTACTGGGTAATTCTCAAAATCCATCCCACTGCGTTCATTTATTTTTGACTATTAGTATGATAGTAATACAGTGGTCTTTTTGTAAAGCCACTGTGAAGCAGTTGGCTGGCACTAAAATGAGGCCGATGTTAAAAATCCCTACCTAAATCTTAATTCACTCCCACTCTGAGATACCAAATGTATTAACACAACTTATTTTTAGACAGTATTTTAAAGTGGGGCTAACATGAAGAGGCAAACAGGTACAGTGTCTTTTCTTTTTTGTCCAGGGCTGAAGTCGGAGCACAGTATTGCTGGTAGAGTTGTAGTGGCTGAAAAGAGCAGAACAGCTACACCAACACTGCATGTTCCAAGTGCCATGTGTTAAGTGTTATTTAAGTTAACACAGGGTGCCAGACAGAAGAAAGTCAGACAATGGCTGTACAAGGTTTTTAAGGCCTCACCATGAAGGAAAGGTGCCCTAACAAAACAACCCCCAAAAGTTTCCAGTTAAAAAAATCACAGAATCACAGGAGTTAGATCATCTTTTCTACTACTGTGTCTTTGCTCCAGTCTAGCTCTAAATGACTCAAGCGAAAAAGTTTCCCTTAATAAACTATTCCACTAGGAGATTTCTCAGGAAATATTGCTTAGTGTATAGACTAAGTTCTCTTTTCAATGAATTTTGTTACACAATTTCTGCAGGTTGTTTCCTTCATTGTTTACACCATTCATTTCTTTCATTGTTTACTCCATTCAAGATCTTTCAGAGTCGTATCATATTCTTATCCTACCCCTATAGTATACGGTTTCTCTAAGTCTATCCATACCTTCAATTCTAATCTTCCTGTAGTATGGGATGCACTTAATAATTGATTTGTCAATGCATCACCTGTCCAACTGCTTGCTGTGTTATTAAGATAATAACATAATTTTCAAAGGGTAATCTGTCTTGCACCATAATAGAGCGAGTTATCAGTTCTGCATGTCAAGCTGTTAAAGCAGTTCTGAGTGCATAATCTCTTTTAAAATAAGTTAAGATAGTGTTTATTCACATGGGTAAAATTAATCTAGTAACATTTTCAGCAAAATATTCTTCATAGTGCTTGAGATCTCCATGGGGACTGCACGGGTTGACTGTCTGTCTCTGCATACTGTAGATGTTTCTTGCACACCCTTGTGGCAGAGGTTAGGAAAAGAGGTTGTCGTAGATAAAGCTACAGATCAATGGTATGTATCTAAAGAAAAAAATCTCTAAAAATTTATTTTTTAAAGATGTTTATGTAGCTCAATTTCATTGTTTCAATTTTTTTGATCACTGATATATCAACATCTCGCAATGAACTTATATATCTGAAAGTAACAGTCAAATTGAATGCTATTTCACTGAGGAGATTTTTGAGATACTATCTATCTGCTACACATCAGTTGCACTTAGGAAAACAATGATGAAAAATTATCACTCTCTGATGCATACTCAGGTATGTTCATAGTGGAACACATCAAAATTTTAACACCTCATTAATGAATAAATGTAGACCTTCTCTTAGTCCACTGCCCATCATTAAACTCACTTTGAAGTGAAATTTCAGAACTAGGTTTCTAAATTTTGAAGAGTTTATCAGACACCTAATCACCACCTCCCCATGATGGCAATAATTTTGAGAAACCAATCTATAGCTAATACATTCACTTACATCCTTTCCACACTTTCCATGTAGGAAAATGGACTGCAAGTTAAAAAGCTAACCTGTTGGAATCTCTCCCATTCTTACCACCTCTGCACTCTTGTACAAACACTCTCTCTTTTTTTTCCCCTCTTTAAAATTTAATTGTAACATAAGTACTGCACAGTTGTATATTTAAAAAGAAGTCTGGTAACCCAAGCAAGGAAAATAAGGGCAATGGTTTCTGAGCAGCAATTATACCAACAGGTTCTTTTGAATACATTGTGGAAAACAGAGAAAGCTTCATCAAACCTGGTCAAAGCTTTCACACTGACTCAAGGATATCAGGGTTTCCATCTCCTCTGGAGCCATGTGACACAAACAATGACTTACTGATTTTTCTAAAGAGGAATGCCATAAAGAAAGGTGTTAATTCTAGCAGTAGTGCAGCTACGCCACGTTTTCACAAGCCCAGCCTAAGAAAACTACACATAGGCCAGTCTTAACACAGAAGACTTCACAAAAATGAAATGAAGGAGAAAACTAAAAAATTTTTGTAATTCAGGTATCTGTCTAAGTTTAGAGAGGAGCCCAGAAGGCCACAGGACTCAGCATCCCTACAGAAACTAACTGATGCTTTACTGACAAATGAGGGCTACAGATGGGATATCAGCCTTAGCAGTGTGTCCAGTCAACGTTCTTACCTACAGTGTTTCTGGAAAGCTAGGATGCTGACTTCTGTGTAGTTATCACATTTTTCTGTGACAAGACTCAACATAGGTGTGCTCTCAGATCTTTTAATTCTGGCAGAAATAATTGCTTTGGGGTTGGTAAGTATAAATGCTTCATGAAACCTCAACTCATAAACAAACAAGTCCACCATAAAATTTGGTGAAGCATCACATTAGCTTTCATTTGCCCTAATAGAAAAAACTTTAACAAATGCATATTAAAAATGTAGATTTAAAATTCTGTGAAAATTTTGCAAAATAAATACAAATGACCCAAAATATTAATGACAATTTTTACATTGTCATAAAATAATACCATACATATCCAAGGGAGAACTTGATTCCTCCACTTACCTTTGTGAATTATTTGCTTTTGTAAGACATTATGAAATTTAAGTTACACGTTTGGTTTTTTAATTAGAGAATGGACTTCTGCAGTTGAGGCAACATCAGGAAGTACAGCATCTTTTTCTATTTATGAATACAGTCCAACTTTCAAATGAAGGAAGGAAGGAAGGAAGGAGCCTGTAAGGACATTTTAAATTATAAATGCATAGGTTTCTAAACTATGAAATTATTTCCCTATACACAGGTATTACAGAAAAATAGATGATTACTGCTCTACCAATCTGATAGGTAGAGTAGGTGCAGTAATACAGTGTTTGGACCCTCACTAAATAATAATAAAAACTTCCCATTTTCCAAGATCTATTTTGAAGAGATTTTGGCATGAACTCACAAACTTCATTTGCTTTGTTTTTTTTCAGCTATTAGGGATTTATAATATTCATTCAGAGACAGTATTACAGGATATATGGGGAAAAGATGTGGGTCATTCATTAAATGCAAGCCTTTTGGCAGCACGTGTGGTGAAATATTTATAATCAATCCTAAGAAATAAAACTGTAATAAATTCAGATTAATATTCTTCACAGAGCTTTTTTTCCCCTTTCTATGCATTATCAGGTTGGGTTAGAAATAGATGTCGTGGGAAATACAGAAAATACACAGTTGCTTTAATTATAGTAAGAAGTCAGTGCTTCACTTGAATAGAATCAGTACTCAGACTTTTCAATACCTTCTTTAATGGCTGGGAGGGATTGGAATATACATTCGTACAACCTGGGGCACCTTACCAGATTAATTGACCGTGATTTGAAATCACTTTATTTTGAGTTGCTCATTCTGGAGCTATATGAAGGCAAATTGAACACACTCAAACCATAAAACAAGTTAAGAAGCAGACAGGATTAGATTTCTAAAGGGACCAAGAAAGTCTTTTAGGAAAGATGACTTTTCTCCAGTAGGCAATTTTTACTGCTTCTGAATCCTGACAAGTGATTATTTCTAAACAAGTGGTATGGCTCTGTATTTTCATAAGATCATTCATACAATATATACCACAGACCATACCACTGTTATCATCTATTATTTTGTCCACTTTCAATAGAACTTTCAACAATAAGGCACAACCATAGCATTAACGTGAATGAGAGAACAAACATGTTTGGTTTTAAATAGATGTTTTGTATTAAAGCATGAAGGACAGAAAAAGGCCACTGATACATTAGCCACTAATGCTTTCATCAAAGATTTTATCATTTATCTGTTGAGGTCCAGATGCTGAGGACACCTCATGCAGTTAAACTGCAGGAACATGACAAATACCAACCAAGCTGGAACAAAATGATACTTTAGTGGTTTCAGAGAGACGCAAACATTATCTGTGCCAGCAAATGCTGTCATGAAGTCCGAGAACTGTGTACTGTCCTTCCATTTCAATAACAGAAAATGGTTATCTGTGTTTCCTTTAACTGTTCTTGCTTATACTACATAAGAATAGGAAGTATTTTTATTGACTCCTTTAAGGAACCTTCAAACTTAGACAGAAATTTTAATTCTGCAAACTTTCCTACTTCTTACTGAGCTACAGCACAAGAATTTTAGTCTTACTTTGGGAAACAGAGGTATAATGGCTGATCCTAACCAGGAATGTTAGCATTTAAGTGGCACCAGAGAAACTCATAGTACTTGGTTTCGGGGTGGGGGGGTGGGGTGGGGTGCCTCTACAGTGTAAAAATATTGAATTAATCATAATTTTCTTTTTTCTTTTCAGATAGACCAAAGTCATTATGTTAAATTCCTCAAAATCAAATGCTGCTGACATAAAAATAACTCCCAAGAGGAAGAATTAAAAGAGATGACCCATATGTACTCCAGCCAACCTACACAGTATTCATTAGCAGTGCTACAGCTGTCAGTAGGGCAGAACAGTTAGTGGAACAGTTTGCCAAAGAGCCAGATGCTGCTGTTGGAAAGATACCAACAGTGCCTCATCTGTACGGCTCTGGGCATTGGAAAAAGAGTCAAGGAAGCAAATAAAGAAAAAAAGCTGCCTAGACCTTCGGTTCTGTTCAGAACTGTAATTCAAATGACAAAACTGGTTAGATAAAAGAAAATCAGCATTTTCTTATTCTGTGGACTTAAGGGATTTTCCACATGGATTAAAAGATAGAGATCATATTCTCAGAAGTCTTTTTTTTTTTTTTCTCTTTTTCTTCTTTGTTCCCCAAAGGTAGGGGAAAATGGGAAATTAAGCACCTGCAACTTAGTTTCTCTGAGTATGGCAACATAGTCCCAGCTCTTGCAAATTAAACCCTGTCAAAGTTCTGACTCAGCCAAAGAAGCCACATTCAACACCAAGAAATTGTACCTTGGAGTTCTTTTTTACACAAAAAGGTTAAATCAAACACTGTTTGCTACAAGGTCTGCTTCATTTGCCTCTCTGAGTCATCCCGATGGGTCTCTCTAAATATATTTAAAGGAAGAGGCAGATCCATTTAGGGATTATTTCAAGAAACAGGTTAGAAAAAAACCCCAACACTTAAAAGAATCAGCAACAACAGGTGAAATGTTTCATTAAACATTATATTCCATGGTACAAGGCAGAAACTTGAAGTAATACTAGAAACAAAGAATGGTTCCAATCAAATTTAGAAATTTCATCTGCTCAGAAGAGCTTTCAGGTGAAGAATTACTGTATTTAGGTAAGCTCTGATGCAGTGATATCACAAAGGCTTACGCCAGATTTTCAGAGAAGAATGAGGGTATGGCTGAGCTGTAACTGAATGCTGGCAGGCTCTGTATTTGTGGGGCAAATACCATCGACTTCTACCTCTGGTGGTATAGCTGCACAGTGCCCACTTACAGTGTGCTGTCAGTATCCTCTACTTCTGATACATAAAGACAAGAATTCAGATAGGAAAGGAAAACAATGAAGCATAAATTATACAGTTTGTATACTGAACTATTTGAAAACGCCTGATTACTACAGCAAAATAGTGAGAGCCAGGCTCTCCCCATTTGCTTCATAAGCATGGAGTTACCCAGCAATGGCTCACATGAGTGATCATTAATGCCTGTTGTCCTTTCCCTCTTCCATTTCAATGCTGTGTGTCCCCTCCTTGCTTTGCTAAGCACATGTCCTTCAAAAGTAGGGAGGGAATCTCTGGCAGTTGTATTATCTGCTGCTATTCAGGTGCTCTGAGAAGCTCAAGCAGAAGTCCTGGTGTGCCAGAAGATTGGCATAAGAACTGCAAGTGGTTTGTTTTCCTTTTGCAGCATTTGAATAATACAGATAGCAGAAAACTTGGTAGTAAATATAGCCCAGCATATTGACAGTTGCTTTCTGACCTTTTTGAAAGACTATGTGTATTTCTTAGGAGACCTGGTCATTCTCTCCCCACGTCAAGCTCTGTTTTGCTGGGTGCTCCATGTTTCCTGCCTAGCTGTAGACTCCATGCAGGAATGGGTGACAAAACTAGCTAACATCTCTTTCAAAGATAGGAAGGCAGTGTGAAACCATCTCACAGAGCCTGCAGAAATACAGTTTATACAAAACAGCAGGCACATGGCAATGTGTTCCTATGTTAACTATGCTGCAGGTGCCTGTGCATACCCCACCACATCACTGGCTGCAGCAAGAATAGTACTGGTATCCATGATTTCAGCTGGGGACATTAAAAGTGAGAGGAGGAAGGCACAGGGTTGGAGAAGCTGAATGCATGGCATGTTTTGGATGGGTGGCACACACATGAGCATATTGACAGAAGACAGAACTAATCATTTGGAGAAGTGTAGCATGTACTGGATTGCACAGCATAAATAGGCCAATGGAACGGGACTCCAGGAAAGTGAAAATTTTCAAAATTGCCTTTTCTAGTACAATTTAGGATTGTCTGTCTTCTGGGTTTGATATCTCAATCAGCTCTGCTAATTTAGCATTATCTAGAAAGGGAAGCAAGGGAATAATCCCACTTCCTTGCTGTAGTTTTTTGTCGGATTTCTTTTCCTTTGGAAGAACTCTTCTGAAATTTCTTTACTGCACCATCCTGACTAGGTTTCAAACTCTGTGTTTCCTCTTTTGACAAAGAGGGGTCCTACTGTGCAGTGAGTAGTAGGCAACTGCATTTTAATCAAAAGGACAAACTTCAATCTTTATTAATTTATCAAATTCCTTAAAATTAGAAATCTTGCTGGTGCTCTCTGATTCTATAATCTGTTCATCTGCCCTGCCTGGGCTCCATGTCTAGGTGGTACTCACTGGCTTTCTTTCTGCGCTGTGCAGTGATTGACATGCCATGCAATAGCATTCAGGAAAGCTCTTGCACACCCTGAACAGTGCATGCGTAAATGAGGACAGAAAGGCACGACACATCAGGCTCTATTTATATTTTCTTATTGCAGGAGTTGACCCCTGAGATACATGAAAACATTTGAGAAACAACAAAAGACATAAGCTGTCTCCATTTTCATTCTTTTGGTTTTTTCATGTGTGTTTTTAAATGGCTCTTGAAGGTATGTGGGCACAGGCCTGGAGATGAGGGAAGGAGGCACAGCTGCACCCCTGGCTCCAGGTTGTCCAGGCTGATAGGCAGCAGCTGGGCAACAGGCCAAGCAGGTGGATGCCATTAGCCTGAAAAGGAGCAGTGAAACACTAACCTCCTCACTGATCATAAGTGCCAAAAAAAAAAAAAAAGACAAAAAAGGTAGTCGGGGGGGTAGGTACAGTTTGCTGTGTGGGCTTTTTGAACTTAAATCACACTGCTGTTTTATTTGAGGTTTTTGTCTATTATATGTTTAGAGTAATGGTAAGATTCAACAACTTTGGCTATAGGTACTGTTTTAAGAGGTTTGCAGGGAGGGTGGCAAGGGGAAATACATGTGAACAAAAATCAAACTAGATGTGAGTAACCCATTTGCTTTTATGAGATATTGATCTACAGTCCTGTATTATAAGACTGGTTGGAATCCGTGTATCTTAGACTGGTGTTGCTTCTTGTATAGGCAATTCATTGCTTGAGCCTTACATTTCTGTCCATAGCTACAGCTGTGTGAGAGGCTGGAACTGTAGTGAGCAGTCAAATTCTCATGCCCATTTCTCTGAACAGGTTGACTACCAATAAAAAGTGACTTGCTGAGTGTGGTATACCAACAGGAAGGCAAGTTCAGTTGAACTTTTCCTAGGGAATGCTTTAAGTTCTTCTGTACCTTACCTCTTCCCTATGCCCAGCCTCCCTGGCTCTCCAAATATGAAAACATTTAGAGGCTTCTGTAGTGGAAGTGTAGTTAGATTAACCACCTTCTCAAGGTGGTAAGTAAAGGATGATCTTCTATTTTAAAGCATGTGTACGCAAAACACTATACTATTCAATATCAGCTCTTCTTGAAATATTAACTGATCGCTCTCCTTTTCTTACTAGAAAGTAGCTAAACTTGAAAAATAAGGTGAGTTAGTTCTCCAATACTTGATCTCGCATCTCTTTTTTTCTTCAAACTGAGGTACCTCTACGTATAGAAATCAACATTTATTTTCTTCTTCTGCCATAGTTTGCTCCACAAAGCCATTTGATTAAACTATTTCTTTAACTGAAGAATAAATCATGTCAAGCTTGATCATGTATAACAAGAGGTTTATACAAGACTGCTGAAATTAAATACAGGTTCTTCTAAAGGACACTGGGAGAACCCCTTTAGCAGTGCCCCTTTCGTACTACCTTGTCCTGGGTTCAGCTGGGATAGAGTTAATTTTTACAGGAACCTGGAAGGTGGTGGGGGGGCCACAGCCGGGACAGCTGACCTGAACTAGCCAAGGAGCTATTCCATACCATGTGACATCATGCTCAGTATATATATGGGGAGGGGGCTGGGGGGGAGTTCTCTCGACTTTCGGTGGGGGAAGTGGCGGAGCGTCGGGTTCCGAGTGGTGAGCAGTTGCACTGTGCATCACTCTTTTTGTATATTCTTTCATTAGTACCGTTGTTGTTGTTGTAACTTCTCTTTTTTTGTGTGTGTTGTCCCAGTAAACTGCCTCTATCTCAACCCTCGAGGTTCCAGTTTTTTTTCTTTTCTCTCCTCTGTCTCCTCCCTATCCCACCGGAGGGGACCGGGAGGAGTGAGCGAGCGGCCGCGTGGTCCTTTGTTACCGGCTGGGCTGAAACCACGACAGTCCTTTTTGGCGCCCAACGTGGGGCACGAAGGGTTGAGATAACGACAGATCTGGCCAGAGCATGTTGAAACAAATTTGTCATACGCATTTCTTATACTAGATAAATAGGTGTTAGTCACAATGTTGGTTCATTTGTTTACATGGTGGCATTTTGTAAGTTCTTATATGCTCTACATATTGCCTGTAGTTACGTTTATCACCTCTGGGAGAGGGATCCGGATTATCATTTTGCTGTACTGGGCAATGTCGACTTGTGAAATGATTACATCACTGGTCATGAGGTTAAGCTGGTATCTGTATGAGGCAGTGATATCATTTCCATACTTCAGGCACCTTCTATCAGATTTTGTTGGTAATTACACCCAATCCATGGGGAAGTCAGGGAGGGATACTTCCCCCCGTCCGTTCGCCTCCCTTCTCTCCTTCCGACTAATTACAACAGCTTTTGAGAATTTTGAATATCCTTGGGATGTGCAAGCCAGGGTGCTGTTAGTGCTATGCCTCCTGACTATGTTTCAGGGCTACAAAAAGGCTCTTTAAGAGTACCACCCAGAGATCTGCCCCAAAGCTGGATATTCATGGGTGGCATGGCATGGGGGAAGATATGGGCAGGTATCTAGAGAACTTCTCACCTCCAGTGGCTTGGAAGTTCACTCCCGAACAACTACAGAACCCTCATGAAGTGGTAGAATATTTGAAAGGAAAACGCTGTGGCTATTCCAGAGATGCACAACTCACTGCACTGTGCTGGGCCCTGGCCAGTATCTACCAAACACTGCTTGATATTAGGCAGTACCCTCAGGGGGAAAAGGGGGAAAAGATGGAAAACAGGACAACAGGCACCGTGGCTTCCCCAACCCCAACAACAGGCACCATGGCTACCCCTACGCCGGCAACAGGCAGCGTGGCTACCCCAACCCTGGTGACAGATACTGCAGCTAAACCAGAGAACCAACCTGTGCCAGTATCAGTCGCCCCTGTACAGAAAAAGAAACACACAAAGAAATCAGTTCGCTTAGTGAGAGATGAAAATGAACCAGAGTCATCACGAGAACAGGAGGAAGAGGCAGAACCTGAAATAATTACCCAATCTCTATCCCTGAGTGAGTTGCGTGACATGCGAAAAGATTTTAGCTGCCACCCAGTTGAGCACATTGTTACCTGGCTGCTCCGATGTTGGGATAATGGGGCTAGTAGTGTGGAATTGGAGGGTAAGGAAGCCAAGCAGTTGGGATCTCTGTCTAGGGAAGGGGGCATTGACAAGGCGATTGCGAGAAAAACACAAGTCCTCAGCCTCTGGAGGCGACTTCTGTTAGGTGTAAAGGAAAGATACCCGTTCAAGGATGAAGTTACATGTCACCAAGGCAAGTGGACCACCATGGAGAGACGTATCTAGTACCTGAGGGAATTAGCCATGCTGGAGGTGATTTATAATGATCCAGAAAATGCACAGTCACCCACAGATCCAGATGAAGTTCAATGCACACAACCCATGTGGCGGAAGGTTCTACGAAGTGCACCACCAACCTATGCCAACTCATTGGCAGTAATGTCCTGGAAAGAAGGCTATGGACAAACGGTGGATGAATTGGCTGTCCAACTCCGGCAATACGAAGGAAGTCTCTCTTCCTCCCTACGGGCCTGTGTCTCGGCTGTAGAGGAATTGTCCCTAGAGTTCCAGCAATTCAAAGTGGATATGTCCTCCTCCCCACCTGTACAGGCCCGCATCGCAGCTATTGGGAGTAAGTGTTCCTCTGCCCAAGAGAGAGGAGAGAGAAAGTACACACGATGGGCTAACCTGTGGTTTTACCTGTGTGACCATGGAGAGGACATGAGGAAGTGGGATGGAAAACCTACCTCAGTCCTGGATGCACGGGTACGGGAGTTGCGAGAAAAAGCCACCAGAAAAGAGGATTCTTCTTGGAAAACTGCTGCTCCAGTTTCCCGTGAACAGTCCCCCAGATGCAGTAGATGGGCTGATCTCATTTCTGATCCTCTTGAAGGGACTTCTGATTCACGTGTGCAAAAAGTGAGTAACGGATATTCTAACCAGGATTAGAGGGGCCCTGCCTCCAGCCAGGTGGAGGAGAGGGACAACCGAGTCTACTGGACAGTGTGGATTCGATGGCCTGGCACATCAGACCCACAGGAATATAAGGCTCTAGTAGGCACTGGTGCACAAGGCACCCTAATGCCATCAAGTTATAAAGGGGCAGAACCCATCTGTATCTCTGGTGTGACAGGGGGATCCCAAGAGCTAACCGTATTGGAAGCCGAAATGAGTCTAACCGGGAATGAGTGGCATAAACACCCCATTGCAACTGGCCCAGAGGCCCTGTGCATCCTTGGTATAGATTATCTCAGGAGGGGGTATTTCAAGGACCCAAAAGGGTACCGTTGGGCCTTTGGTATAGATGCATTGGAGATGGAGGAGATTGAACAGCTGTCTACCCTACCTGGTCTCTCCCAAGACCCTTTGGTTGTGGGGTTGCTGAAGGTTGAAGAACAACAAGTGCCAATTGCTACCACGACGGTGCACCGGCAGCAATATCGCACCAACCGAGACTCCCTGATCCCCATCCATAAGCTGATTTGCCAATTGGAGAGCCAAGGAGTGATCAGCAAGACTCACTCACCCTTTAATAGTCCCATATGGCCCATGCGGAAATCTAATGGGGAATGGAGACTGACAGTAGATTATTGTGGGCTGAATGAAGTCACGCCACCACTGAGTGCTGCTGTGCCAGATATGTTAGAGCTTCAGTATGAACTGGAATCAAAGGCAGCTAAGTGGTATGCCACAGCTGACATTGCTAATGCACTTTTCTCCATTCCTCTGGCAGCAGAGTGCAGGCCACAGTTTGCTTTCACTTGGAGGGGTGTCCGGTACACCTGGAATCGACTGTCCCAGGGGTGGAAACACAGCCCCGCCATTTGCCATGGACTGATCCAGGCTGCACTGGAAAAAGGTGAAGCTCCAGAACACCTGCAGTACATTGATGACATCATTGTATGGGGCAACATGGCAGAAGAAGTTTTTGAGAAAGGGAAGAAAATAGTCCAAATCCTTTTGAAGGCTGGCTTTACCATAAAAGAAAGTAAGGTCAAGGGACCTGCACAGGAGATCCCGTTCTTAGGAGTAAAATGGCAAGACGGGCGTCATCAGATCCCTACGGATGTGATCAACAAAATAGCAGCTATGTCCCCACTGACTAATAAAAAGGAAACACAGGCTTTCTTAGGTGTTGTGGGCTTTTGGAAAATGCATATTCTGAATTACAGTCAAGTTGTAAGCCCTCTCAACCCAGTTACCCAGAAGAAGAACAATTTTAAATGGGCGCCTGAGCAACGACAAGCCTTTGAACAAATTAAGCGGGAGATTGTTCATGCAGTAGCTCTTGGGCCAGTCCGGGCAGGACAAGATGTTAAAAATGTGCTCTACACTGCAGACGGGGAGAATGGCCCTACCTGGAGCCTTTGGCAGAAAGCACCTGGGGAGACCCGAGGCCGACCCCTGGGGTTTTGGAGTCGGGATACAGAGGATCTGAGGCTCGCTATACTCCAACTGAAAAAGAGATATTGGCAGCATATGAAGGAGTTTGAGCCACCTCAGAGGTGGTTGGTACTGAGACACAGCTCCTCTTAGCACCCCGACTGCCAGTGCTGGGCTGGATGTTCAAAGGGAGGGTCTCCTCTACACATCATGCAACTGATGCCACGTGGAGTAAGTGGGCTGCACTGATCACACAACGAGCTCGCATAGGAAACCCCAGTCGCCCAGGAATTGTGGAATTGATCATGGACTGGCCAGAAGGCAAAGATTTTGGAATGTTGCCGGGGGAGGAGGTGACACGGGCTGAAGAGGCCCCGCTGTATAATAAACTGCCAGAAAATGAGAGGCGATATGCCCTGTTCACTGATGTGTCCTGTCACGTTGTGGGAATACATCAGAGTTGGAAGGCTGCTGTATGGAGTCCTACACAACAAGTCACAGAAACTGCTGAAGGAGAAGGTGAATCGAGTCAGTCTGCAGAGGTGAAAGCCATCCAGCTAGCGTTAGACATTGCTGAAAGAGAGAAGTGGCCAGTGCTCTATCTCTATACTGACTCATGGATGGTGGCAAATGCCCTATGGGGGTGGATACAGCAATGGAAGCAGAGCAACTGGCAGCACAGTGGTAAACCCATCTGGGCTGCCGCACTGTGGCAAGATATCGCTGTTTGGATAGAGAAGCTAGTGGTAAAAGTACGTCACGTAGATGCTCATGTACCCAAGAGTCAGGCCACTGAAGAACATCAAAACAACCAGCAGGCAGATCAGGCCGCCAAGATTGAAGTCTCTCAGGTGGATCTGGACTGGCAACATAAGGGTGAGCTGCAACATATAGATGGGCTCGTGATCGAGGGGTGGACTTGGCCATGGACACTATCGCACAGGTCATCCATGAATGTGAAACATGTGCTGCAATTAAGCAAGCCAAGCGGCTAAAACCCCTGTCCTATGGAGGGCGATGGCTGAAATACAAACAGTGGGAGGCCTGGCAGATTGACTATATCACACTCCCATGAACCCGCCAAGGCAAGTACCATGTGCTTGCAATGGTGGAAGCAACCACTGGATGGCTGGAAACATATCCTGTGTCCCACGCCACTGCCCGGAACA
This sequence comes from Haliaeetus albicilla, assembly GCF_947461875.1. Classification (NCBI taxonomy): domain Eukaryota; kingdom Metazoa; phylum Chordata; class Aves; order Accipitriformes; family Accipitridae; genus Haliaeetus; species Haliaeetus albicilla. The sequence goes on from NC_091516.1 coordinate 38,817,980, forward strand.
CTATCCTGGGCCTTGAAGAGAAAGTTTTATGGCGACACGTCACCCCAGAAAGAATCGAGTCGGACAATGGGACTCACTTCCAAAACAACCTCATAGACACCTGGGCCAAAGAACATGGCATTGAGTGGGTATATCACATCCCTTATCACGCACCGGCCTCTGGAAAAATCGAACGATACAATGGACTGCTGAAAGCTACATTGAGAGCGATGGGGGGTGGGACTTTCAAACATTGGGATACACATTTAACAAAAGCCACCTGGTTAGTTAATACTAGAGGATCCACCAATCGGGCTGGCGCCGCCCAACCAAGACTTCCACATACTGTAGAAGGAGATAGAGTCCCTGTAGTGCGCATGAGGAGTATGTTAGGAAAGACAGTCTGGGTTAGTCCTCCCTCAAGCAGAGACAAACCCATTCAAGGGGTTGTTTTTGCTCAGGGACCTGGGTACACCTGGTGGGTGATGCAGAAGGATGGGGAAGTTCGATGTGTACCTCAAGGAGATTTGATTTTGGTAGAGAATAGCCAGTGAATTAGGCTGTATGATATTTAACTGCTAAATAACCTGCCAATGTATGTCATTGTATCTATAGTGTCTATATGCCATATCAAGGGTATTACAGTAAGAATTACCCAAAATGACTGAAGGATGGACTTTGAAAACCAAGCCAAGTACAACAGTGGTAGAACTTGAACTGGCACCCAGTAACTTCCTCAAGATCAACATCTTTGACCTGCAGACCAAGGGCGTGGGTTGCACCAAATGTACCAGCCACAAGTTCCAGAGGCAGCATACAACAGCCCAACATCTCACACCATCTCTCTTATCCTGAAGAACTGTTACAACAGATGGAGCCCCAAAGTCATGCACTAAATAAAATTAATGGACACATTAGAGGGATAGCTCATCAACTAAGGGAATGCTATTTGTGTGTGTGTGGGGGGGGGTCCATATACATATACATATATGTATATAAGACAAGGAAAGTGGTGGTGATTAATTGGAAAATGTAGGATCTAGGCATGATGTAGATGGTATAGAATAAGGGGTGGATAATGTCCTGAGTTCAGCTGGGATAGAGTTAATTTTCACAGGAACCTGGGAGGGGGGCATAGCCGGGACAGCTGACCTGAACTAGCCAAGGAGCTATTCCATACCATGTGACATCATGCTCAGTATATAAATGGGGAGTGGGCTGGGGAGTGCTCTCGACTTTCAGTGAGGAAGTGGTGGAGCGTCGGGTTCCGAGTGGTGAGCAGTTGCACTGTGCATCACTCGTTTTGTATATTCTTTCATTAGTACCGTTGTTGTTGTTGTAACTTTTCTTTTTGTGTTGTGCCAGTAAACTGCCCTTATCTCAACCCTTGAGCTTCCAGGTTTTTTTTCTTTTCTCTCCTCCATCTCCTCCCCATCCCACTAGAGGGGGGCAGGAGGAGTGAGCGAGCGGCTGCATGGTCCTTTGTTACCGGCTGGGCTGAAACCACGACATACCTGAACTAGAAATCTAAAATTAAAAACATCTGGAAAGGCTGTTAAATTCTCTTCAAATGCCTCAATGCCCTCTGCATCCAAGAGTGGCAAAGTAAAATGTTTTCTGTTTTCTGAAACTCATTTCCAAGTGAGGGAATATCATAAGAAATGTTGTGTAACTCTTTTTTGTCAAACAATGATTTCCCCATGGAGTATTTTATTGCATTATGTACTGTGTCATCTCCATTAGTAGCTAACATTTTCTTTTCTCCAATACTTTTTTTGACAGCTTCCTGTCTCTGAAAGCTAACAGTTGCAGTTGATGGTGATAAACACTCAAAATTTGATGGTTTTGTTTGTTTTTCAGTAGTCATTTTACACACACACACATATAGTATTGTAACATTCCAGTACACTCACAGAGTTTACAGAAAAGAGTCAAACAGATAATGGGATATTCCTCTTTTAGCTATGTAGTAACAGAGCTTCTGAGATTGGTCAAATCCTTCACTTTTGAAGCAGTATATCCCATGTAAACTGTGAGGGAAATCTCTTCTTGTGAAGGAATGCTTGAATAGCTATGAGAGACACTTAGATTTAAGTGCTACACTTCTTACCAGAGAGCTGCTTTCCACTCAGTTTCTGCTATGAAATGTTTATTCAGCTTTTCCTTTATGAGGGGGCCATTTTTCTTACAAGGTCTCAAATCTGCCTTCTCTGTTCTCTGCAGTCCAGACCACGTCAGAAGTACAGCACAGTTAATCTCTGCAAAAGCTGGAATCTTTTTCTACCTACAAACCACTAAGCCTGGATGAAGAACTCTGGGGATCTCCAGTAGGCTTCCAAAAAGAACCCTTTTCTTTTTTTCTTCTTCCCGTCCCCCCTAAAAGTCTTTAAGGCCTGTCACAAAGAGCCACATGTTTCTAAGTGGTACCTTACAAGGACTCCTCACTCACTCTGCAATAAAGCAAACGTTTCCTATTTTTATAGCTATTATTGAATTTCTTTCAATTGCTTCCTTGCAAGTGCAAAAACAGAATCACGGTGCAATATGAAGTTTTAATAAGCAAAGATTTTAGAGAGTAATACAGCTATGAATCTATGTCAGGCATGCAGTTCAGTGTAATCGCATGATTAGGTACAATAGGAGTTTTCTTGCTGCCAGCTTTAGCCTTTTAGCCATCCGTTAGTTTGGATTAAAAATGTTGCTTTCTTCATAACTGGAAATGGTAGTCTAAATATTTGTTTTCTAAAGTTCTTTTGTCTCACCAGAAAGAAGATTCTTAATGCTGATTCAAAGAGTGGAATGAGAGGTGATCACTTTAATTGTGGACTTCATAAGCAACCAGCCATCTTTCTCTAAAAAAAACTCTTTAAAAAAAATACATCATATATTTGTTACTGGTGAAGGACCTGTAAGATGTGTAGGGTTTCCTAGCTTCCCTACTTCTACACACAAATAATTCTCCCAAGCCTTCTAGGCTTTGCTTGCTATGAAAGTCTTAAATAACATATTGAAGGACTGCTAGGGCTCCATAAAAATAGGAAAGCATTAGGTATTATAGCTGGAAGCAATATGAACTGGTAACTAGCTTTTGTTCACGCTCCCAAACCATATTTACTTCAAGGTGTTGTTTGCATTTGACACTACCATAAAATAAAAACCATCATCGTGACACGGAAAAATGCCATAGATGACTAAAAAGAAAAGAATCACACCCAAACTGTGTAACATTTGTATAAAAGAGCTTTTCATATCTCAATAGTGTCAGTGCTACAAAGTCACACAAAAAAACTTAGGTTTAAATTGGAGAGTGGGTGGGGTGTCACTGAGTTGAGTGGAATGTGAAAGGACTATTTCAAAAAATTTATTCTGCTGTTGTTGATGTCAATAAAAATCAAAGTATCCCCAGTGAAGTATCCCCAGAATATAATCTCCAAATGAAATCAGAATTCCGTCTTTTCCCTACAGGCAGAAGCAAGAAAGGGGTTTTTTGTGTATTTTGTTTTCCCTTTTTGGCTATGGTTTCCCAAACAAACAGAGCTTTTCTTCTGTCCATTTTCAACAAAATGAGAACTGTCTGGAGTCTTACAGGTTGGGTTTTTTGATCATTGAAAAACCAGAAGTTGTCCAGTCATATGTGCTGAATTCCCCCCCAAGTTTGACGTAATTGTATAAATAAAATCTACAACTATAGTGTGCCTAAGGAAAACACTTCTATTCATGAGAAAGACGGGAAGCTATATATGGCAACAATGTTATAATAGCTATAATACCCTATGCTTAAAATGGGCTTCTCTAGCAGTTGAAAAACATTACACCGTTATAGCGTAGGTAAGGCAAGTTATCCTTAGGGTAAGCAAGCAAGATTTTGTTTCTTGAGAGGATCTGCTTGTCTGCCAGAGTGGGTTTATCTCTGGTTCAATTACAGAATCAAAAATGAAAATCAAAGAATTAGAGACAAGAAGGAAGCTGTAAGAGATCAGAATATCTCACCTGGAAAACATACAAATGCTGACTATAGTGGTGTTTTTGTTTACCATAATCTCTTCATTAGCTAAGTGTCTGAGTAAGCAATTATCTAGAGTAAGCAATTATCTAGTGTGTTCTTAACTGTAGAGCAGCATTTGCACGAGTTCATCACCATTTTGAACTAACTTAGTGACACTTAGTGACCTAACTATAAATGTCAGGTATTAAATTGTACTTTGTCACAGTTGTACATATTTGGAGTATCTCCAGTGAAGCTTTTAAAATTACTCCACTTTACATTTGAAACAGAGCTTGGCTTTACCTTAAAAGCAACACTGAAAAGGCAATAGGAAAGCTGACTGGTATGCACTGTTGCCCTATTCCCATTGGAATGTCAAGCACCCTAGAGCAGAACAGGTAGTATAGAAGTGTTATCTAATTGTAGGGATTATCTATGGAGCAACAACACTGTCATCTTTGTTTCAAAAACCCAGTATGCATCTGTTGACATTGGCAAGCTCTTCAATTAGTGGAAAGAACTACTGATGGGTGTTTTGTAAATTGACCCTAATTTCTACACAGCTGCATAAAAGTGCAATGAAAAGAATGAAAGATCCAATTTACTAAAACTGATGCCACCATTTTACAAGTAGGGAAACAAATGACTGTTAGCTGGTTTTGTTTCTATAGGGTGGCTATAAGGTAGTAGAGAGTGACTAGTATGTAATAAAAATCCCACAAAAATGTAAGGTGTTTTTTCCTTTATCTGCAGCTGAATTGTCTCTACAGTCAACTCAGAACAAAGCTATGTATTCACAGCAATGTAGCAGCCTCATTGTTGTGCTTGAACAACGTGTAAATGTCAGAGTTTGATTTGGAAAGAAAACGTTCCACCTCATATTATGAGTTCCTATATTGTTTCCAGAGGTTGTTACTTATATATGAATTATAGTCTTGTTTTCTAACCTAGGGTATGGAAGAAGTGCTGTGTTCACTGGCTAGCCTCTGAGTATGATGCAACCCCTGGAATGAGAACAAGAAGGTGGAATTAAAGGTTAGCATGATAATTCTTTCTTTAAATTTAGTTATGACTGTAAACAATTAGATTAAAATACTCTTCTTGCATTAGGAAAAAAAGGGGTCAGATACATCTCCGAGTATGTAAAAGGCGGCAATAAGAAAAAGAGAAAATTGTTCTCCTGGCCAAGCTAAAAAGAAAAAGAAATAGGCTCAAATTGGAAAGATTTAGATTAGGCCCAAGGAATAATTTTGTACTGTTAAAAAAAATGAAGAGCCACTGTAATGTTTTGCTTGAATCTCTGTGAACAAACGAGAGAAGATTTTTCTGGGAAAGTATTTCCAAAATACCTATTATTTAAAAAACAAGCAAACAAAAAACCTCCCAGGTTGTTGCTGTTGTTATCCCTTCCTTATTAAATAAAAATAATTTAATTTTTGCTTGTATAACACCTCACCTTACCATGCTTTTTACGTTCAGTAGTTTGTATATGAACAGTACTTATTACAGCAAGAGTTTGGAAAGAACTACCAGAATGCAGGATTCTTCAAAACAATTCTTTGTTATTAATCAAGAACTATAAGAAGAATATTAAGCAGAATTTGGGGCAGGAGAGCACTCCTTTTAGGTTTTACATTCCATTAGTTGTTTCTTATCCTTATCACAGTAACTGACTGTGTAGCACTTACATTCCTTAGATACTTGTAAATGACTGAGTTGGGTCTAAAATAATCTCCTCCTCCTCAGTGAATATCCTAATCACTCTGTATTATGTGAGTTCAGCCTTTACAAGCACAGCAAAGAATTGAACTAGGTCTTCTGTGGCATTCAGTATTTCAGAGTAGAGCACTTCTACAGGAAGTAGTCTCGCAACAGGGGCCATGTGAAATGCAACAGCTGTCAGCAGACTGACAGGTAGAAGTGTTTGTAAATCACTGTGGCATTCATCTCCTTTGTGAACTTTACCTTTGTGGCTTTGTTTTATTGCAATATATAAAACCTGATGGAGATGCTAATCTCCACAGAATCTGATGTGCTGGGCCAGCACTGATTTTCTTATATAGACAGATGCTCTCACATCTATAACATGTGCAATGGTTCTGTCAGCATAGAAGAAAATGATGGAAAATACCATTTGATGTAAATGCTACTTTGAACGAAGTTGTGTTTCCCACTGAATTTAATAATAGCTCTGATTTAGTTTCGCTTACCCGTTCTGCATCATTTTCCTGCAAAAGCAAGTGGTAAATTCTGTAAGCAGAAAAGGAGAACAGAATTATGGTTGTGACAACATACAGGCTTAAGCAATTTTAGAGTCAGAATTGCCACCCTAAGGGTATAATGTTCACAGTTTGGATGCTCTGAAAACTATTGTTAAAATTCCAAGCTATTTAAAAGTATTCAAGCCAGAAAATGATGACTTAGAACTACAATAGAACCCAAAGTTTCCCACATTATTTTGCTTTTATTATCGTCTCTAGAGAACTAGCAGAGCAATGTAATGGTTGCAAACCTAACTGCTAGCTGTAGACTTGACTCCTCATTTTCATAGTGTTAGTTGACTACAATATGCCACTGCTATGTATGGCTTGCCCAACACTATTTCTTGGTCAGTTATTCCACTGTGGGCTACATAGCAAATTCTCAAGATTGCTTATATGCTATTTAATCATAAACAAGACTATTTTACTGAATTGATGGACTATGAAATCATATTCTGTGCATATCTTACTGAGAACCTCTTACCCAAGAACCCAAAATACTGAAAATATTGAAAATCCTATCACAAAACCATGATATAGTTCATTACAAATTTTTCATGTTACACTGCACCCTTTATGGCACAGTAAATGGTGTTCTAGTCTTAAAAAGAAACTTTCAGAAATGGAAAAAAAGCCAGAAGATACACACTTCCAAGAAAAAGTCTGCAAGCTGCTCTTCGATTTCCAGAGGTCCTTAGTCTTTCCTTTTTCTGATAATGGCATTTAAAGTAGTTCTGAATGTCATTACTGTAAATGTAGCAATAGTGATTTTTTTAAAATGTCCTTCCTTAAGCTGAATTTATTAACTTTTAACATTGAATTTGTCCTGGAATATAAAGTGGGGCTTACGCTTAAAAAAAGTAATGTAGAAGTAGCCTGAGATTTTGAAACCTTTGCTTCAGTCTGCACAATAACGAAATGTTTAAATTTTAGAATTTATTACTGAAGAGTGCTAATTAGAGATTCTTAGCAGCTGTTCTCTTAATGACAGTTCACATTTTCTGCTAGGAGACAAGTATGAGTTATCTTGGCATTTTTAACTCAAGCAAATACTGGTAGACTCCAATAAGGGCTTCCAGAAACAAATAAGGATGACATCTATCATTTTAATCTAAACCAAAGTACCCTTACTAAAAACAAATCTTTAAGAAGCATGGTTTTTATTTTGCAGCCAGAATTTGTCATGGTCTATTTTGCACAAGCAAATATATGGTCCTCCCTTCAAGGAAATTAAGTTCTAAATAAATGTTAAAAATGGGGGACCCTATCCAGTATTAAATATTTATTCTCTTTTCAAGCTGCTCAGATTCCAAGTGCTCTAAATTCTGGAGGTAGTGCAAGGTAGACTAGGTGATGTATTTCAATAAAAGAATAGACAAACTGTATGAAATTCCATTTAGGTGTAAATACCCTGCTTGAGACCAATGAAAGTGGATGAATAGCAAACTACTCAGGAGTGCAATGCCCACTGCATTTTCAGCTCCTTCCAAGTACTCTCACTGTAAAAGTGAAGTAGATGCAGTAGTGTAGCTTCAGTGGATGGTCAGAGACCATTTCAGTTAGAGGATGTCCCTGGCCACATCACCAAACACTCTTGATATTAACTAGCAAGCACTTTTAATGTCAATCTACCAACCTCTATTATATGCTAAGTGGGAAGCAAGTGTGTTAAATTTTACGCATGTTTAACACTGAAAGAGAAATGATTGTATGTGTAGAATAACTAACATACTCATATATTTGGCAATAGTGATGACAATTGAGTGTCTCCATGAGTGATAAATGTTTGGTGGGAGGACGTCTTGTGTGTCGCGTCCATCACCCTCTCCCAGCCTCTCCAAAGCCCTGCTTTCCGGTAGAGAATGGGGAGAACCAGTTTAAGTTGCATAGGGTAATGAACCATGAGATTATGACATTCACATATGCTTTTATCTGCTGGTGTGTTCAAGAGCAGATGCAAATAGATTAGGTTTATCCACTTTTCATGTGAGCCATTTATTTACTACCTGTGTGCTCTATGGAGGTAAGATTGTGCACTAATACTGACAACCTGTTAGATTTATATTTCTGTTGACTAATATGGGGTGCCTTCTAGGAATGCTGTAGCAAAATAACACTCTTACTGCCATGAGTCATCACCCCCAAAATTTTGTTCTTTACTTTAATTGAAATCTTTTAATATTTTGACTGCTTATAATCAGGCAAGTGAAATACTGCATGTTCTCTTAAGAAATCATCAGTTCCGGATCTTCTGGAAATAATACTGTCAAACGAACTGTGAACTAATTATTCTGGCAGACTTCTGGCACCTTTTGCCTGCCTTTCCAAAAGTAAACATAGGTAGGGTTTGAGAGGATTTCATCAGGATCATAACGGTATCTTCAAAGCTCCATGCAATGAGCTTTTTCACATAGTAACAAGGTTTGGAGATGCTTAGTCACTACAGTAGGTTTCTATGGGTTATACTGTCAGGCATGGTGTTTGTATGTCATTATGAAGACTGTATTTTATTCTCACATATTCTCACAAGACCTGGCAGAAGTATTGACAGGAAGATTTTTCCCAGTGAAAATCTTTCCATTCATAAAAGTAGTTGGATTTCTCAATAGGTATGTTCTAGGTCAAGTAAACCGTAAGATGAACTTGAACAAGGACATAGTGGATAAGCCTCTGCACATACTGGAAGCTATAAATTAATTTTACACATGTCTATAAAAGCAAAACACCTGCATGTTGTAAACAGAAAATTTCAGCAAAGCCAGCACTAGAAAACAGCGTAAATTGAGAGTGAGTGACAATCATGGGGTACAGAATCACATTCTGAAAGTTTTCGCAAAAGTTTTTTATGCTTACAACTGGATTTGGCAGCTAGTATGAAATGTCAACACATAATGTAGATAAAGTTTGTAAACGTATCAGTTATGGTGAAGGTGATGCCAATATTACCTGCCTTTCTAACATTATAATCACTAACAATATACATGAAAATCCTCATACCTGAAGCTCCATAGAAGATAAGCTGGTATTTCCTGCATTATTAGGTAGATGTTTCACATCCATAGGGACACATGATATATTTTCATATGCATAAGTTGAGTTAATGGTTTCAGTTAGTGTTGTCAGTAGGCTATGCACAGTAAACACAGGACCAGACTCTCCTCCCTCCCTCCTACCCTCATTTCCCCCCCTTCCCCCCAATTTATAATCCTTTATTCCTTTTCAGTAAATAAAAAATAAGACACATTCCAAGAATTTACAGTGTAAAATGATATAAAAAGTCTTAATCTAGCTTACAAAATTTCCTGAAGTTTATTTCAGTGTCATTGTTTCTCTGCTTTAATCTATTATAGTATGACAGTCCTTAGTGCATGTACCTTACATATTCAACAACAAATTATGTGCAAAAATAATAAATAGATATGTATCGAAACAGCTAGTGTTACTAGAGCCCATCTGTTTTATCATGCTCATTCATTTATTGTTTTTCTTTACGATGGTCATAAAAAAGATGGTGTTTCTTCAGATCTCTGTAGTAAGACAAGGTTTCCACGAAGCAAGTGAAACTTAGCCTGGAGTTTATTGGAGAATTTGAGCCTAGGCTTGCATGTTTTTGTGGCTTTCATGTTTTGAAAAATGATCCCAACATTCCCTTGGTAGGAAGAAAGCAAACTACAATGAATGATTTTTTTTTTTTTTTTTTTTTACATTTTTTACAAACAATACTGACTATTGTCAGTGTTATTAGTTTATGTATATATAACAAATTTCAATTCCAGGTTTACTTAGTTTATTAATTCCAGGTTTATTTATTCAATCCTGGCATGTTGTATCAAAAAAGAAATACTGGTTTGCAGAACTATTGGTGATGGTATTTGTCACTTGTGAAATACCAGAAGGAACAGATAGTGCTGTGTGGTGCAGTTTGATATGTTTGCCATAGTATGTCTCAACTAGGCAAATTAATTTTATATTCGATTTCTTTGGGCTGATTTTTATCACAATGTTTTCAATTCTTTAATTGTAGCCTTGTATTGTACTTGTCCCTTTTTCTATCAACTTCAGGAGAATACGGGAAAGTAAACCAACACACCCAGGACTCCATGCAGGAATCAGTCCTGGCTGTTGACCTAAGGCTGAGCTCAGTTAAGCTTTGTGTATACGTAAAGCAGCTTCGTGGTCTTTTTGACCATGTGTATTTAAAATATATATGGATATATACATACACACCTCTTTCCTAAATTTTTAATATACTCAGTAGACACATCTATCTGATGAAAATTTTCAGATAATTTCTGTAGCTAGACTGAGTTTAATCAAGCAATTCTTTTAACAAAACCAGTAGAATGTCGAGGACCCTTTCTGTGTCTCAAATAGCATAATGGAGATTTTAAAGAAGTGCTTTTGGGGGTGAGGAAGAGACATCTCAAAAGAATAAATAGTAGTCTTATGGTAAAATCTTTTCAAATACAAATTGGTAGCTCTACCAATCCTTATCACTGAGCTGTTTGAATAATTTGAATGACAGAGTCCACTTGCTCACAAAGATAGGCTAAGTGCCATGAAATATTTATTTACTTCTGCCAAATTACTGTTTGTTTTCAGCAAATCCGAGACATTCTGCTAATATTTTAATACTAAATACTGAAGCTGAATATTCAGTTTCTGCTGGTTGTACCTAATAGTTGTGGGTTTTGGATAAGGCCAAGTCTCGAATTCTTTGGCTGGTTCTGTACTCTGGCCCTTCACATAGGTTCAATCCAGACAAAACCTTCACTGACCTTGACAGTTCAGTTCAGTTACCGCTGCTGGTATTCCTCATTCCAAATACCCCTGCACTGGAAGACTGTGGAGTCTACCAGAAGACACTAGCTGGTAACCTGACAAGCTTGAAAGATCAAGCTACAGGATCCTTTTTTCTGGCAATTACAGTGCTTTTTCCAGCACACAGATGACCCCTCTCATCTTTTTCCTTCCTATTCCAGAATAACAGGTCAAAATCTCCACTCTAACCAGATTAATCCAAACTCAGCTTGTGTTCTCATGATGCTGGAGTAACAGAATTCCCAGAGCAATGCTGTAAAGAATGTGTTTAAATTCACCATGTCCAGCCTCTCTGCAGCATTAGGACATCCTGTTCGTCTGCAGAACAATGATGGTCTGCTCTCCAAGGCAGGCTTTGGAATGGAAAGTACAGCACAGAGTTGGGAAAGCATACTTCTGGTTTAGTAGTTAATATACAGAAATAATTATGCAAGGCAGCTGAGTGAAAAATGACCAGTCAATGGTAGCCTGTTGGCTTCATAGCAGAGAGATAGCTTTAAGAAATTTTTTTGAAGAGATATGAATGGAGCGGCATAATAGATCAAAAAGTTAGCCACAATGATATCTTGATTTTTATCACAGTTCTTAAAATAGTTCATGGAGTCAGAAACAGCGTGTCAGATTGGGGGGGGGGGGGGGCGCGGCGGGGAGTGGGGAACAGAAGTAGAGGAAAATTGTGTCAAAAGAGGAAGTGAGTACCACCAAAGTTAGAAATCAGTATTTTTTACATCTGTAAAGAATACTTTTAAAACTTGGGAGGGTGGGGCTAAGATGATTATGTGGCCTGACATTACATTTTTAGCCATAATAGCTTTTTAGTGATTCCAGCCTGGAACTGCAGCTAAATAACTCTGTTTAAGATAAGAATGAGGTGCAGTTTAATTGCATCACTGCACACTTTCATGATGTGAGATTGCATTTGCATGATTCAATACTGCACTGTGTGCACAAAGTCACCCAAGCCAGAAATAACTCGGTCTCTGCACTGTGCTACACACAATGTAAATGTGTCCTTGGAGTGAAAAGCAAATTGCTAAGTTATAAATTGAAGTAGTTAGAGGTTCAGAGTTTCTGAATGTCTAATGCAGTACGGAATTTTACTATGCCTCTTGAGAATGAAGGAACACTTGTAATTTTAAGTTTTATAAGGCTAAATTAAGTTTTATTATTCATTTCTTGTGAGAGATCCTGTTACATATTTTGCTGTAATAAAAAATATTTAGTGATACAATATTATCACTATTTTATTGCAGCAGAATGTGTAGCTGGACACCCTGGGGAACACAAAAGCTGAATGAACTTTTAGCATAGGCTATAAAGACTCCTTGAGAAAGAGTCAGGCTCAGTGTTCCGTTACTATGACGTAGACCCAAAGCAAACTGGGTGCTGTAGTTTCCAGAGGGTCTAATGAACTTGTAAACCAGAAATTCAACCTGTTGGAAAGGGAAATACTAACAAGGAGACAACTAAATAAATAGTCCTTCATAATGGTGAGTGAGGAAATTTATTGTTTTGACAGCCAAACTGGTGTGGCAACACTTCCTTTCTTGAAGGTTAATTCTCGTTGATGTCTTCTTTTTTCCAGATTTTAACGGGTCATCAGATACTGTGTAATGACTTAATGTTTAATTAGTGCTTTCACGTTATGAACAAACAGCAGGTTTTCTTCTAAGTGCACCCTACCTTGTACATTAACATCAACTACTTCCAGCATTTACAGTGGTAAAGATCACTGTTAGAATTTGCTAAGGATTAGGACACATTAATGGAACACAATCACCACCACCTCTAAGATGTACTTGTATATGATACCAATGCACTGTAATTTAATAAAATTAAGTTATACAAGCTGAAAATGGTTGGGTTTCTGATAAACATCAGAGGTGGGCAGTGCTTTCTGCCTGAGGCTTTGAAGCTTGTTTTCCTCCTCTGATTTTCTCACAGGATGGCTCCAAGTGGCGTGCATGGAGTCTTTACCTCAGGCTTTGCCACAGCGTGAAGGGATTTGCATAAGAAAACAGAGCAAGCAGATCAGTTTCATTGACTTTATGCTCTGCTGTGCTAGTAGGTACTATTAAAAATTATTTTTTTAAGTCATAAATACCATAACAACCAGTAAATCATATAGAAAAACTATTTATATAATTTTCTCGGGGTTTTACAACTATAATTACAGTTTCTTTCAATAAACATAATGCTACTGTAGATCATATCAACATCTGCCTGAAGTCTTTGACAGCTTTATTGTAGCATCAGAAGTTTAACAATCCACTGTCTTGCTCTGGAGGGAAAACGCTTTCCAGGGAGGGGCTTGTTGGCAACTGAATGAGTACCTTTTCTGGGCTTAGTGCAGGTGGCTGGCACAAGAAAGAGCAATCTCTACACTGACCATGATTTAAACCATTCAAGGCTCTAATCCAGAAAGCAGTAGCACTTGTTTCTTCATAGTGACCACAGTATATAAGTCAGGAAATAAGGGGTTTGTATTCTCTCCTGTGTATGTGAAAATTAATATAACTTGTTTCTGTAGTATCAAAGAGGCTGCTTGATGCCTGGTCATTTTGCAGTTCTTGCCTGTGAAATTAAAGCTAAAAGTAGTTGAATTTTACTTGATTTTTTTTTTATTATTATTTTATTATTAATGCAAAGGAATCTAGTTGCTAGATGCTTGAGGTTTGGTTTTTGGTTTGGGGGGTTTTCTTTGATCATTTGTTTGTTGTTTTTCAAAAGGGAAGCTGCATTAATAAGTGCTTCCTCTATAAAAAATAAAAAATTGCAGTCTGAAAGCATATTACTAAAACAGTAACATGTAGCTGACCCAGCAAGATTTAACCATAAAATATTAATTCCTCTGTTATGGAGGGGAAGAAATGCATTTCCTTCAGCTGAAATAGTAAACAATGATTTTGAAAAAGAAACTTGTTATACACTCTAAAACTATTGTATATGCAGTAAAAGCAAAGATGCCATAGCTTGCTATAGCTGTCCTTCTAGAAGCAATAGGAAATGTCTTTTTAAAGAGGAAAAACAAAAAAATTAAATCACTATTATTATGATGTTTATCCATTCTGCCAGAGACATTTTCTCTTATGCTGTGATTGAAACTGTTGTATGAAGGATTTTGTGCAGGCAATTTTTACATTAAAAAAAAAAAAGGGCAGATTTGAAGCCACTTGTGTTGCTTGCCATTACTGCCTGTTTCCTTGGGGGTGTCTTTTGGACAAGCAAAGTGACGTATCAGTGTGAAAATGAGGCAAAGTGCGTATACTCCAACCATTGCACCGTCCATATCTCTGCTGCATTGACTGGCCCCAGCAAGCTGATTCTCATCAGACTTTCTTAGGTCTGGTATATCGACTTTGATAATATGGATGAAAGGCATGGCATCTGAGGAGTACCCTGTAGTTCAGACCAGTGTCAGAACCTAGCAGTTGAGGTGCAATATAATAAATCAGACTCTATGTAGGGGGCCTTAGCGATACCTTAAGATGACCTTTACGATATTAAGGAATTTAGTTTTCTACAAAAGAAATATGAAAAAACTTGTTTTGCAACTCCATAGAACAGTTTTCCGTGAAATGTTGCCTCAAGAGATTAATGTAGCCTAAAAATTTTAGGGGTGCTCATTTGATGTGACCACATAAGATTAGGCAACCATCATAGTTGGTGTAGTGAAAAGCTTCTATATTCCCATCATTTGCGTCTCTGAGGGAAATGGAGAAACACATGACACATTTAGTGGATTGTGGTTAAAGTGGTTGCCTAACTGACAAGCAAAGAAGTCATACTCTGATATGAAGGACTTTGTGGATGAATTTTGTATGAAATAAACTAGTTCAGGAATATTCTATGTAGCTCATTAAATATATTGGTACTTTTCCTTCCTTCCTTCCACCTGTTAAAGGAAGGTCTCTTAGTTGCCATGAGTGCAAGCTTATAGAAAAGCATAAGACCTCTTTTAAAGAAACACTAAATATTTTGCTCCTTTTATGAGTGAGCTACTGTGTATCAATAGTCATCTATGCTTAGAAGTAACTACATATGTGTCTGAAAGGGACCTGGCAATCTTCTCTTTCTAAGGATGCAAAGTTTCCTGTCCTGGCTCTGCAAAGCTCTGAGATGTGAAACATTTCTATCATGTTGTCTGTTTTAAATGACAACTCTTTAAGCTATTTATGACTTTAGAAGCTTGTTACCTATCACCTTGGAGATGGTTTATTGGGCACAAAATAGGAAAAGCAGCTACACAGAAAAATTATCAAATGGTTTCACATAAGAGTGCAGGTGCCAGCTGTGTAGTAATTTATGTATACCTCATAGCATGCCTGCAAATGTATCCAAGCAACATATCTTATAATTTATTTTATTTTAGGACATGGGAAAAAGGCAGTAGACTTTCAAAATCTGGCCATACTAGGTTCTAAACTTGTGCTAATCACAGCTTTAAGAGTACAGCTCTCTGACAGTGCAGTTCAAATGTATGTTTGGACCTAGGCTATGTAGCTGAAATATGGACTGTCTTTACTACAAAAAGGAGCAAGTTATGGCAGCCCTGTGAGTACCAAAAGTTGGTGGCATAACGTCACTACGGTGTGCGGATACTGATTGTCTGTTTCTTTTGACTTGTTTTGAACAGTGGAAGATTGTCAACAAGTAGTTGTCACTTTGTGCCTTGGAATTCAATCATTTTCTCAGAGATAGCAAGAGTATGCTGTATGCCTGGATAATAGCTTACCTCACCCTACCCCAGGCTTGAACTTTGCATGTAAATGACATGTAGCACAGTATTACTGTGTGAGTGAATGTTGAAAGTGTACATGTAACCCCTTCAAAGTTACAGATGCTCTTTTCTCAGATATGTAAGAGATGGAAACATGTCTGTTAAAAGTTGGCTACATTACCATGGCATTAACTGTGTCATTTTATATGTAAAATTATTTGTGTAGTTTTGCAAAACAACTTCCCTGTAAAAGCTGGATAATTATTTCCTGTATATATATACGCCTTCTCTTTGTTCAGTAATAAAAAAAAAAGTCACCTTTAGCACAACATTGCTATCAAGCAAGTTTGATAGTATACTTATACAAAGATGTCAGCAGTCAGAGCACACGTAAGGTATTTCAAAAACAGGCAAGTTTTGCAAATTGCTCTTATGGATAAACAGCTATAACTTCTTAGAAAGTAATAAGGAAGATAATTGCTTCATGGCCAATAACATTGTTGGAACTGATTTTAGCTTTCCAGGCAGTTTCAAAAGTTAGTAAGACTTTTCTTAGAAAACATAATTCATATACAGTATAAATTATTTCTTAACATTATATTTGCAAAAGGAAGCAGTCTCTTAGGGCTTCAAATACTGCTGGGAATGGAGAAAATTTCTCAGAAGTGATGTTTGGTATGACCAAACCTGAGGAGTTACTAGATTTCCGGACTACAGTATTCAAGAATTCCACAAGTTTACTTTGAGTTCATGAACTATTTTCCTTATTATAAAGAAGGCATTATTACAAAGATAGCAAGTTTTCATTTTAGAGTTATGTACCAGTAAATTTAATTTGTCAAATTGCTCATCATCTCTTGAAAGAGCACTTTAATATAGTACGCATGTCCTTCAAGTTGGAAACCTGGCTTATTGCCATGGCGAGGATAGTGTGAATTCCTCAATTTCTTATAAACCTGCGTTGCACCTTTCCTTGCCCTGAGTATATAAAAATTCACTGCTGCTGGCTTCTCTATTTGGGCTAAATACTATAAGTGGCCTAAAACCACTGTTACAGTGGAAGAAAAGATACCATAGTATTCCTTCATTAATTTATTGTATTCCCCAAATTAATTTGGGGTCCAGAGACCTCCGTGTGACATTATTTTGTGATAGAGAGAAGGCGTCTGTCCCCAGTACATTCAGATAGTTGATTACTTGCTTTGTCTCTCTTCTGGTTTCCCCAAATATATCTTTTCTTGTTTGCACATCTGGTCCTGATTATCCGTTCTTTATTTAAGGAGGAGTGGTACGCACTTCGCAGTTTCAGTCCCGGATGTATCCTCTTGAAACTCTTTGCAAGTCTGAATCAGAATCTGCAGTTTCAGATAAGAGAGTCAGAAGTACTACAAAGTTTTTCTGCAACCCTATTTCGACTACACTGAATTTCTGACAATAGTCCTGAGTCGATCCACAGTATCATGGGCACGGACAGTCTACATTAATGATAGTGCCTGCTTCAGAGGAATTATAAATATTTCATTGATTATCTTCAAATGTTATTTGTAAGATTGTAAAGATCTAATTCCTATGCCTTGGGACTATTGAAATAAAATTGCAATAACAGGTGAGGAAAAGGTGAGTCCATTGCTATTCGGCAGTGTTCAGCCCAATCCTCCTGGGCCTGTTTAAGCACCTGGCCCAGAAAATTACAGAGAAACTCTCTAGCTTTTATCCTCCAGGGGAACGGCAACATGGAGGAAACCTGTCTTTCCATCACACTTTCTGACTCTGTGTTAGATCAGGACTATCTCCAAGTCAGTACGCAAATAACTTTGATTACGGCAACAGGAGATACTTGCTCTCTGAAGTTCATGGTCCAGCTGATCTATGGCTTCTTGTCTGTCTTTGGTGGTGAGGCCAGGAGGAAGGAATGCTATAGACAGATTGAGTCTGTCTCTGTTCTTCACATGCAGCATGCTGTGCAGCTTTAGCGGGGTCTGCCTGATGGTGGTTAGTTAGGAAAATCTTTGAGTCTGTACCCGTGCTGTGGCATTTCAGACCCCTGTCACATAGCGTGGGTTCTCTTCTGCTTTCTGCTGTGCCGGATTGTGGCTAGCAACAAGTCAGGGTTACAAATTATATTTAGAAGAGTTACTGAAGAACATTTAAGATGCTATGCTTCTTTCCACAATTAATTCTCGTGAGGGAATTTGTTAGAAGCACTTTGTCATCTTTTTTCATTCCTTTTTCATTCCTTTTCATTCCTTTGTGAATGCACAGAAGCCTTTTTCTGGCTCATTTCATAGGCTGTAAGTGTTGATACTATAAACAAATTTTCCTAAAGACAGATGTCTGTAGGACTCCACAGAAAAAGGAAAAAAAAGAAAATCCTCAGATTCCTCAAGTCTGTCTTAGCAGCTGCAGTAGTTGGCACTGACTAAGAGAGCTGTGCAACATTAAGTTTTATGGTTTTCTAAGCATTTCAGGTACCATTTTATACCATTCCATTGTATCAAGCTTTCCATTATTTTTGGCAGTACATCCTAAGGAATGTCTGCTTCATTCAAAAGTAGTGCTCGTGCCAGTCTCAAACTGGGGTGAAAAAAGGAAGATGGGGATGGGAGGAGCTGTGCATGAAGGGGGCACCACATTCATAAATCACCCTGTGCTTAAGGAGATGCTCACCACATTCACCAGTCACCTTGTGTTTAAGGAGATCCTGATTTTTATGGCATGCTGAAATCACTTGGGAAATTCAGTGACTGTATTTGCCAGAAGTAAAGGCTTTACAGAAACATTCATTCATATAATTGCTGTGCTGTTCTTTGTTGGCTAATATACTCATAGGAATCTAAGCATCACTTAGAGACAGAAAACCAGCTTCACTCGATTTAAGGAAAGAAAAAAAAAATCTTCGAATATCTCTATTACTGAAGCACCTGTTTTGGGCAAAGTTGCATAATGCAAGGTTTTGGCTTAAAGCATTTTGTAACCAACTGAATGGTGTTGGTTTGGATGATGTTAAAAGAACTTCTTTAAAGACGTTTCTTAGTTTTATGTCTAGACTTCAGCTCTGAGGTCACTAAGCAGCTGTATTTAGTAGCTGTTGGCACACTTTGATACTTCAGCAGAAGTCTGAATAAGGAAATCTGAAGGTAGTGTACTGCTGACACTGCTTTAAGACACCGTTCCTTTGGCCAACAAAGGGTTAATTGTGAAAATCCTGCGATAAGCTCTGAAAACGCTTCTTCAGCTTAGTTACACCATTGCCCTGGTAGAAGAGCAGGGAAACCACATCTAAGCTCCTTTAGTTCCGGATCAGCAATTCTCCTGGGAGGAACTAGAACGTGTATGCACTTGTCCGTGTTTACAGTTTAAATGGGCATTAAAACATACATTTGGGTGGGGAACAGGCAGGAGAGGCATGCTTAGTGGAGGTCACAGAGTGGTGGCTGTTACTACCCAGAAAGGTTCATATCTTGTCACTTCTCTTCATGCTAACTATTAGTGTACTCCAGCAGTAATCCTGTTGAAATCATTATGACTGTTCATATGATTATAGGTCAACTTGTGTCAGTATGCCAGCACCTGGCCCAAAGGAAAGGGAAAAACGTCAATGAGGCATCTTTCATTCCAGTTATGAGCAAGAAAATGGGTGGGTCTTGCAGTTAGAATAGAGTAAGGACTGCCAGTAAAATAAGTAAGGGTAAAGTTGGTTATTGCCTAATGAGGGCAGAGTCCTTGTCAGCTGCAATGGACGAGACAGACCCTAAATAAAGATCAAATGGGACTGACTTTATTTTTCTTGTATTAGTTCCCCACACTTTACTGAAGTTATGGTGATATGAGGGGGAAATACATTATAAATTGTTTTCTCTTAAAAATCTCGAACCTCCACTTGGTATATACAAACAAAAAATTAGTACCAGTTTGCAAGAAACCACACGGATCTGTCAGAAGCAAAAGATTTTGCTGTGTTTGTTCTATCAATAATGGATATTCAGTTCATTTACTGGACTTTAGGATCTAAAATAAAGGCCTCCAGCTGCTCTCCTGTTCTAATTTAATCTCTGAAATGCTGATTTCAATGGCAATGTCATACATCTTCAGTACTTGAGCAAAATTTTAAATATTTAAAATAATTTATTTTTCAAGCTAAGTAGATATACTCTGAGGAATTGTGGGTTTTGAAATACTGACATGTTTTGAGTGATCAATCCTGCCAAAGTATAGATGCATCCCAGAAATAGTAGAGTATTTTAAGCCAAGACTTTACCCTTCAAAAAATATGTATCAAAACTTAAAATTCTTTGAAGATATGGTACTATTATAGAAAACACTGAGACTTTCTATTAAAAGAATAGTAATCTGAATGCACATGCCTTGATTTAGAAATACTGGAACGTTATCTTCTAAAGGAAGGCTGTAGTTCCCCCATTTAATGTCTCTGTTTTCCTTTTTTTGTTAAGAGTTCTGTGTGTAGATGTGGCATTATATCTCCCACATATCATATGCTAGGGCCAGAGTGTTTGATAGTGTCAGCTTTCCTGTTCACAAGTACAGAGGGATAAAAACATTCTAGAAATATCCTTGCATTATATCCATTTAAATATAATTTGGTATATTAAACTTTGCCACACTATTCGAAGCTACATTAAGAAAAAATATGGGTATAATCCATAAATATCAGTAACGTTTTCTGCAGGACAAGAAAATAAGACTCTTTTTACCAGCTCTGTCACTGTTAGCCGAGAACTGGAATTTCTGGAAGTCTTACTCCTGTGTTGATGCACATCTCATGCTTCAATACAGTACTGTTGGTAAAATACAGCACACTAACATTGAGTGTACAGAAGAGGATTTTCTTGATACAACAGTTGGTATGTGGTCACCATGTGATAGCTGCCTCTTAGAATGATACATCCAGGGTGGTTAAAGATGTGAAATTACCTTGATCTATGATATCCACATGCATGACCGCATTTGTTTGAGAAAGAGTCTTTATTTAAAACTTTTGGCAAAAGTGTCTACAGATAGCATGATACAAACCCGAGGCTGTGCAAGTATTCTATAGTCTGTTATTGTGAATAGAACTAGCAAATGTCAAAGGGAGGTGCCTCCTTACAGGTACAATCTAACCTGTTGAACACTTGTGTGTATGCAGGTTTCTCTGCTGGAAACAGGTAAGTGATTTCCTGGTTTGGTTTTTTTTTTACCCATACATAAAAGTGAAGTTTTTGAGAGTAAAGAACTTGGAAGACTTAAATGAACCCAACTATTTTGTATCTGTCAGCTACAATAATGTTAATCAATAAGTAGTCCCTAAATTCCAAACAAAATGCTTCTCATATGGCAAGATTACATGTGCTGGTTTTGGCTAGGATAATTTTCTTCATAGTAGCTAGTATGGGGCTATGGTTTGGATTTGTGCTCAAACAGTGTTGATAGTTCAGGGATGTTTTCGTTATTGCTGAGCAGTGCGTAAACACAGTCAAGGCCTTTTCTGCCTCTCACCCCACCCCACCAGTGAGTGGGCTGGGGGTGCACAAGAAGCTGGGGGGGAAGACAGCTGGGACAGCTGACCCCAACTGACCACAGGGATATTCCAGACCATATGATGTCATTGCTCAGCATACAAAGCTGGGGGAAGAAGAAGGAAGCAGGGGACATTTGGAGTGATGGCGTTTGTCTTCCCAAGTAACCACTACACACGATGGAGCCCAGTTTTCCTGGAGATGGCTGAACACCTGCCGGCCGATGGGAAGTGGTGAATGAATTCCTTGTTTTGCTTTGCTTGCATGCACGGATTTTGGTTTGCCTATTAAACTATCACTTTCTCACAACCCAGGAGTTTTCTCACTTTTACTCTTCTGATTCTCTCCCCCTTCCCACTGGGGGGAAGTGAGCGAGCATCTGTGTGGGGCTTAAGCTGTGGGCTGAGGTTAAACCACAACATTATGGAATTAAAATGTTGCAGTATTAGCTACACAGTCACTTTTCAGATTTAATAGCCAAAAGTACTTGAACTTCACTTAACCTGGATAATTAAGTTTTGGACCAATGGCTCCCAAATACTTTGCATCAACATCATTCTTAAATCTCTATATTTTTCATGCATCACTGTCCAACTTTACACTGCAACTAAAGTCAATGAAATGTAATTAAAATCTCGGCATTTTAGTGCTTAAAATAGTTCTGTAGGGCAGTCACAAACTAGCTACCATGGTTTTAATGATCAAGTATGGGAATTACCATTCTAGACCAACCCAGAGAGTTTTTTTCATATTAGGCTTTAATCCTTCCCATATGAGACCTGAAGTCCACTTTTTAACTGCAAAATTTAATCAGTGCTAAAATCTTTACAGGTAAAATTTAAAATATTCTTCCACCTACAATTTAGGTAATGCCATATATGCAGCTTTTATGGTTGAAGCAAGGTGCAAGAATGTTTTGGATCCAGAGAAAGAGCTACATCACTTCTTGGAGTTTCCCCAACGCTCCATTTCTATTCAACACTATCATGTATACATTTGTGCTTAAGTTAAAATCTGCCTGTACTGTGGAAGGCTGGAAAAACAGCCTGTGTTCTCCACCTGCACAATGGGTAGCTATGGAAGAGATGGACAGAATATGCTTCAAAATAAGGAAATGAAAACAAACAAGCTGTACTTGCAGTGAAACAATACTGTACCATAAGACTTTGTACGAATTATTTCCCTTTAGAGTAAAGAAAAAAACAAATCAAAAGTCTCCATGAAAGTATGTATTTATCTCCACAATAACATTGAACCAGCTCAGAAAATTCACTTCAACAATTAGACGAGACACAAGTCAGTGGAAAAAAATATCTCTTTGGCAACCTGTAGCAACATAATTTGTGCTTTTCACATGCATGCACGCTCTTGTCACTGGAAGATCCAGACCAAACATCATGTAACTAGGGGCAAAGAAGTAGCAGGGACCAAACATGAGCTGGAATGGGGAATACATTCTTAAGGAGCTTTGCTTAGTGGCATTAAATGAAGCGTGATTTCCAGATGCATCTTTCAGTCCATATTCCTGGTGAGCCAGACCCTGATTTGTCTAGCAGAAGGCAGTTTTTTTCCCTGCCTTTCATGATTGTCTCAGCTGCAGGTTCAGGAATTGCTATAACTTGCTCTTTGGGATAGATGCTTTCCTGCTCCAAAATTCTCATATAATGCTGAGGACAAAATGCTAATCATTCTTGTCAAAAGCTTTTTCAGTCTGGTACTGTATCTGCCTTGTCAGGGCAATGTCGCTTGTTGGTTGGTGTGTTGTGCTCAGGAGGTATTCTGCCAAGCAGCTGTGCGCAGCACTTTTTCCCCATGACTGTAAAGGTAAGATGTACAAAGTACAAGCAAGATGAAATGCAGGGGAGACCTTTAGTTTTCCTTTTTAATGAAAATTTAATTACCAAATGCAAAAGTGGATAGATGTGCCACCCTATGTTCACAGGACACTCTCAGCCATATTCCTTTCCATTTCCTAGAGACAAGTGTTTGGTACACAACAGAAACACAGCATGGAACAGAGGCTTAGCTGACACTTGTACATACCAAGCTTGAAGGAAGGCCCAAGAAAACTAGGGGATGTGGCAAGGCCAAATTATCGGTGGATTCTGGACAGCTTTTGCTAGTGATCTTTTTCCTTCTGTCCTAGCACTTATGCCAGTCTAATGTGACTATGAAGTTGCCGAACTAGGCAGTTGCACAACTGACTCGAGTAGCTGCTCTACAGTGTGCGTTTCACCCATTCCAGAAGTTCCAGTTGTCTTTGTTCAGTGTATTTCTCAATGTCCCTCAGCGAATTCCCATGCATTTGGCATACGAGAGCATGTTGAAAAGTATTGAATGTCCCTGACTCTAGAACATTTGCAATGTTGATTTCAATGCAGTCAGCAAGAGCAATGGCTACATTGCACAATACATCCATTAATTTCTTTTAATCATGTCAAGTTTTAAGAATTTTTACCCATAAGGGAAAAATGTGGGTTTGTATGTCCCTCTATTGTTTGCTTGGTTTTCTTGTTTCTTGAAACTAAAGGAAAACAATGGAAGACATTGTCATACTGATTTACAATAAAAGTACAGAGAACATGGAGAAAATATAACATTTCTTATTTTTTATCATTTGAGACCTAAATGAATTTATTTGGAGATAGGAGGAAGAAATGGCATTTTGCTGCTTCCTAGCTTATAAAATGCTTTTACCAGCTGAGTTTTTGTTTCCTGCCAGAAGGCAGAAGTTTGCAACAAACAAACAACTTAGTCCTCCACAGAATCTGTCATAGCCTTTTAAGCTCTTCTTCAAGCAAAAGGAATTTCATGGAAAATTGCTGGACATATGTTGAAGTCAGTAGCTGACCGTTAAATAAATCTGCAAACTTTGTATGGCTGATTGTGCTGGTTTTGGCTGGGGTAGAGTTCATGTTCTTCATTCTCTCCCCCATTCCACCCCAGGGGAGTGAGCAAGCAGCTGTCTGGTGTTTAGTTGCTGGCTGTGGTTAAGCCACAACAGTGATATATCTTAATCTAGCCATTGGGAATATAATCTGCATCTCTAACTGCACGTATTTTAGTAGCTTCTGTGTATGCCATTCTTCTGAACAGGTGAGTGGCAAATTCCTAAGCTCATTGTTTCAGTATCATATGAATTATATTTTTTCATCATATCAGCCTAGTGGCCTCTGAATCTGCTCCTGGGTGCATAACCCTACCTTCTACCCTACTTCATAGCTTTCCCATTTGATGTCTCAGGGATGGTCTTGAACCTCTTTCTTATAGGTCATCTTCCATAAAGCTATGAGGAAGTTTCAGTCTGTCTGCTAAAATTGATTCTCTCACTTCAGAGACAGGATAAATACTGTTCAGGTTTTGAAAATACCTGAAGATTCCGTTTGGCTAATGAAGAAAACCTTGAAATTGTGCTATCAAGTTGATCCCACTTGTCACTATGTGAAGGTGATTCCTTAACATTTTTACAATGAAAGTGCTTTGTTTAAAAAAAACCCAAAGGATATAATAAGATCTCATAGATGATATTAATAAAGTAACTTACATATAAAGCCTAGATTGTGAAAACTGGGCCCTTTTGAATTCATGTGATGTATCAGTGAAAAAATACATGGCTTCATATTCAAAGAGCAGTGAACTGAGAATAATTTTCATCATACAGTCAGTTAAGAGGCTGGAGTATTATGAGTCCAAACTGAAGAACCAGAATATACATTTACTACATGGGTACGTGTTGCATAAAAAAATCTGTCAAGCATAATCCAGGACAAATATGAGTCAAAAATATCTTGCAACAAAGGGGTAAAGAATTTCTTACTACAGTTGGAATTAAAATGTCAAATTCATGAAAGACTGTACAGAGAGTTTGAATAAATGGATTTCTGGAAAATAATGACAGAATTAGGGAGTCAACCAAAATGCTGTCTAGGGAGCTAATAGCTTGCTTATATATGGACTATGGATTCAGCCAAACCCATCAGTGATATGCAGCAAGATAAAGTGTTCTTTACGTTTTTTTGATACTAATTTCACACAGAATATGGAGAAAGAGTTTATTTTCATCTTCTGTCATCTACAGACACCTTTGATTTATTCAGCCATCAAGAATCTTAACTGACAGTCTATGTTATTAGTAACTATAAATTAGAGTGCATTATGAAGTTGTCAGCTGTCTAATCTGGATGGTGTCCTTTTGGAAATTCATATGGACTATTTTGTGAGTAGTGTGAAGCCACACTGAACCCAGGAAAGCAACTTTCTCTCTTGCATAGTATCTTCCTCTTATTTGCTAGTACCCCTTTAAAATGTGTAGTTTCTCCCACATTTCTTCTTGGATCTTAAATGTATTAAGAGAGAATAAAAGGATTTTAAACGTAATTACTCAAGAGCAGGTACCATGGGTATATCATAGCAGAGCTGGCTAGTCTCTGCTCTGCCCATATGGTATTTCCAGTTCCTTTCACACAGCACTGGGAAGGGAAGAAGGGAGGGAAGGGAAGGGAAGGAAAGGGAAGGGAAGGGAAGGGAAGGGAAGGGAAGGGAAGGGAAGGGAAGGGAAGGGAAGGGAAGGGAAGGGCTGGGCTTACAGTGATCATCTAGTCCAAATGCCTGACCACTCCATGGCTGACAAAAAGTAAAAGCCTGTAAAGGGCATTATCCAAATGCCTCTTTTTAAAGGCACCAACAGGCATGGGGCATCAACCACGTCTCTAGGAAGTCTGTTCCAGTGTCTGACCACCCATGAAATGATGGGCGTAGCCCCAGGAAAAGGGGGAGAAAGCAGCACAGGTGGGGATAGCAAGGCCACCTGCACTGTTAGTAACACGGAGACCTTTTCTGCAGTTTGCAGGCCTTTTATTTGCTGTTAGTGCCTGACAATTAGAGGGCCGGGAGCCCTTGAGGGCCGGCGCACGCCCCCAGCTGCTGGCCCAGCCCTCGTTTCGGCAGCGCCTGGGGCATTCTTCTAGTGCTGCTGGCGGGGTGGCCTCTTCTTGGCTGGAGAAGAGGCCTCGGGGCTGCCGACCCTCCTCTTTGGGGCTCGCCGTGGCCCCCCAGGGGAGCGTTCCCTGCCCCGGCTGGACGTAGACGGACCTCCCGCGGCCTCCTCGGGCTCCCCCTGGGGCTCTTCTTGCTCCCCGCAGACAGGAACGGGGGCAGGGGGAGGGCTGCCGGGACCCCCCCGAAGGGCAGCTGCGGAGGTGCTGGGGAGGTCGTCCGCTTTGGTTCCTTCGGGGCTGGTGGAGGGGGCTGGCCCAGGTGTGGGAGACCCTCGCCGGGAGGCAGCGGGGCCGGGGGCACCCGCGGGGCTGCCCTCCCGCCCCCCCACAGCATGGGCGTCCTCCAGGCCCAGCAGACGGCGGGCCTCCCTGCTGCACCGTTGCACGGCGACGTCAATAAGCGGGTGCACAAATGTTGCCGTGCGATTTTGGAGGGTGGCCCTCAGCAGCTGGACCAGTAGGTCTTCATCCAGCCCAAAGAGGACCAGGAGGGGCGTGACGAGGTCCTCCACTACGGCTGCCCGCGAACGCCCGTTCCCAAAGATCCGCCCCAGCTCCTGACGCACCCAGGTCAGAAGGGGCTGGAGGAGAGCTGGGTGGTCCCGGAAAAGGGATGCCCAGGTGTTGGGCTGGAGGCCGCCCGGAGGAGCCCTGGGCAGCTGGATCTCCACAGGCTGTCGTTCTGCTGCTGCAGGGCTGTGGGCAGCTGGACGGCCGAGAGCTCCTCCTGCCTCGTGGCTGATGACTGGTGGTGCTGCAAATCGGGTGACGATATGCTCCTCAAAGTCATCGTCTGCCCGCACCGCGTGCAAGATGGAGGTGACATTCCTCTTGCAGAGGGGGCACTCGGGCTTGCTCTCAGCCCACCGCAGGATGCATGCATAGCAGAACTGGTGGAGGCATGGCATGGCAAAGCTGGCCTCCTCCCAGATGTCCAGGCAGATGGGACAGCGGTTGTCCGGCTCCGCGGCCATGCTCTCCACGTGCTGTGGTGGGCTGGGGGGAGCTGGGGATGTCAGGGCGCTCCCCGTCACCGCCTCTGCAGCAGCAGCTGTCGCGCTAGAAAAGAAAGAGAAGCCAGGGTCACTAGCTGGCCTGGGGAGGGGTGGAAGAAGTGCCCAGGTCCCTCAGGAAGGAAACCCTCCCAGCAACCCACTCCAGGCTGAGGTTTCCCCTCCCAGCTCACCTCTGCTGCTGCGAGCGTGCCTCCTGGGTGCCCCGGCTGCCTGAGCCTGGCAGGGCCGGGCTGGGGAAAATCCTTTGACGGCTCTGGCGTTGGACACGGAGAGCTGCAACGAACAGCTCCCCGAGCACGACACCAGCACCGAAGGCCTCGCTCAACACTCCAGACCTCACGAACTCGCTCAGCTGGAGTGCGGGCACGAGCCGGCTGGCTGAGACTCGTCGCCCGAATATAAGCAGTGAGGGACACCTGGTCACAATCCACGCCTCAGTGACATCGCACTCCATCCCTCGGTGACACCAGAACGCATCACTCGGTGACTTCATCGTCCATCGCTGGGGGATGTCACGACGGGCCATCCTCACCCACGGCGCTCGCCCCACGTCTGGGGTTACCACGACACCGCTGCCCGCTCGATCCCCCCATCTCTCATCTTGTGCTCGGCATCGGTGTCTCACGCCAGTCACCGAGGCCTCAGCCACGTCTTCCCAGGGCCCCGTCAGGTCGCTCTGGCCAGGGCAGACGTCTCCAGGCACGTACGGCAAGAGGGTGCACTGGATAACACCTCGTGCCTCCCCGGGAGGCTGCAGGACAAAGTCCCACAGGCTCTGCCCACACCCCAGCACTGCTGGCCAGCCCTCCGCGCTCCCCTGCTTCCTCCCACGGCGGGGCCACAGGCAGCACTTGGCTCGCTCTCCCGGGTTTTCTCTTCTCTTTCTCCCCTAGCCAGAAGGCACAAGGGTGATCTGCCTCTGCTTAGCACCCATCGGCCCTCATCCGCGCACTACGTGCCACTGGGGGTCCTGGGCAGGAGGGAGGCCGACAACCCGGAGGGGGCTCAGGGGAGGCAAGGAGGGTCTGTGGGGCTGGGGCTGGCTCAGCGTGGAGCAGAGGAGGCGTCAGGGCACCTCACAGCACACGCCGGTGCCCACGGGGAAGGCATCAAGGGGATGGGGGCAGGCTCTTCCCAGCCCTCCCTGGTGGGAGGGTGAGAGACAGTGGCATCTCCTGAAACTCAAGAGGTTCAGGCTGGAGATAAGGCATCAAAACCAAAATCCCCGTGAGGATCACGAAGCCCTGGAGCGGGTTGCCCGGAGAGGAGGTGGGATGCCTGAGCCTGGAGGTCAGCCTGCGAGACCTGAGTGGCCACCACCCAGAGCACAGCTGTCACAAGCCCGTGCAGGGATGCTCGCTGAAGTCCCGCAAGAGAAAGAATTGCCAGTGGGAAAGGTAGCAAAGGATTCCAAAGGTGCAACAGCTTCCGTAAGCTACAATGCCAGAAGACCACTTCCTGGTTCCCTTCAGTTCCGCAGATTTCACAAGCATTGATTTAGAAGGGAACGGAACGGAACGGAACGGAATAGTTCCATTTGGAAGGGACCGTCTAGTCCGACTGCCTGACCACTCCAGGGGGCTGACCCAAAGTTAAAGCCTGTTATCGAGCACATTGTCCAAATGCCTCTTTTTAAGGCACTGACAGGCATGGGGCATCGACCACCTCTCTAGGAAGCCTGTTCCAGCGTTTGACCACCCTCTCGGTAAAGAAATGCTTGCTAACGTCAAGTCTGAACCTCCCCTGATGAAGCTTTGAACCATTCCCCACGCGTCCTGTCGCTGGATCCCAGGAAGAAGAGATCAGCAGCTCCCTCTCCACTTCCCCTCCCCAGGAAGCTGTAGAGAGCAATGAGGTCACCCCTCAGCCGCCTCCTCTCCCAACTAGACAAGCCCAGAGTCCTGAGCTGTTCCGCACAGGACATTCCTTCCAGCCCTTCCAAGGACCTTCACATCCTTCATAAACTGTGGGGCCCAGAACTGGATACAGAACGGCACACACTGAGTACTCCGTTGGCCTTTCTGGAGCTTTTGGGAGCTGCCAGTTCTGTCTAGGGAATCTTAAGCCTTCGAGCTGTGAACGGGAACTCATACTATTGCTAAGCCGTCTCTTTTTAAAATTACCAAGGCCCATGGCGCTGTGCTCTGGGGAGAGATGTGCTCAGAGAGCACAGGTCCAGCCCCATGGTAGTCAAAGCAGGGCGACGAGGCTGTGCAAGACCAGAGGGAGAAGCCCCATGGCACTCTGCTAAGGACAACGAGAGGCAACGGTGGGCATAGCCCCAGGAAAAGGGGGAGAAAGCAGCACGGGTGGGGATAGCAAGGCCACCTGCACTGTTAGTAACACGGAGACCTTTTCTGCAGTTTGCAGGCCTTTTATTTGCTGTTAGTGCCTGACAATTAGAGGGCCGGGAGCCCTTGAGGGCCGGCGCACGCCCCCAGCTGCTGGCCCAGCCCTCGTTTCGGCAGCGCCTGGGGCATTCTTCTAGTGCTGCCGGCGGGGCGGCCTCTGCTTGGCTGGAGAAGAGGCCTCGGGGCTGCCGACCCTCCTCTTTGGGGCTCGCCGTGGCCCCCCAGGGGAGCGTTCCCTGCCCCGGCTGGACGTAGACGGACCTCCCGCGGCCTCCTCGGGCTCCCCCTGGGGCTCTTCTTGCTCCCCGCAGACAGGAACGGGGGCAGGGGGAGGGCTGCCGGGACCCCCCCGAAGGGCAGCTGCGGAGGTGCTGGGGAGGTCGTCCGCTTTGGTTCCTTCGGGGCTGGTGGAGGGGGCTGGCCCAGGTGTGGGAGACCCTCGCCGGGAGGCAGCGGGGCCGGGGGCACCCGCGGGGCTGCCCTCCCACCCCCCCCCAGCATGGGCGTCCTCCAGGCCCAGCAGACGGCGGGCCTCCCCGCTGCACCGTTGCACGGCGACGTCAATAAGCTGGTGCACAAATGTTGCCGTGCGATTTTGGAGGGTGGCCCTCAGCAGCTGGACCAGTAGGTCTTCATCCAGCCCAAAGAGGACCAGGAGGGGCGTGACGAGGTCCTCCACTACGGCTGCCCGCGAACGCCCGTTCCCAAAGATCCGCCCCAGCTCCTGACGCACCCAGGTCAGAAGGGGCTGGAGGAGAGCTGGGTGGTCCCGGAAAAGGGATGCCCAGGTGTTGGGCTGGAGGCTGCCCGGAGGAGCCCTGGGCAGCTGGATCTCCACAGGCTGTCGTTCTGCTGCTGCAGGGCTGTGGGCAGCTGGACGGCCGAGAGCTCCTCCTGCCTGGCGGCCGACGACTGCCGATGCTGTAGATGGTGTGATGACATTCTCCCCTGCGTCGTCATCCGCCCACACCGAGTGCACGACGGAGATGATCCTCCTCTTACAGAGGGGGCACTCGGGCTTGCTCTCAGCCCGCCGCAGGATGCACTCGTAGCAGAACTGGTGGAGGCATGGCATGGCAAAGCTGGCCTCCTCCCAGATGTCCAGGCAGATGGGACAGCGGTTGTCCGGCTCCGCGGCCATGCTCTCCACGTGCTGTGGTGGGCTGGGGGGAGCTGGGGATGTCGAGTCGCTCCCCGTCACCGCCTCTGCAGCAGCAGCTGTCGCGCTAGAAAAGAAAGAGAAGCCAGGGTCACTAGCTGGCCTGGGGAGGGGTGGAAGAAGTGCCCAGGTCCCTCAGGAAGGAAACCCTCCCAGCAACCCACTCCAGGCTGAGGTTTCCCCTCCCAGCTCACCTCTGCTGCTGCGAGCGTGCCTCCTGGGTGCCCCGGCTGCCTTAGCCTGGCAGGGCCGGGCTGGGGAAAATCCTTTGACGGCTCTGGCGTTGGACACGGAGAGCTGCAACGAACAGCTCCCCGAGCACGACACCAGCACCGAAGGCCTCGCTCAACACTCCAGACCTCACGAACTCGCTCAGCTGGAGTGCGGGCACGAGCCGGCTGGCTGAGACTCGTCGCCCGAATATAAGCAGCGAGGGACACCTGGTCACAATCCACGCCTCAGTGACATCGCACTCCATCCCTCGGTGACACCAGAACGCATCACTCGGTGGCTTCATCGTCCATCGCTGGGGGATGTCACGACGGGCCATCCTCACCCACGGCGCTCGCCCCACGTCTGGGGTTACCACGACACCGCTGCCCGCTCGATCCCCCCATCTCTCATCTTGTGCTCGGCATCGGTGTCTCACGCCAGTCACCGAGGCCTCAGCCACGTCTTCCCAGGGCCCCGTCAGGTCGCTCTGGCCAGGGCAGACGTCTCCAGGCACGTACGGCAAGAGGGTGCACTGGATAACACCTCGTGCCTCCCCGGGAGGCTGCAGGACAAAGTCCCACAGGCTCTGCCCACACCCCAGCACTGCTGGCCAGCCCTCCGCGCTCCCCTGCTTCCTCCCACGGCGGGGCCACAGGCAGCACTTGGCTCGCTCTCCCGGGTTTTCTCTTCTCTTTCTCCCCTAGCCAGAAGGCACAAGGGTGATCTGCCTCTGCTTAGCACCCATCGGCCCTCATCCGCGCACTACGTGCCACTGGGGGTCCTGGGCAGGAGGGAGGCCGACAACCCGGAGGGGGCTCAGGGGAGGCAAGGAGGGTCTGTGGGGCTGGGGCTGGCTCAGCGTGGAGCAGAGGAGGCGTCAGGGCACCTCACAGCACACGCCGGTGCCCACGGGGAAGGCATCAAGGGGATGGGGGCAGGCTCTTCCCAGCCCTCCCTGGTGGGAGGGTGAGAGACAGTGGCATCTCCTGAAACTCAAGAGGTTCAGGCTGGAGATAAGGCATCAAAACCAAAATCCCCGTGAGGATCACGAAGCCCTGGAGCGGGTTGCCCGGAGAGGAGGTGGGATGCCTGAGCCTGGAGGTCAGCCTGCGAGACCTGAGTGGCCACCACCCAGAGCACAGCTGTCACAAGCCCGTGCAGGGATGCTCGCTGAAGTCCCGCAAGAGAAAGAATTGCCAGTGGGAAAGGTAGCAAAGGATTCCAAAGGTGCAACAGCTTCCGTAAGCTACAATGCCAGAAGACCACTTCCTGGTTCCCTTCAGTTCCGCAGATTTCACAAGCATTGATTTAGAAGGGAACGGAACGGAACGGAACGGAATAGTTCCATTTGGAAGGGACCGTCTAGTCCGACTGCCTGACCACTCCAGGGGGCTGACCCAAAGTTAAAGCCTGTTATCGAGCACATTGTCCAAATGCCTCTTTTTAAGGCACTGACAGGCATGGGGCATCGACCACCTCTCTAGGAAGCCTGTTCCAGCGTTTGACCACCCTCTCGGTAAAGAAATGCTTGCTAACGTCAAGTCTGAACCTCCCCTGATGAAGCTTTGAACCATTCCCCACGCGTCCTGTCGCTGGATCCCAGGGAGAAGAGATCAGCAGCTCCCTCTCCACTTCCCCTCCCCAGGAAGCTGTAGAGAGCAATGAGGTCACCCCTCAGCCGCCTCCTCTCCCAACTAGACAAGCCCAGAGTCCTGAGCTGTTCCGCACAGGACATTCCTTCCAGCCCTTCCAAGGACCTTCACATCCTTCATAAACTGTGGGGCCCAGAACTGGATACAGAACGGCACACACTGAGTACTCCGTTGGCCTTTCTGGAGCTTTTGGGAGCTGCCAGTTCTGTCTAGGGAATCTTAAGCCTTCGAGCTGTGAACGGGAACTCATACTATTGCTAAGCCGTCTCTTTTTAAAATTACCAAGGCCCATGGCGCTGTGCTCTGGGGAGAGATGTGCTCAGAGAGCACAGGTCCAGCCCCATGGTAGTCAAAGCAGGGCGACGAGGCTGTGCAAGACCAGAGGGAGAAGCCCCATGGCACTCTGCTAAGGACAACGAGAGGCAACGGTGGGCATAGCCCCAGGAAAAGGGGGAGAAAGCAGCACGGGTGGGGATAGCAAGGCCACCTGCACTGTTAGTAACACGGAGACCTTTTCTGCAGTTTGCAGGCCTTTTATTTGCTGTTAGTGCCTGACAATTAGAGGGCCGGGAGCCCTTGAGGGCCGGCGCACGCCCCCAGCTGCTGGCCCAGCCCTCGTTTCGGCAGCGCCTGGGGCATTCTTCTAGTGCTGCCGGCGGGGCGGCCTCTGCTTGGCTGGAGAAGAGGCCTCGGGGCTGCCGACCCTCCTCTTTGGGGCTCGCCGTGGCCCCCCAGGGGAGCGTTCCCTGCCCCGGCTGGACGTAGACGGACCTCCCGCGGCCTCCTCGGGCTCCCCCTGGGGCTCTTCTTGCTCCCCGCAGACAGGAACGGGGGCAGGGGGAGGGCTGCCGGGACCCCCCCGAAGGGCAGCTGCGGAGGTGCTGGGGAGGTCGTCCGCTTTGGTTCCTTCGGGGCTGGTGGAGGGGGCTGGCCCAGGTGTGGGAGACCCTCGCCGGGAGGCAGCGGGGCCGGGGGCACCCGCGGGGCTGCCCTCCCGCCCCCCCCCAGCATGGGCGTCCTCCAGGCCCAGCAGACGGCGGGCCTCCCCGCTGCACCGTTGCACGGCGACGTCAATAAGCTGGTGCACAAATGTTGCCGTGCGATTTTGGAGGGTGGCCCTCAGCAGCTGGACCAGTAGGTCTTCATCCAGCCCAAAGAGGACCAGGAGGGGCGTGACGAGGTCCTCCACTACGGCTGCCCGCGAACGCCCGTTCCCAAAGATCCGCCCCAGCTCCTGACGCACCCAGGTCAGAAGGGGCTGGAGGAGAGCTGGGTGGTCCCGGAAAAGGGATGCCCAGGTGTTGGGCTGGAGGCCGCCCGGAGGAGCCCTGGGCAGCTGGATCTCCACAGGCTGTCGTTCTGCTGCTGCAGGGCTGTGGGCAGCTGGACGGCCGAGAGCTCCTCCTGCCTGGCGGCCGACGACTGCCGATGCTGTAGATGGTGTGATGACATTCTCCCCTGCGTCGTCATCCGCCCACACCGAGTGCACGACGGAGATGATCCTCCTCTTACAGAGGGGGCACTCGGGCTTGCTCTCAGCCCGCCGCAGGATGCACTCGTAGCAGAACTGGTGGAGGCATGGCATGGCAAAGCTGGCCTCCTCCCAGATGTCCAGGCAGATGGGACAGCGGTTGTCCGGCTCCGCGGCCATGCTCTCCACGTGCTGTGGTGGGCTGGGGGGAGCTGGGGATGTCGAGTCGCTCCCCGTCACCGCCTCTGCAGCAGCAGCTGTCGCGCTAGAAAAGAAAGAGAAGCCAGGGTCACTAGCTGGCCTGGGGAGGGGTGGAAGAAGTGCCCAGGTCCCTCAGGAAGGAAACCCTCCCAGCAACCCACTCCAGGCTGAGGTTTCCCCTCCCAGCTCACCTCTGCTGCTGCGAGCGTGCCTCCTGGGTGCCCCGGCTGCCTGAGCCTGGCAGGGCCGGGCTGGGGAAAATCCTTTGACGGCTCTGGCGTTGGACACGGAGAGCTGCAACGAACAGCTCCCCGAGCACGACACCAGCACCGAAGGCCTCGCTCAACACTCCAGACCTCACGAACTCGCTCAGCTGGAGTGCGGGCACGAGCCGGCTGGCTGAGACTCGTCGCCCGAATATAAGCAGTGAGGGACACCTGGTCACAATCCACGCCTCAGTGACATCGCACTCCATCCCTCGGTGACACCAGAACGCATCACTCGGTGGCTTCATCGTCCATCGCTGGGGGATGTCACGACGGGCCATCCTCACCCACGGCGCTCGCCCCACGTCTGGGGTTACCACGACACCGCTGCCCGCTCGATCCCCCCATCTCTCATCTTGTGCTCGGCATCGGTGTCTCACGCCAGTCACCGAGGCCTCAGCCACGTCTTCCCAGGGCCCCGTCAGGTCGCTCTGGCCAGGGCAGACGTCTCCAGGCACGTACGGCAAGAGGGTGCACTGGATAACACCTCGTGCCTCCCCGGGAGGCTGCAGGACAAAGTCCCACAGGCTCTGCCCACACCCCAGCACTGCTGGCCAGCCCTCCGCGCTCCCCTGCTTCCTCCCACGGCGGGGCCACAGGCAGCACTTGGCTCGCTCTCCCGGGTTTTCTCTTCTCTTTCTCCCCTAGCCAGAAGGCACAAGGGTGATCTGCCTCTGCTTAGCACCCATCGGCCCTCATCCGCGCACTACGTGCCACTGGGGGTCCTGGGCAGGAGGGAGGCCGACAACCCGGAGGGGGCTCAGGGGAGGCAAGGAGGGTCTGTGGGGCTGGGGCTGGCTCAGCGTGGAGCAGAGGAGGCGTCAGGGCACCTCACAGCACACGCCGGTGCCCACGGGGAAGGCATCAAGGGGATGGGGGCAGGCTCTTCCCAGCCCTCCCTGGTGGGAGGGTGAGAGACAGTGGCATCTCCTGAAACTCAAGAGGTTCAGGCTGGAGATAAGGCATCAAAACCAAAATCCCCGTGAGGATCACGAAGCCCTGGAGCGGGTTGCCCGGAGAGGAGGTGGGATGCCTGAGCCTGGAGGTCAGCCTGCGAGACCTGAGTGGCCACCACCCAGAGCACAGCTGTCACAAGCCCGTGCAGGGATGCTCGCTGAAGTCCCGCAAGAGAAAGAATTGCCAGTGGGAAAGGTAGCAAAGGATTCCAAAGGTGCAACAGCTTCCGTAAGCTACAATGCCAGAAGACCACTTCCTGGTTCCCTTCAGTTCCGCAGATTTCACAAGCATTGATTTAGAAGGGAACGGAACGGAACGGAACGGAATAGTTCCATTTGGAAGGGACCGTCTAGTCCGACTGCCTGACCACTCCAGGGGGCTGACCCAAAGTTAAAGCCTGTTATCGAGCACATTGTCCAAATGCCTCTTTTTAAGGCACTGACAGGCATGGGGCATCGACCACCTCTCTAGGAAGCCTGTTCCAGCGTTTGACCACCCTCTCGGTAAAGAAATGCTTGCTAACGTCAAGTCTGAACCTCCCCTGATGAAGCTTTGAACCATTCCCCACGCGTCCTGTCGCTGGATCCCAGGGAGAAGAGATCAGCAGCTCCCTCTCCACTTCCCCTCCCCAGGAAGCTGTAGAGAGCAATGAGGTCACCCCTCAGCCGCCTCCTCTCCCAACTAGACAAGCCCAGAGTCCTGAGCTGTTCCGCACAGGACATTCCTTCCAGCCCTTCCAAGGACCTTCACATCCTTCATAAACTGTGGGGCCCAGAACTGGATACAGAACGGCACACACTGAGTACTCCGTTGGCCTTTCTGGAGCTTTTGGGAGCTGCCAGTTCTGTCTAGGGAATCTTAAGCCTTCGAGCTGTGAACGGGAACTCATACTATTGCTAAGCCGTCTCTTTTTAAAATTACCAAGGCCCATGGCGCTGTGCTCTGGGGAGAGATGTGCTCAGAGAGCACAGGTCCAGCCCCATGGTAGTCAAAGCAGGGCGACGAGGCTGTGCAAGACCAGAGGGAGAAGCCCCATGGCACTCTGCTAAGGACAACGAGAGGCAACGGTGGGCATAGCCCCAGGAAAAGGGGGAGAAAGCAGCACGGGTGGGGATAGCAAGGCCACCTGCACTGTTAGTAACACGGAGACCTTTTCTGCAGTTTGCAGGCCTTTTATTTGCTGTTAGTGCCTGACAATTAGAGGGCCGGGAGCCCTTGAGGGCCGGCGCACGCCCCCAGCTGCTGGCCCAGCCCTCGTTTCGGCAGCGCCTGGGGCATTCTTCTAGTGCTGCCGGCGGGGCGGCCTCTGCTTGGCTGGAGAAGAGGCCTCGGGGCTGCCGACCCTCCTCTTTGGGGCTCGCCGTGGCCCCCCAGGGGAGCGTTCCCTGCCCCGGCTGGACGTAGACGGACCTCCCGCGGCCTCCTCGGGCTCCCCCTGGGGCTCTTCTTGCTCCCCGCAGACAGGAACGGGGGCAGGGGGAGGGCTGCCGGGACCCCCCCGAAGGGCAGCTGCGGAGGTGCTGGGGAGGTCGTCCGCTTTGGTTCCTTCGGGGCTGGTGGAGGGGGCTGGCCCAGGTGTGGGAGACCCTCGCCGGGAGGCAGCGGGGCCGGGGGCACCCGCGGGGCTGCCCTCCCGCCCCCCCCCAGCATGGGCGTCCTCCAGGCCCAGCAGACGGCGGGCCTCCCCGCTGCACCGTTGCACGGCGACGTCAATAAGCTGGTGCACAAATGTTGCCGTGCGATTTTGGAGGGTGGCCCTCAGCAGCTGGACCAGTAGGTCTTCATCCAGCCCAAAGAGGACCAGGAGGGGCGTGACGAGGTCCTCCACTACGGCTGCCCGCGAACGCCCGTTCCCAAAGATCCGCCCCAGCTCCTGACGCACCCAGGTCAGAAGGGGCTGGAGGAGAGCTGGGTGGTCCCGGAAAAGGGATGCCCAGGTGTTGGGCTGGAGGCCGCCCGGAGGAGCCCTGGGCAGCTGGATCTCCACAGGCTGTCGTTCTGCTGCTGCAGGGCTGTGGGCAGCTGGACGGCCGAGAGCTCCTCCTGCCTGGCGGCCGACGACTGCCGATGCTGTAGATGGTGTGATGACATTCTCCCCTGCGTCGTCATCCGCCCACACCGAGTGCACGACGGAGATGATCCTCCTCTTACAGAGGGGGCACTCGGGCTTGCTCTCAGCCCGCCGCAGGATGCACTCGTAGCAGAACTGGTGGAGGCATGGCATGGCAAAGCTGGCCTCCTCCCAGATGTCCAGGCAGATGGGACAGCGGTTGTCCGGCTCCGCGGCCATGCTCTCCACGTGCTGTGGTGGGCTGGGGGGAGCTGGGGATGTCGAGTCGCTCCCCGTCACCGCCTCTGCAGCAGCAGCTGTCGCGCTAGAAAAGAAAGAGAAGCCAGGGTCACTAGCTGGCCTGGGGAGGGGTGGAAGAAGTGCCCAGGTCCCTCAGGAAGGAAACCCTCCCAGCAACCCACTCCAGGCTGAGGTTTCCCCTCCCAGCTCACCTCTGCTGCTGCGAGCGTGCCTCCTGGGTGCCCCGGCTGCCTGAGCCTGGCAGGGCCGGGCTGGGGAAAATCCTTTGACGGCTCTGGCGTTGGACACGGAGAGCTGCAACGAACAGCTCCCCGAGCACGACACCAGCACCGAAGGCCTCGCTCAACACTCCAGACCTCACGAACTCGCTCAGCTGGAGTGCGGGCACGAGCCGGCTGGCTGAGACTCGTCGCCCGAATATAAGCAGCGAGGGACACCTGGTCACAATCCACGCCTCAGTGACATCGCACTCCATCCCTCGGTGACACCAGAACGCATCACTCGGTGGCTTCATCGTCCATCGCTGGGGGATGTCACGACGGGCCATCCTCACCCACGGCGCTCGCCCCACGTCTGGGGTTACCACGACACCGCTGCCCGCTCGATCCCCCCATCTCTCATCTTGTGCTCGGCATCGGTGTCTCACGCCAGTCACCGAGGCCTCAGCCACGTCTTCCCAGGGCCCCGTCAGGTCGCTCTGGCCAGGGCAGACGTCTCCAGGCACGTACGGCAAGAGGGTGCACTGGATAACACCTCGTGCCTCCCCGGGAGGCTGCAGGACAAAGTCCCACAGGCTCTGCCCACACCCCAGCACTGCTGGCCAGCCCTCCGCGCTCCCCTGCTTCCTCCCACGGCGGGGCCACAGGCAGCACTTGGCTCGCTCTCCCGGGTTTTCTCTTCTCTTTCTCCCCTAGCCAGAAGGCACAAGGGTGATCTGCCTCTGCTTAGCACCCATCGGCCCTCATCCGCGCACTACGTGCCACTGGGGGTCCTGGGCAGGAGGGAGGCCGACAACCCGGAGGGGGCTCAGGGGAGGCAAGGAGGGTCTGTGGGGCTGGGGCTGGCTCAGCGTGGAGCAGAGGAGGCGTCAGGGCACCTCACAGCACACGCCGGTGCCCACGGGGAAGGCATCAAGGGGATGGGGGCAGGCTCTTCCCAGCCCTCCCTGGTGGGAGGGTGAGAGACAGTGGCATCTCCTGAAACTCAAGAGGTTCAGGCTGGAGATAAGGCATCAAAACCAAAATCCCCGTGAGGATCACGAAGCCCTGGAGCGGGTTGCCCGGAGAGGAGGTGGGATGCCTGAGCCTGGAGGTCAGCCTGCGAGACCTGAGTGGCCACCACCCAGAGCACAGCTGTCACAAGCCCGTGCAGGGATGCTCGCTGAAGTCCCGCAAGAGAAAGAATTGCCAGTGGGAAAGGTAGCAAAGGATTCCAAAGGTGCAACAGCTTCCGTAAGCTACAATGCCAGAAGACCACTTCCTGGTTCCCTTCAGTTCCGCAGATTTCACAAGCATTGATTTAGAAGGGAACGGAACGGAACGGAACGGAATAGTTCCATTTGGAAGGGACCGTCTAGTCCGACTGCCTGACCACTCCAGGGGGCTGACCCAAAGTTAAAGCCTGTTATCGAGCACATTGTCCAAATGCCAAGGCACTGACAGGCATGGGGCATCGACCACCTCTCTAGGAAGCCTGTTCCAGCGTTTGACCACCCTCTCGGTAAAGAAATGCTTGCTAACGTCAAGTCTGAACCTCCCCTGATGAAGCTTTGAACCATTCCCCACATGTCCGGTCACTGGATCCCAGGGAGAAGAGATCAGCAGCTCCCTCTCCACTTCCCCTCCTCAAGAAACTGGGGAGGCCACCCCAGCACTAAACACAGTGGGATAATCACCTCTTTTGCCTGGCTGGTTATACTGTTTTTTATGCACACCAGGATGCGGTTTGCTCTCGGGGCTGCCAGGGCATACTGGTGACTCATATTGAGCTTAGTGTCAACCAGCACCCCCAGATCCCTTTCTGGTCTCCAGCCATTCCTCTGGCAATTTACACTTGTGTCTGGCATTACTGCATCCAAGGTGCAGAAGCCGTAATTTGTTCTTGTTAAACTTCATGCCACTGATAATTGCCCAGTGCTCCAATGTTTCTACATCCCTCTGCAAGGCCTCTTGTCCCGTAAGGGAGTCAACAGCACCTCCCAGTTTGGTATCATCAGCAAACTTAAAAACTGTGCATTCAACTCTTGCCTCCAGATCATCAATAAAAATATTGAACTGAACTGGCCCTAGAATTGAGCCCTGAGGAACATCACTGGTGACTCGCCACCAGCCAGATGTAGCCCCATTCACTACAACCCCTTGAACCCTGCCTTTCAGGGCCATTATTTGAACTTAAAATTTTAACAAGTCCACAAAACTTATCTCTCCCATCTTCTCCCATGTGCAGTTAACCCAAGTTTCCTCTAACTCTCAAAGAAAGGACATAAAAGTAGCAGACTTCCAATAAGCGAAATAATGTATGACGAATGTAAAACAAGAAAGGAGTGGAAAAATATGACAGGAAATTAAGAAATAGATCACAAATACAAATAAGCTTAAAAATGTTGACATAAACCCCCATTATTGCTTCAATGTCTATTGTTTGAGCAACATACTACCAATTTCTCACCAATTATTTTTTATTCCTTCTATCTTAAATATATATATATTGTTTCAATTTTCCTCTGACATTTTTTGAATGTTTTAGATTTTTGTATTATCTTTTTTCATATTTTTCCCTTCTGTTCATCTGCTTCATTAATAATTTGATTTAGTCTTTTTGCTCAGTTCTCCTTCATTCATTTCTTTTCATTCTCCTTTCTCTGGGTTCTAGATAATCTCGATTTTTTTTTTTTTCCTTTGCATCCATTTGGTCAATGCCCGAGTTGGAGCAAAAGGAAACGGGTTATCCCAAGCATGGCGTAGTATTCTTATGGAAGTTCTCTAAGAGAAAGTATATTTAACTACACTACTGCATTTTTAAGCCTGTATTTTGTAAATATTGAATGTAAAATAGCAAAATCCTGCCTTTCAAAGGGTCCAATGATAAGTGAATTATTATAAGTAGATCATTATAGTAAGGTGAGCAAGATTGACCAGTTATGGGATTAAAATGCAAAAAGCTGCATGTCTGAGAATAGATAATCAGAATGTGACAGAAAAAAGAATTATTTAAATAAATCTGACAGATTTGATGACTCTGTTGAATAAGTACTGCCTTGCAAAGCTTTTCCATAAATAGACTTTAAATTGCTTTTCCTCCTGATTTTTTTTCCCCTCTGGAAAGACTGAACTTAACGTATATTTCTGTGTTGTTTTTTTTCTGCTCAAAAAAGACACATTTCTCTAGTTCTTTGCAGCAGAAGAAACTTTATATGTTTGCATTAGGCTATATCCCTTAAAACATTAATGTTGTGATCTCTCACCTTACGTCATTAGGAGGGTTGAAAAGAAATCACTGCACTACCACTGGCATGTGTTTTTCAGTCACAACAAAAAAGGGTAATTGTATCACTTCCCATCACTGCCTGTCTTCCAAGTAGAGATAATGAATTATGCTGGAGAGAACTGTCCTCTTAGTGGCTGGTGTAACCAAAGTGTATTTCGGGGGGTTTACTCTTTCCAGATACAGATGATTCTTATAAAGGAAAAGCAAGCTTTCAATAACCCTGAAGAGTACGCTGGTAATGCTCTCTTAAGCAAAGACTGAATTTACCTATTTGCAATCTCGCCATGACTGTGTGCCAGCTCTTCTTTTCCCAGGAAATACTGACTGCTGTACACCTTGGTAGGCTGAAGTTGGTAAGCAAGATCCTTTCTTAGCAGGATTTCAAGTTGATTATGGAGTGGATACAGTGTGAGTTTTAATTACAATTAGAAGAACTCACAGGAAACCCAAGCCAGTAATATTACCTGTCTCAAAGCTGTGTGTGTTTGTTGGGGGCCACATTATCCTGCACCATATGTGTAACCACGGCATTTGTGCCGTATGGTGCCTCACACACCTTTCCCTGCTGGGGCCGTTAGACCATGCTTTTTCCCTGGTGGAATCTGCTCCAGTCCACTGTTCACAGCACGCAGAAAACTACCACCAGATCTGGCATTAATACACGCTTATGTCTGCAGTCTTAGTGGAAATACCAAAAAATCCAGACTTAAAAACTAAACTTCACAAAGTAGTAGAAAATACTTAGGAACTGCAATTCTACACTGGCAGAAGAATGGAGCAGAAGACCTCACCTCTTTTCTCTGCACCCACCCCCCCCACTCTGTGCCCTTTTGTTACTACTTGTTACCACTGTTTCTTCTCTGCTTTTTGAAGGGAACTGAGTTATTCTCTCACTACCAGAAGTGGACCCTCTAGAACAAGAGCGCCATATGAGCAGGCTAGCATACAGAAACTTGGGCTGAGTTTTACCATCGCAAGGGCTTAATAAAGGACTACAATCTCCAGATCTGTCATTTTCACCCTTTACAATCACAGTTAAAATCATGTGATACCATAAATTAATAGCATGGAACTACGGGGTAATATGCAGTAGATACTTTTGCAGTCTACACTGAATTTGAAGTTCCCTCCTATGGAAACAGTTTTTGCATTTTGAGACTGTTAAACACATAAATTTATAGCCCAGCTTTAATACGAGAATGCACCCATCAGTGGTCACAGCTCAGCAGTGAAGTGCAGCACTGGCACAGGAAATGAAGGTGCTCAGCACCATCCCAGCTCACACCATAATGCAACATTCCCAGTTGCCCTTCTCAACTGCTTGCAAAAGTTCCATCTCTCATATTTTGACTCTGTATTTCTTCAAAACTTTAGCCAACTGAGCCTCAAGAAAAGCATATTCTAGGATTCTGGAGGACAGAAATACCAAGGGAACAAAGGCCTATCCCTCTAAAACAGATGATAAGTCAAACCACTAGCATTTTTTACACCTAAGTAGACATAAGACATTAAAAACTTACGCATGTTTAATTTAAAGTAACAAGTAACTTAGGGCTATTGGAAATTACTGCTCAGAAAGACCCTCTCCTCCCCCCACCCACATGCTTAACTGCCTTGTGTAAAACTGAAGATGTGGGATTCTCCACTGTGTATGCATATTTCTCTACTGAAGTTTATATATTCAGGACAGTTATTCACAGTTTCTGAATTCAGTTACTGCAGACAGAACACAGTAATGAAATCTCATCTGAACTGGCTGTGCACTCACTATATTGGATGATTTCAAGGTCAGTAAGACAGAAGGGATAAATGAGTTGCAATGACTCAAAACCAATAAATCCTGATGTACAGATGGGTTTTATCCAAGGTTGTTAAAGATACTAAGAAAGAAGAATGTAGACTGGTGGCAGTAATCCTGGAAAATTAGATTATTGTGAAGAGGTTTTGGAAGCTACAGGAGAAATAAGACTGACGTACAAAAACGTAGTAAGCAAAATAATACAAAGTTACTTAAAATGCATGCAAAATAAATGCAAGCAATTTGTACCTGGTATGAAAACACCTGCTAAAACCACAGTTGGATAACAAATAAAACCCTTCAGGAGATTAGGCTTAGCTAAGGCCATTCACTGGCAGGCTTCCCACTCTGAAATGGAGACTCCCTCCTCACCCTCACCCCTCACCCCCATTTCA
Organism: Haliaeetus albicilla; assembly: GCF_947461875.1. Taxonomy (NCBI): domain Eukaryota; kingdom Metazoa; phylum Chordata; class Aves; order Accipitriformes; family Accipitridae; genus Haliaeetus; species Haliaeetus albicilla. The sequence goes on from NC_091516.1 coordinate 38,861,535, forward strand.
GCCAAGATCATCAACAACTGTGTCAAGAGTAGTCAGTTAAACTCTACCACTGAGGCTGAAAGCAAGCTGTCTAGGACCTTCCAGGATATCTCCAAGTAAATGCATTCATAAAAAGAAAGAGAAGGACCTTTGTGTTGCTGTTTGAATTTCTCCCTCAAATGATGCTGGATTTCTAGGAAAGAACATTTTAAGAGTTTTAGAAGATTGTATGTATTCTATATATATAACACATGGGAAAATCATAGGCGAAGCCATGTGGTTTTTTAGTGTCACCTACCACATTTTCTTCTGCAGTTTTTGTTAGATCTAACAGCAGTAAGATTCTGATTTTTTTTAATTATTCTGATAGTCTTCAATAATTATTTTCTATAATCATAGATAGTAAGAAAGAACCTAACAAAGTACAGAATGATTCCCCGATTCTTAGCCCACCTATGGTAAGGAATGGCAAGCCCTGAAATGACACAAAGGAAACTAATGAGAAACTTTTAAGCGCATGGGAGGGACAAAGTAGGTCCTGGAACTCTTGTGAATCTGCTTTCTGTGGGCTGAGGGATGCTGAGAATTCTCAAGACTCAGTGAGGGGTGTGGCAAACTATTAGAGACAAATGTAAGGGGCTGGTTGTTTGGGGTGTTGGTGGTTTGGTTTCATTTGGGTTGGGTTGGGTTTTGCCTTGCTTTTGCTGCTTTCTAGGTTTTATGCTAGGTTTATGTAAAATTCTGTTGCTGAGCCAGGATAAGTCTCCTGGGTCTGGTACCCTTCAAAAGACCTATCTCGCCCTGCAACGTGTTGCTTTCAGCATCAAGCTGTTGTTTTAGTGTGGTAATATGATAAGACTCAGATTATACTGATAGAAATACAGAGGAAATGGGCATTACAGAGTATGAATTTGATGTTTAAGGGAAAATATTTATGGCAAAAGCTAGAGATAACAGGGGGAAATTTAGATTTCATCAGTAATAGAAAAATCTTGGCAGTATTAGAGAGATGACAAATGGGAGGACTGTCCTTTAAGGGGGAGAGGGGAAATAGAGATGATATGCAGTGGTGAGGTATTGTTCACTCAAACAAAACCTAAAGAGAGAGATATTAAATATCATCTGCTAAAGAAGTTTTTCAAATCAGATGTTTCAGACAAGTTGTACCTGAAAGTTTCAACACAGTAACTTCTGCTATGCTGAAAGAGTGGGGAAAGCCCAGGTATGTGGAAAAAATATTAAGTCAATACTGCTAAAAGGCCATCTGAGCATACAATCCAGTGGATTACAGGTTTAAGAGTTAACTGCAAGTAAGCTATTTAACAGAAGATACAGATTTCAAATAATGAAGACTTCCTCAGTGATATAAATAATAGTATAGTTGTATATACACACTATATAAGTAATTCTAATTGATATTTTTATGTGGAAAACTTACTTTGTCAAGCACTATATTTTGCAGAACTGATGGATATAAGTAACTGCATGTGTAATATTTCAGCACCTATAAGGCATCTAATGTCATACAATGTAATTCTGATCAAAAGATTTAACAAAAGATAGTATCTATAAAGCATAGTATATGGATTAAAGTTGGCCAACCAAAGGATCTCAAAATTCAGTGTTAATGGGACTTTTTTACTGCATATTACTCTGAAGTTTATTTTCTCTAGTGAAGCCCTGCAAAGACGGGTACCTACTAAGGACTGGTACTGATACTTTCACGGCTGGTCGGGTAACAGCCTCGATTGCATGTGATCAGACACTGCATGACATCTAGGTACAAAGCATCTAGACCATACAGCAGGATGAGAATTGTACTTGGGAGAGCACAAATCAGAAAGACTGTGGGAGGTAATCATATCAATATAAGATTTCTGTGTGAGCCTACATACAAAATCTTGGTGAGAATAGGGAGGTTATAGCACTGTTTAAATGGCCCAGCTGGGGCTCTGGAAGGCACCTGATAATTTCAGCAGCCTAGCAAATAGAAAGCTGAGAGAGGGAGGAGTCCTTTTAGTATAGTACTGCCCAATTTCATTTTAAAAAGAGCACAGGGTGCTGAATAAGACTAAAAGTTTCATTATACCTGTAATTAACTGAAAGAATGTTACAAATGTGGGATGGAAAATATTCCAGGATATAGAGTACAACTTCCCTTTTTTGAAGTGATAATGCAAGTTATAATGTGCTTATTTAAGTTGCCCATGAGATGATGTTTAGGTCTTTTGGACTATTTGTTTTATCCCCTGAATATTTTGTGGTTAGCGTCTCATGTTTGCCCGAGTCATTTTAATCTGGTATGGCTGCAGTTTTTTGATGTGCTTAATTAGGAGAAAAGAATATTATTTTTTTCTTAAAGATATTATTGTAAAATGACCAAAAAACCCCCCCTTCTTTAAAATTGTGGCTACATCACTGTTATCTTGAAAGCAACTTAATGGGAAAAAAAGCTGTATTGTTTCCTTGTTTCTTGTTATCTTCTGATTTCTCTACCGAGATACTTTTCTAGATGGCTGATACTGTTTATGAAGCATGGAGAGGATTAATCTGCTTTTGCTCAGGTGTGTGTTCCAAATTAGCCAGTAATGAGTCGCAAAGGGTACAGGGTCAGGGGGGACAGGGGGCATACTATCCTATGAGAAGTATCTAAGATTAGAGCCATGAATTGGTCCCTTGGTACTGGAGAGAGCAGAAAGAACTATTTTAAACTGGGCATCTAACTTTGAAGCCACATAGTGAAATTTATGAGAGACATTTGTATTGCACACTCTTCGTAAAGTATCTTCCATTACTGAAACCCATTTACAGACTAAATTAACTTCTGAATAACAACTGTAAGATCTCTTTCCTAATGTTAATTTCCTAATTCTGTTGTCAAAATGGGACAAAAGAGTTTGATGTTATATTGATGCAGTTGAGGATATGCTGAAATAGCAAATACAGCAAGTGCCAGATGTTTTAGTCTTGAGAATAATTTGCTGCCTGTCAAGAGAGTTGGCTATACTCAGGCATCATCTTACAGTGTTAAGATTGTTCAAAAAAATAATATCTGTATCTGACTTGGGGAATGATTGGTGAACATGAATCTTAAATTTTTGAGATTAAGGTATCTGAGATAAGATGAAATAAGATAAAATGCACTCTTTAGCCTTCCAACTTTATTTGAAAACCTCAGAACTCTGTTTCTGGATTTCTTCTTTTTCCATGCTCTGTCCTTTATCTCTAGATTATCACTTTTCCAAAGAACTGAAGCTATAATCTCCTTTTTGGTTCTAGTCTCCACATTTACTTGAAGCCTTTGTCCGGGACTGTTAAATTAAATTAAATCCAGGACTGTTTCTCTCATTTGTTGTCTTGGAAATGAGGCTGTTAGTGCAAGGTCTGTGTCGTGGTTTAACCCCAGCCAGCAACTAAGCACCACGCAGCTGCTCACTCACTCCCCCCCCATCCAGTGGGATGGGGGAGAAAATCAGGAAAAGAAGTAAAACTCGTGGGTTGAGATAAGAACGGTTTAATAGAACAGAAAAGAAGAAACTAATAATGATAATGATAACACTAATAAAATGACAACAGTAGTAATAAAAGGATTGAAATGTACAAATGATGCGCAGGGCAATTGCTCACCACCCGCCGACCGACACCCAGCCAGTCCCCGAGTGGCGATTCCCCGCCCCCCCCTTCCCAGTTCCTAAACTAGATGGGACGTCCCATGGTATGGAATACACTGTTGGCCAGTTTGGGTCAGGTGCCCTGGCTGGGCATGAGAAGCTGAAAAATCCTTGACTGTAGTCTAAACACTACTGAGCAACAACTGAAAACATCAGTGTTATCAACATTCTTCACATACTGAACAGTTAACTCTATCCCAGCTGAAACCAGGACAGTCTGCAAGGAGAAATAAAACTTAGCCTCATGTTTGTCCCACCTCCTTTCTCTAACTATTTTTAGTAGGATTGCCACCCTGCCTGTCATTCAGGCCCATACTCTGACCATCACTGGCAATTTACATCATTTGCACTGCATATGTTGTTCCACCTGTATGGCTAAAAGTCTTGTTCTGGCTGTCACCTCATCCACCAGTGATGACCACTCTTTGCCTAGTGCTTTGAAATGCAATGTATATCCAGATTGCTAATACAAAGATAAATTTCTTCCACGGTTTCCCTGATTTCACATCCTCTATTATATCAAATATAGGTAATGTGATCTTACTTTCTAAGACTCTTGCAGTCACTCCTCTTTGGGATCAAGAGACTGACTCTTGTCTGGCCTGTGGAACAAACCTTCATAGACAAGAATGCTTAAACCCGTGATATGTTTCTGCATCTTCCCTGCTATTTTTCCTCTTTGGAAAAACCAATCCTGAAGGTATCTGTAAAGCATCCTTGTTTCCCCCTCATTCATATCTCTCTAGGTTTTTTAGTAATCAGCTCTGCCACATGCATAATGAATCCAATTGTCAAGCTTACCAATACTTCTTCCGTGGAGTCTCTCCTAGATAATTCCTGCCTCCTTTATATTGATTGTAATATTTTGCTATCAAGAAACTTTAATTTGTGTGTTTATCCCGTGCTTGCAGAACACAGTCCTGATCCATTAATAAAGCCCCTAGATGTCACTGTAATAATATAATAAACAGCAACAACTGTAAATAGTAGCAGAATTGTTTTACAGTTAAGATGATCTTGAATGACACTCAACTCAAGTCACTTGATAAAGAGATATCAACCAACAGATTATGGAGAAAAAAAGACAATTTATAAGTTGTTGAACTTCAAGAATATTACATAGAGGTTGTGCTCCTTCTGCCTTTGGCATTACCTGGCTAAAAAGATGATTCTAGAAAACACTGCCGCAACAGCATTGTTTCAATAAAGATAACAGAACTACAACATAATAAAAAGGTATTTTATAATGCAGTGCATTTGTGTTAAACTATAATGACAAAGAGGATTTGCTGCATGAGTAGGTGCCTGTCCTCACCCTAACCACACTCTAAGTGGCCTGAAGTATCCTCACGGGTTCAAGTACAAATTATGTTTGACCGCTAGTTAAAGATCTGTTTGGCAACAGACCTTTGTGAGTCTCCTGAGCAGTGATTTAAGAGAAGTTTTACTACACTATGTTTACAAACAGGAATCGTGTAACCAGTTCTTGAAGGACAGCCATCACTGGCGAGATCCTGTACACAGCATGGAAGGACAAATGCTTTGAACAAAGAAACTGTTGAAATCTGCCTTCTTTCAAAACTGGACTATGATGTGCAAAGGTGACTTTTCAGTTTGAAAAGTTTGTAACAGGTTCACCCAAACCAGTATGTTCTGCCCTTCTTCTATTATTCCAGTCATTCCCATCTCTGGCTGGGTCTATGAATTTTCTCAGGCTGGGAAGATGGGTATTGGCTGTTTTCTACTGTCATATTCACACATACTTTCCTCTACTGAAAGTCTCTAAGGTCTGTGCCAAAGGAAATGAGTGGAGAATGTCGCTTGGTTTTAGCTGCTGGTCTGAAAAGCTCTGTCCTGGTAGTCTTAAAAGTCTTTGCTGTTATTCTGTGCAAAGTACATTCTAGGCTAAGGGAAGTATTATCACATTTTCTTGGTTCGGTTTTCTTAGCTCTAACTGAGAAGTTGATACCAGGTCCTTCTAAAAGATATTTACATTTTACATATATAAAACCATATTTGTATATTTGCACATCTATAAAAATATACATATGCTTTCTTCCTAAGCAAAGGAGAACATCTAAGAGAATAAAGCTGTTCATATTTTTGTGTGTGCATCTTGAAAAATAATCTGAGGCCCAAAGGCTAAATTTCCTATCTTGTTTATATATACATATCTCATAGGCATGATGCTTGAATTAGCAGACAGGTTTTTGATTTTAAAATTCCAATGGCAAGTTAAAAACAGAGTATCTGGTCAAAGAGATCAATGACTATTTTTCTCTGAATGCAAAACACATATGCAATCTGTGAAATGTTCTACCGTAGGCTGAAGGGGAAAGGGGTGTAACTAGCATTTCCTTTTCAGTCTGAAAATTTACAGGAATGCAACAGCACATCTGTATGGAATTAGCATGGCTTCTCTCCCTAATACATTGAGATTCATGTGACTGCAAACCTAGAGTCTGTAATCTTGAGTCCAGATTTGTTTTACCTAATAAAAACATCAGGACTGATTATACCTTAGGGTCTAATTTTTAAAAAGACAAAAATTATATTTTTAAGAAAACAAAAATAAAAGCAGACAGTTTCATAGCATTTTAAGCCCTTGAAGCTTTAGATATCTAAAAGGCTGCGTGTAGCAGGCTGTACACCAAACCACATACCTACATTTCCAGGCACTACAGCTGGATTTGAGACCATCAGTACACTCAGAAAAATCCTTCTTTTTGGAAAGGCACATGACAAACATTTCTGCTGACTGCCAGTTTTCTTACGGAATTTGCATTGCTGTATGAACTGTTTCCTTCCATCAGTCTATACGAAGGGCACGCTGTTTATAACATGGCCATAATTACAATATGCTGGCATAGTGCTGCTGAAGTAAGTTAATGCGAAGTTTGAATTGTTCTTAGTATAGGTAGTGCCATCACTGACTTTTGAAGCATTCCATAATGATAATATATATTTTTTATATATATAATGTTTTATATAATATTATATATACTAGACTTTCATAATAGAATATATAATAGCTATTTATTTCTCTATGTGTTTTGAGCATGGACCTTTTTTAAATCTCCTGAATAATGATCAGAGGTTTATATATCAAGATTATGCTGACTTGAACCTTACATAAATTTGGCACCCATCTGTTTCAATTTGCACTTGAGTGAAAATTACCAGCGTTGCCTTTCATAGGTATGTGCCTAAAGAAAGGAACTGCCATGATAGTAATTTAGCAACTTAACATTTGCATGTGTCTTACAGCATGCAACAAATCAAAGCCTACCTGTATTTATATTCCATAGACCTATTTTAATTTGGTAAAAATAAAGTTTTGTTCTAGTATGCAAAAACAATGATCTCATGTCCATCAGAGAAGACGACCACAAAACAAACAGAACAGAAAATTGTTGTTTATTAATTTCTTGTTAAGAATTATTTTTATTTAGATAATGCTACTGCTTAATTTGGGGCCTATCAGAGATTCTTGGGACTTCTGTCAAGATTGCTTTAATTTTGTGATTCCAAAAATGAAGTAATATTTAATGAAAAGAGAGAACATAGGCTTAATCAGTGATGCAGCCAGAGTAGCAGTCAGTGCAAAACTGCACCGTTCACATGACTGGTGGAATTCAGGTGAACTGAAACTTGGCTGCAACTCTTAAATACTCTCCCAGTTCATCCTTGTTGTCTTTAGTTAAAACTTTATCTTCATGTGGGCATGCAGAAGCATTGAGATGTAGAACAGATCATGTTAAACATGATCTCTAGTTTTTCAAACTCCTAATGTGGTGCAACACTCGTGTACTTGTAGCAGCAACTCCTACAACTTCACCACTGGTTTGGACAAAGAAAACTGCCTCCGTGCACAAAGTAACTGTGGAGATGTTGTTAACATACTGCATAATAAATATTATGTATGCTTTTAGACAGATGAATAGCTAGAGGAATATGTACTTGAACATGTCATCTCAGTGAGATTTAGGATACTTGAATCCTCTGTTTCTGAAGATGTTGTTAAAGAGAAGCCAAGTCAGAAAATGATGTTTAAAAGAACCTATAAAAAACCAACTGCTTTAAATCATACAGCTATAAAATTATTAATGTATTTAAATAATTAAAACCATGTAGTCCAGGGTTTAATGCCAGATGAAACTTCTCTTGAATAACAGCCCTTTCATGTGCTCCACCTACAGAGTCCCCAGGGTAGAGTTTCTAGAATGAAGACAAATCAAAATAACTATAACTATAGACAACTTCCTGGAATCTGGGAAGTACTGCAGCAGCCATATGCTTTTTTTCATAGACAAAATAGAATATCCAAGAATCTGTGTTGTGTTTCATGTTTTATTTAACTTGACTCATTTTAAAATAGACATTGAGGTGTTTGAGCTCTACCAAGGAATGGCTTCAACCCCCTATTTCATTTAAGACATATAGAGAGATCTTATTTCCATTGCTAATTCTTGCATATAAAATCTGGTTCTTTTTCCTCCCTCAACTCCTTCCCTCTGATGGTAGATTTTGGAGCTTAAAGTAGGATTTAATTTCTGATTGATAGACGAGATGTCTGAATTAGGCACATTTCTCTTTCGGTTTTTCTCACCTAAAAAAAAGAAAAGTCAGCACAGAGTGGTCCACCCTACCTCTCCCATGCTAATAAATAAATAAATAAATAGAATTCCCCAAATAATATGAGGTTTTACAGGCAAAATGGTCAAATCAGTCCTGGAATGATGTGTTAAGATATTCTGCCTTGTTTACATTTTCATATGTATCGTAAAGGTAAAGTAGCTGCCATCTTAAAGCTATGACTAATTTTCTCAAGAATCAGACATTCAAAACTAGGTTATCTTTTTATAGCTGAAGTTTTGTAGCATTGAAAGATTTTTTGTTTAGCTGTGTAGAACAGTCCCCTTATGACATGTTTCAGCACTGTGGTGCCTTTTTTGTTTTTTTTCGAATTGTTGTCTTACGTCTTAAGTATCTTCCTGGTTTTATTTTATAAGCTCCACTTAATGGTTTCACTTCTTCTTTTCAATATGCCTCAGCCAACATATACTATTCTTTTTTTCATCTGTAATGAAAGCATTACTTTGAAACCACTGACAAAATAATTTTGAATTTTATAAATGATAAACCTGCAGCTCTGCAGGATGATTGATCTATAAGTAGTATATGTAAGGGACTTTGTGTCAAGTGACAATATAAATGGCACAGAGAAAAAACAAAAGGTAAAAAAAGAAAAAAATGTACACAGCTCAATAAATTGAAATGCAAGTGGTTTTACTGTTTAGGTAGCACTCTTGCAGAAAGAGATTGGAGTATTATAGAATACTATAAGTTAAAGTGAGTAAAAACATCAGTACTGTTTTGAAAAATACAAGCACCCTGTAGCCTATAAACATTACTCATTTTACGCTGGAGGATAAATTACTCCCTCCTCTCTGATCAGGTTGGGCACAGTCTCAGCCAGAGAATTGAGCACCTCACTTGAAGAAAGAAGTCAGCCCAGCAAAACAAATCAAGGCAACAAGAACAAGTGAAGATCTGGAAAGGCTGAAAAAAGACACACGCAGGTTTAGTCAGAGAAGAACAGAAAAAAGGACAGAACGATACTCTCTAAGCATGAAGGATGTAAGAAGATGCTGGAAATAACAAGTGAATTGGGGGGAGCTGTTTAAAATGCAGACTGTAGGATTCCTATTGGATGTTTGGAAAACTTTTTAGTGTTAAATGAATGGCATCTGTAGCAGATCACCTGCAGCCCTGCAGCATTCCTGAACTTGAGGCACAGGTTAAATAGTCAATTTGTAAGACACAGGTTGCAGTTTGTTTTTTGGTTTTTTTTTTGCTTTACAGCAGAGAGGATTAATCTCATGACTTTCCAAGGTCTTTTCCAGAAATACTTTTTAAATGTTTCTGTGGTGAAGACAGCGGAGGAAGACAACAAGTGAAGATTTGTCCCTGACTGAAAAGGTGAAGATAGGGAGCAGGCATTAGATCCAGTGGGAAGGAGGGAACAGCTGAAAAGAGTCAGAGAGAGCGAGCTTCTGTAGTTAGAGATGTTCCTGTCAGCAATAATCTCAGAGACGTTTGTATCAGGTAAGGCCAGAAAGGAGGAGGCAGCAATAAGTAAGGTGCAAAATTACACACACAGAACCAGTTTTTTATCTGGGTAGAAGTTGCGGCTGCAATGCATACTTCCAGGGAGAGAGAGGATGTAGTGAAGGACGATATGGAAGCTACAAAGCTGAGCAACAGAAAGTTTACAAGATTTGTATTGGTCTGGGGTTTTTTTTTCAGAGAGAAAGAGGAGGACTGGCTTAAGACGACAAGTCCCAAATCTCAATATTTACAATGTTTATTTAACACGACTACTAAACATTCACAGGAGATGTCAGAAAGACAGGATGACATGTTAGATTGGTTGAAGGAAAACAGTTTATCAGAAATGAGTGTTTTTACTGAGTCATCAGCATATGGATAGGAGTGCAGTCAGATGCCTCAGTTCTTACAGAACCCGAGTTCCACTCTGGCCCATTTTGCATAGGATTTAGTATGTGGGAGCCTAGGGTCTATTGAGAATCGTCAGGTATTTTGTAATTTCCTTTATTAAAAGTGGAACAAAAAGAGGAAAGCTCAAACTGCACTTCACAGGCATCCATTCAACATTTTTATAACTGCACCATTTAACATCTTTGAGTATTTTCCTATTTCTTGGTGCTCTCTGCCACATTTAAAAAATGTTTCTGTCTGGAATGGTCCAAAATAGTGATGGTAAGAAGACAGATGAGAGCATTTGCCCTCTTGTCAAAGTAAGGCATACCGAAATAATATTGTAAAGATGCATATGTCTAACAAGTAAGGAACTTGTTTTTACAGAATAAGTCAGTTGTGTAGGTGGAACTTGAGCTGTAATCAAAAAAGGAGAAAGAAAAAGCAAAATATGTACACATGCTTGAATCACTAGATTTTTTTAGTTTGTTCTGGTCCCTTCCAACCAATTTTTATCATTTGAACCACTTTTTATCTAGACTAATATCAGAGCATCTCTAAAGAATTGTTCAAGCCCTTTGTCCATGGAGGAAGCAGGAAGTATTGCTCATGATGCCCCAAACCTGAACACTTCCTGTTATACTTGGTATGGCCAGGCACTCAGATACATCCCTTGCTACCAGTACATCCATGTGGAAGGACCAGCAAACCGCATCCTGTACCTGTATATATCCAAGTGCTTAGATCTGTGAGCTGGTGACTGTACCACACCATGTGCTACAGTCCTAAAACTGGTGTCTGGCACGTAACCCTGAAAAGATAGGGCCGTGCTCCTGAAATGTAAAGAAGCACAAGTTCACACATTTGTAATTATATCATTTTTACTGTAGTGTCTTAGCCATGAAACAAAACAACCAGAGAACCCAACCAAACAAAAAACCCCAGACAAACCAAAAAAGCTTTATCCTACTGAAAAACCCTTTAAGACAAGTTTATCTTTTTACACCACGTAGGTGTTGTAATTTATGTGATTTCTGCTTTCACTCTATGGTCTTGCAGATGGGCCCAATACTGCAGTCTTTCTCATTTACTTTAAGAGAAAACTCTGTAGGACAGGACCAGTCTACAATAGATTCAACTCCTCTTAATGCTGTGGAAGGAAAATAACACGACAACAGTTTGGACAGCAGCATTAAGAAGAAAAAAAGTGGTGTTTTTTTAAACTGACATTCTCTTGCCATTTGTACTTTTAGTACCTGTACTGATCTAGGCATTCACCTTTGGGTGCTTTTAATGGTTCAGGGCAATGAATAGCTGAGAATGTTTTTAATTGACAATCAAATGTGGCCATTGAGAGACATCATTTTTTGGAGTAAAAGAAATTATTTACGTCCCAGAAATCTAGTTTACTTGGATCTTGCTTTAGCAAAGCGATAGCCCACATTCTTTCTTTGTTTCCAAATGCCAAAATAGTAGGAATGCCTTTGCTTAAAAATAACTCCCATCCTTGTTTGGGAAGAAAAAAGTCAAGCATGTGGGAAAAACATGGATTCTAAAATAACCCGCATTTTCAGTTTTTCTCTGGGAATATTTTCTGTATGTAAATGTACACTTGCATGTTTCCTGAACATTCACTATATATAACACTTTGAACTCTTTTTATCAGGATTGGTCAGACTTGAAGTGGAACTTCAGCTAGAGCAATGTAGACATTATTCATCCTTCTGCATCAGTGACATGATGTCAATGTATCACAGCATCCTCCGTGAAAGAAGCTATTCTATTTTATAACAGCTAGGGACTAGGATGGGAGGGAACCTCTGGGATCGTCAAATTCAAATGCTTTTTAAGGGGTGGGAGACAGAGCCTATGATATCTTTCCTGAAGAAATGTAGTTTCATCCTAAAAGTACATATAGTTCTAGGTTCTACTTTTTCTAATGCAGAGCTGTATTCCCATCTTATCTAAGAAACTACTCTAAGTGTAGCACTAACGTGAATTATCATCACTTTGTACTTTTTTTTTCCTTCTACTAGCTTCCTTCACTGTTTTTTTTTAAGAGAAAAGCTGTTAGCAAAAGAACCTAAACCCTTTAGCAGTCGTTTTCTTCCTTTGACCACTGTAGTGGCTTTTATGTGCAGCTATTCCAATTTTGACATATCTTGTTCTAACATGAATGATCAGAACATAATCATTATTTTAGATGATATCTGATCAGCATCTTCTACCCATAAAAAGTATTAATGCTTCCCTTTCTAACGAAGATGGCTTTGTTGGCAAGTACTTCATGTGTACACATACTTCTATGGACCACTTATATCGCAATCTTATCAGAATTAAGACTCCCTGTTGTTGCATGTTTTGTCATTATGTGTGCTAGTTCCTTTCAAAATTCTAGAAAGGTGTTACCTAGTCCTCTTCTGGTTTGAAAGAATCAGGGACTCTGACTTTTAGAAATCACTTTATGAATCACTGATAGCTGCTGACCGTTTGCTTTTGTTCCTGTGCTCAGCACCTACAGTTTCAAAGTAAAAAAAAAAACCAACAAAACAATAAAAATTACATATATATCTTGGCTTTGAACCTTAACTTGTTTCCCCTAATTTCTAGCCTGCCCCTGCTGCATAACTGGTTCACCTTTTTTTTGCTGTTTGTTTCACTAATTTTTTTTTTTCCCCCCCTTAGATTTTCTTGTGCTGGCCTTTTCAAGATGTAGCTCTGTTTAACTTCTGGGAATTACTTCTTTATCTCTGTTTTTCCTGATATCCAAGGCCCTACGCTTATCTCGAATCAGTTCTTTCCTTTTTATTCTTTGTAGCCTGACTGCTTATTCTTTGCATTTTTCTTTAGATAGTTATTCACAAAACCAGGCATGGAATCCTTCTCTCTCCCTCTGCCTTTGTTAGGTGCACCTCATTGACGACAGGTTTAACAGCTTCTGTGCTGAAGAAATTCCAAACCTCACCTATATTCATGAGGTGCCTGAACTCTTCTACCCAGTTGTCTCCATTAAATAGTGCCTTCCTTAAATAGCTTCCTTAATTTCTCCAGGTTTTGCCTTTAAAGATTCAGACCCTCCCATGCAATCTTATTTTTGCTAACCTTTCAAATCTAAATAAATCAGCTGCTGATCAATCAGAATATAGATCTGTAAACGGAGCCTCTGTTAGAGCCACTGGACCATCAAATTCGGGCAGTGACTCGAATAAGGCATGCTTTAATGACCTCTTAGCCAGCGGGTTTTATTTTGGAGAGAACAAAACATGGCTCCTGCTTCTCATTCCAGAACTGGAAGTGCCAGATAATAGAGCTAAAAGAAGCTGCTACATGTTTTTTGGTTTGCTGTAGAAGCCAAAAAGAAGTTCGCTGGTTGCCACAGTATGCCATGGTATGTCTGGTTAGGCGCTCGACCGCAGAGCTGTAATTCAAAGCGATAAATCTTCTCAAAAGCTGACAAAACCAGGCTGTGTCCTATTGTTATCAGGACGACCCACAGGGAGCACTCGGGGACTTTCAGCAGGGACATGTCTTCATCGCTTTTGTTTGCCTTTTACTGGTGGCTAACTATTCAGCACGTCTAGCTAAATGCATGGGTTTGGCCTTAGAGAGTAAGCACGAAATTAACCAGGCTGGGTTGTCTGGGTTTGGGTTTTTTGTTTGTTTGTTTTTCATTTTAAGATGCTCTAAGCAGAGACAAAGAGCAAGAGGAAAACAAGGAAAACCGCAAGGCGCGAACTTGCAGAAGCCACCCTTGCAGGAAACGGCGAACTAACGCCGTTCAACGCCTCTCCGCTCCTGGTGCTTTTCGAGTGTTCCGAAGAGGTTTCTCAGCTTGCCGACCGAAGTGCCACCGCAGGAGGCGAAACCGATCCAAGGCGGAGCGAGTTCCCGCCTCCCCCGGACGCCCCTGCTTGGCGCTCCCGTGCCCGAGCCCGGCGAGGCCCCGCGCCCGCTCCCTGCTCCGCGCCCTTGCGAGGCCGGCTGGAGGGTCCGTCCCAAGGCTTCGCCCTGCCGGGCCGGGCCTCGTCCTGCACCTTCCACCTGGACCTTTCTTTTGAGCCCCAGCTGCTTTCCCGGGGAGGGCTTTTACCTACGAGTCTCTCCGCTACGGCGGGACCGGATACATTCCATGGTACAGCTCCCGTAGGGTTTGGGGGGGGGGGGGGCGGGGGCGCCGAGGAAGGCGCAGAATTCCCTTTCGGGCCGGCTCTCCCTCCATCTGCTCCCCGTCCACCCCCGGCTCTCCGGCAGCCGTCCTCCGGCTCCCCTCCCCTCGCCCACCGCCCCCTCTTCCCGGCCCCCGCCGCAGCCCCACGCGTGCGGCGGCAGCGGCGCCCGCTCCGCTCCGCTCCCCTGGGCCCGGCACGGCGCCATCCGCATCACCCGCATCCCTTGCCCCGCGGCCGCCGAGCCGCTCGCCCCCGCCCCCCGGGGCCGCCGCCGCCGCACCGGCCGGGAGGCACCGGCCCCGCCTCCGCCTCCTGGCCTCTCCCGCACCGCCCGCCAGCTGTAAAACCGCCCCTTGTGCTTGGCAGGGGTGTTTGCTCTCCTCTCGCTCCGTCTCGGCACGTTTCTCCGGACGCGGCGGCTGTTAAATACCCTCCTGTTCGTATTCTTTCTCGGGAAATCCAGCGTGGTTCCGAGGGATTTCCTTTTTCGGAGGGGGCAGAGAAACCCCCCGCCGAGCCAGCTGCTGCTTCTCTTCCCCCTCTTTTTCTTCGGAGAGAGAGGAGGGGGGGGATGCAACGTGGAGCCCGCCGTTGGTATCGGCGTGTCCCGCTGACGGCCGCGGCGGCAGGGCAGGCTGGGGAGGAGAGAAGAAAGAGTTTCCGCGGCTGAAGCCTTCCCCCGACGAGGAGCGGAGCCGTGCCCGCTGACGGCGGGGCGGGACAAGCACACCTCTCCCCGGCTCCCCGCCCGCCGCCTCCGCCGCTTCCCGCCGGGGCAGCCGCAGGATGGGGAGACGGCGGTGGCCCTGGGTGCAGCCCTGCTTCCTGTGGCTGGGCTGCCTGGCGCTCTGGGCGCAGGGAGCAGCCGGGCAACAGAAGCCGCCGCCGGTGCGCCCCGCGGGAGGAGCGGGCGGCATCCACCCAGCCGCCGCGTACCGGGAGGACGGGGCCGGCAGCGCCGCCGCCGCCGCCGCCGGCCGGGTGCGCAGGCGAGGACAGCAGGACGTGCTCCGCGGGTAGGGACGCGCCGCGCCGCGCTCGGGCCTCTGCCTTCCGCAGCCTGAAAGCCCTTCCCCGCTGCCGGCCGGTCCTCCGGGCAGCGGCGCGCAGCCCCGCTCCCCAGGGAGCAGCCCCCTCCCGGCAGCCGCCCCCCGCCTGCCTCAAAGCCGAAGCCCTGGTCTTCGGTTTTGCCTTCGGCCCACCTTGCCTCCCACGCGGCCCCTCTGTGTGGCTGAGGAACCTGCCGTTAATTGGACTTGGGGTCTTGTCCGCGGCTGTGAAGTACCGGCTGCTCGTTAGCGCGGCTCTATTAAAAGCAGGCGTTGTGCGGGGCTGCGTTACAGCTAATAGGGGGACCGCGTTGGGCTTTGTAGTCGAGCATGTCACAGTGTTCAGCTGCTTCGACGTTCTCTTCGCTCTGGCTTCTCCTGGGAAGCTGTGCAAAATCTGTTTTTTTCTAACGTTTGGGGGAGTTCTTGGTCGTGTGAATTAGCCTCGCGATCCTTATGAGCAGTCGTCCCTTCCGCCTGGTGTCAGACAGCAGCATGAAGCCAGTTTTCGTAGCAAGACTGCTAAGACTCTGTAGGAATGCGGAGCCAAACTCATCCCCTTGCATCGCCTCGGGAGTTCCACCGGGGATGAACGTGGCTTGCTGTTGTCTGCCTCTCCTCTTTACGCTAACCAGTTGAACCAATACAAAACAAAGTGGCCTGGAACTTCTGGGTTTCTTGCCTTTTGGGGAGGATTTTTTTAGGCATCTTTGCTGTACGTGGCTTTTTTTTGTTTCATGCGGCTGGTTTCTTCCCTTGTGGGTAGATAAAACTTTGGACTCTGTTTACACGGGTTTCTATTTTTGTATATACCTTTGTTTGTTTGTTTGTCTGTGTGGCAGGCCAAATGTGTGTGGCTCTAGATTCCATTCGTACTGTTGCCCTGGGTGGAAAACGCTCCCTGGAGGAAACCAGTGCATTGTTCGTAAGTGTCTGACTTCAAGTTTCTACTGCCCTAGGGGTAATAATAAAAATAAATATTCTTCTGTGAGTTGCTGCTCCATCCACTGTGAGAAAAGAGAATTCAGAGCTGTCTTGTGCCTTACTTTTAAGAAAAAGGGGAAAAAAACACAGTAGATTTACAGGTCTGTGTTTGTTGTAATCAAAAGATTGGCTACTTGCTGTATTTTCCTTGGTGTGTTCATGAGAGGCGTGTCTCCCCTTAGTTTTCTGAAAAGAACATGACAACGAAGGAAAAGGGAAAAAACCTTCCGTAAACTAATAATCAACTATAGTAACAGGCGAAAAAAGCCAAAAAGTCTTGATAGAAAGCAAATCAGATCTGAAGTTTTGTGGAGCTTCTGCGCTAGGCTTGGAATGACAATCAAATGGAAAACTTTTTTTACATCTGGGGTGCTTATTCTCATGCCTGTCATTTTTAGTTGTGTTTTAATAGCTGTAAAGCACGTAGCCTCTGCTTACTGCCTGGTCATAAGAGGTACTGTGCTGACAGATGTGGGTGTTGACCTGGCTTGGCAAAAAAAAAAGAGAAAAGTGGGGGAGGAAACCTGCTCAATACTCTGATTAGGGAACATTGTCTACCTGGAAAGGAAATGGAGAATTAAGTTGAATTTTCTGTCTGTTAGATAAAAGCTGGTATTAGACACGTGCTTCTTACAGTCCTTGAATTTTAATGGGAGTCTGCGCCCATTCATCCTAGCCTGTCACCATCTCTTTTGCTAATAAGTATGCTCAGCTATGGAGTTCAGGTTCAAGAACATACTGCCCTAAATTTTATGTAAGCAATGGAGGTCTTTGTAATACTCTATCTAACAGACTACAGCCTTCCAGGACTAAAGTAGGGAATGAACGTGTGGTAAGCCAAGATCTGCCAAACTTAAAGGTGACTTTTGGGTCCTTGCCTTATCATTCAGGACTATCAGCCTGTTCACATCTATTCATTTTACAGGACTAAATTTGCCTTGCTGATATTTCTTATGACTCTGCCATGCATCACTGATAAATGTAAACTGGAGTTTTTAAAATGGATTTAGGCTGCTTCATATGCTGTTGATAGGTTTTTCAAATTCAGCTGGGTATCCGGCTCAAATGAAATTAGGGAGGGACAATGATGGAGGGAGGTGCTTTCAGAAATCCTTATAAATTATCCTTAAATTGTGACTCAGTGCCTCTTAAAGACCTCGGTCTCAGCTCTCTTCACGTCCACAATAATCTTTGAGTTACTGTTAATGCATGTGCACAAAGGACATCTTTTAGCTCCTCTTTACTTACTGGAGCTTAATTGTGGCTCTCTAACATGTTTGAAGGGTGAATGATTTTGCCAGACGATCTGTGAGACTGGCTGTGACACTTTTCTATTTGTTTTTTGAAACGAAGGTTTGAAAGCACAGATTTCTATGCTCCCATGAAACATTTGTTGAGATGATGGTCCCTCTAGCTAGAGATGTTTAGCCAGATGAAGCCTCCTGCACAGGATGACAGACAAGCTAGCAAACTTCTTGTTGGAGATTCGTTGATTATAATTAGTGCAGATTGTAACTGTGGTTTTACAGTATTATTTCATGAAGAGAGGTCTGTGAGCTAGTGGTAGGTCAACAGGAAACCATTCTGACTTTACAGTGTTTTCAGTTGATAACGTGATGATGGTTGGTGGTGGTCTGTGACATATTTATGATTAAAAGGGATCTTTTATCTGGAAAAAAAAGGTCTGGTTGGGTTCCTTTTTCTTTAGATAAAATAAACTGTAATGATGAAAGCATATTTAGACTATGCTTTCAGCTATAGGGCTTTCAGTTGACAAAAAATTATTCCCTAACAGATAATAAACTAAGGAAATGGTCTAAATGTAGACCTCACTTGCTCAGGAGATCGAGCTACATTGTGTAAAGATGGACTGACCAGTGGCATAAGGAAAACAGCCCTGTTCCCTGTGTTTGTCAAGTGCTCTAAATCTGGGTCCCGTTTCTCACTTTTATGTCTGCCAATGGGAAAAGTACTTCGTATCAGTCAGTGGTATGTCTCTAATTTCAGCTGAATATCAAAATCCCACAAACTCTTTCCCCTCTCATGCCTTCATATTTAGGGCGTAGTTGCAGAGGAATTTAACGATAAATGTAGATGATCCACATGGCATCTTTTTGATGCCCAAAGAGTGGTGTCAGTGGACCACCAATGTGGCTTTCTCCACTCCTTTCTTGTAAAGAAAATGTGGCCTTTACTGGAGTATGCCAAGGAGGGTGCGGGTTTACAAAATCTCGTCTGTTTTGATCATGTTTGGCCTCGGTACAGAGCTTCTGATTTGGTGGAGAAAGGGCAAAAGGGAGTGTGTAAATTCTGCAGGGGCCATATTTGAATTCTATAGTGGTACAAGAAAACAATTTGCTTCCTAATGGGAGTTGCAGCTCATTAACGCAAGTTTTTCTGAATCAGAAATGGAGCACGAGCATTCTGGGAAAGGTTTTACCTCTGCTTTCTTCCTTTTGTATGTATATGGCCAGGTGCGTGGTTTTTTTCTTTCCTTTTAATGTATATAGACCTTTTTTTTTAGGTTGTCAGTATATTCTTGGCAAATTATCTACCAGGGGTATTTGTTCCTTTTGTAGTCCTGATGTGCTTCCAGATGGTTTGATTCTCTCAACGCCCCCCCAGTCGTTTACGAAGAAACTGTGATTCTTGCTTGGTTTTTTTTGCTTTACAAGCTGTCTCTTGTACAGTATGTGTTTTTTGAGGTCCTCCGGTGCCATATTGGCTCTTAATGTTTCAGGCTGTCTTTTGGTGCATTTGCTACTCCAGTGGATTATTTAGAGACATATTCATGTGGATGTCCTTTAGAATCTGGATTTAGGCTTTAACTCCTTCCTGGTTCTGTCATTCCTTTGTGCAATGGAGCTCCCTTGGCTGGCGAGTGAGAAGGGAAGGTACAACTTTGATGCATCAGAGGATAGCACAGCAATGTGCATGTTATGCACATGTGATACGGTGTGGACAGGCTTCCCTGAGATTTTTATAAAGTTGGTTTCTAAATGACACTGTGGAAATATTTGAGTACAGAAAACTCTATTTAGGGAGACTACACGAAATCTGCAAAGCCCAGCATTTGGACATTGACTTCCCACAAAACAGCTTTGTGTAAAGAATGGGTAATCTTAGAAAAGAGAGACCCTAGAATGCCTCTGAAATAGCGATTATAAGAGAGAAGCCATACCATAAATTGACATTTATGATCTCTATTGTTTATATTCATTCAAATCTTGGATTCGTGGTAAAGTTTTCTATAGGTCTTGTGGTCTAAAAGATATAATTTTAATAATTTTACATTACTTGTGTAATAGGCTGGTATTTCTAATTAGGGAAAGAGTTGATGATCTGGTTTCAGTGGTCAGACCAGTGTTTGAATACGCCATATTCGATTCTGTTTGTCTTTAAATTTGTCAGAGATACTGATTATACCAAAATTCAGTTTGCTTTATTTAACTTAAAATTACTTTTGCGTGTATATTTACTGTCCCAATGAAGTGAGCATTCAAGTGTTGTTTTGTTTTTTTTAAAGAAGCTGTTAACATACTTTTAGCTTTTTTTTTCCTGTAGTTTAAGATTAAGGTTACTGTTAATCACTGTCTTTTTCATTGTGTTCTTCCTCAGCGATTTGTAGAAATAGCTGTGGTGATGGATTTTGTTCCCGTCCTAACATGTGCACTTGTGCAAGTGGACAAATATCGCCTACTTGTGGATCGAAATCTAGTAAGGACTTACTGTATTTATTTTCATTAGAGATCTCATTTTAAGTAATTCTCTTTGACTGTCAACTCAAAAATAACTACTGTGTAAATTCTTTAAAAATAACTTGTTGTTACTGCATACATGCAACTTACACTGTGGTATATCTCTAGTTTTTGATAGTTTGATTACTAAGTGTGCCTGTTCACGCTCTGTGACAAACTGAAAAAAATATGTGTTTAAAGAGATAAATAAGTGTGTGTTATTAACATTTTCATCAAGTCGATTTTCCTAAGAAATGAAGAGTGTACAGCCTCCACGATAGCTAAAAGCTCTAAGTTGCTAAATATAGTCATGGAAAACTCTAAAAAAAGTCTTCGTGGTTGCTTTTAAACTAATGGCTGGCTAATAGCTACAGCTGGGGCGGCTTTGATTGCAAGAATACCTGAGTGTACACTTAAATACATAGCATATATTGTACGAAACTCATGTCTACTTTCACGTGTCTTGGTTTTCATCCACATTTGCTTCCCAATGTGGCATTTTTGCCTAACACTGGTTATCTCTCTGCCTGGTCTCCACAGCAGTACAACAGTGCAGCATCAGGTGCTTGAACGGCGGCACGTGCACGGACGACCGGTGCCACTGCCAGAAAGGCTACGTTGGAACTTACTGTGGGCAGCGTAAGTAACTGCTCTGTTGCATCTAAAATTAAATCCACGTTAAGTCCTGCAAGGTAGCCTTTGTGCTTTAGGTAGAGTGGGAGGATAAAAAAGGCAATATGCCAAAATATAGTGAAATGTCTGTGAGAAATTTATTGCTGTTTTGGGGTATAGTGTTTAGCTGAAAGTCAGTTCATGCATGAAGTGCATTTGTATTCTCTAAAATTCAAATTAGGGATCAAATTGAGCAAATAGTTTTGGAAAATCCTTTGGAGCAATGTCAGTATACACCCCACTCTCCTTTTCTTACTAGATGATCACTAATTTTTCATTCTCTTTGACAAAGTTTCTCCATCTCAAAAGAATAGCCTAAATGCTAGGTTAAAGCATGTTTTTCTGTGTTCTAATTGACTAAGGAAAAAGATTAAATATGGTTCAAGCATTTGGATACCTTTTTGGTTTGGCAGACAAGCTAGAAAGTCAGTTACTTGCAAAGCTCTGCCTATCACAGTACAGTGTTTACAAGCTCTACAAATCTGGCAAACAATAAATACCACTAAAGTCTGGGGGGATGAAGAAAGACTCAAACTGTATTCTGAGGCCAGCTGGCTACTAATGAGCTGAGAAATTAATTGCTGAAGGTAGTCTGAAGGAACCAGAGACAAACAAAAGGCAGGTCTGCAAAGAACAGTTAGACTGAATAGTGTGGAAGAACATCCCTTTGTCTTAGTCGTTTTTGCAAATGCTGGAGAGCAGTCTTGCTCTTGCATTATTTCTCTGTGTATAAAATTCTCTAAAATTTTAGGTAATAATGGTAATCCTAAAATGTGACCCTAGTCACAGTGAGATTAACTTTTAAGAGTTGCTGGCCCCTTCCTGCTAATTTTGAAATATTGGATCAATACCTGAACACTCTCCGATGGGCCATATTTCCAGTGAATAAATGAAAAGAGGATTGAATTTTCAAGCAGTGACTCTAAAGCAATCCAGAAAATCTGAACAAATTGTGGAGATTGGTCTCAGTGTACAGGACAGTTAAAATGTCAAGTAAGATGGAGTATTTGTCTTCTAGACACAATATGGAATGAATGTCTGAAAAATGTAAATAAGTCCTTATTTCTTTTTACTAAAATGTAATTGTGTCTTAAATCTCCTGCAGTTAATTATCTCACTAAAGTGGCATTGTCCATTAATTCATTAATGTAACGCGTGCAGAGAAGTATCTTCATTTTATGTGTAAGATACGCATTTGCAGTAAAAAGTAATTCATTTTTATAGTTCTTGATAAGAAGTAAGGCTTCATCATGTTTCCACATAACAGTATATTTGATGTTCCCCATTGTGATATAGGAGGCATATGTACATTTTTTCCAGTTTGAAATATTTACCTTCTCTAGGTTGCTGAGGTTCTTTTGCACTGCATCCTCAAATACGTAACAAATGCCACCTTCCGACTGGGGAGACCTGCATAGGAAGGCAGCCTAGAGAATTCTAGACCCAAATCTCTTTGCCGTTGTTCAGAGCCACTTAAAAATGGTGGGGCTGTCCTTTAAGGTGAAATACTTTGATTTGGAACATGTGCCAATTCTGAACAAGGGTATATATCCTGGAAGCAGTGAGCCTGAAAACAGATGGAATTACTTAGTTAAGGCATTCTTTTAACAGTGTTTTTCAGCCTCACTGGAGAACTGTCTTCCTTTCAAATTGAGAAGATGTCAGTGCTTTGACAGGAGGCTTTGTTCTTGATTCACATTGGTGATAAATAGCATGAGTGGGTGCTCCCAAGTCCCACAGCTGTAAAGTACCTTCTCCCTCTATATATACTGTGGATTTATACCCCACAAAACCCATTTTATTTCTTGTTGGGATCTTTTAGGAAACACAGTTTTTGAAGGTACTTAAAGTTGAGTTAAACTGGTAAGTCTTTTCCCTTGCTCTAAACATCCTTCTGCCAGCAGAATCAACTCTGAGAGCTGAATTATCTGTCTCTCGGACTCCCCAGGTCTCCCTTCTTGAAAGGTTTGTTGCTGTTGTGACTGAATAGCACAACTTCATACGCTTAAAACCCCCTCAAAATAGCTGAGTGTTTATCTGCTAGCTTCAGTGATGAATTGAAGTTCTTATGATTAGTGACTAGAGCTGCACAACTGTTTAAAAATAGACTTAAGTTAAACACATGCTAAGAATCAGTGCTGAACATGATTAATTAAACAGCTGCTTGCAATTGGCATTAAACAGGTGCTAATGGAATTTGGGCTAATGGAATTTTACTTGAACAATCATTATTGTTGGTGATGATGGATAGGAAGGAGATCAGTTTGATCTTCAAGTCCAGAAAGACTTAAAGCAGTTAAGAGGAAAAAACCTACTTTTGAATAACACCTGTGGTAATCTTTGAAATATCATTACTACAACATTTAAAACTTCTTTTTGTTAATTGAAGCTGTCTGTGAAAATGGCTGCCAGAATGGAGGACGGTGTATTGGACCTAATCGCTGTGCATGTGTCTACGGATTTACTGGCCCTCAGTGTGAAAGAGGTAAAAGAAATAAATAAGGAGGGAAATTGTGAGCAGTTGTATGCAACAATACAGTATGTACATACTTTGTGCTGTGTATTTTCCGGCTGAGCCAGTAAGCTTCCAGTAAACCATTTATTATTTGTAATTTTAGAAAGTATCTTCCTTTTAAGTCTGGTAGCCACATTTCAGATTGGCAAGTAACAAAGCTGTCACAATTGGTAGGAATTTGAGCTAATTTAGGCTGCTTATTTTGTTCATACAATAGTTAAAAGTTGAGTTGTCTTTTGCTCTAATGTTATTGTGAAATAACATTACAGCAAAATTGCTGATGGTGTTAGAATTGTGTAAGTGTAACTACACTTGCAGGATTCAGTCACTAAGTCCATATATAGTGATTTAGAGTAAACCCACTTCCACTCTCAGAAATCTATACTTCTTGCTTTCTAATGAATCAGAGCATTGTTTGTATTTTGAAGCCAAGACTGTGGAAATATAGTCACGTCGAACGGCTCAACATTAGATGTAATTGTAGAACGTACTCTGTGTGCATCAAACTGACAAGTGTAACGCAATTCTTCTCTATTTAGAATGGATTTTTAATGAGTGGATATAGTGAGGATTGCTTATCAAACCAGTAATGTTGTACATCCTTAAACAAGAAGGTTTCAATAATAATCAAAGATGATGCTGAAGAGCTTAGCATAAATATTCTTCCTTGTCTTTATCCAAGTTGGTGTGTTTGTGAATACATGTTCTCATCAAAAAGGGTACTGAAGAACTGAGCAACCGTAGTGTGAAATGCTGGCTACTAGTATGCGTTGTTATCTTACTCCTTTAAAATATTCAAAAGGTTGTCAATACTAAAAAGGAGGATGGGATCATTTGCATTAATAGAAAATAGACAGTCACATTCTTCATTCACGTTAGCAGTGGATGAGATGCCCACTTAGGGCAGAAGTAGACTTCTTAGATTGACAGAATAATTTGACTCGGAAAGGACCTCCACAGGCCATCTAGTCCAATACCTGCTCAAAGCAGATCTAATCAGATCAGCCTGCTCAGGTCCATGGCCAGTCAGGTTTTGAACACCTTCAAGGACGGAGATTCCACAACATCTCTGGACAACCTGTTCCAGTATTTGACCACCCTCATGGTAAAAAAAAAACCAAACAAAAAAACAAAAAAACCCAACCCAAACCCTAATATCTAATTGCAATTTTGTATGTTCCAGCTTGTATTATTTGTTACCTCTTGTCTGCTTGCTGTGAGCCTCCAAGAAGAGTCTGGCTTCAATTTCTGTGTATCCTCTGAACAGGTAGTTACAGGCAGCAATAAAGTCCCCTTGAAACCTTCTCTTCTTAAGGCTGGATGAACTCAAGTCCCTCAGCCTCTGCACGCAAGGCACGTTCCCTAGCTCCCTGACCAATTTGGTGGCTTTCCCCTGGACTTCCTTCAGTATGTCTGTTTCTTTCTTGTATTGGGAATCCAAAACTGGACACAGTACTCAGGCAGTCTTACAAGTGCCAAATGGAGGTGAAGGACCACTTCCCTGGATTAGATGCCATGCTTGTCCTGATACAGTCCATGCAGCTGGCCTTCTCTGCTGCAAGGGTACGCTGCTGCTTTGTGTTCAGGTGGTTGTCTACTGGGACGCCCCTAATCCTTTTCTCAGAGCTGCTTTGCAGGCAGTCAGCCTCCAGCCTATGTTGTTCCGTCAGGTTATTCCATCCAAGAGGTGGGACTTCCTTTGCTTTTTCTGAACTTCATGAGATAACTGTCTGCCCATTTTTTCTAAGCTGTCTGGATCGCCCTGAGTAGCAGCCCTGCCCTCCAGCATATTGACTGGTGCCCCAGATTTGGTGTCATCTGCATTCTTGCTGAGAGTGCACTCTTGTACCACCACCCAGGTTGTTAATGGAGACATTAAATTGTTATTTGTCCCGGTACTCACCCCAGAGGAACTGCACTAGTTTCCTGGCCTCTAGCTGGACGTTGCTGATCACAACACTTGGAGCCAGCAGTCCAGCCAATTTTCCACTCCCTTTATCTATTGTTCACTTATTCAGCCTGTATCTCAGCAATCACAGTCTCTCTGTAGGAGCCTGTCTCAAAAGCCTTGCCCAAGTCAAGCAACTTCCCCTGCCCTCTCCTTGTCCTCGGCACCGGTGGCCTCAGGGTTGAAAGCAGTGATGCCCTTTGCCCTTGGTAAACTCATGCTGGATGCTCCCAAACACCGTCTTGTCATTCATGTGTTTAGAAATGGCTTCTGAAGGGAATCCTGTGGAATTCTCTGTTTCAGATTCAGCTCTGAAGCGTTCAAAGCTGTATATAAATTGTGAAAATATCTTGCACCTTTTATTTTTTTTACATTTGTTGACTGTGAAAGGGAAATAATTTCCATGTAGATGAAGGCAATAACTAAACCAAACACTGAAAAAGCAAGAGTTTCTCTTTGCTATTCTAGGCTGTTCTGTATACGCACTAGATGTTGCTTTGTTGCTTGTGACATTCTCTTAAAAACTCTGTTAATATTTACAGCCATTTTCAGAAATATGTCTGTGTAGAATGTACACCTGCCTTTGAGCTAAAATAAGAGACTACCAAGTCTGTCAGTTTAGGATGGATTTTTAAGGGATTGGACAATGTTTTAGGTTGCTTTATAGTTTGAGCCTTAGTTCAGATGGAGCTTACATTTGTCCAAATTCAGCAGACTAAGCTATGTATCCAAGATGAATGATAGTTATAGCTGATGAACTGTAACAGGATAGAATTGTAATATTGCAAATTGATTTTTTTTTTTTTAAATGGATTGCATTCAGATATTTTTTTATTTCTTGGCATACAACTTGGTAAGCTGGGGTTTTGTCCCAGATCGAAGCAATCATTCCTGGTTATTTGCTTCTATTGTCTGACTAGATTCAGGACTGTGGAATCATGTTAATAGGTATGACAGGCTCCAGCTGTGATGATGGCTCAGAGTTTTTAATAACAACGCTTATACTTGAAATAGGTTGATTTGTTTAAAAGATTGTAGTACATATGGGTTTTGTAACTTAACTTTTGTGGTGATGAAAGCATTGAAGTTTGCTTTCTTACAATTCGTTGTGAAACTTAAAGCTGCAGAATTCAAGCCACGTAAAGGAATTGAACACCAGTATTTTGGCATCTGTATTTCTTAGCTGTCCTTGAAAGTCTTAGCCTTTCAATTCTACGTGTACAATGCTATTGTTATACAAGATTTGAGCTACATTACAGGGTTATTTGGAAATGGAGTTGTTATAATTGAAAGTTTACATTTCCTTAATGGAAACTGGAGGTAGGAAGCCAAATTTGCTTCTGTCACTGTCACAAAAATATAACATATATGTAATGCCTATAATTGCATATGTAATTTGGATATCTAATCTAACACAATATGCTCTTACAACAGTGGACAGGGCTAAGTAAAATTTCACCTAGTCTCTTAGCTTGGTGTAGCCTAGACATTCTCAAAAAAAGAAGAAGTTATTAATTTATTGTACTATTATTCAGTTAAAGAAAGATGGCTCCTGTAGTATACCTTGGTCATGACTATGAAAAGTCTTTAGTATAGTAACTGTAAATGTTAATTTTTTTTATGCTTTACATGAGCTGGAGTACATGAAAAAACTGTAAAAGATACCTGACATACCTATTCAGTTCAATAGCAATTTGTAATTTACACTTTTAACCTAATAAGTTTATGCTTTCGAACAAAATGCAAAAGGCAATGATTTCTTCATCTGTTGGTTGCAGTAGTTGCCTTATACTAAGAAATGCCTCTATAGTTTAATTTTAAACTGAATTTAGCAACGGTTCATAACTCTTTAAGTAAAATTTTATAGTTTAAGGTTCTGTGAACTTCCCTTGCAAATCACATCAGAGTTATAAGAGATTTTGTTTTGTTATTTTTTTTACATAGCTGTCTTTTAAATGCGTACTTTTTATTGTTCCGTAAATTAAGTTCTTTTAAATTAGGTATTTTCTTCCTAATATAGAACATATGTAGCTTTCCTTCAGATTGGCCTCCCAGCCTCAGTTATATGATAAAACGTGACTGCTTGTTCAGCTATCTGGGCTTTGAGCAGACTAATTTCCGGGCTGGAGACAGGAGGCTGAGCAGTAACTAATGACTGGCATGATTACAGTATTTAACTTGAGACTTGCTGCTGGGTTAACAAGAAAGCAGAACCTGTTTGAGACCTTGTGCTTTATTCTTTCTGATAAATACAACGACCTTTTACATTTTCTATCAAAGTGTGTTGGTTTGGTCAGCTTCTTGTCTTTGATTTGTAAACACAAGATTCAAGCATTTGATTTTGTCTATTTTGTCATGTTCGGTTGGTTTTTTTTAAGAAAAAAATAGATGTTGAAATTTTGCTGTTGAATTCTTCCCAGTGAAAAATAATTGGAAAAAAAAGAAAAGGATTGATTAAGAGGCCTCATGCTCAGTTGTACACATAAGAGTGGTTTTCTCTAGCATGACCAGTTCCTTTGGTTTCTCAAAACTGGCTGCGCAAATGGTATTTGTATTACTGCACATGGCCTGTGCATTTTTTAAATTGATGGTCTGTAGTGGTCTGAAGCTGTGGAAGAGTAATGATGTTTTCTTCCTTCTTAATCATGGGTTAAAGGGAGGAAGAAGCAGTGGGAAAGGAGAATCCTGTCACTGATCTAAGTTTGCCTTCATCCCATGTAGAATGAGAAAGAACAGTGCTCGCTTACTCTGTACCTGTGACTTATAATGGGAAGCAAAATGGTTTGGACTGTGTAGAACTGCATAGCTTGGGAAGAATATCTTTTTGAAGAACGGGAGGATTCCAGATGAAGCTGTCAAGCTTGGGCAGATGAAAAAAAAGGAAAAATGAAGAAATGTCATAGTTGAATACAGTGTGAGAACTTACGAAAGGGGGGAGCTTTTGGGTTGTTCTCAGGAAAACTGCTGCTAATGTGTCTTAGCCCAATGTGTTGGTTGCACCTGGTATTCCCAGTACAAGCATCTGGACACTTTCTTTGACTGTCTGAATTTTGGAATTTCTGTCTACCAAAGTAGCTGAGAGCCTGTACCTCATGACAGATGCAGTAAATGAGTGATGGGGGTAGCTGTCTCCCTACAGGTTCTTACTGGGTTAATAGGGAAGACTCTGCCCAGATGCAGACAGGTAGTCAGTAGAAACCCTCCTCTGTGCAAGGCAGCAGTTTTTATGCCAGTTCTGCAATGCCTACAAGATCTTGGTCCATGCAACTGAAGAGTCCTAGGAGGGACAGCAAGAGAGTAAGTGAGTGTCCCTGGGGTTGGAGAACAGGATATTGCAGAGGATAGAGAAAAAGGTTGGAGGCAGAGGGTGTAACTGAAATAGAGGTTCATTTTGTGGGGTAGGAGAGCATACATCTAATATTATATTTGAAATCAGTTACCTTCATCTGATGCTTGCTGATAGGAAAACAATCAGTAATGATCCTATGTCTAAGGACACTAGAACAAAAAGGGGGAAAAAGAGCAAAAAAGAAAACAAAGGTTTTCTTCAAGCTGGGCTGGGAAGAGGATGAAGAAGCTAATCAAGAGTACAGAGAAAGGGGCAGGAGGAAGCAAAAAGCATTCTCAGTGAAAGTGTCAACAGTATGTAGTAACTGAGGCAAACAAGGAAAGAGCAAAGAAGACAGCAGTGGAGCTGTGCTGAAGAAACTGATTGGCACTTAAAAGTTATAAAGATATTTTGGGATAATACATATGAATAAAATTACGCTCATACAGCAAAGTGACACAATTTTATATAGGACTCAATACTTCTCAAATACATTTTTATTATAAAGAAGACATGCAATTCATATTTAGTCTTTAGTGGTGCTGAAGATGCTTGTGTGTGCTTAACTGACAGTGATTAGGTGTAAATGAAGCAAGGAGGGGATGAAATTATTTCAGAAACTACTCTTTCCTCTGACAGGTATTCAAAAGATCTTGTAACTTTACACAACTTTTCCATATCTGTTGATGGTAGCAGTACCATGAGAAGAAGTGAAAACTTTTGGGGGATATATTCAGATCTTGTATATTTGGTCTTACCCTTGTAGTCTCGTAAACTCCAGAACTTCTTGCCATGCAGGCTATGGCAAGTTATGTTCAAGAGGTTTCCTTTCTGCCAGCCACAGCATACTGCTGCACAAGCAGTTCTAAAAGGACCTGCACTTTTTCTCAAGTTGCTTTGTTATTTTAGCTGTCCCCCAATGACTGTAAACTTTATTCAGGTGCTTAACAGCAAAAATGCTCTTTTGATCAATAAGCTCTTCTCTCTTTGTAGGAGTTGTGAGAATGTAACTTTTAAATTTTGCTGGATTTTGCTTTATAGTGGCTACTATTAGCCTGAACTGAAATAGAGGTTCTTTATGTGGGATAGGATGTGTGTGTATATATGCACGAGCGGGTCTCTGCTCTGAAGAGCTAACCGGACAAAGGAAGTATTCTTGCTCTCTTCCCTGCCCCCAAGACAGGCTGAGACACGTGAGGCTGTTACTTGTTGAAGGCTGACCAGGGAAGCTTCAGCAGACTTAGCAATGAATCAAATATCCTGAGTTTCAGTCTGAGATTTTAACTAGGGGGGTCATCCTGCCTGTTTTATTAAGGTGGTGGAAGACTGTTGAGTATTGCATGCTCTAGGAGTGAGAGTGAGTATAAATGAAAATGCAGAGCATGTTAGGGAAGGCAGGAGGAAAGGAAGGCAGTAGGATTAAATAAAAAACAATTACTAAATACTGCTCTCAAATATCAGTCAGCATTCTTCCTTTCTTCTTGCCACAGGGCCATGTGTCCTGGTGTCTTTTTTTTTTATTCAGTGCACAGTAAGTGGAATACTTCCCTGCTGAATACTCAGTTTAATTCCTTTTCAGTCTGCTTTTAGCCATTCGGAAGTAGAGCATGTGGTCTTGAGATATTTTGTGCAAGTTTGTAAAGGAGTCATTCAGGGCCTGTTGAGTGAAGGAAAGAAATACTAGTTGAGTGAGGCATACTCTTAACTACACAGTCCAACTGACAAGGGGTGTTCGTCATGTAACGTAAGAGTTACATCATCAACTTCAAGTCTAATTTAACTAAAACCAATTAAGCTTAATCAATTTAATTAAAAATAAGTTAGTGGTAGTATATCATTCTACAAAATATGAATCTTCCTAAAATTTTCAAATTTCACCATGCTTTCCTACATTTTCTAAATTTTCTTTTAAAAAAGGTTTCTGTCAGCTTTTTCCACACATAGTAGAAAGTTGATTATAAGCAAATGCCACAGTGGTGATATTATTTTAAAAAAAAGCTTCAGTTTAAAATAAAAAAGTACACCTCTGATTTCTCTTGGGGATAGTAAGACAGAACTACCTGCAGCAATAAGAGGTAAAATTTTATTTGACAGATAAGTGCCTGATTCAGGAAAATAAGTCAGCTTATCTATGTTAGAAGAACCTGATAGATACTCTCATCATTTGCTTGAGACCAGAGGTGTCATCAGATGTTTATAATGCATACGGTTGAAGTGCAGTCCCTATTCAGAGAACTCCTCTTCCTCATACAGGTTCAGACCTGTAGATATCTGCATACATCAATCTTTGATGGATTACAGTAGTTCTGAAGGGCAAATTCAGAAAGCTGCTTTCATGCTCTTAGATATCAAGAGCTACTAGGATTACAGGACTCTGGCACTATTTTACCTGGTTTTGCCATCCATTGTTATCTCCAATAACATGGTTTTCAGACTTCTTCCCTTGCCTTTCACAAGCTGACACATAGCTATCTAAAGCATTAAAAAACCCCCAGTATTTCTACAGAGTATATATTTATTTGTCGTTACCAGGTATCTGAAAATTTCTCTCTTCTAGCTGTGCAAAAGACTTAACATTTTGCAATTGAAAGAGAGACATGGGTAATGCTGAACGTGCCATGGCAGTAACAGTGAAGAAAGTAGTGTAATCCCAGTCAGTATCTTTCTCTTGCTGCCCTCTTTTCCTTTCTTTAGGTACTTCGGGATGTGATGATTCATATTCCCTCCCTCTTGCCCACTTGTCCTCTGGTTGCATTATCATAGTCGATCTGGTGGAGAAGTATCTAGCAATGGGTACAGCAAACAAAGTCACTTTATGTTAGAATGCTAATAATACATAGCACATACTTGTGAGTTACTTGAATAATTCTTGCAGTGAGTGTGGTACATGTTGTCTCTGAATGCAGAAGACCACACAAAGCTGGTTATGCAGTTTCAGACTGAAAATGATCACTGTAGCAAACCTGGTGAGTATGAATCTACAGTTCACAGGTGCAATGGCAGCACAGTCATTTTGATAAGAGCTAAAGTCCACGTCAGGGATCAAAGCACCATTTTATGAATCAACTGAACAAAGACAATCTCTGGTCTGGAGAGATCCTGTGGTCTGCTATTACAAATGAGAAGAGGGAAGGATGCTTCAGCTGAATATGGGCCTTCACAGGAAGCCAACAGTGGTAGGGAACCATACCTTTTAAAAGGGTATGGTGTGACTGGAGAATTGTTTGACTGGAGAATTGGTTCCTTCCTTTCCTTTCGTGGAGAAATCAGATCTTGCAGGAAGCAGATAGCTGTGGGCATCCTTAGCTCTGAGTGACTTCCGAACAGCACAGTTTATCAGAAGTGGCCTCTGCCCACCTCTCAAAAGCCTTGAGAAACTACCTTGAGGAGTAGAGAGCAGTTACAAGTTCCTCCAGACCTGAAACTGGGGAGGAAAAAAACAACAAAAAATTTAACCACCCCCCCCCCCCAATTTGAAGAGCACTGTGTTTCTATCCACAAACAGTACTAGCAAAAGAAAAATGTAAAAATCCTTCAATGAAGCAGCCTTGTTACTTTTTACTTTTGAAGCACTTGAAATCTTTAATACTTTCAGTTTCTTTCAGGCATATGACAAGTACAGATATGGGGTTATTTGTGTTAGAAATAAAAGCAGAAATTCTATGCCTTTAAACTAGATCTACAAAAGGAAGATGAAAATGTAGATTTGAATAACCTCTTCCAAGGACTTGAGAATTTTCACCAGAGTAAAATGGAGCTCTCCTGCAACTGAGGCACAGGGAAAGCTGCTTTGCTTCAATTCAGGGTTTAAAAGGGAAGCACTGTAGCTACACTGCTCCAAACTGTGCAATGGAAGAAAGAACTAGCAGAGTTGTTATATCTGTTTTCCAGAAGTATAGAGTATATTTTCTTCATATATATCTATTTAAAACCTATATTTGAAAACTAGTGTTTTCTATTACCTACAGGAGGAACAAGTCTGGGAGAGCATAAAATATTGGGGGTTTATGTGTCAGGTAGGACTTTGACTGGGTTATGTTCCACATCTAGAGATTGTTCACTGAAAACTAAAGCAAGGGTCAGGTAATATAGAGCAATGGACCAAAATCATGAGTGGGGAATGTGTTGCAAAGGAGATGCAAGATGATGTCTTTGGAAAATTCTGTCTAGTCTTATCTCTTTCCTTCCTCAGTGAAAATTTTACTCTGTCAAATGCATTAGAATATGACTTTTTTTTTTTTTCTAAGTAGTTGGGGGATCACACTACAGGAGCTGAGCAAAGCAATGATGGCTTTGTTAGAGTTTCAGAAGAAAAAATAATTTCCTCAGAAAGATGAGGAAAATTATTAATTTTATTAAACTAATTAATTTGTAATACATCCATAAAAAAAAAATCTGGAGATATTTACAGAATATCTAGGTAGGCTAGACATCACAATAAAATTGAGACACTTGTCAACAGGGATTGTCTTTAACCAAGAAAGTGCAAAGCCCCCTGAAATATTCAAGTGAATAGGAAAACTTTTGTCAAATTCAGCAAGTGCTAACATTTTGTATTGCTTATTTAGGCATTGTACGCAAATTTTGAAATTGGAAAAAAGCAGAAATAAATTAAAGAACCCAGTTCTGAAGTACTGTAAAAATGAAGAAAGAATTAAATGCTTTTGTGACTGTAGAATGTATTAGGACAAATTAGACAAATAGATTTACTGATAAATTTACAAATACTGTGTTGAGGAGGCACAAGAGGTCCTCTGGGGAATTCAGGAACCTTGAAAGTTGTTTATTTCTATAGCGGTTACAGGTGTTTGAAGTTGTGTTGGATTTCTGTATTGCGTATAAGTACTTGTGTAAAACTTGAAAAACTGGAAAAAGCTTGAAAAACTTTACCCGTAAAGAGATCCTGCTGAGGTATAATTTGAAATACTGTTCATGTTGCCTAGATGTTTGTATTATCTGAGAACATGAGGCGAATGAAAAGAAGCTCTTGAAAATGCCTGCAGAGGAAATCGCAGCATGCGGGAGAGGTGTCGTACAAAATCAGAGCAGAGGGGCAGTCTAGCCTAGGATCCCGTCGCTGCCAGTAGCCAATTTAACAGGAAAAGCGGCGTTTCCCTGAGTTTTTTCCCAGGGTCGGATAATTCTGTGGCTCAGGATTTTTCTAAGCAAGTGGCTTTGTAATTGTTTTTAACACATTGTCATTCATTTTTCTGCAGTGCTTGTGACCAGCTTTGTTTGTCCCTTTCCTCACTCCTGAGATCACTTAGGAATACGTAAATCAGTGTGGGTGCCAGCATTTCTTCCAGTGTGAAAATTAGTCATGTACCCCCCCTCCCCCATTTCCTCGTCCTTGTTTCTTACCCATGTAAGGACTTCCCTCTTATTTCCTGCCTTGTTTTTGTGAAGAGCCTGCGGTTGAGGTCCTTTGGGTATCCTGCTAGACTGTATCTGCTTCCGTCTAACAGGTGGGTTGATTCGTTAAGGAACTACACTAGGTATATAGGGTTTAATTTTCTTTTGCAAAAGCCACGTTGATTCTTCCACAATGCTATACTTACCAGTATTCCTACATCAGTTAAAACCTAGCTGTTGAAAAAAGGAGGCTTATGGCATACTTCTTGACTCTGAATGTTTTTTAAATTCACATTGGTGTGGGGACAGGTTTAGAAATGGAAACTATAGGAATTCCACAATTTCTTGCTTTTTTGTTTTCTGTGAAGATTTCATGCATGTCTGTAAGCTTGGTAATAAAGTCGTGCTCTGGCTCTGTGGGCTCTATGTCTTCTCTTAACCCTCTGACTAAATCTGCTTCATTGGTTTATGGTAATCTTCTTGGTTTTAAACTGTAGTCATGGATTCTTTGTATAGAAACAAATAATCTTGGGAATATTCCACTTCCTCCATTTCTTATATATGACATATTTTTTTTGTTCTTAGTATCAAGTTTTGAAAAGAAGTCTTTAACTGGAGAACTTTTAACTGTTCTGAGAGTAGATTGCTCAATTTACATAATTAAATAGTTGACTTTCTATGACCTGTCTAGTATGGTGCCAACACATTTTATCTATGGCTTTAGATATTGATCAGTAACTGCCCTGAAGCATCGTAATACCAAAATGGTGTGATGTTCTTTGCTGTTTGTCGCCATTTTTATGTGTGCTTATCATGCCAATGTGGCCTTATATCAATATAGGAAATGTATGAATAACTTAATAGAATTGTTTCAATAGAAACAGATGTATTTTCTTTGGAGTAAAAACAGATTTTGATTTATGTTTTTCTTATACAGTCATTGGGGCTGCTGTGACATGGTTTGTGTGTGTTTGCAAATGACTCCTGACATTTAAAGAATATAATTTTTTAACCCAGAAAGTTACATTTCCTCTTTCTTTTTCCCGTTCAAAAATGCTTGAGTCATCCAACCTGTAAAACAGGAATAATACCAAATAACCAGTTGCATAGCATAACAAGAACAAATCAGTGTGTATATGTATACTAAGATAAAAAAATCTTTGAACGGATGTAGTTAATCATTCATACAGTCATGGAAATCATGATCGTAATTTGAAAAACAGTCAAAGGAGAATTAACTGCATTGTGTTTGTTGTTTGGGAAGAAGCAAGAACATGGCCGAAACAAAAAATGTTGCACAAAGCATGTAACTGATAAATACCAAAATTCTGAAAAGGAGTGTTTGACAAGAAAGAGATTTGCCGTGTGTCCTTTGGGAGGATGATATTTTTTCCTCCTTTGGAAGTTGCATGCTCAGGCTGGTTTGCCCTGTAATTCCTCCCAAAGAGCCAGTGAAGGCTCTAGTGGTCTGGATTTTCTGGTTGTTCTAAATGCAAGGAAGGGAGGGTGTTACTTGCTCAAGTTTCTTAGTTAAGGACTTGAAATTTTGTAAATGATAGACATAGATGACAGCTATCTATCTTTCCATACAACAGAAAGCAAAATGCTAGCAGAAATCTAAAATAGCTTAATTTACTGGGATTAATGAAGTTGGTAACAATAAAAAATGATTTATTGTAATTGATATTTAGATAAAATGTTACTGGATCAATATTAAATATGTTTCTAGTATAGTACTGACTTTTCATGGTGTCGTGGTTTAACCCCAGCCAGCAACTAAGCACCACGCAGCCGCTCACTCACTCCCCCCCATCCAGTGGGATGGGGGAGAAAATCAGGAAAAGAAGTAAAACTCCTGGGTTGGGATAAGAACGATTTAATAGAACAGAAAAGAAGAAACTAATAATGATAATGATAACACTAATAAAATGACAACAGTAGTAATAAAAGGATTGAAATGTACAAATGATGCGCAGGGCAATTGCTCACCACCCGCCGACCGACACCCAGCCAGTCCCCGAGCGGCGATTCCCCGCCCCCCCACTTCCCAGTTCCTAAACTAGATGGGACGTCCCATGGTATGGAATACACCGTTGGCCAGTTTGGGTCAGGTGCCCTGGCTGGGCATGAGAAGCTGAAAAATCCTTGACTATAGTCTAAACACTACTGAGCAACAACTGAAAACATCAGTGTTATCAACGTTCTTCACATACTGAACTCAAAACACAGCACTGTACCAGCTACTAGGAAGACAGTTAACTACATCCCAGCTGAAACCAGGACACATGGTCTAGTAAAGGTAGAAGAAAATGATGATGTTTTCAGGCCAATATCTTCTTGGGAACACTGGTTTGTTGCTGACCTTTTTTTAGCTGACTCTTTATAGAGAAGTTTTTTCATTATTTAATCACTACCTTAAATTAGCCGACTAATAGCCAGTGATGTGCAAAGTGTTCAAAGTGTGAAAAGCCCAAAAGAACAGCAAGTGAAAAGTCAATGGAAATAATAAATAAAGCAGGAGCTGAAACATTCTTTATGAAGCAGTTTGCTGTTAAGAACAGTGGAAGTGTCCTGGTTTCAGCTGGGATAGAGTTAACTGTCTTCCTAGTAGCTGGTACAGTGCTGTGTTTTGAGTTCAGTATGTGAAGAATGTTGATAACACTGATGTTTTCAGTTGTTGCTCAGTAGTGTTTAGACTATAGTTGAGGATTTTTCAGCTTCTCGTGCCCAGCCAGGGCACAAGAAGTTGGCACAGGACACAGCCAGGGCACCTGACCCAAACTGGCCAACGGTGTATTCCATACCATGGGACGTCCCATCTAGTTTAGGAACTGGGAAGTGGGGACTGGCTGGGTGTCGGTTGGCGGGCAGTGAGCGATTGCACTGCGTGTCATTTGTACATTCCAATCCTTTTATTACTACTGTTGTCATTTTATTAGTGTTATCATTATCATTATTAGTTTCTTCTTTTCTGTTCTATTAAACCGTTCTTATCTCAACCCAGGAGTTTTACTTCTTTTCCTGATTTTCTCCCCCATCCCACTGGGTGGGGGGGGAGTGAGTGAGTGGCTGCGTGGTGCTTAGTTGCTGGCTGGGGTTAAACCACGACAGGAAGGAAAACAGTCAGGAATGAAATTGAATAGAATAAAAGCAGCATGGGTAAATGGTAAAATCTGCATCAGACAGGGGTTGGCAAAAAGTGTTTGGATGAGTCCCATGGAAAATGAAGACATTAGTGCTGAAGGTCAGGTCATAGCCAAGTTTCAGCAGATTTTCAGTTCAGAGCAGCAGAGCTATACACAGTGTGACACTATCAGCACATTTGTAAAAGCTGTAGTAAGGTATGGGCTGGAACTCTTGACATGCTGCTAAACTCGCTGAGGTGTTAAAAGCCATGCAATAAGGATTTTGGATAAATTTCAGAAAAAGCAGGAGGGATGTTACTAGGATTGATTCTTACTGATCTTAAAGTGAGAAAAAAAAAAAAGAAGAGGTAATAGTAATCCTTACAAAGAAAATATTACTAGAAGAGTAGGGGCACAGGTCTGCCTGCTCTTGTCTGAATCTTCAGCTGCTCTGTGTGCCCCAGTAAGGACACTCACCTCAGCATGTGGCTTGGTGGTACTGTGACAATCTTGCTATGTTTTTAGTGTCTTTGTGTGTTTTGCCATTGTGGTATGAAGTTTATTTTTTGAAAATGAAACTGTTGACTACTTATGTGGTAGGTTATTGGGCAAATCACTGTTGTGGATACTTTTGTCATCTTCAGATGTAAGAAAACATTTCCTGAGGATTGTATTTTGCCTTTGCAGCTTAGTACGCAAGGCAGACTTGTCCCATATGTGCACAACTTTGTATTTTATGTCAGCTTTGAGCTGATTTTCAAGGAGGGTATGGCATACATTATGTGTCCTAAATAAATGTATGATGACAAAAGATTTCCTACTGCAGTCAGTGGCTTAATAAACATGGTCATCTATTCTTGATCAGGACTGAGGAGGGATAGAAAATTTTGCAGTCTGATAACCATGTATGGTCTCTTCTCTGCCCGATTTTTTCCTCTTGGGAGGCAGATGCGTAATAACATTTTAATGTGAGTATAGCATTACAGTAGCTAACATTGTCCACCAAGAAAAGATATTTTACATCTGTCTCGCATTATACTGATTCTTAGCCTGCAAGAATCAAGTAAGATTAAGTGTCCTGATTTTCCAAAGGTGATGAACAGCATTTCTATCACTGACTTTATTAGGAGCTCCAGGTGCTTCTTGGAAATCAGGCTCTAATGTAACTGACAGGCTTGCAAAGTACCTCCATTGTGCTTTCAATAAGTGCAACTCATCAAGGAAAACTGCTTATAGTTGATGTCCAGACCTTCTCTTCATGCCTTAAAACTGTCAGATTAAAGTTTTTCTCATGCAGGAATCCTTCTGTTGTCTTTCCCTACTGTCATGATATCCAGCCCTGTAGCCTGCTTTCTCCTTTTTGCTCTGCTCTGACTTCCTCCCTAATTATCCTGTTGTGCTGGGGCGAGACACAGGAGGCTGTTTCTATTACCCTCCCTATACTTTCAGTACAGGTGTGTATTTCCAGAGTGGGTGTATCGTTCCTCAGTCCCTGGCTCTGTGGTACTCTGAATCTGCAGTTTTCTTGTCAGGTCTGATGGTGACCTTTGCGTGTGAGCTAAAATTTTGCTCTTCATCTGCTTGAAGACCTTGAGCTGTGTCTCCTCTTTGTGTCTAGACCTTAAAACCTGGTTTATATGCTAGATATAGAGAGTATTTTCAGATCTTTTCAGCCTTTGTGCCTTGTAGCATAAATGACAGGAGAGAGACAAAGGGAGAATCCTTGTTAATATTTTACCTCATTTCAACTAGTTTACCCGATGGATCATACTGTAATGTGACTTTGTAGATGTTGTACTACCAGAGACATCAGGTGCCTACCTCACAATTAGCACTCTGATGCCCAAAAACTTTCATTGCTTCTGAATATTTGTAGAATGCAAGCTTAATCTGCAATATCTGCAGTAAATGGAAACTTTAAGCAAGGCCTCCCAGCTAAACCAAAACCATCTGAAAATAATAAAATGTAACAATGGGAGAGACATTTTCCAGTTAGAAATTATATCATTTGAAACTGTAAGATGTTTTCTTTCCTGAGAAACAATTTTTTTCTTTTTTTTTTTTTTTTAAACCCTGGCTGTCTGAATGTTGGAGATCGGTGTCACAAAATTGAGTCTCAGGTGGTACAATTTAGAATCTAATCTTGCATTCATTAGGTAAAGGATTCCTTTGGTTATTTGACTGCTGTATGCAAATGTGACAACTTAGGCCTGTATGTGAAAAGATGTTCCGTCTCCATGTTAGGTGTATAATGCAAAGTTCTTTACTGGCAAAAATTTAATTTCAATGTATTTACATAAAACTTTCACTCTTCTTGTGATTTTGTAGAAGAGGAATTAATGTTTCTGCTGTAGTCCCCTTTTCAGAGCCTTGTATTTGCTTATTGTAAATGCAGACTGAGCTGTGCCACTTTGTACCACTGCAGAGCTCTCAGGCTCCCCAAGGCCATCAGGATTCTGCCAGAGGAAGAATTTTCATTGCAAGCTGCAGTTACTGTTTTATTACTGTAAAGTGACTGATGTTGCTTCTGTGTAAACCTACTTCTTGCCCATAGAAAAGATGTTTTGATTGAGGGGGAAGAAGGGGCTTTAGTAAGTGATGCCTGTGATTTCTGACAGTTGCTGTAGCAATCATTCTCAGTATAAGGAAGATGGTTAATGCTGTTTTAACTTTGTGAGACATCAGGTTGCTCACAGATGGACAAGCATCATGAGCAGAGTAAAGCTATCTTTTTATCTCCCCTTGGCAAGGTATCCAAAATACAGTTTGAGTGTGGCACTAGGAATAACTGGAGTTCTTTGTTCTTTTCTACCTAGAGAATAATTTAATTTCATTTCTATTAGCATATCTTAAGATGATGAAAACTTTTATAATTTGATGAGTATCTTACAATATAAAACAATATAGAAGTTATTTAAACTGCAGATCTTGACATTAGTTAAGCAAACCCCTTTCTAACCAAAGAACTTTTATTTCATTTTCTGAGACAGTAGCTTCTAAAGAAGTAAAGTAGTTTTCTTGTGGTGTAACTGTATTTCAGTAAATTTCCTTTTTATTAATGCTGTTACACTCCAAAGGTGTATCACAGAATAATAGAATGATAGAAGGGTTTGGGTTGGAAGGGACTTCAAAGATCATCTAGTTCCAGCTCCCCTCTCCTCTGGGCAGGGACACCTTCCACTAGACCAGCTTGCTCAAAGCCCCATCCAACCTGGCCTTGAACACTTCCAGGGATGGGGCATCCACAGCCTCTCTGGGCAACCTGTTCCAGTGCCTCATCACCCTCATAGTGAAGAACTTCCTCCTTACATCTAATCTAAATCTACCCTCTTTCAGTTGAAAGCCACTACCCCTTGTCCTATCATGACACGCCCTTGGAAAAAGTCCCTCTCCAGCTTTCCTGTAGGCCCTCTTTAGGTACTGGAAGGCTGCTATAAGGTCTCCCTGGAGCCTTCTCTTCTCCAGTCTGAACAACCCCAACTTTCTTAGCCTGTCTTCATAGGGGAGGTGCTTCAGCCCTCTGATCATCTTCATGGCCCTCCTCTGCACTCGCTCCAACAGGTCCATGTCTTTCTTGTGTTGGGGGCCCCAGAGCTGAATGCAGTACTCCAGGTGGGGTCTCATGAGAGCAGAGAGGGAGAGTCACCTCCCTTGACCTGCTGGTCATGCTTCTTTTGAGGCAGCCCAGGATATGGTTGCCTTTCTGGGTTGTGAGTGCGCATTGTCAGGTCATGTTGAGCTTCTTGTCAACCAATACCCCCAAGTCCCTCTCCTCAGGGCTGCTCCCAATCCACTCATTGCCCACCCTGTTATTTGTGCTTGGGATTGCCCCGACCCATGTGCAGGACCTTGCACTTGGCCTTGATGAACTTCATGAAGTTCTCACGGCCCCACCTCTCAAGCCTGTCAAGGTCCCTCTGGACAGCATCCCTTCTCTCCAGTGTGTCGACCGCACCACACAGCTAGGTGTCCTTGGCAAACTTGCTGAGGGTGCACTTGAACCCGCTGTCCATGTCGCTGACAAAGATGTTAAACAGTGCCAGCTGCAATACGAACCGCTGAGGAACTCCACTTATCACTGGTCTCCACTTGTCTCCAGTGTAATTCTGGTCTCCAGTGTAATTCTATTGTTTTGCAGTATTGTGGTTTTACAATCCACTTCTGTCCCTACTGCCAGTCCTCTGCCTGAAGTTACGCTACTTATTGTCTAAATCAAACATAGAAGGTTCAAAATGACAGTGAACTGAACCAGAAGTAATAGTTACTTGTGATACATACCCGTTTCTAAAATATAACGCCATAACAAGCAATATGTTTTTAATGCTTTCATATGTTGTTCAGATTTTTTGTGTACTTTAAAAATACAGCTGTATGATGTTTTTCACTCTGCTTCTCCTCATACTTCACATTTTAAGAAGAAAAAAAACAAATACAGGAAGATGTGTAGAATGGATGAGGAGAGGAAGGGGTGGGGACTGCCTAGAAAAGAAGTAGAAGAAACCTAACAGAGAACTTTGTAACAAATCCAGCTTGATTGAAATCTAGTGGAAAGATTTCTATTCATTTCAGTTGGGTTAACTAAGGCCTCCCAAGGAGGAAAGGAAAAACCCTGGAATGCATGGGTTATGCTTTTGCTTCTGTGTTGGTTTCTAGTAACATCTGAAAACACAGTGATGTACAGACATCGATGAAGCACACTTACGGAGATGCTTTGTGAAGGAAGGGCTGGAGGGAAAGATGCCTCTCACTAGACTGGCTTACATAATTGAACAAACCAGGCAAAGACTGAGTCTTTTCAGATGTGATAAGGGGACACAGATCCCAATTACTTTTCCATTTTTTTTCTTCAACTGTTTCAGCTTTATCTAATAAAAAAGCTTCCATTTCTGTATGCATTTTAGGTAAAACTATGTATCTAAACTAAAAAAGCTATAGTAGTATAAATTCTAACAAGATACATTTCTGGTCAAAACAGTCAAGGAGCCAACCCGTAACCTCATCAGCAGTGCTAATAAAAGCTGGAAGCAAAAAGAGATGGAAATCTCATAATAATTAAAGTGGTGTGAAGGATTAGCATTTGTCCCTTGAATTTTTTAGCTCTAAGTAAGGACTGAGTTGATACTTTGTAGTCATAGTTTGTTTTAACATTTAAAACAGTGGCAGGAAATCTTGAACCATGCTACATTAATGAATTGTCAAACTGAAATTGCTTCATAGCAGAAGGGGTCATAGATGAAAAAATGAATCAAAAGAAAAAAGCAAACATAAGCCTTTATTATTAGTACACAGGCAATTAAAATTTCAAATTACTTCATACTTTGAGTAGGCTTTGGATGTTCCTCTCTCTCTCTCCCCCTCTTTACTCCCCCCAGCCCCAGTACTGGTAGCAAGTTTCCAGTAATCTGCACTGTTTGTTGTCAGCCTAGTAGTAAAAGAAATTATCATCTGGAAGAGAAACAGGAAATGTAAATTAAAAAACATTTTTACACGTTGTCAGTAGTCTTAAAGAGAATTCTGTTGTAAAACTGTTGAAGCTTGTGGGGTGTATTGGTAGCATTCGTTACGTCGTTGCTCTGGGTGGTTTTAGTGGTTGTAGTTTTGATAGCTATATAATTATCCCCAAATTTTAGTATATATAATTATATATTATTATTCCCAGATTCTTACACAGAGGTGTGCACGCAAGCATAGTAAAGATATGCTTACCTGCTGTACTGTTGACAAGGTTGTGTAAGTGCAACTATATAGGTTTATACACACGTATGTGCGAAGAGGGTATTTTATATATTTTAATATAAGTAATATAAATGTATATTTTTGTGTTTATATTTCTGCATACTTTTATGTAAATAATTACATCTTTTATGTCACTGCTGTCACATAGAATGATCTAATTTTTCCTGTGAAGCCCATGAAGTGGGTCATCATACAACACAATTATTGAATTGTTGTTTTACCTTGGGTATGTGTATGCATGCTCTGTGTACACAGAGGTACCAAATTAGAGCTGAGAGAGAGTGAAAAGAGGGCTTTGAATATTCCTTTATGTTTTCTTTTGTAATATTGTACTGGGGCTCAATGGTTGAGCAAGAAGTAAAGAGGGAAAGTATAGATAATACATTGTTCAATAACACCTGAACAATTCTTCTCATGGAAATGTGAGTTTGAAAAATAAGAAATGGGAAGATTGTTTGTTTGTTTACTTTTCCCTTAAAGGAACCTTATGTTTGTTTTGATGACTAAAAAAGGAATAAAACTGTCTAAATGTTGAGCCAGGAGGATGAGCATGGAGAACACAAAACTGTGTGGCTGTATGGTTGGGGGTTAGACGGATGATAGATATTGGGAAATTATTTTCTTCTTCTATTTTTTCCTCCTGTGTTTTTTGCATGTCCTGATGTTTTTCACTTTGTCTGTTCTGCTACCAGGTCCCCGACAAATTTTGTGTTCGAGATCAGATTTTACAAAATGCAGGGGCTCTGAGCAACTGGCAGATCTAGTCCTCGAAATTATTGACTTTGGAGTATCTTTCCCACCTCTTTCTGGTGAGGGTGAAATGTGTAGCTTGTATGTCCTTTCTTCTTTGCCGCAACTTTATTGTCTTTCCCTGTGTACAGCCTTCCCCCTCACAGAGTGCCCTTCACAAGACTGACAGCATGCTGCAGTCATCACTCTCTCTTCTGCTGACAGAGGGATGAGAGTCTTCTGTCTCTACAGATTCCCAGGGAGCAGCTGAAGCCAATGAAAATAGACTTTTTGGGTTCAGTCCTGCACTACTAAGTCTGGCAGAAATCCCAGTGAAGCTACTGGGAGTTTTGATTAAGAACAAAATTAAGGTTTAGGACCACTGTTTGCATTTAAATATAGGTCTTTGGGTTTTGCTACCTAAATGCTGTAGCACTGAAC
This sequence comes from Haliaeetus albicilla, assembly GCF_947461875.1. Classification (NCBI taxonomy): domain Eukaryota; kingdom Metazoa; phylum Chordata; class Aves; order Accipitriformes; family Accipitridae; genus Haliaeetus; species Haliaeetus albicilla. Next base: position 38,905,471 of record NC_091516.1, read on the forward strand.
TCGTCTGTAAGAACTGGGGAAACTGAAAGATAGAGGCTAGAAGATGTTCCTGTTACTCAGCTTGAAGCAGTCAAAAGCTAAGCTTCATGTAACTGGTGAAAAGCATATTGAACTTTAAAGTTTTAATGATTTTGGCAGTGAAGTGTGGCATGGCAAATATGTATCAAAGAAAATGTTTAATTTTAAACTATTGTTTAATTTAAAATGAATTAAAGATGAAGGTTTAAAATTCTTTAGCTTTGATCTGCTTTAAATTTTCAGCCATGTCCATCTTTGTAAGCATTAGCTATGTAATGTCTTAAAAGCTATAGTTACTCCAATAAAACTATATGGAAGAGTGTCATTCAGGTATTGTCTGGACTAGAGTTTGCTGAAGCCAATCAAGAGTACATTGCACCCAGGCTTGCAAAAAGTGGAGTGCCAAAAGTAAGCTGGTTTATTCCACCTCAGAGTAATAGCTGAGTGTATGAGAAACAGCAGTAAGTTGTTTCTTTATTGAGAGAAGAGATGAATCCTCTGAATTAACTTCTGCCCTATATTTTGATTGTTAAAAGATACCCAGCTTTATAGTTTCCCACTGAAAACATTGTATAAGCCAAAGAGATAAATCTCTAAAGCTCTTTTGTTTTGCTGAACGAACCCCAGAGATCTGAAGAAGAGGAAACTACGCTTCTGCCTCTCCACGGACAGAACTCTAGTAAATAGTAACTGGCTGGGTTTTTAGTTTACTATCAAGTCAAACAAAGTATCAGGATAGTCTAGACAGTCATCTGGGGAAATGTTTCTTGCAGGCTAAATGTGATGTTTTTTTCTAAAAGCAATGTGTGAAACAGTTGTTTTTCCTACATTAACCATTAACAACATTGCATTCAGCTGCATGGCCCTGGTTTTTTATAGGGTTTCTGATCTGCTGAGGCTTTAAGTGTGTTTTTCTTAATTTACGCAGGCATTGGTTATGAAATATTTTCCGTCCTCTTTTTGTGAGTATGGATGCATTCTGAAGGCCTTCCTAAAATGGCTGCTAGGAAAAATACAGTGAATGGGTGAGACTCCACGGCTGCAGTCATTCACTTTTACCTAACCTCAGCAGAGGCTCTGTCGTCTGTTACGGCACCTAACTGTTTTGACTCTGGGCTGTGGCCAGCTGGGGACTCACATGTACACATCATCTCCTTTTATGTCTTCCTTCTTATTTTTGACCTTACGAAGTAGTACGCAGGTTGCCAGAGGGCTGAAAAAACATCAGACCAATTGTCCAGTTTAAGTCACATTTAGCTGCTTTTAAGTTTTGCAGCTCTAGAAAACTGTACACTTGACCTTTAAATTGTCCTGACTGCTCTTTGCACTTGGCTCACTGAAATATATCCCAACATATTTCAGAGAGATCAGAGTTTCTGAGTTTCTGAGAATAATTAAGTGTTCGCTGTGGACCTGTTCTGCAAACCCTTCTCCATGTGGGGAGTCTTAACTTGTATAAAATGCCTCACTTTCATTAGTGGGATTGGTTTCTGGCATGAGTAATGACACTGAACTCCAAAGCGGGTGGGGGGGTAGGGGGGTGGACGAGTCTACACTGTGCTCTTTACACCGTTTTTCAGTACTCTTAAAGGTTTATCACAACCGCAGACCTGAATCTTTAAATTTCCTCTTTGCTGACAAGGGATTCTGTTCCTTTGAATTTGAACTGAATAGCACTGATTTCCTGGGGCCAGGAAGCAAAAACCTGTGGAAGGTGTAATTGAAGTTTTGATATTATGGTCCAGAAAAGTAGTATATTTTCTTTGCAGGCATATAGCAAGGTATTGACTTCTTAATTGTTGGGATATGGAGGAATTAAAGAATATAATGTGCCTTTGTGGGGCTTTCCAGAGTCCAAGTTTTATTTAATGAGTAATATCTTTGTCTTTTCATCATATGCATAAATCTTGTCCTGTCAATGAAATCTGAATACAAGGTTTTGTGCAGAGTTCAGAGTTTCAACAGAGATAAGGAGAATACTTTCTGTCATTGAAAATGAAACATCCAGCTGTCAGGTTGTAACAGAAAACCTTTCTGCACTCCCCTCTTCCACCTACAAAGCTTTGTTGGTAGTGCAGCATGCTTCCCTAGTGAGGATATAAGTAGCCTTGGCTTCACTCTGGTCTTCTGGTATTTGGTGGACTTAGGTCTTAGCCTTGACTGTATGGTGGAGAGAAAAATCTCTGGCTTCCATTAAGGTTTTGAGGTTTGGGACTTGGGGCTTTGGGGACAGGTATTATTTGTTGTGTTGTATTTCTGAAGGAGCCTTGTTGTGGAACAGAATGGCAGGGTGCTGGGAATTCCTTTAACTCAAAGGAGAAACCTAGGAGGAGAGAGCAGTAGGCGGCATGATACACAGAGTTACTTCCCTGCTTTGAATTTCATAGACATCTCAGCAAAGTAAGGATGTAAGAAGCCAGTATTAGGATAGTAGTAGACGAACTGCTGAATCTTGCAAAAATTATTCTTGTGATTTCTTATCTCTGTGTACACTTTGCACACGGGTAATTCAGCCTGTAACGTCTTTTAATAACTGATGATTAATATTTTGTTGTGTGTCAGTTTGCATGTTGAGTATTTGCTCATAGAGGTATTTCATTAGAGTCCAGTATCCAAACTCAGACGCAAACTTTGTGTAGTAGCAGGGCTTGTGGAAGTATAAGGAAACATACACGTTTACAAGAAGCTCCAAACAAACCAAAACTGGAGACCTTGCTGGAACCAAGATTCAGGTATCTTTATTTCTCAGCTTTTATTCTACACTTGAAATTTTGTAGCAGGCAGTGTATGATAGTGCAGTTGCACATGGCAACAGTTTCCTCCAATAAGTTTGTAAGTATAGGAAAATACTTGCTTCTGAAAGCAACTAAATTCCATAAATGGCAAAAGCAAAGAGCTTCCATGTTTCTAGCTTTCTCTGCTTTTTGTGTGTGTATATTTTTCAAGATGTTTTGTGTCTTAAAATATTAGAAGCATTTTCTTCAATGTTCAGATTTGATAACAGAAAATTGCATTTTATTTCAGAAATATTGTTGATTATCTGGTACTTTGCCATCTTTTCCCATGTGCTTAGAATGTGTGTAAGAATGAGTTATTTTTAATTAAAAACAAAAAAGAGTTTTAAGATCTGCAGATGATACTCTACTAATACTTTATCTGCTGAAGCCTGACATCATATCAATTATATTAAACTGGGTGTGCAAACCCTGGAATGTTGTTTTTGGAAAAGAGCTGCTTTTGCTGTTCCAGCAAGACGAAAATGAGAATGTGCTTAGAATGGACATGACAGCAGTCCTGGTGGAAACTGGAATTTTGCTAAAAGCTACAAAGCCCACATAGACTGCTGTGTTAAACATGCTTTTCTTCCTTTCATTTAGAGCTGCCCTCCACTCCCTTTTTAATTGTCATGTGTATATTAAGTTGCCTAATCAACCGCAGAGGTTTGTGTGATGGAAAGTACTGCATCGCAGGAGCTGGTCAGGAATGGTTATGTGGGACCAGTAGAACAGTAGTACCTGAAAATGGAAGCTGTCAGCTGTATAAAAATGTTGAAGCCTTCATGATGTATTTAACCTAAATGATCAAAACCTTTTTCAACTAAACTGCCCTTCTTCAATATTACATATCAAAATAAATTTTATAAAAATCATTGCTTCAGACAATGACTTAAGAACCTTCTGGGGATGTATCTCAGCTTTGAGTTACCCACAATTTAAAATGTTTAAAAGACTTCGGTGTTCATTGTTTACATTAATCATAAACTTAATTGTATTAAATGTTTAATTAAGGACTTGACACACAAGTTTTCTTTAAAAAAAAAAAGTTGGGAAGGAGGCTCAGACTTTACAATACAGGCTTTGGTTTATGTGCACTTCTCAGTCTAAATAGCTGTACTGCCCATAGACTATTTTTTCCAAGAGAAATTAATAGCTTTGCCAAGTCTCTTTCATTTTCCAAGAGACTAACTCTCATTTTCAGCCAACAGTCTTTTTTCTGTAACTTGTTGGATGTCACCTTTGAAAGAAATGCTTTTTATTTATATCAGGCCTGAATCAGTATAATTCATCTAACTTCTTATTACCTTTGAAACCTCCCTGATGGTGAACCCTCAGTGTTGGCAGCTAAGCATTACTGCAAAAAGAACAATTTTCCCTATTAGGATGATTAAAATATTGAAGGAGAAACAATTTTAGATAATCTTTAGTAAAGCAAACATATGTACCTTTGTAATGTTTAACTATCTTTTTGCATACTGTGACTTATGATCTGCAGATGTTGGGAGTTGAACAAGAAGAGTAATATTTGCATAAGCATACATTTCAGATTGGTGGTCTAAACTCAAGTACGAGTATTAACAACCCTTTCATACTCAGATGAAAAGGTAATCAAGGAAAGCGCTGATCTCCCATTTTTTGGAAACACAAGGTCTGGGCAACACTGTAATTTATGCAGAATCAGTGGGAGAATGGGGTACGCCTTGCTCTTCCAAGCCTGCTGATATTTTGGCAGGAGTCACACATTGTGGGATTTCCCATTGCAGGAAGATGGAGCTCAATTATACTTTTAATTATTGAAACATTTAGATTTCACATTGCAAAGGGGAAAATTCAGATAAGAGTTTTGAAAAATCTCATCAGTCATCAAGGAGCAGGTGCTGCAACAAGCAGCAAAAATAAGTTTCAGGTTTCTGGAGACCTCTGAATGTTACTGGAAATTATGGGGAAATTTGCCACAGCATCCTATCAGAGGTGTAACGAAGACAGTTGCTTCTCCAGCATGTTTCCTGTTGGAGCATCTTCTAGCAAGGTGAATTTAACTTGAGATCTTTGCCAATATAGACTTAATGTCTCCACTCTGAAGGTTCCTTGGCACAGAGTGCAGTCTCTTGGACTTTGACCCACTGTGCTAATTTTTCCTTTGGAACGGAATAAAATAAAGTCCCTGGTAACCCTAAGAGCATGTACTGCTTTCCAGCATTCAGGTCCCATATATTAGGTTACTTATCTAATAATACTGATCTATGAAGTGGACTTTTGAGGTATCATTAGTAATAATAAGTGGTTTACTATACTTGAGCCTGCAAGTGAGGTGGTAGAAGTTGAAATGACTTATTTTCTCATCCTTTCATTACTATTTGCTAAATCATAGTTATGGGAGAAAGGTTCTGTAAAAAGTCCTTCTGAAAGGCAAATTTGCTTTGTAAGGAAGTGGAACAGATTGATCAAGTATGAGGTTTTGTTCTTCTTTACTCACTCCTCGTGTGATTCATACTGATCAACATGCTTAATATTTTCAGTATTTTATTTTTAGTAATAGATGCATTAATATTCCAAACAGCTTATAGTTAAAAATATTTACTTCCAGACACACTGCTTCCTTGTTTAGTTATGGTTCTATGAAGTTTTGTTTAAATTAAAATCATAGAATCATTTAGGTTGGAAAAGACCTTTAAGATCATCGAGTCCAACCATCAACCATGTCCACTAAACCGTGTCCTGAAGTGCCTTGTCTACGTGCTTTTTGAATACCTCCAGAGATGGTGACTCAACCACTTCCCTGGGCAGCCTGTTCCAGTGCTTGACAACCCTTTCGGTGAAGAATTTTTTCCTAATATCCAATCTAAACCTCCCCTGGCACAACTGGAAGCCATTTCCTCTCATCTTATCACCAGCCACCTGACAGAAGAGACCAGCACCCACCTTGCTACACCCCCCTTTCAGGCAGTTGTAGAGAGTGATAAGGTCTCCCCTCAGCCTCCTCTTCTCCAGACTAAACAGCCCCAGCTCCCTCAGCCGCTCCTCATAAGACCTGTGCTCTAGGCCCCCCACCAACTTGGTTGCCCTCCTCTGGACACACTCCAGCACCTCAATGTCTTTCCTGTAATGAGGGGCCCAAAACTGAACACAGTACTCGAGGTGCGGCCTTGCCAGTGCCCAGTACAGGGGGACGATCGTTTCCCTGCTCCTGCTGGCCACACTATTTCTGATACAAGCCAGGATGCCTTTGGCCTCCTTGGCCACCTGGGCACACTGCTGGCTCATATTCAGCCGGCTGTCGACCAGCACCCCCAGGTCTTTCTCTGCCGGGCAGCTTTCCAGCCACTCTTCCCCAAGCCTGTAGCGCTGTATGGGGTTGTTGTGACCCAAGTGCAGGACCCGGCACTTGGCCTTGTTGGACTTCATACAGCTGGCCTCAGCCCATCGATCCAGCCTGTCCAGATCTCTCTGTAGAGCTTCCCTACCCTCCAGCAGATCAACCCTGCCTCCCAACTTGGTGTCATCTGCAAACTTGCTGAGGGTGCACTCAATCCCCTCATCCAAATCATCGATAAAGATGTTAAACAGAACTGGCCCCAACACCGACCCCTGTGGAACACCACTTGTGACCTGCCGCCAACTGGATTTCACCCCATTCACCACAACCCTCTTGGCTCGTCCATCCAGCCAGTTTTTCGCCCAGCGAAGAGTACACTTGTCCAAGCCATGAGCCGCCAGCTTCTCAAGGAGTATGCCATGAGAGACACTGTGAAAGGCCTTGCTGAAGTCCAGGTAGACAACATCCACAGACTTCTCCTCATCCACTAGGTGGGTCACCTGGTCATAGAAGGAGATCAGGTTGGTCAGGCAGGACCTGCCTTTCCCTAACCTGTGCTGGCTGGGCCTGATCCCCTGGGTGTCCTGCATACGCCATGTGAGCGCACTTAAGATGAACTGCCCCATACTCTTTCCCAGTACTGAGGTCAAATGATGGAATAGACTTCACAGTTCCTTCCTGCTAATCTTTCTAGCACTCATAGACATGAAATACAGGATTTGTGGTAATACACTGCTCCAGCACTGCAGTCTATGTCCTTTTACCCTTCCAGAGCTTTTGCATAGGCTTTATGTAGGTGCAGGAGTACTGTTAGGCTTTACACAGAAACAGTTTTTTGGTATTGGGAGACTTGAGTTAAAATGTCAGTCTGTGCTTTCCAATGAAAAGAAAGTTAACGTTTTCATAGATAAGATAACTTGCAATGAACCTTCCAACATGTCTGCTGCCTTTTTACTTTTCTTTTTCTTTATGTCTCGCTTTTTCTCTTTTTAGTTACCTGAGAAGAGGTAAAATTTTCATGGGCAGGAGTAGTTAGTTAACACAGTATGAAACTGTGGAGGCTAAGACTGTGACAAAATTCAGATAGGAACTGGATCTTTACATGTGTACCAAAATATGTTAATGTTTTGTCCTGAATGACAACAAATGGTAGTTGGGATGTTAAACATGGTGTTTCAGGTTTTGAGCTAGTGGGTGTTAGGCACCAGGAGGAAACTTAATGTGGCAGGCAGATTATCCCATGTCTACATACAGCAGGCTTTTTACACTTTCATCTGAATCATCTGGTTTTGGCCAGAGGTACAAGAAGAAAAACAAAATACATGGATGTTGGACCATACCCAATACTAGAATTCTGATGTTTCTAATCCTTGTGGCAGGCTTCCTGTTAAATAGCCTTTTTAAAATTACAGGGAGAATTAGAATAGACTTATAATTTTTTAGAAAGGAGTTAATGAAAAGATCCCAAGAACCATGGTAGCTGGATAGTCCCATTTGTGACTACAGAATACACACTTCTATGAAAGAATAGAAATGCTGTAGTATAGTTAAATTTAGAAGTCCAGTACGCTATTTCCAGGGTTTTTTCATGTTGATGCCAAGAAAAAAGTACTTCTTATTGAATTTAATTATATTAACAACTTGGGTTGTTGATAAAGGTTGTCATTCCTCAAGTCATGGTGCACATTGAATATAATTTTCTGAGGTTAAAAAAATGCAAAACACGTATGTACTGAAAATCACTTTCTTTCACCAAAGCAGTTACCCTTTCTAAGCAACAAATGATGTATAACATATGTTCTAGCATATGTTCTTTCTGGCAACATTGGTCTGACAGCAGTGCTGTGAAAGGAGCAAATGGAGAAACACCTAACAGTAAGACAAGAAAACCAGTTAGGAAAGATGATGGATTCATAAACTCAGGGTTTTTAAGGTCAGATGAACCATTATAATAATATAGTCTGACTGACTGTATAAAACTCCATAGAATCTCACATGGTAATTTCTGAATCAAATCCACAGCTTCATTTGAAACTACGAAGTATCTTCAGAATGGCATCTAGTTTTAGTATGTTTGCTTCCCATAAGTAAAAATATACTATGTGACTAGAGTACTACATGTAAACAGCTGCACTTTACTATTAGCCCAGACATGCCTGCCTTCACTTTATATTGTAAAACCTTACGTTTTCCTCTTAGCATATGAGACCAGCCGCTACTCACTCTGTACTTTTGGACTTCATTTTGGATAAACTGAATGGATAAAGATTTTTAAAAGGGCTACATTTGTTACCGATAATATTTTTAATTACAATACTATTTTAAACTATTCATATTACTGTAAAGCATGTTTCTGAAAGCTTAAATTATTCTTGTGACTCTTTGCATAATTTTTCCAGTTTTCTAGCATCCGGTTTGAAATGCAGTTGCCGTAGGTGTGCAAAGAACCACTCTTGGCGGGTGCAGATAGCAGGTTACTTCCTGTTGCTATCTGGAAATGGTCTGCTGCTGTAGCCCAAAGCTATATAAGCCACACATTCTGTTAGGAGCTCAGGATCTGTTGCTTCTATGTCATTATTCTGAAGTATCATTCAGGATCTCAGCATTTTGGCATGAATTTAGTTTTATTTGTAAATCTGCCTGAAGGTTTAATAGTAGTTTCATTTGTTCTTCTACTGTTTAAGTTGCAGTAGTCAGAGTTTTAGATGCGCTCCTGCAGATTTACACTGATGGAAGTTGCTTGGTTATAGAACCTGAACACTATGATTTATGCATTCTCTGTTTATTGAGGCACAGGTAGGCACATATATATTGGTTTCCAGAGCATATGTTTCTTACTTAATAGGATATATTAAGCAATGGGTGTATTGGTATCACTCCTTGTATCTAACTCATTCATATTCTCTTGCGCAAACACTCTCTGTACTCTGCTTATATTCTCTAACCTTTCTTTCAAACACACCTTCTGAAGTGAACTTTTCATTACTAGGGTTGACAGACTATACGCATAATCATCTTGTGTCTTACAGGAAGGTAATAGAACTCAAATATAATTCCCAACTCAAGTTTAAGTTCCAGGTTTAATCTTGTCTGATTGAATTCCAAACTTCTTAACATGGAAGATCTTTGGCCAAAGTATTCCTATGGATCACCAACCATTAAAGAGAAAAATATATAATTTGTATTTCTACTGTAATTGCTCCATGTCATCCAAAGACTGGTCCTACAAAAAAGTGTACCTTGGAGAACAGATGCTATAAAAATTCAATACTGTCCAGCAGAACTACTTATTTTCTGAATAGGAATTCCAAAGTGAGCTGGGATGTCAAGATTATCAGTCATGGTGAATGCAGGCTTTGGGAATTTTAGAGATGCATAATAAATGATTATTTGATTTCATTATAGGGGGGGCATTCCCCCCTGAAGAACTGGACTCTATTTGAGTGCATGGGGTAAGGAATGCTTGACCAGCCATCACGCTTAAGTTCTGCAGAGGAATTGCACATTGAGTAGCCCTCCAGGAATAGATCCATGCCTACCTGGGCTGATGCAGAATACAACTTCAGAAGTAGGACAGGATTTGGTATTCCCATACAGATCTGTGTGGATGCAGAGATCATGTTCCCTTGCACTACTGGAAATCTTAGTTTCTTCTGATAGTGATTATATTTTATAATGGGACTCTCAGTGTTGCTAGTGGCTTGTAGATGGTCTTTTCAGGTTTACCCACACACATCTTTTTGCCTTTTTCAGCTTCATGTTTTTGAAGACTCTCATTCATGAGGAGTCTAAAATCAATCTTAATTTTCAGGAAAGACTCAATCTTTGTTGATCTGACTGTAGTCATCACTTGGGCAAAAATTCTGCAATGTGCAGGTTACAGTCAGACAATCAGCTCTCAATACACAGAGTAGACCACAGACTTTCCCAGGATCTGCCCATTATTTGTACTTCAGTCATTAATGAGAAAATGAAATGAGTGGACTTTTTTTAATAATTTATTATATTAGCAGTGTCTATAACTTAGTTGACGTTAGAATGGGAGTCTGCTCATTGAGCAGTAGTAAAAGCTTTTTCCGTGCATATGAAGCTCATTACTTTCGCTATGTGACATAGAGAATGCTTTTACAGATTATATTAGGCAATAAATTATAATACAGCTATTTGCTAAAGAGTGCAATACTGTTTTCCAAGAATTAAACAGTTTCATTGAATTCAATAGCCGAATTCCCATTTGTTTTCACGGGTGTCAGGAATTAATTCCATTTCTTTCAGTTCTTAAATTCTGAGCAGTTCTGGTTTTGTTCTGATAGCAGGCTGACCATTGCTGATGATTTGCAAGTTAAAGTCAGTCTGTCACATATTCCCCTCAATCTTTGTGACACCTGAGTAAACTTTATATGAAAGAAGTATGCAGTCATAATCTATGATGGAGTCTTTTTCTTACCCTTACCCCTTAACTAAAATCCAGACCAGATTACAGTGAGTTACTGGCATTTAAATTTTTGATGGTTGGAGTTTTTGTTTCAAATATTTATCATTCTCATATGAGGCTATAGCTTGATGACATCAGTCTTCTGCTATCAGTCACCAGGGTCTGTATTTTATGTTAAAAATTCAGCTCTCTGCAATTTGACAAGTGCCTTGGGCTTAATTAAACTGAGACCACTGTAAAGCTGCTTGTCTTCCAGTATGTTGGATGAAAGATCACTGAAACCTTTTTCTGATGGACAGGATTTTCTTTTTATAATATACGTATTTTACTAAAAGTACTGTCTTTGTGGCTTGATGGACACAGTGGAAGCTCAAAGGTGTAACTCTGAAGATTATTTTCTAATGAAAACCAAGAAAGATTAAAATTCAGAGTCCTTACCAAGTATTTAAGATCTTTTAATCTGCTTTTGTTGTTAGGCATTTTTGTTGTGGATACTTATGTGCTTGCTTAACTTTATTTAAAGTGAACAGCCCAGTTGAAATTAACTGCCAATGTGTATAAATAACTGTGTGCAAAAGTCTTTCTCAGACTGATAGCTGAATGAACCTTATCAAAGATCGGGAACAGAACCTGTATTTCTATTTGAGCTAGCTTATACTTTTAAGAGCCTTGTGTCTTAGTGCAAAGAAAACTTAATATGAGGTCTCACTGGGAAGACCATTTTCTCCCTTTCCAGACATGTCAAAGCTCTTATTCTGGTTCTTCAGGGTGGAAGTACTGAATTCTAGAAGGCATTGATTGTCCCTTTTGTAGCTTGGTTGTGAGACCAATTGCACACTAATGAAAGTGTGCGGAAGGCAGCGAGTGACCCACGCATCGGTGTTGGAGTTTCAGTAGGAAAAAAAACAAGAATAGGACAGGACAGCAGGGAGAGCAGCCATAACCCCACTATTATGCCTTCTTTCACATGACTGAGTTTGAGTGGAAGCTTTGGATTTTCTTCCCTTTTTTTCCCCCCTCTTAAATTTTCCATAAGGATATGAAATGTGGCTCAGAGCAACCATCTGTTTCTCATTAGTTCTGGGAGAATTTCAGTTAATTGTTGTTCCCGGTTTGTGTTGCGTTATAAGGTCAGAAAATCTTTCTCTTTATACAGGTTGAACCTTAATGAGAAATATTTACAGGAATTTGACTAGGAGTGTATTTGCATATAGTTTGTATGCTATATTCAGTGTACTCAATATAGCTTGAATAGGTTGTATTATCTCATGTTATTCCTCTGAAAATAGATGGTGGTTTACCAATTAGTCCTCTGTAGGTAGCACTATTTTGCACTAAGAATTCCAGCAGGAATGTTGATTCTGTGATGGTTGCTGGCATGGACCTCGATCAAAGTGGAGTGAACAAATATGTGGCTGCTGTGGTCTGTAGCTCCCTCCCATGAATCACCATGAAGTAACTTAGGAACAAGAAAACCAGTTCCCAGTTGTTGTTTGCTTAATCTGGTCTGCTCTTTTGCTTGCTTGCTTGTTTTTTTGTAAAACTCTTTCACTTATTATGGATTTTACTGGATACATTGTCAATGCACAGATCAGGTTTGGGTCCAGCTGCCTTTCCTAACTTGTATCTATCAAAAAGAAATAAATTGAAAGATAAGAGAAACTTGTGAAAATCATTACCTTCTGGAAGGTGTCATGCTACTTCTGCATGCAGTAACATAACTGAAATTTCCAGGTCCTCCTGGAATTTTCTTAATATACTTATCTACTGAACTAAAAATTGATTTCTTCTATAGTTACTAGTATAGTAGTAGTCTTGTGTAATACAGTGATCTTTCCTTTTTTCCAGATTACAGAACAGGCCCGTGTTTCACACAAGTTAACAACCAGATGTGTCAGGGCCAGCTAACTGGAATTGTTTGCACAAAAACCCTCTGTTGTGCAACCATTGGGCGTGCATGGGGTCACCCCTGTGAAATGTGCCCTGCTCAGCCTCAGCCATGCCGTCGTGGCTTCATTCCTAATATTCGCACTGGAGCATGTCAAGGTAAGTCTTCTGGTTTAAATTGTGCATGACTGTTGTGTTGCTGATATGCATCTTGAAAACCTTGCAGTCCACTTAAAACAAAATCACTGGTTTTCTTGTGTGTTCTGTGTCTTACTTTTGATAAAATTTGGATATGCTTTGCTGCTTCCAGGTTTTAGCTATTGTGCATATAGAACAAAACTCAAGTGCCTGGAAAAAATGAATGCCCGTCAAGGAGCCGTAAATATAGAGCATGAAAAGGTCTGAATGTCTGTTGAGCACAGCTGTCAGATACTGCAGTAAAGCACCAATCAGGCAACTGGCTTGTGTTGCTGTAGCCCTTAACTAATACGTACTTCATTCATTCTACTGCAAAATTCAGTATTTCTTGCTACTGAGTTGTTTGCTTTCTGAAGTGGTTGGGGGTTATTATATAGACCTTTTTTTTTTAATTCTCATCATTTAGATGCAGCACGTAGTGAACCTTCTGAATGCTCTGTTTGGATTATTTGTACGGGGCTAGAAAAAATGCATGAGTAAGGAAGGACTGCAGTCTTCTATGTTTAGATTCATAAAATGTTTGAGAAATGGCAAAGGCTTCTTGCCTTATCCAGTATCTCTTTCCACAATGGTAAGAGACTTGCTGCTCCTCCTTTCTGTTGTTACTGCAGTCCATCTATCCTGAAAGACACGTATTTGTTCTTCTGTAGCTACTTGGCTAAATTTTAGAACAAACTGCATAAAGAATGCAATAACAGAGGATCCTAGAACTCCCGAAGGAGAATGTACTACTTTTCTGTTACAGGCTGGCACACATGGTCAGTTTGCAGGCTGTGTTGTCTTAGAACCTTCCCAAGAAGCAATGGAAACCAAGTAGGTGCCGTGGTCAGACCTTACGCCACTACCTACCCTGTGAAGGAATTAAGGTTCAGAGTGCGAGGTACAACAGTCTGTTGTTGCATTGATGTGCACACTCCACCTTGTTTGAGCAAGAGGGCATCTAGTGCCAGTCTATTTTGTAGTATCATCTTGGCAGCGGCTTTCAACTGTGGGTTGACCAACATGAAGGATGTTCTGGCGCTGTTGGCCAGACATCCCAGTTGAACAATGGTATCTTCGATGATAATGTTAGTCTTAATGTCCCTATCTGGAATCAACCGGTCAGCCACCGATCTCATCATAGATTTCAGCCATTGACCCATACTTATTTCTTCCCAAGTAGGTGTTTCTTGCTTTACCCAATAGTTATGCCCAGTTAAGGGGTGCAACATATGGGGCATCCATTTCTTAGGGCAAAACAGAAGGGTACCTAGGGTGCAGGGGCATCCATTTCTTAGGGCAAAACAGAAGGGTACCTAGGCGGCTGGCTGATAGGCATTTTCCCAGGTTTCTTTTTTCCACCAGCTACAGTTGGGATAGGCATATTCATCACTACACAGCCATACCGTACCCTGGGGTGTCTGTACCACCATGGAAGCATTCTTTTCCCACATGAATAAAGCTTTTGAGCTATGGTATGATTCCAGAGGTGGAATCATACTCCCACTTCTCTTGAGGTGGGTCAGTGAGTTTAAACTCTTGGACCTTAGAGTAATTCACTGTGTGGGCCCACTTAGTTAGATTTCATTTTTCTCCTCAGTGCATGTACCAGGAAATGTCTTGTATTTGAAATCAAGGAATTTGAAACGTGCGTGGGAGTCACTCTTTTACCATTTCTAAATTGAACCAATCAGTGTCGCACAAGAGTACTGTTGCATGTTTCGCCTGGGTCTGTCATATCAGAATCTTGCATTGTATAGGAAACAGAGATGATAGGCTTTGGTGCATTAAAGTGGGTTAAATTAAATCCACTGCTTGGGGTGCTCCAGTCCCAGTCCCAAGTGTGGGGGTGGGGGGTGGTCCAGCCATCTACCCCTTCCAGGCAGCTTTTGCTGTCATTTAGGCTCAAGCACGTGGGACCTGAAGGTAGAGGTATACAACACACCTGGACACCTTCAGTGGTATTGAGGGGAACTGCTGTTTTGGAAATGTTTGCTATTAATTCTGATATGTCAATGCCTGAGCCAGAAAGGTGTGAAGGTGAGCTGTCAGCTGATATCAGAGTGGCAATACAGGCAGAAAACAGACCTTCATTAATGCCCACATCTCATGCAAAATGCATTACCATTTGGAAGACTACATTACTTCTAAGCCTTCCCTGAGGGGAAGCATCTGTCTGTGGGGTGATGTTAATGGCCATCAGGAAAAAAGAGACCACGCCACTTCATATTGGCATGGTTCAGGCACCTGCGACACTGCTCAAAATGCAACTGGTTGGCCACATGCTACCAGCAGCAGCCCTACACCAAGCCCTTCCAGAACAGAGCCTGGTCTAGCCTGCCACTGGGGGTAGTGTCATTTGCTTCCTTGGCCTTAGAGGTATGGTGCTGCATGCTGAACAGCTGCACCAAAAATTCAAAAAACCTACACGAACTCATACAGACCTGGTCATTAGGGGAAACCTCTCCACTCCCCCCAGTAAGTCAACTAACACCACCCAGTATTCCTGCCGTGGTAGCAATGGCCTCAGTGGAATACAAGGATCGCGTACCATACAAGTGAACCAAGTTATGCTGTTCTGAGTCATGAACTGATCCATGACGTTCCTGCAGAACAGAAAAGTAAACGGGTCTCAGTGGGGAGAGGCTTGACGGTTACCTCTGGATCCACTTGTGGGGAATTTTTAGGGTCTTGCTGTCAGGAGTCTGAATGCTCCAGGTGTTATTATGGATGCTCAGAAGAAGGTCTTGTTTAAGCCCCTCGGTGGGGTGGTTGAAATCACTCTCGGGGAGTGATTCGTGCAGCCCTCCTCCTGCTGCCTCTGCTCACCGCCTGGCGGCGCCACTGCGCCGCCGCCGGGCGGGCTCGGGCCCCGCCGAAGGGAAGGAGCGACGCCGACCGAAGCCCCGCCCCGCCGCCGGGGTCGCCTCCCCGCGGGGCGTTACATCTGCTAACCGCGCCGTGAGGCTGGTGGTCGGGCCGAAGTCGGGTGCGTCCTTTGAGTTCCGGCTATGACCTGCGTAACGAAATGAATTGACAAAGACAGCAAAATCTTTTTGATCTGCCAGTCCCCAGTCGATCTGGGGATAGACAGAGGTTCAAATAACTTGGGGTGACAGATTTTGTTTGTTTGTTTTTGTGTGTTTTCTGATTTCAACAAAGTGTCTATGTGCTGTTCTGTCTCTGTGTCTGTACCTTATGGCTTCCAAAATCCGTGTGAGACAGCATGCCCAGGATACTGCAGGCGTTGCATGCGCAAGTGGATCTCTGTCCTAGCAAAGTGATAAAGCTGAGTGGAATGACCTGCTCTTAATTTTTATATAGGTGGTTCCACGTAGTGCTGGAGAACTTTGTACTTTAATTCCCTGTTTACAGAATAACAAAAAGCATGCAGTAGCAGGATTTGTTTGTGTGTATGTATGTGTTAGCAAGAATTTCTGCTAGGTAATTCAGAAAAAGGGCTTTGACACTGTCTCCCACAAGCTGTTGATGTACAGGCTGGATGAGCAGACAGTGAGGTGGATGGAAAGCTGGCTGAACAGCCAGGCCCAGAGAGTGGTGATCAGCAGTGCAAAGTCTAGCTGGAGGCCAGTGACTAGCACTGTACCCCAGGGGTCAATACTGGGTCCAGACCTGTTCAGC
Organism: Haliaeetus albicilla; assembly: GCF_947461875.1. Taxonomy (NCBI): domain Eukaryota; kingdom Metazoa; phylum Chordata; class Aves; order Accipitriformes; family Accipitridae; genus Haliaeetus; species Haliaeetus albicilla. The sequence continues at coordinate 38,921,723 of NC_091516.1, forward strand.
ATCTTCAGTAGTGAGCTGGATGATGGGGCAAAGTGTATCCTCAGCAAGTTTGCAGATGGCATCAAACTGGGAGGGTCATATGCCAGGGGGTCATGCAGTCATCCAGAAGGACCTTGACGGGCTGGAGAAATGGGCTGACAGGAACCTCATGAACTTCAACAAAGAGAAGTGCAAAGTCCTGCACCTGGGGAAGAACAGCCCCAGGTGCCAGTATTGCTGGGTGTTGATGATCTTGAAAGCAACATCGCAGAAAAAGTTCTGGGGGTCCTGGTGGACACCAGGTTGAACATGAGCCAGCAACATGCCCCTGCAGCAAAGAGAGCTAATGGTATCCTGGCCTGTGGGAAAAGAGTATTGCCAGCAGGTCCAGGGTGGTGATCCTTCCGCTATCCTCAGCACTGGTGAGGCTGACCACACTTGAGAGTGCTGTGTTGAGTTCTGGGCTCCCCAGAACATGAGAGAGGTGGAGCTACTGGAGAGAGTCCAACAAAGGGCCACAAAGATGATGAAGGGACTGGAGTATCTCTCCTCTGAGGAAAGGCTGAGTGAGCTGGGACTCTTTAGCCTGGAGGAGAGAAGGCTCAAGAGGATCTCATCAGTGTATACAAGTACCTGATGGGAGGGTGCAAAGAGGACAGAGCCAGTCAGTGGTGCCCAGTGAACAGGACAAGAGGCAATGGGTGCAAACTGAAACACAAAGAACATCCTCCTAAACATCAGGCAACAATTTCTCACCATGAGGGTGGCCGAGCACTGGCAACAGGTTGCCCAGAGAGGCTGCGGAGTCTGCATCTTGTCCAGACAGCTTTTGAATATCTCCCATGATCCTTGGCAACCTGTTGTAGGTGTCTGGGCTGGAGCAGGGTTGTTGGACCAGATGACCTCCAGAGGTCCCTTCCAACCTTAACCAGTCTGTGACTCTGAAAAACATCCTGGTTCAGGCAGCTTCTGTTGCTCATGGTATTATGAAAAATTTCAGAAAAATTACTCTTTTACTGCTTCAGAAAAGGCTACGTAATGTCCTTCCTTTCTCACTTTTATTTTGCTATTCCTTCTCTTTCAGTCTTCTCTGCGGCCCCATGTGTTTCAGCATTATTCTTAGGGCTGCTTTCCCCTACACTGCATCATAGTTCAGTGGCTTAAAATTGCAGAAATCTAACAAAGTCAGTTGTTTGGCTGGATTTCTACTTCAGGTCTCCTCCATAAGAGTTCTTGTAAGAGCCCTCCATGAACATGAGTTGAAAAATTGAGAGAAAATCAAGACGATCTAAGATTTTTAATTTTTAGAAATTAAAACTTGAAACATCTTTTTGGATTTTTCCTTCAGTTTTCATTCACACAGTGGTATGGTTTACCTGAAACTACACCTGAAGCTATTAGCTCAAATTCACTCCTGTGGAACTCCTCACAGCATTATCTTAGCAAAGGCATCTATTTTATTTAAAATACTTAGATTAGTTTTAAGCAATAATAAATCCCTTGATTTTTCTTAATTTCAAATATTTGCTTTCCTGTTTTTCTGTGCTTACGCTGCTTAAAGCATCCAGATTATACTGATGAGAAATATTTGATGGTGCTTTTCCTCGTCTGTCAGAAATAGGCCTCTGTCTGCCTATAACAGCTTATGTTTTACTGTTAATCTTGAAGTGATTAGTATGCCTTAGACATTCTTTTCATAACAATGTCATAAACAGAAACTGTACTGAAGGCATGCACGTTGGTTACGATCTCCAAGTCAAACTCCTTTGTATGACAAAGATCTTGGCCAGATATAATGAATTCTTAAAACTTCTCTGCCAAACTGATCCTGGCATAGCTTCTGGAGCTTCATTTAAATTATGTGAGAGATCAGTAGAGCTCTTTAGCATCTGTGCCCACAATACTGTGTTTTCTTTTTCTGCCTGCTCATTCTGTGTGGCAAATATTTTTAAGTAATGCAGTTAACATCATCGCTGAATTCCACTGGGAAGCATAGAAACAATGGGATGGATGAAGAAAGGAAGTTTAAACAGCCATCATTTTTGCTACATTTTGGCATATTATTGCTATATAGGAAGATCTGATTGTATTTATGTCAGCAGGAGTTAGCACGTGATGTTACAAGATGACAGTAAGGCACAAACAGATGAAGAAAAGTTAAATTTTCTGTGTGTAAAAGGAGAGACAAAGAAATTCTTTGTTCCACAAATCATTGTCTCTACTTCCAATGGTTGAAGCAATCCTTTTTAAGCTCTGAGTACTGGTAATTCCTCCTCACCTCAGTTCTCTTGTTTCCAGGTTGATAATAGCATGTTGTTCCGAATTATCTCACCACTCTACTGGAGGAAGGGACTGAATGTAGCACTTGACACTGTGGAGACACTGTTTACCCTTTCCAAACTCCATATTAGGGTACATAGTCTGTACAAATAAGCTGCAGAATTTTGCTACAGCTAGGTATGAAGATTTTAGAAGAAAGCGATACAGCAGTGTCGTTCACAGGGGATCAAAACCCCCTCCAACAGTCAGTTAAAGTAGAAACTCTAGGAGGGAGCCAAGGCGTATGCTGAACAGACAAACTGGGACTGAGGTACTTGCTACTACACTGCAATACGGCAAGGAAGTATAACCAACTCTTAAAATTTCTGTGCCAAACTCATCCTGGCGGAGAAAGGTGAATGTAGAGTTTAATCCAAATAGAAGGAGTAAAAAGTGGTAGATTGTGAGTTGCACACAGACAGAAGCTGCAATAATGATAGCAGGTATGACTACACAGAGGTAAACTGTGAAGAAGAAAATAAAGGGTTCAAGATGGAGCTCTGTGGAAGGTGCTACAAAAATTTTAACAGCAGAGGAGTATCAGAAATTCAGGAAGCAGTTGTTCTCCAAGTCTGGTAACTCCTATCTGAGGAGGCTTCATTTAATGAAATAGGAAGGTCAGATGAGACTGGCATTAAATATTTTCTCTGAGGGTTTTAGAAACAAATACAGGAATCTGGCTAATGCTTTTCAATGCTTTTCTTTCTGCTGATGACATCAGATTTACAGAGACTTTTATTAGAGGAACACAAAACCCCTTGGTATTCAGTAAAACTGTATCTTTGTCACATATTGATTAGACCAGACTCAGTCCATAGTTTGAATGCTTGGCATTTTTGAAGTGAATGCTTACATCAGCAGATAGCCTAGTTAGGGAGTTGAAATGAGCAAGTCGAAAACACTAGAACTTGCAAGCCTTACTGTTGGAAAATAGGTCATAATGTCAGTATGTGTTAGATGTCAGAGTGTGACAAGGTTTAACTGCTGAATATGAATTTGCTCCAACTCTTCACAGGATGTGCATGTTGCAATCTTAGTGTACCTTAAATGGCTCTTTAGCACCTTTTCAGGATTAATTATGTTCTCTGAGTAATGTGCTTGTATAGAACATTGTGGTAGTATTGTTACTTCATTATTATCATGAACAGCTTTTAAAAAATTAAGAGAGTCAAAACCAATCAAAATTCAAATTGATGGGTTTTGTTGTTTGGGTGTTGTGTTGGTTTTTTTCCCCCCAACAGCTTCTACTCAGTCATTGCTTAAACAGGAATTGTAGCTGTTCAGACATCCCTCTTCCCAAGAATTCAGGCAGGAGGAACTTAAATGTTCCACTTGAAAGTACTTTGTTGCCATTGCTACTTGGCCTTAGGAATAACATAATGGCAGAAATCCTGTGTTGGACTTTTCTCAGTTACTCTCTGCATTCCTCAACACTCCATTTCTCAGCTACACCCATTCCCTTCAGACACTTAATTTTTTATACTAAGGACAGAAAAATAGTCCTGGATGAATAGCTTTTGAAAATATGAAGGTTCTTCCTGCTACCATTGCTGACGTTCTTAAGTATATATAGCCATTACAGAAGATAATATAAAAAAAATCTGTTCTATAGTAGGAATATGCTGTACTGAATATTAAAGGAACTAATACGGACTTTAATGAGTGATAGAAGATAATTTTTAGATAATCTAGAGTTTGGAATTAATGTCTGGTTTATTGATGGTATTAACAGAGTCATCTAGGATCCCATCCTGCTGTCATGAAAATAAGTATTGAAACAGAAAGAAAAAAAAAAGCTTAGTATTATTTCTGTTGTATGTTTGTATTTGTTGTATTTCTGTTATCTAGGATGTGGAGGAAGAACCAACAGTTTTCCATTGTATTCACAACTAGTGTACTTTTTAGTTCCCACATGGCAAATCTATTGCAAAGAAACTCCTCATACATACTATAGGTAGAATTCAAGAGAAAATTTGTATTTGGGTAATTGTTATTACTGTCATTGTAAATAAAAAGTGCAATCTCCAAAATTTGTATATAAAATATGAGAGGATTTATTCTTCCTGAGCTTTCTGGTTCTTCAGAGTTTTTTGATAAACACTCATCAGAAAGGGAAGCTGAGTTTGGCTGTGTTTTCAAAGGTACTTGTTTAAAGTTAGCTGTGCAAATCCTACAGGCATTTTGCAGAGAAAACTCTGTGAAAGCGAAGAACCTTTCTTCACTTGCCGGATATTATCAAGCCTATGAACACATGGAAACATTCTACCTCATCTGTAGCACATTGAGCCTCTTTATACAGAACTGTATCTAAAGAGTTATTAATCTAATTTTCTGTTTATGGCAAAAAGTTTATTGTGTTAATGTGGTTGGGGTTTAAAAGCATGAGTAAATGGATAATTAATAATGACAAAACTCCTCTGTGGCTTAGCCTGACTGTCAAAGATATAAGTAAGTAAATAAAAATATGCTTCATTTCAAATTTGTTGTATTTTCAGAAAAAAAAATCTTATATCTTAAAATGGCATTTAGGAAATAATTCATAAAATACGCCTTTTTAAGAAAATACTTTTGCCCTTTCTGACTTTTTTCAATTCCAAAACACTAACAATATATTAAAACAAACTTGGGTTTTCATCAGAGTGATACTGACCAAAAAAAGCATCAGGCTTCTAGTGTGTATATGTTTTTAAGCTGACAGTGAAGTTGGATATACTTCTTCTCTTTATATTTAAATATGACTTAAAATAGTTAACACGTAAGTCGTCACAAATTAAGATTGGTATTAGCACAGGAAAGCAAGATAGTGCATGTGATTCAAAGATTTGCACCTTTCATAGTGATACCATTTGTGTTTTCTTCACTGGACAAGCACTGCACTGTGTTGCATAATTGGGATCGACTTTTTGGACTTCAGCAGAGCTTGAGATTTATTTGTCCTTTTAAAACCATAGGATTGGACTTGAAATAAATGAATGGAATCAATAGATCTTAAAATTTTGTTCACTTCAGGGCTTCAGTGATACCTTTTCTGTTTCTGGAAAGTATTAATTTCCTGCTGGTACTGCCATTTATTTACTATTACTTGACATATTTGACTTACAAAACTGTGAAAGATACTCAGTGGTTATTTTTAACCACTGATCTGCTGACACAGTTTGCTTAATTTAAATAAGCATTAGTAAATTACACAAGGCACAGGCATACTCCATGTGATGGATGCATTTTGAGGCCCAAGGGTCAAAATACAAATACCATATTAGTTTTACTCAGAAGGGAGCTACTGGGTGAGCTGGGTGTGAATAAACGATGGAACCCATCTTCTGCCTAGATGTTGCTAAATCATGTCCAAATTCCTTAAAATACTTCAGAGATGAAAAGTTTGCTTTCTAGGTAAACTAGATTGCACCAAGCACTAATTATTTGGAAGAAAAATGCTTGCAGAAAGTTTATACCTCTGATAAAGTCCTTAATCCCTTTACAATTTAACTGTTGCATTTGGATACAGTACTGTGCTGAGTAAATCAGTACTGATTCAGGAACTAAATGCAAACTTCTCTAGCAGATGTACTTAAAACCAAGTCCAGTGGTTAAAAAAAAAAATTAAAAAAATTTCCTTCTTCCTTGACTGTGAGCAATTGTACCTGCGTAAATGAAAAAGCAGGTGAATGGACAAGGCATGTACCATAGGTTTTATCTACAGCACAAACACCAGGAGTAACAAAAACTGAGGAAGTACTATAATCCACATACTCAGGTGGAATTTAAGTGTCTTGTAAGGGCTTAGAGATAATGAACATCCTCCTGAAGAGGAGTACTGTATTCTACTATTAATATGTTTGTCCTACCCACTCTGTATCTTGGTGTTCTCTACATTCGTAGAGGTAAAGAGCTGGTTGTGGAAGGGAAAAGGTAGAGAGAAAGACAATGACCATGAATGTGAAGAAGAAAGAGATGCTTTCTTCGGCATCTTAAATAAAGTTTACCAGCTGCTTCATTTAATAATGCATGTAAGCTAACAGAAGAACTAAAAGTGGAAAATAGGGTAATGGTTAAAATTCTTTGTTTATTTGGCACTAATGAAAAATGTGGAGAAAGAAACATAAAAAATATTGTTCCTAAATGCTTTACAAATATAGTAATTGTAAATAGATATTTTAATCATAATGGAGAAAGGAGTGAAATAAAATTGTGGTTTTTTTTTAAAATAGGCAGTGTATTGCTTTAACTCTATAATTGATTTCTATACTTAATTGTAATCCAAGAGGAGAAAATAGTATGAAATTGACCTCTGCACAGAAGAAACTCTTTGGAAGCCTTGTGGCTCCCTTTTCTACAATGTGCAAAGGACACTTTCCTTTATTTCTATTTCAGAGTGTGGAGAACTAGCTAAATCGGTTGATTTTTGCCTCTTCTGTGAAAGGGCAAACTTTGACAAGAAATACTACCTGAAATCTCACAGAAGAGCTTCTGCAGGTTTTGGAACAAAACTTACAAGCCTTCTCTCCTTTATGAACATACAGATGTATGTGAAATTTTGTTGTGAAAGAATTAGTATGGTTGCTTAATTCTGAACTCTCTGATAGCTAAAGATTAACTGAACTTTTTAAAAGAGCTGCTGAGAAGCTAAATACACACATATAATATGTATATCATGCACTAGTCTAGAGCCTGTCCTCCCTTTCCTTGTGTGCAAAGAATTTCAATCTGCTTTAGCACTAGTTATTTCAGAGAGGCCTCTATGATCCTTGGTATTACTTTAACTGCCCATTTCTACTTACACATTGAGTCATGTGATAGTTTTGTATAAAAACCTACAGAAATACAGGATGGTTTATGTATAAACAAATGAGGGTGGGGAACAAAAAACCCAACACAATTTGAACTGGAAGTAGCACATAATAAAATACAACAGGAAGTTTCTCAAAGTAAGATGTAGAGCAAAAATGGCAATATATTTTCTAAGAGCATTTATTTAACATTGGCATTCCAGCCTAAAGAAATCTATGAAATTCTAGTCCTACTTATTACTTCAGTAAATAAAGTTATGCAAATCATTGGCCATACAACTTACCCTGGCTGCATAGCACCTATTTTCTATTGACAGGAGTAGTTTGACTTCTGTCCAGAAAGAATATCCTGCAAGAATTATCTTACCTAGTTAAGGTGGACAGGAGGGTAGTCCATACGTACAGGTAGAGATCCTTTCAAAATAAGAATCTGCATTTTGTAATGGACATATGTAAGGAGCAATCTGAGGTCATGGGATACCAACAGTAAGTTGTACATATTTGACTTAAGTACACTTCTTATGACTTACATAGCTATAAATATTTAAGTCAACACATGTAATACATTTGTAGCTTATATGGGATCAGATACAACACACATGAAGGTCTGAATCATGTTGCTGCTGTTATTGACATATCTTATATTGGTGCTGAAGTGGAGAAATGTGCTGGGGTTTGCAGTGGTTATTTTTAAGAGACAGAGCTCTCTGTCTATCAGCAAAAGCCATGATGAAATTCTGTATTTTATGTCAAGTAATCCTTTTTTGTCTTTGTAGATGTTGATGAATGCCAGGCTATCCCTGGAGTCTGCCAAGGAGGAAATTGCATTAATACAGTAGGTTCATATGAGTGCAAGTGTCCTACTGGTCACAAGCAGAATGAGGCAACTCAAAAATGTGATGGTAAGTGATATTGTCAGAGAACATACCCAAAAAGTGGTTAAGTAAATCATTAGAGCACTTTAGTAATGAAAGAAAAGGTTCTCAGTAGTTGGTGTCTGATCTGAACAGACATAACATCATTGTACTGTGCTTTTGGTTTCTTCTTCACAGCATCATCCTTTTCTAGTTTGCTGTTCATATTTTGCATTAGATGGTTTTTTCTGTCTGTCTCATGTGGGTAAAGACAGTCTTTATCCTGTTTCAAAATTTAGAACTATTGATAAAGGCTGCATCTGTAAGCAGCATATAACTGCAACTGAGGTATTAGGATTTTGTTTGTTTTCTCAAAAATGTCCAAAGTACTCTAGTACAGGTAGGTGTTTTCAGCCTACTGACTACAGTGTGAAAAGCAGATGTGGCATTTTTGTAATGCATGTAAGAAATTACTGCTATGTATAGTTTCTGTTGAAGAGCCTGGGTAAGTAAAAAATATATAGGAACTGTCCTTCCTTTTTTAGATTAAAAAATCAAGTAGACCATGTTTAATAAGCATAGTTTAATAAACATAGACCATGTTTATTCAATAAACATGTTGATACAATTAAGAGCAACAATTCTGTATAGTTTAAAGTAATGCAGTAGAAAATCGCTGAGTTTTTGTGGGTTTGATGAAGACTTCACTGATTTGAGTGAATTTGCCCTGCCTTGAAAGAAATCAGAACTCTCAACTTCATCCCAGCCAGTGGGTACATTCACATTTAAATTACACAGATAAGACGACAGCTTGTTCGAGGCTTTGGCTTGTGGTTAGGTGGCAATTTAAGTATTTTACTCGGTATTAAGTTAGAAACAAATATATGGTTTGTAGCCAGTTTTGGAAGTTGGCTCAGAGTTTTCCTTAGTTTTGCCTACCATACAGAATTCTCAGAAAAATTAAGTAATACAATCAGTTGGAAAATCACATTTTGTAAGTGAAGGTGTTGCATTTGGTGTTGAAGTAATACTGAAGAGTAAGGAAAAAAAAAATATCCAAAGGTATTTTTCTCTGGTCCTGTCCTCCACCTTCTTCAGGTTTTTTATGTTGACTAGTTTCAATTTCTGCTCAGTACCCAATAGTATTCCTGTCTTGAGTTTTTCTAGGGGAAACCTGTCTATATCTTGTTAAACCCTTCCAAGAAACAGTTTGCAAGAAATAGAGCTGCAACCATAGAAACAGAGCTTTTCTTACCATGGTTGAGGAGAAACCGCAGCAGCTTGTCAATGTGTCTGTGCATGTGCATGTGTGTATCTACCTAACCATATACAAGAGTGCGCTGATAGGTACCCAGCATATGCACAGAGGTTTAGGGCTCTGCAGGGAGCAATTACGTTCACAGGGAAAACAGGTCTGTTTGAACCACTTTAGAAGTAAGTGAACACCAGGAGCTTTGCTGAGACACTGGGAAAAAGAATGTCTCCATACCTTGAAGACAGGAAGTAGAACAGTAGAAGAGTTGTAGAGCAATAGAACAACAATGGCACCATCTCCACAGCCTTCTGCAGGATCCAGGGAGAAACCAGAAGGCACCAAGTGGAGCAAGGAATCCTACAAAAGGAAGATGACTGAAAGCGAAATTTGTAATCAGAGCCACTTTCCTTGGGAGAATTAAATCCAAGGCATTTCATCTACCCTGTGCTGCATGGCAACCTGTGAGGAACAGGGCTAAGCATAAAGTGGGCAGCACAACCTAGTAAAATCTTTAATTTTTTGTGGGACACAGAATGGGAATGTAACCATAGGCAAGAGGTAGTGGGATTTTTCTTACCAGGGAGGCAAATAGGAAGGAGTGGCTGGGTAGGATACAAGAGAGTTGTAGGCCTTCAGTGAGGCATCAGCATATAGGAAGGAGAATTGGAATTAGAAGAAAAGGAAGAGGACAGGGTGCTTTGTTTTCCCAAGAGCCTTCCTTTGGTCTTGCCCATGTTAGAAGAAGTAGAAAGGAGGTGACTGAGACCACGTATCCACTACTCCTGCTGTTTTTAGAAAAGGACATCATGCTTATCAGCTTGTGACCCTTTACTTGGCTTCTTTCTCCTCCGTACCTATGTGGAAAAAAGCCTAAAGGATGAAGCATCGCTTTCCATTCATTGCTAACTGCAAAAAACCCAGCTGATTTTGGAATTGCCTGCTGCTTGATCACTGGCTCTTAAAATTATAACTTCCTTTTTATTTCCTTATTGAGTAGTAGTGGTCAGGGGTGTGGGAGCATTAGTAATAGATGAATCGGAACACAAACTATAAACTTATATATAGTAATAATCCAACACTACTTGCTTTTTTCTGATAATGGACTCTAATCATTTGGAAAGGTAAATTGGCAGATACCATTAACAATTACATGCAACTTACTTTATGACTAAGTGTTTATAACAATGTCTAGCACTACTATCAGGTCAGAGACATGGTGCTGTACTGATGTGGATCTATAACTTAAGCACCAAGGCTAACTTGCATCCTACCAGCTCAGAGCACAGGCACAGCGAACTTAACAGCTACCTATACCCACCTTAAATCTGACATATACCTGACATGATTAATTTTGTTAGTATCTTAATGCTATCATTAGCTTCTAAGCAATGTACTTCTGCAATGGTTACACAACATTTAGGAAGTGAATAAACATCTACTCTTTGCAATTGTCTTGGCATAACTAGCTATTTTTACCATCATTTTCTGTTATGTGGGATATCAAGCAATAAGTACAGTTACCATGATTTTGAAAAATTCCAGCAATACAATTTATCTTTCAGTAGAATTCAGGTACACAAAATTCAGAAACATTTTATTGTAATTATGCTGTTAAATATAAACAACTACCAGAAAAAAAACCTGCAAATGTTGAATGTTTTCCAAAATGTGACTGTGATGCTTTACTTGAAACTCATCATTTCAAAGCTGAAGCAAAACCAGCTGTAATTGTTAAACATGTGTGGTATTTGATTGTGTAGGCAATGTACAGATTAGAAATGTATGCTTTGTTGTTCCTCGTACTGGATTTGTGTTGTCAGTTGCGAGACATTTCATTGGAAAGCTCTTATTCAAATTGGTTTTCTTTGTATTACACCTGTTTATTTTGGCAGGACTCTTTCAGCTTGAGACTGTTTAGAACTTTTTATAGTATTAAATGCAATGATTACTTTAATGTTAGAGAGTAACTTTTACATTTTTTGATGAATAGTTATCCTTGTTCTTTAGAAGTGCACTTGTTTTTTTGATTCTCTCAAACATGGTGTATTTATTATTATTCCATGAGACTTGTGCAGCAGGAGTAGGACAATAGTGATTTTGCCCAAGCCAGCTTTGAGGTGTTAGTCAAAAAAAAAGCCATTTCTAGTGTGATAAATATATCATCAGAGCAAAGACAGCATTTGGATATCTGTTATATGATGGAGTACCATCTCAGTTCAATAAATGAAGTCCCTGTTCTGGTGATGTCTGTAATCTGCCCATGGCAGCGCTCATGCTTTACTGCTGTTAACTCTAAAAGAGCTCCATGTGAAGGAGACCTGATACCTCCTCTTAGGCAAGGATGCAGTTAAAATATATCAAATAGATGTTTTCACAGAGATCCAAAAAACGCAGGTCATTTTGTATATGTTATGTTTCTGCCTGACATCTGCACTCCGGCTTTGATGCCAAAAGGAAAACTTATTCAGTGATAGGTTTCCTTCCTTCTGAAAACAGTAATTAAAGCATTCTTTGCATTCTACTTCTTTAACCTATCTAAAGTTCTGCTTTAGTTGTTAAAAATGTTATTAAGCATTTCTCCCTGTTAGTATCTACAGGAAAAGGTGAATATATTTTTAAAACATATCTGCTTAAAAATTTGTGATGCTTATGAGACCATGCATAATAGAAGTGAAACATCATCTGCAGGCTGAAATATTTGCCATTATTTCATAGTTCAGTAATCAATGGGTTTTCATTTCCTGCTTTGTTGGCAGCCAACTGCAGAACAGGTCATATGCTCCGTCTTTGTTTCTTCTAAGTCCCTGCCATTTCTGTCTGTGGCAGAAGTTAGGTACTAATTAGTCCCTGGTCACAGCTTCCCCACTAGCTTCCCTAGTCACATAATTCCCTACAGGGAATTATGCAAATAACAACCTGCAGTGCCCAGTTTGTACCATTTTTTCTGGAAAAAAAACCATAATGAAACTGTTACTTGTCCGTTTCCCCATGCTTCACAGCCAAAGTGGTAATGCCAGAATTATAGCAGTGTAGGACCATGCTTGCATTATTGAAAGAATGGAGCAGAGAATGAAAGCCAAGCCCTGGTTTTATTCAGGCTTTGTTTTTTTAATAAAGGCTTTGAGAGTTCATAATCTCTCAGTGTGAGATTTATAGGATAAAACTATAGCCAGGTCTTCAAACAATTACACTTTCAGTTAGTGGGACTGGTCATCTGAGTGAAGTTACATTGTGTTTATATATGGATTGGGCCATTGAGAAGGATATGAGGAATTAGTCTCCTATGAGTTAGAACCTGTGTACAAAGAAATTACTTAATGGAAACTGCATTGTTTTAATGATTTTTTTTTATTTAAAAGATTATATAGAAGTTATGTAGTATGGAGTATTCTGCTCACTCCTTTCCCTTCTTTAAGTATGGAAAAACAGGATAAATGTTACTTGCTGGCTACAAAGAACAAAATCCAAGTTGGAGTCAGTAACCAGGCAAGGCTCCAGTGTTCAGAGGCATAGGCTGGAATCTTACACTGACTGTTCAGACCTTCTTTATTTAACAGCAAGTTTTCTACTTAAGAAGGGGGAATTTGAGATCCCCTGCTATATCCTTTGTCCTTAAACATCCAGATGCATTTTGTGGGTTAGAGTTTTTTCCTCCAGTAATAGCTATTGTTAGAATGAGTAGGAATGTTCATGTTGTGCTTTTTGTGGCATAACGGATTTTGCTAGAACTGTACTAAGCAATAAACATTGCTTTGCTAGTCTATTTACTTGCATTATATTCTTGTGTTTCTTTTTAAAAAAAATTAGTAAAAAGGCATATATTCAGCTTATTGGATTTATTTTGAGCCTCAGATTACAGTTTACTGACACTGACCTTTCAGAAATTAATGGCAATTGTATATCAATAAAGAAGGTTTAAAGCATTTCCAAAACACATGAGAACAACTTGCATGTATAACTGTGTCTGTATGCCCTCATGTAGAAATGCAACTAGGTAGCTTAGGCTATTTGGGAAAATATTACCTTAAAAATTAATCCAGCTCATGGTTCAATGTTACTGATTTTATCTATATGCTTTTCTATATTACTGATTTATAGACTTTCCACAGTAGTCAGGACAACTCCTTCCACTACTGGGCAAGTCATGGAAGGATTCAAGGAATGGGCACAGAGCTGAAAAAATTTGGAAAAGGCCATTACAGGGCTTGTACCAAATTCCAGACATCCAGAGCACTAGTGTGATGTCTTGACTAAACAAAAGAAAAACCCCAACCCTTCTCTTTTTTTGGCCTAAAAGTTTTGATCTACAATATATTGAGTTTTCATTGTCTTTTTAGGAATGAAATTCTGTTCATTTTTAGGATGTTATCTTCCAGAATTAATGGAACTTGCATCTATGGGTTATTCAGAGATGGATTGTATATAGATAAACTGAGAGGAGAAATAAGCTTTCAGTTGTGCTTGCTAATTTACATAAGAGGTGAATGACTGCTTATTAGTACTTCAAGGATCTAATAAATGTGTTCCACTTACTCAGGTTGAAAATACATCATACTCCTTGACTAAACGTAGTTAGTTATGACACCATTTACAGTGACAGGTACTCTAGGAGGTAGGATGCCTCAGATGCTCTTCCAAAAAGATATGTTGCTGTACTATTGCCATCAAAGGGCTAGGACTATATGACAGACTAACTCTTTTTTTTTTTTTTTTTTTTAAATATGGCACCAAAATGCAAAGCACCTTTTAAAAGAAACAGTTCTATTTCTGGTTTTCCTGCTTTAATGTATAATTTCATTACACTGTGTGTTATTCAGATTTGATACTACCAGATATTACTGTAGATTAAAACTATTTTCAAGGAACCCTTTTTCAGAACTCAGCAGTTGAGAGCCCCTTTTCTGGTACTTTTAATTCAGTTATTCATAAAATCCTGCTTACCGTAGCAGTAAAAGTCATGAATTCTGGATGACAAGTAGCCAGCCTGGGTTTTTTTGGCAGAAGTTCACCTATTAATACTCACACCTGCAAAGTTTATGCCACACATTTAAATTGGTTCTCACATTGAGACTGGCCTTCTCATCTCCTGTGCAACGTTGGAACTGCAGCCATTCACACCACCAGTCTTTTTCACCCTTAAGACAGCATCCCCTCTTACTATCTTTGGAGCATTTTCCTAGAGACCATTAATTTATGTATTTTGGAGGGGGGAAGGGAGGAAATTGAGTAACTTTTTCAATCAGCCATCCTAAAAATAGCTCTTTCTGAGGTAAAGTCTCAGAATTTCCAGTCAGAGGTAACAGAGATCTTGTTGAAAGAATTGCACATAAAAGAACCAGGGAGGGGGAAGGGGAGACAGAGATTTTGCTCAAAAGTTAGTGAAAAAAAGAATCCACTGACTTGGTACTGCTCCAGTAAGCAAGAAAATTAATCTTCCACAAGGATTCTCCCTGTTAGTTGGTTAAAAATATGTTTTTCTCTCCACATGGAGAAGACTGTGGAGTCTTCTTCCACTCTGGTCACTGCCCAGATTTCAGGAAGGTACCTCCTCCTGTCCCAGCTCCCTGTCATTCTTGGACAAGAGCCCTAGACAGTGTTAAACTTGTGTGCCTGTAGCCAGGTGAGAAGGATGGTCTCAGTCCTGCAGCTTTGCAGAAGTGGCTAACTATTTCCTTCCTACGTCTTTCACTTGCCAGTACTACAAACTCCACCTACTCATTACCTCAATAGACTTTGTACTATATAAGCAACTACTTTGGAATTTGGCTTCCTTTGGCAGAAGACCAGGTGTTGTGTTCTTGTAATTAAGATTACTGCCTTTAAAGTAGCAGGTACCTGTGCCAAACAGAGTGAAAATGAAGGGAAAACTTCGGTTTTCAAGTGCCTGCTGGTTTTAGTAGTCAGATTCTTATAGATTAATTTTTCTTGTGTATTTTTTTTTCTTACGCATAGTAGTTGCTATTGTACCTCAGTTACCAAAAAAACCAAACAAAAAAATGCTATGAAGCCTACAAGATTTAAGACCTACTCTCTAAGAGAGCTACTGAATGAAACATATGTTTTGAAAATACTATGTAACTAGTTCCTAGCACAGTGATTATTAAATTTAACTTGGTCATGTATCACTGGTGGCAGTTGCTACCAGCTTTGTGCCATCCTGTTTGTGTTTACAGCATTTGCATCTTCAGACAGTATTTCCATGCTGGTAAATTGTGATCACCGTGCTGGTGATGTCTTCATCAAAGTTTTGGTGCCTCTGAACGTTAGAATTAGTCTTGGAATTTATTTTTTGAACCACTGCAGTAGTGATGAAAATGGGTAGTGTAGTATTTCCTTGAAATTGAAGGTGTGCTTCAAGAGCTGGTAAAACAAGGGAGTTTTCTTACATGAGCATCCAGTAACTCTGCCATCAGGAAGGTGTCACTTACTACAAAAAATACGCTCTTCCTGCAGAGTCCTCATTTTGTCCAATTTTCTTGCTTGTCTTTCTGACATGATGTTTCAGAATGTGTGTGTATACAGAAGGCAGTATTCATGTTTAAAAGACTTAGGGGTTGTGAAAGACCCATACTGCATGAAAGATCTCAACAAGGCATGCAGCTGGTTCTGGTTCTGGTTTGATTTACACACATGTTTTCATTTAATTGGATTAAATCAGATGGTAAGCAGTTCACCACATTATATATATTGTCTTTAATATAGTAAATTAATGCAAGATTTCAGAGATTTCCTAGGGAATTATTTGGTTTTGATTTATACCATAATTTGGAATTCCAGAATCTCTGCAGTGGGTAACTATGAAGTCTTAAGTGAAAGCATTATTTCTTAGAAGTGTTTTGATTTAGCAAAAATGAGACTTTTTTTTGTACATACTTGAGCAGATGTCTAAAATGTGGGGAATAGTTGTCATCATTTTGTAACTATTTTAATGTAAAATTTAAACTTTTTGTGTCCTCTGAAATGCTTAAATAACCTTATTAAAAAGACAAAATTTTCACTTCCTCTGATTCTGCTTCACAGTGTAAAACAAACAACAAAGGCCACAGGGTGCTTATATGTATGGACTAGGTAGGAAGTTTGAAGACGTTACCTGTAAGATAAATTGTCTTTTCTACAATGACACTCCAAATGACACGCCAGTGGGAGAAGGAGTGTTTTATTCATATCTTCACTAAACAAAGAACAGTTTTCACATTCTTAGTGGCCTTGTGGCAAAAAAAATTCCTTTCAGTACTTTAATATCCTCTGTAGATTCATATCTAAAGGGAGTTCTTCATGTGTGGACCTTCCCATAGTGGGGAGTTACTTTTTTAATATAGTCCCTGTGCATGCCAGATCTTTTTGGCACTCTTCCTTTTCTTTGAGTTTTCACTGTGGAGAATGTAGTAAGGGAGGGAGCAAAGTATTCATCACATAAAAGCCTCCTAAGAAAGAACACCTGCTAAAGTTTATTTCTCAAGCAGTCATTATCTCAAGAGAATTTCTAGAGTGACATATGCAAGGAAATGATAGGTCTGTGTAAAAGTGCAAGGAAGGGTCTGTGGGGTCCCAAGGCTTTCTTACAAGGAATGTGAAGTCCTTCACAGTGTCACCACAAGATAGTTTATGTCATATACTCTTTCTGATGCTTCTCCTGCATTATTTGACATGAGACAGTCTGGGTTCAACAGTCTGACTTTTCTGGTTTGAGTTTTGTATTGCAGTATGAAAGCTAATTTAAATTAATACTGCATCCAGATTTTTACAAACAAGTTAAGCCAAAGTCTTGTACCTATGACTACCTTTGGTATTAAGCCATGCAAAACCCGTGGTATCATATCATTCCAACTGGAAAACGTAACTCACCTCAAGCTAGTTAGAAAGTTGGCTCACATTTCCCCATGTTTTCTCAGAATGCCTCCCATGTTAAACTTGGGCCACAGTTCACATTCATTGAAAGCCACTCAACAAGCTGATGTACAGAGGTCACTTAAAAGCAAAATTAGTTTACTAAAATGACCCTAAAAATATTCAAATGTCTTAAAGGTTGTCACAGTTGTAGAATGAAGCGGTTACTTAAAATGGCTTGTTTGTATAAATGGTCATGACATAGTCTTTAGTCTCATGCTGTTCTTCCCGCATGTATTTCTTCCATTCCAGTTTGCTCTGCTGTGCTTCACATCTCTAACAATACAGTCAGACTGACTGCTTCCTCCTATTGCTTCTCATTGCCTCAGCTCCTCATTTTACTTCCAGTTTGTGCTGGGACAGCACATGGTGCTCTCAGTCCTGGTGCCAAGTGCCCTAGCAGCCCTTTGTTACATATAGCAGCTCATTCATCAGCTTGATGACATCTCACTTTATATGTATTTACATACAAAATTGTTTCAGTGTTCAGATGAGACCACTACTTTTAGTTAGCAGAAAGATTTGAATGGATTAAAAATATCTGAAAAAAGTAAAAATGCAACATTTGGTCATATATGAAGAGCTTGGCCAAAATTCTTGATTATTGTTCAAGTATTAGAAGGCCAGAAAGCAGTCAGATCTCATAAGCAATATTTCTGTGGTTGTGGAAGTGCAGAGCTGTCACGCTTGGCTGCTGTACCATCTTCCTTCAGCTCAAAAGCAGGGATGTGTATTTTGGTATTGCCTTATAGCTGTTGTGTCCTTAGGATGGTACTCAGTATGTGTCCTTTAGAGGAAATCCCAGACTGCTCTCACATACTCTAAAACTTGAAGTGGTGCATCCCTAAAATGTATAAAGAAAACCTCTATGAGATGGCAAACAAAATTATTTGCAGTATGCAAACACCAGCAATATGTTATTCAATCTGAGTTGAATAAAACTTCATTTCAGAAAAGCTCTCTTTCCCTCTTTTTAATACAGTATGTTCAAGTGCTCTGCTAATTATCCTATGTCCTTTCCTTTTTGGATAGATATTGATGAATGCAGCATCATCCCGGGAATCTGTGAAGGTGGTGAATGCTCTAACACTGTGGGAAGTTATTTCTGCATCTGCCCACGGGGTTATGGCACATCTGCAGATGGCTCCCGCTGTGTTGGTAGGTATTCCACCCTGTAGGCTTTTAGAACTCTCAAGGTTATTAAGGCAATTTACACACAGCAGCAGAACTTCTGTCCCAACAATCTAGCACTCCTCCTCACCGCAGGACCTCACTATATGCTAATTTACCAGCTACTGAAAATTCATAATATCCTCCTCTGATGATGATTGCCACTGCAACCATCTTTATGTAGACAGTAGATCCTTCTGTGTTGACTGTATTGTAGCCTGAGAATTCCTGCCTGAGATCTGGTTCTTTGTAGGAAAAAAGTAATTAATATCTCTCTGTTGTCTAGGCAAACATAGGAAATGTTAATTGTATTTGTTTTTCTAACCTGCATCTGATGAAACCAAAAGCTAAGCTCTCTTTGGATCTAAAGGGCAAATATTTATCCTTACCTGGTATTTCAAGTTCCATCTTACGTAGGTTAATTTAACCTTTAGAGACTGATGTAAGGCACATACATAAACTCAGAAGTCATTAAGTAGTGTATACTGAGGTGCCATCAATTTGGCTGGAACAGGTAATAAAAGAAACCACATATTAGATTTCAGTAGATTGCAGCTTTTACAGGACAATTTATTTGAAACTTGCTTCTATATTATTAAAATGATGTATGCTTATTTTCTCATATGGTAATTTCTTTTATACAGCTGCACATGTCAAATATACCGTATAAACCATTCTGATGAATTAACTAAAAATACTGCATACCATGTGTAAAAATCATTAACGATTGCTAATAATAGTGTTTTTTCTAGTTCTCATGTGGTTCTTCGTATTTCAGACATCTCAAAGTACTTTGTTCTCATGTTGGGAAACGGATGGGAATTCTGAAGGGATTTCTGAATGACAGATAAATGATTCAAGCCAGTAGCAACACAAGACTTACAAGTGATTTCCCATGGATAACTTTTTGCACAATGTAGCCAGCTTTTGTTATCCAGGTTCATCTGAGGAGTGCCAAACTTCAAACATATTGTGGCTGGCCTCAGAATTACTGAGAACCTATGACTTCCAGTATCATCAAAATTTCTATGGATTTTGGCATGTTTTACAATCCAGTTTCTAAAGTTGGCTCCCCAAACCAATTGCAAACAAATCACATGCCCTAGTCCGCTAAGGCAGGCCCTTATGTCACAGAGTCTCCTTCCCTTAAATGAAAATGTGTCTGAAAGTTCTTGTGCTCTCAGATGTATATAGTATTGGAGTATAATTTGTATACTCTAGAAGTATAATTTCTCCTTTACTTAGGAGAAGAGTAATGTAATCCTTATTAATACAAATTATTTTATTCTTCCCATTTTAAGATAAACATTTGCTTTTAACTAAAATATCAGGATGTGCTCAGTTATTTAATCAGTACCATGCCTTTCCAAATTCATTGAGCTTTTCTCCTAGTCTGCGTTCAGGAGTGTGACAATAAAAGATCTAGGATGTGTTCTTGAAGGAACTAGAATATAATAAACACTGGCATATTTATATAGAGTAGTTTTCACATGGCACTACTAAAAATACTGTTGCACATTCAGTCTATTGAGCAGAGCAGACTGGATAGCAGTTCTTCAGTCTGCTATATCTACACCAAGAAAAAATTCATTAAATGAAATTACTGATATCGCTGTGCTGTTGTTACGTGAAATGTCTTAATTTTGCCATAGTAAGCTTTTTATATATTTCTGTCTAGTTTCTATTTTTATTGCTTTGTATCATTTGTATCATCCATATTACCTGTTAGCGTGAGCAGACTTGAAGATTGCATGTTGATTAATGCAAGACTACTGTCACTGCAAATATGTGATCCTGTAGTAAACCAAATGTGGAATACGTTGGTGCTGAGCACCTCAGATGATTATTGGGTGTGTTTTGGGGTATTTGGGGGTTTGTTTTTGTTTTGTTTGGGTTTTTTTTTAATATAACTTTTTAAACAATTTAGTCCTTACATGAATTGAATAAGGGAAAGTAATTTTGAGAGTTCATGTTGCTATTTTTTATTTTCTTTTTAAATTAACTTCCAGATCAGAGGGCAAGTACATGTTTCTCCAACACAGTGAATGGCCGCTGTGCACAGGAGCTTCCTGGTAGGTTCACCAAAAGGCAGTGCTGCTGTGAGTCTGGCCGGTGCTGGGCCATTGGGTCTGTTCCAGAGATGTGTCCTGTTAGAGGATCTGGTGAGTGGCTTGTTGGTTGGTTGGTTTGTTTTCTCCTTGCTGTCCATTCTAGTTGGGATAGAGGTCACTGGAATATTTTAAACTGCTTTAAAATGTAGGCTAAATGGAAAAAGAAAGTCAGGAATTACATTATTATTCAATCTTGTGTTTTTAATACTGATGTTACCATCTGTGAACCATTTTTTTCTGGTCCATGATTGTTTGGGACTAGTTTCTTTAACGTCCTTTTGTTGACTTTGGAAATAGTTCTTGGGAAATGGGAAAGATTTTGTGGTCAGGCTCAAAGAGGAAATGACTTTGAGGGTCCATAGTTCATTTTGATTTAAAGGAACAGCTGCTCTCTTGTTCCATTAAATTTTGGGTTACTTTGAACTAGAAATGCATCAGTATTTCATTTATTCTTTCCACTCTGCTCACAGAACAATAGTCTACATCCCTAGTGAAATGTATTTTCAGTTTATCTATATCAAGATATCTGAGTGACCAGGGAGTTACAGTGCTGCTGGCAACACATCAACAAAAAGATTTCAACAAACAGTTGTAAATTACAATATTTCCTTTTATTATTTTTAGTGTCCTTCCTTAAATAACTCCTGTCACAATCATGGGATCTGCTGGAGACTGGGAGTGGGAAAGATAACACATCAGACAAACGAGGAGTTGGTGTTCTGTTTATTGTAGCGTACGAAGATCTGTATCTTCCTTAAAAGCTGACTGTGAAGGGTTGATTTACATTATGCTTCTCTGTGCATTCCTGTTTAATAGATGAACACCGCAGACTTTGTGTGGATGGTGCTCCTACTGGAGGTGGTTCCAGAGGTGGTGGGACAGGAGGAAACGGGATCCTTCCTGGTGGCAATGGCAATGGCTATGGTCCAGGGGGAGCAGGATTCATTCCCATCCCTGGGAGCAATGGTTTCTCCCCAGGTGTAGGCGGAGCAGGGGTAGGGACAGGTGCTCAAAGTCCCACTGGAAATGGCCCAATAATTACAGGGCTAAGTAAGTACTTGCATTGTTGTACTTGTTTCTCTCTTTTTTATTCCTTCTATTTTTTCCTTTTTTTATGCTTAGTTTCCAGTCTGGAAATGCTATGGTGTTCTTAACACATAAAAATGCCTTTATATGCAAGCACATTTAAGAGACCTCAGTTGATACATTAGGAAGTTAAGGAGCTCTGTTTTTAACAAGAGTTCAGATGTAGAGGTTTTTTTCTTCACTTCCGTTACAGAGTCCTTGAGCCTGTGCTGTCCCTGCTGACCTGTCTTGGTCAGCAGTAGTAGAACCCCAAATTTCTAAGTGTTTTCAAAAAAGCACTAGGGTTTAAAATAAACTGTTCTCTTTACTTGCTCTTCCAAATGTAAAACTTACCTACTCTGCAGGAACATTGCCTTGACTGAAAGCCCAAGATGAATAATATTCAGAGGGAAGTCTCATATATGTAAAATTGCTTATGACATGTGTAAGCTCATCTCTGGGATCAGAACCATAAAGTTAATAAAATGCAAGGAGTATTATTAAGACAGGTACAACAAAACTAGTAAACATACAGGAACAGACTGCTTCAATTTTCACCCAAATTGTTTTTATATTCATGAGGCCGTAGACAATTTTATCAGGCTATACGCATAAACTGTAAATCATAATTAAGACTGTCTAATGTGGTTTTTGTTTCTGAGAGCTGCTTGGTTTTGTTAGTTTGCTGGTGTGTCAACAGATAGTGCTTGCAAAAAATACTTGATTTGGAGGATATATTTACGCACCTGATAACATACTTTCTGAAGCCAAATACAATCTTCATACTTCAGTTTGAAAATATGAATACTTGTCTCGTGTTCTGGTTTTTTTTATTAGCAATACTCAATCAGACAATAGACATCTGTAAGCACCATCCCAACCTTTGTTTAAATGGACGTTGTATACCAACCCTTTCTAGTTACCGATGTGAGTGCAACATGGGATATAAGCAGGATGCAAATGGGGATTGTATTGGTAAGTGCACATTTCTAAAATCCATTATTCACTTTTAAAATGCTAATATTTTTCTGCTTTAAATCTGTTTTTTTAAAAAAAAAAACGTATTTTTTCTCACTCACACACATACTTATTTTAATGATACTGCTCTTGTGAAAGAGAGTGCAAAGACCATGATATTAACTTAAACTAGAATAATTTAAAATCTTCATGAGAGTTATCTGTTTCCTTAAAAAAAAAAGAAATCTTTAATCACAAGTATTGGTATTGACTATTCCTGTACTTGATGGGTATTGTACATTTTTGTCTTCACATTCAGTAAAGTAAATTCTGTTCCATGTTCTCCCATTTTTGCTACAGGAATTAGTGCCAAGTTATGTTCAAGATAATGAAGGGTAGAATTTATGTTTTACCTACTCATAAGGATGAATGACAGTTTGAAAGATATTGAATCATTAAAAAAATGCATTAATTAACTTTTGGTTATATTTTCATTTCATATGAAAGTATTGAATGCTAACTTTTTATAACGAGCTGAATTTGGGATTCTGCACGTTTATTCAGTTGCTGTGGACTTCACTCTTGCAGTGTCAAAGGCTCATCAGGTATTTCAGGGAAAATATAAAATTTGCAGGTTCTTGTGGGGTAGTTGTGTGGAGAAGAATCTTGTATGCAGGATACAGCATAGTAAATGTATAGACCTAAATAGAAAGGTCTGATTATATTTCTGACTGAACATTTCCTTACTGATTCTTTATAAAGAACTTAGAGATCTGTGAATGAAAAATATTATATAAGAGCTTGTTAGTGATAGGCTTCTCTCACTGAAATTGTGCTTTTTGAATCAATTTCTGGGATTATTTATCTCCTCTAATGGATTAGAGGAAAACATAGACACAAAGGACCACAGAAAATTGCAGCTACGTGAATCGTTAAAAAAATCTTCTAATCCAAGACTATGCAGTTTACAGTATGCAAGTGAGAATAGTACAGGCAGATTTTGACATACATGCAGCAGAGCAGATTATCAACTAGAAGCTCAGCTGGGAACACTGCATCTCTGACTTGCAAATTCTTCCACCTCCCACTGAATGCAAACTGAGTATCAGGACCTGCCTGGCTTGGCACTCTGCTGTCTGGAAGAGTGAAATGTGGCAACTGTTGAATAGTACTTTTCTTTTGATGTCCCTGTTTCTTACCTTGTTTAACCCCTCTGTTTTCCTTTCTCAAATCGACTTGATATATTCTGCACCTGAAAGTTTGTGAGTCCCCTTAGCTAGGCCATTCTCTTATACCAGACAGGTCAGTTAGATCTACATTGTTCTTGACAACTGTTTGTACACCCTCTTCTTAAGAAATCTCAGCTGATGGAGATTCTGTCACTTCCCCAGGCAATTGCAGTGCTCCAATAGTCAAATTTCTAGAAAGTTTTCAGAACGTCTAATCTAATTTAAACACTATTTTGCAAACATTTCAGCTCATTGTTTCTTGTCTTATCCACAGTATATAAGGAAAGCAGCTCAGTACCTTTCTCTTTGCACTTTTGTGTAGTTGAAGACTGTTACAGTTCTTCCAAGTTGTCCTCTATGATATAGCAAGCCAAACTTTTTCAGCTTTTTTTGTTTAGGTGGGAGTTTTCTGTACCTCTGATCTGTGGCTGGGAGATTCAAAAGGCTTAGTCTCTTGCTGCATCCTTGGGCCGCAGGAGCTATAAGTGCATTGTAAGTGGGATGTGGGAGTTTTAGTATAAATCTGTCTTGCATGGCTATTCTTTCTTTATAGTCTGTGGAGAGCCCTGGCACTTTTGCTCCCAGCACTAAATTTTGCATCGCTGATACCAATAATATTTTTAACTATGGTGGACCTTGACTCTTCAGAAACTGTCTTGAAATGTGCTGAGCATCTTTTGAACTGGCATATTCAACTAATGTTTCTTGATAAAATCTAGTTCACAGCTTGTATTCTTTGTTACTTGCAGGGCAAGTTGAAAATAATCATTTGAAGCACACAGATGTTTGTTATCTATTTGATAACACACAATGTATCTATTAAATTTTTATTCTTTTTGCTTTCTAAGTTCAAATGAAGAAATTAAGATGACTAATGATAAAAATCTGAATATATGGTTGTTACAAAGCTAGCAACTGAGAAAAGTGAAAGGCCTTTCTAAACTGTACTTTTTGAGGCAACCATCCTGTGTTTGAATCATTAAAAAGCAGTGATAAATAACATTGTGGTAGAGCATGGTTATGATAAATGCTTGCTCATGCTTATAAAGAATTATTCTGCATGAAGAAATATACTGAAAGAGCACATAGCTGTAAAAATAAGCCTGCATACCATGGAAAGGCACAGTATCACCTGTCAATAAAATAATTTTGTGTTAAGGTAAGACAAATTTGACTGAGATGCTTTGTGCTTCATATCAGAAAGTAGCATAAAGGTGGCATGTGATTAAGTGTCAGTTCACTGTGGCATATGAGATCTGAATGCTGCTAAACCCACAAAGAACTTTTTTTAATTTGCGAAGCATGGAAAATAAATGGCAATGCTGACATAAAAATTAGTATGCTTTGATACTATTACAAACATTTGATGATTAATCAAATGCAGATATTGATAATGTGGCATATGCAAGTTAAGAGTCAAGGAAAAAATGAATTGTGGAAAATAAAGTCAAACTAAAGCAAATATTGATGCAGTTGGTAAGGTTAACTCCTAAATAAGAGGTAACTCCAGATTAAATACTAGGAACTGATAATACTAGGAAATTTCAGGTAAGTAGGTAAACCAAAAGCCTCACCTGAGCTTGGGTGACCTTTTAGACTTGCTTTTAGTGAATACCAGTTTCAATAACCACTGGCACAAAAGAAGTGGTTCAGTGCCTTTGGCTCTGTTTTGGCTTCCCAGCCTAAATGACCAGGTATTAATGTACTAATTTAATCTGAGAGTGGCTTTCTGGATTAGCCTGGAGCAGAATTTAAACTCTGTGGTTGAGTCTGTTGTGAAATGCTTCATTTGCTCTATCTTTGTGCCCCTTTTTACTTAGGTTGCAGCAAATAAAGCTATATGGATTTATTTTAAACTTTTTTATTTTTCAATTCTTATTGAAGAAATTGTGCATGAAAAAATGAAGTAGGACAATCATCTGTGTTTTAAAAGGCCCACCCGATTTACATGTCTGAGTACTGAAACTGGTTGAGAGATAGAATGTGTTCTTAACAGCTGGCTGGCACTCTGTTCCTTTCTCTTCTGTGGGGTCACTCTGTAGGCCACCAGCCTTGTGTTCACCTTCCGCTCCAGGCTTGTGATAATAGTGAAATTGTATCTGATTTTCATTTTGATGTTGAAGTGCCGGAAGACTGAGAACCTAGATTGATGGGTGAATGGAAAGAAAAAATGGATGACCTATGTAATTCTCTAACACACAGTTATGTGCCCAGGAAAAAGGTCTATTCACTTAGGGAACTTAGTCTCCACTTCATAATGCACACCTCAGCATGAAACAATAGTCTGAAAACTGAGGCAATTTTGGATGCACTGGGATCAAAACAAAAATTTCAGCTTGTTTAATAAAAGCAGAAGATGCTGTGCCAGCTACAGTAATATCCTAGATTGAAAGAATGGAAAAAAAACCCCAATAATGGCTTCCATCAAGTTTAAGTTGTTATTTTGCCTATTTTTTTCTGTGTGAAACAGATCAGTCATTACTAATTATTTTGACTCTTCAGTGGTTTGCCTTTTGAGTAGCTGCTTGTATTCAGAAGACTTTTTATAAGAGAGAGTACTCTACGAATATTTATCTTAGATAACACAGCTTTGTTTCACTGTTGTTTTCTAATTGTATTATAAAAAAGTAGGCAGAGTATCTTAAGTGCCACACTGAATCAGTGATTTGTGAATGGTAGTTGCTATAAATCACACAGAAAGTTGTCCTTGAAAAAAAAGTTGTCAGGAACTTAACTTCATGGAATTTCTGTGTGTACTGATTCATATTAAATGAAATTAAAGGCTTTCTTGAATCTAACTTGGATACTCTTCTCGTTACTGAAAGAACAGTCTTAGGGCATTGGGAACAGTAACATTTCACTGCATGGGGTAATGCTAATGGTATATAAATGAACACTGCTTCCATACTGCTCTCTCTCTCTGGCTGCCTACTCCCCAAGCAATAATTAAGAAGCCGGAAATCATTAGATATTTTGCATAGAGTTAAAGAAAAGTCTTATTTCAAAATTATCCTGCCAAATCAAAAAATAATGGCATTACATGCTGCTCTCTGACTTAAACTTGTATTATGCTGCTTTCATGATGAAACATTCCTGACGGGTCAAGGACCATAAGTGTCCTAAGTGATCTGACATTGAATGGTCAGTCCCTTTCCCCAAACTGATAGACAGCTGTAATATTATTACCTTTCCTTATTTCATTCTGTTTATAAAAAATCTGGATAGAACTGTAAAGACTTTGAAGGTGGCAGCAAGCCTGTAGCTGTGCTGCATCGAATTTTAGTTGTTTTGCGAATACTAATCTCTGTATTTTAAATTTCATAATACATCTTCATACTCATCACAGTAAGTCTTAAGGGGGTTTTGGAAGTTCCATACTGTGTCTAGTGAAATTCTGACAAGTTTTACAGGTGAAACACTGAAAAGTGGAGATAAGTGTGATGCAAGTGGTGAAAGAGAAGTATTTCACACTGAAGAGGGGTGTGCTCAGAGATAGAATAAATGGGTTAAATATCTCTGTCTCAGATGTTTCCTGTTTATAGTGCTGGAATATGCATGCTTGCAATGCAAACTCAAAGCCAACAACTCCTTTATATTAACATATATTTGCCATTTTTCTCTTTTATCAAGAGCTTATAAAAAAAAGAGCATCTTAAGATGCATATTTTATATGGAAATCATCTGAAGCACATGGCTTTGGAAGGATTTTCTAAGCTTAAGTCAGCTATTTCATGGAGGAACACTGCATTCCTGCTGTACAATTTATAAATTAATTTACAGTGAGATACATTTCTAGCATGAACATGTTTTCTTTAACAGATTAAGCAAGTTGTAGCCTATAACAAAGTAATAAATGTTATTCTCTGTAGGAAAACTGAGCAAAATAGGTGAGTGCCACATCTAGTATTTATATCTTCCCCCTGTCCTCCCCTATACAAAAGCAAGATAAACATATGATAAAGTCATTTGAATTAAGATGTTTGACAAAACATTAATCTGAAAACATGATGTAGAGTTTGACATTTTGTTGGTAGCTGAGGACTTTGTTCTGAAGGAATTATGTGTGATCCTCCTTGACCTCGCATATCAGCTGAGCACTGAGTTAAAAATGCCCAATCTAGCACTCATGAGAAAGAGCATCTCAATAGCCAGGCACTGTAGAGAAGCATGAGAGCAGGAAACTACTATAATTACATAGAAGTCTACTGCAGTATAAAGATACAATTACTGTTTTCTCATTGTATTTAACACTCTGAATTTCTCTTTTCTTTATCTTGCTTCATTCTTGTGGTTTTACTGGAGTGGTGATATCAGCTGCTATGCAAATGTGGATGAGCTAAATATGTGTGAGAGGAGGTATTTGATTCTTCCATTTGCTTTGCCTTTATTCATTTAACTGTTTACCCAAAACGATCTGATTGTATCTGGGCACCAGGAGTGCTGTAAGTCAGCTCATTAAATCAGTGATTTGGGTAAACCCAGATCTCTTTGATATGTATATTGATGCTATTGGTTTTAACTGTGTATGCATTAACACAGTAAATCCTGTGAAATGTATGGTCTTGTTTATAGTTAAATTAGAACAAAACTGCACCTTCGGCCATTTTTTAGAATCAAGTCATTCATGGCACAACACTGCTAGAAGTAGACATTTATTCAACATATAAATGTTCTTATAAGTTTAATTTCTCATTCCATCCCATTATTTCCAAGATGTAATGAACTAAGTTTTAGAACTAGACCTGATAAAGGTGAGTACAAATGATCAGCATAATTACCCTGGGTTTTTTCCTGGTATTTCTGGTAGCATACACTGCAAAATACATGGGAAAATCATCATTATTAAGAACTGATCAGCAGTGACTTTACTTAGCCCCAACTTCCTATGGCAGTTTACAGCCAGATACCAAAAACTCCGCAAATCACCATTGGCTTTGTGGTGTTAAAGCCTACCTAAATGAAGAGATGAATAATTTCAGACCTGTAAGTGAAATGGAGGGCATAGCTGGAGGGAAAAAAGTCAAATTAGCAAAGGTGATTGATGAAGAAAGGGATTTCATCAAGGGATCCATTCAGTTTGTAACTTCTGAATTTAGCTGTACCAGAGACAAGCTGCTCAGATCATCCTCTGGTAGCTGCAGGAGAGACTGAGGCAGCAGTCCTGCCTGCCAGACCAGAGGGGTGCACTCACTCTGCTCGCCAGATCACCGAGGGCAAGGATCCTGGGAGGGTTTAGAGGAGCATAATTGGGAGGAACAATGAGTGTTATTTTAGAGCTGGGAATAGCCGACTCAGGCCAAAGACACAGCTGACTCATTGGTAACTACTGAGGATCAAACTTGGGAAGGGTTCTTGAAAGGAGTTAAAACTTTTCAGAGGCTTGTGTCAAATGGGAGTTATTTCTGAGCAGTCACCTGAGATTTAAAGTGCTTAAAGTGTGTTTGGTTGCACCCAAATACCAAAACATTTGGAAAGGGGAGTAAGGTACATTATAGAGAAGGGTTAGATTGAGTCTGGCATTACTCAAATGCAAAGACTGGGGTTGAGGATGCAGTGGGGCATAAATAACTGAGATGTTCTGCACAGACTGTGGTCTCATTAAGAATCCCTCCTGCTGGTGTGTGGCCTCTCCTCCGATTTCTACAATAAACCTGTAATATAAGGGGGGGGGGTGGGGGGTGGATGCCACGATCTGCTCTGATATTAAAATGCCAATTTTGATTTCTTTTGGTTTTATTTCAAGGAAGAATGAATGGTCATTCTGTTATATGAAACTATATCGAATAAATCGTTGTTCACTTTCACTAGGCAGCTGTCAGATCCCATGTCTCAAAATCCTCACACATATTTTTTGCTTTCAAGATGCGTATAAATTAAGTAGTAGCATTTCACGTCTTAAAAATGTCTGCCTAGTTGGACTAAGAACAGCTCTGTGTTCTTAGGAAAGTAATGATTTTGCATCAAGAACAAGTTTTAGTATTTAGCATTTGACTGTTAGTTACTGTCTTTTTCACTTAGAAACTCCTAGACTTGAAAAAAATGTTGTACACATTGTGAAGTCACTAATGCTCCTCTGTGCTGCCAACAGATGTCGATGAATGCACATTAAACCCATGCTCTAATGGAGACTGTGTCAACACACCTGGTTCCTATTACTGCAAGTGCCACACAGGTTTCCAGAGAACTCCTACCAAACAAGCTTGCATTGGTAAGAAAATTTGCTTCACGTCTATTCACACTGCAGATATTCTGATGCCTTATGTCAGATCCCATTGGAGTTCAAAAAATACCTAGCAATGCAATTTCAGTAAATCCCAACAGTTGTTATATTAGTTGGAGCTCTAGTTCTGGGCTACTATTCCATTTGTTCTGTTGTTGCCTTTTAGTATTTATCCATTACTCTGGAATATATGTCACTTGGCCAGGGAATTCCCCAGCTGGGAGTTCTACAAAAAAATCAGGAAATAGAGTGTTAGTACAACAGGTGTATATTTATGTATGTACACAGCTGAATGTGTAAGTAGCTTTTTAAAGGTATTCATAAAGTAATTGCTGAGTATCACAAAACTTATTATTTATTGTACAGGTCTGTAAAATAATATTTTTCCTATCTCTGATGCAATGAGAATAAATTCTTCACCATCTTTGGAAAGTTTTTTCCAAGTAATATTTAAATAACATGCCAGTATTTTTCAAGGCAATATTTGTCACTATATACATTTTTATCTTACAGTAATTCTCTGATTGTGTGGTTTTGTTTTGTTTTGTTTTTTTCCTTAGATATAGATGAGTGCATCCAGAATGGCGTTCTTTGTAAAAATGGCCGGTGTGTAAACACTGATGGAAGTTTCCAGTGTATTTGCAATGCTGGGTTTGAACTGACTACAGATGGAAAAAATTGTGTGGGTAAGAACTCTTCTAAATAATGGGGCAGGCATTAGCTTGGTGATTCTAGAAATTGTACTTCATACTACAATTAAGGATCATTAAGGATTACCTTTTTTGAAATAAGGTACGACCTGAGATGAACTTGTAGCCACTGCACTCAAATAGTTATTGTACAGAACTGCATGATTTCAAAGAAAACTTGAGATAATTTTTGTTTTTGAAGCTACATCTCTCCTCAAGAGTCCCAGGTAACTCAGTGCCAAGAATAACATTTTTCCCTAAAGCTTCATAGCAAGTGCTCCATATATCAGCACTGCTGAAGAAATAACTGGTTTTAATTTTGACTATACTGTGTCAAAAAAAACTTCCTAGATAAACAAGCTCTTAATTCTATCAGGTGATTGAAGCTTTTTATCGTTTCGTGTAAGAAAGACAGATGCACCCTGTTCTTCCATACACAGTCTGCTGAAACACTCGAAGTAACTGATCACAATGGGAAAAATTTTGCTGCTTTGTCTATAGAGTGAAAACTCTTCAGATGCTTCATCAGAGTTATGAGTAGAATTTAACTTGCAAGTGAAGGAACATGTCGCATCAGTCCTGATAGTTTATTTTTACTGTGTCATCTTCTGGAAGGTGTGGAACTGTAAGCAGTTTTCTTTGCAATGTTTTGCAGACCATGATGAGTGTACCACTACAAACATGTGTTTAAATGGGATGTGCATAAATGAAGATGGAAGTTTTAAATGCATCTGCAAACCAGGATTTGTTCTGGCTCCAAATGGGCGTTATTGTACTGGTATGTAGAGCTGAGGAGTAACACATTAATAAAATCTTGATTGAAAATGGCTTTTCCTGTCCACTCATTCATGCAAGAATGGCAATCTCATCACGTGGATTCAATATCATACCAATACCTTGCTAACTCATTACAGTAGATTTCTCAAGCTGCCTAGAATAAAAATAGATCTTTAACTTGCAGAGAGAAATAACTGAATTATTTAATGGAATTGTGAAAGCTACAACAGATGATAAATTAGCTTTTGAAAAGTCTTGGGGGGAAGTCTAAAAGGTTTAAAAGGCTTTACATTGATGAACATACGTATGTTTTCCACATCATTATTTGGCAATTCAGAGTGCATAACACTTAAGACATCATATGTGCCACAAAGCATTACAAACTTTTTAAAGTGAGGTCATTGAAAACTTACATTAAACATTTTAAGAATAGGTCTGATTTGGCTTCAGTTTAAGTAAACTAATGGAAGATACCTGTTGCTGCCAGTAGAACAAGGTTTGGGCTTGAGTAATTTCTAGTAAGTGCAAAATCATCTAAATTGTCAGTTTTCTGATTTGAAGTTGAACCATTTCTGTTAACTGTGGTTTTCTTAGTGTACATGCAGCTGGGCTGTAGACTTAGATAGAAATTGATGATCACTGAAAAGTTCTTCAAAATTAAGATTTACCATCATATGGATATTCTGTGATTAGTGCTTCCTTAACACTTCAAAGAAAATTACAGTAACATGGGATGAACAAAGGGGAATATTTATCATTAATTTTGCTTAATGTAGAATCTGAGGTGCCTCTAATCCTACAGTTTTTCTGTTTTCTTTTTTTTTTTAATATGCAGCTGGAATTTTGATTATTTAGTGTAATTCCAAGATGAGATTTTTATTAGAAATAAAACAAGGATATGTTGATGGTTCATCTGCTATCATAAAGTCATTTGATAATGTTCTAAAAATATTAATTTTAATCTTGCTTGAAAACAGCAAATAGATTGTTGAATTATGTTGCCTCCTTATAGATATTGATGAATGTCAGACATCAGGAATTTGCATGAACGGTCATTGCATAAATACTGAAGGATCCTTTAGGTGCGAGTGTCCACCTGGCTTGGCTGTTGGAGTTGATGGTCGTGTGTGTGTAGGTAAGTGAGATTTTATTTTTCATTGAAAAGCAAGTGGAATTATCAGGTTATCAAATTAAAGAAATGCATCAAATTATTTGTCTTTTGTTCTGTTATTTGTTTGTGTTCATGTATGTGCATTTGTGTATAGATATATATACATATTTATATTCAGTTGCATATCATCCACTCCACATCACTAAAACAGGTATATATCTTGGTTGTGACACTGATATTTTTGCACTCCCCTTTTAATTTCTTTCTCTAATCTGAAAACATTTTATTCTCCCTGTACCATAGTGTTAAAAAAGAAAAAGCTCTAGCAGGAGAAATAGTGAAAACTACATAGATTTGTTTCTGTGAACTCAAATATCATTATTAAGAATTATTAGGAAGTCTTGCATTGTCCTATCCCATAAACCTAGTGTTAAAAGACAGGAAGCTTAAATTCCTCTGTGGAATCAGAGTGGCACCACCTCTTGTTTACCTGTTATTCCTATAAATTAAACTTACAGTATTTACTCTTCCTGGCATCTCTTTTTGGTTTTGAGGCATACATTTTCTAGTCTGCTGATAAATAGTCTTTTGTCATACAATCTGAACTGCAGCATCTTATCCTCTCAAATCTTACTGGTTGACAGTTAAGAGATTCTTCACCCAACTCCTCTCTAGCATAGTTTCAGGGAGCTCACTGGACAAAAATGGAGCATTTTCAACCTGATGAAGAATAAAAAAGGGTAGAGGGCAAGAGGTATTCAGTCCCTTGTTTTCTACTGATTGCTGATGAAGAGGGTGGAGAATAATATACATTTTATAAAAATTACTGAGAGTGGTAGAACTACATGCACTAGGGACTGTGATACTGCAAAGTTCCTTAAACCAATTTAATCCACTGGAGATACAGTCTTTCCCTTCTTCTGCATATCAGAACATCAGTTCTATATTCCCTAAGTTTCTTCTCTCCTAGCTCATGAATGTATCTATCATCATGCATATTGGTGACCCAAGGCTCAGTTAATGGATAGGCACGGCATTAAGCTTCAACAGGCAAACATGCCTGCAATGGGGCCTCCTTGCCTGAAAAGCGCACCTCTGGCAGCATCACAGCAGATTCACTTCACTTTTGGTACACGGCTTTGTGTGCTAGAGGCTGCTGGTTACTGGACTGCCATTGGAGCTGGTATTAGATCGGGCCAGCTGGTTATGTCATGAAGCAGTAGAGGCAGAGAGGAAACCATCAGCTTAGCTCTGCAATAGTTGTATATATGAATCAATACTATGGTTGTTCGTGCTGATGGATGCATATACGTCTTATCTGCTATGTCTTATCTACATGTGTCCAGACAAAGGAAGGACAGACTTCCATCACAGTGTTTGGAGGTTATCTTGCACCAAAGGGATGTGAGATACTACATCCTTGTGTTGCTATTATCAATTAATTTAAAATAAATTCTTAAATTGTGCAGAAGTTCATCATTCTTTAAAATAAAATCTAGTGCAAGCATTTCTATCAAGTGCCTGTGCAAGCTGCTCCTTTCTGTTACCACTTCAGTTTAAAAAATGCACAATAAAAACTCAGAATGGCTTAAAAAATAGGCTAATAAAAGCCAAAACGCATTCTCAGTCTCTCAGTTGGAACGCAAATATTTGTTGTTTTAAATAAATGAGACTTTTTAGTAAGCAAAACTGTACTAAAGATTGAACCAAAAAAAGCAAGGTTTGTTCTCTCCTATGTAGTAGCCAAGTTGTTTATTAAACATTTGGAGAAAAGGAAGGAAAAGATAAAACAATCTGAAAAGGCTTGGTATACTGTTTTTAATACAGGAATTTCACTGCTTAGTGGCAGCAGCAAAACACAGCAGATTTGAGTACAAGCTGTTCAGTACCTTTTTTGTGGTCCAAGTTTGCCTCATCTTTACCCCGTTAGTGATACAGCTGCAAAGAATCAATGCAGTGCTCAGTTTTCTGTGCTTTCATGTACCTAATGCTACTACAGTTCTAGCATGCTAGAACTAGCTAAAGGCTTCACAAGTTGGCCATCAGCTGTGAACACTATTTTTTATTTGAAAATGTTCAGCTTCATGTGTCACATAGGTTTAAGGTTTACCATAAATGCTTAAATTTTCAACAGGAAATATCCTTAATATGACAAAAATCGTAAGGTAGAATCATGATTTATATGGAAAATTCTTTTTAAGAAGATGATGTAATTATTCCAGGCATAAAGTAATATAGGAAATTTCAAATATTGCATAACAAAAATATCCTCATACATGACCTTTAGAATAGAATTTCCAAGCCAATCTGCTGTTCAGAATTATGTGTATATATATATGTGTGTGTGTATATATACATACACATGCTGTGTTAACCACAGGAATTCTCTGTCTGGCTGTTCTGTCCCATATATTACATGAGCTAAATAATACTTCTCAGACATTGTGGCTGCTAGAAGAGTATTTGTAGTCTGAAGGTTAGAAAAGTTACTTCCTTTTAAGAGTATTCCCACAAATTTGCTAGGCAATTAGCAAAAACATAAAATCAAAGAGCCTACAGTCTAATTCTCTCTTACTTTGCACTGTATTTTACTTCTGAATAGTGCCATTGATTCTGGTGGGACTATTCATAGAATAAATTGCTTTTTTATTTAGTATTAATAAGTATGGCAGAGTCAATCACAAAATGTTATACCACTTTGGAAAAAAAGTTACAGCAAGGGGGAACAAATGCTTGGAGAAGGAACAGTTAGATAAATGCTCAGAGCCAAACGAGTATTTGCAGGCATTTCAGGTTTGGCTATACTTCTAACAGCAGCTCCATGCTCGGGATATCTCAGCTGGTTCTGTGTGTGTGTGCATTTGTGTATCACCTCAGAACTTGCACTGAGCTATGGCTATAGCTTTGCTCAATGTTGTTTGTTCTCTGTTGAGACACTTTTAATTATAATTCAGTCTGCAGTTCACATCTCTGCCCAAAGCTATAGCCTTTGAGGACAAAACAGCTAAGTTTTATTTCACCCTGGTTATTTTGCAGAACCATACCTCAAAGTGCCTGTCATGAGCATTGTATGGTTTGACCTAGGGCACCTGGATTGGTGCAGTGACTTTCACTGCGAGTAGGTCAACCACTGGTCCACCTGACCTTGACCACAAGTATGGTGGTGATAACAGTTGGTAGAACAGCCTCTAGACACAGCCTCTAGAAATGCTGTTCTTTGGGAATCAGTGAAGTTTCCTATAAGGAGGTACACAGTTACACCAGCACCAATGCTAAACTCTGATCCAGAGCATAAAATAAGTTCTACAGCATTCTGAAATTCATAGCCAAAGGCTGATCAAACTATACATGGGGAGCAGTGCAGGTTCATCAGTAAGGTGCACTGTCGTGACATGAGGAACCTGAGCTTGGTGAGCTGCCTGCAGCAACTAAGCCATGGACAAAGCAGTGCCTGTCCTTCTCGTCCTTGCTATCAGAATGGGAAGCACAGCCAAGGGAGGACATTCTACCTGTCATACCACGTTTTGGTTCTGGGGGAGCCAGCTTGTTTCTTCATCCTGCACAGGCTTTGTGAGTGATTGACTGTAGGTAAGACTGTTTTCCTATAACTAGTTAGGCAATCCTCCCCAAATTCCCTGTGCTTCTTATATAAAAACATTGGCTTATGTGGAGAAGCACTTGCTCTCTTCTTACGCAGAGCAGTTGCTCAGGACATCTGTAGCTTCCTCCAACTGCTTCCCACAATTCACATACTGAAGATCTTCCTACAGAGTATTTCTTTCACACTTTCCAGTCTTTTCTTCCCCTGCAGTTTCCCTCGGTGCCATTTCCTTCCCTTGAATTGCTTCCCCATTCTCTCCCAGACACATAACTAGGAGAAAGCCTTAACTTCTGTGACAGGGCAATGATTGAAGCCCCTTTATTCATGGCAGAGCATGGCAGAGTGACATCTAGACTTGTTAGAGGTGGAGGGAAAGGATGTGATGCAACTAATTATTTTGCAGAACACATGAACAGACATTTCTTGTGCAAAAATTCTTGATTGTTGTAAAGCACAATAGTCTTTTCCTGCTGTCAAGTGCAAGCAAATTGTACTGGCTTCATCTAGACTTTTGGCAAGGAATAAGCCCTGAAATCTGGGCCACATTTAAGTGTGCCCCAGAACTATCTGTTCCATGGGATACCAAAAGCAAGAGAAAACATTTATGAACAGGCAATCCTGTTTTATAGGAGCCAGCTTACAACACTCAGCAGGCAGAACGCATAAGGAATTGCCGGTTCTTATTTGGATTGGCACAGGATATTCAGCATCCACTGTAAGATTTGTCAAGCAAATTTTCTTTGTTGTTTTGGGGTCACCTTTTAAGCAGATAACTGTCTGGATTCCCTCAGACTCTACTCAGTTTCTGAGTGCACGCAGGTTCATGTCCAGGCCACAGTGCATGGTAGTTTTACTGGGAGATTGACAAGGAGCATAAATTAAAGCCATGTTCTGGCCTTGTCCATAAAGATGCCTGAAATAAAGAGTATTTCTGTAGCTCCAACAAGTGTCTGTAGAAGTATAGGAGTCAAAACTAAAGACTATTTACTCCATCTGTATCCTGCAGTTCTCAACCACATGTCTGGGTGGACTGCCCACTCCCATGCTTGTTAGAAGATCTCCAATATTATCTTGTAAGCACATACAAAAAAGGCATGTAACCTTGGAATGACCAAAAAAACCAAAACAACAAAACCCAAACCAAAATACATAAAAAGCAGTCTAAGAGACTTTGTCATAGTTCTTGGGTAAGTATAGCAGATGGTTACGCCTGCAAAGGTAGGGCTGAAGGCCTGCTTTGGAAGACCCATCTTATTGGTCAAGTCAGTCAGATTGATTTATATGACTAAATCAGCTGCAAGATTGGCAGTATGCACATGGTGAGTCCTACAGCTGTGTGGCTGTCCTATAAACTTTTCTGCTGTCTTTTATGGCATGATTTTCGAGGTTAGAGACCTTCCAGGTATTATCTGTTTTCTCTGTATAATAAGGTAATTTGTCCTGGCCATGATTTCTAGCCCTCTCCCAGGGCTGTCATTTCCATAGTGGCTTTTTAATCACAAACCTCCAGAAATTTCTTATATTCTAGGCAGTAATGCTGCTTTCCCCACTACCTAGTCATGTGTAAGAACTGCTAAATTGCTGTTGCTAGCTAGGTGTTGGGACCTCTTTGATATCTTAACGCTAATCCAGTACTGGTGCCAGTTTATATGTAAACCTGTTAAGATAGCCATGTCATGTAAATGCTGGTCTGAACAATCTGCTGAAATTCCATTTTTGATCAGAATTTGTAAATAGTGTAGGAGACTATGCTCCTCCTTTCGGAAATAAGTAACCTCCCATATTAGCAGCCCTGGGCTGCTGGTGAGTTATCCTACACGAGGAACAATTTTGGAAGTAAACAGGAGATCTGTGTGTCCAGGTTATGGTTGTAATACTTCTCAAAGGGAAAAATTAGTCACCACATGCTGATTCAAGCCATTCTGTGTTTCTTATTGAGATATATGTTGACAGATTTTCAAAGCAGCTCTGGTGTGGGGGTCACCTTGCTGGGTCCTTTGGAATACTTTTAAATTTGCTCACAGTATGCTAGTTTAAGTGGTTTTAAAGTGCTCTGGAGAGAGCTCCAGGAGCTAACCATTTTAAGAATTGGCCTTGATGCCATCAGGATTACTGTAGCAGAGCAATGCAGATGTAGTCAGTGTAATCATTTTGTTGAACAAAATTTTTTTTTTTAGCTCTTGTTGGATAGTATACATATATTTCACTCTCAGTCTAAGGAAATAAATTATTTCTTTGCTTGCCCTTTCTTAGATACTCACATGCGTAGCACATGCTATGGAAGCATCAAAAAAGGAGCGTGTGTCCGTCCTTTCCCTGGTGCTGTGACAAAGTCTGAATGTTGCTGTGCCAATCCAGACTATGGTTTTGGAGAGCCATGTCACCCCTGCCCTGCTAAAAACTCAGGTAAAATTTTGTGTTTCTTTGAATACTACAGTGAACATACAGACTTAAAAAAATCTTGTTCAGATCAGGTTGTTCATTTATTTAATTTCTTAAAGAGAAGTGAATAGGGTATTTAATGGAATTGTACACTGATTCTGGAAATGGTTTCTCCTTTAAAGAAAAAATGGTATTTTATGTTGAGTGTGTTTTTATGCATTGTAACATTTGAGGTGAACCTAGTTCTGGAGCTGGCTAGACTGTCACAAAATTCAAGACAAAGGACATGAGTATGCTATGGATGAAGTTGGGTCCCTGAATTAAGTGTTAGCTATAAGGA
The DNA here is from genome assembly GCF_947461875.1 of Haliaeetus albicilla. NCBI lineage: Eukaryota > Metazoa > Chordata > Aves > Accipitriformes > Accipitridae > Haliaeetus > Haliaeetus albicilla. The sequence goes on from NC_091516.1 coordinate 38,960,456, forward strand.
ATAATACTTTAAAGAGAATAAGCAGAGTTCTCTGATGAATCTGTAAGTTTCCTAGTCAAATCAATACAGTTTAAAAGAGCAGCCGATATTAATTTTAGAAAGCTGTATTTCATTTTGTAAGAATCAGTTCTCCAAATAAACCTGGGGATTGATTAAAAGAAAATCTCTTGAATATACAACTGAGATCATCTATCTTGGACAGTATTTCTATTCAGTGTCATTTTCTGACATAGCAGAAAACTGTAGAAGAAATGAAGTAAAACTGGCATTATGGCTGAAAGCAGTAACTTCAGGAGACAGTTCTGTCAAGACTATAATGAAATCACTTGAATGTTTAATTCTTATTATCATATTTCATTTTTATATATATGTGAAAGTTCAGGGTGGAATACTACTAGCCATATTTAGCTATATTGTCTATAAGTAGTTATTTCATGTGAACATTGGCATTTTATTAGTTACATTGTAGAAAAATTGTTTTGAAAAATGATCAGGTGGATTTGATTGAGGATTAAAGAAGGTAAAACACTGGAAATAACATTTTCTTTTTTCCCCAACATCTCTTTGCTTCAATTGAGTAGCTGAATTCCATGGTCTGTGTAGCGGTGGAATAGGTATTACTGTGGATGGACGAGGTATGTTGCACATTTTCTTTAATGTATATGATTCAAGGTTAAAAAAATATATACTCAGAATTATATTTTTCTTTAACATACTACAGTGGAGTTTTTTGCCTCAAGATTAATATGTTGATTTTAGTATTTTCATTATCTAAGTACAATAATTAAATGTTGTCTAAAGAAAAGGCCAGAACTAATTCTCTACAGCACTGGATTTTGCCTGACCCTGACAAGAAAAAAAAGTCATCCTTTTTGAAGATCTGACCTATAATTTATTTTTTTTTTAGAATAGGCGTAAGACAGTTCTCCCTCATTTGGGGAATGACAGCAACCACTTGCATTTGCAGTTGATTTTCAGTCAGCTGGGATAGTAATAGAGCACATTTTCACTCCAGATCCAGTGTTCTCTACATGGACTGTTTCCATGGAGGGATCATTTCTCTGGTGAGTTAGAGTTGGAAGAGAGCTTACTAAAAAAGATCCCCCTAAAAAAAGTCCTGAAAGTAAGCACTTGCATTTAGTACAAGGAACTGTAAAGATCCAGCTGCTTTTTCTAGTACCACAGAGAGGGATTTTAAAAGTAATAGCTGAGCCAGGCCTGAAGTAGGGGCAACGCATGCTGTAGCTGCCAAATAAGTAGAGTGGGTTGAAGAAGGAATGGTGGAACACAGTATTGTGATTTATGGCTAGATAGTTCCCTGATGAGTTAATAAAGTTGCAGCCAAATTAAAGCAGATACTGTACATTTAGTATTTACAGGCATTTAATCTGTATGGCTTTTATCCTTGTCAGCATTAAAGCTCCTATTCAGTTCAGCAGGAACAGAGTGAGACCCTCTGATTATTATACTTAGAAACAGCCTACATAACTTTTTAAAGTAGTACTATAATAAAAGAAATTATGGTTCTGTTCAGTACTGTAAGTGTATATGCATAGCTTTTTCTTCTCTATGAGCTCATTGCTTAACATGTTGCCAAACTTACAAGTAATTTGAAATCCATAGTCTGTAAATTCTCTCCGTTTTCTTTTCAGTGAATTATGCAAGGTCCATTTGAAGAATCTCTAAATCTCATGGGGAAATAATGGTAGTGTACCCTAATGTTGTTGTATATACAGCATCCTACCATGAGAATTTGCATGTAGTCTGGTAGGGAGGTTATATGTCCTTTTGGATACATGGAAAGTACAATTTCTCACTAAATCATAAAACCAGTTGTGGTCTCTACCAACTGCATGATAAAGACTATAATCTCCTGGGGGTTCACGTCTCAACTAAAGTCCCTTTTTGTTTAGGTTTCTAAAGAAAACCATAGTATTTTCTGTACATCTTGTGCAGCGACCTTGCAGACAATTTTCTTGCTTATACCAAGGCACTTTGTTTACTAATTCCATTTGCTAAAGGAGAGGAATACTGCTGCCACATTCAATCCCTAATAAAAATTGTTGTGTTCCTCACGCATTCTCATTGTCAAGAGTGAGTGGGAATACACTTTATCAGTGAAGCTCTTGTCATAAAGATTTTATCTGACTTTTAGTTGATATATAGCTTGTTAATTAGACTGCAGTCCATCACCACATCCCTACTTCTGTCATTCAGCTTGTGATTAACAAGCACAAAACCTTCATGTCTTCATGTGGGAGAAATCTGGATATAGGTGAGGACAAAGATTTTGCAGTCTGGTTCATTATAAAAAGTAACAGGAAAGGCTGGACCTTGTGAAATCATTAATTTGATAAGGAGAGAGAGAGTCATGAAATTGTGTGGCTTGTCCCCAAGACACAAAAATGTTTAGTAAACTACAGAAAACTTTTTGCTCAAAAGAAAATATAAAGCTGAAATATTACACTAATTCATATTTTCTTATGAAATTTTCAGATGTCTAATAGCTTTGAGTTTAATCCAGGGATAGCATGATTTTTCCAAATGCATGTCTGAGTATATGTAAATCATCATCTAAACTGCAGTATGGTTAAAGAGGAAATGTCCTTTATAAAAAGTTGAGCAGTACAAGTATAAAACAAGGTTTTTGTGAAGTCACAGCTAGGCCAGCACCCCTACTGTTCTTTCCAGGGTTTGGAAAGGGAACTATTTAAAGTAATGGGCTTACCGTATGGGCAGAAATAACTTAGTATTGAAAACCTGTCTTTTTCTCAGAGGCAAAAAATATTAAAACTAGCCTGTTCCTGTTCTTATGGTTCATATGAATATTTTGGAATTTTCCAACTACAGTAGAAATTCTATATAGGACTGTAAATTCAAGGAGTATATCTCAATTCATCATCCTGTTCTGTCAATCTGAGAAAAATTGTAAATTTCCAACAAATGCTATAATTCCTGTAATGCTGTGTTATTGACCTATGCATTAGTTCTGTATTAGGAAAAGTAATTGTGTCACCTAATAAAGTATGACTTCTTACCTAGATCCTTGAACGACAGGCACTGAGTGCACAGGCTAGATATTTTGCATCAAGGTATTCTTACTGTCGTGGTTTAACCCCAGCCAGCAGCTAAGCACCATGCAGCCACTCTATCACTCCCCTCCTCAACTGGACAGGGGAGAGAAAATACAACAAAAGCCTCATGGGTCGAGATAAGGACAGGGAGAGATCACTCAACCAATTACTGTCACGGGCAAAAGAGACTCAGCTTGGGGAAAATTAACTTAATTTATTGCCAATCAAACCAGAGTAGAGTAATGAGAAATAAACCCAAATCTTAAAACACCTTCCCCCGACCCGTCCCTTCTTCCCAGGCACAGCTTCGCTTCTGAATTCTCTACCTACCCCCCCAACAGTGCAGGAGAATGGGGGTTATGGTCGGTTCATCACACTTTGTGTCTGCTGCTCCTTCGTCTTCAGGGACAGGACTCCTCACTCTTCCCCTGCTCCAGCGTGGGGTCCCTCCCATGGGAGACAGTTCTCCATGAACTTCTCCAACATGATTCCTTCCCACAGGCTGCAGTTCTTCACGAGCTGCTCCAGCATGGGTCCCTTCCATGGGGTGCAGTCCTTCAGGAGCACACTGCTCCAGCATGGGTCCCCTGTGGGGTCACAAGTCCTGCCAGAAAACCTGCTCTGTGGGCTCCTCTCTCCATGGATCTGGAGGTCCTGCCAGGAGCCTACTCCAGTGTGGGCTTCCCATGGGGTCCCAGCCTCCTTCAGGTACCCACCTGCTTTGGCGTGGTGTCCTCCATGGGCTGCAGGTGGATATCTGCTCCACTGTGGACCTCCATGGGCTGCAGGGGGACAGCCTGCCTCACCATGGTCTTCACCATGGGCTGCAGGGGAACCTCTGCTCTGGTGCCTGGAGCACCTCCTCCCCTTCCTTCTTCACTGACCTTGCTGTCTGCAGGGCTGTTTTCTCACATATTCTCACTCCTCTCTTTTGGCTGCTGTTCCACAGCAGGGTTTTTTCCCCCCCTTTAAATCTGTTCTCCCAGAGGCACTACCGCCATCGCTGATGGGCTTGGCCTTGACCAGTGGCGGGTCCATCCTGGAGCCGGCTGACATTGGTTCTGTCAGACATAGGGGAAGCTTTTAGCACCTTCTCACAGAAGCCACCCCTGTTGCCCCTGCTGCTGCGAAAACCTGGTCACACAAACCCAATACATAGTTCCCTGTTGATTTAATTTGGAAAGGATATCTGGAGGTCATCCAACCTAACCTTCTGCTCAGAGCAGGGGTAATTTCAAAGTTGAATCACGTTTCTCAAGGCCTTGCCCAGTGGAGTTTGGAAAACTCCAAGGATGGAGTTCCCATAGCATCTCTGCTGAATCACTCTCATGGGGAAGAATTGTTTTCCTGGTGTTCAGTTAAAATTTCCCATGTTGTAACTTGCAATTGTTGTCTCTTGCCCTGTCATTGTGTACCTCAAGGAAGAGTCTGGCTCCATCTTCTCTGTAACCACCTATTAAGATAAGAGAACTGCTATTAGATGTCCCTCTCATCTTCCCTCTTGCTGGTTAAACAAGTCCAGTTCCCTCAGCCTCTTTTCATACTGATCCTGCTAGGGGACTTCAGTCACCCTGACATCTGCTGGAAAAGCAGCACAGCAAGCCGTATGTAGTCCAGGAGACTCTTGGAGCGCACCGAGGATAATTTCTTAATCCAGGTCATAGCCTAACCAGAGGAGAAGCATTACTGGATCTGTTGCTTACCAACACAAATGAACTAATTAGTGAGGTCAAGACTGATGGTAGCCTGGGCTGAGTGATCACACCCTGGTGGAACTCATGATCTTGAGGGATATGGGTCAAGTCAAGACTAAAGCCAGGACCCTGAAATTTAGAAGACCAACTTTCAGTTGTTTAAGAAATCAGTGGACAGGACCCCCTGGGAAACTGTCCTCAAGGATAAAGGAGAATAACGGAGCTGGCAGCTTTTTAAGGACATTTTCCTTAGATCACAAGAGCTCTTGATTTCCACGTGTAAGAAGTCAGGCAGGAAGGCAGGAGACCAGCATGGCTGAGTAAGGACCTCCTGGTCAAACTAAAGTGTAAGAAGGAAATGCATAGGCAGTGAAAACATGGAAGCTGTCCAGATGTGTAGGCATGAGATCAAGAAAGCTAGGGAACAGCTGGAGCTGAGTTTGGCAAGGAGTGTGAAGAATATGACAGGCTTGTACAGGTACATTGGTCAGAAGAGGAAGATTACAAGAAAATGTACACAGACCCACACCAACACGATAAATAAGACAGGAGAACTAGTGACAACCAACATGGAGGAGGCTGAGGTACTTGACAATTTTTTGCCTGAGTTTTCACTGGTAATCACTCTTCCCATATCTCTCAAGTCTCTGAATATCAAGGCAGGGACTGGGGGAACAAAGTCCCCCCCCCATCATAGGAAATAAGGTTCAAGACCACCTGAGGAACCTGAACATACACAAGTCCATGGGACCTGATGAGATGCATCCCAGGGTCCTGAGGGAAATGGCAGATGTAGTTACTAAGCCACTCTCCATCATTTGAAAAATGGCAGTCAGGCAAAGTCCCCACTGAGTGCAGAAAAGGCAATATCACACCCATTTTTAAAAGGGTAGTAAGGAGGACCCTGGGAACTACTGACCAGTCAGCTTCACCTCAGTGCATGGTAAGATGGAGTAGGTCCTCCTGGAAGTTATGTCAAAACATGGAAGACAGACATGATTAGAGACAGCCAACATGGCTTCACCAAGGGCAAATCATGCTTGACTAATCTAGTGGCCTTCTACGATGGAGGGACTGCACCAGTGGACAAGGGAAGAGCTACAGATATCATCTACCTTGACTTCTGTAAGGCCTTTGATACAGTCCCCCACAACATTCTTCTCTCTCCACTAAATTGGAGATAGATGGTTTTGGTGGATGGACTGTTAGATAGGTAAGGAATTGGCTGGATGGCCATGTGCAAAGAGTTATGGTCAATGACTCAATGTCCAAGGGGAAACCAGTAACAAGTGGTGTCCCTCAAGTGTCCGTACTAGGACCAATACTGTTGAATGTCTTTATCAGTGACACAGATAGTGGGATTGAGTGCACCCTCAGCAACTTCACAGATGACACCAAGCTGAGTGGTGCAGTTGATTCACTAGAGGCAAAAGATAACATCCAGAGGGACATTGACAGCCTTGAGGAGTGGGCCCATGTGAACCTCATGAAGTGGCCCAAAACTGGGCACAGTATTCCAGGTTTGGCCTCACTGGTGTCAAATAGAGGGGAATAATCACTTCTTTCAGCCTTCTGACTGCACCCTTGCTGTATAATTGATCTGAGTGACAGCCCCAACATCCAGTGAGTCAGGTGTTGTCCATGTCTATCACAGGATCTGGTTTTTCATATCTTTCAGTGTCTGGTTGTCTTCTGTGTTGTGTTAATACAGATATTAATGAGTGTGCATTGGATCCTGATATTTGCTCCAATGGAATTTGTGAAAACTTACGTGGCAGCTATCGTTGTAACTGTAACAGTGGCTACGAGCCTGATCCTTCTGGAAGGAATTGTGTGGGTAAGTTGCTCAATTTTTTTATTATTGTTGAATAATTCGTCCCTGTATTGATGCTAATTTGCATTGACAGAATTTAGGTTGCAAGACATCTACTTCTTAAAGCTACAATGAAAATGCAAAAAAATCTCTAATGAAACTGCTTTTCTCAGTCAATGCATAGCTAATATTCTTACTGCTGTATTTATCTGTTATTTGGTTGGGGGAGTATTACTGTTTGGGAAGTGTAAGCAGGAGATACCATTGCAGGTTAGGAATTAATTTTCTCAAAAGCATGGATCAGTTTGTGTTATACTTTAATGTGTAACATTTGTCAAGACCACCTAAAATGTGTCCCTTTCAAGGCTGGTTGATAATTTGTCAAGAGCTGAAGGTCACGATTTTGCATAATAAAATGTAACAGGCTGTCATTACAACGAAATTATAACTGGTGGCCTATGTACACGGTGTCTGCAGTATGCAGTAATTTGTGATGTGCCCATGTTACACAGGTACAGCAGAATGGAGCGCTGCACACTTAGTCCTCTAATTTCTGAAAGCTTCAGCTTGTGAAGGAAGCAATGACCCACTCTTAGGATTTCACAAATCACCTCTGAACAGTGCGCTCAAGTGTAACAGCTATTCTTTTATTCTCCAGAATTTCAGGTCACCAGTATACAGGAATGATTCACTTCAGGAACTTCTAATTGTCATTTGTAGTTTGGTTTGGGTTTATACCAGACAGTTGTTGCAGTGTCTAGATACATATTTTGCAAGTGTTTATGAATACCCAACAGAAGATACCTATATTATAAGTTTCACACTCAGTCCAATTAATTTTATTTATTTATTTATTCATGGTCATACATGAAATTCAGTATTTTTTTTTCTTTTGGGAATTCATACATCCAAAAAAAGTGTATTATACCACAGGTACATTGTGCAATGTTATCGCTTATAGTCATGTTAATAGTCCTGTAATTTTAACCAGAAAACTGAAGTTTGTTTGTATTAAAAGCTAATAGAAAGCTATCTGAAAGCATTAGAAAGTCTTAAGTATTGTCCTACCATCTGATGTGTTTGTTTTGGGGAATTATTGCTCTCTGTACTTAAAGGTTTACTGACCTATCATTGGTATTTGTGGTCAACAAAACCCCACCATTTTTGGTAGGGAAAACCTGGACTATATAACTGTGGTATAATTTTAATACCAAACATTCCTACCTAGTGATGCAAAGCAAACACAAAGTGTTTCTTTTCATCTGCTTGATTTAAAGAATTTTACAGCTAGTTACCTTCTAAAGGCCCTAAATACGACCTTTTGGCAGGAAGGGCACTGCTGCATAAAACTATTGGTGTTTCTTTAAAGATACTTCATATAGTATTTGTTTTCCAAATGGATTTTATGGCAAGGGATTTTATTTATCTAGTTACACTTGGGATTATGTAAATGCTAGTATAGGTATATGTGTGTTTAATTATTTAAATAAAAATACAGCATACTGACTGTGAGGATGCATTTATTCATAGACAGGAGAATTTTTGCACAAAATAATTTAATTATGAACACTCAAAGGGTTGAAATGCTTTAATTAGTGATAAAGATTATGAGCTGCTAGGAAATAAAAAGTGGTCATCAGACAAATGCAGACAGTATTCTTGTCAGTTTTAAGTGCTTTTACAGCATGAGCTATATCAGTCTATGTTTTTACAGTGCATATCACAATAGATGACAGTCCAAATCTGAAGTTATTCTGTGAGATTCTAAGGAAATACTTTCATAACACTTCTAGTTTGAGTTAAAGGATTGTAACAACAAGCTCAAAATTAAACTCTATTGCTCTTGAAAACATCAAATTCCAAATCCATTCTCCTTTACTTCATTAAAATCAGATGAGGTTACACTAAGGACAGGTTAGTTTAGAAGAGCTTCTTTACATCTGCCAAACTTAAATCTCGATTAATAGTCTAGGGAAATTTAGACTTTTTTGTCTGAATCCTAAAGGAATTTATAAGCATAGCTTGCAAAATCTAATGTAGTTGGGAAACCAGAAGCCTCCAGATTGTAATTATAATGCATTCTTGTTTTTATTCTTTATTTTTAAACTTAAACTCTCTAAAAAGTCTAGTTGATTTAAGATTTCAGTTGCAGTGTTAAGTTTGGGAGATCAAGCAGTCAAAATATAGGAGACACCCTGAAGCAGGATGAAGAGTCAGGTTTATTACAGCCTATCCTGTCAGTATTCTTCTATAAGCTTAAGTATTTGTGGTATGTGATGGGCATTAGAGGAAAGTAGCTTAAAATTGTAAATTTTTTTTCTTTTTAAAAATAAACAATAGGGCAATGAGGAAGATTGATTGGTTTTTATTAGCATTATTTGCAGTTAGTGTAAGAGGAGTTCAGGGAGTGGTGTTAATTTGTGGGTTTTTCCTATTCAGTGTGCTTGATACCCTGGTTGCTGTAGAAAGCAACAGGGGCTACTTGTGGAGGTGAAGGCATCTCATGGCATTTGCACTCATTGGTGTGTCTAACTCGTCTTTTTGCAGACATTGATGAATGTTCAATGAACGGGCTGCTGTGTGATAATGGGCACTGTCGAAACACCCCTGGAAGTTACAGCTGCACTTGTCCAAAGGGTTATGTGTTCAGCACTGAGACAGACACATGTGAAGGTGAAAAATCTGCAAGCTGTGTTAATTTTATTGCTTACTATGTAACATTAAAGCTAAATGATCACAAAAGATTCAGGGTGGTGACAAATACCAGAGGGAAGGACAGAGCTAAGATATTGCATAAATCATTGCATTCCTCCTGTAATTTCTCTGCAATTATTTTTAGTGTGTTGGGTCCTGCCATTGAATTTCTTTCAAAGTAATCAGTTAATTTTTATATGAAAATATTTCACTTTCCTTAGATAAAACATTTTTAAGCTGGAATAAAGGGGAATATGTGCGTGCCTTTGATCGTGTAGCAGGGACACCTAGTCTGTCATTTGGGGAAATGTATCTCTTTTGATCACAGAGTCTCTTCTTTTTCTCCCTTCAGTCTGTGGTGATAGTTAATTCTAGATCAAATTCAGGTATTTGTGATGCTTTATGTGATGTTTGAATTCTAGGATCTGGATATTACTGTCTGTTGATACTAAAATTGTCCTGTATTTTTACAGTATAATCACAATCGCTTTCTTATAACTTCTTATAATGAACACAGATGTTAGGGCAATGAAAATGTTACATAGCAGAAACTAATGAGAAGTTTTAATTATAAAAAAACCTAAGGCTGTACAAAAAAAGTCAAAATAGAAGCATTAGCTTTTGTCTCAATTTTTAATTAGTATTCAGAGTAGTAGAATTTTACTGGTCTTTTGCATTATTTTTTATTTGGTTCCATGATCTGTAAATCTCAATGTTTGTTATCATTAGAAAGTTTTTATAGTAAATAGTCTTGCATTTGAGTGGGCGATGGGGAAGCTATCATCCTTTGTTATGGAACACCTATTATGTGAACCAATGTCATTGTCCAGATTTGTCTGAAGTAGAAGACATTGTCCTCAGCTGCTTGTTATTACTGATCAGACAGAAGTTACTGCCATACAGTTAAACAAACATTTGGAAAGGGAAGTGGAAGCACTCTATAAACCATTCTTGCTGTGTAGGGTCAGTCAGGGTAACTTACACCATTTCGTTAGCAGCATATGCTGAATGGGCTAACTTTGCACTTAAGCAGGTGAAGAGCACTCACTTGCTCTTTGCCAGCGTTCAGAAGAGGAGTGGAAGCAGGCAACATGGAGGGGGCAATAGTGTTTTGAATGTCTCCAACTGTTTGGAAAGTGAACATGTGTTTACATTCAAAACATCTCATGAAATGGTTTAAATTCTGGCAGTATCAAATCATTCACCTCTTCACCCCTTCTGTTCAAAAGAATTTATGTTCCTTTGTCTTTTAGTACATGTGTGTTTCAGAGGTCGCTTAAAAATTAAAACTTCTGTTCTCCCTGTATGTTACAAATTAGTAGCACTTGTTCAGAGTAGGGCTTTTCTTCTATCACACTCCCATGGATTTATAGTGCTTTCTCTGCTAAGTTGTCTCAATGCCTAGTATGTATCCATAATGTTCAGGTGAAAATAGCTTACCATGTGCCCTTAATGTGCATGTTTCTTAAGGAATCTTCTAGACAGAAAAAGAGGAAGAGTATGGTAAAGAGAGATGTTAATTACCAAGGTGAAAAGGCCATAAACTTCAGAGCATAATACTGACCAAAAGGTAGACGAATAAGATTCCAGAATGCAGACAACCTAGCCATAATTATTGAACTAAAGTGTATCTAGATTTTCAAATATAAAACATAAATTTGTTTTTCAATGGTAATAATATAGTAATGCTAATATAAAGGCTCAAAATAAGGATTTGACAACAACAACAAAAAAGTGGTTTCGTGGTTCCACAGTCTTAGGAAAAAAAATGATCTTTTCTGTCTTCTGGACATCCTTATCATCATTGCAATGTGTTTTCTCTTGTGCTAGAAGAAGTTTGGGGATCATGATATAGTGAACCAAATCTGGGAGTCCCTTCTCGTAGCTTTTTTCTGAGGCGGGGTGTGAATGGAGAAGAGCATGAGGGAGAGTTATTCTGCAGTGGAAATGAATTTAATAGTTCATTTAAATTAATAGTTCATTGAGGATAGGGTAACTTTTTAGATAGCATTGCCAGCTGATATTGACTGCAAAACCATAGTATCAAAAAAAAAGTTACAGTTAAGGTAAAATAGAATTTACAGGAAAGTATATGAAGAGAAGATACTAGCAGAAATCCAAATGGCAGCATGTCCCCTCTTAATGGCAGCTTACTGCATTTTTCTAAGGAATGTGACCACTTTTACATTTTGTCCAAGGGAATTAGCTGCTTTCCCCAAATTATCAGTTTATTAATCAATCCTAAACACATGAATAAAGAACCAGCATGATTTTTTCAAACTAACATGTTATAGTGCCTCTGACAGTCATCTAGTAATACAGGAACTGAGATAGTTCACAACTCGAGCCAACCCGAGCATGAGGTAGAAAATGCACACACACCTTATTTAAGCAGGTTATTATATAAATTAAAATCTATTCTATTGTGAAAGAGTAATTACTGAGATGATCATTCTAGCTCATTAAGTAAGGCCATTTGGGTTGCTGTCTGGTGGGTTTGGTGAGATTTTAATTAATGCATTACTCTCAGTTTTTTAACATTGTTTTTTTAGATATTTGTAAAAGAACATGCATCTGTACATGCTTGCAATATTTGTACTTTGGCTCCTGCAAAGACTAAGGAAAGAGTATTATTTGATATTCCAAAAGATTCTAAAAAAGGATAGATCTGTCCCTGTCTCATCTCCCTTTCATGGTGGTCATCAGCTTATTACTGAAAAGGAGGCAATTTTACCGTCTTTGTAGAAATACAGTGGCTGTGCTTCACTTAACTGTATTTCATAATCCTGTATGTCTGATGAACTCTGAGCAATCAGCTTTTGATTGGACATGAATGCTGCAATAATACTTAAAGTAATAAAACTTCTTGTTAATGGAAGAAAAAAATCCCATTTTCTCATTTAGAAAAAAAAAAACAAAACAACAAATAACTGATCATTAACTAAAACTGCAGATTTTTAAGAGTATTTCCTTTCTGAACATAGTTTAGTGTAATCACCCTAAAATACTTCTCATTTTTTATTGTCTGTACAGCATAATTGGAAGGGTTTTTCACTTTCTTTGAATATTGTTATCTACATTAACTTACATAGGTCATGAGTCTTCATCTTAATCTTGAATCTCATAGTTAGATAGACATTTAAATTTAGCTGATCAGGTAAAAAAGCTGTTCAGGAGGGGGTTGGCATAAAAATGTTTATAAAACCTATTAAATTTTTTTTTCTAATGTTGAGTGGGTTGGCATAGAGGAATAAATCCATCTCTTTCTGTCCAAATTCTGTTTTCAAAGGAACACTACGTAATTCAGTTTGGAGTTACAAGTTCACTAGTTGTAAAAAAAGTTCTGTAGCCAGAAGCTTTGTGTTGTGCTCTGAAAATGCTCTGATGCTTATTACTCACCAGTATATTTTTAATTAACGTAACTCTCATTAGTAACTGTGAAGAAACAACAAAACCCTTCATTATTTTCATTTATAGTTCAACTGAAATTTTTTATCAATTTGTTCTGGGGAGTGGGTGAGTTGTTTGAGGCTCCAGAGTCTGTGAAAGTTGAGATTTTTACAACAAGCTCTGTGGTTTAGATTGTGTTTCCAGTGACATAACTAGTTAAACGTAAACCAGATGTGCTTTGAAGTTCATTTCCAGGAATGTGCAGTGGACTGTTTCAATTTTTGTTTCTCTGACATTTACAATATATACTCACTTCACTTAAGAAAAAAACATTTTATAAAGAAAAACCTGATAAATATTTTCATACATAGTGGCTTTTATTTTAAAATATAAAACATTATTAAAATCAGTTTGGTTTCTTGCTCACTCTTGCTAAAATTACCATTTAATATTATTGTACAACAGTGTATGGCAACAATTTTTGGTGTTTGTTTAGGTTGTGTATATGATACTTTTTCTCCTGATTCAGCAGAGCACTAATGCTGAAGTGCATTCATCGTTTATTTATTTTTTTTTACTGAACAATGGTTTTGGGGAGTTGTCAATGCAATATCACAAACCTGTGATACTCAAAAGCGTTGGGTTTGTGTTTTGTTTCTTTTTTTGTTTGTTTCTTTTTCTTTTTTTCCTAGCGTAGTGCTGAAGCATGTCAAATGCAGAAGGTAACATACTGGTTTTCTCGGGGTTAGAGGCCTAGAGCATAGTCACAAGATTGTTTTAGAAACAAAAAGAAGTTGATGCCTCCAGATATGCATACCCTAATCCTCAGCAAAAGCTGCTGTCCCTCTTTCTAATCCATAGAGAAAAATGGGATGAGTATTCCTTCACCTGCACCAGGGCAAAGCGAAATGAGGAAGAGTCAGGTTCCGTGATACATCTTCCCTCACCCCTGGTCTTGGCAATCAACCTCTGCCATTCTCATCCCAGAAGATGGAAAGTGACGATTTGTCTGTGGGATCAGTGAGGAGCTGGCACTGGCACTTGCGAAGGGTAGAAACTGAGACTGGGAGAAAAAGGAGGAGGAAGGGTAAAAGGGGAATGTCCCCTGTGGACAGCAGCAACCTGGCAGATCGAGTCAGCTGTTTTGCCGGGAACATGTTTGATGCAAATTTGAGTGAGGGTTTAGACTAGGTTTTCCAACTTCGGCTTGAAATGAGCAGGCAGTTCTCCCTGTCTAGAAGGTGGTCAGGTCTGACAACGGTGTATCATCTTTCTGTTCTTCCCCATTTTTGCTCACCCGTGTGTTCAGTTTGAGTCTTTTTCTCTCCTTTCACTGTCTGGGCAGAGAGTGAAGCACATAGCCCATGAAATCAAGAGAGCTGCTTCACTCTTCATAAGGTGTTGAACTTTAAATTCTTTCACCTCTCCATCTCCACTTACTGACTTACCTTTGGTTGTAGTTTTGGGGACACTGACTTCCAGGTGTGGCCTCAACTATTTTTTGTTAGGTTTGGGTTTCTTGTTAACTCTGAAAACCCAAAATACAAGATGTGTTTTCCTAGAAGAAAATTGATTGTAAACCTAACTTGCTAAGTATCAGGGAGAATGAAAGATAGGCATGATAACCTGTTATTACATCAATAAATGTGAAGCATTTTAAGTTTCATGCATTTTTTTATATTCTGAATATGATTGAAGTGATGTTTTGGATAGTGGCAACTATCTGCTTATTATAGTATTTTGTCTTGCACATTGGTTGTGTATGTGCAGACCTGTGTGTGGTTGGGTTGCCAGCTGTTAAACCCATGTGACTCTTTACATGAAAATCACCTGTTTTCAGCTATAAATACCTTCAGCAGACTCCAAGCACTTGACCTGTAATTTTCTTCACTGTGTGTCTGAGTCAGACTAGACTTTAATTTTGCCTTTAAAAAATTCAGACAAAACTTCTTGTTCATTTCCAGGAAAATGTTGATTTCTGTATTTAGAAACATGCAAACCTTGTGACCTTTCCTTTAGAAAGCTGTTGCTCCTCTATGCAGTTGCAGCTTGAAATTTCTTGAGTACTTTTTGTGTCAGGATCGTGCCTCTTTGCTCTGAAAACGTGCTTAGATTTGGCCAAATTGTAAGTCTCATTTTGCATGTGCTCAGTGGAGACTATTTTTAGTGTCCAAAAGCCCTGAAGATTCCATGGCACAGATTATGCCTGGCGTCTCATGGGAACTTCTCTGAAGTTTCATTGTACCTAAAAGCAGGGAAGAGCACTTGCAAATGACTGGACAAAGAATCATATCTGCATAAAAGCAAAGACATAAATGCAGAGACTGATCAAAGATCCCTCTGACCCAAACCAAAGCAAGTATTTTAGTGTCCAAAATGCCCAAATCAGGCTATTTTAGTTTATGCATGTGACATTATTCCTCAAGCACTACTAGCAAACATAAGCAAGCACTAAACAGTTGTATTTCTGGCCCACCAAAGGAACAGTCTGGTTGTATTAGAACGTATGGTTTGATTCAGAACCCAAATCAAAAAATGAAATTGGTTGAGTTTAGGGAGAAATGGTGGATATGCATCTGCAGTTGTTCTTTGAAAGAATTTGCTAGTATTGGTTTAATCTTAAAATGGATTTCACTTTAAAAAAAAATCAGCAAATAATACTGTCTGCAGGGGGTCCTATTCTTACATGTGAACAGGCTTAAAAAACTCACACGGGTGATAAATAGGAGTTAGGGGCTAGAGGACAGTACCATTTACAGTATTGCAGTTTCAACTCCTATTTCTTGAATGCTTTTCTAAACTAGAGAATCGCAGCCAGCATTGTAATATTTTGCTTCTGACAGGGTTTTCTTAATTATTCCAAAGCCTCACGGAGCCATAAGTGACAGAAACAATAAGGCCTTTGTTTGTGCACTGCATGTTGTGGCTGGGAATGCATTGCATTCTCTGAAAAAAGAGGTTTGTTTTCTCACGGGACAGTTATAATTGATGCTGAAAAACTTTATAGTCCAAGTTGTTGGAAATTACTATCTTTGTAGAAAAGAGCCATTTAATTAACACTTTCAAAATATGTGCTCCTATATACGTGCACATACATGCTACCTGCCTGTCCCTATGTCTTTTGAATGTCATGGGCGGGGCAGGCAAATATACCAGGCAGTCTTGGCAAATCATGGTCCACAGCAGCATTTGTACTGTATAATATTTTCCAGAAACACATCGTAGTTCTAACAGTGTCTTTTGTTTCTGGATTATAGATATAAATGAATGTGAAAGCAGCCCGTGTGTCAATGGTGCCTGCAGGAACAATCTTGGATCTTTCAATTGTGAATGTTCACCTGGCAGCAAGTTGGACTCTACAGGACTGATATGTATTGGTGGGTATTTCCTCCTGTTATTCGCCCTTTTTCTTACTAACTTGAAAAACATTGATCATATTTATTAATTAAGCAAGGAAATAATGTATTTGGGTAATTTCCTCATGATAGCAGACAGTATGTATAGTTCTGTAGGTAAGACCAAACAAACACATACTAATTTGATTGCTTCCATGGGAGCAGGAACAAACTGAGAGAAACATAATTCATGAGGATGTCCAAACTATGGTGAAAGCGGTGAAATGGAGGTATAGATTGGTGGGAGAGAGTGGGGATGTTTTATTATTAATAGGAATTATCTTGTCCTTTGGGAGACGTGAATATGACTAAAGCTGTAAGTGATTAGTCTGGTAGTTGAGAAACTGTAAAGCAGAAATGCCTACTCACTTCCTTGGCGTCTTTTAAATCTGAGACAAGAAAACAAGTAAAACTGGAGAAACATCTACTCAAATAGTGATAGGAAAGCACATGGCTACTAGGGTTCAGGACATTCTTGATAAACTGTGAAGACTGACTTTCCTAGCTATAAGGAAGAGTTAATGGCTTTTGCATTATAGCACAATCTCATACTTGATCTTTTGTAGGAAGCTGGTAAAGGTGAATAAGGCAGATAGGAGTTTGTAAGGATCCTTGTCCCTGGAGCAGACACATGAGTATTGTCTTGCTTTTATATATATACACACACAAAATACATATATGTATAAAAAAAAAATAATGTTAGCATCCTTTGAGGATTCTGTTGCATTGAAAAAAAGCAGAGCACTGCACAGATTTTATTGCAGCTAGCAGGAGCAGTTGTCTGCAAGATGTCACTGACATTATCTTTGGAAGCCATTTATTAATGGTTTTTTTCTTGCCTTTCCAAGAAAACTCAAAGGATTGGAGACATCTGTACTTCCCAGGTGATCACAAGCTGCCATTGTTTCATCTTATTTGTGTAACATAATTGAAGTCATTGTAGGATATGTGGGATAAATTAGAGTGTCATTAATAACTAGAAGATGCTAATTTTAAATGTTCCTTTTATTTTAGGATGGATTTGTCTGGTGTTCTTGGTTCAACTTTCTTGCTTTGCCAAGATTTTCTTAAGATAGGAAATTGAATGCAAAGATTCAAGTTTCCATTTAATGATGGAGTCTGTCTATGCCTTAAAGTGTTTTTTAGTTGAATGTTACTTTTGTGCCTAAGCCTTCTCTTAGATTTCCTTGTAGCATCACTGGCCAGTAAAGTTTAGTATTGTTTTTGTTCTTCTTTACATTCTGCTAATTTCTTGATATGACCACACTAACCTATGCTTTTTTGTACTGCTTGTTTTAATCATGTTGTGTTCTCACATCCAAAGGTGCTACAAGTTCACTAAGGGCCTAATTATAACCATGTTCTGGATTTACTCTGCAAATGGTTTCCATTGAAATATTTACAGTGTGAGGTGCCACTTGGCCTCAATATTAGTGATAGGTAACATAAAACATAAACAAAAACCCCACCCTGAACAGTCAGATAAAAAGTGAAGGCTAGGAGCCACCTATATACTGTGAGCCTAATCATTCATTTTTTGTGTTGACCAAAATCTTCTCATCACTGGTAGTGATGAGAGGCGGGCAGACTGGACTGTTGAAAAGTGAGTAAGGGGTTGGAAGTTACAGGTAGTTTACTGTGTGAAAAACTTGGAGATGCTCTTGTTGAATGTATGGCATTTCAAGTCTGGATGGTAGAGCAAGTTGGTTTTTACCATTAACACTGCAGTGAAAGACTTGTATATTGAATGTTTTTGCCCTAATGTTTTTTAGCTAATTGCTGCTGTAGAGCATTCCTGTAGCATCAGATATGAAAAGCATATGGCAAAACATAAATCTATGGCTGAAATAGTGTTGTGGTTTTGGAATGTGTTGTATTCTTTATACAAATGATCAAAGTGAGGTAATGTCTGTTTCTGACCCCTCTCTAGTTTTTCTTTAATTTCAAATTTCTCTCATGTCAGGACCAGAATCAATCCTACATTATAAGAGTAAGTTTTTCCTTATTTCTTTCATGATGATGATTAAAGTTACTGAGCTCTAAAAATGGCACGATTTTTTTTTACAAAAACATTAGAATAAGAAAGGATTAACATAATATTACTTTTAATTTTATTTTTACAATTTATTGCTCCAATGTGTTTGTTGCTACTTGGCCATATTGCTGATTTTCACTGTTTTGTGGACTCAGGTCATATACAGCATGTTAGACTGATCTTATATGGAGAAGCTGTATGGCTGATGTGTGTTCTTTACTGAGTTTGTGGACAGAAGACTTCAGTCTGTCAGTTCCTCTGGTTCCTTTGCTCAGTCTGCTCAGCCTCAAGGCTGAAGAACCAGGTGGCTTGAGCCATTTGCATCCATATTTCCTGTAGAAATTGAGCATAGATGCGAGCTATTTGCCTCTTTCTGTGACCTTTCATGGGTAGAGAAAAAATGACTTGTTCAAATTACAGTCAGAATTCAAGTCACAATATTTGCTCTCAAATTTAAGCTCAAATCTCTAGCAAATAAGGACTGTTAGTTCAGCAGTTACAATAGAAGCATTCAGCAAAAATATTTTGCATTTATTTTGCTTGCCCACTGACAGCATTTGCAATATTGAGGCTGTACTCTTAGCAGAAAAAAGTGGAATTGTTTTTGACATACATCTGTTGGTGGTACAAGTGTTGCATTGCTATTTTGGGAATTGCTCATACGGTAGAGATACTGCCACTTGTACTTTTTGAAATATGCACTTAATATATGCTTTTTGTGCGTGTTTTAGTCAAGATTTGTGGAATTCATACAGTGTACAATAAATAGGCTGCCATCTGCCTGTAATATGCATATATTCTTCTTCAAGTCGGAATCAAAGAGATGCAAGCAACAGAAAGAATGCTTTGATGCTGGATAATAACTTCTTCACCAAAGCAAATGTCAGTTACTGCCCATTGTAGATTTCGTCTGGACAAGAAAGATAATGTAGAATAAAAGAAATTAACTCATGGCCTGAAAAAGATAAGACAAGCAGACTTTAGCAGGATAATGTAGATGCAGCTGGTGTGAGGAAAGTCACCTGCTAATTTGTACAGTTTAAATAATTTTTGAGATAGTACTTCGATTTTTCCATCCTCTAAAGTTGGCCACTAAAAATAAATAATATTGAGCTCAGGAAACTTCTAGTGAATAAAGCAGTGGAAGCATTTGCATTTTGATAACATAAAGCAGAGACATCAACATGTGGGCAGCAAGCTGGATGTGGCGTGAAAGAGCAGCTAAAGAACCTATATTCTCTCTTCTCATGTTAGTCCCTGAATTTGGGATGTATGATGACCATGGACATGCCCATCCATCCCATGACTAGCTAAGAGCCGACCCAGCTAATGACTGTCCAGGTTTTGCCTTTGGTCTTGTTATGTTAACCTAAGTCTTAACTGTTAGCTAAAGGCTGATCAAGGTGTGGAAAAGATGCCTTTTCCACTTGTCTATACTCCTCGTTGGTTTGTGCTCTTGTTTAAGTGTGGTGTTCTGCCCCACATGTTTGAGACCAACATTAACCTAAGTAATACAACTCTTTTAAACTTAACTGTTAATGAAGTATGTTGCCCAGTTTCTAGGGCTGATTCCAGTCACATTCTTGGGCCTATTTTTTTCCTGTTACTTTAGCCAAAGAAGGGTTGTGCTCTCTGTGGTCTACATAATTTTATAACATGACAATTCTGTAGAAAAGTTGAAGTTGTATGAAAAAAGTAAGATGGAATGATTCTATCTGAAGCACACTGCTCCTAAACATGAGGTATTAGTAATACTGATCAACAGCACCTAATAGATGGTCTGGCTTTTTATAAATATAATATATGTAAGTCTTAAAGCCAAATCTTCTTTCATTAGTCATCTCATTAAATTTGTCTGGGCCACTTATATAGCTTTGAACTCTGAGTATGCACATGCATTTAAACTCTACCCAGACTGACCTCACAACCTGGGCTAAATCTTTACAGACTGCTTTTGCTATCTGATCACAAAGGTTGTTGTCTGCTTCAAGAAATTTTATACCATTTTGAGTGTAACATTGTAAAGGTACTGAGCAAAGGTGCTGTAGGTACATCTTCTAGAGTACAAAAGTGATTTAGAAGCTAACTGACATTTTAAAAAACAGCTTGGGCACTGACTTTTAAGACTTGAAGATCTGGCTACCTAAAAGAGAATTTCAGAGGATTTCAGGCAGCAGAGGCAATGCTGAAGAACTCCCCTCTGCTCAGTGGCTGTCTGGCCTGGGCAGCAGTCAGTGGGTGCTGCTTGACATGGCTGGGCACTTAGTGGAATTGGTTTGCCCTGAGCTGGTGTGGTTTCCCAGCCTGGCAAGCCAATTTGTGATTCAGGAGTTGGGTGTGCTGGGACTGAGCCCTCAGGAGCAGAGAGTGGAGTGTAACCTAACAAGCGTGTTCAAAGCATAGCTAATGCACCAGCAGAACCAAACCCCTAAAAGAATATAGCACACCCCTATCCTCTACATTTTTATCTTTTTTCCTTCCTGACAACCTTGAAGGTTCGCTGACTGAAAGGGAGTCAAGAGCACATGGATTTCATAACCCAGTGGTTTAGGCAGTCAGCTGGAAGGGGGAGTCCCAGGTTGTGATCTCTGTTTTTGTTGTAACTTGTGTATTTTAGACTGATCAGTCACTAGATTAAATAAATAAATAAATAAATCCACTGTAGTATCTGGAGAACCTCTGCTAGCTGTGGGACCTGGACTATAAAATGCCTCAAGCAGTGTGCTCTGTGGCTCACTTTTAGTGATAGTGCTATTCCTTTCCACCACTTCTAAACTAAGATGTGTACAAAATGACTCTGATGGAAGGTGTTCTTTTAAAAGAGAGCCTGCACTCCCTTGGTACTCTGTGTACTGGTGGCATGAACATGGCATGTCAGCTCTTTTGCTGTGACAGTTCCATATTGTTTTCTATTCCGCTGCAGATAGCCTGAAGGGGACTTGCTGGCTTAACATCCAAGACAGTCGCTGTGAAGTCAACATCAATGGTGCTACACTGAAATCTGAATGCTGTGCCACCTTAGGAGCAGCTTGGGGCAGCCCATGTGAGCGATGTGAATTAGGTATGCTCTCATATCCTGCTTCTTTTCGGAGAAGAGAGGAAGTACCACCAGATAGATTCTCATAATTTTCTTTATAGAAAACAAACAAACAGACAACACAAAAAGCCTATGAAATGAAGTTGTCTTATTTAGCATCATGTGTAATCTCCACCATCAGAGATCATTCCAGTAGCTTTGAAGTCACCAGGAAATAACATGTGAATAAATCTTTTAATAATTACATATGTTTCATCTCCACAGGGACTGCGCATTGGGGTAGGGAAGTAAGGACTACAGTAATAAAGTGAAATATCTGGTGAAAGTCTTGAGGGCTTTTTATGTTGTGGGCTGTTAACACTTTTTCCAGCTGTTTTCAAACACATAGCTTATGTACAATTATTGATTGCAGAATAATACTACTATTAGATTACAGGGCTAGGTCTAGAAGTTGGAAGCAGGAATGCTAACTGTGTGCTCTAGTTTGTGGAAAAAAAACTGGGCCACATTCTCCCCATAAGGTTTGAATAATGCCGCTTGCAGCTGAACCAGTGTCAGGACGTTTTAGCCTTTCATTTTTAATTGGAACAGTAACTGTGGTACATGTATCCCATCTAACAAGCACGGTGCAAACAACATCCAACAGAGCTCTTAACTGTGTAATGCAGCATCAAGCAAAGATACTACTTTGGACTCCAGGAAGCAGCATGGTCAGGTTAAACTGATAAAGCTAATCAAAAATTAATCAATCTAGAGAGCTAATGAGCTCAGACTGGGTACATTTGGCCATTTAATTTCCTATTCTTTAACTAGTTATGTTTCAGCAAGCTTTCATATCACTATGTCATGCTACATTTTACATGCATATCCTAAAATAATGTCATTGCTCAGATCCTTTATTAAGCTGCAGTGCAAAAAAAGCTTTTCGTGATAACTGGCATCACTAAAGCTTTAAATCTTCATGCAACTTTACAGGAAATTTACCTTTCAGCTACATCTGAGTACAGAGACTGGTACGATTAGATGCTGAGCGTTCTGGTCTCCATTAAGGAAAGCACATGAAAGAGTAACTGCCTAAGATTTAATTTCCTCAACTATTCACTTGTTTTAAGTAACATGTATGAGCCATTACTTTTCTTGATTGAGGCTAGAGCACTCACCACCTCATACGGTCAAATTATTAGAGACTTCTGAAGATACATTTTACTTTTAAATTATTTAGTCCTATATTTCTGTCATTCTAAATCAGTGATACATCTTTCTGGCTTGATTCCAGACACAGCTTGCTCAAGAGGATTTGCCAGAGTGAAGGGTGTTACCTGTGAAGGTGAAATTTTTGCTTCTTACTCAAGATATCACGGGTTTTTTCCTTTGAAAATGAGATAAAAGAGGAATTATTTTGCTGTTGTTTGTGTCAGGCATAATCATATTGACCTTAGATGAATGCCTTCGCAGTTACTGACTGTTGAGAAGTGTTATGTTACACTGTTTGTTGGAGAATATCAAAATGATCCAAAGAGCATGGAATGAAAATGCTCCTTCAAAATACGTTTAATCCCTTCAGTTTTTCCTTTCTCTCATCCATAATCCATCATCTTCTCTTAGAGAAGAGAATGTGGCATCTTAGTGCCCTATGACTTGAAGATCTTGCAAGAGTTCCTTGAGACTGAGCCACATGCTTGTTCAGAACAGTGTTCAGACCCTAATACAGTATGAATGAAAGCCTCTTGCTTTCTTTCATGTAGCTGAAATTCTCAATAAAGCTGTAGTTGTCTCCTTCAAGTTAGCATATAACTCAACTCTTTGTTTCCCGGACAGATGTAAATGAGTGTGATGTTTTCCCGGGGGTTTGTCCCAACGGGCGTTGTGTTAACAGCAGAGGCTCATTTCACTGTGAGTGCCCTGAAGGACTGACACTGGATGGAACAGGACGAGTGTGTTTAGGTAAGAGCACACTCAACTCTGCCAGCTTTTTAGCTGTGTCCAACAGTTGCCCAAAATTATTCTCAAAGGGCTGTGAAAGGATGTTTTGTTTGTTTCTGAATTCCTCCAAAAGCAGTTTGTTAAGCCTGTGTTTCAGGTTATGGCTGCTTAGATATCAAATGCCTGTGCCAGTTCAGGGAAGAGCTGTTAATCCCTTGGGGGAATATGAAAGTTTGTGTTAAGACTTGTTTTGCCTACAGTGCAATCAATAGGTTTTGCTAGAGTGCTGTCCTTCTTTGACTCCATTCACAAACAGAAATGTCTGACTCACTGGGAGCTAGATGATAAGCAGTCAGCTGGCCACCCAGCAGCTTGTAATGCAATGTGAATGGTGCTCTTCTCTATTGCTATCTAGTCATTTTGTGAAACTCAGACACTACCTTGTAGCATGGATATGCTGATGCAAATTGGTCTGTCTGAGAATAATCAAAATGAGCGTAGATAAAAATAAGACTTATCTTTCTTGCACAGATTAGTGTCTTCTACTGACAAAACATGATGTCCGTGAAGACATATATTTCTCTAAGAAAGACTTCAGGTATAAAAAATACTGAACCCCTGTGTAAGCCCAAGAAAACAGAAGTATCCTGTAGCAAGTGTAGTAAGCGTTATTAATCTGCATCTTTAGAAATCAATGGTAAAAGATGAAAAAAAGATAAAGTCAGGGTACTGGATGTTTAGAATAGATTTTGGAATCCATATTAATTTTTCTAACCATTTCTAAGGACTGTAAAAATATGATTCCTGACAGCATTGATTTCTTTTAAGAAAACAGTGCAGTAAAACACGAAAAAAAAATCTAGCCCTTGCCTTATGTCAAGGATTTTCCTACTCTGTCCTTCATTTTTTTATTTCAACAGTGTTCTCTTTCCTCAAGCAGATTCAAATTTAAGCGAACACTTTTGATTTAACTGCACTATGCCTTACTAGTAGCTGATACAGTTACCAGGTTGTGGGGTTTTTCAATGTGAATGTAGTTCTAGAGATATTTTTTAAAATAAGCAGAATTTTTAAAATAAGTGGATGTGTACAATCAGTATAAATGTCTCAGAAAAAAGAAACAGTTAACAACCAAGTCTGCCCACATGCTACTATGTTTGTGCATATCATACACAGCTTTGCATGTTAGTTTCACTTGATATTCCACCCAGGGCAACCCTCCCAAACTTGGTAATTCTGTTGCCAGTCACTGGCATCTGTGGCCATCAACCCGGTATTACTTCTCAATGAGAAATTTGATGAGGACAGGTGTGAATTTAATTGCGGTTGATAGATATAATGAAAAGTTGGAAGAAAGGAGCTGTTTTCAAGCAAGACACAGGGTTCCTTTACCCGCAAAGGCATGTTGCCTTTTCTTATTTTAATTAAAAAAATGACCTTTTGTATTACAAGATATGTGCCTTCTCCTGTGCTATGCAAGCAGTGTGCACTATGTCATGTATTTCTGAAATGTGGTTATTTGCTGCAGGATGCACTACAGTGAATTTAGTGCAAACAAATATTTATTAGCAGTATGTTTGCTGAATCTCTGGAAATGAAAATAAGTGTGATCTTGATGTGGAATAGTTTACAGGAAACCATGAGTATTTGAAAGATTTCCATTTGTTATACTTGCTTCTAAATTTTTTAACTTCAGATGTGCATAGGGTAAATTTATGTTATAAATCTGCAAAACTTTGAAGGGCTTGTATGGAAAACAGTTCAGCAGCTCATCTGTGTTATTTTTAGGTCTTGCATCTTCTCCAAAGCTTTTGCACTAAGCATTTAAGCATTCTGTTAGGTTTGCTAAAGCCTAACTTCCAGTCCAGTGTATCATATGAAACATTAATGCTTATATGGATCCTGAAAATACAGCTTGACCTCCAGTCCATTTCAGTCATGTCAGGAGGTTCTAGAATATGCCCAGAAGCTATTTATCAGACATGGTGTGTCCTTATGATCTTTCTTACACACTGAAAATAACTCTTTTTTACTGGAGAGCATTAAGCTACCAATAAATTTCTGTATAGTATCACAGATGTCTTTTCTGGCACTGCTGTAATTGATACTGTCCATTTACCATTATTCGTATTATTTGCCAGATTTCTGGAATTGGGGCATAGAAATTCTCCTATGTTGTAGAAATCAGCATGTAGAGACTTAACAACCCTTTTTTCATACCAATTTTATATTTTAACAAATACTAAAAAATTTTCTAAAAATGTTCAACTATTTTTGTTCGCTGAAATACAGATAGGTGAAAAGTGTGGAATGTATCGATGCTTTCAAATGGGTTATAATTGTTATTTTTTCTGTAAGTGAGATAGAGCAAAGCTGATTTTTTTCTGTGTATGGACCAGCGTGTAGTACTTTTCCTGACAGATGCGTATGCAAGTACAGATTTTGCCTGCACACTTGGTTGATCTATCTTTTGGTTGACCTGCTTTTCTGCAGATGGGACCCTTGAGTGTAACCATAATTTATTTTTCTGGAAACCATATTGTTTGCTCCTGCTAACTGGAGTTAAAATAAGTCTAACAATGGTCAGCAATTTTTTTTTTCTGTATTCCTTGTATTATTAAATTAATTTAATAATATAAACATAGATAGGAATGTTTGGGTTTTTTACCATGAATGCAGGTCAATTTGTAAATGAGAATACCTGTTACAGTAGAGAAATACATGTCTCTGATCAATCAAATACACATAGAAACCTAAAAAGTACAATCATGTCAGAGTAATGCTGTATCTTGGTATTCAGAGACAACAGAAGAAATGCTTGTACTTTTATGTGGTACAACAGAGATCCAGAAACTTAACTATAGTGCAGTATTAGAGACTTAAGATGTTTGAACATTGTGCAGAGGTGTAGAGTCTTGAGCAGAAATCTGTCTCCCAGAAACCGAGCCTCACATGCATTCATGCCTCAGAAATAGGTGCTTCTGAAAAACACAAAACTTCAGCAAAAGGTAAAATGCCTATATGTTGTTGTAAAATGAGCAGATATTCGCATGGAGCAATGCTACTTGAGATGGGATGAAGATGAGTGCATTCAGTCTGTGCCTGGCAAGTTTCGTATGGATGCTTGCTGCTGTGCTGTGGGGGCTGCCTGGGGCTCCGACTGCGAGGAGTGTCCTAAGCCTGGCACCAAGGAATATGAGGTTCTGTGCCCCAGAGGTCCTGGCTTTTCCAACAGAGGAGATATTCTAACTGGCAGGCCATTTTATAAAGGTAAGGGTTCATTCTTGGATCTAAAAGTGAATTATAGGCACATCTGGGTGAATATTCTAAGAAAATGCCAGGATTTGTGTCTGTGTTTGTTATGTACTTGAGATGAGAGATGTTACAAAGATGTTTGCCTGAAAGAGCTGACCTTACAGCTGGGAAACTCTATGCTTGCATGGTGCTCAAGAGTGTTACAGGAGCCTAGAAGAAAATGGTGCAAAGTTTCAATTTGGTAAGGAGAAAAAGGAAATTAATATGACAGGACTGAAGGGAGGGGAGCTCTAAACAATGAGAATAACAGAAAATGTGCACCTTTTGTAATGTAGTGCTTTGCAAAGAGTAAACTGAGGGTCAGAAGAGGTTATATATAGTCAGGGAGTTAAGATGTAAACATAAAATATTACTAAAATTTGGCCAGGGTTCTCTGAAAGAGAGACTGAAGAAGGATGGGTTCTTTCTATGGTTTGCAGAATTAATAAGTGATTAAAAGGGAAAGGTGTCTGTTGCATTAAAATTACAAGGCCAATGATAACAAGGAGCTGCAGTGATAAAGAAGTAAATAAAAGCCATTTGTCCAGTTTTTACTAGCTTCACCTCCTGTAGAGCAAAAACAAAACTGAAGAGGCTGGAAAATATTAAGAAACCAGATCTGAGATGTTTTAGGTGACTGAGGTCTGAGAAGAAAAACTGTAAATTTCTGCGTGCAGAAGCTTGAGTACTCCAGAAATGTTTTGGTATTTTATTTATTTTTGAAAGGATGTATTCTGAAGCATTTGTCTTGAAATATGTTGAGTTGCTTGAGAAAAGTTTAACAGATTGGAGCTCTGCTTCACCATAAATAAGCTCTGATTTTCAGTAGTTACTATTCTCAGGCAAAGCTCTCAATGTTCAGTGGTGATTTACTAAACAAATAAGAATTTTAATAATGATATAATTTATTATTTTTATTAAAATTTATTCAATTAGCAATAATAAATTCTTAATTATTTAATAATAATAAAATCTTGTCCACTCCAAGATTTTTGCAAGGTTTTGCTTCTTGTTTCTGCTTTTGTATTTGGATCACACTTTTTCTTCCATTCACGCCAATACATAAGAGAAGTTTGTTTCATCAGAGATGATTCTTGGGTAAGGACGTTCATCCAGCAAATAATAGACTGTAAGAAAAGCTCATTCAAGTTTGTAAATGCTGTTGGGGGGTTGCATACGAGAGAGGCTGACACAAGAAAAACCTTCATTTGTCCTGTGTAAGAGCCTTTAACAGCCTGTGTTATCCAGCTGTCCAGCAGAACACGTTTAAAAGAGGTGAAACATTTCATTTGATAGTCTACAAAACAAAAAAAACGCTTTTCTGAACTGAGCTCCAGATATCACTCTGGCAATCTCCATTTAAAAAAAAAACAATCAACCAGCTAATAGTTACATCTTTTACAAGCTGGCTCAGGAACACCACGAATATTCACTGTGTTAGAAGGCAAAATAGCACACAATTCATGTATTGGCATCATGGGCAAAAGAGTCTCAAGTCAGGGTATTCCACTGAATTTGGTTGACTGCTGATTAACATCAACTTTTAATTACTGGTTTGGGTATGGAGAAGCAAAGCAAGCATAAGCAATTCAACAGGTAGGGAAACATCTCTTCTCCCTTATCCGCAGACTTGGCTTCAGCCCGGCACCTCTTCTCCACCCTTCCAAGTGTCCGGCCCCCATAGTCCCGTGGATGAGGCAGTTGACAGCACAGGGGAGACTGCAACGGTTTCTCTGTGTCACCCCTTGTTGCTTAGTCTTTTCTTTCGCTGCTCCTTCCTTCTTACTCATTTCCTGTGCCCTGGCATGGGGCTTCTCCATGGGACAGAGGCCCTCAGGGGTGTTTCTGCTTCACTATGGGTTGTCCACAGCCCATGCTCCTTCAGGATGTCCCAGCCCCAGTGTGGGTCACTCATGTACTGTAGTCCCTGGGGAGTGTCGCTGCCCCTGCATGGATCACCCACAGGTCATGGTCCCTCAGGGATCTCCCTACCCCAGCCGGGGTTGCATGTGGTGCAATCCCTCAGAGGTGTCTCTGCCCCAGCATGCGTCCTCCATGGGCTAGCATCCCACAGGGTGTTCCTGCCCCTGCTTGTGTCACCTATAGGCCACATGCCCTGGCATGAATCACCCACAGCTGCAGTCCCTCAGGGGTGTCCCTGCCCTGGTGTGGGTCTTTGACAGGCTGTGGTGCCTCAGGGGTGTCTCTGCCCTGACATAGGTCCTCCAGGGGTTCCTCCTCGGTAATGGAATTCTGCCTTCCAAGAGTGCATCTCCAGTCGTGCCTCCAGCAATGTCCCCTCCTGCTTGCCTCCTCAGTTTCATGTTTTCATTCTCCTAACCTGTGCAGGAGGAGGTCATCCCTCCAGTCCTCTGCAACCCAAACCCTGCCTTATGACCATTGCAGCTGGCAAGAAGTAACAGGAAATTTGCCATTAATTATATATATATTTGTGCTTAAGAATGCTCTTTTGTTTTTATTTCACAGATATCAATGAATGTAAAGTGTTCCCTGGTATGTGCATGAATGGTAAATGCAGAAACACAATTGGAAGTTTCAAATGTAGATGTAACAGTGGGTTTACTTTAGATATGGAAGAGAGAAACTGCACAGGTAAGTCTGGCGTATTCCCCAGTTTTTCCTAGCATCATAAAATAGTCCAGGTTGAAAGGGACCTCAGAAGATCATCTGCTCCAACCTTTTGTGGGAAAGGGAGGCTAGGTGAGATTATCCAGCACTCTGTCCATCTTGAAAACATCCTGTGATGGGGACTTTACCACTTCCCTGGGGCATTTTAAAGGAATTTGTCCTTGTTGCATAACTTGGTGATCTGGAAACTTAACATGGTTCATTTTCTTCAGTTTCTAAGAGCTTGATCTTCAGACAGCATGGCCAACTGTCTTCAGTTTCCCTTTCAAAAAATGATTCTTTAATAAATGTAACATTCTTCTTGTACATGTACATTAGGAATTTTTTTAAATTAGTGTTAAAGATGCTCAGGTCATGCTGTATCAGTACAACCTGAAAAATCAATAAGGATCACCAGCGAAGCCAAGTTCAATGTTCTAACATACAGATTAACATAAATTATGTTCCTTACTCTCTGGTCATTGTATTACCAAACAGAGACTCCACTGCAAATTTTCATTTAGATTTGATAGCCAAGCACACACAAAGGCACCTTTGCAGTTCTGACTTCAGTGCAACATTAACTCTAGAACAGATGTGCATTTAATTTAAAAGTTTAATATTTTGTTATTTACTGCCTGGAAAAACTGAAACAGAAGATAAGCTTGATAGTTTTCTGGTTATGAGAACCTGGATGCCTGCGTTGTGGGTGGCTCTGTGCTGAAAATGAAGGAGGTTTTTTTATACCACACAGGCGTCTATGAGTGAGTCTGAGTAATATGAAGTGTGGGTGGTAAGGCATGTTAACTGAGGTTGGTCTGGATGTTAACGTTGCCCTAACTGGTGATTTCCTTGGTTTTATAGTGGTTGCATTGATGAGAAATGCATTTAACAAACTTTCTTTCTAAACGAACAAGAATAGGTCAGAAAACGTCACCTTACAAAAGCTTTTTTTTGTTCTGTTTTTCATTGAAAGTTTCTTCTGATGAAAATGTTCCACTGAGCAGCTGTAGAGAACCACATTTTATTAAATGGAAGACTTTTTTTTGTTTAAATTAGCAACAAAATGTTTTATAAAGCCTCTAGGAGGCCAGATACTCTCTTAACATCCCAGGCCCACCACATGGGTTACCATCGAACACCTCCTCACATCTGTGTGCGAGGAGTGAACTATCTTCACCCGGCAGAAACCTGGCCATGAGGAGTGACACAGAGGCAAAAGAGACTCTTGCATGTGTTGAAAAAAGAACTGGTTTAAATCTTTAGCAGTTTCTTTAGTTAAGCTTATTCTTGCCTAGTTTTCCTCAACCACTTACACAAATGAGTCTACTGTCCAGCCCAGCCCACCAACTTACTGCAAACATGTTGATGCTCTTCTTTGATTCCTTGCTCCCTGGATTTCTTGGATGACAGATCCAGTCCTCTGCCCTGTACTGGACTAATGTCTTCATTGTTTCAAATATTCTGTTATTTTTACTCCCTGTAAAGAGTTCATGATTTCTTAATATGTAAAAAATAATGACACAGTAGTAAATGAAGCTGAAGGCAGAGGGTAGAGTGGAGAACACGAAACAAAGGCATTGAACCCTAGTTCACCCCCAAAACACTGGATGAGCAGTACATTAAGGAAGAGAGAAGTCTGGAAAGATGTGAGGAGATAGTAAATAACAGGCTATCCAGTTCTTCTTTCCAGTCCTCCCCTTCAACACTGACCTGTTTCACTGGATCATACCCATATTACAAATTCCTCTCTAGCTTCCTGCCTCACTACTGGTGTGTCTTACAAAGAGGTCTTGCTTCTCTTCTCTTTTTACCTTCTACAAACCTGCTATAGTTTTCCACAGTAAGTTTCATTCAAACTTAACTAGTAAGACAACCAGTGAACTGTAAATCTAGCTTTCAAAGGAGCTACTTTAGTTCCTAATGGAAAGGGTATCTGTAAGCTTATAATGCTATTATTGGATAAATGTCTTCATAATAAGCAATTTAATGTCAGTGGCAGTGTAGTCATCGAGTCAGTTGGTCCCTCTGTAATAATACCAACTCATAATTTGTTACAGTTAGTAATTTCCTTAGAAATGTAATCTTAACTTACACTTAATGGAATCCTACTTGTTACATAATATAGTCTATAGTTGAGAGCTCTGAACACAATGCATTATGAATCTTTCACAAACTTCCATATAATCCAATATTCCTGTAAATAGTAAATTAATTTCATTTTTCTCTGTTGATCTATACACTATATATGATTTCAGTAGAGTTAATTTATAATGGCCAAGTGTGCTCTTCTGTGAAAAGCGGGATAACCTTAAACTCTTGTTTGGTTTTTCTACCTCTCCATTACTATAAAATAGACATTGATGAGTGCCGGATCTCCCCAGACTTATGTGGAAGTGGTACTTGTGTCAACACTCCTGGAAGCTTTGAGTGTGAGTGCTTTGATGGTTATGAAAGTGGATTTATGATGATGAAGAACTGTATGGGTAAGTGTTGCCAGTATGACCTGGAGTCTGTCCATTTAATGTACAAAGCCTGACTGACTGTACTCTTTACTATACTAGGTCTGCTCCACTGAACACTTCATAAGTATAATTATTGTGACTTGAACAAATGAGACAGATATACAGTAATTAGGACAGGTAACTGAACTATGCCTATAGCTTTGCTTGTTCTTTTACACACTTCTGTATAGATATTTTAGAATGGCAGCAACTGTTCATTCATGTAGTTTAAAAGTGACTAATGAGGTATCCAAACATTTGGTAAAGTTAGGAGTAGAAGGCTGGAGTTTCAAAAGCAGTGTGATTCACTTTTCCTTGATTATTCTAGGACTCCAGAAATTCTGAGAGCATTTCCTGAAAAATCAGATCTCTTTAATCTGTCTGAAGTTGTAAGAATAGATATGGAGACACCAAAAGTTACTAGCAACCTTAAAAAATCTTGAGTTAGTATTGTGGAGTACTTCATGAAGTACATCATGAAGTATATAATGAAATGAAAAGTCTGAGATTTTCATCTTGATGAGGCTGAATGGGTCCTCCTTATTCCCCTTCTTGAAGATTGGATTGACATCTCTCCTCCCACCCTGGATATCCTTGCCTAATTTCCATGACCTTTAAGGATGGTCAGGAGTGGCTTCAAAATGACATTGGCCAGCTCCCTCTCAGCACTCATGGGTCTTTTACATGTCCTTTGTCAGCAGTTCCTTTCCCTCATTTCCCCTCATCTTTTTGCTGCTGCTGGTATACCTCACACCCCTTGCCAGGGTCAGCTCCTGGTGGCTTTGGCTTTCCTAACCCCATCCCTGCAGACTCAGACAGTGCCTCTGTATTTCTCCTGCATCACCTGTCCCTGCTTTTGCCTATTTTATGCTTCCTTTTTGTGTTTGAGTTTTGCCAGGAACTTTTGTGCTCATAATTGAACTCAAGTGGTCCTATGCTTCTGTGTACCAGGAGGCCATGCAGGCCTCCTGTCACCTTTACTTGATTTCCTGCAAATTCTGATGCTTTTAGACTTCAAAAGCCAGCAAAAAATAATTTCCTGAATCACAGATGAACATAACAAAGAATCAAAACTGTGGAAGCTGAATAGCTTTCATGAGAGAGAGCAAATGCAGAGAATCAATACTGTATGGTGGAGATCTGTTATCTGTAAGGCAAAGGCAGGGAAGCAAGATGTCACATAAATAAGCAGAGAGTGAGGAGATAAGAAGAGAAGTGACTTCTTGAGGGCCTTTTGCAGGAAGTAAGAAAAGGAGGGCGTAATGTTCAATGAAAACATTTTGGAGTTGTGAGGACTATCCAAGTAGGAGTATTGCAAAAGACGTGTTGAATTCTATCATCAGGCAGTTTCTCCCCTCATAGGAATAACCTGCAAACCCCAATGAAATCTTGGCTAAATACTCAGGCTAATGAAAGATAAAACTAGTCTGCCTCTCTGAATAAAATTCCCTAGTTTCAAGGATAGGTAGCCATAATGCTTCCTGGCAGTCCAAAAGTGTGAGTGCATTCTGCAGCTTGAACATCTTTTGGTCATATTTCTCTTCATCCACATCTACAGTGTTAGCTGTTTTTATCAGGTTTGTGAGTCAAATATTCAGTTTGCCATTACGAGCTTTAGCAAGCATATTTCTCAGCCACACAGTGACATAGCAGGAGCTATCAAACTGAATAGCCATTTAGTTAAAAGTTTACACACACATCCGCATTAATGGCATCCATAGACAACGATTTCAATGTATATGTAAATGGCTGTCTGGTTGCATTAAGAATCACTTTTTTGAAAATGTCATCATATTAATACATTGTTCTAAATGCCAACCATCCAAACAGTTGCTGTCTTCTCTTGTGTCCTGTGTCTCCTAGAATACTTAATTTTAAATGATGAATTTCTGGTTTTCTTGAGGGGAAAAATAGCCATCTTTAGAGTTAATAATGTATAGGTTTTTGTTTGCCCTGTTATGCAGTATGAGGACAGGAGCAGCACTGCTTCAATGAAACAATCCTTTTATTTTCTGACCTCCAGATTTTGTCACTTACAGACACCGAGAATTGCTTTTCTCATTGTTGCTTCTTAGTAATGATTTTATATTTGTCATGGTTTCTTTGCAGATGTTGATGAATGTGAGCGCAACCCTCTGCTGTGTAGAGGTGGCACATGTGTGAACACCGAAGGGAGTTTTCAGTGTGACTGTCCTTTGGGACATGAGCTGTCACCATCACGTGAGGAATGCATAGGTGAGTTTCAACTCAGAATAGTAGTCTTCAGCTTTCTGAGAAGAGTGGTCATTTGTGCTATGAAAACTTCCTGTCTCTGGCAAGGATGGGGTCTCAAGAATATTTTATACAAATTCATGCTCCTCCTTTATATGAGTATCTTCAAATTAAAACATTATAACAGATCCTGTAAAACCTGCAGTGCCCTTAATGCTGTTGACTTCAGAGAGGGTTATTTTACCAGGCCTCTTAGGGATTATTTAGTAACTCAAAGGACTGTACCAATCTCGCTGGCAACTTTCAAGTCAAATACATACAAGCACAAAGTGAAATTTGTTCCTACTACAGTCACAAAAAAGTATTGTCCCTTATTGAAATGCAGCTCTCCTTTTTGCACATATTTTACCAAAATGGTGAAAAAAATGCAAAAAACAGAATGCATATTATCTCTTTCGTTTCTGTGTTTGATGCATAGTTGCTTCAAGGGTTGGTTTAAATCAGCACACTGTGCAGTTAATGCTCACAGACCAGAAACAAAAAAAGATAAACCTTTGGACACTGGCTTAAACATAATGTTCAGAGCTCCTTACCTTGAACTGGAGCATCCTAAGAACAAGAAAGAAATGGAAAAAGCCTGAAAGCCACCAGTTTAAAATAATACCTCTCACTCTCTGGCATTTGAGCAGTTAGAGCTTGCATTCTGAATAACAAGTAATTGATATGACTGATTCTTTTCCAGATGTAAATGAGTGCTCATTAAGTGACAGTCTCTGCAGAAATGGCAAGTGTGTGAACATGCTTGGAACATACCAGTGTTCCTGTAACTCTGGGTACCAGGCCACTCCTGACAGACAAGGCTGCATAGGCAAGTGTTGTACACCTTCTCCTGTGTATTTGTGCTTCAGCATATATTGTTTCATCTGTCTTTGTTTTTATGTAATTTCATACCTTGCTTTTGAAACTGCACAGGGCCATCTCATCTGCTGTTAGGCACATCATGAACTGTCATGGACCCTTCTTTTACCTTAGAATTATAAAGAAGGTATAAAAAGATTGTTGCTGTACTGAGCTCTGCAGAATACGTTGAGAAAAAATATTCTTATGGTACTATTCCATTAAAATCAAAGGCTTGAGCTAACAACCAGAAAATACTGCTTAATTTCTTGATCAAGCAAGAACAGCCCCATGCATTGATAGCTTCTCTTTCACTTTTTCTCTTTATTGTATACATCTCTTAAATCCTTAACTGGAGTAATACTGAATTATGTAGTTGTCATCACACTGGTAAGGAGAACAGAGGTATTGAGATTTTTTTATTTGTTGATTTTGTTTATTTTTTTGCAAAAATATAAATTTGCGTTACTTTTCAAGCTTTAATGAAACGTAAGTTAATTCATTACTTCCCACATGTTGTGTTTTGCACTTTTTTTTTTACATCTGTAATGATACATATAAACAAAAGCAACAACAAAAAGTAGCCACTTGCTCCCACAGATGAAAATGCAGTTGAAAGAGAGAAAGCTGAACAAAATATAAATCAGAGACAGTAGAGCGAGAACAAAAATTCATAATCATGTCACTGATAAACTGTTTCATCTGCCAAGTAAAATGGCAGAGAAGATGAGTTTTCCTTATGTCCTGGTTTCAGCTGGAATTGAGTTAATTTTCTTTCTAGTAGCTGGTATAATGTTATGTTTTGGATTTAGTGTGAGAATAATGTTGGTAACACGCTGATGTTTTCAGTCGTTGCTAAGTAGTGTTTATAGTAAGTCAAGGATTTTTTAGCTTCTCATGCCCAGCCAGCAAGAAGGCTGGAGGGGCACAAGGAGTTGGGAGGGGACACAGCCAGGACAGCTGACCTAAACTGGCCAAAGGGGTGTTCCATACCATGTGATGTCATGGCCAGTATATAAACTGGAGCGAGCTGGCTGGGGGTGGGTATTGCTGTTTGGGAACTAACTGGGCATCAGTCGGCAAGTGGTGAGCAATTGCATTGTGCATCACTTGTATATTCCAATCCTTTTATTATTATTGTCATTTTATTATTGTTATTATTACCATTATTAGTTTCTTCCTTTCTGTTCTATTAAACTGTTCTTATCTCAGCCTACAAGTTTTACCTTTTTCCTTCTGATTCTCTCCCCCATCCCACTGGGTGGGCAGGGAGTGAGTGAGCGGCTGCGTGGTGCTTAGTTGCTGACTGGGGTTAAACCACAACACTTACAGAAGTAGACTTACTACTACTTATGTTGCTCCCCCAGATATTGATGAATGTATGATAGTGAATGGAGGCTGTGACACCCACTGCACTAACTCAGAAGGCAGCTATGAATGTAGCTGCAGTGATGGCTATGCTCTAATGCCAGATGTCAGGACATGTGCAGGTAGGTTTGAGTATCTTAAAAGTTCCAGCATCATATCTTTCAGCCAATATGAACATTGTATTCTTTTAGCTGAGCCGTACCAGGGTGACAGAATTATTATCTCCTTTTTTTTTTTTTTAATTCAGATATTGATGAATGTGAAAACAGTCCAGATATCTGTGATGGTGGGCAATGTACTAATATTCCAGGGGAATATCGCTGTCTCTGTTTTGATGGATTTATGGCTTCTATGGACATGAAAACTTGTATTGGTAAGTAGCTATATGCACCAAATTTAATGCAAGTCTAAAAATTCTGTAGCTAATGTTTTAGGATGTTCTGCTGAATCCTTGAAAGTGGATATTGAAACTATATTATACAAAAAAATAACCTGTAAATCTTTCTTGCATGTCACTATAGATATCAGGGGGGTGTGTGCACACACATACGGATGAGAAAACAGTTATATGTAATGCTGAGCAAAGCTGTCCTGAGGTGGTTTTGTCTCCTTTTTTCCATAGAGTTGAATTTTAAGATTTTCTTTTCACCTTCACTTTTATGTTATTCCATGTATTTGTTTTCAATTTTGCACACATACTCCATGTTTATGCAACCAACTTGAATGTTTAGAACTTATCTTTTCAATAATTCTTTCATATTAGCCATGTTAGTAGCTGTATAATCAGAATACTTTTTTTTCATTTTATACGCAACTCCTCTTAAATGTTCTTCTCTAGGAAAACAGTATCCGATATTAAGGTTAGAAACCCACAGTGAGAAAATGTGAATTTCTGCCACATATGTAATTGCTTTCCTTGCTAACAGCATCATCCAGTTTGTCAAAAAGCCTTTGAGATAACTACAGTTTCTTACTGAACTTAACACTACTTTCAACAAAGTACTTGATTTTTTTTCAGCAGAAATATTTGCAGTGTCTTCTATTTGTTTGACAGTGTGTGAAATTAGGTGATCTTTGCCATTTAACTAGTGTAAAATTGCAGCTATTTGAATAAAGTCAAAAAGTTGATATAGGTGTAACTAATAAGATGACTATGTTTTAACTACAAGTTTTTAATCAGATCTTTAATTGTAAGCTATTTAGCTTTCAAATGAGGTAAATTCTGGAATAACGTTAAAGCTTTGTATTATAGCTGAAAGCCTATACTGAAGATTTAGCATGCAGCATAAGAATCTAAAACACAGTTCAGGTACAAACTACATTATTCTTTAGGAGAGGTTTTGTTCCTAATGGAAAGTTTTCATCATATATGCAACACTCAGTAAAATTGCAAAGAACAGGGAGATATCAGTAGCAAACATACCTCACTCTTGAAGCTTCAGTCACATCAAGGCAGCAAGTGCTGAGCAGTCACATTGTTGAGGTGTCTGGGAAGGGAGTCTGGCACAAGAGCACATCTACAGTCCTGATGCCCTGTTTTACCTTGTGACTATTTTTTTTTAATAGGAGGTTGTGGGAAGACTTTTCTAGTTGTGGTTTATCACTTGTTCTTTCTGCAAGGGTCTTTCCCCAGTTCATCTGCAGCCTGACTTCTCCTTGAATGTTGCTTTTGTGGTGGCTTTGTGTCTTTGTATGTGCCAAAGATAGCTCTAACTTTTGGAAGCATTTCTTCTCAAGGGCATGATCTCAATGTCTCTGCTCTTTATCCTCTCCCAAAATGGCTTTCAGCAACACCATTAGGACAATGGTTATTGACCTCTTCTTTCATTCCTACTTAACCTCAGCTTTGATAGACATTTTGATTTTTCTTCCTTTCTTGAAATGTCTTGAAGTTTCTTTCAGCTTCTTTCACAATCAGAGGGACTTTGTTTCTTGTCAGCAAGGAATTTGCCCCACCACACACAACATACACACTTGGGATCGTTGACTAAAAATTATTTCCTAGCTACCCATTTTCTAATAGCATAGCAGAGTAATAAATATAGGTCTGTACTAAAAGCTGCCAGTGATCCATAGGAATTCTCCGAAACCTAAATGGAAGGCTGTGCCAGAGCTACTTATAGCCATAAGCTACTAAGAGGAGGAGTTTGAAGTTCCCTTGAGGTGTTAAGAGTTCCCTATTTAATATGCTTCATAGTTCAGGCATTTCCAGTGAGATTTTGGAAGAAATAGGTCAATCCTTATGTTCCAGAGGTGTCTCAGCAAGCAGAACTACAGAGTAAGTCTGCAGCTTTTGCAACTGGGGAGACTTAAGAGCATGGCAGCTTTCCTTTGCCTCATAGTGTGACAGCTGAATATACTAGGGCAATAAAGGTTGCTGTAGTGGGAGTGTTTAGAAGACTGAGAAAATCAGCCCTGTTTTAAAATACAAAACTAAATTTTACTAAATTCATTTAATAACAGCACATTTGCCAATGGTCAGTTCTTACACAATATTGATTATTACTATTGCACATACAAAACTTAGTTTTTAACCATCACATTCTAAATTATATGCAAGTATACAATACCACAGAGCTGTTATGGGTAGTTTGCATTGACTGGCTTCCAGCCCTTGGTGTTGCTTAGGCACAAAGGTCAAGGTGATCAGGCTTGAGCACTTGTCTACAAGAAAAGCTGGAACTGAAGTGGGTCTGTCTTCTTTCTTCTCCAATTTTCCATGCTTATGTTTTTATGCTATTGCCCCCCTCACAAAAAGGAGGGTCCCTTCTTCTCCTTGTATGGCTTATCTTGTTTTCTTGTCTTGCCAGTCATTCTTCTGGTGTACCTGTGAGGTTTTCCTGCCTATCTGCAGTCCCTTCTGCCGATACTGTCTTTTGTCTGGCAACTTCTATGACTTTGATGTGTCCTACATGCAGCTATGCCCATTTTTATTTGTCCTTTTGGCAGTCTCCCTGCTCACATCCTTATGCAAAACTGTGGCTATGCCATCACAGTATTACACAATACTTACATGCTATTGCTAGTTACACTGTTTTAACATGCTTTTATTGGGGGTTAAGGCAAGCTAATATTAATTATATGCCAATTAATGCACTTTTAATTTATATGTGATGTGGGCGTCTGCTTTGGCTGCATTACGTGACATCTTACTTTTCTCAAAAGGACAATTACAAGTACCAGAAATGCCTTTTTGTCCACAATACAGTAGCTTTCTTTAATGTCATAGTATAACACTGTTAGTTAATATCATTTCAAGGGACGAATGGAAATACTGGACAAGGTATTTGAAAAGCTTTTGGGCAGTATGGCCCCACTACAGTATGACTCAGAACACTCATATGAAACTCCTCAGTTATCTGCTTGACAGGTGCCCAATTCTAGTTTGTTCTTATACCTGTTTCATTGTTTCATAAGATTCATCGTCTTTCCTAAGTTGAATTCTTATTAAAAAAACTGATTGAGTTTACTTTATTATTTTTTATAATTTTGAAAAATGCTGTTCAGAGGTATCGACACACTTGTATATATCATTATTTAATATTAAGTAGTGATCAAAATGTGCAAATTGAAACCTGTAGGTAATATCAGTACAGGAAAAGTAACCAATTTACTGTATAAATTCTTCTTTGGAAGAAAATTATAGCTATATTACGATCAAGAATATGTTTTTTTAAAATCCTTTAAAGCCGTTCTTGTAAGAAGTAATTGACTTCATAGCCCAATAATTAGCATTCTATACTGTGGTATTTGGACTACACATTCATCCTTACTTGTTTTTAGGGATTTAAAAGAATACAGAATGGAACAGCTGAAATATATTATGATGAAGATTAATAAATGCCACATGTTGCAGGAGTGGACCATGCTTCTGATATTTTCACCTGAATGGAAGTATTCCAAAAAGACAAAGTATGCAGTTAAATGGCAGTAATGTTCAACTAATATTGAATTTATGTGCACTTACAGATGTGAATGAATGTGATTTGAATTCCAACATCTGCATGTTTGGGGAGTGTGAAAACACTAAAGGTTCCTTCATTTGTCACTGTCAGCTAGGATATTCAGTCAAGAAAGGAACCACAGGATGCACAGGTAAAGCAAATTTCCAGCATATACATCATGGTATGCACATATCTTGGTTGGCTTTCAGGTAAAATACATGCACAAGTGTTCACACACAAGTGAGAGATTGGTATCTATACATAACAGTAAATTTAAGACTACATATTTTACATTTGTCAGCATGTATCCAGAGTTTGAAAAAGTACCTTCCTTTACCAGTATCGTTATAATATGAGAGACCCCTTACATAACTGTAATTTTAAAGACAAAGCTTTTTCAGTATAGGTTTGGGGAAACATAGCTTGGGTGGGCACAGCTGCATTTGTATTAGAAGTATTTTAGCAGTACTCATTTGTCATACATACTTAAAGTATGAACTCATCTGTCAACTGAAGCTGCAGGAAATGACCCTGTAGTCTAAGAACAAGACAAAAGGAAAAAAAGTAAAAGAAAAGAATAAAAAACAGTGATGATGTAAGAGGAAAAGTATATGCCGTCCTTCAACCCATGCTAACAAGTTTTAAAGGATCATAGTCAGTTTCAAACTCTACGAGTTCCTGTGATAGTTAAGCAGTAACTTCTCTTCTGCAAGCTGGGTCCACAGCATTCAGGAAGCTAAGTTCATCCAAAATTATTCTCCTGGGAAAGATGACAGAATTTCACCTATAATTTGGTCTTTAACAATTTGTTCTGTAATTACTAAGGTCTTGGACTAATCATTTTTGCAACTGAAATGTGCCTGTGCACCCAAAGGTCTCATCCCATTTTTAGACATATAAAGGTCAGCATATTTAAAATGTATGGAAAACAGCTTTAATTTCAAACTGAAAA
Source organism: Haliaeetus albicilla (assembly GCF_947461875.1). Classification (NCBI taxonomy): domain Eukaryota; kingdom Metazoa; phylum Chordata; class Aves; order Accipitriformes; family Accipitridae; genus Haliaeetus; species Haliaeetus albicilla. The sequence continues at coordinate 39,001,309 of NC_091516.1, forward strand.
GCAGTTGTAAGAAAGCAGACTAATTCCATCGTGTTTACAAACAATGAACAAAATGAAAAGACAATTGTCACTATTTTTTATTAATTTATAATACAAAGTAACTTGCTTGAGTTATTCTGTAGTCTTGAACATTTGTTTTTTTAAAGGACTGCAAACCTGCACAGTGGAAATAAGCAACATGTAAAAGGAACATAATTTGTAGTAGTCCAGTGCTCTTGATGTAAATACTAATAGTTTATTTTGTGCTTGTAGATGTGGATGAGTGTGAAATTGGTGCTCACAACTGTGACATGCATGCCTCATGTGTCAATGTACCAGGAAGTTTTAAATGTAGTTGCAGAGAAGGATGGGTTGGAAATGGTATTAAATGTATTGGTAAGTATACAGAAAATAAAGCTTTTCCCTTTTTTCTTTTTTTCTTTTCTTTTTTAATGAAAGCCGGTAATGTGACTGTGTGATTACTCCATTAGAAATGAAGTGTTACTCTTCTATCTGCTGTACTCTGTGGATAGATGGGTATGCAAGCTTCTTAACGTTTCAGGGGTTTGGTTTTCTGAGAAAAAAAAAAGGGTTTGTCTCAGAAGCCTGTCTGTGTAACGTCTTACGGAATTAACAATGTATTTTAGAAAGTTTACATACAACTGCTAGAATGTGCAAAATAAAAAAAAAAGGTCAAAAATAAAATGCAATTTGTTTTGTGATTTCCTGCCAGTAAGATACTATTTCTGTTACTTAATACCATTTTTTGTAAATGTACTGTAGTATATCTAGTTTATAGGCCCTAATGTGAAGCAGACTGGACTTGAGGTATGGGAAACTTGATTCTGCTTTTGCTGGGCTGCTAGAGCAGCATTGTGTCCCCTTGCCTTCATTTTTTAGGTTGGTGTGTAAAGATTGTAAAAAAAGATTTAACTTTTCTTCAGAACATTTAGGGATGTATGGAAGGCGAGCTTCATTTAAGAATTACACTTTATTGGTGTAATATGTGAAAGAAAAATACCATATTACGAGATTTTACTGCAAGCCAGATCTTCTAAGCTTTTTAAGCCATATCTGACAAAAAGGGGAAGGTCCCCTGGTCTTTATTATTATCATTTAATTAAAAATATGTGAGGTTCTACTAAGTAAATAAAAAGTTTCATTTGAAGGAGAAAACCTTAAAAAGTTTTTCCAGCAGCATCCTTATAGTTAGAATAGCTCCTGGATATAGCATTCTTCCAGGAGACCGCTCTGCGGATGGGTGAGAAGGGAATGTCGGCTACCCCATAGCACTAGCTAGTGTGACTGATTTGTCATGGACCCATATGGCCATTCCCATCAAATGGGCCCTTGAGGGGAAGGGAAGTTTCTTCTTTCTTTTTCTGTGTGGTTTTTTTTGTTGTTGTTTTTTTTTTAATCCAAGTTGACATCCAAGTAAATAACAAAGTTTGCATTAACTTTCATGGAGTTACATTGTTGTCACATTCTTCTGTTACTTGAGAAGTCTCTCTAAATGTACGGCAGATTTTCACCTCACTATATTTCTTTGGTTTATTGTTTTTTTAACTAATTTTGAATTCAAGTTCTTTAACATGATATTAATGTTCAAGTAACAAGTCAGCTGAATTCCATCTGTTGCTTGGAAACATTTTGCCCAATCCCAGACATTTTAATTTAAAGGAAGAAATATTAAAATGAAATCACAGCAGATTAACCCTGCATCTTCTAATGAGAACTTTGTGTATTTATGGAGACATAAATAATCTTTGCACTTGTTAGCTTGACAGTTAATTGTAAGCCAGGTATACTAACTGCTTATTTACCGCTTGCACTCTTTTGCCCGTAATGTGCAGATCTTGATGAATGCTCCAATGGGACCCACCAGTGCAGCGTGAACGCTCAGTGTGTGAACACCCCAGGGTCATACCGCTGTGCCTGTGCGGAAGGATTTACTGGGGATGGATTTACTTGTTCTGGTACGAAGTTTCTGTGAAAGCTGACTTGTCCCTGGTTGTTTCTGTTGTATGGAAGATTTGCAAACTAGATCTAAGCCCAAAGTGCAAGACAACAAATGTAAAAGTGTCTTAAGATCAGGATTCTTCCCATCTGCTGAAGAAGTGCTAACAAAGGCAACTGTTTGTTCCTTTGATTTGTGTGCCAAATTGGACCCACTGGGCCCATTTGTTGGGTGAAGTTCCTGTCTGCTCCTTCTTCTTCCTCCTCCTCCTCATGCCAATTTTTTTGAATGTGCATGTGCTGCTTGCAGCAGCAGACTTTCTAGTTAAGAATACAAAACACCAGCTCTCTGTTATGGTTCCTGTCTTGTAGGCCATGTCTGTCTCTGGCAGGGAAGGCATCATCTGTTTTTCCCTCACTATGTTAGTTGAACAGGATTTAATCATGAACACGGGACTTTTTGAAAAGAAGAACAAATTACAGTTGAAAAATATTGCCCATTATCTCTGCATTTAAATTTGTTGGTAAATGTTCACTTTTAAGAATGAACAATGTTTAGCACACAGCAAGTGATTCAAAATAAATGACATGTAAAAGATTATATAAAGTGTAAAGATTTTATATTAAGCATTAATGGCCGAGTATTGAGTTACTGTGGTTTTTATCACTGACAGAGTGGAGATGCAACAATATCTTTGCTCTTGAATTCTAACATGACCTTTATGTGGTCAAAAAGTTTGAAGTATTGAAAGAATGCATACTAATGATAGTAAAATACCTAGAAACTAATGTGAATGCATTCATTATTAGCTAACTAGCTCATTTTAAATCAAAATTAATTTATACCTTAACAAGACAGTCTTTTGATTAGAATTGTAAGGTTTCTTTATTTCAGAATAAGGATCTTCAAATACTATTTGTTTATGTGTTTCAAGTTTGTGATTAATGAACAAGAATGTCCATCCCTATTATTAACACACCATGTTTCAGATCTTCTGTTTTTTAAAAATCAGATGCAATACTAGGGATTGACTAATAAAATGAAGACATTATATTGGAAATTTTTTCAGACAATCATAAGCATATCTGACAAAATTATGAGTCCTTATGATGACTGCAATGGTGAATGCCTTCCTTTGTCATTCTGCTCTTCTATAGCTCTTAAAAAAAAAAAATCACTTTTGGGACATAGTAGGAGAATCCCCAGTAGTGTGCAAATGGTAGTTGTAAAATTCATAATCCTCAAAGAATATTTTCTAAAATGCGTATGAAAATAATTTTCTATGTATGATTCACTTAAGAAAGTTTGCCTTCTGAATGTGTTTTATGTCAAAGTAACATAGCAATATGTACCAGGAGACTTAAGTTTTGACTTTGTAAGCAAAATATTCAACTTATTTGTCAAAGCTAATAGTACTGAATCTGAAAATCCTGCATTATTAATAAAAAAATTAATCTGTTATTGAAAAACAAGGAGTAAGGAATCATGGCAGGGTAAAAGGAATAATTTTGGAGTGGTGTTATGTTTGATTTTCTGCATTCTTTCAATTTACTTCATCTTCAGGTGTAAATGTTTTGGTTTATATCAACAATACTCAACAGCATTATTATTTTGAATGTCAGGATATTATTTATATTTTGGTAGTAAAACATGGTTTCGAAGAAATTTTCTGTCTCCCGCAGATGTTGATGAGTGTGCAGAAAATGTTAATCTGTGCGAAAATGGACAGTGTTTGAATATCCCTGGTGCCTACCGTTGCGAATGTGAGATGGGATTCACTCCCGCTTCGGACAGCAAGTCATGCCAAGGTAAGCCACTGGTACTTCAGGTTTGTTTTCCGAGTTTGGATTGGCTGCTATAAAATAAAAAAACAAGAAGTGCTGGAAGGACCTCAACCTGGAAGCAGAATATTCAGCACGTGCTTCACGTATAAGTAATTTTTTCAAGCAAGGATTATTTTGCAGTGTGAATTATGTTGAAGCTAGCTTTCATCTTATTAAGTTTTCCTGGCCTTGGTCCAAAAATTCCAGAGTAGATGTTTGGTTCAGTAATTTTATTTTTTTAATTATTTCTCTTCCTTTTGTCACTAGTGAATAGTGTATGGAAAACCCTGTGTTCATCGCTATTTTATTTAGTATGTGTACACAGGAGACACAAACTGCATTAAGTGACCTCATTTTAAAATAAATGTTTTCAGGAAAATTGAATCACTGCTGTATTTAACAAGTTTGTAACACTCCTTAAAATGCATACTGGAGATTTTTTATCATCACCCTTTCTCTCTCAATATTGTACCAGATCATCTGAAGTGCAAAAGGGATTATTATCTTTCTAGTCCAGTTTAGCTTCTATTCCCTGTTGGGTTCTTATGTCTTTTTTTTGTCTAATGTAAGCAAACTGTATATTAGTAAAGTCTTTTTAGCAGGTGCTCCAAAGCTTTTTAGCTTATTCCATATTTAATGATGGAAACCTTGCAACATCTTAGGAAATTAAAATTCTTGATGAGACATTCAAAACAGATTCCAAAATGTAGTCTCTAAAATTCAGTCCATAACTTGGCACGTTCAAACATTCAGGTGTACATGTATGAATCAAATTTCCAGCTGTAGAAAAATTGCAGATGCTTCTGAAAAATTAGGTATGCAACTGTTTTGGTCAGATCTGTTAATAGTCACCAAGTATTGTCAATCACCTTTACTGAACTTCTCAGTGCAGCTCAGTCAGTTAGTCATATTACAGACATGCCAATGTTCTAATAAAAATCCCCAAATAGATATCAGCCAGTCAATGTTTTGAAAAGCAGTATGATTCTCATTCTTGGGACAGCGGGTCACCGACATTTGGCTTTTTAATTGGTCCACAAGGATGCTCTGAAAAATAAATAGTAGAATTTTGGAAAAATCCTTGGTATATTGGTATATTACTGTGATTCCAACAGAGATCTGAAAGCATTCCATAGATTAAATTGTGCTGTTGGAGAACTAAAAGATCTGGGTGCTGAATATTTGAAAGAAGTTCTCTTCTTTTTTTTTTTTAAGTTGATATATTAATTTGTCCTATGATAAGGTGACTTCTTGGCTGATTACTGCACTCAAAGGAAAAAATCCAAAGCCTGGATTTAGTACAATTATTTTAAGACAAATAATTCATCCAATTTCTTCAGAAATCCTGAGATGTCAGTACATTAGTTTCTTAATGATACAGTCTTTTCCATAACTTTATAAAGCTTCATCTGAACACAAGTTGTGTTCATGACCTGATTTGGAGGTCATTCCATGACTGTACTCCAAGCTACTTAGAAACCTTCCTTTAATTTCCAGTTTAGTTTACTGAGAACTGTTGGATATTAGGCATTTATCTTAGATTTCATTTTCCCTTGAAAATTTACATCTCTCTCCCCCTCAAAAGTATCCTCTTGTCATATATTCCTATAAAGAGGCATTATATCACTTCTCAAGCTTTGGCTAAGGCAAGCAAGCCAAGTTCAAAATAGATATTTCATTACTTTAGTAATTTTAATATCCCTTTTTCACACCTCATCCAATTTTTGTACAGCACTCTTCAACAGATCACTGTACACAGAATTTCTAATGAAGATTTAGCTGTGCATTGTAAAAAGGTATTAATGCTTTCCACTTACTGTCTCTGCCAAAAATAGCTCACTGGTACATGCTAGAGTTGCATTAGCCTTTTGCACAGCTGTTTTATTTTGGCAACTTAAAAGTCTTGCTATCATACAGTATATGCAGGGGTTTTTTCCGCTGTTATCTTAGTTACCTTCAACTCAGAAGTCCTTTATAGTTTGTTTCTAAAACTGTAACTTTGCACTTAATGCTGTTAACATTTAACTTCTTTTCTAGCACTGTAGTCCACAATGTAATCTGATTTTCTGTCAGTGTCTTTCAACCTTATTTCATCTTCAGTTTACATGAGCACACAGGCAGTCCCTTACATGCATCTTAGCTCACTTATGACGTAGTTACTATATAACTGGTTTAATGTGGGTTTGAGAAAATCATAGAGAATTCTTCCTATATTCCTTTTCCCTGTATTCTTTCTCCGAGATAAAAGTAACTGTTGATGCCTACTCTCTCTTTCTTCTTAGTATACTTTTTTCCCTGAGAATGGTATTCTGAAAATCTTACTTGCCATTAGTAAGAAATGTTGCAGACTATGAGCTAGGAAATGACTGACACCTTTGTGTGGTGTTATGCTTCATTCTGTTTAATGCACATTTTGAAAAGAACTTACTGGCTTTTTGACTTAGCTTTCGTTTTGAGTCCTGAGAAGTCAGTTTTGCTATTTTTACTTCACACTGGCTAAGACAGGAATAAGTAACAAGCAGCTTAATGGCGAATGCCTCACAAATCCCTAGCTATAGCGTTCTATACAAAATCAAAAGTGATTACTCAGTTTTGCTTTTTTAAATATGTTAAGTTACATGGGTCTTCATTTGCTTTTAGTAGTACAACACACTATTGTAATATTAATATTGTAATAGTAATAATTGTAATTAATATTATTGTAATTAATATTGTAATTAATATGGTAGTGATACGTAACTTTCTGTTCTTAATATATTCTTTCAGATATTGATGAGTGCTCCTTCCAGAACATATGTGTATTTGGTACCTGTAACAATCTACCAGGAATGTTTCATTGTATCTGTGATGATGGCTATGAACTAGATCGAACTGGGGGAAACTGTACAGGTATATCTCTTCTGTTCAGAAATAGGTCAAGACTTAATTATTTTTTTTGATTGCACCAAGCTAATTTAAAGATGAGTTCACAAAACATTCATTGTATTCTTTTACAACAAGAGTACATTTTTCCCCACTAAATAAGCAATGTGTAGAATTATATGCTTTGGAGTTGGTTTAAGAATGGAACAGAAAGAATGGCTTCTTAAATATGCAGCTCTACAAAGGTTATTTCTAAATGTTTGATGAATTATTAGTAGTTCTTTTGTTCCAATTACAGCTAAAATTCACTTGTATTTGAAATTTTCTTGCGCATTTTGTCTTAAAAACTAAAATTATTCTTCTGTTCTGTCCAGTGAGAAGGTTTATAAAGTAACCTTTCTATTTTAGATATCGATGAATGTGCCGATCCCATTAATTGTGTTAATGGTCTTTGTGTAAATACACCTGGAAGGTATGAGTGTAATTGCCCTCCAGACTTCCAGCTGAATCCTACTGGAGTGGGTTGTGTGGGTAAGTAAAAGCTATCTGAAGTATTACTTTAGAAATCACAGCCAAGGTGACTGTTCTGATGCAAATGAGGGCAGCAAGACAGAAAAATTATACTTAAACGTGCTGCATATCCTGTTGTACAGTTTTCTAGAGATGGAGTTATTTTAACTGATTAATGGTGTTTATAGTTTCTTTAAAATACATCTTTTTAAAATTTGTCGAAACGTATATTATCTGCATTTCCATTCTCCTAACAGTCAACAATTCTCATTTAAAAAAAAAAAAATTTTAATCCTAGATGTGTCTTGGGATTAATTTATGTGTTTATCTTAAGTCTAAACTGCGTAATCTGTGTAAATCTACATAATTCTCTCTGGTTTACACAGACTTAAAGTGAGTTGTCATTACTTTTCCCCCTTGCTACATGATGTAGGGCTGTCGTGTGATTAGAGTATATACTAGCAGTCTCGGGAAGTTTTGGGGAAGAGGGGGGTTGAGAGAGGGGCTAAGGTTCATCCATAATGATTTGTTTGTGATCCTGGGAAAGCCTTCTAAATTTTAATTGGAAAACAGCCTTTTTATTTTATTACTTTGGGAAGACTCAAATTCTCCTGAATGGGTAGTTAGAACTCTATCCATTTTCTAAATGTTTACAATAATACTACAGTGTAGTGGCAAATAAATATATTCTAAACAAGTAATTTCTAAAGAAATACAGATTTCCTTCAGAACAAATTTTATTGCTCATCTTTTCCATGTTTCTCCATTTTCTGCCTATGAATATTATCTCTTGCTTCTCTGGATGCTCAAAACAAGTCCTGTTTGAGACCTTTAGATGTCCACAGTTTGACCAATTTATTATAAAACTTTAAGCTGAGATTTTTAAAGACGAAGTGAATTTATGTAATCTATTCCATCTGTGTTTCTGTCTCCCATAGACTCTACTGACAATTCCTGCCTTAATACTTTTCTTCTGCAGTTGCAGTCTGACCTAAGCTTTTAACTTTGTCTCACCTGAAGATTCAGTTGAAGCAATGAAATCCTGCCTTTTTGGCTACCCTTCTGCAGCATATAACTGCTAAGATCCTCATTCTTCCCTACAACCAGATGCTGTGTATGATTAGCCCTGCAAGCCCTGAATTATGACCAAAGAATTTAAGTGATGTCTGAAGAAGCTTATGAGAATGAATTATCCTACTGCTAGCTGACTTGTGTTTCACTAAAAAATGGGAGTTTGAGTTGGCACTCTACTTTGGGACCAGTTGTCCCGATGACATTTTTGGCAGAGGTGCCATGTTTCCTCAAGGAAGCCTCCACAGTGGAAGGGAACCTACTCAAGGGTCAATCTAGCAGCGCTAGAATCCCAAATGAGAGAGCAAGCCCTCCCTTTCTGAAGAAAAAATGTTGAATAAGAAAGTGGTAGGAAAACTGTTTGACCCTTCCTTATTTCTGTGCTGAGGAAGTACTACTAAGGCTGTCCCTCTCTCTGGTACAAAGACTCTTTTCCTTTCCCATGTGTAAGAAGCATTTTTTGTTTCTGAATGACTGATTGCACAGAAAAGAGACTCCTAAGACTTAGCCCCCTAAGCAAACATGGGGGTTTTGGTTGGGTTTTGGGTTTTTTTCAAGTACAGACAGTGGCAGAACTGGAATCCACTTATCTGTCTGTGGGAGGAGCTGCAAGCCTTGGGTGTACGCTTTCCATCTCTCTACAGCCTGATTCTGTGATGAAGTGCAAAAAACATTCAGTGAACATTCAGCTTCTGCTTTTGACAGGGGCAAGAAAAACCTTTGCTTTCCATGAAATATCATCAGAGTAAGATAATAGAAATAAAGCCCTAATCCATGAATGAAATGATACTTTAGTGCCCAATTTTTTAGAAGCCCTTGAAGAGATGGGGCACCATGTGCAACCAAAAACATATTAGTTATACTATTTTATGCGATTATAGGCATGTTAGGTTTTGAACTTTTTTCTTTCACCAGCAGTTCTCATTTGTAATATTTCCGGAGGGTTAAATGATTTTTCATGGGAAGTGGAAACAGAGAGAGTTGCCATTCCAATGCAGCTATGCTAGTTATAGTTCTAGATTTGGTATACTTTGGATATGTCTACTTTAGTGACTTATGCAGCCCAAAGAGGGAAGAATTGAAGTTCAGTTTGCTTGTGATCCTTTGTAGTCTCAGGACTGCAATTCCAAATTGCAACTTGACTTGCAATGATGTTTGTGTCACTGGCACGTGGTAAAACATTATCCAGTTTTCACTCTAAGCTTGTAGTCATTTGGGAAAAAAAACCCACAGAGACTAGTGGACCTCACCAAGAAAAAGAATTGCGTCTGGAATGGGCAAGTTGTGCTGAAAAGTGTTCCAGAAACTTCTTTTCAAAAGGACAGCAGCTTCTGGTTCTTTTCAACAGCACTCTCTCTTGCACTCTTGAGCAAAAAAGGCAGAGGAATTTAAATTCCAGTTCCTTTCAGAAGAAACAGAAATATTATCCTTGGCAAAGAAGAACATAGTGCTGTGTGAAGACGGTTCATGTAAGGAGTAAACTGAAACCTAAAACTCTTGATGGACTCGGTATCAATATTCTGCTAGAGAATTCCAGGCTCTGCCTTTGTTCCAAGGTCTATCATCTCCTATTGTTCTTAATGGGCCTGAGGTCTTGGGCTGAAGCCGTCTTCCAAAATGGTCATTGTTTTTCACTTTTCCCAAGAAGAATGAAGCCAAATCTCTTGGCCTTTCTTAAAAAGGCAGATGTCTTGTGCTATCACAAATGGAGAGAAGCATGCAGTTCCTCTGAGAACATGAGGGGATAGGTATTCTCAGAATAACCATGTTTGCGTTGTTTCAGCTCTAGTCCACTACAAGAACCTGATATGCCCTTTTAAAAAGGCAGTTCACTTTACTCACTTCTAACGTTGTCTTAAAAAAAAAAAAGGACTTCCACTCTGACATATCTGATCAGTGATCTCAAGTAAATCCTGCCTCTAGGGAGATAAAGATATCCTGCTTGAAGTTTCTTCCCTTTCCATCAGAGGCTTAGAGGTACAGAATACATATGCCTCTGCCACTCAATTCTTCTGAGTATTTTAGCTTTACGACAGTGTGCATTTATGGTGAGATACTGAAATTTGTTGTAGAATATGTGGGGCCTAGGCCCCTCCTTTTTTACAATCTCTGCTACGGTATGCTCTTAATACTGTGCAGAAAGATTCACACAAACTTATCTATTAATGCTTAAATTCGAATAAATTTAAATTGTTTGGAAAGATTGAAGGTTTTCTCTTGATTGATGTTAAGACCCTTTAAAAAAAATACTCAGTCTGAAAATTAATGTGAAGTTGTGTTTCTGTATTATACATACTTACCTAACTTGAGGATCTTAAGAACAAGTAGCTCCTAAAAATTCAGAAAGTTGCCGTCAAGGTTTTTTTCATAGATACATCCCAAACCTCAGGATAATTTAAAAACCCATGTCAAGACATTTGTTAAACTCTGGAAATTCTGAAAGTATGAACTACCCACAGTTATCATACTGTTTTCATTTTACTCCACGTAAATTGCTAAAGGCTGTAGCATCTGGCACTTGCTGCAAGCAGTAAATTAAAAATGTGATATTTCTTAGTAAAATATGCATTTGGGGAATTATTAAAAAATTCATTTATAAGTTTCTTAGTCATATCATTAACAGAAATAGTAAAAATGCAGAAAAGATAATGGGTCCTTTATACAATGAATTTCTCAAAAAATTTTTGAGTGGGTTTCTGTGCTTCTTTAGAGGCAACCTTTGGTAACAAGTTAATTCATAGAAATGATCTTCAGAATTACAACACTGCTCTGGAAGAAATTAATGTTCATCTTATTTGACTGTAATAAATAATAATTTACTATGCTCTTATTCCTTGACTCACTGCTAGTTACTTCCCATTTATAAAGAACAAGGAGACAATATGTGCAGTAGTAAGAAAACTCACAGCTTTACTTCTCTTAGATTCCTTGCTCATTCCACTGAGGCCAGCAGTTGTCTAAATCATTAAGTTACAGCTTGAGTGAACTGATAAACTAATTCTCCTCAAACCTACTGCACATTTAGATTATTTGTTTCAGTGTTAATGATTTTTGGAGAATTTCTGTGCCAGTGGAAGAATTCTTCCAGTGACATGACTTTGTCCTGTGATTCCATAGAAAAATATATAAATTCTTCCAATTCCACAAGAGTCATAGCCTAGTCACAATCAGAATATGGAGAAGAAGTACTAACAGCAAACTGCAGCAAGGCTTCCAATGCTTTCTGGAGTGAAAAACTGGGAATAGTGTACGTGCTACATTAGATTATGGTGTGCCTTTGGAAGACATGCAGACATTTTAAACTCGTGTCTGGGTACTTAGGAAGCTGAAGCTACACATTTTCCCTGCTCTCTCTTTCAACATCAGTAACCGTCAGTGTTCATAAGTGTTTTGACCTTGCCAATGACTTCAAAAGCACAATGTTATCTGAATTCCTGCTTCTAGATACAGAATGTTAAAATTAATGCCTGCTGTTCCTTTGTCCAGATCATTGTGTGCAGCTGTAGTCATATGTGTTTTATATGTAGATAACCGTGTTGGCAATTGCTACCTGAAGTATGGACCACGAGGGGATGGAAGCCTATCCTGCAACACTGAAATTGGGGTTGGAGTCAGTCGTTCCTCATGCTGCTGCTCTCTGGGAAAGGCTTGGGGAAACCCCTGTGAGACGTGTCCCCCTGTAAACAGCAGTAAGGAAATGTTCTCTTATTCTCCCCGTGCTCTCTTATTATAGAAGTTGCTAACAAGGGATGAAGAAAGTATTTGAAATCTTTTACTGTATTATTATACATTTGTCTTTTAAGAATCTGATTTTCTTCATGAGGCAGTGTTCTGGCACAGTTATAAAAGAAAATCTCCCTGGTGCTGTCAGAGGGGTGCTGCAGAGGTATGGACCTGAGTATCAGAAGACCTGACCTTTAGTATTCTGTGACTGACTTGGTGCCTATTCTCACAGTAATAAATCAGTGGAAATTTAGAAGGCACTTCCCACTGGACCAGGCCCATGTACTTTGCGTAGTTTGGGGCAATTTATTTTATTTTGCTTTTACTTTTCTCCCATTAAAAAAAAATCAAGGTAGTTGAAGATACCTTAATGGAAGGGATTGCATGCATCTACTAGGAATTTTTACTCAGCAACTCCATGTTGATAGGGAAATAAAGAAATTAATAATGCTTAGGACTTAAATCATGCCTTTAATTTGGAGAACTGCAGGAGTTCTGAAAGGAGTGTTGGTAATTGTTGGGTAACTATTTCTAAGTCACTCTTGAGTACTTGCAAAATTCTTACCTGATGATACTTACCAATTTCATAGAGCTTTGAAGTTCTTTGAATGAATAATGCCGCATAAATGTCAAGTATGTTGTTCTTAATAGTCTCACAATAGTATGAATTCCAATTTTAACATGTACCTTTATCAATGGTATACTGACATTTCATATTAAAGAACTAGTCAAAATGGAAAATACATGCCTTTATAAAGGGACACTACAGAGAAAATAACTTTGCCTGCCTTAATACTGCCTTAAGTAACGATGGTTATTGTAATATTTTAAGCAGAACTCTTAATCTTACCTTGATTTTCTACTAATCTAATGCACTAGCTTTATTTACTGTGAATAGGTCAAGAAGAGTAGAAAACCAATGACTGTAGGGAATAAGGTTCATTAAAAAGACAAGTGAAATTTTATGTTTCTGTTGTTAGCATTTTGTTCTTCACATGACTGACATGCTTTCTCTTGTTGTACTTTACTTTAGCGGAATATAATACTCTCTGTCCAGGGGGAGAAGGATTCAGACCAAATCCCATCACTATTATTTTAGAAGGTGCGTTTATTGTAAATGACTGATGGCTGATAATACAAAAAAAAGGGGTCATCTTTGGAGAGATGTATACAGGAACTATATTTTACAAAAATGATTACATTTAGTGCAAACCAAACCCCTCTGCTATTATGAATTAGACAACAATGTGATGAAAATGCATACTGTAAAAGAATATTGAAGAAGTCCAGCAATATTTCAGTAGGAAAATAAGCTGGTGCATACTTTTTGTGTGCCTCCTTACTTGAATTGGCCTTTGAAATTGGCCCCTGAAGGATAAGTCATTTATGAAAATTACAGCTTATCAGTGGAAGGTATAAGTTTCAGGAAATTTTCATTGGACAAAGAAACTCTGGTTCCAATGAGTGTGCAGGAATGAGGAATTAGATGCCAGATTCCTTTAATCAGTAATGGAAGTTGAACTCCATGGGCTCATCAAGCTGAAGCGTGCTCCTGAAGAGCTATTTAAATGGAAGAGAATGAGCATCTCATCCATGCTTTCATGAAGTGCAATTTAGAAGGAAAAAAAAAAATCCACGTGACAGTTAAAAGCTACTAGTTGGTAAAATTTCAGGGGAGTACTTAAAGTCTCTTGTTTCTTTTAATTCTGGAATGAAAATATGGTGGGTTTTTTTCTCTGTTTTCAGACATTGATGAATGTCAGGAACTACCAGGTCTCTGCCAAGGTGGAAATTGCATCAATACATTTGGCAGCTTCCAGTGTGAATGTCCAAAAGGCTACTACCTCAGTGAAGAGACAAGAATCTGTGAAGGTTGAGTCCCTTGAAACCTTCTTCTCTATCACAGTGCAGTTATTATGAAAACCACTGTCATTTTTAGCCTTAAATGCATAAGTGGATAGGTTACCCACACCCTTACCTAAAATCTTCTCTAAAATCATTATCTTTGGCACCAGTGATATGATTAATATAAAACTTGAAATGTGACACTTGAATATACTAATGCTTATTTTACATGATAGATCTCAGCTATGTGTATTCAGTAAACTAAGGAGGTTATTCATGATTTCTGGCTTCTCACTTCAACACCTTGTATCTCCTGCTAGTTTCACTAGGGTCCCTGTATGTTAAGTGAGAAAAGGTGTCCCCTTCACAGTATTTAAGAGTAGTGATTTAATTTATGCAACGTGAAGTAAAGTTAATGTTGGTTTTCCTTTTGTGTTTGAGATTTGTCATAAGTGTTAGAACCAAAAATTGTAAATAGACCCAAAAGTGTAAAGACTCCTTCGTGGTTTCTCCTAGTTAGGAGTGTTGTGAGTCAGCTTCCCCTTCTTCATTCATTTTGTGAGAAAAAAAAAATTGTCTTCTTTCAAAACAGAGCCTGTGAATACTGAGGCTTTGCTAATAAGCTTGGGTGAAGAAAACTGATCAAACTGGGTGTGAAATTAAAATTGTATGGACAAAAAAAGCTTACACCCCAAATACCTTGAATAAGAAGATCCAAGGTTAGAGCAGCAAGACTATGTGAATATTCAGCTTGCCTGTTTCTAAATAGAGTACTTAAAAGGTCATTTCTCAGTGGAGTAGTGAACACATCAACATAACTGAAAAGTGACAGTAACATTCCTGTGAGAAGAGGGTGTGAATGTCTTTTGTGGAGCTGATGGGGCACAAGGTGCTCCAGTTTCAGTGGTAAATTCAACAACTTTGAATATATTTAGGGTGTTCTCTTGCACTTCACTGGCTGGACTCAAACCCAATTGTAAGTTAGAACAAAAAATTGTAAATAGACCCAAAAATGTAAAGAATCTTTAATGGTTTCTCCTAGTTCGGAGTATTGTAAGTCAGCTTCCCCTTCTCCATTCACTTTGTGAGAAAACAACAATTCCTTTCAGAACAGAGCCTGTGAATCCTGAGGCTTTGCTAAGCTCGGGTGAAGAAAACTGACCAAAGTGAGTTTGAGGTCAGAAACATTTGCTACGACTTGGTCCTCTTTTCTCTTGTTAATTGTAGTTGTTTTCGCTTGGTCTTTAGATATTGATGAGTGTGTTGCACATCCTGGTGTCTGTGGTCCTGGCACCTGCTACAACACCTTGGGGAACTACACCTGCATCTGCCCACCTGAATATATGCAGGTGAACGGAGGACATAACTGCATGGGTATGCAAAATGTCACCTTTACTAGAACTGTCTGAATATCGGACTGTTTCAGGGCCAGCCTCTCTGCTTAAAATTTCCTTTTAGATGAGGCTAGTTCTAAAGCCTTTTATTGCTTTTTCCTGCCTTTTAACTCCCAGACAGTTACATCATGTAGCCAGGAAAGAGATCGCAATGACTGATGTGCAGTGTTCAAGTGCTCTTACTCCCTTAACAGAACCCAGAAATCTTTTTTTCATTTTCAGTAGTCATTTCCAAATGGTAGGGTTTACTATACAAAGGGATCTGATGTGTTTTTGATTTCTTGGGAATTTTCCTTTTTCCCCTTTATGTCTTTGAATGAAAACTGAAAATATGTCAAATTTCAGGTAAGTCGAAAACAAAGACTGTAGCTTACTTCAGTCCTTAAATGATTTGTAAATGCATCCATGCATATGCTTGGGTTGCATTCTGAAGCCAGAGTTAATGAACCACTGTCTAGGTTGGTAGGGGGTTGATATTTAATTCAGTTAGTTTGTTGGTTACTTCATAAGTGATTCTTTTTGTCACATCTAGACATGAGGAAGAGCTTTTGCTATAGAAGCTATAATGGAACATCCTGTGAGAATGAACTGCCCTTCAATGTGACCAAAAGGATGTGTTGCTGCACATACAATGTTGGGAAAGCCTGGAACAAACCTTGTGAACCATGTCCAACTCCAGGAACAGGTAAAGCCTACTACAGTCATCCCGTTTTGTTACTTTCTTTGCTTATATGCTCCTTTAACCTATTAGCTAAAGTTAATATTTTACCCCCAAAAAACCTTTGCTGTACTCCCAAAGAGTGACAATACCTTGCCATCCTGTCACTGGCTGGATTAAGTCTTGGTGTGCTAAACAAGAATAGGTATTTCTTCCATATTTTTTAAGTGGAAGAAGTATCACTCTATATTGCGTGGAAAGACAGAGCTTGAATAGTTTGAAGGCCCAATCATTCCCCCTGGATGAAAAAAATTCCCTCTTAGCTGCCCCTGAAGGCAAGGGCAAGGGAACAAACTACTGTCAGGTGTTGCTGAGATGAATAAAAAGGCCTGGAAAGTACAGACTGACTTGCCCATCAGCAGCAGGAGTATGTCAGCCCTGTAGCTAAAAGGATGTTTGTAAGACAGGTATCTGTAGGTAGATACAATTATTTAGACCTTTTTTTGGTGATGGGGATCTATAAAATGAGTGGTTGTTTTATTCTTTCTTTCTAAAAAATACCAAGGCTTTCAGAGGTCTTGTATGGACATAGAATTACTTTCAGTTATTTAGATATACATCAAAAATCTATGTTTGTGTAGGTAAGACCCACCAGGGTGGTGCAGTAGGTATAAGCAAGTTTTCTGAATGTGTGATTAGAGAACTCCCATCTCCAAATCTGTCACTTTGAGGTTTCTGGAAAAGCAGTCATTGGGCAATAATACTGGGGTTTAAGATACTGGCTGACAAGAGGTGCCTACTGCCTGGTCTGTCTTCCAGGATAATTAATTTAGGATAGTATAATTTCATTACTGCATAGTTGGGGATACATTTATTCTGGTAGTCCTAATCTGTCAGAACAAAAAGACTGGGTTTCTAGATTATTGCCTTTCTAGATTTTTCACTTGTGTCTCACATCTGAGCTGATCCTTTCAGTTGCTTTTACATTTTCTCTATTTAAGGTGATAAACTTGCAAAAGATTAATAAGGAGGGCATTGTAAAGGGAACTAAAAATTGCTGTCTATAAAGGGAGGTGAAAATAATAAGGTACAGTTCTTTTTCAGTTAGTCTTTATGGAGTTCCTTGCCTGGAACAAAATACCCTTGAAAGCTCAACTCAGAAAAATCATTGGTGGGAGAATCACCAACTGGAAACCTGACAGTAGCACCTGGCCTTCGTTAAAAGATTCTTACATTTGTAAAAAGAGCAAAGGTGCCTAGAAAAAACTAAAAGACTCAGGTGCCTGTTTAGTACAAACATGTTTTATTGTTTCATTGACTTTGCCCCAAGTTTACTGCCACTAAACCCATACCTCTGGTGCTGCATCATTTGTGATGTTAGTGTGAAGAATGTATTACTTTCATTCCAAGTGGTTTATCCTGGTGGCATAAGGGAAAGAGCAGATAATTTAGGAAAGACTTTCCCCCACAAGCAGTAAAGAGGAGGAAAATGGGACTGAACAGAAAAAAACAGCCTCTTCCTTTTCTAAGTAGGAGGCGGGAAAATGAAGGAAGTGTTCCTAGCAGTCAGGAATGGGAGATGGAAAGAAGCTTGAGAGAGGAAATACGTGTTTGCTATCACAGAGAGCTCATAAAATTCTTTCCCATAGTCATTTATCTCAGTGCCATAAAATTGTCACCATGGTGACAACATGATGAGAAAAATACAGCAAAGTACTAGCAGGGATTCATGCAATTAATATTCTTTGATGGAAGAAAGAATTGTACTTTTAAATTGGTAAGACTGAAGTTCTCAGAAACTTCTGCAGCTTTTAAAGAGAAGTTCTCAGAAACTTCTGCAGCTTTTAAAGATTTGTTAAGACAACTCCACTTAGTTTGCAAGCAGTTATGGGGTTAAAATATTTCCTGAAATATTTCAATATTGCCTTGTTAGCTCTTCTAAATGCCTTTACTGTATTTGGAGACATGATTGAACTTTTTTCACCATGAAAAGAGATTGCGTGAGGGATCAAACACAAATTCCAAGGTCAAATAGCTGCACTTATGTGGTATAATCAGTTGTTGTGAAATCTGGGTGGGTGCTACACATCACAGACAGGGGTTGTGATACGCTGACCTTAACCAGTTTGCTAGACTGAGCCCAGTAGCTCATTAAGAGCATTATTCTGCTCCCATGAGAATTATATTGTTCCTCTAAATGAACTTCACATGCCAATGCATTTGCCTTTTTTTTCCTTTGTGAACAGAGCTCTTTCTTCTTTTTCATATATTTATGCTTAACAATTAATCTCTGTTTGATTGCTTTAGGTAGTAAAGACTGTATTGCTTGGTTTTACACACTATACAGATCATAATCATTACCGTACAGACTTTAATCAGAAATAATCGCTCTTGTTTGTTTGTTTTTTCACCCAAAGAAGTGTAAAAAGCTGCTTCATTGCTAAGAGGTAACCAAGTATTTACAGAACTCTTTCATGGTTTGATCATTTTGGGAGTGCTTGACCTCAGAGAGTTTTTTTCCTGTTATGTGATAGATTGTTTTGTCCTAAAAATAATACAGTGATAGGTATATGGGGTTTTGAAATCTTTTAAGTCATTGATGCAAAGTCAGTCTTTCAGAAAGTAAATGTCTGGTGTGTTTGTGTATGGATAATTTGGCACTGTATAAACGCATTATCATGCAGTCCTTACCTAATTATATGCTCTTTTTCTACACAGTACAAAATGAAAAAAAAATGGAAAAACTCTATTAAATGGAATGCATGGAACATGTAGGTAGCATAACACAGAATGAAGGAAGGCCTGCAACCCTCAGAGCATCTTCTTCATCCTCCCAGACCTGATGTGTTAGGCATTATCACAGGAGTAGGTTACCATCACCCATGGAGACAGGGTAGTGAACACAAGGCCCTCTTTTTATCTAATATGTGTGTTTCACAGGTTTACTGAAAGCAGTAAATGACATAAAGCTCCTTGCAGAAAAGAACTGTTTTCTAACTCTCAAGTGTTATTCATGTTAATATGAAAGAGCACAAAATTTCTGGATGGTAAAACACTGTGGCGAGGACCTCTGTGGCCCAGTATCCTGTACTGCAAGAATAACCTCAGTAGGCATTAAGCAGTCATTAAACAATAGGACAGAAGAAAGAAGAAAATGCCGAAGTTCAGGTATACTGGATCCTACTTGGCTTGTACAGGGAATAACAAAGAATATTTGAATGTGAGAAAAATATTTTGCCAATCTTATTCTGAGCAATGATCAACTACATTTGCTGAAATTTTAATAAGAATGTTTGGTGTAAGGAAGACAAGAATTATTCCATTTAAAACCCCAGTGGTTAAACTTTACAAAATTACAAGCTACTGAAGAGCTGCCATTAATATGTAGATGATCAAGAAGCTCAGACTACAGCCAGTAGAGAAATAAACTATCACAGCTGTAGATTAAAGATAATTACTCACAGGAAAACAGAAGAGTCTCCTTTCTCTTTTTCTGGTGCTAGAAGAGAAGCCTATTAATTAGTCTGCATTTCAGGCGTAGAGGTGAGTTAAACGTACACTCCATACGCTTACTCTCGTTGGATAAATAGGCTTCCTGTAGGTCCTCAGCAGCACAAACAGTGGAGCAAGCATTCATGGAAGTCTCCAGATACTACACTTCCAGAACCCCTTTGAGTTTTAAGTCAATGTGACATTTTTGTAACTTTTACCTACATTCTTTAGAAGGATATTTTACCTTAGTTTAATGCCATTAATGTGCAAATGTCTACCGCATGCTTTGGAGTTCTTCCTTAACAATACTTTGGAAACTTAATATTGAAAGATACTTACTATTTTTCTGGAGAATTTGAATGCTGATATGATCTAAAAAGATGCTGAATACCAGCTGCATGGTTATTGTTTGCAAACACACACTTAAACAAAACTGTTCATTCAAACTGGTTATGTCTTCACACTGGAATCATTTTGCTCCCCTCAAACAAGTGGGCTTTCAGTACACAATTCTACTGGTAGTCAGTATTTTACAAATTTGACATAGTTGTAGTTGTAGGCCTGTGTTTCATATTTCTACCTAGATGAAAATTTATCAATGTACTGTAAATGTGTAATACTTTTTTTTTCTGGAAAGCACTGTTTTACCAGTAAAATCTCATGCCAGTATAGATGCTTTATAAGAAATACTTCTTTAAAAGAAGTAATTATTTCTTACATCTTGCAATAATTAATTGATTCCATGCTAGAAATTTTTCTCTGTATGTTGCAAATCCACTCAACTTCATATACCTTACCTGGAAAACCGTGGGTTCGTTGATTTTATACTTTATACTGTGCATTTCCCATCCTCAAGATGCTCTGGAAAAGAGGATATAAAATAAGCTTACTGAAACAGTGCCCTTTTTTGGAGCAGAGTGTCCATTCTGCTCTACAGTTTAGTGGAACTAAGCTGCAGTAACCTCTGCAGAAGAGAACAGAGATAGTACCACCAAAGAAGTCTAGGTACTGGTAAGTTACATTTATTTCTCCTATATGAAACTGTTGCTGCAGATTCTCTCTACAGATGTCTAGAAAGCAGGAATAAACCTTAAAAGGTAAGTTAAGGAGTTCTATTTGAAACAAACACTCAAGTGCTGCCTTCTCAAATCAGACATTTAGTCATGTATGAAAGTCTGCAAAGATCTGAGAAAAGAGAAATATGAGTTAGTGTTTCTCTTTGCATTCATTTATTGGCAATCTGAATTTTCAATACAATTTTTACAGGAGGCAGTGGCTCTTCTGGGTAGATTTGGCTTGTATCAGCTCTTGAAAAGATGAGAAGACTACAAGTAATTCTTGGGAGATTTATAAATATTCACTAAAAATGCATTGTTCTCTGTTTTGCTGTAGCTGAATTTAAGAACATATGTGGAAATATTCCTGGCTTCACTTTCGACATTCATACTGGAAAAGCTGTTGGTAAGTTTCACTAAACTTATTTTAACCAAAAATTGTTTTGCATAAGGTTGTTGCAGCTGCATAATGGTACCAAAATGAACATTCCATGTAATAAAATAATAATTTCATTGTGGAGTTACAATGGTGACAAAAATTCTGAGACCAATTTTTGTGTAAAATATTTCTGATTTATGTTTTTTTATGTCTACATTTTGTTACAATCTTTTGCTCACTTTCCATCCTGGTTCATGGGTTTGAGTTTTAATTGGTAAGATAAAAGGTTTTGGCTTCAAAGATGTTGTGGGACTTATCTGCACGTTTGTAACAGTTCTGCACCTTGTCTAATATTTAGCATTACTCTGTTTTGATCACTTCCTGAATTTCACATAGTTTATTTTCTGTCATAATGGGAATATGTTTAGGTTTATAGCCTGTATACAATTTCTGTAGATTAAAAGGAACTTCTCAACTCAGCTTTAAGCACAGTGAAATTGAGAATGCAAGCAGTGTGTAAAGCCATGAAGTACTGTAGTTTGACTAGCTCATCTCACTTTCAGACATTGATGAATGTAAGGAAATCCCAGGAATCTGTGCAAATGGTGTTTGCATCAATCAGATTGGCAGCTTCCGCTGTGAATGCCCCACTGGATTCAGCTACAATGACCTGCTCTTGGTCTGTGAAGGTGATTTGAAATGACATTATTTTCTACTTAGCCCTCATAAGCATGCTTATCTTAAAGGGAAGGGGAACATTTAATTCATGTTTTCCAAAATCTAAGAGACAGATGGTGAGCTTTTTTGTAGGACTCCAGTCTATAAATCAGTGTGTGACATGTTTGTCTTCAATACATATGCACATGCACTTAATGAGATTTGTAATAGTTTTGTGTCAAGCAGTTCACTGACTTCTAAATAGGAAGTAAATGAAATGCTTTTATTTTATTTTAGGGACGAAATTTAATTCTTGTTCTTAAAACTTCTCAAAGAAAAGTTTCCTTGCTTTTTTCTGTCTTGTGTCTGTTGTTCTACAGTTTTATAGGTAGAGAAATTCATAGGAGTTAATAGTGAAATTTTGTGTGTACTAAAGTGAATAGGAGTTTTGTCATTGGTATTCACGGGTCTTGTGCTGTCATGTGCACCTTAAAAAGCTAACACTGTGCCACTTTCTGTTTCAGTTCAAAGGCAGAGAATGACATTTTTTAATACAAAACCTAATTTCAACCTAATTTCTTTAGGCAGACGTTTAAAATTGCAAAGCCACTTCAATGTGTAGTAAGTTGGATTCATAGGATCCTCCTTCATCCAAAAAGTGTGTTATGGATGAAATTGTATTGATTTTGCTTTTCATTTGCATTGACGGCACAGGAGGCTGAAGGTCAGAATATTCATGCTTTGTTGAGGACAAAAGATTCATCTTCATGAGGAGGACAATACAGTCTACATTCTAGGCAGAAGAAACTATATCGTGGTTTCTGATGTCTGAACCATGACTCTTGGTATTTCAGATATTGATGAGTGCAGCAATGGAGACAATCTCTGTCAGAGAAATGCAGACTGTATCAACAGTCCTGGTAGTTACCGCTGTGAATGTGCTGCTGGTTTTAAACTTTCACCCAATGGTGCCTGTGTCGGTAAGAAATCAGTTGACTTTTCTCGTCTGTTTGAATCTGTTTGGACCTGATCAATGGTATATGCATGATTCTCTTGAAGGGTAAAAGTATCATTTATTTTCCGTCACCTTGCGTATTCTGCTGTTTTATGCGACAGTTTTTACTTTTTATAGCCCTGTTTCTCTGTAGAAGGGAAGAAAAGACGGGGTAAAATTTTTAAAGAACATTCTTGATGTAATCAACCAAATCTTGACAGTAGTTTTGACCTCGAGGTGTATAGGCAAGTTACTATAAACTGAAGTTTTGCTATGATTCAGGTTTAGATATGGATAATTTTGAGTCTGGTTTTAATAATAATAACAACAGATTGTAAAAACATGTTTGTGTAAAATGCATGAATAATAAAAGTCAATAATGTGTACCATCTGTTTTATATTTTTGTTATAGATCGCAATGAATGTCTGGAAATTCCTAATGTTTGCAGTCATGGTTTATGTGTGGACATGCAAGGAAGTTACCAGTGCATATGTCACAATGGTTTTAAGGCATCCCAAGACCAGACTATGTGCATGGGTATGGAAAGTAAATGCTTCTGTGTGTGGTTTGTTTGGGGTTTTTTGGTTTTTTTTAAAGAGAGAGGAGATGAGTCTAAATTTTTTAGGAGATTATAGTGACATTAAAAGACTGTGAAGTTGTCCTTGGAGTGGATCTATTAGTTTGAGAAAAAAAATCACAGTATTATCAGAGAGAAGTCCATGTTACCGAAGAACTTATTAACCCCATTTTCACAAAAATACATCATAGTGGCTTATTTTACTGAGAGGGTTGTCAAACATTGGAATGTGCCACCCAGGGAAGTGGCTGAGTCACCATCCCTGGAGATATTAAAAAAGTGAGTGGACAGGGTACTTCAGGACATGGTTTAGTGGGCATGGTTAGTGGTTGGACTCGATGATCTTGAAAGTCTTTTCCAACCTAAATGATTCTATGATTCTATGATTCTATTTGACAGAGAAGTTTATAGGAGATATCACAGAGTGGTAGAATTTGGAGATTAAAAAAAGGCAGATTTTTCAATTATTTAGAAATTTATTGAGTTCATGTTTCATTTAAAAAACAGAATCCCATGTTTAATGTAACTTAAATCTGCACTCATTTTGTATTAAAATGATTACATGATAGAGATTATATAAAAAATAAAATTGCAAAATAAGAGGTTTTTTCTTGTTCTTTTAGTGTTTCATAATCAGTTCTACAGTGTTTTAAAAAGAAAAGATGATGCCTATGTGAATTCAGTTCTCTTCAAGAAAAAGAGCCAAAAAATTATTTTGATTTTTGAAATAATGATGATCTAAATTTCAGTTCTAAGCTATACAGAAGTTCAGTGTCTCCTATAACATAGGTTTGTTCCAATTTCAACTTTAAACAGACATCTAAAACCTGTTCACGTTGTATTACATATTCCTATACACCTTGAATCTTCTCATATTTGGACTAAATCACATTTGTCAAACTATCTGAGGAGGATATTTGGGAAAGTGACTTATGTTAACAACGCAAAGTTTTGAGAGCCTGGTTACTCAAAACAGTAACTTAATTCTAAAAATCATTCTAAAATTTTCATAGGATGAAATACAGATCTAGACAATGACAGGTTATGGAAATGATCCATACAACAAAATGTTTACCTTATGTAAGTCAATAAAATGTTTCAGAAAGTCCACATGAACTAGGAGAACAAGATCTAAATACCTTCCAGATCCCCATGAAATTGCAGAAATTACTGAAGCACACAGCACGAAACATCGAATTTTAGTGCCTTTTAAAAATGGGTGTTTCCAAGAGTTTGTAAGGAGTGTTTGTAATTCTGGATCTAGTCTTGACATAATATGTTAACATATGTAAATTGACTTGTGAACAATGACGCAAAACTCCTTTATAGAGCATTTTCAACAGGTTTTCATGCACTTAAGACTAAAATAGGTACACAAAATTTGAGATAGTTGCACGGCTGTGATGCTCAATCCTTTGTACTAAGTTCTGATCACTAGCATACATTAAGAAATGTTAGTATGGAAAATAAAAGACAGAATGCTTTGAGATACTGCCCATGCACTTAACTTTTATCTTTGCATGTAAAAGTATCTTTTATTTTAAAATATATATAAAAAATGCGTCAAGTAACATTTTCCTACGGGTACCCAGAAGATGTAAAAATCAGTAGTATAAATAGAAAACATGACAGATGAGAGACTGAGGTTTAGAATATTGTCACTGTGCACAGAAAACACATTAACACATAACCTGGGAAAATAAGTTACCACATACAGTTTTGTTTCTCTTTGCAGATGTTGATGAATGTGAACGCCATCCATGTGGAAATGGAACTTGTAAAAACACGGTTGGATCATATAACTGCCTGTGTTATCCAGGATTTGAGTTAACTCATAATAATGATTGTATGGGTAGGTAATGTAATCCAAACTTTATTTTCATTGCCCCTGGCTTGGTATGCTGAGGAGGATGGTATATAGTTAAAACTCAAAGGGAAGACAGGTTGGGCTGCTAAGAAAGTTAATTGAGTGCAGTAACTAATACTGTTACCAGCCCTAGGGGTTAATCATTTTTATTATTTTTTAAACTAATTAAAAATATTTTTTACTGGCCAGCTTGAGAAAACGTAAACCCTAAATCCCTGGACCACTGGGGCAACCTTACAGCTCACTGACATTTTAATGCAGCCCTCACCTCCATTAGATTTCCTGGGTAATTACAGCACACATCCTTGACTACTGACACAGTCCATAGGCACCACTTGCAATAAGCAAGTATTATATCACAGCGCCAGTATTGCCTCATGATTTTAAAATAATTTCTTTATTTCACCATATTACTGGGCATTTGCACACAGTGTGAAAGAGGAAGCAGATGAGCAGTAAGAAAGCCAGTATAATTAATCTACCAAATCTAGTCTCCTAAGATGAACTCTGCTTATACAGAGTTTATACAGGCATTGCTATTTCCTATTCCCTAAAGCACATGACACCAGAATATCTGATGGTTTTGGACAATTTAAATTCCTGGATACTTGTGATAAAGCATGGGCTTCAGCATGGGCTGAAGAACAGGCTCATGAGTCTCTGGAGATCCTGTCCCTTGTGCAGAGCATAAGCCAAAAGAAAGGAAGGCTTTACATTCCTTCCTGCTACGGAAGGAAGACAGAATGAAGTCTACTGGTTTCTTTCTGGTTCAGGAGAGAACTAAAACATCTTAAATAAGTATTTTAAATCCTCTCCTTATCCAGGAAAGAGAAGTTTAAAAACTTGGTCAAGTAAGAAGAGTCCGCTGCCAAAAAATGGCACTATTTGCCAAGGTGGTTCTTTCCCTTGGCAGTATAGCTGCCAATCTACTGCCAGGACCATCCAGCACCTCTACTCCAGGCTTTGCCTTCAAGGAGGACAGGGAGCGCAGGCTGACTCAGAGACTTGGCCTTTTGTTAGCACTCCTCTTGACACCTTGAAGAGCCTCAGGGCTTTCTTCCAAACTATCCCAGTCATTCAAAGGCAATTTAGCCCATCCCAATATAATACTTTGGAGGTATTTCTGCTTGCAGAACTGTAACACAGAATAAATGCACTATGGAATAAACCAGTAACACAGGCACAGCTGTATTGGCTGAAGCAGAAAGGTGCATCTTTTTCAGGAGCTTGTACTTAATGATTCTGAAGAAGACTACAACCTCTTCAGTAAAACTGACGTTAGTCTTCATCATTCACATTAAAATATTGTAAAACAGTGAAGTGTAAGTTGTTCTTACACCATTGTCCTTATCCGAATTCCTTTTCATTTATTCTGACACTTTCTCATCTGTATTTTTCCTTATGCAGTTCTCTGTTAAGTCTGCATTACTAAAGTAATTCTACAAACTAATAAGCATTTTCAAACCTCATTTTCAGAACTGTTATCAAGGAGGAAATCATCTTGCGGAAAGCAAATTACATATTCCCAAATTTGAAAATGACATGGCAGTTTTTAGGAGGAAACTCGAGCACATATAAATCCCGATAAAATACAGAACACTCAGTGTAACATTTTCTTTTCTGTGTCTGGAGTTAGCATCATACAGTCACTTGGCAGTAACTGAATGTCTCCAGATGCAGTAGCTGAGGTAATACTGCAAGTTTGAAAATTATAATACCCTGTAAAAAAAGAGTGTTGTTTAAATAGAACATATACCCTAATGCACTTGAGTGAGAGTTACTTTCCACTAGTTGTCAGCTGTTCCCTTGTTGCTACAAGATTTGCCTTCTCCACAGAAGTACATATTGCAACTTGAGTGTGCTTATAATATACTGTATATACTGTGCTGGGACTCAACTCTCGTTTCTGGGGATTTATTTTGGTTTTTTTACAGATATTGATGAGTGCAGTTCCTTCTTTGGTCAGGTGTGCAGAAACGGGCGGTGTTTCAATGAAATCGGTTCCTTCAAATGTTTATGTAATGAAGGATATGAACTTACCGTAGATGGCAAGAATTGCATTGGTATGTATGATACCACATGGAGATGTGAAAGTACTGATGAGCTGAAATAATCAAACTATTAGCTCCCATGTAGACGAAAGCACCACAGTCTGAATATCTAAGTATTAAAAAAAAAGACAATGACTTTAGTGAAAACACAGTAGAAGTAACTGGGTTTTGGAGTAGTTGTTGATCTTCAAGTATTTAAATGCCTTAGAAAAAGAAATTAGAAAAGAATCCTACAGTCTTTTTCATGAAAAGCCTGTTTTGTTACCATAAGAATTACATGATTCTAAACCTTTCTTAATTCCATCTACTCTCCAAAGATACTAACGAGTGTGTGGCACTACCTGGTTCATGCTCTCCTGGTACCTGTCAAAATTTGGAAGGATCATTCAGATGCATCTGTCCACCAGGATATGAAGTAAAAAGTGAAAGTTGTATTGGTAAGGCAAGTTCTGATTGTTGCTTCCGAACAATTTAAAAATTAGAAAAAGTATATGGTTCTAATTTGGTGGAAAGTAGTTGTACACCTTAATGTTTGTGAATGTTGCCTTGCCTGACAAAATCACAGTGACAGGGAATAAGTAAGTAGGAAGAGTCTTCAGGAAGAGGTTTCAAAAATGGAAAGCAAGATATTTTGTACTGTATTGTACTATAGCTTGTACATTAACTTCTTCATTAATGCAAACAAAAATATTTACTTTTTTTTAAAAATGGTATTTTATCTTTCATTCACTTTTTTTTAATATCATTCATAAAACAAACCAACCTGTGTACTAGATTTATATAATGTTTACAGAAAATTAATTATTTCAATGCATGAACTAAGCTTCTGGTTTCAGAGGGCTATGAAGTTTAAAATTCTTGAGAAAATTATGGAGCTTATGGGAACAATTGTTAAATTGGCTTCTTCTAACAACTATTTCCTGATTTTGTGTTTTGTATATCTCTCAAGTGCTGAGATTCACAGGAAGAGAAGAGGGTACAGCAGACCTTTCACCAGTTTACATGTGTTTGTTTGTTCATATAAGTCTCATTTAAAGCTGTGAATGTTATTCAGGAGCTGAATGTCACACAATGAATTAAGATTTGGTGTGGCAGAGAATGAGAAATAAATCCAAGTTACAAGTCCCTTTTTCAGCAGAACAAAGCACAGGACTACTGTGAATTTATTGGGCATTCAATTTAACTATGTGGGGCACCTGGCAAGGGAGGTGCACACAACTAAGTTGAGGTAGCTAACCTAGAAGCCTTAGGTTTCTGCATGGTCAGAGGACAGAGTAAGCATGTGTCTCTCTACTGTGACTATATTAAGAAACCTGGTTTTCAGCTTAAATGACTGAAGATAGCTGGTGTGACACCCCAGACACAACTTCATCCAAATAACTCCCAATAATAAATGAGCAGCTTGTCCTTGTATGGACTGAAGAAAACACTGGCTAGGACATAAGGATTTGGCCTATAGCCACCTAATCTGTATGGGTTCAGGAACTGGATCACAGGAACCTCTATGAATTTTTGTCTTGAACAATAGCATGTATTTTCTAAGCCCCAGAGCTGTCTCATCCTTTTATATCATGGCACCATATTCAGTTTGCTGCCAACTTCATGGCTTCTTTTGGCAGCTGCTGTTTCCATATTACCAGTTATGTTTGAGATGAATTCAAATCACCTACAGCTGCAAAATCATGAATTTAAAATGAAAACTTTTGGTTTTCCGGGAATATCACTGTTTACAGCCACTTTAGTATCCTCACAGAATCTCTTGATGTTTTTGACAGCATCAGTGACTGCCAAAGAGATTTTTGCCCGAACTGACTAAAAGGGACTTAATTGCATTCTTTTTCTTCATTCTGCCATGTGTCCAGACAATTTGCAGCTGAAGTTCCTAGAAAATGCCTAGGTAATCACATGTGATTGTACAAATACTTTGATAAATATTATGACAGGTCTTGCAACATACATTCCCCATTACTTTCTATTGATCTTATATGCAGACAGCTTTATAAGAATTCATTTTTTCTGTCTGTAATGTGAAGGTTGGCAATGGCTAGATTACTTTTTGAGGTCAGGGTGATTATATGCAGGAGAAACCAAAACGGATGGGAGCCACAGAAAAATTCTTAGTTTTCACCTATCCATTTAATATATTTCCTTTCATTTTGTGGGAATGAAGAGGAGAGGACTCATTTACTGCCACAGTGTGGCTAGTCACCTATTCATCATGGCCACAAAAAGAGTTTCTTCCACTAGTCCCAAGCCATTCATTCCAGTAATAATCAATACTTCAAAAGAGCAGTTTTTCCATCCCATTAATGAAGCCAAATTGCTTAGCTTTGTATACTAGCAACTGCCGCACTAACTGGGAAATTAATTACCTTTTTTTTTCCACTGAAATAAGCTGACTTAAAATGCTTCATATGATAAGAGCCTGTCCATGGGAAGCTACTGGAGAGTTTGGTCATATGCCAAATTATGCTAAGATTCAGTATAGTAGAGAGTCCAACAAATATCAGGAAAAACAGCACTACAAATTCGTGACTTAACATCCATGAAGCTTATTTTCATGGAGAACACCTATTCCTGCTACACTGTGATTAAGATCAACATGGATATTAATGTAGAACACTTTTACAGCCATAGGTTTCTGTGATGGTTCTTTTAATATCCCTTACTGAAAGATTCGGGGGGGCTGAACTGCAGGTATAGCTTTGAAGATTATTAAAATACAGTTCAGAATTTATTAAATTATAATTACCTTTACCAGTTACTTTAGCAAGGAGGCTTATATCTTCTGTCAGTATTTGCAGAACAGAATAAATTCAAATACAGTTTTCAATAATAGGTATGAAAAATTAAAGAACTATTAATGTATTATTTTTCTTAGTCTGCCTGTTGTCTATATAGCTGCAGGATATGCAGCCTGATACCATTTGAGCTGCACAATTTTACAGGCACTTGGTTTTTATATTAAGTGCTCTTTTATTTTGGTTTGGTTTTAATAATTATAAAAATATCTCTATTTTAAAAAAAATCTAGATCTTACATTTAAATTGTCAGAGCAATATATTCTAAATTATGCAACTGAACAGGAAAAAAATTTAAATAACATATCAAGAGTGGCTGTGGAAGACTGGTTATTATATATTTGAATATATAAATGTAATCATAGGTTTCCCTCTACTAATAGCTAGCTATAGTTTCAGTTCAAGAATCAGTCAATCAGCATGAAAAAAGCCCACCTTTAATTACAAAGAACCCCCAAAATACAGATTTCTAAAAATTCATCTTTGGATGTTTTACATTTACAGAAGAATATTTTTCTTATCAGAAATATTTCTTCTCTGTTTCAGTCTGAAAGCATTTATTTAATGTTTATATTATAAATATGACAAAGAACAGAGAATGGTATTTGGAGAGGAAAGTGCATGCCAGTGAAACACTCTAATTTGAAAAAGTTAGTGGAACCTTCAGGCTGCTTTATCTCTTGGGTGCTTTACTGGAGGAGCATCTCCTGCTGAAGTTAAATAAATAAATAAATAATCTTTCTTAACCAAGGAATTCACAGCCAATGGGGTTACGGTGAACCTTTTCTCCTTTAATTTACAGATATTAATGAATGTAACGAGGATCCCAACATCTGTCTCTTTGGCTCTTGTACGAACACTGCAGGAGGTTTCCAGTGCATCTGTCCTACAGGTTTTGTGCTGTCTGATAATGGACGGAGATGTTTTGGTAAGTTAATGATTAAGGAATCTAATAACTTATTCTAACAGATAACAGATACTCTGTAGAATGAGTAAGAAGGGACCTCTGCAGGTCCCTTCCAATCTATGCCCTTATGAGGATTGGACAGTGCTTTCAAAATAGTATGAAAAATATAGGCCTAACATTATTCATTTCAGGGCTAGACAGTCATCATCTAACGAGGTAGCAGGTAATGTAACTGTGTTTTCTTTTTTAGATACTCGCCAGAGCTTCTGTTTCACTAACTTTGAGAATGGGAAGTGCTCAGTGCCAAAGGCTTTCAACACCACAAAGGCAAAGTGTTGCTGCAGTAAAATGCCAGGAGAAGGATGGGGTGATCCTTGTGAGCTCTGTCCAAAGGAAGAAGAAGGTACACATCAAGATTTAAAATAAAGCCTTTTTAGGTGGGAGAAAAGGAAAATCACGCTTGTGTTGTACCTTTTTGATCATTAGAAGGAGAGATCTCTTGGCATTGTGTCTTAACTGCCTTTTCTAGAACCATTTTCAGGTCAACAGAAGGAATAAAATTAAATAGAAGAAACCACAGAAAAGGAGAAATACTGAATTGTTGTTTTTGCTCTGTAGAGAAATGAACTTGTAGCCTCCTGCTTTAGGCAAAAGAGAAGAGCAAAATGGGACAGTGCCAAGAATCCCTGAAGTAATTGACAGTTCTTGGTTTTCTCCAAGTACAGAAAGGGGAAGGCACCAAGCACATGCACATGGAAGCTCAATGAGTCCTAGTGCTGCTTCCCCAACCTAGAGACAGTGTTACTTTTGCATCTGGCAAGACAGCATAATGACCATGATTTAAACATTTGACAGTTCTGAAAAATGTGATACAGAAGATTTTTGGATGGCTTTAACTATCTGTCATAGTTCTTTTTCTCACTCACTTTTTTTTTTTAAAAAACCATACCTCTACAGTTGCTTTTCAGGACCTGTGTCCATATGGTCATGGAACTATTCCTGGAATTGATGATACACGTGAAGGTAGGTATTTTTTTTCCTGATAATTAAAAAAAAAATTATTTATACTTAAAACCAGACTTGGATATTGTAGTATGTGATGGCTTACTCCCCACAGCCCCAGGTGACACGAGGCTGACCTTTAATAAATGTGGACCATTATGAAATGGTAGTTAAAAGATTACCACTGAAATTGCATGGCTAGAGATAAACAGAATAGGGCGCTTAGTTTCTTTAAAATGCTGTTTTAAGACTTGACACAGAAATGCATCATCTAAGTGGTTGCTAATATCTTCCTGCTTTTTAGATGTCAATGAATGCCTTGAAAGCCCAGGAATTTGCTCAAACGGTCACTGCATCAATACTGATGGATCGTTCCGCTGTGAGTGCCCCATGGGATACAACTTAGATTACACTGGAGTACATTGCATCGGTGTGTCCATTTTTCATAAATTAAAAGAATTGTAACAATTGAATTTAAAACACAATTTGAAATGTCTCCCAGTTCTCTTCAGTTTGCATTTATTCATTACATACAGATACTGATGAATGTTCAATTGGCAATCCATGTGGAAACGGTACGTGCACTAACATGATCGGCAGTTTTGAGTGCAACTGTCATGAGGGATTTGAGCCAGGCCCAATGATGAATTGTGAAGGTAACTTATACCCTTTTTTTTTCTTTAGTTTTTGTCCAGTCCTCAGTATTCAAATTACTTTATTAACTAGGCATTTGGTGCTGTAATAACTAGGAGGAAAAAAAAGTTTCTCTGCTTGAAATATGTCCTTGAAAAAGAAGTCTTGAATTGATCTAAGCAGTATTTTTAGTTTATCACAGGATTTCCCAGACTGCATGTTGTGTTATGTTACATTATTCAGCTGTTTGTTGGAAAGGGGTGGGGGGCAGGAAGTGGCTGTTGAGCCCCCAGAAGATCCTTATAAACTGTATAGCTAACCATGGCAAAAATGCCTGAATTTGCAGAGCATTTTTCATAACTGAGGCAGAGCAGTTATGAATGGACCCACTCATCACAGTTACAGTAACAAGTGAGTTATACTGAACATAATAACTGAAGTCAGACCACTGGTCCATCTAGTCCATTATTTCATCCCTCACAATTGAAATGCTAATTCAGCATACAAGCATGATTAACAGCTCTCTGCAGTTCACTCCTCTAATACAAGAGCTGAGGATATAGGAAAAATAGCATGTAAAATGGGGGAAGCATCCCGCACAGTGGGTTTAGTATCCACTTACGGATCTGTTGTCCAAGAATATGTCTAGTACAGTCTTGAATCTGCTGATACCATCTGCCTCCACAGCCTCTTCTGGCAGCAAGATCCAGAATGTCACTACTGTCACTACTTAGAGAAGTATTTTCTTTCAGCTGTTTTGAACTAATCCCCTATTAGTTTCATTAAGTACCTCTTATTTTTCATAGTGCGGGAATTGTGTACAACCATTCTGCTCTCGTTGTATCCTGATCAGAATGCTTCTTACAAGTTTTGCATTTTATGAATCACAATTAGTTTGCTTTCTGAAGCAAGAATTACTTTTTTTTTTAGAGTTGGATAAAAAGCTGACATCTCTCATCATACAAAAATACATTAAAAAAAGATTATATAATAAAAAACTGAAATAGGCCTGTGCCAACTTGTCGTTCTAAGCTCAAGTAGTTCCGTATTTATTGTGCCATTATTTTTAAGTAGAGCTTTGTTTGATGGCTACTCAAAACCAAACATCCACAACTTTCTGGTTTGAATTACTACATTTCTGATAGTTTTTAGTGGACAAGAAAAGCACAGGTATAAGAAAACCTTCTTGGTGATTGTTTTAAAACTTAGTGGAGAATGATTATTTTGTTCCTTTCTGTTCAGATATAAATGAGTGTGCTCAGAATCCCTTGCTGTGTGCTTTTCGTTGTATCAACACTTACGGTTTCTATGAATGCACGTGTCCAGTCGGCTATGAACTAAGAGAAGACCAAAAGATGTGCAAAGGTAATGACTGACATATAAACTTTGACTGACTTCCATCACCCTGTACTGGCCAAAGCATGATCCAGATGTTTCTGTGCATCTTGCATTCATCCTGTCAGTGGAATGTAGCAACAGCCCAGCAGATGATGATTTACTCTTTCAGAACTCATGTAAGACCAGTATCTAGGGTTTTGTTATCAAGTGTACCCCTTGATGGGGATTGTAAAGCCAAGAAGGTCACAATGGTGAAGTTCATCTTTAACTTGACAGGTTGTTACAGTTCACAAACATTAAGACAACTGCAATTAAGCATAGCTCTCAGATTTTTCTTCAGTGCTTGTTAATTAGGGAAGTCTGTATGATCTTTTTCTTGAGAAAGTGCTACTTGTCTTCAGCAACTGAAGGTACTGGAAGGGAGTTCAAACACAAAATACTTATTCTTTTCCAGATCTAGATGAGTGTGCAGAAGGTCTCCATGACTGCGAATCAAGAGGCATGATGTGCAAAAATTTGATTGGTACTTTCATGTGCATTTGTCCTCCTGGAATGACCCGGAGACCCGATGGAGAAGGCTGCACAGGTGAAGCTTAGAAAGGGAAGAAGACATCTACTGAAATACAAACAAGCAAACAAATGAAAAATTCTCTGTATATGTATATAGTAAACTAGAAAATAGCAGTTCATAAAGGACACTTAACATAGCTAATGATGCCCAACACCTTAAACTTTCTTTTTTGTTTCAAGGTTTGAGCCTTATCTGAAAGGAGTTCTAAATTACTAATAAGTATTTCAAAAGAAAAACTCTGGTTTTGTTTCTTTTGTTGTACCAAAAAATCAGAAAGTTTTTCAGACACTTGTTAGTTTTAAAAAATTAAGTTGCCAAACAAAAGAGACCTCATTTGATGAGTAGGAAGCAGAATTGTCATAAATAAGAAGTTACATTTCCTTTAGCATTAATACTGTTTATGAATAATGTGGCAGTTCTGTAAAGAATTAAAACTGTAAGATTCTGAAAAAACATATAAAAGCCATGAAGGGCATAAGAAGTGGAAACTTCCATAGTTCAAAATAATTCTCCATCCTGCAGGTAAGTGAACAGCTTTCCTCCATCATTTTCTCAGTTAGTTGAGGGGGAAACAATAGCTACATTTTGGCAAATGATACTTTCTTCTGGTACATAAAAAAATCTGAGAGCATTCCAAAGTTCACTGTGGACAGAGGTGGCTAAGGTTGTCATTGGCTCAGAGGAAAAAAAAAAATTAAACATCCATCTCAGTGAATGCTTCAAGTGAAAAGCAGGAGAATGACTACTCTCCTTTACAGATCTTTATGATATTTTTCAGGGGAAATAATATGTATTAACAACAATTTTGCCATTTTTGCCCTGAGGTTTTTCTGAGGTTTTATTTTAAGAATCTATAAAGGTGTGTAATTGCTTACAGTATCTTTGCCATTAGCTATGGAAGAAAACTGTCCTGGTTTCAGCTGGGATAGAGTTAACTGTCTTCCCAGTAGCTGGTACAGTGCTATGTTTTGAGTTCAGTATGTGAAGAACGTTGATAACACGGATGTTTTCAGTTGTTGCTCAGTAGTGTTTAGACTATAGTCAAGGATTTTTCAGCTTCTCATCCCCAGCCAGGGCAGCTGACCCAAACTGGCCAACAGTGTATTCCATACCATGGGACGTCCCATCTAGTTTAGGAACTGGGAAGGGGGGGGCGGGGAATCGCCACTCGGGGACTGGCTGGGTGTCGGTCGGCGGGTGGTGAGCAATTCCCCTGCGCATCATTTGTACATTCCAATCCTTTTATTATTACTGTTGTCATTTTATTAGTGTTACCATTATCATTATTAGTTTCTTCTTTTCTGTTCTATTAAACTGTTCTTATCTCAACCCACGAGTTTTACTTGTTTTCCCGATTTTCTCCCCCATCCCACTGGATGGGGGGGGAGTGAGTGAGCGGCTGCGTGGTGCTTAGTTGCTGGCTGGGATTAAACCACGACAAAAACACACTAAGATTGTAAACTGTTTCAGGGAAATGGTGTGTGGACTAAAATGTGACTGATTACAGGAGAGGTCAGACATATTCAGAGAATCTTAACGATTACAAAGTGAAAAGTTTTTACTCAAATCATGCACATATTCCAATTTTACTTAGATGTTACTTGCCAGGTAAAAGTTATGACTAGAACTTGCTCTGCTGCATGTGTTTTCTGCTTTTTTCTTATAAGTTGCAAAGAACATACAAGGATCAAAACTTTCATCCTAGGATGCAGTACATAAGAAATGGAGTAGGATAGTGTTATTAGGAAAGTCCTTTCCAGGCTTAATCAGTTGTTGATTTTCCACTTGCAAATATTCTGCAAATATTACGCAGAATAATTAATGCATTCTAGAAGTCTAATATATTTTCTTGTAACACTTTATTTAATGGTTTTTATTATATTTTTGTAAAGATGAAAATGAATGCCGCACCAAGCCAGGTATCTGTGAAAATGGTCGTTGCGTGAACGTTATTGGGAGCTACCGATGTGAATGTAATGAAGGATTCCTGTCAAGTCCATCACGTATTGAGTGTCTTGGTAAATGCCTCTTTCATATACATTTCATCTTACATTAAAGTGTAAGGGATGCAGAGTGTAAATTAGGCTTCTGAGTACCTAGTAGTTCTCGTATATACAAAAATTAAATAATCATCCTTATTAATTAAACAATATTATATTAAATAATGATAGGAATGAGGAGCACCTTGAGAATGTCAGCTGAGTCTAGCAATCAGGGGCGTCACATAGAAGTGTCTAAATTCGAAAGGACATAAATATGGTGCTGAGCAACACTTTCGGGACAAAATACAGGTGTTTTTAAAGAAGAAGCAGAATTAGTTACCTTAGATCAAAAACTGGGATGCAGAGCAAAATTGTTTCCATATTCAGAACAACATCTTAAGCGCCACAGTACTGCAACTAGGTATCTGAATTTTCTGCACCTTTAATTCAGACAGTGATTATGAACACAAAATACTAGGATTTCACCACAGATTTGCAAGATATATTAAATTGTTTTGAGGCAGGCCTGCACATTAAATTCTGATGAAGGGTTTTACATTCATCAACCTGTATTTCCTTTTCAGTATGTTCAGACTTGTCATTTGCACTATAAAATTAAGTGTTCCCTTTTTAGAAATCAAACAGAACTGCAAAACCTTACTTTTTCATGATCAGTGTTCAAGTGTAGATACTGCAAAGTATTTTACAATACTGAAACTGTATGAGTATTTATTAGTATTATTGCATCAAAAATACTTGTGTACTATCTTCTGTAAGTGCTATAAAACCAGCTCCCTGTAAATTGTCACCAGTAGTGTGCTGACTTCATGGCAAAGCAATAGCACTGGAAGTGCAGGGTATTTCCTAAGGATTAAGACCAGATGGGGAGAGGATGCTGCAGTCTGTTAAACCCAGCCAATCATTAATGCCAAGGAAATACCCTGCTTGGAGGTCGTTATTGCTTTCTGATATTTAATATATGATTTTCTTATTATTTTCTGAAAGCTATGCTTTGGGTTAGTTTGCTCATTGCTGCTTTTCCTTTAGGGTTTCCTGGTTCAGAAATTAAAATGAAAAATTAGTCTGGCAGAAACAAAGTATTTCTTTGGAATTAAAACACAAATATTAAGTCTTAGTTTACATTATTTTAAATATATTGTGTAAACCTTCATATTGTGTTCACATTAAAATTTATCCCACATCTCAAATTGGGGATAAAGCACTTATATGTTCTTCAAGTCATGATGTGCATAGACTTGTGCAATATGTCTATCTAGGAGAACAGAAATCTGGTAAGTCTTGCAGATTACTACATCAAACATGCTGTCTCACACAACTGACACTTTCAGGGAGGACAGCTTTATTTGATGTAAACAGTTAAGTTACCAGGCACCCAAATTAAGTTTAGCTATAGCCAAAGTTCGCATTTTACCGAATTCATGTAAGAAATGTATACATTCTACTCCTAATAGTTGTGTAAGAGAAGGTCAGCTGGCTGTTGATACATATA
This sequence comes from Haliaeetus albicilla, assembly GCF_947461875.1. Lineage (NCBI taxonomy): Eukaryota > Metazoa > Chordata > Aves > Accipitriformes > Accipitridae > Haliaeetus > Haliaeetus albicilla. Next base: position 39,038,948 of record NC_091516.1, read on the forward strand.
CACATTCTGAGGGATCTGAAGGATTTTAACTTTTAGCTTTAAGAAAAGAAAATAAAATCTTTTATTTAAGAACATGAGTGTCTGTCAGACCATGGCTGACAATGTCTCCATTTTAATTAACAAATAAGACAGGTGACAGCCTATTTGGAAGATATCATCTCTGCAAAAATCAGAGTTTCCATTAGCGCTGGAAGCTGGGGTCTCTGCTCTCCTCAGCTGCCTGTTTGAAGGAAACTTGTAGGAGCTTAATGACTGAAGTTTTGCTCCTCTTTCATGATTGACAGGTATTAACCAAAAGGTTTAAAAATTAAGGAAAATAGAATTAGAAAGGGACAAATCAACAGTATGGCCATATAAATCTCCCCCCACACACACCCCCAACAAAAATTAGGAGTGCTACTGAAAAAGTACTGAGTTGCATAGACTATTTTAAATGCTAAGGACTTAGTCATTTAAACCACATCAGGAAAATTCTAAATCATAGACATGCTATTTTGGCCAGTGAAACAAACAAACAAAACAAACTTCTAACCTCACTCCAAGTAAATCATTCAAATGCAAGCCAAACACAGGCAGCTTAAGTGGAAGCTCAGTTTGGCCCGCAGCCTGTTTTACTATCAAGCAAGCTCACCAGATATGCCCCAGGGTGCAACTTTCCTAGAAGTAAAACTCGTATCCAGTTCATGCAGGTACTGAACTTTAGGGATATCTGGAATACACTTGAAATGGCAGCAGATTATCAGAAAACACAACAAATCTGAAAGGCTAAGTCAAAAGAGGCTTCGCAGACTGGTTGCTAATAATCTTCTAGTGCTTGCATGTGTTGACAGAGAACCAGAATAACAGATTATATGCTTAATGGATCAGATGTTTATCTCGTGCTCTTTTTTGATCTCTCTACTTCTTCCTTACAGATAATCGCCAAGGGTTTTGCTTTGCTGAAGTTTTACAGACAATGTGTCAGATGTCTTCAAGCAGCCGGAATCTTGTCACTAAATCTGAGTGCTGCTGTGATGGAGGCCGGGGCTGGGGTAACCAGTGTGAGCTCTGTCCGCTTCCTGGAACCACCCAATATAAGAAACTCTGTCCACACGGACCAGGCTATACTACAGATGGAAGAGGTATTTGCAGGGATGAAAAGAGACAGAAAAGGGGGAAAGAATATGCTCACATATTTAAGAAAATGCAGAATTCTCTTTGAAGATCTGTCAAAGAATTTCCTGCAAAGCAACAGAGTTTGATTTTTCAAATGCTGCTGAAAGACCAGAAATTAAAAACACCTTTAAACAGTAGCTGCAACCAGAATACTCACAGCTGTGCAGAATTTTCAGGGGTGGGATCTAAAACAGGAGGTACCAACCAGTAACTAAAAGCTAGAAATTATCCCAAAGCTTTTGTATGCTGAAAAGTTGCATACATGGCAAAGGCAACAACAGTGGTTCTAACAGCAGTCTCACTGAATGCTTTGCAGTTACTCTTTCCACACAGGAAGAAGAAGCTAACATACATTTTCAAATTGTGGTGAAAAATTTTTTATATCATCTGACTGGTCATAAGAAAATTCACTACTATGGGTTTTGTATTTTGAGTTAGCAAAACTGGAACCTGAGTACCCAATGAAATAGCAGGAAGGTTTTGATATAAAAAACAATAACGAAAGTTTGAAGGATGTTTGACTTCGAATTCAAATCCATTTTTAAAGAGAGAGAAAGGGCAAAGTTCCTATCAGAAACATGATAGAAAGAAAAATGCAAGAAAAGAAAAAAGTCGAATTTAAAAGTGAAAGATGACATACTTAATATTTTCTGTACAGATATTGACGAATGTAAGGTCATGCCAAAGCTGTGTAGAAATGGACAGTGTATTAACACTATGGGCTCCTTCCGATGCTTTTGCAAAGTTGGCTATACCACTGACATAAGTGGCACATCTTGTATTGGTAAGATTCAGCATTTTAATCATCAGTTATTTTTTTAATTGGTACATAATGATGTATCAACCTCTGTAAGCCTTTGTATCAAAGCAGGTTTTCCTCTTTATCTCTTTTATTTCTTTCTATCTTTCTTTTCCTAATACACATTTCTATTTTTGTATTTCATTTGGGGAAATCAAGAAACAAGCTGTATTGGCAATATTCCTGCAGTAGAATGAGCACTGAAATAACGTTTCAGCTATATAACCATTTTGACTGACAAATGAGCTCATCATTTTGTGGTCTACAATTTCGCACTTTCCTGTTGGTTAACAAATATAAGTATACCATAGTATGCTCAAAAATAAATACTTAGTCTTAGATGAAAATATTAATGCCACTGTCACTCTAGTATATTACTCTTCCAAGACACTCACTTTGTCCCTGTAGTGGCAACTCCACCACAACACATCCATAGAGAAAGATACAGGAACTCTGAACCAAAGTGAATTGGGGACTTTTTCTACAAACATTTTTCTCTTAAATATAGTGCTGTTTAGAAAACACCCTTCAAAGACAGATAAAGAAATCAGTACAACAGGTACTTAACATTTTCTCTCCTTAGATCTTGATGAGTGCTCTCAGTCTCCTAAACCATGCAATTTTATCTGCAAGAACTCAGAAGGGAGCTATCAGTGCTCATGTCCTCGGGGCTACATCCTTCAAGAAGATGGAAAGACATGTAGAGGTAAAGAAAGTTACACATAGCAACTTTTAATTTTATTGCACCTTGACTTAAAAGGAAATAGTTTTGAAGTGTGGTACTTTTATCAAGTTAAGACTTTTTTCTGGTGACTTTTCTTAAGACAACATCTCTCACTTTCAGATCTTGATGAATGTCAAAGCAAACAACACAATTGTCAGTTTCTCTGTGTCAACACCCTTGGAGGCTTCACATGCAAATGTCCACCTGGTTTTACGCAACATCACACAGCTTGTATTGGTAAGAAAAGCATTCATTTTCTTGCATCAGTTTTTCTATAAGAACAACATTCTCAATTCTCATTCATTTCTTTTGCTCTGTATAAACAGTAATAATACAAAGCAATAATGTCAGGAGTCCAGAAAACAGATTTTGAAAAGCAACAATTATAGCTAAAGAAAAATCAGTCTATCCACCATTGGTATTTTTTTGCTTAGTAAACAGTTGTACATATTTAATACATGTTATTATATTCTAAGTATAACCACATGGAGACAAAGGAGTAAAGTATTAAAATCTGATATAAAATGTCGTTAAACAAAAACAGGCTGCATTTTCTTTTTTAATAGATACAGATGTCTTTAGATCTTAAGCATATGTATGAATCTTGCCAACTGAAACTATTTTAGTTCAGCTAATACGCAAGTGCAGCATTTTTTCACTGTCAGCAATTACATACCTTTGTGTTTCGCACTCATAACTGAATTACAGCTTGCACTTCTGATTTATTAATTACCCATAGCTCTGCATGAGTTGTCAGGTCATCTGACATTTAAATATGAAAAGCTACATTTTCAAAATAAATTGTTGCCCTTCTGTGGATTTCAGCCTCCTAAGAAATATTACAAGAACATGTTTAAAATCATGCCACAAGGTATACCAACCTTCTTCTCTCTCCTCTGCATTTTTAAGATAACAATGAATGTGGTTCTCAGCCATCGCTTTGTGGATCAAAAGGAATTTGCCAAAACACCCCTGGTAGTTTTACCTGTGAATGTCAAAGGGGATTTTCTCTGGATTCTACTGGATTAAACTGCGAAGGTAACTAGTGAAGGTCAATTTTTTCAATGGTGAAAATCCTTACTTCTGTGTCTAGTGAATCTTGTGATGTCAAAGACACATAAAACAGAGCACCAGCCATAGTAAAAGTAAATACCAAAAAGAAATAGGAATGTATTTGAGTAATTTTAAGCATAATTGTATGTAACAACATACTGCCTGAGTAATTTTAATACAAATTAGAATAAAAAGTGACTTTTTAGCTGAACTCTTGAACTACTGTTTCCAGGCTGCCATTTCAACTTCACATAGGTTTAGGCATCTAAAAGTCTAGTTTTCTCTTCATACAACGTAAACAGATTCTCTCTACAATTTTTGTTTCAGCTAATTGTAATAATCCACCTGAGCGTATCCAAGATTAGATTCTAAATTCCATACTTTAAGTCATCTACTGGAGAGATACACATTCAGAAGGGTAATTCACTACAGTTAAAATACAAATTATATCGTTGAGCTTCATCTCTCTCTGTTGGCCCAAAAGGGAGCCCCAGTCAGGAAATCTCTATTTGAGAGCTCCAGATTCTTCACTGGGCCTTAGATATTGAGCAAAGAAGAAATAAAAGGCAGTACTAGGCCATCTGGCTGCTGAGAATTAGAAATGCAGAGGTATATATGATAGATTTATGTCATCTCAAAATGTCAGCTACCTTGATACAGCATTTAAAACAGAAATTGACATTTAGAGCCTATTTCTAGAGTAACAGTGCAGAATATATGCAGCCAGAAGTTCTAGAAAGCATTATCTTCTGTCAGATTACTTTGTTCTCATAAAGTAGATACATCTTGTTGTGTACTTCACTCAGCACCTACGAAACAAAACACTAAATTATACATATCAAAGCATTCACAAGATGCATACATAAATAGCACATCAGAATTGCTCTATAAGCTATTACTGATGAAATGACAGCTTTCAGTTCCTGGCATGATGGTTTTCTGCACGTCAGGCTTTGTGACATCACAATTCCATTAAATTTGTTTCAAACTGTGGACAACTAGAGTGTAACTTAGAACTGTGATATCATACATGATTTTTTTATTTTCTACTAGAACTGCATACTGTACCTGACACATCAGGCTGCGTATAATCTACTTACTTCTTATAGCAGACACTATTTCAGATGACTGAGTTTCTACATTTTGGTTTTTCTTTGTGGCTTTCTTCTGTATTTAAACATACCTCAGAGACTCTTTAGATGGCTTTTTCTTTTTAATTGCAAAGGTAAGCACTTACATCCAAATTCGCTGTCTATTCCTCATATTCAAACACTTTGATATGTTCCAGAAAACTGAAAGCTTAGTCCTACATAGTTGGTTTGAAAACTGAAATAAAAAAACATACAGATTCTAAACATTACATCAAAGCAATATCATGTGGGATTACTAGGAAAAATGTTTCTTCTCCAAATCAGAGTAATACAAAGGCTCAAATGTTCCAATAGGATTATTGATGATAGAAAGAACACTACATTAACTGACTTTCAGACTTTCCAAAAGACCAACCTGAATGGTGCTTCCGTAGTACAGCAGTACTCCTCTGTCATAAATACTGGTGTTTCAATGATCATTCAATTTCAGTGATCATTTCAAATGATCAAAGTGGGTAATGTATTTGGCAACGTGTATAATCATGTGTTCTTTCATGTTCTACTTCTCTACCGATTGCAAAGATGTGGATGAATGTGATGGAAACCATAGGTGCCAGCATGGCTGTCAAAACATCCTGGGTGGATACAGATGTGGGTGCCCACAAGGATATATTCAGCATTACCAGTGGAATCAATGTGTTGGTAAGGAAGCAAACAGCACAGGATATATTTAAACAGCAAAGGTGTCATAATGTTTATAGTGACAACTGCCAGGCGAGGACAATAATGGGCAGTACAAAGAGTATGCAGACACAAATCTTTTCTTCCTCTCTCCCCCTCCTCCCATACACTTATTACTCCCAGCATAAATCAATACATAAGGTAACAAGAAAACACACTCATCCTGTTGAAACTCTGTGTGACAAGGAGTTTTCCTAGTAAGGCCTAAATTCTGACTCCCTTCTCCCCGGAAAAATCCGCATCTTAGAAAGGTGGGAAGATGTTCATTGAATTCCTGAAAGCATCAATGTAAATACCTCTGCTGGGGAAAAACAAACAAACAAACAAACAAATCCCACCTTTCATCAGTAAGAATCACTCACCATTATTAGCAATTTGAGAATACTACAGAATAGCATCTATAGTCGATGGGGAGAAAAAATATCAACATAATGATTAAGGGTTTCCTACTTCCAAAATACAGTCTTAAGGCGTACATTACTTCTTTGGGCAGGTATCAGGGACAAATTAATCAGCTCAGCAGTTTTATGGTAGGTTTAGCTCATTCAATCCACCATTTCTTTTCTGTGTTTCATGAACTAAGCTAACTGCCACACCAAATGAAATGTGGGAATTTTTTTTTTAAATAAGAACCAACACACACCCGAACAACCCCATCCTGTACTGTTCACAAGGCACCATAACAACTTATTTACCTTTTCAGGTTTGCTTTCATGGTTCTCTGTCAATGGTGTCGTAATCAGAGGACATCTGTGAGCACTGCCATACATTTCTTATAGGCTAATCTTGCTGTCCTGATCCTAGACATATAAATCAGATTAGTATACCCATTTTACATTAAGTAGTACACCAGGCAGTTTTTCTGAAGTCCCAACCACCATCATCACCCCTTACTTAGTACTGCTCTACAGCAAAGAAGGCAAAGGACTGGGGTGGGATTGACAGGATCACACAACAAACAACTCTCGCAAAACTCCAAACCAGCTACAGTCTCTGAATATTGGAGATAGTCCTCAAAAGAATATGTCTCCTAATAACTGCAGACAAGAATGGTAAAGCATGTGCTAATGGTATGGGAGAGGAAAACACCTACAGGGAAACAGCACCTTGGTAAGCAACACATGCCAACTATCAAAAGCGTGATTTTCTATACAACAAGCTACTTTCCTTACTCATTTTTCACAATATAGCCTGGAACCAAGTCAGTCACACTGACTGGAAGAGTCATCTTCTCTGTATCTTAATTCAACACGCACAGGTGAAGACTATAGTTCCTTTTCTCTTTAATTTTGGTTGGCTATTTAGATTGTCTTTCCTCTCACAGAGCCTGCAGGTTTCCACTACCAGGTATGGGATAACTTCGCCCCATCACTAGGTGCCCAGGAACACTATCATGGTTGGAGTATGACTGGAGTTCCAGCTCATTTCTCCTCTGTGGACCTTATATGGTAGGAGTGTACCTGCCAGGGGAGAGAGGACCATGAAGCAAAATAGAAGAAAGACATACCTTGAAGGAAGGGGGAGTGTTGAGTCAATATAAGGTTAACAGTAACAGTATCCTAAAATACCTTTAGAGCCCAGCTATATGTATTGGCGACTTTTGCAAATGTACTCTTTCCTCAGAGACCAAATCTCTATGGGTCAAGGATGTAGCAGAGCCCTAGGACTTGCAGATACTCTGATTTGTTAGCTACATCATGCTTGCCTGATGTCTTTCAGATTAGAAGATACCAATATACTTTTGTTTGCTTACTAGATGAAAATGAATGCTCCAATCCTAACACATGTGGCTCTGCTTCTTGCTACAACACACTTGGAAGTTACAAGTGTGCCTGCCCATCTGGATTTTCTTATGACCAGTTCTCCAGTGCATGCCATGATGTGAATGAGTGTTCTTCTACCAAGAACCCCTGCAATTATGGTTGTTCCAACACTGAAGGTGGTTATCTTTGTGGCTGTCCACCTGGGTATTACAGAGTTGGACAAGGGTGAGTATCTCCACACAGTCATTCATCAAAGACACATTCAGGAGGCTATAAAAAGGCTGAACCGTAGTCAGACTGAAGACCAGAGGTGCAAATGAAGGACAGTCTGCTAAGTCGTCCTTTCTACTACCTTTGCACACAATATCCATAAACTAGGAAAAAAAAAAAAGGCATGCAGCATGATACTCATTTTAAATCTAATATATAAGCAACATTAAACCATTAGTTCTGTTTTCTCCCCCAGTATCTGCACAAGAACTACTTCACAAACCCACTCAATGAGGACTGCTACTGCATAAGGATAGGTATCCTCTGTACTGAGTTAATTAAGGGTTTTAAGCTGATCAACCCAGAACATTAAACACTAATAACATTGTTCTGGTACATGACAATGGCTAAATTCTCTAGTTCCAAAGTTCAGGGCAGGCTAGTTTTGTTCTGTTTCTTTGTAAAACTTCTAAATGAAAATTAGAAAAGCCTACAGGCCTTCAGCCAATGATTGTATTTCATTCAGTATGCCACACTAGTGTGAAGAAAATTAATGCACAGACCTCCTGCTGAGGGAAGGGAAAGGAGGGGGATACAGACACTGTGGTACAGATTACATACACTCATTTTCCATTTAACTGGGCAGTTCATGAAACTGCAAGAAGTAACTAAAACAGATGTTTTTCTTCAACAGCCACTGTGTCTCAGGGATGGGATTTAACAAAGGCCAGTACCTGCCACTGGATGGAGATGCTGATGAAGAGAATGCTTTGTCCCCTGAAGCATGTTATGAGTGCAAAATCAATGGCTATTCCAAAAAAGACAACAGGAAGAAGAGAAGCACTAATGACACTGTATGTACCAGGATAAATAAGCACTATAGTGTACTTTGAGGTATTTTCAGAGACACGATAATCAACAGTATCAGTAAATGGAGGGAATTTTTTAACAGGCCACATTCAATGGTGAAAATCTTTTTTGCCTTGCCTCAGTGCTTTTTACACCTGCCTATTGGCAGGAATGATGTGACAATCAGAAAGATATGAACAACTATGAATGGCTGAAGTTTTTAAAGCTTGCAAAGAATCCTTTGTAGTGCAAGATGTGGTCTAGTTCCTGAAAATATATTCAGGGAAATAATTTTGCTATAATTACAGAGAGCTAGGAAACTGGTGATGTCTGCAATCTGTTCTGCTGTCAGGAGGCAATTGGACAGCATTTTATGGTCTGGGACAGCTAAGTAGATCTTCTCGCAGATCATTTTAGTCCAAGTGTCTATTCCATGGTTGCTTATAACTGTGGGAGACTGGAGTCCATGACCTAGCTGATACACTTAAGTCCAGTATTTGCAGAATTGCTGAGGGTATAAGAGAATTACACTTCAGACTTAATTTTTTTCTTGCTGCATTTTGTGGGCTTATAAAAATAAGTTATGGGATACTCATGAAAGGATAGCCCTACTATTTACACTTTTTAGATGCTTTTTTTGAAAAGTTAGAAGAGTATACCTGTATATCTGTTATCTGCATTATCTGTATGATAGGATTTTGTCTTCTAGCATTAGCTCTGGTCTTGAAATCTGCAGTAATGGGAAACTGACTCAATTTAGAGGTGGGAACACACACAGATTTTCCTTCAGTAGTACAAGAGCTGTGTAATGCAAACAGGCAAAATGCAAACCGTCAACTAAAATGGTGAGGTGTGCTAGCCACACAAGTTACATTGAAAGAATGGGGCAACAAGTGTCCTTTCTAAAAGGGTAAGAACATAAAACAACCCAGAAGCTCCAGCCTTAGTACACAGTACTTTGCATGATGCCATCAGAGCCAGTTCTTGTATTGGCAAAGTTTCTAAAGAAGCCAGTAATCCTGTAATTTCTGCTGGAAGAATATAGTGTTGGCACTTAAAATCTAAAAGTTTGATTTCCTCACACACATCCACACTTCCCACAAACATCCCTTTTCCCTCCCCACCACCACTCCCACTGGACCTGTTTCAGTCTGAATTCTGTGGTCAATCTACCACAGAAATACATGGATGTTTTGAAAAGCTTTTTTTTCTGTTGCACAGTTAATTTCATATCTAGTTCATAATTGTTGAATCTTGTTATTACACTTAATAGCATTAACCTTTTCAGTTTCTAGTACTAGAACTACCTGAGTAGTAAAAGTGAAAGGTTTCATACCCATAAAACTACGTGAAAAAAGAAACAATCTCATCACTAATGACACCTGTGGAGTGCGATATTTAAAACACTACAGTACTTGCTCCTGTCCACAAATTTTCCATGTTTTCACCACATGTTTTTAATTACATTATGTATTAGTACACATATGTACTCACATATGATTGGAATTCCCTCAGAGAGAGAAATCCTTTGCTATCTTTACAAGCATGAAAGGATCTTGACATGTAGGCTAGGTACCTCACTTAGGTTTCCTAAAGAAGGCTACAGCCTATATATTTTTGTAGAAGCACTTTCAAAAGCTGTTGCTTGTTAGGTGGTTTTCCTAGGAATGCACTCATTCTTGCCCCCCACTCCCAAGTGTGTTCACAACTAACACCTCTGGACAGATTCACACCTGCAGCATAACTATATTGAAGCTCAAATTAAAAAAGAACACAACTGATTTGTCAGAAAAACAATGCTAGGACTTTTTTCCACACTCCTTTCAGTGGTCCAGATAGGATGTAATTGGACAACATGACATACTACCCCTTTCTGTAGAAGGCTAACAATACAGCAGTTCTCTCCTTACTTCAATTTCCTTTATAATCACTGTACTTCCTCCTCACCAAATGCTGAGACTGCTTGTTTTTAGAAGCCAGGTTTTGTTAAAACAGTTTCACCAGAAATTTCAGGGAATTCCCATACAGCTTTGTGGTATGTATTTCTGTAATGTTCCTCACTGAAGTTGATCCTAAGAACAAGACTGTGCCTCACATTACTGTCCTTATTGCAGTAGTAAACATAGGTCTCTTCTTTACATGGACATTTTGCAAGCATGAAGTTAAACAGATTGTGAAAAGAACCTGAAACCCGAGCCCCCTCTGTAGACCTGATGCTGTAACTTAAATTATCCTGTTAAGCCTGTGTGAGAAGCCTTCAAGATTCACAGGGTGTGTTATATGGAATCAAGCGGTTCTCCCAGGTGGAAAGGATTTACAATTGCTTCTTTCACAGCTAGATTTTGACAAATGCAGAAACTGTTAATAATCACATATTATTCTTCTCCCAGTGCAAGCAAATATCTGTTTCTCTCCTGGTCTAAACAATCTTTCCTCCTTTACTTCAGATTGAGCAGATTAGCTTGGAAAGTCTAGACATGGATAGTCCTTTGAAGATGAGAGTCAACATTTCCAGGCTTGACAACAAGGAGCACATCCTAGAACTTATGCCAGCCATTGAGCCCCTTACCAACCACGTCCGCTACATCATCTCACGTGGCAATGATGATGGCATCTTTCAAATCCATGAGAGGGATGGACTGAGTTATTTGCACACAGTTAAGAAAAAGTCAGTGCCTGGAACTCACACACTGGAAATCACTAGCATTCCTCTATATAGGAAAAAGGAGCTGAAGAAACTGGAAGACAGCAATGAGGACAACTACCTCTTAGGAGAGCTCGGGGAAGCTCTCAGAATGAGGCTGTGGATAGACCTCTACTAGCCATCTTCCAGACTGAGTTCAGTTCTTTAGTCACTTCTGTTCACCTGTCTACCCACCTGAGCATATCTGCTTTTCCAAGGCTTTAAAACAGTCACTGACTTTGGGGGGAGGAAGAGAGAGGGGAAGACCTCTTTCCTTCCATCCTGCCGAGACTGCAGAACCACCCTTGCAGGAGGGTAACTTAAACTTTTGGCCACCGCCAAAACTTTGATTACAATGGCGATCATGGTTACTGTATCTTTTATATAACCTCAATTTAAAGTATATTAAAAAGCTAAAGTTCAAGAAGTCATCATATGGCACTAAATGGCACAAAAATGTGAGCTGTTTTTTTCCTGTTAGCAGTCTGTAACACTTTGGGTATTTTGCTATAGTTCCTAATTAAAAAAAAATATAGAAATTTATTTATTTTTAATGCAGTAATATATGGAGAAATTAACAAATTATGTAAACAAAAAGGGAAACCTGCTTGTTTTTCCTTAGATTTATAAATTTGAGCTATAACATTTTAGAGGTACTTTCTTAATTAAAAAAAAATAGATTTGAAAGATGTTTCCTTTTGTATTTGGGCCAGTCATCCAAATAGTATATAAGTAATTTTAAAATGTATCAGAGCTGAAAGAGCACTGTAGTACATCTCTGGATATTCTAACGTGCTCCTGCAAAACTCTGAGTATTCAAAAAAAAGAAAAAAAAGTCTTAAAGGACAAGAATTACAATATCAGTCTCTGCAGAGATCATATTTCACAGCAGCTCAATAGGACTGTATTCTGAATCAGCCACATCAAATAATGGAAGAAGAGGCACAACCACTGTAGCAAAATACCTTGACTGCTTTTAATACCATTAGAATTGCAGAACCAAACTGTACTGTACTTCCTTCCAATAACCTCAAGGAACCACACATGCAACTACACCTCATTCTCAGAAAGGGTGCTCTACAAACTTGCATTACTGTAGGCAGCTGAAGAAAATGTCTCTCTGAAGGGAATGCATGACTTTTCATACTGTTTGGTGCTGGCTTGAATTAATGGTGCATTTACTAAAAACTGAGAGCTGTATCAGGACTGCCATATGTGCAAACTAATTATGCAGCGCAGACAAGGAAAATGTGTATTTGAAATCCATTTGTTAGAAGTTTCATTAATACTGTAGTTATACACCGTATGCCTCATTTTATCATAGCTTATTTTGTAAGAAAGATGTTTGTACAATGAGTTGACATTTAGTTTACTTTAGTAATTTTTTTAAAATGTTGTACCATTATGTGTTAAGTGTATGTCTCAATGGTGCTTTTTTTGACAGCTGGTGCCTGTAACTAGTCATGTAACAGGATCTCATATGTGAAAATAGCCAAAGCACATGCTGACTCCAGGATTGTTTCAGTTGCATATCAGTGCTGACCAAAGATTATATCAAGTTATACTCAGTGATTTTTCTTTTCTTTTCTTTTGTTGATTTTGGGGATTTTGAAAAGAAAAAGAAACTTTGTACATTTTTAATCAAATGTTTCTAAGAAAAAAAAGTTTTGTTTGAAGGTCTGTATCTGTAAGACAACACTTCTTGCAATAAAGCTTATTTTGGGGTATTTTTTTTCTTTGAAATGTCTGTGTTCTTTACACAAAATAAGCATCTAATTGTAAATCTGAAGGATTTCAGAACAGAAAAAGGAGCTGGTGTGGTGCAAACTCTTCTTCACTCACATTTAAGGTTATACAGCATTTGCTGACTTAGTTTCTCAATCATGACAGAGCTGAAACATGGGAATTAAACTGTCCTTACAAAGTTAAAACACTGCCCTTGCAGAAGGTTTTGCTTATCTGTGTAATGAGGGCTGAAGGACCATCACAATTTAAGTTTGATAATTCAGCTCTAAAAAAAAATTCCCCATACATTTAAGAGTAGGAGTGTAAGCCCTCCAATCTACCTGAATAATAAAAATCTGGTAAGACCATCAATGAAGGTACTTTTGCTTGCTGGCAGTCCTTTCCTTGAATGCCCTTCATGAGGTACACAGTCAAACCCAACAGTGCAAAAAAAGTTTTTTCTTAAAGTATGCAAGGTTTCCACAAAGACCTCATTACATAAACTACACTGTCTTTTTATTCCATTTAGAGTTAAACTGGTGATTGTTTTTAAGTAATAGCCAATACTGACTGTATGTTTTTTGTCACAGCGGTAATAGCCAGAGAAAAGGAAATTGGATACATTGGGTTAAGCACTGAATTAAGATGCAAAGAGCTTGTTTTAGATGTACTCTTTAGTTTCTGAATATAAGACTTAGATAGTCTGCACCAGCAGAAGATAGTCTGCACCAGCAGAAATTAGCCCTACATATTCTATTGCTGTTCTTCTGGAGGAGTGGCACTTCACAAGTTAATTGCATTAAAAGCCAAGCTGCAGGTCTAAGGTTCTAATTACTAGATGCAGTAACAAACAATGAGTTTCCTTAGTGTTTGAGAACTTTTTTTTGGCATAAAATTGCCTTCCCCATGCTTTCAAAGATCTAGGCTAACATATTTCTCCTGCTACCCTGCTGTCCCTCTCCTCTTCTCTTAAAATATTCATAAAGTAATAAAAGAAATAGAAGTTTTTAAAGGAATCATACACTTAAATTTCACTCAAGAAAGAAAATAATCAGGAATTATGGCATTGTAATTGTTTTCATAATTACTGATTTATTTGATGGGAGTTACTTGCCTTGGATATTCCTTGAGACCTACATGCATATTCAGATTTATCTGACATTTAATAGTGCATCAATTTAAACAATATGAAATTGCCTGGAACCAGACTTACTTGACATTACCTTCAGATATGGTTGCACAAGTTTTCATTATGATTCAGAGCTGCTTCTGGGTGAAATGACTGTCTACAGAAATAAAAAGACCTCTAGAGGTCTGATAAATAGATCCAGTACAGCACTGACTCAAGACTTAACAACTCTAACAGCTAGTTTCCAAGAAGTCTACTCTCTGTCCAAAATGGAAGCTTTCCAGGAAACACTTACTGCAAGAAAAGCCAACAGACTGAACCCAGTAGAGCATTATCTTTTGTTGCCAACTCTCAAAAAAATGAGAGAAAATAGTAGCAACACTCTTACTAATGACTCCTCTGAGGCTACAAGTTCTGGAGGATTTTTTTCTGTAGACAGGGATTATTTGCATGTGCTATGCACATGGAATAGGTTTAAAGCCTTTTTTCTAAACAAGAAATTATCATCAGATAACACCTGTGCTAACTAATAATACAGTAAGTACAAAGTACAAAAAATACCTTATGTCTTTACTAGAAAGGCAGCATTATCCCCTACCATCTTAAAATATACCAGTTCTCCAAACTTTAATAGCCTCTGGCCTTTTAATTTCTAAACATTTAATGAGAAAGCTGGCTACACATGCATAGAAAGACTAGCATTCTAGAAAGCTACAAAACCCCAAAATCTGTTGCTAACAGTAAAGTGAAAATTGTCTTGCTATTTAAGAGAGGGTGCAGTATAAATCTCTTGGCAACGTGAAGCAAGATTGTAGTGAGTAAAGGTAACATCTAAGCTAGGCCTAGGCAGTGGGGACTCGAGAAGTACACTCTAGCTATTCTAGCAAGTCTATGATACTTCCTCATTATAACAATTTAAAAATACATGTGTATAAATAATTGATAACCTAAAATTTCTTTTTGAGGATAGTCTTTTGGTTCTTCCCAGCTTTACTGCAAGGACTCAGCCCTCAATCTAAACATTTGCTTTCTCAGCATGCCAGCATGAAGGTTCAGCATCATTTACTATAACCCCACAATGTTACCAGGCCCATCAAAGAATGCGTGTCTCCTTTTCTATCCTCAAATGCTCCGGACTGTTTGACTTCTATGTATGTGTCAAAGTGTCTAATAAGTGTGTACAGGCTTTTTCGGGCTCATCCTTCTTCCTCAAGCATGGCTCCAATGCAAGAGACAAGGGAGCATTGCTGCGAGCATTGCTGAGTCTAACCCAGTATTTCTGAGCACAACATGTCCTTTCTTCATAGCCAGACCTCTTAACCTAGCCAGCAGTAATGCTACAGCAATTCAAACACCCTGTTATTGCATGTTACCTCTCGGACAGGATGGGCCTGTAACAGTTTTTCATAGGCCAGGCTCTTCAGTCAGCATTCTAGAAAGGACTGTTTTTCTATGGGATTTTATCAGACTGACTTGGAATCACCAGTTAAACTTTGGTGTAATGGATGTGGTCTGCAGAGCACCAGCTGGAGATCCTGCCTTTGTGCAAAACCCACAGAAGAATTCAGGAGTGACAATGCACTGCAAAACTAAATACAGCAAAAATCTCACTGCCCTAAGTGTGTCTCTGAATTCTTCCCATGTGTTATAAATGAAGCCTCAGCACCTAAACTAATCAGTGCTGCAAACCAGACGTGTCTTAAATCCAAGGAAAGGGCTGGATTTATGAACTTTACTCTGAGGAGATGAAGATTCACAACTATACATTCACACTTCTTAAAGCAGGAGAGAAGGAAAACACAAGAGGGCAGAAGTACAACATTTTACATCTAAAATAAAATCCTAATGCCCAGTGTGACTGCTTATGTATTTGACACCAAATTGCTA
Source organism: Haliaeetus albicilla (assembly GCF_947461875.1). Lineage (NCBI taxonomy): Eukaryota > Metazoa > Chordata > Aves > Accipitriformes > Accipitridae > Haliaeetus > Haliaeetus albicilla. The sequence goes on from NC_091516.1 coordinate 39,054,757, forward strand.
TAGCAGAGATAGGAAATATGTTCTTTGCTCCCATAGCCTTAGAGAAGTGGTGAAGGAGGTGGTTTCTCACGTGACCTGTGAAGCTTGTTCCAAGAATGCCAACCATATGTCAGCATGGGTGGTCACAGCAATGTTTAATCTGTGTATTTATTTGGACATGATTTTAGTATAAGCGAGGCCTCCTCGCTGCTTGGGCTTGTCAAGAATGTTTCTACCCATGGCCAAAACCAGATCTTGAGATATGAGGAACGCCAGCAAAAACAGCTCGTGGTGTGCCTTCACTTTGACGCCTCAAAAAGTAGTTGTTACCCAAACAGGGATTTTGAGGTTTAAAATTCTGAACTCCAAGGCCAAAGCATGAGCTCAGCAGTACTTCATGCATCAAAGTGTGTCTACATTGTACTACAGTATATTCTAAACAGAAGCACCCACAGCTAGCTCAAATCTAACTAACCTTAGAAACCACTGCTACAAGTGACACCATGAAGAAATTCTGAAAAAGTGTCAGAGTGGACATTATCCAAAATGAATGAGAAACACAGGACTCTTCCTCAAGAGTCTGAATTCCAGTCAGTCATATGAATAGTAATTGAATATGCTGTGGCACTAAAACTGGGAAGCATACATAGATCTATAGTAACTTAAGGAAACAATACCCAGTTATTTAAAAATACAACCATTCTCACTGTTTTACCAGCAGGCATATTAAAGCACAGGGAGAGCTAAGACTGCCAAAGTCCAGACAAGAAAACTGCTAGATTGGACCACTAGGTTCCTACTGTATCTGAACCAGAAAAAAAAAAAAAAAAAAACAAACAACCAAACAGCACTGTAGCATTTTTTTTGGTGCACAGTACATTTTAAAATCCTATGTCTAAAGATGTTCTTACATAAAGTAAGTCTGAAATATGTTGTCTATCTTTTTACTGCTGGCAGTATTACATTACTGTAGTTTTAACCAATTCTGGTATTTTTATACTGCATATATACTTATATTGCAGATATCTGATATTTCTATACTTCATCCTATAGCATTTCTTCCCCAATGTAGACTCAACAGAATCCTGTCAGTTGGCACTAAAACTTGCCCTGGGGCAAAGCTGCCAAAAAAAAAAAATCCAAAAAACCGCTGAAGACCATACATATCCACATAGCTACACAGACACTCCCTCTTCACTGCAATGAAGAGAACTGATTAATTACTATCTCTGCTACACCAGAGATTTGGAAAGATTTTTTAATTTTAGGCCAGATCACCAAACTGACAGCTGAGTTCTCAAGGCCTGACTTGTGCTTTGATGCCAAAGAATATATATGCATTCAGGAAGACAGGACCCCAGCCCCAGTATATTGATGTAGCAAAAATAAGCATTATATATCTAAGTGATGCAAATACAAGGCCCTAAAACTCGATCTCTGAATTCTGTTAAATAATTGGCATATCTCTAGGTCTTACTGCTCTTCATGTGGAGATAGTTTATGGAATTTCATTGTTCTTCTCTCTACCTTACACTTTCAGACCTGTATTCATCACTGAGAAAGAAAAAAAAAAAAAGGGGGGGGGGGGGGGGGGGGGTGTTGGGGAGAGGGGTGTTGAATAACACCCAGGACATAACCTTCAAGTGCACATTCAAATTTTTTGAAAAACATTAGTTTTAAGATAAAAATCAACACACAAATCAAGCATATCACCAAAAGGCACAAGTTTCATTGCTGGTTTGCCTGTTCCAGAAATATCATCTAGCAGAACACTGAAAGTAGGCAAGAAATAACGGATTAAAAAGTTACCAATGCAATAGAAAGCCTGTAAAGTAGTTCACACCAAAGCTTAAAAGGTAATTGCACTGTTCTCCCCCATTCATATAACATTTCTGAAAGCCAGAAATTCTTAAAAATCAGAAATAAAAGCGATTATGAGCATCTGAGATAGGAAACAATGAAGATATTTCAGCAGTACGGCTCAATGACAGACATGAATGAGATATGGACTGAGTCATCCATAAACATTTAACATCAATGAGGAAAAGTTGTTTAGTACAAATATAACACATCTGGTATGCTATAATGAGATAGGAAGTTTACATCACCATTTTGTGCACGTATTTTTACCTGGGTGTATGCACAATTAACCTGTGATGAAGTGATCAGACCTGGGCATTTTGAGATGAACTGTGGCAAAACCCAACCATTCCTATCTCTTCCAAACTGGCTTTTAGTATCATATAACCTTCATATTATATGCTTAAGCCCTCAAAACTAAGATTAAATTGCCAGCACCAATGTCCCTCTCAATCTTACTGACTCAGCACCACCTAATACATAGCCCTAGCTTGCGCCTGCATCCTCAACATCCAAGATGCACTTGTTTCCCATTTTATGGCAACCACAATCTTCAGCTTCAGTACTGGAGCAAACTCTGCAGTCCCACACCATCTGGCAGTCACGGAGTTCCTTTCTTTTTCCATCTATCTAAATTACTCATAAATTATGCAAACACTAACAACAATTTCTGTGTCACATTTTTGAAGGCCATTATACTCTAAAATGACTGCTATTATTTGGCACAGTGTTGCTGCATGCCTTCTTTTCATAGCATTGATTCAAATACACAGCTGAAGAACCTACGATATTCATTCATGAGTTTGCTGCAGTCTTTATTTTCCCTCAGTAAGTCTTCTTGAATCCCTTTCTAAGTTTCAGATAAGGCCTCCAATAAGCTAGGTCACTGCACATATTAAGATTACTTCTTTCAAGAAAGACTTTTCTAAATTAAAATTTGTTCACCTGGATAGTCAAACTGTGATAGCAAATCGACTAAGAAATCTGCAGGAAAATTCCAGCTCTACTAATAGAGAGATCATGCTGACATTTTTATGAAAAAAAAAAAAAAAAAAAAGCACGTTCACATATCTTCAGTTAAATTTTCAGTTTCTTTCGGTTAAACTTTTCTCATTTTTCAGTAAGCCTACAAGAGCCATAAAGTTTCCATTTCTTCAGAAAACATGCAGGCACACAAGTGAGGCAAAGTCTCAGCTTCCATCGAACTTGCAGTATGACAAGCACCATGTGTCCTGTTTCAGTGTTGGGCTTTGTATCTTCAACTCAAAGGAAGAATTCTCAACAGCTCAAAAGGTGAACCTAAGATCTAGCCAATAACAGGATTTGAACAACTTCCATTGTAATCACATTTTTGTCCATTTTGCAACATTATCTGAACAAAACAATCTACCCTATGGCCCACAATTCCTATCATCTATTCTAAAAACCTTTTATGAAGTTCCCAACAAGGAGTGGAAGAAAGGAAAGGGAAAGTTATCAATAAAACAAAACAAAACACCTCCCCTCAGAACTTGCATTTTAGCAGGTGGTCACATCTCCCACCATACTAGGTGTTTCAGCTAATTGTTTCTACTATAACTTTAGGTACATTAGTATCATCAACCTTGTGTGCTGAATTGCCCAACATTTATTTTTTCTGTACAAACCACTCTGTCAGGCACCTGCTTTGAATTGTTTCCCTGTATAATTTCCAGGCATGTCCCTGTCCCTTACTGTTTTCTTTACAATGAAAATAATACTTAGGGTTTATATCATTGTCACGACCCAGGCTGGACAGACCAGGGAGTCGTGTTGAATTCGGAATTCCCTCGGGCTAAATTAAGGTGAAACGACACCAAACGATCAGTTAAACATTTTACTCATGGCAGAAGCAGCCTGAACTTGGGAGATGTAACAGTAGGTGGCGGGGTTTCTCACAACGGGAACCGCCGCGGAACTACCTCGGTCAAACTGTGTCACCCGTGGTAACCAGATACGTCAGTTCAGGCAGGAAAAGAAGGAGATCCCTCCCGTTGGGTCACGAGATTCAGAGCGGACCCCCCCCACTTTTAGACTCCCTTTCAGAGAGGAGCCTGAGGGCGGCTGGATCCACTCCTAGCCCCAGGCTTGGTCAGCGGTTTTGTGTCTTAAAGGGACGAGGTGTAGGGATTACGGAAGAGAGAGAGAGAGAAGAGAAAGATCTCACCAGTCCTGGGTCCAGCGTTGGTCCAGTTGGCTGAAGGGTCCAGTTCCGGAGGGTGCACGCACGTGGGGCTTCAGCTTGTGTCCTTGTATCATCTCCTTGCCCCTCCTTTGGGTGAGCACTCAAACTCATTGGGCTATTTTAAGTGTCATGCACTGTTTGTGCTTCCAGAACCTTCAGGAAACAGGTCGGTGGGCTTGAGGGTCATTTGGGGAGTCACTTCTCCCTCCCTGCAGGTACGACCGTTCCTTGCTCTTTGGCCATCCCCAGGGAGCTGCCCCGCTCAGCCGATCAGAACGCGGAGCTGCGCACCCTCTGGCACAGCCTCTGAGCCCTGCTACTGACCATCTTCTCGCTGGCCTGTGGTTCTGTGCTGTGTGGGGTTTGTTGTGACCCAGAGCGCACCATTAAGCACTTGCCCCACCACAATATTTGAGACATTAACTCCTTTGGTCTCTCACAATCACCTATGCTTACATAAACTCATGCAGTCATTCCCACTTTGGAGGGGAGGGTTAGAAAAGGTATTACTTTAGAATTTACCAGCTCATACGCATCATTCCTGGCATCAACTTTTATTGCCTTCATATCTTTATACAAGCGTTGATGAGAACAGGTCATGACGGCGCCATTGCTACCACAATTATTGAAGCCCCTGTTGGCATTTCCCAAGTAAAATCCTATATTCAGTCTTGTTGCACAGCTGTAATAATGGTCCAAAGTGAGGGTGTAAGTTTGATGTGGAAATGTATGTGCTTCTTCCCTTTTTTACTCCCAAAGTTATACTATTGCATCAAATGTCTGTTGTTTATGAACAAAAGTAAACTAGTTTACTTACAAATAATGCACTTAGACATGAATCAATTTAAAAGAACCCAAAATGGATAACACAGTTGATTCAACTTCTTTTTAAAACAGGTTTTAGAAAAAGTACTTTTAAATGGCCACAAATTGTTTATTTCTGGATCAACAAACATTTTACCAAATTATCTTCCAGACATGTATAAAGTTAATAACATATGATACTACTAAGGGACTTATCTAAAAGAATTCAATTAGATGTAAAACAAGGGTGGGTTTTTTTTCTCTTCCAGGAGTTTTAAGTCACAAACCACAAATTAAATATAAAAACCTGAGAAGATCTGACATTTGTTAGCTGAGAGACTGAAAACTCATAGTTAAGCATCAAGATTCATCTTGAAATGCCTGTCACTAAATTTATCAATTGGTGCACAGAGCTTAGAAAAGACAAATTAAAAACACAAAAACAACTACAGTATTTTTAAGGCCAAACTCACTACTGAGATAGCTCAGCTCTACATCTCTCGCTCCTGATCAGTAAGATTAACATCACCAGTTTAGTCAACAGTAGCCCCATCTCTGGAAACTGCGATGTGTTTCTCAACAGGCCTCTGAACTTTGTAGGAAAGCACTTTTCTGAATTATCCATTGAATTCTTGGACACATAATGCACCAGTTTTTAAGCCTTTGCTTTCAGTATGCCTAAAACTCAGTGAAATCCTTACAATTTGTACTGTATTGTTGTTACAATGATAAGCATACAGAGATGGTCTTAAATAGCTGCTCTTGAATCAGAGCTGAGTTTCATTGGGATAGGTCCTAATGTAGCCCACCTATTAATATTATTCTATGGAAAATACCAAGTATACCAGACATGCTGTTAACTAAATGGACTGAAATTCCTCTGCCTGCTTACCATATGATGCGAAGAAACACTATTTCTAAATATCCCACAGAAGAATACGATCCATTCGGTCTCAAAACAGCTGTTTTTTGGCTAAACGGTAGCTGTCCTGGAATCCAGTTTTAAAGCCAAGATGAAAGTAGAAGATGACTGAAAGGAAATTTGATAGTTATAAGTCATTTTTCAGCTGCTGAGAACACAGATGTAAATTTTATAAATGTACCCACTTCAAAATACAAGAGTTTGTGGAATATGGAGCTATCCACAGATAACTCTTGTTTCCTTCTGAATGGAGTGAGTTACATCCACCACTTCCTCAGTCTAGCCTTCTCTCCTGAGAAGAGGAGCAACACTTTCTTCATGCAACACTGAACAGAACATGATAGCATTACTCAGTCACATTATTAATGTGATTCCAACATGCCGTAATACACGTCAGTCTCTTCCCACTCTGCTCTGTCCTCTCCTTTTTAAATGGACTGAACTGGGTCTTGTGTATTTGTGTTTGTATTTAATGTCCTGTCTACTCCTATATGTTTCGCAACTTCTTTCAGTGAAAGGAAAACTAAGCTACCCTTCATCAGGACATGTGTTCTTAAGGAAAGCACAGGCCAGAGGAAATAGCCAAGAAAAACAAACCACAGTAACCAACACTTGAACTGAGCACCAGCAAAGCAAATAATTGAAAAGCTCTTGTTCCCATAAAGTTACATTAAAAACCCACCAAAACATCGCTGCTTGCGAGACAAAAAGCCAGTAAAAGAGAACATGAAATGGGCCTCAAATATGTATTTATATTGGTATGGTTAATATTAAAATAAAAATAAAAATAAAATCCTTTGTGGAAAGCAGTATTTTTTGTTAATGTTTCTGAAGTTTAAAGACTGACATTCACAGAAAATTGGGTCATACCTATTTATCCACAGAAAATTGGGTCATATCCATTTATCCACAGAACATGCAAAAATGTTACAGTAACAGTGCCAGATTTACCTTCTCTATTGCTCAGACAATACTTTCCAAAATGAATATAATAGAAATGTTTTCTAGACATGAGAAGGAACCACTCTTAATTCTCTCAGTCTTTTATCTCTCTTCAGACTAACAACAGCATCAGTTAATACTATATAATTTTTTTGTGAAATAACCATCAGCTAGTTAGGAAAGCTGCTCAGTTTTGCTTTTGTTTAGTGTTGCTACCTAATTAACCACTCTGATTGTCTTAATTTTTCACTTTCAGCCACCAATTTTTACAAAAAATTGCCTCTTAATTTCCTAGTGTCACAATTTCTCCCTTATTTTTCTCCGTAACATTCAGAAGTCTCATCTTCAAAAGCAGTACATCCATCACGAATCCTCATGAATACACAGAGACTCTGTCATGCTACTGTAGTAGCATATCAAAGAACTATGCATTCAGATGTAGAATACAGTCTACATCAAACAAGCACACAAGGATGAAAGCTGGTTATGAAAGGAACAAAGAATAAATATTCTGAAGTGACCAAGACAAAAAGCAAGATTTGTTAAAAAGCAGGAGGAAGCAGTGTCCAGAATATGGTCCACATAAGCTGTCAAAACCCCAAATTTTCAATGATGCAAGTAATACCAAGTATTCTATAATTAAATGGTTAATTATGAAGAAAAAAAGATGAAAAACACTGAGAAAAAAATAGTAAAATGCTTTAAGAACTTCCATAGTACACTGTGCTTTTTTAAAAAAAAATTAGTATGCACAGAGGGCATTCATATTCTCCCCACACGAGCTCTGACAGAAAATGGAAATAACAAGAATAATTCAAAATGTTAAGCTGATTACATCCACTACAAAGTTTTTCCTTCAAATGCACCCTCATTTGAGTAAGAGCCCACATCTGCACTTCCAGGTATCCTATAACACTTCTCCAATGCCTTTTTATGTCACCTTACCTTTCCACACAGGACCTTAATTTCTTTCCAGAAGAGTGAGAGCAAAACAGGTGACAAAGATGTGGCCTTTCTCCTCTTCTCGGCACTCATCTATTTACCCCCAATTCTATTCCATGGTTCACGCATCTTCTCAGTCTATCCCTTGTGTCCTTATCTTTTGACATCCCAATTTTCTCCTCACACCAAAACCATGCACTCCACTAATCTCTCTAATCCATGTCCTATCTTTCTTTCATCCTCAGGTGAATTGAATGTGCCAGTTAATGGTTTCCATTTAAATTCCCATCTTAAAATTCCCTTACGACACTTATGATGTCCTCTCCAAAACAGAACTCAGAACCATACAATCTCATTCCCAGGCATTCATCTTCTGCTAATTGGCTTCAGCATTATTTCACAGCTACTGTAGTGGCAGACTGATCTAAATTTTCTTGACTCTCAGCTCCTAAGTCAAGACATGGGATGCCTCTAACATTTTTGCAGGTGACTTTATATTCCTTTCTGTTTTCCTAAGAGCATATATATATAAACATCTCAGAACATACTCGAAATAGACAACTGGAAGAAGCCACCTGATCACAGGCTCTGGTACTTACAGGGTATTTTAAGCACAGCAATATCTGTTGGAGGGGCAATACAGCTGGGAAAGCAAGTCAGGAGATTTCTTAAGTGTCTTGGTGATAATTTCTTGATGCAGTTGCTCAAAAAGTCACCTAGGACGAGCTCTGCAATTCTGTCTTTCTGTTTTCTCACAAGAAAGAATTGGCTGGGGATGTGAAGGCCAAGATCAGTCTTGGCTGCAGCGACTATGACAAAGAGTGGGGTTTAAAATCCTGAGAGAAGTGAGCAAGACAAAAGGTAGAATTACAGCCCTCGACTTCAGGAGAGCAGACTTTGCCTTCTTTTAAGATCTCTGTAGCAGATTCCCACAGGAGAGTGCTCTGCAGGGCCAAGAGGCCCAGAAAAGCCAGCTGATCATCATCAACAACTTCTTAAAAGCACAAGAACCTTCCAATCAGATGTGCAGGAAGTTAAGCAAGCATGGTAGAAGGTGAGTGCAGGTAAAACAACCTCCACATGCAATCAAACACAAGCACCCAGAAGGTGGATGCACAGACTGGCTACCCGTGAAGAATACCAGTACATTGACCAAGTGTACAGGGATGAAGTCCGGAAATCCAAAGCTCAGCTGAAATTGAAACTAGTGAGAGATGCAAAGAACAATAAAATGGGCTTCAGTTCACTTGCAGCAAAATACTAAGGAAATAAGCAAGTCCAGCATAGTCACCCAGATGAGTGGTGACTGGGCTGGAGCATGCAACACGTAAGAGGAGACTCAGAAAACTGATTTTTTTCAGCTTGAGAAGGCAGTAGGAAGATCTTTTTCATATCTTCAATAACCTAATGAGAATAGATTCTTCATGGTGCACAACAGGATGAGAGGCAACAGGCAAGTTGCAACATGGGCAAGTCTGATTTGACCATCCTTATGATGAAAACTTCTTGTTCAAACACTAGAATAGTTACCCAGAGAGGCTTGGAGGTACTAAAAACTCAACCTGACAAGGCCCTGAGCGATCCGATACACCTGGAGATGCTTTGAGAAGGGGGTTGGGCTAGACAACGTCCACAGATCTCTCCCCAAATGATTTATTTTACAAGTATGAAAACTCCCCCAAAATAGAGCCCAATATCTTAAAACCTTCTGTGTGTTACTTGGTCATGGAAAAGGACTTGGAGCTTTGTTTTATAAACTGTTGTTAAAAAAACAGCAAGAACAAACAATGCACATACCATTTCTTAAAATGACAGCTTTCTTACTAAAGCAGGGCAAGGAGGGTGGGTGGAAGGGTAAAACAATTTCTCTAATGCTTTTTAAAGTTAAGAAAAAGAAATTGTACCCTGTCCATGAATAACTGCTCACTAACGGCTCACCTGGGAGACAAACGATACAAACTTCAAAAATCTGTTAGACAACATAACCTGATCAGCCCTACCATTACTTCTGCCATCATGAAAATCTTAAGTCTCAGGAAGAACCTCGTCATTCCTTCAAGTTCCATATACCACAGACTAATTTGAAAGATCCATCCACATACTGTAGTGAAGCCAGTGAAACTACATGACATCTTTTCCTGCTTTTGGTTAGATTTGGGAAGTAGATACCTTGGATCTTACCTTATGTTTATGGACCGAAGGAACAAGCTCTGTTATGTATTTGATTTTTCTTCACCACTTACAATTAATTATCCCACAGCACAGGAATGTTTTAAAGTTGGAAGTAATTACAAAGAATTAACTTAAAGGTGTTTCCCATTTAAGGGAAGAGAGAATATTCCTAGTATTCACAGCAAAAGCTAGAAATCAGGATTTGTCTGAATTCCAAATCTGCCACTAAGTCACTTCCTGGTGTAAAAGCTGCCACAGAATATGGTTAATTACTGCCAGAACAAGGGCACTTCTACAAACTCAGAACCTATTGCCCTTTATATTTAAAGGCTGACTGCCTAGAGTCAAAGCTACTGTCGGAGAAGGTGCTTTTTATTACTAACCTTGCCTAATCGTGGGAACGTGAAAATTTCTAGATTATGATGGATTTGGAGTGATGGCGCACAGATACATTTGCAAAGATAGACTCCAAATCATAAATGGATACTGGAATGTTTTGTAGCTGGGACAGAACAAGTTTTCTAGAATCACCTAAGAGTTTCAGGGTTGGCCAATAGCACAGGATGGAAAAAGTCAAATCTGTTTTCTGGCTAGAGACGATGATGACTTCCTAGAGTTGACAAATAATCATAACCCCCTTTTTTTTTTACCTGTTGGAATTATTTGCATCATGGTGACTCCCAGGTCCCAGCTGAGAATTAAGCCTCGTTCTTCTAGGAGCTTACAAACATGGCAAGAACAAGAAAGCACCCCCAAACCCTACAATTAAAATAAAAATATCATGGATAAAGAGTGCTTAGTAAGGTTTGGCATGTATATGCCAAAGCTTGAGTTTTCCCAATAAATCCTACCATGTCTGAAATACTACTGTTGCTCGTTGAAGGATACAGAAAGATTTTAATTAAAATTAACAACACTCAGCTGTGCAATCAAAAGTAAAATGAAATTCCATATGAAGTTAGCCAAAATCCCATGTGAAAGCCCACACTATTCTGTGGTTAGCCTTGATTTCATATGTTAATAATGTGAATGGCTGTTGTTGGTTGACTCCATAAAATGTCATTTCCTTTGAGGTGCAAGCTCCTCTTGGCAGGCACTGTGCTTTGACCTGCTATGATTTCTAGGTTACCAGTGCTTAAAATACTATGTTTTACCACAAGCAACAATGCCTATCTTTTGTGCTTACATTTTTGCACTTTACATCTGTTTTGCTTTTTTTTTTCTTTACCCCCACTGGTCATCAGAGATGAGCTGCACTAAATTGACGAAAATATTTCTAAACCACATTGGCTAACATTGGATTATCTAGCATGTCCTTTTGTACAGGTATTCCATCCCCTGCTTCATGTATAATTTTTTTTTAATACTGTTCTAAATGTTAATCTATGTAATTGGTAACAGTAGTACAACGGAATTGTTCAAGAGTCCCTATAATTTGCAACACTGTGGTTAAACCATCCAGCCAGGCAGCTTGGTCTGAAAGAATGAAGGACCATACAGGGCTGGGAGTGAGGATGTTTCAAGGCTAATCCCAGCTCTCTAATTTTCATCCGGAGCCTTTGGAAATCCTTTGCTTATGACTCTATTTTACCATCTGTTTTGCAGAGACAAATTTAATTGCAGACATGTTCCAAGATTTAGTTATTAGTTGTAAAACACTTCAACAGAGTGATAAAGTTATTCTCAAGCTTAATAAGCTTGAAAGTGCCTCGTGCTACACTATTCCATGTCCTCCAATACTTTAAATAGCCAGTACCTGAATATTTTGGGATGACGTAAAGCTTTTACCATCTTGCTCATACCTCCGTACTTGGAGAAGGTGGCGGACCTTGTCTTGTTTGTTACTTATGAAGCAAAAATACCTTGCTGAAATGTCACAGATCGCTCTGAAACGGATGGGACCTGTTGGTCTGTTTTGTCTTCCAACGTCTCTTCTCTCTCTCTGCCGGCAGCATTTTTCCTTCAGCTCTCTAAGGGTAACACAGCCGGAAATAGCCGCTGAGAAAAGCGACCAACACCCAGTGCTTTATGAAATGGCGGTTACTTGGTGGTAAAAAGGCTGTTCGAACTTAACAGGCAGCACCTACATAGAGATTCCTGCATCCTTTAGAACAAAACCGGAGTCTTTTTCCCGCGGCGGGGGGTGGGGGCTGGGGTGTAACATTAAACTTTTCTTCAATCCACAGTCAAAATTATGAAAAATTCAATGCAAAAGAATACTACTGTGCTGATACGCGTTAAGTTTAGTCGAAGCACGAAGCCGTGTAGCCCACGAAACGGAGGCGCGGTTGGAGAGGAGCGTCCCCGGCCGTGCCGTGCCGGGCCGGGCGCGACCCGAGCTGTTGAAAGGCGGCAGGTGCCACCTGGCGTCACTGTTCCAGCTCGAATTCCTAGAAAACCGCGCGGACAGCAGTGCTTCCTCGCTCTTTCGCTCGAAATCGTGTTTTATGAGCAGGGTTTTGTAATTATTGCTGTGGGCGGGAACTGAGGGACTAGGAAGACGAGGCACCCAGACCCGGCGCCTCGCACTAGAAGTCGTTTCGGCCACAGCTCGTCAGGGTCAGTTTTCCCCAGATCCCCCCCGGGCGGCAGCAGCGCTCTGAGGCCCTTCTTCTCTCACGTCCAGGTGCTACTGCCGCGAGATTCCTGCTAACAGCCGGTTTTGCAAGATTTCACTGAAGCGTAATAAAACCACATTTCCCGCACGCACCGCCACGCGTCAGCAAACATCAGACCACTTCACAGAAGGGCAGGCTTACGGCAAGCCAGCGAGGGCAGCCGCTCGCGGAGGAGGCGCGAACGGGGGCCCTTCGGAGAGAGGGTGGTTAAAAAGTTAAATTTGGCATTGCCTGGCGTTTAAAACCCCGAATGATCCCATTTTCCCTCTCCCCGTTACGCTCTGACATGCAGGCGAACTGTGGCTGCGCAGTGGCAGGGAAGGGAGGCAGGCTGGCAGGGGCTGGGTGGCAAGCAGATTCCTGGAGCTACAAAGCCAACCTGTTCTGGAGGGGAGAGCAAGCAGATCCGAGGCCGAGACCAGCAAAGAAACTGTTCTCGGGTTCCTTCTTCCGCTTACAGTTCTGTGCCTACGGACGCCAGTAAGAACAGAAATGTAAGCAGTCAGCATGGGCTCGGCTTACGCCTGGTCACACAGATAACTTCCTGGTTGTGCATCTTGTCATCAAGTTTGAGGTATACAGCCCAAAGGAGAGAGTGCAGTTTGTCATTGTGAGATGGACCTCTGGGCACGTGAGCCGCCTCAGCGTTTCAAGAGAAAGGTCTTCCCTGCTTCTGTTCAGAGAAGCTGCATGCCACTGCTTCAACTTTTACTCTTCCAGTTAAAAAATTAACAAAATGATCGTTTCCACCAGCTTGCTTCCCTGCTCTCCTAAATGCAGGCATCAGCCTCCATCAACCTAATCCAGACTCTTAACACCTGTTGAACACCATGTTGTTGAGAGGCAGAGTAGCAAGATTGATGATGCACTGGTAAAGGGCCCAGACGTTTCCAGCCTGCACCAAAGGGAAGCAAGGCAGTGGTACTGACACAGAACGCCATTCAATGCCTCTGTAGTCTCACAGACCGGAATCCTAGCTCCCACTCCAGCTGAACATAAACCAGGTTTTAGGTGTAGAGGCAAGATTTACAGGATTCCACAGAGGCTGTACAAGAAGTGTAACTAGACTAATGAAGAACATTCACCAAGGCGAATGGAGTCCTGCTTTCCTGTTTCAAAACAAAACCATAACAGGTTACTATGCAGCGTGACCCTTCACTGTTTGATTGCGTAGCCAAGTGATGCGATCAACCTTGATCCAATTTTCATGTTTTAGCTTCAAAAGCATACGTAAAGTCACTTATCTGTGAACTCAGCTAATGGTACTGTCATTATTTAGATCAACGACTTCTGCAGCAAATAGGAGGATCAAGAAAAACTGCTACATACCTTCCCCTCTACCTCGTTACATACTGAAACAGGTTAGAGCCAGAACAGTAGAAAATGACAGCGTACTTTTAACAAGCATTCCCTCTCCACTGGCCTCCAAACCTCACTCACAAGACCTATTTAAATGCATGGAAAAATAAATCAACAAGTACTTAGTAAATTAAGGATATATACAGTAGAGTTCTGAATTTATTAGACATTAATTTTCAAATAAAAATTCTCAGTCATCCAGCTACACTGGGAAACACCAAAACTGATGAGGTTAAAAAGTTCTTCAGTGGTTCTAAGTATCACTTGATATGAGAAAAGAAGTTGCTATTTCTCCTTATGCTTTTAAACTTAGATTTTTCAACTAGTTGCTAGTTGAACGTACATTACTGGAGGTAAGGCCAAACGTGTCTTGCTTACAAGTGGCTTTGCAACTGAGTCTTGCAAGTTATTTTCCCAACATACTTCCTCATATCCCAGTGGAATACTATTCTGAGGAAGAAAGAGGAGTTGAACAGTCCTTCACTGTATTCAGAGGCAAAACAAATTGCATTTGTAATAGGAACAAATTTTCAGATACTAATGTTTCAGCTTAAAACATACCACATATTGCAGACTGGTCAGCATTGTCTGGCAAGTCATGACAAATTTTAGAGTGAAACAAGTTTTATTTCTCTTATGCAACCACTCCTGTTCCTAACTCAGTAGCAGCAAACATTCCCCCTGAGAATGAAACACTTGTCCCCCTATATCAGACACCTGAATGGCTTTAAGTTCTACTCATGGTCCTGTGCAAATTTCACAATAAAGGTAAGTATCAGATGCGTGCAATAAACATATTCGCGTATCAGGAACTATTTTCAGCATTAATCTGTTAAACTATGAACATTATTCCCTATCCCCCCCAATAAAAAAAGGCTTTGCTAGGCAGGACAGTTGTATTGAATTCACTTCCTTTTATTGCAGTGACATCCCCCTGGTACAAAGTATTAACTGCAATAATTACGTTAAAACATTAGAAAAGCATTTGTGTGTGACAGTTACAGTACAGTATCAAATCTTACATCTTCAAACCAAGTGGGCCATTACCCACGAATGCTCAAATCTTTAAATTATCTTCAGTTATTTTAAAATATGTCATGTCAGAAAAAGCATATAAAAAGAATGTATGTAAAAGGAAACCTAATACAAATATAAGTGAACAAATAAATAATTGATTTTCTTCAGCTATTACTGTCTTTCTAAACCCATACAAAGAGAAACCTAATCTACAGAAGGTATGAATTGCCGTGTGTAAGTGATTTCATTTTTCAAGTAATTAATAATGATTGGAACATAACTAAATTTGGCGTCAAAATCAAAGCAGAAGTTGGAGTGACTGCCGCTAACTGGCATCTGTCGCAAACAATTACCATTAACTGTTGAAATTTTAGTGTAGCAAATAATCTTGAAACTTGACCTTGTGCCTAGCATTAGTGGACTTCTGAGAGTGCATGTGAAAAGCATCCTACGTTATTTCACAGACATTATCTTAACTATCCCCATATGCATATTTAGATATATTTTATATAATTTTATACACATATATGCATGTATACACACACTTCATTTGGTTTCTGTGTTACAGATCACAAGCAATGGTTTTCTGAATGGGCAAAAAACCTTTTAAATAAGTGTACCTGTGCACATTTTTTTATTTTTTTTTAAGATAGCAGCACTAAGTCCATGCCTTACTGTTCATCTGTTCAAAAGAATGTAACCCACAAAACAAGAAGAAACATGGCAATGATTCCATATTCACAATGTGACATCCTTAACCCTAAAAAACACTGTAAAATCTGTTATAGATATGTTGGTAAGTTTGATCCCCACCCCCCCTCTACCTGGAAGGAAACAGCACTTTTACTGCAAACTGTCTTGTCTTATAATGTTTATCATAACAAGCTGGGTTCATGCTGGCATCAGTTATCTCACACTTAGCAGCAAAACATGCATGTTTGTTTTTTTATTTTTTTTTAAAGTTAAATGATTCAATAGTCTCAAATCCAATTGACAGAAACAGCAAAAAAAGACTTTTTGCAGTTTACCAAGAACTAGACAACAGTGTATACTGCACTGTGTAGAATATTTTTATCTTTAATCACAACAACTTGAAGCTCTACCTTGCCACACAATGATTATGCTTTGTCCTTCAAAAGGAACAGTTACATTTCAATTTGATCTTGTATTTAGCATAAAAATACACCTTTTCTGTGCATCCTTAAATGAAAGTCACTCAACCACTGGTAAACCAATCCAGTAGCATGTTCAATGCTAATATCAAAAGCTTGTGAAATGTTTTTAGGCAATCCTTCCTATCCAAAATATATTAGGAATTTAAAAAACAGTTCACATTACTAACCTTTATACAAAGGCTCAAGTGAAATTGCTTGTGTAGGTGTTCATAGTAGACTAAATTATGAAGTTTTCAAAATATACAATGAAAGGGCACACAAGATTGGCAGTTTCTTTATTGAACATAGAAAATGTATAAAGTAGGATGTATGGAATAGATCTAAATTGCTAGACGATCAAACCTGAGTATTATTTAATAAGACTAAACGTATTTTCTGACAACTCAATGAATTGACCTAAAAACATCTCCCCTAGTAACTAGTGGTCCTTTTAACCATTTGTTGAAAAATGCGAGAGAACTGTAGCTTTTACATTTCATATTGGATAGCAAGATTCCACATAGTGTTTACTGTTTTCTGTTAGATAGCATCACATTGCTTATATTATCCCCATTCAAGCCTTAAGTTGAGTTTTGTCTAAAAATAATTTGAAAGTGACACCAAAACACAATAGGTCAAGAACTAGGACAGGTCTTTTTCTTTTCTTCTAATTTTTAGTAAGATAGAAAGCCTTAGCCAGTAAGATGAATTTGGTTTCATATCAGAGCCACAGAGCAAAGATTGACCAGTATCCTTCACCAAGGTAGCTAATGTAAGCTGTGTATCTCAGACTAGTGCCAAAATAGTACACACTGTCAAATTTGAGAAAACAATCCTCTCTGCTAGTAGAATTAGTTTTTAACTGTTACAAAATTTAGTAGCATGAAGTCTTGACAACATCAGGAATTTGTTTTAGTTCAACTGACCTGCCCCAATTCTCACCTTTAAATCTAACAGATATAATAATAAAAAACCAAAAAGTTTCTGACAATAGAAAACATACAGTACTAAGAACTAATAGCTCAATGGAAGACTGAAAAGCAGCATTCATTTTTATTGTAATATGGAAGAGACTAGAAACTAAAGGAAGTCTAATCTAAATTCTTAGTTGAAGGCAGATTTTGACATTCTATATAAATTTACAAAATAGGATGTACGGATGAGATTTGGTTAATTTCAGAAGGCACCTCAAGGCTAAAAGGCTTTTATAAATCTATAATCCTTTCATTGATCAAAAATAAAAATTTTATTGCTGCTATTCAAATAGCAAACAAAAAGCTTGTCTTGTTCTTCAGTCTAACAAGGAATCCTCCCCCATTAAGCAAGATTAAATTACAGAAAATATAGAATAAAACTGAAGATGTCACAACTTTAGAAATACAGTGACTTTCCTTGTGTGCTTTCAAGTCAGTGAAATAGTGAAAGAGTCACTTTTTGCCTTTGTGATGTTAATAAACTATAGACCATGTCAGCCACTCTCCCCTGGGGACTGAAGTACCATTTCATCATAGCTGTCCCATGTGCAGTACTCTTAGGAATAGAAGGTAAGAACACTCTGATGATTCCCACGAACAAGGAGAATTGGTGGCAGATCTTTAGAAAGAGCTTCTAACCAGGCCATGTATAGTGCACTAGAAACCGCACCTTTTCGTGCAACTGGCAAACTCCTACAATTCACAAGGGAAAAAAAGCATTCAACAGTTAGAATAACCCAGTGGAGTACAAGTCATATTATATAAATATAAAAGTATGATTCTGCAAAGAGGTAGAAATTAAGTCAAATTTCCTAACCTTTTTAGTTTTGTTTTTTTTTAACTCAGAATTCAGTTAATGAGTTGAAAGTTCATATCTTGAGCACCACAGGACTTTACATCTATTTACCCTGCACTTTTGGCCTCTTACCACCATTTTGTATTCAGGTAGTTTCATGGAGAGCCCTCAGTTGAAGAGAGTTTCTTGAAAGACTCTTCAAGATTTTATAATACAGCTTTTTCTTATGATGCCAGGTTGGTGCAGTCTAATATTCCTTCTCACAATCCTTCCAAAACATGCCATACTCTTCTTTTGAAAAAACTACTGTAAGTCTATTTGCTCTACTCAAACTTCACTTGTAGTACTACTTCACGGAGCTCTGAAGCAGGCTCCTAAAGAAAAACACAGTGAAGAAACCTACATTCTGTTTGTTGACACCAAATGCAATTCCATGGAAATCCATCAAAAGGATGATGATCTAACTTTATCTAGAGAGATTTCCTAGAAAAAGAACTGAAAGGAAGGATCTGAAAGAGAGGGGAATAGTTAGCATGTGGGAGTGGAAGGAATGCGAGAATCCTGAGCTGCACTACAAATATAGAGGTAATCACCTAAAGCAGCGTATCAGAAGCACAAAACTACATAGGCCATTTTTCGTCACCGGGATAGTGGCTCCATACTTCTCAGAAATACTTTCAGCACTGAAACCTCCTTGATAATTTCTACACTTTAATGCCAAGGCACAGGCTTTTTCCTAACCTGTATTTACATATATTTATATTTCAAATTACAGTTCTATATCAATTAGGATAACAGTACAAATCATTTACTTACATGACAATTATGTTAGCTGTACTTGAATGTTCTTTCAGCAACTCATTTAGCCTAATCTGGCGATAAGTCTGCAATTAAAATGAAACTTGTTAGGAAGATCTTTTATATAAAACTACAAAAAGTTCAATTATTCAAGAAAAATTAAAAACATTTATGATCAATTGGTATGAGTCATCTACAGAAAGCACGTAGTTCCACCTCAGTTTGGCAACTTGTTCACTTTTTCTGAAATACCTATGGGTGCAAGGCTGGGAGAGAAAAAAGCAGTAAGCTTAAAGTGTGCAAATAAGCAGTACTATGAAGTACTATGAAAGCTAAATTTAAGATAGTTCCTCTAATAATGATACCGTCCTCCATAGCTTCTGGAAGCAAGAGCCCCTTATGCTCTCTTCAAGGTTCTTTTAACTTATATAAACTCACAGTGAGCAGGTCTTCCAGAAGTGAAGCCCCATCTTCATTTGGTAAGCCTGTCTCTGTAATGGCCCTCCCTTTTTTTATTACCCTAACCTGTCTTAACGTCTGAAGTAGCTTCCTCAGTAATTTTCAGTTCTCTTTTATGTCAACTAACTTTCCAGTAAACATTCTAAGTTAACCATTTCTTACAGTTCTGTTGTTCTCAGATGAGTTGAAGTCCAGTTAGCCTGCGGGCTAGTGTCTGCAGAAACAATCAGGCTATCAGCAGACAAAAGAATAAATCACTTCCGTTATCTCACTGAAATGAGTTTTGGCAGTGTTTGTAGGCATAAGGAACAGCACGGCATCAAGCAGTTCACTAACTATAAAGTAACTGTACTTTACAAAAACTTCTCCTCTGGCCCCTTGGTCATATGCAGTTAAGAGATCTCAGCAGCAGCTGCCAGTCAATCTGCACCTACCTGTTAAAGAGATTCCTGCTTTTTTTTTTTTTTTTTTTTTACACTTACAATGCAGAATGACCCACCATTCCCATTTCTTCTCTACTGCAAATTCTCACAGAAGTTGTAAAAACCCAGACAGGAGAAAGAAGATAAGGGTGGAATATACTCAGGACCATCCTGAAGAACTTCAGATCACGGAAACTTTACCCAGTCTTTCTTTAGATACTTGTCTGTATCTGCATCCTGTTAATAGGATGCTACCTGAGTCTTTTCCATACAAGCACTTGAGAAGGAATACCTCTGATGTCTCTACAGTGCAGAACTGCTTGGGAAAAGTGTGAAACCTTTAATTGCTCCTTAACACCACAATTAGATGAGGTGTGGGGTTTTTTAATAACAAAGCAAAAAATGTTACTTTGGTCAAAAAAGTAGTCAAACAGCTGAATGTAGACTATATTATTCTAAATTAACTTCTGAAATATTGTAGGAAAGCAGTTTAGCCCCCCCCGCAAAGAATGCAGAAACTTTTTTTTTTTTTTTTTTGGTGAACCATCTTAATTGTTTTAGATGCTGCTTTCCATCAGCTCTTCACAAAAACAGCTATGGAAGAGACAGAGTAACAAGAATGAGCTCATTGATTACACATCCACAAATGCAGTAGAAGAAAAAAGTTTAACAACTTTTAACATAACACTATAAAGAGTACAGAACCTTTGTTTTGTAAAGCTCAAGTTCATTATCTGTTATCCTCCATGGTTCATCGTCCTTCATTTTATCTGCAACTTCTTGTTCTTTATCATCTTCATGAAGTCGGAAGGGCTCTATCATTTCTTCAAAAGCTGCAATACTGCAATGATTAAGTGAACAGCCATATTAGAACAGATATGAGTCTATATGTCAGCAATGACTTTCATGGTATCAGAAAGTAAGTTTGATTACCATGTAAAAATACAGTGAACTGAAATTTTTTCACTGCCAATTGCTGTTAGAACATCAAATCAACTATTTGTATACGGAGATATTATAATTCAACAAACAATTAGGGACATCTGTAGGAGCTTTCACTGTTCATCATACACCTAAATAAAGTTTCCACCAGTTTAAAACAAACAAACAAACAACTTTTGCTAGAGTTTTACTACAGTTGTTTGAAAGTTGAAGAGTACTAACTTAGAAAATATACAGTAACTAACAGTAGCTTCTTGAGAATTAAATTTGAAAGAGAAGGAGTTAATATGTCATACTAAAAAAAAATACCTATCAAGTCTCATGCTAGTCCCCTTGGGATTTTGGCTTTGGTATTTTTATTTTGCTTCTTTTTAATCTCTTCAATACAGACCAAGAGTCACATTCAAATGCAAATAACCACAGCCATCTTGTTTAGTCTTCCTGTTGCACTTGTTCGAATATGAGGTGTTACTTGGGAAAACCCAAAAGGGAAAACCCAAATATGATCTGCTATTTTTTTCGCTGAACAAAAAGTAGAAGTATTAACAATATTCTGTTATACAGCACGAACTGTTAAAAATAAATCATCTTCCTCCACTTAGTTTACAGCTATTTTTAGTGCCAACTGGTATGTTACAAAGGTTTTGGATATATTGTGGGGAATGTATCCACAGAGACAGAAAAAGTGTTCTCAGAAGAAATAACTCATGGATCACTTCTATGAAATAAAAATAATTCCATGTAATTCTACAATCTGAACTTTTTATGCATAAATGCATGCTACCCCTAAGTTTATACGTTTACAGTAGCAGGCTCCTAGGAGCAAAGATGTCCAAAAGCATCACAGTGCCAGAAGTACTCTACTGTTTTAGTTGCTTGATATAGTTTATACATTTAAGAAAAGGTGATTAAAAAGTAGGGCATAAAAGAATGCATATTAGCATCTACCATTTACATAAGTGGTAGAACAGTATTTTCTAATTTGCATGACAGGTCAATTTATTCAGATACATGGATATCCATGTAAAAGATATTTTTAAACTTTAACATATTAAAGAAGACTCGAAGGGAAAGGAGGATAGTTTTTTTTAGGTCTTGCACATTCTGTTATAAATTTGTACTGAAAGCCATCTACAATTAATATTTTTTTAAACTTGAAAATCAGAAATATCAGATGCATGTTCATTCCTGTGTAAATTAAAAGTCCAAGCAATTTAAAAAAAGAAAAACTAGATTGGGCTATTTGAAGACCAAGCTTTGTTACACTAAACTAAGACTCCAAGTAAGATAAAGACCATTTAAGTTTTTCTAAGCATTTCACTTTTTAAAGAAGATTGATCCAGACAAATGGATTTTTTAAAACTGTATTTTTCTAAATTTAATATTACAGTCTAAGGGCCAGAGATTTGAAAAATACAAAATTCTATGTTCTTGGATGTGGGAGTTATTGCTTAATTTATTTCCTGCATTTTCATGAAACACTGGATGTCATAGGAACTACTCTATCAAAACTGTTATGTAGGAAAGAATGAAGTATTCTACATTCATGAAAGACATCAAGAATTCAACTAACAAACAAGTTGGGGTTTTCTGAGACTTACTTTTCTTTCTTTGGCTTAGTATTAATATCCCCAAGAACCATAATGTCCGAGAAGTCTATCCGAAATTTGCTGAGCAAAGTAGCCATCCTGTGTCAGAAAAACAAGCCTTTATGCATGATCAGATTTTTAATTATTTCACAGATAAACAGGGTAAACAGAAAGGTGTTGGGTAATAAAAACACTAGCTTAAGGAAAAAAAAAAAGAAACTTAAATGTGACAGGGGAAAAAAAATATCAAATTGACCTGGCATACAACTATAAGTGAACAACGTGCTTTGAAAAAAAAAAAAAAAAAAAATTTAAAACTGTAAAACTAAGAGAAGAGCTATCCCTTAAAGAAAACCTCAGAAAATATTTGAAAAAGAAAATGTGTTAGACAATGCTGCAGAAAAGTTAAACCTGAGGTATCTCATCCAAAACAATCTGGGGAAAATGGAACTTTTTGGGGAGAAAAGGAATAGAATATGAATACACCTCAATCAAAGAACAACTGAAAGAAGGCTACCAGGAAGAGAAAGTAATCTACTGTGTAACATGCTCTATTAGCATTTGAAATGAAATTTTTGAAGTTCAACTTACGCTCTTCTATCATGATCAATCCTGTTTATTTTTCCACCAATGAATACTCTGATCTTACAGTCTTTCCACTTCTTCTTGGTTGTAAGAAGATACGGAATCAACAGTGTCAAACCTGCATTTTGACCAGAATTTGGGAATGATTCAGAAAACACAGCATCATGTTAAAGTTTAATAGTATAAATTTATAATCTATATATGAACTGACTGAAAGATATCTATTAACAATTAAGTAAAAGTCACTTCAATAATGTTTTTTTCAACATTTGTTTTTAAAGTATAAAGCACATTACCTCCATCATCAAAGAGCCACCAGACATCAATATTGCTTTTGCCTTGTTTCTTCTGAAACTGAGTACTAGCATCAAGAAGCCTTTGGTCAGCCAAGTTTAAAGGAGAAGATGGGCTCTTTAAATCTGGAAAAAAGTAAGATGAAATTTCACTTTTGAAGTGTTTTGCTTAATCAACCTGAAATTCATCAAATGCAACTTCTTAGTATTTTCTGATATCCCTAGGTTTAAATAAAAATTGTTTCTACCCCCCCCAATCCAACTCCAAATTTTGATTGAATGGATATAAACTGAGCTACATTTAGGGAGTCTGCAAACTCCTAACTTCAGCAGTTAAAGATTTAAATCTCAAAAGTCATTTAGCAGACATTTGACAAATAAAGGATCTGTAAGATCTTTATATAGTCATTTGCCTGGACAATTTAACTAACCATGCGTACATACTTCAGAGCATTAGGTCACTGTTGCTACCTCCTGCAAGTGACGAAACTTCCCTAAAAACACGTAGGTAGTAATTTACAAGTAAATACCACGTCCTAAGCACTTTTCTTCTTTCCTTAAATCCATTTTTCTTTAAGCACGTGGTGAAAATAAAAGCTAGTTCTGCTTATTAGAATTCTATCTTTTGCAACAAGTAGTTTTGCACGTGCAAGGCTCTGAAGCACAATATAGGCTATTTTATGTAACAAAGTTACTGGATTTGCTGAGAACAAAACAAGAATGGCACTTTCAATTAAATCAATATAGGGAAATAGATATTTTTTTAAAGCTACAGAAAAAACTAACCCCTTTCCCTTAATTAAAACCTCAGTTTGAACAAGAGCTAGGAGTTTGATACTCATCTCAGTCCTTATTTTATTAAGAATTTTTAAATTTAGAGTATATCTGTGACTGATTTACATTAATATACTACTTTAATCTCCATACTGGGACTTCTTCCAAACTGCCATCTTGTGCTTCAAGATGTAATCTCACATTCCATTATTAAAACACAACAGCTTTGAGCTGTTGAAATTAGGAAGAAAATGTCAAAAAAGTTAGATGAATCTTAGTTAAGGAAAAAATACTTGCTTAACTCAAAGTCTGAAACAAACAAGGAAGTGAAAACTGCTCAATTAATCTCTCAAAATGTTGTTTATTTGAATGACTAGTTCACATTATTTCAGGTATTAATCTTATGGAGTGGCTATATTATACCTTAATTTGCAAGCTATTCGACAACTCCAAATAACAGAGCAATAACTATGGTTTTCAAAGATCTACAGAATAGACTGATGGAGCACTTCCACTACACCATTAGATAATATTTCCCCTCATTCCTAAATCAAATAAGAACCAGACAGATACCTGAGACACAGAGAACTAAGCAAGCTCTTGAACACATCTCAAATGTTACTTAAGAACAAAAGTTTAAAAAACAGAAACAAAAATATATCCAACATTCATATCTTAGACACATACACAATCCTTTCTCAGTAGCAACTTGTTCTGGGAATTTCCACAAAGTTGCATTTTTCCATAGCCTAATCCCTAAATGTGAAGCACATTCCAAAGCAGATATGAAGAAACAAATTAACATTGCATGGTTGATATTTCCCTCTCTCTCATATATATGTGTAGAAAGAAGTACAAAAGGAAAACTGAAATTAATAATGTGAAAGAATGATTTAACACAAAAAGGTGGAAAATGCCTGCCTTTTTTCAACAGTGGTTGTGTTGGAGTCTTTCCATCCTCGTCCTCCTCTGGAAGATTTTTAAAGATACAAAATAAAAAGATTAATTTCCTTTGTGATGTTAATGAAAACACTACTAGTGTATATAAAACAAATTAGAAAATAAAGATGTAGAATGCAATGGATTTTCATAGAAAGAAAAGCATACAGATGCAGCCTACCAGACCTGAGATTTATTTGTACTTTAAAAAAATAAATAAAAAAAAAAGGAATCACATTGCTTACTTAACTATTAAGTCACTCCAAGCTTTTACTTTAAAAAGAAGAGGAAAATTGGTTATTGTCATGTCAAAGAATCCTGAATGATTTGTGTCTGTTAACATGCATATAATGTTCTAGTCTGGGGTGAAAAAAACTTCATAAATTTAGGAGCCTTCAAATCACACTTAATATATGGATGTGTGGCAGGATTCTCAAGCAATTTTTAATTCCTGTCAAACTCATTAACAAAGAAAATCCATTGTAGGTCATTGTCTACCACCTGTTTTATTTAGGGGACTACACATGAAAGATTTAATTTACATACTGGTAAGCTCTAAAACCCAAGTATTAAATGACTGGACATCGATGGCTAAAAAAGTATGACACGCTTGTGTTCCACAGACACAAATATCCCTTAAATAATAACTTGATGAGGGGAGAGGGGAACTGAAGAGGGAATGAGAGAGACAAAGAGTGAGAACCCAAATTTCATTGCTAACTAGCAAGTTACCTTTATGTAGAGTGTGAGTTCTTTCACTAGATGATGGAGCAAAAGCTATGGAAGTGTCTGTGTCGGCCTTCTTGCTATAATCCACTTTTACTATGACATCCTTGGTACACGGAGATTTTTCTTGGGATGACAGTAACTCTTCTTTGAGAAAGCAAAGAAATACATTATAAATCACTTAATTGTTCCAAATGGTATCAATAAAGGTATGTGACTATACAGAGATGGTTCACAATTGGTTAAACTCTAGTGCAACTGTTACGCTATGGCAAAGAGCGGGGAAAAAAAGCAGAAAACAACAACAACAAAATCTTATATGAACTGCTTCAGAGTACAAAGAGGCTCCTCCTCTGAGCAGAGCTATAATTTCCTGCTATTTCCTTCCCAAATTTGGGTGTTGATTGCATTACCACAGGCTACACATAAAACAGAGCTCGTTCATACTGAGGAAGTATAACCAGGAGGAAAAAAAATTACTTGGTGAAACATTTTTCATTTCCACTCTAACTCCAAGAAGAAGATGAGCCTTACACAAGGCCCAGACCAAGTATGTCTCATAGGCAAGTGTTTTTTCAGGTTTGGCTTCAGTGGAGCTACTTGGTAGCCGTCAGAGTTAAAGAAACTCACAGTCCCCTGTGGATACTAAGACTCTTCTGACACCTTGGTGTTATATTTCCCAGTCTTCTCAGCCATGTTTGTTTTCACGCTGCAGGTTCACTCCTTGCCATTTCTCGTACTCCTCTGCCCTCTTGCACACAGTTACAGGCTCTCTGCCTCTCTCCAAATCCTAAGACAGTCATATGTTTCCAGTGAAGGAGTAACCCTCCCCTCTTGCAGGAGGATGCCCCCCTAGAGAGCTTTGTGTCACAAGCATTCTTCCTCATTGTAGCAACGTTGTATGGAGCAGGCTACAAACAAATTATTCGACATTTTCAATCCAGTAGACAGTTACCGCCAAAGCTCACAGGCTTCCTTCAATGTTCTTCTTGAAATTTAACTAAAATTATACCACTGGGCTTAAGACTACTACCTACAATGCATAACCAAGTCTTCGACATGGAAAATAGAAAACCTTTCCAAACTTGAGACAGACTACTGCTGAGGTCTCTAAACTAGTGTGTGTAGGAGTTGGCAACCCACACCAGACCCACAGCATTCCTGCATCATGCAATATTTGTTGTGATTTTCATGATTTCTAGACTCGGATCCCAATTACTTGATACCAACTTGGCAGCCTTTTTCATTTGTTTCAGTAAAATATTAAATCCTTGGGAACCAACTGTATACAACTTACAAATACAGAAAGTTGAAACACACAGAAAGCCAAGTTCTGTTGCTGAACATGAGTTATTCTTATTTTACATTTCAGACTTGCTAATTTCAGTGATTTTTATTCTGTAAGAAGAGTGGTGGTTTGGTTTGTTGTTTTTTTAAATAACTTATCTTCATTTATTATTTTCAGAAAGCAATATGAAAAGGGAATTAGAACAGCTATTCACCAGATGAAACAAAATAGATCCTACCTTGGCCCTGAAGGTGAGAAATGTCCAGGCCCTCCTTCAGGCGGATGACAACTACACCATACTGAATATCAAAGGCATCACTAAACAAAAGGAACAAAAATAAAATATTCTACAACTTCTTCTTTCCCAAAGGACCTACTTTACGCACTGTCTTTGAACAAATTCCAGTGATTAAACACTGCCATTGAAACTCCCAAATCATAAATTTGTTACAATTTCAGTTTGAAATCCAAATGATCAACGGCATCAGTGAACTGAACACCGTATCCTGAAAAGCAACACATACAAAGGAGATCTATTCCCTCTCCTCCCTCTCTCCTCTATGTAAACAGCAATTAAATAAAAGCAACATGAACAGGTCAGTCAAGTTCTGCACTGATAAGACACATTGAGAAATCTAAATTTTTATCTCCCCCCATCAATGAGGGGATTTATTTTGAGTAATCTCCTTAATCTGAGAACTAAAAAATCCTGATGTCTTTCCCAAACATTTGAGTATTAAAAATACCTATGAAGTTGTAATTTATAATCAAATTAGCTGTACATTAGCTATAATGTGCCTATTCCCATTATATCTGGTGGGGAAGGAACTCAATCCTTTAAAAAATAAAGTAAGAGGGAAAACTTCATTATTGTAGAAACAAGCAAAAAGCCTGAATAAATGGCTGAGTAGAAGTGGAATAAAATGAAGGACAAAAAACCCCCCCAAGATATAAGACAGAAAAATATGAACTTAACCATATCATACTGTTTGCATTAGCCATTAATCATCAGTCCTTTAAATATAAATACCTCATTACAAACAACCATATATCAGAGAACTCCCTCCCATGTCATTTCCACAGACAGAAATTTCTCATGATTTCACTCTATTAAACACTTCTCTTTAGAAGTAGTAAGACTTGATTAGAAATGTTCAAAGTATCAACACATTCTATAATAAATGCAAGAAAAATTGAGGTCAATTTAAGAAGAAAATGGTTTGTCCACTCCTGAACATTTTTAATCCATAATTTAATTTGTTAAATCTGTACAGATTAGATGTGTTTCTATTGCGTGCTTCAGAAACTTTGAATTTTCCAGAGATTTTCCAGAGATACACTTGCCCTAGAGTTATTACCTCCTGAGGTTTCTCTTTTGGGATGTGGAGAACCACATGACTTGTTGGCCTTGACAGATCTTCCAGCACAAGCCATTCCAAAATAAAATAAAATAGGAAAAAAAGAAAAAACCAAGAACTAATCAACATGTTTCCTTATTTTTCACTGCATTTGGTGCTCCTGCTTTTCTCTTAAGAAACTTGCAGAGTGAGGGGGTATGAATTTTTTCTTTTCTAATCTCTACCTGTAATCCCCCATCCTCTCTTTCTTTTAAATGCACAGTAAATGAGAAGTGTAAAGCACAAATGAAGCAGCTTAAGCAGCACATAAGGAAAACAAAAAACCCTCTGCATAAGTGCAAGAACCAAGTTTTGGTTTTCTTAACTGTTTGTAGCACAAGTTACTATAAAATTTTTCAGCCAGAACTAGTCTGCCTTTCAGTACTGTCAAATTACACCGGGATTTCCTTTCCCATCTCCTTTTTGGCTACTTTATTACTTCGTGTGTCAGTGCTGTGTATCTTGTAAGTAAAATATTTCTTGTATATGATAGCAAGGTTTAATGAAGATAGACTTCAGCATAATATTTGATTCATTCTCTATTACACTCTTATCTGTACAGAAGTAGTGTAGGAAAAACCCTGCCTTCAACAGAAACTATGCTTTAAAGAATTAAGCAGTGGCACATAAGACCCTAGTTCCATCTCTAAAGTAACTTAAACCTGAGACCACTGCCAAACCCCTTTCTAGATGCAGTAAGAGTTATTATGTTGAAATCTAATCTGCTTAAACTATAAAGATTTGCTTATTAATTTCCGTATCAGAAAAAAACAAGGTATTGAAGACAGCTGGATCAGTAATATGGAAAATCTGAGTCTACCTGAAAGAGACTTCAGGCAGCTAATATCTTCTTGACTTATTACCAGACATATTGAAATGGAACACAAGAGCTACACCTCCACATTTTCTACTTACTGGAATAAATTGATATAGGTTTCAACATCTCTCATGTCACCTTGTCTCCAGTTTTTCTTAAATCCAACAACAAGAGTGTTAGGTCTCATTCTACCCAGACCAGCAGCCTAAGAAGAACAAAAAGTACTTTTAAAAACCATGTTATTGAAACAACTAAGGGTTCTATTATTTTCTTAAGCAGAAAACAAAGTATTTTTAACCAAAGTTTTAAGATAACTTTGCAAAATGAAACTTCAAATTATAAAACCACTTCCAATTTTGATGTTCACCTTCACCACTTCCATTAAAAAAAAAAAGTTTGAGAGAAGTGTACCTGCATTAAGTATTGTCCTCCATCCCTCAAGTCCTCTGCATGCACTGGCGCATAGAAAGCCTTCATCTTGTTTTTAATTAGCCATCGCTGATATTTAGCCAAATCAGTTGACAGTTCCTTCATGGCTTGCCTCCGAGGACCCTTTCAAAATAAGAAAATAAAAAGAGAGGGAACAAGAATTAGGAGTAGCAATACAATACTCCCCCTTTTTTTTTTATTTCACTGCTAGAATCCAATTCATACTTGAAGAACCTCAAAACATGCTTCCACACTGTAAAAAAAACCCAAACATAACACCAAAATACCAGGCATTATCAGAAGCAAAGAGTGGACCAGATTCTCATTTTTAGGAAGAGGGTTGCTTCAAGCTTTAGCAATCTTGTTCCTGCAGAGCACAACCCACTTCCCTGGCAGGTGGCACAAGCTCGTCCTCCAAATCATAAAATAGTTTTGAAACGGCTTTGTAATGAAACATACACAGATATAGAATGACTTAATATTAGGCTTTATGGGAATATTTGTTTCAAGCTGTACAAGTGTGTCTCTCTGTGTACATAATCCTAATCAGAAAGCCTTTGTCACAGTAGCATCACTTCTGCAGTTTTATGTTGCAGTCAAAGTCATCTCCTCTTTAAACACTTTCTTTTTTATTACTTCCACCAGGACGAATCATTGTGTTCCTCCTAGACATCAAAATGCAGAATACAGGATGAGGTATAATCAAAAACACAGTAGCCCAGTTTTCGCAAAAGGATACAGTTTGCAAAAGGATACAGACACTGACCAAATGGTCAGAGTTAGTGAAGAATAAAGTAGTGTCATCCATCTTGCAGGAAAGCAATTTTAAATAGATAGGACATGCTCCCAGAAAATCTCTCTTCAGAATTGCTTTTTCTACAAGAAGGATGACACTATGTTATTCTTTAAAGTACACCCCTACTTCTGAAAGACAGTAATTCCATCTGTGATATCTTACCTCTAGTATTACTCAGTTTCTGTCCTTCGCACTCACTGCAATTTTAAGTTCGCATAGATAGGAATTAAAAGAATTAAATTTTCTGAAGACAAAACTGGCTACTATTTGCTTAGCAGAACATATGTTCTGTGGATTGCATTAACTTGATTCGCTCTTATCTGTTCATTAGATCAGAAGCAAGTCTTATTTAATAAGTGCGGTAAATTGAAACATATTTAAGAGTAATCCATCTTTGTATTTAAAGTTACACTTGCTTAAATGTTCTTAGTGATGTGACAGAAAAAGTTTGGCCTTAGGATATGAAGCTAAAGTACACAATCCCAATATGCTAAAACATATTTACCAAAGTTTATCAGAGATGCACAAGTTCTGGTAAACATCATAGTATGACAGCCACCTTGTATCACAGTTGAAAAGCGTGATTTTGAAGAACAGTTGCTTCAAGCTTGCTTCCTTCTGCCCACCCCAAAACCTCTACAGGTCTGCCACAGAGGATAGTATTTTTTTATTTTTTTTAAAGTAGTAAGAACTGCTGAAACTATGTCCTTGCAGAATAACCCTCATAGACCCCCAGCACCTCATACCCCGACAAAAAACTTGGAAAGGTAGTGAAATACTAGGGGCTGGGCAGAAAGGGAACAGGAAAGGAAATACCTGCTCACATTACTGTTACAGCTACCACTGAAAAGAATCTGATAACTGAAGGAATAAAAAACTGCCTGAAAGATCTAAGAGCAATTTTTAACTATTGGCTAAATTGATACTGAATTTACTGCTCAAGAAGGCTTATTTTAGACCAGGCTTTGTAAGAAATACACGCAGGAATACATCTCCCTGAAACAGTAACATTGAGAGGAAATCTAGCTGTGTACTGTGCCTCATTTTGATCAACTGCTCTGTCCAAAGCATGAGGGAGTACACAAAACTGCATGACACAAGGATACAAAGAGACCCAGGCTGTAATCCAAAGTTCACTTTACTCCTACAAAGATTCCTCAGCATTTAAGCATCAAATGATCAAAGGTACTAATTTTTCAAAGTTTCCCGTGTAGCATACCAAGCTGGAATATTGATGACCCATACAGGAATGGATCCTACCAGTAAATGTCTTTTTGCACTTCTCAATGTCTAATGATGCTTTCATTTAAAAAAATAAAACCAAACAAACACCACCCCCACACACAAACAAGAAGAGGTTAAAAAAAAAAAAACCAACAAACAAGGTAACTTTAAAGTAAAGCACACTTACCATATGTACATGGCCACAGATCATCAAGCCCACATTCTTAGTGAAAGCATGGACAAGGTGAAGCAAAGCTGGACGTGCATTTGGAGCACCTGTCATAATTAAGCACTGAGGTCTAGAATAGTGAGTAGATGAGGAGAAAGAGAAGGTTGGAATTCATTTCATCTGGAGTTGAGGATTTTTTTTTATTAACAGAGAGAAGTTTCTTCCAAATATTGGCCATAAGAACATAATCCTCACTGGTGAGGTAGTAACCCCATTTACTTTTACAAGACTATGTTAAAGTAAGTAAAGATCAATTTTTCCACAACTGTCAGCAGACCAAGGATTAATTGGTTCCAAATTTAGTAATCCCACTTGTCCTAAAAATTTACACATTTAAAAAGATTAGAAATAGATTTTAGACATGGCTAGGTCAGAGGGATTAATTTCTTCACCCATTTGTAAATCACTTCCCTTTGCATTTTGTACCTTAGATTCTTCTGTGCCCAACAGAAAAACTGGAATCATACACTTTTTTAAAAATTACTATCATTCAGAAGGCAGAGCCAAACAACTGCAAATAACTTATTCCAGACAACTTTCTACGCAATTTTAAAAGATGAAGCATCCAGACTTCAGTACTCATTTCAGGAGATAATTTTTCATATCATAAGGGTCACCTAAAGTCATCTGTCTCTATAGCAGCTCCAGTTCATTTTCCATACTAGAATCATATAATAAAATCATAGAATCATTTAGGTTGGAAAAGACCTTTAAGATCATCAAGCCCAACTGTAAACCTATCACTGCCAAGTCCACCACTAAACAATGTCCCCAGGGGCCACATCTACATGTCTTTTAAATACCTCCAGGGACTGTGACTCAACCACTTCCCTGGGCAGCCTGTTACCATGCCTGACAACCCTTTCAGTAAAGAAGTTTTTCCTAGTATCTAATCTAAACCTCCCCCAGTGCAACTTAAGATGGTGATCATAAAGGGTGGATATGCTGTGCTGGAAACTAGGGAATTTGTACTTGCTTTGAAATTTGTGTTAGTCTAGCAAAAAAGGGTTTTGTACCCTTCGTGTTCACCCTTGTGAATTGTGTACCAATTCATAACACACCCTTTTAGGTAATACCTTGATTAAAAAGAATCTTAACTATACATCATGTAGGCTAAAGCCCATTTGGTATAAAATCCATGAAATAGAAATATGATACCGCATATTACGCATTTATTATCACAATCATGTATTGTATCATGGGGAATATTTCAGCTTTTCATCTTTGGCATGGATTGTTGTGGATTTAGAAAACTCCGTGAGACAGAGGAAAGCAAAAGAGATAACTTTTATGGTAAACCCAGATAGAATCATAGAATCATTTAGGTTGGAAAAGACCTTCAAGATCATCGAGTCCAACCATCAACCACGCCCACTAAACCAGGTCATGAAGTGCCTTGTCTACACGCTTTTTGAATACCTCCAGAGATGGTGACTCAACCACTTCCCTGGGCAGCCTGTTCCAATACCTGACAACCCTTTCAGTAAAGAAATTTTTCCTAATATCCCACCTAAACCTCCCCTGCTGCAACTTGAGGCCATTTCCTCTTGTCCTATCGCCAGCCACCTGACAGAAGAGACCAGCACCCACCTCACTACAACCCCCTTTCAGGTAGTTGTAGAGAGCGATGAGGTCTCCCCTCAGCCTCCTCTTCTCCAGACTAAACAGCCCCAGCTCCCTCAGCCGCTCCTCATAAGACTTGTGCTCCAGGCCCCTCACCAACTTGGTTGCCCTCCTCTGGACAAATTCCAGCACCTCAATGTCTTTCCTGTAGTGGGGGGCCCAAAACTGAACACAGCATTTGAGGTGCGGCCTCACCAGTGCTCAGTACAGGGGAACAACCACCTCCCTGCTCCTGCTGGCCACACTATTTCTGATACAAGCCAGGATGCCGTTGGCCTCCTTGGCCACCTGGACACATTGCTGGCTCATATTCAGCCGGCTGTCAACCAGCGCCCCCAGGTCTTTTTCCGCTGGGCAGCTTTCCAGCCACTCTTCCCCAAGCCTGCAGCGTTTCAGGGGACTGTTGTGACCCAAGTGCAAGACCCAGCACTTGGCCTTGTTGAACCTCATACAGCTGGCCTCGGTCCATCGATCCAGCCTGTCCAGATCCCTCTGTGGAGCCTTCCTACTCTCATGCAGATCAACACTCCCACCCAACTTAGTGTCATCTGCAAACTTATATTATAAATAAATAAATATTAAATTGCTGTGGTCTAGAATGTATCTCTAGAAATCAAAACATTTTTTGCCATAGGTTAGAAACCAGTATCAGGCCAAAAATAGTTCTCCAAAAGCCACTGTGCTTAAAACTGGCTTACATTAAGATCTGTATCTCCTTAGGATAACAATTAAAGTTTAAAACTCAGAAAGCTATATACATACATTCTAATCAGCAGAGCATTTATTTACCGTATCAGCACAAGCAGAAAGTTACATACACTTGATAAGAATTTTCCTATAAAGCTTGTTTCTACATTGGAGTTTGCAACCCAAAATAGACTCACCGCAGACACAAGCGAGGTTGCAACACTAATCACAGTTAGGTATTGCAAATTATTTAATGCCAGCCTTTAGATTTGCATTAAGGAAAGTTTGAAAATTGCTGCTCTTGATACCTAAGCAACAAGCAAGTTTCTGAATATAGGCTGTTTTTTGCTGTTTACAACACAGCTTGATGTAATAGGTAATAAAATGTTTGTAAATAAATCAGGGATTTTTAATGTCACTTTAGGACTTACAACTTCAGAAAGAAGAGCTGTTTCATAATTAAACTTCAAGTTTTCTGGTTTATACCTACAACAGCCAACTCTTTTCAGTTTCAAAGTCGAAAGCCCATTAATACTCATATTAATACATTTGTGATTTAGTTTTACTGTCACATTTTTTGAGGTTGTGCTGGTACCTATAATGACTGGTTGGCACACATAATTTCAACTGTCTGTATGTATGCAACACAGACATTTTAAGTACCTATCCTGTACTTATTCAAGAAAATTTAGTCACTTCCAAGAGAGGCTAGGGGTCAGAATTGGAGTATTTTCCCAACTGACAGGAAATACCATAGATCTTTTCTTTGAAAAATTGTGTTGCTGCCAGGTTCTACATTCCGGACTTAACCTCAGAGAATGGCATCTGTATCAAGAATCTCTCCCTGAACTCACTCCGTATTAAATTCTGTGCTAAGCACTCAAAGTCTCCCTTCGTACACAACAGAAGATTCTAGTAGCTAGATTTTCCTGCTAATACACCGAGCACAACAGAATAATACTCTTCTTACAGCTGCAAGGGATGATAGAGATTTGCTAGACTAAGTGTCAACACTATAAGTGCTGTGCTGGGCATAGGCAGCATGTAGGAGGTAACTGCTCTATCTGAAAAGAGACAGGTCAACAGAACCCCCATCCTTGGAAATACTCAAAACTTGACTGGATATGGCCCTGAGCAATCCGATGTAACGTCAAAGTTGGATATAACTTTGCAGCCAGATTTGTGGTGAGTCCGTTGAGTCAGGGATTGGTCAAGACCACATAGTGAAGTCATGTTCAATCTATGATTCTGTTTATTTGGAGGAATTAGTTTAAGTCATTACTTTTTGGTAAAATTTTTTGAAGCATCCTTCTTCTACAATAGCTTATTCCAGAAAAGTGGCATAAATACTACAGGATAGATAACTGCCTCCTTGAGTAGGACCTTCCTGGGTAGCCATGATGGCAGACAACAAATCAGTTCTCTTCTTCAGTTGTGTGAAAAACACTCATGTAGCCTGTTTGCAATTACTGAAGTGCAACAGAAGAATATATCTAATGTGAGGTGTTGAGGATAACATCCACAGTATACACATTGTGGGGATTTTAGGTTAGATCAGTTTTATCCCAAGCATGTGGACTGAATGCTCATTAGCAGTTTGAGGCATACCTTCCAATTCAGTTTCATCAGAGGAATGCAATTCACAGTTCATGATGCAAACCATGAGGCATATAACAATAAGGAGGCATCATCGATAGACTTGCTTCTAAAGTGCACTCAATCAGAAATAAAATGCTAATATAAGTATGTCCAGAGGATGTCCATGGTGGTGCAATTCAAAGTTGTTATAACCCACAGGAGATGAAGAGGCATTTACGGAAACGATGATAGCAAACATCATGACAGTACCCTACTGAATACATAGAAGTAATTTCCTGTGTCTTTAATATTAACTGTTACCTGAAGTTTTTCACATGATCTTCCACTCCTGAGAGCCGAATAGAATGCTGCAGTGCATTCAAGTAAGTCAAAGCTTGCGTTGAGGATCCCCAGTTCACATCTGTTGGAAGATTTGGAGTTCCAGCATTTTATTTAAAGCTGTTCATTGTAAAACTACGTGATCACAAAATCAATGTTGAATACCAACTGAAAACATAGAATATTTAAGCTACATTCTACACAATGCTAGTCAACAAGCCCTAGAGCTAAACAGGCAATTCTATTTAAAGATAACATTTCTGTATAAGTTTTAGCAAACAAGTTAGATTTCAATATTTTACAATTATAGGAAGAAAGAATTGAGGGTTTTTTCCCAACATTTCAAAGATTGTGACAACTTCAGAGTCAAAAAAATAACGCTTCAGGAAAAAATGTCATGCTTAGTTATTTTATATCACAACAAAGGAAAAAGTAATCTCAAAACATTGGCTAAACAAAGTTAAATACTTTCAGTGAAAAACTGCTAGATTAAGCAGTTCCTTTTAGATTATTATTTTTATAAGGAAGTGAAAGGAAAGATCCCAGTATCCTCTCTATTTGTTCCCATATATACACCTTTTGATAGCTACAACGAATTTATCATCCAAGTACTTCATAATCTTCATAGCCCAGGATGTAGGGCTTTCCTTATTTTCAACTTCAGGAACACTTTTTGGTTCAGTTCTGCTCCGTCTTGCATACATGATCATAGAGTGCTCTTAGAAGAAGAAAGAATGTGTATAAATTGTTGTTTATATCTATCGGAATGGTTTATTGAAAAAAAAACCCACCACTCAAATCCCTTTTCAATTTGGAAAGGTAAGGGAGCATCCTCTTTCACTTCCTATCAAGACATAACATGCTTTCCTAGTGCCTTTGTTGTTGCAACCCAAGCTCTTTCCATATGCACCTTTTCCTCCAATTTTCATTCAAATATTCATGTCTAAGGACAAGGCATGCACCTTGATAATTTGGGAGGAGAACGAACAACAGTAGTGACTATACAGGCATAATTACATTTCAATACAACTAAAAAGCCTGAAACAGAAGTTTGAACTAGTTGGCCAAATGGAAATAAGTTCTCTTTTTTTTCCCTAAAGGCCATCACTTTTTCCCTTCTTCTACATCCCTCTTCCCCAAACCGCAACCAAAAGAAGCCACTATACATACCTGGTTTCTTGTAAGTGACATAAATGTAGAGTCCAAGGACTATGACATATGTTAAAAGTGCTGCCCACCAATTAATGACAAACATCACAATGCAGCATAGAATAGCTCCAACAAGAGAAATCCACATATTGTAGTATTTGAAAGCAGGGCGCCAACCTAGTCAAAATATAATTTGGAGGATAGAAAAGAGGAGGGAATTAATTTAATCACTACTCCAAGAGAAGGAAGGTGCTATTCCTCTTTTCCTTCCCTAGTGTTCTGCATTACATTTCATGTGAATGTGTGACGGTTTCAGTAATGTACAAAATAAAGACTTTGGCACATTTATGATTTCAATTTTCTAACACCTTTCAAATTAATTTGCATCTTTCTTACATAGATATATAGACATTCCTAATTTTGCCCTTTGTAAGTGTTATCTCAAAAGGAAAGTTTGAAGATGCTCGCACCAGTATGTCTATCAGGCTACAGGAGCCTTTGGCAATAGCTTGCCTGAAAACTGGGTTTTGCTTTTAAAGGTAGTGCAACACGAATCATCAGCTCATGACTTGCTATCTCACATAGTACTAACTGTTTCTAGTTGTGTATTTTTACTATTTTCACATGGCCAGAAATTTCCACCACATGAAAAGGGCAGGTATACCCAAGTAGAACTTGAACATGTCAAAATACTGGACTGTCACTGTTTTACATCCTTATTTGTCACAAGTTTATCCAAAATCAGGTAAATACACATGCATACCCCCACTAACACACCCAAGATTAACAAGTGTATGAGACCTAGCACTGTTGCGTAAACAAGAGTTATGCAAATGCTCTGGCAAAATAATGGTAGCTACTTGTTCAGCAACTTAAGAAGCTTTTAAGGGCATTATTTCAGTACAAATGCACAGTGGACTGGCTATGATACACATCTGTTCTGCAGGTATTGGGTTTTGGCTTATTCCTATAATCTAACCACCTGCAATTCCAGTTTCCTCTGGACTGGAAGATGAAACATATCAACAGAGAAATCCAAAGAAGACAAAAGGGTGGTTCTTGAATGCCAGATACTGAATTAGCGGGAAAGCTTTCTTCAAGAGTTTCTGAATAAACACTGAATTATCTAATGTTCCCTCAGCAAAGATGACAAAATTAGTAGCTCCCAAGCTCTACTGGATCACTCAGTCCTCAAAATTTCAAAAGACCCAAGTACACACCATATTATGCTTGTAATTCAGATGCACCAAGAGATTCAAATAGATACTTATTAACTAAAATAAACTAAACATTCATTATATTAATACCTTCTAAACTGTATTTATGCATAAAGAAATTGCAGGCTGAACTCTCACCCCCAAAATGTACTTCCTACCTGGAGATTTTGCAAGAGAAGCATGGAATACAGAGAAGTTAATCAAGGCATATGAGGCCAAGAAGAAGTTAGAAATAATTGGAGCAATGACATTCAGTTCAGCTGTAAAACAAAAAACAAAGGATACTGTTATGCAAGATATCATCCAATGGCTTTGTAGATCCAGAGTAAAAAAATCTGCTACAGACAACCTTATTTTCTCATGTACTCTAGGGAGAAGCAGTTTGTCCTTTCTGTTCAACAGACAGAGCTATTATCTTAATGGTGTCTTACTTACTAAGTTATCTCCTAATAGTCAGGAAGTATAACTTTCAGTTTTAAAAATATAAACATTTTTCCATACTACCAAGTGTTCCAGGACTGCCACTTTTGAAGCACTACATACTTTTTCAGAATAATTCATTGAGAAAATTTCTTTCCCACCATGACATGATAAAACAGGGCACCAACACACTGGGTTCTGAAGAATGTCAGATACAGTAGACAGAGCATTAATTAATCTGCAGTACGTCTCTAGCTCAATTCTCAAACAGCAAAGAACAAGATACTAATAAGTTTAACACACAATCAACTATGGTGAATGGCAATAGCAGACAAAGTTAGTGTGAGCAATGTGACAAACATGTTCATCTGCCTGCATTTTAAATGAAAAGCTGCATCAATAGTACTAGTATAGTGCATTATTACAGACCAATACCATCACAACAGTGATGAGTACACCCTCTTTAGTTAAAGAGATGGAACAACCTGATGCTCTGCTTTCCTTGCAGCAGCATGGTAAAAAACATTTATATGTGTACTTTCACTGTCAAAAAAAAAGTGATCAAAATGCAGAATGTGCCATGTTAGCCTGCAAGTTTCTACTTGTATTCAAGCTTCCAATCAGCATGCTGCGGCAGGGACATCATGCGTACACTCGTGCCTTAAGCAGTCTTGGGGGATGGATGAAAAAGCAAACTGGGAAAAGAAGTTTAAAAGCACTGGTAGAAGACTCATGGATGGACGCAGCACAATTAGTTTGCCATATACACAGAACACATGCAATTCTACCTAGACTATCTTTAGCAACAGCATCAGCACTCATCTCTACAGCACTCATCTCTACTGTTTGTAACTTAACAAAAAACCATACTTTAAAAAGTATTGTTCATGCAAGTCTGCCATTTACTGAAGCTGTGTAATTATTAAAAACCTGAAATAAACTTTCATATTTACAACATATAACATACCTCTGCCTCAAGCAAAAGATGTATTTTTATTGATTGACAGTATCTATCTAAAGGCAGATACTTGCAGTTATTAAGAAAAGTGCAGTATTGCTACAGTTCAATGCAAATTTATTGCAGTTCTAGACAGAGTTGTATCTAGAAGATAGGAGAAAGTAACCCTCAAAATAAACAGATTTAGAATGCTGGCTTAGAATTAAGCTGCATATTAGACCTCTAGGACACTGTCATCGAGTCGTGATATAGGACAGACGTAAATGACAAAAGGATATTGAGAGTTATTGTAATTTTAAACTAACCAATTAGTATGAACCCAAGAGCAATTAAAAATGTTAGAATATATCCTCTCAGTGGTTCATTGTTCTTCCCATAGCCTTTAGCAAACATCTGAAATCCTGGATAAATGTTGTCCTTGCACAAAGCCTAAGAAAAAATAAAATTCAAGAGTCAGCATGCATTTTGTTCAAAATGTATCATTACAAATGCTTACTAATACTGTCTTCCACTGCATATTATCTTCCTGAAAGAAGGTTTATAGCCACCATGTACTAATTCTATTTTCAATTGTCTTTGCATCTTGACATTTTGCTTTTCCCATATTATATCCTTCAGTAATTTCCATCTATAAGAGCAAGCTTTGCTCTTCTGTAAGTAATTGACTATTTTACTTAACTGGTGTTCTTAGAATCACAAAGAGTCTTTCTTTAGAAACCATGTTTTCTCAGAAAGTGGAGTTTGCCCAATGTACGCACTATTTCTCTGAATCAATACTTGTGCTTGCATTCTGCAATAAAATCCCTTCTACATTTGACTCCCTACTGAACTTTTAGGAAAGAAGGTCATTAGAAGACACTAAAGTTTTACCCAATTAAAGAGAACTTGTAAGACAAAGAATGAGATTAAATGGTTAAAAAGAAGGTAAAGCAATACACATTCAGGAACACCAACAAAATCAATATAAATAATTTATGCAAGATTTGGTAATTTTGGTAATATATTCCCTGAGGATTAAGATTCCACAGCTACAGGTTCTACTTCATGCTGTCTCATTCTGTGATTACTTTGAGAAATGAACTGATCTGTTCTCTTTGTACATGCTCCATGGTCACTTACAACAAAAAATATCTAGGAGGAGTTTGTAGATTCCTATAATGTTAGTTACAACACAACTAGTTTCTAAACTAACCAGAAACACAAGAGATCCGGAACAAGTTATAGTCTAGCTACGTTTAGTAACAGTAACACAATTATTTTCTCATTCTAAGCAACAGGTAAACATTAGATCTTGTCAAATGGTATGAATCATGACGGCAGTAAGTCAAGAGTACCCTTCCAAAAATTCTGATTCAAAAATTCATTGAAATTATTCTTTAAAAGATTATGGGTTTCCTTCCATACTTACCTGGAAGATCTTAGGGGCACTCACAAGAGATGCTAATGCAGAAGACAGAGTGGCTGAAAAAATACCTGCAGAAATCAGTGGTGCAAATCCCGATACCATGCTCATCACCTGAAAACAAAACAGTTATTTTTTTAAAAGAATATGAAAAAGTATACTATACAAATGGATGGCAACATTAACTACACAAACAGAAAAATAAAATACTATGTACCCTCCACTTAAGAGCTGGTTGAATATCATGCATTCATGTTAATGAATGAACTAGGGATAACTCAGGGGATATAAATGGATCCTAATTTCAGAACAGAAAGTGGCTTTTCACACAACATATAGTCCAACCATGTAATTCTCAGGTCAAAACAATCAACGGCAAAAGTCTCCATGGGCTCATAAAAGGATTAGAAATATGTCAATGGAAGAAAAATACATTGGAATTTGTTACATATTTTGACTAGTCTACCACTGAGTAATATGGTCTCAGAAAGTCCAAGTGACAAAACAACTGAAATTGGGGAACATCTTAGGAAAGCTGATTGTCTTTCTCAACTTCTCCATCACTTTAAGTTAGGTTTGTTTCCCATTCAAAACCACAACGATAGGACCAACTTGCTTCCTGTCTCCCCAAGATCACATCCTAGGACATCTTTGTAACCCCAGTGAGTGAAATACAATATGCAATTCCTGGTAGACTGGATGACTAACAAAACAATAAATGCTCAGTACGCTAAGTGTAAAAGCACAATTTTGAGAGACATTTAAAAAAAAATAATCCCAAATTAGAATGAAAGCAGTTTCTGTCTAATTGCCATACAGCCTAAAGACCCTCTTCTACCATTCTACCGATTATTTCCACCCATAGCTGCATCCAGGTTTTCATGTGTCAAGTGAATTAAGATACAGAACTGTGTATTTTAAGAACAATCATGGTTTAATAGAGTACTTTTCTTTAAGAAACAAAAGCCTAGCTGCTTGAAGACAGCCAGTGTTTAAGAATTTGATACAGTCTTGAAAAAGCTGATGTTTTTAGTCAATGGACCAAACCCAGCACAGTGTCTTTCAAGCACCATGTGTCAGAATGACATTCTCCATCATTTGCACTGATTACTACTCGCCTCTTTCATCCTGGCAACCTCACTGAGAGTATCAGGAAAGGGACTGAACAAAGGCAAGAAAGATCATGCAGAAGTGTCCAGCTTTTAAGTTACTGTCACATGAAGTTGTAAAATTTAGATGTCTAAAGCAATCCTACTAGGTAGGACACGCTCTCAGAAACAATATACAGACTGATGAAGTTTTAGTCATATTTCTAGGGCTAAACAAATGATAAAATTTAGTGTTTTTCTCCAGATCAGACTGACAAAGACTGCTGGGTCTCTCGGTCAACTGAATCTCTATGCTACATCATGTTTCATTCGTCAGTTCAAGGCATGCCTTGCCTAAAGAGAGAAATTAAATAATTGCAGGTGCTTAAGATGAGAGTGAAGTAGCTGTCATAGTAGTGTAACGAACGGAGAGAATCTCCTGAAGCATATTTGTAGTTCACAAGAAAAAAAGGCAGGACAGGCCTTTCTTTATTCAAAGATGAGTAAAACTAATGACACATACATCAGGCTATCCCTCCTATGCCCAGGTTTGAGTCAGTTTTATAATCAACAGAAAAAGTTACAGTTGTAAATGCCAGTTTGCAATAACCATACACTATATTTCTAGAAGAGAAGTTAGGGGTGTAAATGCTTTACTGACAAATATTTTAGGAAGAAACCTTTGCTATAGAAAGGTAATAAACAAGTATAGAATAATCTTTGTAGAAGCAGTATGAAAATTTTCTTCCCTGCAAGGATGGCTTGATCAATCTTCCCTGGAAGGACTTCTTATGGACAAAATCTATGTACAGGCCTCCATCACTTTTCTTCCCATACAATTTAAAACAGTTACTTCAGCCTTCACTTTACTACACTCACATCAACTTCTTGCAATTTAGTTCTTAAAATCTACTCAGATTTTACATTCTCTTTCTAGGTTCTGTTCATTGCCTCTATTTATTTACAATATTTTTGAATATTACATCTGTTTTATAAATTTGAGAGAAATCTGAGTAAGATGCATGCAGATAATGTTGTCCATTTTAAAAGCTAGTAAGTTAGGTTACTAATGTAAGATACATCAGGAAGCTGCTTCTAAGCTAGGGGAACAAAAGGAGAACCAGTTCCAGCAGAACCAGTATGCCATGATGTTAAACACCCCTCTGCCGCCCCCCCCAACATACACACCATAATCCAAACCTCTTGACCACAAAACCAAGGAGCCCAGACATGCAGTTAGCTATAGCACTGAAATTTTCATCCCTGAAAGAACAGGCAGAATTGGAAGGACAGATATCTAATAAGAATTGCCCTGTTACCACTGGTGTGGTGAGATAGATAAATATTTACTGCTGATAAGGGACTCATTATGTTTGCTTGGCATTTACTGTTTAGACAGTTTCTTAAATTTCAAACACCTGGGATAATGAAACATCAAATTTTGACTACAGTCACAGCTCTTTGGTCCAGACATTGTAGAACAGAAAAAAATGCCACATGAAACCAAGCAGCAGCTTCTTTAAAGTTAGGTTTTTATAATGAATACGGACAAAGCATTGTTCAACTCCCCCTTCCCCTAACTTTTTTCCAATGTTTTATAGCTGCCTTCCTTTGTAAGAGGAATGTTTTAGCAGAACTTTTACACTGTTTCTGGAATGGAGTTTCATGCTACTTTCAACTTTGATCCAAAGTTGACCAAATACTGCATTTAAATTACCCAAAGCTGTAACTTATTCTAGGGAAGTTCCAGGCTGAGGCTACTGAGCCCAAACCAAGTTTCTGAAGTTACTCTTCTACCAGGTGACAGCCTGGGCACAGAAATGTCACTGACACTGAGCAGAGAAATGCCTGAAGCCTGTGAGGATCTGTAATCCATCTGCATTGACTACAACAGAAACTAAGATGGTCTTTCCATGCAAGTCTAACTAAGCCTGTCTCACTAACTGTTCTCATTTTAAGTTTCTTAGCATCATCTAAGCTTTCCACAGGTAAATCATACTACAAGTCATTCATTTGCTGCCCAAACACATTCAAAACCTGAGCTGCCTAAGCACTAACTTCAAATCAATTCTTTGCTGTAAGAACTGAATGCAGCACAAAGTGTACCAAAGTGGTGAAGTCATCAGGCTGTGCACACAAGTAAGCTGGCACTTTCAACCTCAGAACTTGCATGCTAACAAGCTGTTAAGACAAATACAACAATATTTGCTCACTTTAGGGATTAATTTATGTTTGGGAAGTATTTATTCTCAGTTATTCAACCTACAGAAAGAAGTTATGTTTGTATGAAGAGCTTGAGGTATATAAGCCTGGAGCCGCCCCCAGTCCCCCCAACACACTGTGACTTGCATATGTAAAAAAAAAAAAAAAAAAATCTCCTTATAGCTACTATTCAGAGCTACTAAGTTGAGGGCAGTTCAGTTACAAAATGGACAACAGTTTATCTACAGGCAGACAGCCTCTCATGCAAACGATTTCCTACTGACATCTTCTGACAATCAGACTCTTCCCAGAGATGCACAGCGAAAGCTGTGAGGATGAGAGAAAAAACAAACAGCAAGGGAAAGTCCAACTGGGTATTAGAAGAACGAAATTCCACAGAGAAGGTGGCTAAGCACTGAAGCAGGTTGCCCAGAGATGCTGTGCAGTCTCCGTGATGAAGTTTCAAAACCCCAACAAAAAGGGGGGCGTAAGGGACACTGCTTTCTCTGTGCAGCCTCTGGCCT
This sequence comes from Haliaeetus albicilla, assembly GCF_947461875.1. NCBI lineage: Eukaryota > Metazoa > Chordata > Aves > Accipitriformes > Accipitridae > Haliaeetus > Haliaeetus albicilla. The sequence goes on from NC_091516.1 coordinate 39,099,393, forward strand.
TGAAAGTGACTTTTGCTATTCAGAACCCACTGGTTTTTCTACAGAGAGAAGCAAGAATAATTTGGGAAACTGAAGTACTCTTTCAACCAAATGCTAAGAAACTAGAACATTAATGACTAACTTACTAGAAGTACAATCAACATCTATGGGTAAGCAACCTTACCGAAGTTATGACTTAAAGAAAAAGATACAGAGGAAACCAGTAGTACACCATTCTCGGCTGTACATTTGATGATACACTGGGCTCTTTCGAGCTTGAACAAATAAGGAAAGTCTTCAAATTTTGCAGAATAATTATTTGCACAAAGGCAACTCTGATGTTTCTAAATACAGGGTTTTTCTAAACCAGAACAAAGTAACACCACATAGATACTCAAATTGTTCCACTATGAAAATCTATTTTACTCTAATAGAATGGTCTGCACTGCAACATTATTTCAGCATGTACAAAATCGGTTTTCCACCCAGCTTTGCAGGTAAGGCTGTCAGCCTAACATATAAGTAGTACATATAAGGAGTATACGTACTACATGTACTTCTGATCAAAACCCACAAACCAGACACCTTTTTCATTGGTGGATTTCAGCTTAATCTCTAGTCAACTTTCTGTATGCCTATTAGAAAAATTCAATCGGCAATAAGTATGTTTTCCTTGATTTCTTTCAAACCCTTACCAATGGTTCATGGATATCTCAATTACCTGTGAAGTGTAAGTTAAGACTATGAATTACCCCATGACTTCTAGAGAATTTTTAAATACAGTAACATCAGGTTTTATGAAAATTCACAACATTCTTAACATTAAAGAGGATACTGTGACAAATAGGTAAAACATTTTTTTAAAAGTCAGCATATTTTTTAAGCAACTTAAGAAATTAAGGAACGAGTTATTGACAGAGTCTACCTATGATTACTATGCATCACTATTGAACAATGAGTACTTCTATCTACGTCACTGAATGATGACATTCAGACATCTAAAGAAAGTTGCAGTCCTACCACCAAACCTAAGCAGTTTACTCAGAAGAAGAGTAAATATTTATACCACCTGTATATAAACACCCAAAAGTTTTTAACATAGGTACCTTATTCTTCTACATACTAGCTAGAGTGTACCACTTCACTATTCCAGATAAACCTTGTACTTATGGAGATGGGCATTTTTAGCCTATGATTTTTCTTAATACGCAATTCAAAAAAAGAACAAACACAAAAGCCAATAAACAGGTTTAGGAGAAAGTTTTATACCTGGAAATTGTTCATCAGCCCATATTGACACCCTGTCTGACAGGATGAGAAATCATAGTTTAATTTGCAAGCTGCAGTAGTGCAATTTGTCAGCTCAGTAACAATGGTGTTATTAAGGTTCCCTGTGGCATCTCGAACAACACAGGAACCTAGAATGGACATAGTCACAAAAAAAAGGCATTAACAGATTGAACCTGAACTTAAGGACACGTGTCAAGCTCAATTCCCTTTTTATGTAAGCATATTCTCACAGAGCAACATTAAAATATGGCATTTACATTTTTAACAAATTTCAGTATTAAGCACATCTTCACTATGAAGAACAAATACAAACAAGCAAACTAATTGTTCTCTTGCCTGAGATGACCTTCAGTTTTTGAATAAATCAGAATCTAATAAGAAAAGGAAAGTTTTAGCACAGAGGAAAACAATGTCAACAGACTTGCAGAAGTTTAACAGCACAGTTTTAGCTCAACATATCATTTCTCTGAATCATGAGTTTCCGCATAGCTCTTTAATTGAAGTTAGTATTATGCACCATCACTTGACTTTATAGTTTCTCTTTTTGTCAGCTTTCTTAGAGCAGTGCATTTTTGTAGTGTATGTACAGATATATGTAGACAGATGTGCACAGTGTTGCAGTTGTTTGTTTTCCAGTCAATACAACCCAGGCATTCAAAAAAACTAAGTAGTTTGTCATGAAAGCCTGCTGCAAGCCATTTTCCAATGCTTAAACAGGCCACCTCCTATGTTACTGTGGTATTTCAAGTTGGTTTCTTGGTGAAAAACAAAGCCACACAGTCCTATTCCTACCAGATTTTTTTATAATTAGGTTTATCACTTAAACTGCTGTCTTCAATTTATCTATGATTATTTGTAATTTCACTGGTCAAGAAAATGCTGAAGACACAGCATTTCAGCCCTTAAGTACGAAGAAAAACTGAAAAGTACTAAAAAGCCTGCAAATCTTCTACTTCAAGGGTTTTTGTCTCATAAAGGACAAACCAAACCAGAGCACACTAAATATTATTTAACATTCTATGGTTTAATAGTTGAGGTAGTCAAATTGTTTGGACACCAGCAAATATTTCCAGGAACAGGAATTAAATAATGAGTGGAGAAGAGGAAAGGGAAGTCTACAGAGTGGTAGCCAATAGAATTCCCTTAATTTGCTCTTTTACGAACTTGAATGACAAGGAGGTCCTGGGAGCAGAGCCATGTAACTACTGAGGACTTAAATAACTTCCTTGCAAACTAAGGAGGAGGGCACAGATATGCTGCAAGCTTAAGTTTCTCCAATAACAGTCCTTGTTACCTATGTAATTTGTTTCTCATTGGGAAAATGAATTCCTAAATACCTATACCATATTTAGATTGCTTCCAAGCCACTAGAACTTGATTAACAGTCCACAATAACACCTGGTCCTGGTAGGTGTTTAATCCTTCCATTTTTCAGATTTATTTTTCAGTTACTTATTAGGCCCAATTGGTTAAATTTCAGTAAAACCTTCCTATATTGATCACCTGTCATGCTTTTCTTGCAGGTGCATGGAGGGGCCGAGGTTTTTTGTTGCCGTTGTTTTGTTTTAAATGGGATTAAAAGTTCTGTATGAGGAAAAGTTTCTTCTCTTCCACTACACAAGTATTCACCCCAGCCATTCAAGCAGTATATAATGGATGTGACAATATACTTACTAGTTGAACTATTTGTAGGTAACATTTTGTTGGTAATAGATGGCAGTGGCAGACCCATTAAGCTGAGCAACCCATTAAATAGCTACAGTGCACTATCACATCCCTCCTCTTCCTCATTCCCTTTTTCACAGTTTAGATCCAACTGGCTGGCAGGTCTTTCACACATGGAATCAAAGTATGACAGAAAGGGACAATGGCACCATGAACAAACTTAATGTGAGCCTTACTATGAAAGAATGCAGAACAGAAGTGAGCTGGGCAAGCTCCATTCTCAGCAGAAGATACTTAGATATAAGTAAAAGTCCAGACATTTTATTTAACCCTCATTCAGAAAAGTTTTATTTATTTGTAAGATTCTGGCAATATTTTCCCTAAGAACCTTTAGGTCTTCTTTCCTGTAAAAACAGGATTTCACCTTTTCATAGGCATTTATAAGCATGTTCCTGCCAAAGTAAAATAAGGTTTTGCCATGCTATAAGCCTGAGAAGGTTAACGGACCATCTATACCAAGTTATCTCCTAGCTACATACAACCAGCAAGAATTCTAGAGATACTACCCTGAGTCCTTCAGACTGCAGTTGGGAGTGCTTAACTTGTGCAGTGCTACAAGCAGCTACAGTTAGGTTCTCATTAATTGTTTTACTTCCCGGTGTATAGAAAGCACATCTGAACCCTACTCAGAAGTTTAGGGTTTTTATTAAAGCTTCCCTTGGTTTTAAAGCAATAAATGTTATTCTTTGAAATATCTTTCAAGAATTTTGATATAAAAGTTGCTTATGCAATCATCATCCTGCCACCTGCACGTCTGCATTAGTCCCTTGCTAAAATATGAAACTGCACACTTTCTCCTCACAGCTGTTTCTTTTTGAAATAGGCTGCCTAGCTCTAGCAGTAGGACTAGTTATTCTCTTCCAAGCCTTCTCTACTCAGTTTCTTAACCCTCTTACTTACTGCAGAGCATGCAAATACTGAGCTAAATTCAGAATGTCATCTCCCCCTTGAGACATGATTACTCAGTGACATTTACCAGCCCCTTCAAAGTTTTAATGACTTCCTTATCACTACTCTGGAAACTTATAGTGGGGAATAGTGTGTGGGGAAAAGAATAAAAGTATTTGTATTTGTCTGATTCCTGACCCAATGCCTCAAAAAAAGCTGAATTTCACTCATGCCATAATTTCTGACTTCTGCAATAGCACTGGCCTTTTCTAACTAGCAGAATTCTAAGTGTAAGTTATAGGAGGCAACTAAGGCAGGACATTTCTGATGCATCAAACAATTTCATGTTCAGTTGGTTTTGCAAAGTGTTCCTTTCGCAATATGAAAAATGAGGTTTTTCATGTTTGAAAGATGATCAAAGTATTCCATTAACAAATTAATATTAACGAGCATTTTGCTCTCATGTAGGTTCAAGTTCTAAAGTATTCAAATTTGGTAGCAGAGGTCTATGCGGTCAATCTAATTAGGAAATAAGTGTAGGTCATTACGCTGCATAAAGCACAATCACTACAGAGCAACTATTTGGCAGAGCTACAGTACAATGTAAGCCAACAGAGGCAGACTAGCAAGATTTGTATCTTTGGAAAGGAAGTATCATTAGTGGCAAGATCACTGGTACTCCTATAAATGAGAATTTCATTCAAAATGCAGCACAGCTAAGATAAGGCAAGGTTTTTCCAACAAGAAAACTGATTACTGCTGCCAGAAACTAATTTATGTGACACGAATAAAAACATTTCCAATCATAGGCAAGATACATGCAAGATATGATTACACCTTATGTTCTTAAGGTTCCTAGAATAGAATTATGTTATGGGAGGGAAAAATCTGGTTGATGATTAGTGCTCTAGAGCAAAATTGATAGAGCGACAAACCCCAAGGCAACTTCTAGAGAATTTCAAGCCACTGTGCGGTGAGGAAGACCAGAAAGAGAGGTTATACAAGACTCAGACCAGTCTATGATTGTTTTTCCTCTTTTCACATGAAAATAAAACTACAGACAACGTTTCTGAACACGGTAACACTTCTGAAAGTGGGCTGGCCAGATGAAGGTACCACTCACTCTCCTCCCTCTACTGGGGAATTACTGCTCATGCACCCTCACCAAAGAGCTGTTTGATCATCCCACAGTTCACTTCAGATAAGTAGCTGACTACCATCAGGTGTTTGTTCAGTGAGTATTTTCTGAAAACGCAGTTTTCTAATCCATGGATTATCCCACTGCTAAATTGTAAATCTTTCAGTATAAATAACTGCAACAAATGAGGAAACATCCATGTTAAGTCTTTTGTCATCTTTAGTCTGAAGCAGCCACTAGTCTTTGGAAAACTATCACTCATTTTAGGAAATTATAAAATGAGCTGAAAATTGAACCTCCAGCAATAAAAATTAGAAACCTCTGGCTATTACTTTCCCATGCGTGAAAGTCAATTACATAATGACTTTACATAATGAATTACACAAACTGTATCAAAACACACCCTCAGAATGAATGTGAAAGGATAAAGTTAAAAACATGCTCTATTTACCTACAGATACTGCAATGCCTATGTAAACCAGTGTAGTAATTAAGATGGCCAACAGCGTTCCTTTAGGTATGGCTGACTGAGGATCCTGAAAGAAAAATGGCAGTAGACATTGATGACAGTGATAAATGTACACTCAAGTGTTTGTGAACAGTATTTGCTAATTCACTACTCACCGCAAGATCACCTGAGATATTTGCACCAGCAAGTATGCCAGTTGCAGCAGGGAAGAAAATAGCAAATACAGAAAAGAAAGTTTCCTCGTGTCGGAAATCAGGTCCAAAATTCTCCATAAATATTTCAGCTGTAGAAGAAGATTTAAGTCTATCAATATTCATATAGAAACTACAGTATTAGCCCATTCCAGCCATTATTAGCTCCATGAAAAAGCTGAAAGTCATAGCTGTATGACCTTCTAAAAATTAAGCGTAGAACATTTAAGTCCTAATTCATCACTTCAACTCAAAATAAAAGTCAACACAGTAAACATAAATAGCCTTTAAAACCAGAAAAAGTACTTAAGAGTATTATCCAGCTTTCTTAAAATTTAATATAATGGATACTAAGCAGGCAGGACCAAGTTTTGGCCCAATAGCTTTAAGAAACAGTACTGCAGAAGTTTGAAAGAATCAGGAAAAAAATCTCTATAGTTAAATAGGACTATGAGCTATTTTAGATGTTTAACTTAATTATGACAGCATGTCTTCTCTTTGTGAAGATATTATTTACAATTCTAACTGTTCCAACATACCTTTATAACCAAAGAAACCTTTAGGCTTCTTGCTGTCCAAAGGAATAAATGTTCCTATGACAAAGTCTCCAATAGCAAGTATAAGGATCACCAGTAAGACTATCTGTGCCTGAAACATAATGATTCCAGTCAGACAGAAGAACTTGCTCTTTTTCAGTTTCAAGCTTCAAAGTTGTGTTCTAAAAAGTCAGTATTTACTTGATTCTAAATTCAGTTTAGCCTTCTCTGTTTTCCACAAATAAATAAGGCAAGCTGGAGAGAACATGTACCAGGATTTTACAAAGAAATAAGAATAATTTGTAAGATTAACCTCCATTCAAAAGAGAATTTATTACTGTAACTCTCAAAATTATACTTCTAAAGACAAAATACTTAAAAGAACTATCTTCTCTATAAGCCTTCCAGGAGGAATGGATTTGAGTAGATTGAAGAAATTCACAAGAAAAGAGCTAAATGCACACAAATGCTAGGAGTATTGCCTTATTAACCATGATCATAATACTTTGCCTTATACTTTAGTATGCGGTATTTACTTCACTAAGAATTTGTTTACATCAGGAATCAAAGAGCTTTTGTTTGCTATTTTATGCAACAGACTACATTCTCGACCCTTATTTATGAAATTAAATTGCAGACTACCACAATTACTTGTTAATTTCCAGTTTTCTGGGGACTTCTTTCATTACAACCTAAATTTTTAGCCACTGTTCAATAAAACCATTATAAGCCCTACACTTGGAACAAGAAGTACTTTAAACCATCCAATGCCTCAAAAGTGTGAGCAAAGATAAATCTAAGCATTGAAGAGATGGTTCAGGTTTCACATTTAAATAAGCAACGACACTGCCCTGTTATCTTTTGTGTTATTTGATTCCTTATAAAGGCATATGCCAGTGGCTCAGGGAAAGCTGTTAGTAGTTTGACTTTTTTTCAGACCTAGGATCAGAACTTAATATGCAATAGCACCGTGGCATTGCTGATTGTTACAGAACAGTTTTCAGCTCACACAGCCTCGCAAGAAAACAGGGTAGTACAGTGATAAACAGAGCATGACAGCCAAGAGCAGACTTAGAAGACTACCTGAAGAAACCAGTTTGTGCATCATATTTAAATCTCTCCTTTGCCAAGCCTAGGGAATAGGTAAGAGGTGTAAGGATGCAGCTGGGTACTTACAAAAGTCTTCAATAAGCCCAGAGAATTCAACATGAAGTTACCACAGAGCAATTGCCACAAGCAGATTTATCCAGTAACAAACCTAGGCTTCTCCCTGAAGCTAAGAGAATTTTCTTACTATCTTCCTTACATTCAAAAGTCTCAGACAAAGAAAGGGCTCCTAAGACTTCAACACAAGGAGCTGAGTCGTAAGAGATCATAAACTCCGAAAACCCATTTTTTAAGCAGGCTTCCCAGGTATCCCAGTCTCTCTTAGCTTTTAGATCTACTTCAGAGGCATTATTATAGATTCCCCTTGTCCCATTTTCCAAGGCATTCTCTAAGTCACAGGGAAGGAATAGGAGAACATTGTAGATACTTTAATCAGGAGGGAAGTATTAGTGTTTTGCTATGCTAAGCTGTTAACCCACATGAAGTGCTTGTCTGACAGGTTCAGTTGCTTACTATCACTCCTACCTGCTTTCTTCCATGATGCAAAAAGCAAGTCAACAAGCCTTGATTTTTGCATTGAGCACAGGATTTTTGAAAGCTACCTATTTCCTAGTAAGGACAATGCTGCAGTGATACCACAGTTCAGGTTTGATATAGAAACTTTAAACAACAGGGATATTTCTATGCAAGCTATTGTTACAGAATTGCTCATGCTACAGAGCAAAACCAAGGTATTTCTTGTGACTTTAAGTGACAGTGGCCAAAGGGTTAATAACAATTTATTCAAAGGAAAAACTAAATGGTTGAGATTGAGGACAGTATTGTTCGAAGTCAGATGCATAAAGATATCACTACAAATTGAAGTTACAGACAGTGAATGACTACCTGAGAAAGGTAAACAATTTTTACAGAAGTGTGCTGTTCAATTTAAAAGTACATGCCAACGTCAGTTTCTGTAGATTCTTTTCTCCCTGTGGTAGATCCAAGTAATGCAATTGATCTTCACTTCCTTTTTCTACAAACTCTATTTCTAGGGCTGGAAGCAACAATGAGAAAAAACCCTCTCATTTTGATTATGAATATCATCATCATCTTGATGCAGGAGCTTAAGAAACTGTTATAACACTTAAATGAAGAAGCTCCTTCAGCTGCCTCTCACTGCAGAAAATAAGAGCTACTGTGAACCAAATATCAAATGGGAAGGGAGACCAAGTGAGGCTCTTCTCAATTATTTTTGAGCATACTATGGACGGATATTCAGAAAAAGCCTACCAGGTGCAGGAAAAACAGTGAGCAAGCTACACTGCTAGTAATGCAGAGCAGAAAACTAATACTGCAACCTCTGTATTAAGGTATCCTATGATCTGTACATGTTTGTTTCCACAACCACAGTTGACCTAAGACTGTGCAGCCACAGCAAGATGAGGAAAGTAGGTTCCCCCTTCTACATGTTCATTACCACCAATGTTCACAACCCTTCTCAATGCTGGGCCTAGTGACTGCATCACATTGTCTGGCTGTTTCCAAGTGAAAGCAAAACCAGAAAAGAGTGGAAGGGAAGATAAGAATACTGGTTTTGAGTTAGCAGAAACTACATAACTTTAGATTGGCTTCAGGTCCAGCCCTGTATTTTTCATCCACAGAGCTCATGTGAAGTTCCCAGTTAGGGAAAATTTCTATGCTAATGCTCTTATGTTCTCCTGTTGTGCTCTAGTTGCCCAGAAGAGGGTAATACCGCTAACCTACTTGACAGTGTCGTTAAGAGTAGATTATGCTGGTTTTTAGTTTCTCACAGATGCTTAAGCATCCAGTAGAGCAAAGTGGTATAACGTCTGAAATGCAGCTAGACAGAGCTATTACATAAAAACTGCCCACTGACTGATTTCTAACATACCATGCATGTAATACTGAGTGCACTAAAAATATTAAAAATAAATCAAACAGCTGAGGTGGAAAACGGAATCAAAATTATGAAGCAGAGAATAAAAGGAAAGGTGACAGTTCCTTACTTTTGCTTCCCATTCCATTCCAGCAACAGAAATACCCAGCAATATAACCACTGTGATAGCCCCTATGATTCTGATATCATTCATTTCATCAATCATCAACGTTCCATTTTCCTAACAAAACAAACAAAACAATACACAGTCATATACTTTATCAAGTACTTATCTTCCCCACTACAGAACAGTATTTTATTGACTGTAATTTATTAATAGAGTTAACCTCTATACCACAAATTTACCCATTTTAAATTCCCTCTATGGACACAAGTAATTTGGTTTTTGCCTTGATTTAAATTACTGAATCTTCCAAATGGAAATGATCGTTCCTATTCATAGCCTACACCCAGAGAGAACAGCTTGTCTTCAACTGCCAGGGAATCAGATTTATCAGCAAGGCAAATGCTACCATCTTGCACCAAAATACATGTATTTTACTTGTTGTTCACTATTAATTCTTTTAAGGTATTCCAAACTTCTTCCCATCTACAAAAAGTATGGTTGAATTCTTCTCAGTATTACATTTAATCAAAATATTACACAATCAAAAAATCCAACAGAAAAATAATACTGGGTTGTGTTTAACTTAAGGAATTGTTTTTAATAAGCAGAACTCCTTTGAAAATGAGCTTAATATAAATGACTATCATTTACAAGGAACAGTTCACTAGTAAGAAAGTCAGCATTAAAAACTTATGATTCTGCATCATGTACCTGTACTGCCACTCTTCTCCTCAACAGCCACCTTGGACTTTAACACAAATTATACATTTTATTTTTTCAGGGAGGTAAACAGTATGGGAAGTTTCCATTTGACACCAATGGTAATTTGTTTTTTACCAAAAAGCTACTGAATTACAGTAGTATTTTACTGATAGATCAGTAGTAACCTTGTACCTGATTCCATGTCTTTGAGCTGGTCAGGGCAAGCCCTGGTATCAATACAGGCTGGGGGATGAAGGGATTGAGAGCAGCCCTGCCCAGAAGGACTTGGGGGTACTGGTGGATGAAAAGCTGCACATGAGCTGGCAATGTGCACTCACAGCCCACAAAGCCAACCATATCCTGGGCTGCATGAAAAGAAGCATGACCAGCAGGTCAACGGAGGTGATTCTGTCCCTCTACTCTGCTCCCGTGAGACCCCACCTGGAGTCTGCGTTCAGCTCTGGAGTCCTCAGTACAAGAAAGACATGGACCTGTTTGAGTGGGTCCAGAGGAGGGTCACAAAAATGATCACAGGGATGGAACACCTCTCCTATGAGGAAACGCTGAGAGAATTGGGGTTGTTTAGCCTGGAGAAGAGAAGGCTCCAGGGAGATCTTGTTGCAGCCTTTCAATACTTAAGGGGACTTACAAAAAAAGATGGGGACAGACTTTTTAATAGGGCTTGTAGCAACAGGACAACAAGCAATGGTTTTAAAATAAAAGAGGGTAGATTCAGACTAGATATAAGAAATTTTTTTACAACAAGGGTGGTGAAACACTGGAACAGGTTGGCCAGGGAGGTTGTAGATGCCCCATCCCTGGAAACATTCAAGGTCAGGTTGGACGGGGCTTTGAGCAACCTCATTTAGTTGAAGATGTCTCTTGCAGGGGGGTTGGACTAGATGACCTTTAAAGGTCCCTTCCAACCCAAACCATTCTATGATTCTATGATTAGATGACAGCTCAAACTTGCATAAAGGACAGTCTAATCAATAGAACTACTATCATCCATATACCTTGAGCAGCTCCACAACTGTCTCTGCAAAGCCAACAACATACATTGCTACTGCAACAGCATTGGCAAATGCAAAAATCAGACCTATGGCACCACCAAACTCTGGTCCCAGACTTCTGGAAATTAAGTAATATGCTCCTCCTGAAAGAAAAAACAGAAAAGACAAGAAAAACACTATGTGAAAGAGCCCAAGAATAGACAGTCACCAGCAATTTAAAGTTTACATGATCAAGATGCTATTTATTCTTTCATCTTCCCTGATGTATTAGAAAACAACCCAAAACTCAGTATTTTAGGAACAGGCATGATGAATTTTCAGGAATACATTTCAAGTTTTTAAAAGACAACAGTTGGAAATAATCACCTGACTCATGAACCACACCATATTATTCAGCTACGCAACCAGTTCTATGGTTAAAAAACAAACTGTGAAACACAAGCAGCAGCATTCCTCGGCTTTTTATTTCAAACTACTTAAAGTATTTGTGCATAGTTCTACTGTTACACATTTTCATTAGCTATAGCTCAAGAAACTGGCAAAGCAGACTAATAAACCCACTCAATTTCCAAACCTCCATGACCTGTTTCTTAAAGCTCTGTTAAAGGAATTTTCTGCCCCCCAATAGGACTCAAAACAATCACAAGGCCGCTCTATTTTTCAGAACCTATTATTTGTATTTTTGAGCTTGACAAATACAACATCTCAAACTCCACATGTGACAAATAGAAAACTGAGTATCTACAGCATTAGAGAAGAGTAAAATTTTAAAAATGTAGCAAAGGCACATTCCTCCAATTTAAGGCTAAGCTTTCTAGAAGCAACAAAATCCTCCAGCTCGAGACTGAAGTAATGGAGTGCATATTAAAAAGTTGCAACAGGAAATCCTTAATTTCACTGCTTTACAGTTCTTGTGCAAAATATATGTAGGTATCCAGCTTTAACATAATTTGTAAATAAGAATGTTAACATACGAAAAACATTACTGTAATATAAGATTTTCATAGGAACAAATGTGATTTTATGCTACAGTTCTTCCCATTCCTCACATCAAATTTTCTAATGAAGTCTTATTTTGCAAGAGTGGCTTTAAAATTAAAAAAAAAAAAAAAAGGCTCTTATACGAACAGGAAATCCGATATGTATAATGCAATTTAAAAAAAGAAAGGGCATTTAGGAACTAAGCTTGACATAATGCTAAGATTCATAGGTGATCCTTCCCATTGGGTCTGTTTACTTTGTGATAGTGAGGTTTTTCTCTTCATTCTTAACCAAGAGAATTTTATAAGCTTCTATTTTAATTCCACCACGTTTTCTGCTAGTAGCAGTCTTGTAATGTCACGAAGCAGTTTGAGCATGTCAAAGGCACCAGCCACTTACAAAACTACTTTATAGGAATTGCTGACAACAGCACACAAACCGTGAAAGAGAATGAAAAGCATCACCCTCAAGGAAGCTGGAGATAATCAAGAATTTGGAGAATTTCTTTTGTGTTCAAAAAAAAATCGTGATAGAACAAGAACATGTCCTTTTGTATGCTCTCATATACATAAGCTTATCCTTTTATAGGATGTATTTTTTCATTACTAAGTTTTATTTCAGGACATGAACACATACAAGCACACATGCACACCCTTAACCAACCAGATGCCGGAGAATATTAAGACCCTATTCATTCCTGGATATGTGTCTCTAAAAACATTTGTATTTCAAAAATTAAGAATAGATGTTTCGTCCACAGTGGAAAAACAAGCCACTAGTCAAATGAAATTAGCAGGCTAATTAGTGACTTTTCATTAATTACATGACCGCTTAGTCAAATAGAGATCACAGGGTAGGCTCTGCTCCTCAGAAAACTAACTCTTCTCTGTATTTTATTGAGGCTGTTTTTTCCCTGATGCTAAGAAAATGTAAAATAAATTAGAGGTCCCATCCTTAAGGTGTACGCTTCAGAGTGATGAAAGCTTTAAAAGTTTTCTGGAAGTATGTTTACCTCCTCTTACAAACCCATTTGTGGCTATTGCTGAAGTAGACAGTCCTGTAATAGTTGTCACAACAGTGGCCATTCCAATAACCAAGACAGACAGACCTTTTGGAAAAAGAGGGGTGAAAAAGGTGTAAGGTCCAGCAGTATTAAAATGTACAAATCTTCAACTTAACTTGGTTTAAAGAATTAGTCTTGCAAATAAACACAAATTTACTGTGTGTGGTCCCGCACATTCAAGCAAAAGGCTTCTTCACTCCCTTTTTGTACAGAGTAGTTTCCAGGATACAAACAAAACTGGATAAATGTTCTCTTTAATCAGCAGGGTAAAAGCTGTATCCTAGAGCTTCAAGGAAACACATGCCTTTTGTAGATGAGAGATCTTCTGCAGTCCAATACTTAGTTAAGCCTTTGAAGGAAATTGTTTATATACTACAGATTCTTTATGCAGATTTTAATAACCAGACATCAAAAGCTTATCTCTACAGTTCACTGAAGACTTACAAATGTCAGTTTTAAATTACATACCTTATAGCTAAATGAAAAAGGTCTAAGTAACTTCATAGGGCTTAAAGTTTTTTAAGGTAATTTACCCTTATCAAACTGGCAATACTACGGTCATTTTAAGCCCCTGTTTAAACTGTAAGCTCAGGATCACCACACTGGTTTTGGATCACATTTAAAAAGTCACTGAAACATAATTATAGCATTAGTACACATACCTATCCCAGCTTGTCCTACAATCCATGATAGTCTGATGAAGAGCATCACACCCCAAATATTTAACATACATCGTACCTAAGATAAAACAGAAATTTTACACAGGTTAGGTCTTACATGTGCAGTCATTTCCACTAATTCATTTCAGTTTTTAATGTTGGCAAAATTGTCTTGCCATCTTTCTTCACCACTTTTCAAATTATTCCACAAGAATAGATTTTTTAATTAGACAAGTTTAGGTTTGATTAAAAAAATAATCAAGGGAACCTAAATATGATTTAAAGTTACTACCTTGAACACAGATAACGTTACAGTACTTCAGTATCTGAAACTTGTAGTATGTCTTGACCAAACAATAAAAATAATTTAGACCCTAAGCTTTAGGACCCAAAATTCATACTAAAGAATACATGACTAAAAATAAGATTGTGAGGTCTACAAGCCTAGTTCAGATCTCCCAAAAATCTTCTCCCAAAAAATGCATTAAAGCAATACCCTACTAAATAATTTATTCTTTTTCAAAAACCAAACAACCTCCACAACTTCCCATCCTAGAACTTTTCCATCTTACAACACAGCTGCGCACTAAGAGGACGGGGGGTGGCTGGGTTGGCTTTTTATCCTATTTTAAACTCTTAGTCCTCAATAAAATAGAGTTTGCACTGTACAGAATTCAGACAGAAGACTAACAGTAGGTCTTAGGTTTCTCTCTTACCTAAAGACTACGGTATCAAGCCTACAAAAAGTTCAGCTGGCCATTAGAACTAGAAGGGAGACAAGGCCTTCTCCAAACCACAGAAGTAAGAAGCTGGCAGAGATTCAAAAAGTCTTTTGAAAAATGTAAATTACCTGAGCTGGAAATACTCACCCAGGGAGCGTATGTCTATGTGCTGGTGTTGGCTAGGGTGGAGTTAATTTTCTTCATAGTAGCTAGTATGGGGCTATGGTTTGGATTTGTGCTCAAAAACAGTGTTGATAATTCAGGGATGTTTTCGTTATTGCTGAGCAGTGCGTACACACAGTCAAGGCCTTTTCTGCTTCCCACCCCACCCCACCAGTGAGTGGGCTGGGGGTGCACAAGAAGTTGGGAGGGGACACAGCTGGGACAGCTGACCCCAACTGACCACAGGGATATTCGCTCAGCATTTAAAGCTGGGGGAAGAAGGGGGGGGGGGGGGGGGAGGGGGATGTCCAGAGTTACGGCATTTGTCTTCCCAAGTAACTGCTACACGTGATGGACCCCTGCTTTCCTGGAGTTGTCTGAACACCTGCCTGCTGGCGGGAAGTGGTGGATGAATTCCTTGTTTTGCTTTGCTTGCGCACGCGGCTTTTGCTTTGCCTATTAAACTGTCACCATCTCACAACCCAGGATTTTTCCCACTTTTACTCTTCCAATTCTCTCCCCCATCCCACCGGGGAGGATTGAGTGAGTGGCTCTGTGGGGCTTAATTGCTGGCTGGGGTTAAACCACAACAGCCTAACTAGGAACTACTAACTGCAACTTTCAAACCACTGAAAAGGAGATCATCCTCCTTGAAACTTTTAAATTGACTTTGGAAGAAAATGGTCAGCAACATTTACCCCGTAACTCTTTAATACTTAGAATTGTTGCTTACAAAAATAGTCCAATACAGCATTTGAGTTTGGAGAAATTCAAAGTCAGCTTCATACCTGCTTTAAAATTAACAACTCTGTCCTTGCTTGGGGTACTTCAATAGAAGTCTGTAACAGCTGCTTCACAGCTACCACAGGCACTCTCCTTCTCCCAAGGTAGAGAATATGGCTACTTCAAGACTTGTAAGGAAGTTGCTAATACACAGTGGAAGCTTGCTGAACTGAAGTTAGGTATTTTGAATGCTCAAGTTCAGCATGTTTTAACCAATTGTTGCATTTCCAGCCACCACTATAAATTCTTATAGCTTTGGAGAGTACATATTAATCATGGTACCTCATTTCCAAAATATTAAATTAGAATGTACTTGTAATAAAATCCACCATGTCACCTTTAATTTTTCACTACTCCAAATGGGGACAGACTCAGTTTTTTCCACCATTACTATATTGTATGTATTTTTAAGACTTCCACAACTTAGAAGAAGATGACTTTTTGTAACAGGTTCAACAAAATTTAAATACTTAATCCTGGTCAAGTTTTGCCATATACAGGTAGGTACTCTCCTCAACACTTTTTTTTTTTTTTGCTTATCTATAAATAAATAAATATATATTTTTCTAATACTTCAGCCCAAAACTTTACAGATCCAAAGTGAGCACACATTAAGTGTATTCTCTCCATTTGCATTTGTCTTTGTCACTTAAGATTAATATGTAGTTTTTCTACTACATATGAATACTTAAATAACCTTTTTCCTTCTTGGAAATCATGCAACTTCAAAACTGTAAAACCTGTGTTAAGAAACCATGATCCCTTCAAAACCTGAAGTATCTACTTCTTTAAAATTCAGTACAAGTAAGAGCAAGTCTTCCTAAAATTATGGCATTTTTCACATCTCTCATACATATTTTCTTTATACAGCGCTATCACAATCCCTCTCAAAAAAGGTTATTAGAAAGATCATATCTGTAAGAAACTGAGGCACAATACATCAAACTTACCAATACACCTTTTATCCAGCCAAACTTGACCACCCCTTTGCTATCAGGTGTGTAAGTGGCAGCTGCTTCCCCAGCTGGTGTGCCTTCCTCACCATTTGCATAGCCATCTTCAAAGGGCTCCTTGGGGGGGGAAATAAAGTTTATGTTTTATGTGATTAACAGAGTAGAGAGGGCATTTCATATTCATGTTGTTAAAAAATCCATCTGCTCGTGCAAACAGAAAAATTAAAGAATGACACAGCACAAGGTTTAAATTTTTCCTTTATGTTCCTTGCATGAGGCACATCTCACAGATTGCAAGGAATATAAAACAAACTTACACTGATGACTTGGGTATTCTGCTTCAGTTAGAGCAAACTGTTAGCAGTCAGAGTAATAAATATTTTTAGGAATCACTTCTACATCCCTAAGAAATAAACACCTGGTCTTTTAGAAAAAGAGCTACAAGATTTCAAATTCAGCTACTTCTACAGCACAGCAAGTTTTACTTCTTAATCTGAAAGTTTATATAGTTCTACCACAAGTTACTGGTCTCAGCTATAGCATTTCCTGCAGTTCAGACTTAGCTGTCATTTGATCAATTTTTCAGGAAATAAATTATTCACTTCCCTGCAAACTATTCTACTATTCATTGTAAGGCGATGCTGCTAGAAAGGAGGGTGGGAGAGTGGCATTTCAGAGAGAAGGAGAGAAGTCTCTTCCCAAACACTCTTCCTGTTTAAAAGAAGGGAAGGATGACAGATGCAAAAAACATCAGTCCCATGAACAAAGACCAGCTTGTGGCTTTTCTTTACAACTCTCAGCCTTACAATGCAGAAATCTTAATTGTTTGCTATATATTAAAAATATATGTGTATATACACATACTTGTTGCATGCTTGCTTTTCAAAAGGCAGTTTTGTTTTGCCAAGCCAGGAAAACACCTAAAAATTTAAACTCAAATATTTCCTACACTTGCTGCAAGAAATCTGCAGGAAGCACTCTAAGCAAAGTATGTTAGCTATCCAAGGCAACAAGTATAAAGAGTGAATATACCAGAAAGACCCTGAATACCATTCAGAGAATACTATTCAGCAAACCAACTCAAGCAGTATTTGTGAAGCAGCCTGCATCCCAGAGGGCTTAGAAAACATTTAAGCAATTAGAGGTCCAATCCCAACAAGGTAAAGGGCAAAACTCCCATTTGCTAAATAAGACACAAAATAGACTGGACCCACATTATGCTTTCAAGAAGTATGTTCCATGGTGAAGATACACAGTAAAAAAGTTTATTGTGAGATACTGTATTAAATACCTCCTCCTGATACATTAATACCAAATACACCATCAGCACAGAGTCCAGAGGAAATATTTATAGACCTATCACTTATGAAGGGTGTCATCCATATCCCCTTACAATTGCAGGACACATACAAACAAATAAAAAAACCCAAACAGATTATGTCAGCCTTATCTGAAGGTCATTAGCACTGATTCATGTCAGTGCTTCTCTCACTGACTCTGCATTATGAAATTCTCATAAAACCAGCTGTACCTGCAACACATCTGGAGAACCTGTATGGCATAAGCTTTCAACCAGTAAGCAGAATCATGATCAGTTTGCAGATCATTACCTTTAACAGACAGCTTTCTTAAATAGTAGGTTTTCTTGTCTCCAGAAGGGATTAAAAAAAAGAAGATAGATATCTATGTGCTATATACACATATAAGAGATTTGCTGATTATTTGTATTCAGGTACTCAAACCAAATCAAGCAAGAAGTGGTACGTGATCCATTTAGAGTGGTAAGAAGAACGGTGAGGACCAAAAAAGAGAATTACCATGCTGCTACATTTAAGATTTTACACAGAATTAACTCTAGCATCTCTATGTCAAGAAGTAGAACAGTAACTAACTAGTTTTAATTCAATACATACAGCTACCACTCATTTGCTGAGCCTATGCTGACCTGCCTAAGCCAGAACTGAGGAAACAGAGAGCCCTCTAACAAGGCTCCTCACCCAACTCAGACACATCTGGAGCTCATGACAGAAAAGAATGAGCCTACATACTGCCCTGCTCTGATACCCTTGAGTATCCATCCTTCAGATGACTTTTCTAGAAAGGCAGGAATAAATCTCAAAAATTTCTAGGTATTAATGTCTCCCTCATCAGATTCTGCTGTTTCCAGCAGCACTTACTAGAAGTTTCTCCCTGCTTCTCCCCCACCCACCTTCAGAAGTGGGGAGGAAAAAAGAAAAAAAAGATACATTAAAACAAAGGACAGATTAATAAACATGTTCACAACCATGGCAACAAAACCTCCAATCAAGCATGCAACGGTCTAACTATATATTATTATTCCTTCATACAAAATCCATTCTTATTTCTCATAGAAAAGCATCACATTGTACTTGCAACAATTTTAAAGCTTTGCATAAAGGGAGTCACATTTATATTATCCAAGCAGATTTTATGCTCTGGCCAACAAAACAGCCAACATTTGATAACATCTTCTGGTATTATAAAAAGGCACGTCATGTCTCTATTAAGAAACAATAAAATTGTTCTTTGAAAAGACTGGTCAGGGAGGATCACGGAAGGGCTGATAGAAATCTGTATCTTAATGTCCTAAAATACTGAAACATTATATGCTACTAAAGTAGTTCTGCTGTAATACTGAGTCACGACACTTTTTTTTTTTTTTAAACAAGCTGAAAGTTTTCATTTACTGCACATTTAGGTTTTAAGAGAAGGTGGTGAATATCCTAATATCTAGTGTAAGAGACAATTATATACTTTAGCATATGACCATGGCTGGCCAGGTATTGGTAAAACCTGCGTGTATCAACAAGATGACCTCCAGAGGTCACTTCGAACCTCAACCACCATGTGATAGCTACACATTTTCTATAGTGCTCAAACAAGCCCATAGCTCAGCCTGTTGTATTCTGGGAAGGAGATAATGGCTCGCAACTGATATCTTGAGTTATCAGTTACCAGATCAGCTCCAAGATACGCACACTATGAAAACAAGAAAGTTTTGTTCTGTGTGTCTTGTCTCTCCACACTATGCAATATTTCTTAGGAGAGCATTTTGAAGCACGCGCAAAATGTAATAACTGAAAGGTTATTGCTGGTTATTAGTGCTAGTGGGTGCCCAATAAAGCACCAGTCAGAACAGATATTAGAGTGTGGGCACAAAAGAATTCCACTACACAAGGCTCCAAGTTCAGCGCTTTAATGTGAGATTAAGAGAGCACCACTGTGGTCTCAGCTGTAAATAAAGCAGGCGTAGTATTTTTCATGCTTGTGCTCATGAGGAAACAATGCTTCTTCTCAAGTCACATACTGAATGGAAAAAAATGCACTAGCACTATTTTAGAACAGCAATACATGTACGATAAGATCTTCATCAACAGTAAAAAACACTAACACACTGTGGATTTGGAGGGGGTGTAACAAAAGGGGAAAGAAAAGAGAAGGTTTTAGCATTTCAGATCAAAAATGCTGTTACTAACACAACTTTTTAATCAAAATAGTGTATTTTATTTAATCAGTCCAAAGGACACTGAGTTATGGTGTTCAAATGCACTGTTAAAAGGAAAAATAAGATACATTTACATGTTGACAATTCTATCATACACTGATAGGAATTCAGCCAAGAAACAGTTAAATTCTGTTCCTACACAGAAATTTCCATTGCTGTATCACAGTGCACTGAAAAGTACAGATAATCTACTATTTCATCTCCAGTACTGGATCGTAACAATAAGTTATTTGTGCCAATTGTGAATAGCCTCCACATTTATTAGAAGTGGATTAGTAATGAGAAAAGACTTGTTAGCTAGAAGACATCTAAGATTTTTCACACACAGCTTAAAATACAGTGGTGCATGGAAAAGTTTCTCATCAGTAAAAACTGCTATTTAGTTTTACTGAGAGTTCTTGATAGTGGTCTGTGTCATGCAGCACGTTTATCTGTGGTGAATTTATCTAGATCCCATCTTAAAGGCAACATTGTTAGGCTATCTTGAATGGTATGAGATGACACCAGAATAGACAGATGCACATGAAGTCTTCTACTCTTGCTTCTTTTCAAGTATCACAACATGGAAGCCCCAAGTAAAGGACAGGACAATCAGCAAGTTTGTATCTAAGACTATGTGGTTCTTCAGACAGACCGCTTACTTTACCGTCTGCCTGATTTGGCAAGTCCCAAGTAGTAACTTCTTTAACTAATCCTTCCTATTGCCATTACTATTCTACAAAGGGAGGCCAAAGAAGCACCTAGGAGTAGAGCATTTATTTAACTGCTCTTTTTCCATCTCTCAAATGTGATCAGTTACAGGTTTAGCACATGGCATATAGTATGGGCTTCTCCTCATACAAATTCCTTAGAAAGGCTTCAAAACAGTAGCTTTTTCTTATCTTAGTAGGCTATAGTACTGAAGCTGATTTAAATAGCTAATACTATCAAAACCTTAAAGAAAATCAAGAACCTAGTCTTTTCAAGCTCCAGTTGCTGCAAGGAAATATAAAAATGGCATTCCACTATATTTAATCAACAGAACAGCTGCTTATATTTAAAACTGCTTTGTACTTACATATTCTGACACTGAGCATGGTGCTCTCATCATTTAACAAGCTTACGGAGGACAGGAAATAAGGGAAGCTGCCTGAGAACCATATTTTACCAACACAGGTACCACAATTCTGTTCAGCAATGGGTCTATGTCCTCACCAGCTACAGTCAAAGCCTCAACAACAGGATCATGCTTTCACCTGCTAGGAGCTTTGTGGTTAGGGATGTTTGCAGCAATCATCACGGACAGTGGAACCGTTCTTCACAAGAGCGAGATACCTGCACACATCTTCAGCACTCCTTCACTGCGGCTTCCAGCATTACTACCAAGCTGTTCACTACACCTTACCATAACAATTTCTTGTTTCTCCCAAAGGTTATCTTCACAGGCATCACCATTTTTAAGAACTTCTTTTCGTGGAAGGAAGCAACCAGTAAAATGTATTGATCCAGATGTAGCATGCCAGCTGTCTCAACAGTGGAAAAATCATTACTTGTAGAGATGATACTCCTAAATAGCCCAACTCTATAGCTGCACACAGTTAAGACTATGGCTACTCAAGTACAAAACTTGACAGTACAGAAGATTTTCAGAGTTAACACAGCTCAAAACATACATGGAAGAAAAGCTTATTAACGTTTGTTTTTACTTTTCTAATTCAAACATACTTTACCCAGAGTGTAGATAAAATAAAAATGACAGATTGAAGGAAGTTATCAACAGCAGCAGAATTACTAAACATTCTGCCCAGAAGATCCTAACACTTCCCACTATTTTTAAAGACTAAAAATCTTGTTTTGGATAAGCAAGCATTCCACTTTGCCTCCTGGAATGAACTTTCAGATTCTTCCTCCCACGTCACCTATGAGACTTCTAATGATCTGAATAAAAGGTTTAGAAAGTGCTAGATGTACTGTATGCATAGAATAATCCTGCTGACATAGGTGTTTACCTCTCATGCAACAGTGACAACTTCTGCAAACAGTTTGTACTGGTACAAATATATTTAAGTGTGATACTGCACTACCAAAGAATAAGCAAGCTATTAAATGTTGTCTGTAGAACACTAAACTGTATCAAACACATCTGTTCTTTAAACACTGGTTTTGCAGCATGCTAATGTTTGCAGTCATAAAATTCCCAGTTTGTGCCTAAGAGTCTTTGATAAGCTGTTTTTATGTTTTCATGCTTTTATCTAACCAGTGGTGAAAGAAACCAAGAGCACTGAGTTTCCTTTCCAAAATGTCTAAATCTCTGTGGAATGGTTTTAAGCATATTGTTGTCCAGGGACCCAAGATTGAGTCCTGTGATTAATACTCTATCAAGAAAAGTCTCAAATTTGATTGTCTGAGAATACAAAGTATTTCAGTACTTAATTATGTGAGAGGAAAATTAAGTTCTCACCAGTCTTTGACTTGATCTGGTGACACTGACTACTGTTTGTAACCATTTTTTTCAATGAACCACTGTTCAAAATGGCTGAGATAACTCTTCTTAACTTCGCTCTGTAGACTAACAACAAATCACAGCAAGTTTTTAAAGCTAAGTTCGAAAAACATCTCTGCCAGATCTGACAGTTTTCAAGTGTTTTTTGTAAGGGAAACAAACATCTCTAAGAGGGAATAAGTACTGTAGGTAATTACTTTCAAAACATCTTACTCTACAAAAAACTCTCTTAAAGACGGTCAGTATTGGCATGGACAGTCTATTTTGTAAACTGGTAACACTGGTAATACTGTTGTTGACAAACAGCTATTTTCATCTCTATACTGATCTGTTTCAGAAGTGCTAACTTTAAACCTTTGTTAGATAGCCTCATTGCTTTCATTTATGCCACAATGAATATACCTAAGCCTCCCTTCCATTAAAACCCCAGAAGTAGACAGCAAGTATCATAGCCAAACCTGACTGAAACAGCTATTTCTTAAAAAAGGCAATTGGCTACTTAGACCTATCAAACAATGCAGAAGAATCTTCTTAGACCTAGGAACTGGAAACTCAATCCCTATGAAAGCAAAATAAGGAAAAAACCCATATGCTGTCTACATCTCTCACTACCCTTGAAAGAACTCTTTTTCTGGCCTACCCTACATATCTTCAGAACACTATCACCTTGTTACACAGTAACAATTTAAGAGAAATGATCATAAAACCAGAAAAACAATTCTGTAATTTTAAATATTGCATGCAGTTCTAGTTCTTCATCACCTGTCCTCTGCTGGGATAAGGATGGCGATAGGGTTATCATGAGTTAGTAGGAAACTAAGAACTAGCGTGCCCAACTCTCGATTAATTCTTCATAATAGCCCTCATTCTGATGAAAGAGCAGTGAAAGTGCAAATTCTAAAATTGAAAGTAGATTTTCACTTTCTACATCTTAATTACATCACTAACATACATCTTACTAACATATGTAATAGTCTGAATCTTTGGTCCTTCAAACAGGGTGATAATCCAAGTGAACACAGTTGCCTTTCACTTAAAGATTGCTACTCATTAAAAAGAGTAGCTTCCACGGACACCTAGAGCTGTTTACAATTTGCTAGTAATTCGTTAGTTAAAAATAAACTTGCCAAGTTAGCAAAACAGATTCAGGTGTTCAGGTTTTTCAGGAGTTAGATGGGAAGCCTGAGTGATTAGTATTGCTACCAGTGGGAAAAACCCAGTCAGGTAACACATGCAAAAGAAAACATGGCAGAGGACATGTTCAAGACATCTCAGTCTGCCTAAATACCTTCTTAGCATTTTCTTTAAAAAACAAACTCAAAAACCACACACTTTCAGGGAACATTGCTAGTCATTGTGCAATGACTAGCTGTTGATGGCAGTTCAGAAAAGTCAGCAGTTATATTAGGTACTTCACTGCTTGGTTTTAAATCAGGAATGAATTATAGCAGATTTGCTAATAGAATTTATAATTCGCATTCCTTGTTTGAAACACATGTAAAATGCTGCTACTGTACTGTAGCTCCAGTATCTTTACAGTCATAACCTAAAAAAAGCCTACTAACCCATTAAATGTCACCCAGCAGTTACCTACAGCAACAGGAGATAAAATACCCAGATAATACATGATCTGTTCTTAAAACTCAGGATACCTTGGAATCAAACATGAACAGCTTCAACCATTGGTTACTCACCTCAAAGGAAATCCTTTTCAGGTTTGCAATCAAGAGACCAAAACTTAAGTGCTTTGGCTATATTACCTTCTCTACAGTTACAAATTTAAAATACAGCAGCAAATCCTTTTGGCATCCACTTGCAGAGATTTTAAAAGAGACTGCATCAAACACAAAACGTTAATGTTATCTTAAGCTGAAATTAAAGTCTGTTGTACTTTGATTACAGCAGAACCATTTTAAACAGAAGAAATTTATAGTTACAATGAGCATGTCAACTGAAGAATTAGCCACATACATGTCTCTGCCATCAGCTTGTATTTCAGCGTCTTGCAACTCAATACTGCTTTTAACAGAGAAACATTAAGCAATTTGTGTGTGCGTGTGTATTTTCTGATTTTAAAAGCTATTTTTACTTTACTTCTTTTAAAGGGATAGAGAATCATCCATACTTCCTCTCAAATCTTACAAGTAGTATGATATACTAACCAGGCTAGCAAGACTGTTAATCAAGAGACTTACTCAGGTATTTGATTTCAGCTTTGGAGCAAATCATCTTTTTTTCAATGTGGTATACTTACAAAGGACAGATAGAGGAACCTTGTTTATAAAGCTCACCACCACTTAACATCTTACATGCACACAATTTTTTTTGACTGATCTCTCAGCCTACTAACCACACAAAGGCTATGGACTTTTCTCTTTAAGGAGGTGATTATGAACCTCCCCTCCTAATACAGGATGGGTACAAACTGCAATCTGGTAGACTTTTGCTTGAAGGGAAAGGCCTGGAACAAATTCAGAAATGAAGCAACAGCAAATCTGCCCACACTCAGGAGTACTTTGGTGAAAATACACAGAATCTGGTCCTTGACTGATCTTGAAGAACTTGATCGTCACAGCAGTATCCCACAGCCACTAACTCATCATGTCACTTAAGTAATCCAGGCATTAGAACATTGTGTAATATTCTAATGGTGATCTCATTCCCTCCTCTACCTGCTTTCTCTACTGCATCACCAGGAATTTTGAGTTATCAGCCCTTTATAAGGAAAAAAAGTTGTAATGCTTTCCTAAGCATCACATCAAAATAAAGCCTCTCTCAACGTAGATTACTAATCAGTGCCTCTGGAAACAGTGACAGTGTCAACACCATTTGATCTAGTTGTCACAATATTAGCATAGGAAGTTCAGATTCAAATCTTTGCATTCTAACAGAGAAGGACTAGCTGTATTTACAGAAGAGAAGTTCCAGAGGAAAGCACTGAAGTCTAGATAGTCATGCAAAGGCTGAGATTTGAAAGCCGGCAGCCAGTATGGTGTGACCAGATGGAATCCTTTCAAGTGGCTTTTACATATGACATGGCAGCAAAGTTTTGTTGACATATGCAGGTCTGCAAGAGCGGTATCCTATCTGAAATAGAAATAGTATTTTTCTTCCTCCATACCAAAAACAGCACTTCAAGAGCATTTTGCAAAAGCATCAACATAAAGAAAACTCTCTACATCTTCACAGCTTGATTTATACATCCCTCCATAAGTACAGGATGATATGAATACTCTCAGCAAGCTGATCATGAGAATTAGAGACCAATGAGAAAAGAGCTCTGTTCAGCAGCTATGCAGTGTAGCTACCCCATGGTAGGCCCACAACGCTTATGTTCTGCACCCCCAGAAACACTGTAGGCAAAGTGAGGCCTTCCTGTCAAGAATAGTCAACATGGTCTGCCACCATAAAAAAAAAAAAAAAAGAACAAACTTCCTTTGCCAGTCTCTCTAATTCTTCTAGTTAGCAGGAAATTGCACCATTAACATCTAGTCACAAAAAAGGAGGCATGACTTCCTGCAAAAGTGTAGGGGCAACCAATCCAGCCAGCTTAAGAGGAAGAAATACATGTAGTCTATTTCATACCTCAAGAATACACCTCAGTTCTGGTTTTGATGGATCACTCCTGTCTTGCCCTCTCCAGAACCAAGATATTAGTTTCCCTACTGCATCAATGTATTCGGTCCTTTCCAGAAGAACCACTGTACTATAAATTATTCTCAAGGTAATACTTATCAAAGCAATTATTTATTACCGTGCAATGACCATCATATTCCTTTTGAGATCCATTGGCATGAAAAGAGGAATCACACTTCTGAGGAAAACAGATCCAAGGCTCTGAACACAGGTAGTTTTCACTTGATTATATTAAAAACATAACTCTGATACACCTCTAATGGTTAGAGACCTTTTAAGCGTTTCATGTAATTTTCTTGTTCTGCAGAATGAAGCAGATGCAGCATTTGATTGCATAAGAGCTGAATCAAGTCCTATTAGCAACGCTCTTGCATAGCAGTTTACATATTCAAGTATAGTCCGAGAAATACAATGTTCTGTAAATAAGTACAAAAGAGAATCCATTTCAGTCTTTCTCAAGAACTTGTTTCCAGCACAGCAAATTCCCAAGTCTTCTATACTCCATCCCCCCAAAGAGGTTAATTTGAAGCATTCTTGCTCGTAACACCTTTCAGTTTTCATCCACTTCTGCAAAACAGAATGATGGACTTTCCATTCAAGAGGTGGAGGATGGGGAGCAAGTGTACCACACTATGCACCAGTAACCTTAATAAAACTTTCCATTTTAATTAGAAGTCTAGTTCTAAGTGTAGTAAGTTCATGAAAAATTACATTTAACCTATTTTCTTACAATAGACTAAACAGCCCATTGAAATAATCTTAAAAATATCAATTAAGTACTGACTGAATTTTTAATGTCATGCCATGAAGTGATAGATACAGCTACAGGCACGGCCCATGAGCCAGCACTGAGCAGGGCTGGTACATCCATGTAGCACAGCACTTACTTGTACTGGCACAGCACTACGTTCAAGCCAAAGCTGCCAAATTGCTTACAGCTCAAGAGCAATGTTACTTGGAATACTCTTCGGAGTCTCTCTACCACTACACCCTCAGGGTAAGTTGAAACACTAACCTAGCATGACAGTTTCTTTACAGCTGAAACTGACATTGCTGTTTTCTTTGACTTAAAAAAACCCTGAATAATGTGAAATAGAAGCAATTCATTTGAAGGAAAGTTAACTAGCAAAATGAAGATGCAAGAGATAAAGCTTCCTTGTCAAAATGGAATTTTAGGAATCTTTTACTTTTTTTTTTAAACACCTCATCCTTAAGTCAGTTAAGTTTACCAGGCACAGATAACGCATCTTAGTTTTTAATGGATAAAAAGAAATTTTATTAAGTTGATCAGGCCTAATCAGCATGCTGAAGTGTAGAAATAAATCAAGAGACGTTCCATACACTCAAGCTGCCAGAACTGGACAGCTTCCAAAATACTGAAAGGCAAACAGTTCTAAGTCAACTATTTAAAAAAAAATTCTCAGAAGTGAACAAAATGACCATATTGTGATTGCTATTACCTTTTGGTTTTGGTTTGTGTGGTGGGCTTTTAGTAGCGGCGGAGGGGCTGCAGGGGTGGCTCCTGTGAGAAGCTGCCAGAAGTTTCCCCAGCTCCAAGTCAGACCCACCACTGGCCCAGGCCAACCCAATCAGCGACAGTGGTAGAGCCTCTGGGAGAACAGATTTAAGAAGGGGAACCTGCAGTGAGTAGTGGGATTGGAATGTGAGAGGAACCCCTCTGCAGATATCGAGGTCAGTGAAGAAGGAGGGGAGGAGGTGCTCTGGAGGAGGGGATGCCCCTGCAGCCCGTGGTGAGACAGCAGGCTGTCCCCCCCCTCAGCCCATGGAGGGGAGCAGGGGAGCAGATGCCTACCTGCAGCCTGGGGAGGACCCCACGCCAGACCAGGTAGATGTCCCCGAAGGTGGCCATGACGCCATGGGAAAGCCCGCACTGGAGCAGCCTGTGCCTGAAGGACTGCAGCCCAAGGGAAGGACCCACGCTGCAGCAGTTTATGGAGGACTGTCTCCAGTGGGAAGGACCCCATGCTGAAGCAGGGGAAGAGCAAGGAGTCCTGCCCCTGAGGAGGAAGGAGCAGCAGAGATAATGTGTGATGAACTGACCCCAACCCCCATTCCCCTTCCCCCTACGCTGTTGGGGGGGGAAGAGGTAGAGAAAATCAGGAGTAAAGTTAAGCCCAGGAAGAAGGGGGGGTGGGGGAAGGTGTTTTAAGATTTGGTTTTACTTCCCATTACCCTTGTTTTTATTTCATTGGTAGTAAATTAAATTGATTTTGTTTCTTCCCCAAGTTGAACCTGTCTCTTGCCCATGACCATAAGTGGCAAGTGATCCCTCCCTGTCTTTGTCTCGACCCATGAGCTTTTCTTCATATCTTCTCCTCCTCATCCCACTGGGTCCGGGGGGTGGCAGGGGGAGGACAGAGTGAATGGCTTCGTGGTGCTTTGTTACCAGCTGGGCTTAAACCACAACACCTATACCACAAAGAGGGGGAAAATGTGTGTGTGGTTGTTCATGCACAAATATTATATGCAGCTTTAAGAAAAAAATCTAAAGGACACAAGAGAAGATGTAGTACACTGGTTTGAATTACTCCAAGATACTGATCTTGCCAACCTCCTCCTCTGCAAGAATGTTCTTCAAGAATGAAAATCATCTAAGGTCTAATCAAATGCAGTACCAAAAGGGAAAAAGTTAAGATGAAGATTAATTCTGCAGCACCTTCCTCTTTAACCAGTTCTCAAATAGCTCACGCTTAAAGAAAAGCTGCCCAGCTAGAGAGAAGTTATTGCTATTCTTTCAGGTTCTGGTCTTGAACTAGTCATTGATACTAACAACATGTCAGCAAAGAATGGTTTATTAAAAAAAAAAAAACAAACCTCCAAACAGGCACTCCCTCCTTCCTTCCCTAGTTGTACTCTTCTGACAAATTACAAAGCCTTTTCTTCTGACATGAGCACTCAAGACATTCATAGTACACTGCAGTGCTCTCCAAGGGGTGCACAAGACAGTCCACTGGGAGTGTGGGAAGAAAATATTTTTTTGTAATGTTAATAAAGTACAAAAAGATTCCTGAAAATGTTTATTTCATCTTTATCTCATCCTTTAATTTTTATTTTGTACCATACACAATATCAGTACAGTAGTACACATATAAAACTGATAAGTAAATAAATATATGTATATTAGGCATGCATCCTGAAAAAATTTTTAGATACAAGTGTGCAGCCAAAAAGATTGTGGAGGCCACTGGTGTACTGGATCAGTGAACTGACTCACCACATCCAGTGCAAGATTCTGCAGTTCAAGGGGGGTGTTTGCTTTCTGTAAAGCACATCAGTTCCAAGATCCAACTCAAAAATACAAACATCACTACAAGAGAGAGCACAAGAGTTTACCCCTTTCAAGAGGAGCCCACACTTTTGCTGTCAAACTATAACCCATTAACAGTTATTTCCAGCTTCTCTGGAACAAGATAAAAACAAAGCAGTAAAAGCAATATTATCAGTCTGCTGAACACAGTTCAAGGGTTTCAGTATTCCATAGGTGTTTTGGACTAAAGACTTATCACAAAGATCAGATAAGAGATTCAAGCATCAAAGGATGTAAAATTACAAAATACACATGGTCGTCGTAAAATACAAACCCTGAAGGACTAATGAACGATTTACTGCTGCAAACAGAACAGTACAGTAATTTTTTCCCTTGATGAAGATGGTGGTTAATTAAGCACAGTATCATGATAAACAAAGTGAGAATTCTCCACACAGATTGAAAAAGCATAAAAACACCACTTTGCATGATGCTAGTAAAGCCTCATCTGAGCACAGGTGCATTGAGCTCACTGTTCATCACTTTTGAAAAACAAGAGCAGTTACAAATTAAAGGCTTCTATGACATCCAAGAGCACAGAGACTAAAAGAGTTTCTCTTGGTTTATTTTAGTACAATGAAGTTCAGAAAGAAAATTTTAAATTCTGATTACAAATATAAAGGACAGCAAGAAGGAAAAGAAGCTATCCAAATTAAATCACACTGACTCAAGAACTAGGAGACCTACTGACTGTAAGCAAGATTCAGCAAAGTAGTACAATAAAAACTATCTGCAAGAGGGTCTCAGTCTTCAGCAGAGGGAGAGGAGAGGAAGGAGGTTTTAAAAGATAGACCTTATATAACATGGTCAGCTAACTTGATAACCCAGAATCATCTGGAATCATCTTTTAGCCTTTTATGCATCTTTAGCTGAGCTCTGTTTTCTTTACAGCCTAAGCAGACACAAACCAAGAACTGGAAAAAAAAAAGTTAGAGGTGCAGCAGTCATTCAACATTTTCAAGGGAGAATACATTCTTTGTTAAAAAGGAATGCCATATACAGCCTTTTCACTGTGATTAAGTTAAACATTTTAAGTTATCACAAAACTGCAATGCTCAGGAAACTACAAATCAAAGCCAGAAAGATAGTTTAAAAGAATTATAGCCATCCAACTTGAGTAAAAACAAACAAAAAACCTCAATTCTGCATCAAGACTATCAGTAATGTGTTCTTTCTTATCTCTGTCTCCAAATTCAGAGGACAGGTGCATGAATTTATGTGTGGGAGGAAGAAAAGCACACTTGTGTTTTTAAATGCCTTTGGGGCTTTGTTTGTTTTTTTTAATTTGGGCTGGCAGGGTGGGGGTGGTGTAAAAATCTTCCTCCAAGATCACTACCATCTAGCCTGTCAAGGGAATCAGCTAGTACTTTCAGTGAGTGTTTTAACAAACAACAGAACAAGGCTACCAGCAGGGGGCTTAGTTGACATAATATCCGCTTACCACAGCTTAAATGACTGCATAAGAGACATACCAAATCAGGATCACTCACGTACTGTGAATTTTATTCCTCAAAAAATATAAGCTTCCCAATTAAGGCAATGCTATACACAAAAATTATAAGTTAATGCATAGTAGTGGATTACTAAAACACAGTCCAATTCTGAATACTTCAGAAGTATTAGCCCTCCAGAACCGTACGGTCTGTGACATTACAGCATGGTAATTTTTACATTGAAGAAGACAAAGGCAGACAGAATGTCTTCTACAGGCTATAGCTTTACTCAGAGGTAGCTGACCTAGGCAAAAGAGATATTACTAAACTGTGAGATAGAAAAAAAAATAAGAAAAGCTAGGACACTTTTGATCTTGCTACTGTCTGAAGGCAGATCCCCTCAAGAGGGCAGGGGACACCACTGCAACTGCAACAAAAACCTACATATGGTGGTATGCTGTTTCCCTCCCACTTCTTTGTTGCTAACCATCCTCTCACCTCTGCATCTCTGGAGACTAATGTTCCTGCAAAGCATCACTTTTATCTATGAGATTGGCAACTGTAACAGCATCACCAAATTCCCTCTGACATCTCTCTAAAGAAGAGTAAAACTAATGCACAGCATTGGGTAAGCAACAGATTGATCACTGTGGCTATCTACAAAGATATATGAAGACAAGACCCCTCACTTGAAATTTACCATGATAGACCAAGATCAGTAGTATGCAATTCATCCACTTCAGAGTACTGCAGCATTACCCAACTGTGTTTCCACAACCACCTTCAAGAACAATCCCTTTCTTCTCTGCTGGGAAAGCCACTGTTGGAAACAGCCACATGAAACCTGAAGTGGTTAGACACCTATCCTACCAGGACAGCAAGACAAACCCTTATCAAAAGGCACCCCCTCTATATGTGAATGCGCATCTTCCTCAAACACTGCATCTTCCTCCAACAGTGTTTCCTTTTCTGTGTGAACAGAATCAGTAGAAGAGTTAAGACAGATGAAACGTGTAAATAAAACTAAGGAAAAAAAGAATCTGTTCTGTAATTGGCACTAGCATCAACATTACTACAACACTGCCTCACTATTTATTTACTTTTTAAAAGGAAAAAAGAATAGCACAAACTAACTGCAAGATGAAATTACTACATTCAAAGCAGTGAACCACATGGCTAGTGAACACATTTTTGGATCAGTCTTAACACAAAATAACTGCCAACCTTGATGCACTGGGTCAAGAAGCAGGGGCGTAACAATAGGTCTTTACAGAGTGCAAATTTTATGTAAAGGTACTGGGTAGGTTGTTTATACCAGCTGCCCTACTAAGTCTTTGA
Source organism: Haliaeetus albicilla (assembly GCF_947461875.1). Taxonomy (NCBI): domain Eukaryota; kingdom Metazoa; phylum Chordata; class Aves; order Accipitriformes; family Accipitridae; genus Haliaeetus; species Haliaeetus albicilla. Next base: position 39,131,503 of record NC_091516.1, read on the forward strand.
CATACATGCTGTACAAGATAATTTAGTACATAAACCACAGCTAAAGAGGAGGTTAATTTTTCAAGTTCTTGGAAGTCAGTGAAATATCCTCCTTAATGCATAGTATTATTCAACACTAGAGACCATTACTGTTAGTCAGCAGGTACTGAAGTCATTTTGGGAATGGAGACAGTAAGCCCCCTGAAACACAATGGAAAAAGCACAATGGCTTTGTGAATATCTTTCATATAAAAGTATGGCACCATCATGATTTAAAAGTTATCAGCACTCTGTGGCCAGAAATCAAGTACATAATCACAGATGTGGTATATTTTATACTCCAGAAACTGGGAAAAATATAAGTATCCGATGCTATTAGAATGCAGGACACACCCTTATTAAAAGCTTTTGTGTTCTCGACTTTATCTTGCAAACTATTTTGCTAAGGTCTGAAGTGAAAACAATTGCTTCCCTTCTTCATGTAAGCCTAAATGCTAACACAGTAATTGTTTTGGAAATGAAACATCCTCCTACAGAACAGCTGAGTTACTATGCAGAACTTCAACTTCACTTCTCAAGTTTATACTATGATTGTTTTTGAAATTAATACTTAAGCATAGTATCAAATGTAATTGAAATTGCATATTCCATCCCCAATGTTGCGTGGTTTGGGGGGGGGGGGGGGCACAGCAGACAGGACATGGCTAAAATATCTTCATTTAGACACCTATCTACACTGCAGAATAAATTCAAGACATTTGAGAAATTAATGCTCACAATGAAACTGTTCTGATAATGATCCTGTAATTAGGTCATCTACAGCTCCTCTATGCCACAACCTACCAAGAAAATTGCTTACCATGCATTTATCCTTTATGAAGAAATTAACACTTTTAGAAACTATAGTTCCAGAATAAGTTAGATTCTGCACTGCAATGTCTTAACAGTGTCATAAAGAGCCTTCTAGACTGCTGCAATATAAACACACCAAAAAACTATCTGCTAAGCTTGGCAATTCAAGTAATGCTCTGCTTACAGAACAGAGTATCTAACGACCCGGTCATCCCATCATGGATCAGGACTCAGAAATGGGGGGGGGGGGGGGGGGGGGGGGGGAGATCAAAAAAAGGAAAAAACAAGTATGTTTTCACATACGTTATGTGGCTTATTTATAGCATATCTAACTCCATGCACAAGACAGTAACTGCCAACTTCCATTCCATACTAACTTATAATCAGAGTATAGAACATCATTTAACTCCATCCAGAGTGGACCTGAAAAGCAAAAGTAATTTGCTGTTACAGTTAGTAATTATTTAGATATCTAATCTTAGATGTTGCAAGGAAGTATCTCTATAGCACACCAAACAGTTATTTCTACCAGAACAGATGAAAAATCGGTTTCAAAAAACACTTCAAGAATCACCCAAAAAACCCCACAGACCAGTGCAGATGCACGGAACTGCCTAACAATGGTGTGAAACAAGACAGTCTCAAAAGAACATATATTTTCTCATGGAACTCCACCTATAAGGAGTAAAAGGTGGGATGAAAAAAGTTCTGGAAACAGAATATTCTTCGCTTCATTAGGATGTGGCCCACATGTTCCTTTATTTCCCTAAAGCCAGCAGAAAAATCTATATAGAACACGGACTTCTTAGAGCGCCGCTGAATACCAAGAGGCAGTTTTCAGACTGCAAGAAAACAGCATTGCAATGGTTTGATCTGGCTTTAGTTTAGTCATGATAATTTAATAGCTTAATCATGATCTAAAAAATACCTCAAATCAATTCCAAGTTCAGCTAAAGCTTGCCTTTAATAAAGGCTGCCTGCAATGCAAATAAGCTCTCAATGCAATTTGTCTCCAGTAACAGAGTGAATAGTCCAAAATAGAAAAAGCGTGACATGCACAGCTTCAGAATTTTTGAAGCCTTGACCATGACGCCCTCACACGCAGGGCTACTCAGCACGACTGAAAAGACTCCTTAAGGAGAAGGAGCCTCGGCTGTATCTGTGCAGCCTTCTGCATCACGCCAGAAGGTGGTTTGGTTCGGCACTGCGTGCAGAGGGAAGAGGCATGCGTTTCCAGCTCTTGTCACTACCAAAAGTGAGCGCATCCTTCTTTATTCCCCCCCCCCCATCGCTTCCAAACATTTTCATTCCCTTTCCCAAACTAGTACTTCTTGCAGACCCCGAATTCCCTCTCTGTTAAAGGTGGTGTGGATCAGAAGCGGAAAGTCTGTTTCTCTCGGTTACAGCAAAAACGTTTGCCTCGCAGATCTCCAGCTGTAACTGCCTCTCACCATGGGGACCATCTCCCAGAAACATGCGGGGGGCGGGGGGGATGGACACGACACCTCACTGCGTCATGAAAACAAAACAAAACAAAAAAAAGACGCAAGCAACCCGATGCATCCGCGCTGTCTGCGCCTCCTCGAGGCTCAGCGAGCTTTCAGGTTTTTTTCCTCCCGCCGCTGCCGACCTGCACCGAGCACCCGCACGCCCCGGGGCGCACAAGCGCCGAGCGCAGCCGCAGGGAGGCGGCGGGGGGGGGGGGCGCGCAAGGCCAGAGCCGGGGCCGGTCCCAGCCCGGCCCGGGGACCGCCGGAGAGGTGGCGGGGTGGGGGGAGAACGGGGGGGGGGGGGGGGGGGGGTGTAGGCGGCAGCCGCTCACCTTGTCCAGTTCATCGTGCAGCTCGGCCAGGCTGGGCCGGAGGAGCTTCTCGCCCAGGTCGGCGGCCGTGTGGCGGTAGTGGTCGATGCGGGGCACGGCGTCCATGGTGTTGTGGCCGAAGGTGCGCAGGTAGTAGGTGTTGGTGTGGGTGTCGTAGTAGTAGTGGTGGTGCCCACCGGAGTGGAGGCTGCCCTCGCTCAGCACCGTGTCGCCGCCGTTCTGGAAGCTGACGTTGCCGCCCTCCGAGCTGCCGCCCCCCGGCTCCCCGGGGCTCTCGTCGCCGGCCGCCGGGTCCACGAAGTTCACCCGAAACCTGCCCTTGGCTTCCTCGCTGCCCTTCCCCGCCGCACCGCCTTCCCCGCTCGCCTTGCGGGGCTCCTCGGCCGGGCGGCCGGCGCCCTCGGCCACCAGGTCCACCTGGAAGCGGCTCTGGCTCGGCGTGGGACCCAGCGGTCTGCCCAGCGCACCGCCGCCCGCCGCATCCTTGCCCTCCTCCGGGCGCCGCTCCTCGCCAGCGGCTCCCGGCGCGCCGGAGGCGGGCGGCGGCAGCTGCTGCTTGCCCTCCATGCCTGCTCCTCACCGGACGAGCACTGCGCGCGGCGGCGGCCCCCGCTGCTCTGAACGCCCCTCGCGGCGGCGGCTCCGCTGCTTTAAACCGCCAACCAGCGCCCGGGGCTGCAGCGCGCCGCAGACAACGCCAGGCGCCGCGCGCGCCCCGCCCCGCCCCGCCCCCCCGCCGCAGCGCCAGGTGATGATGCCTCCGGTGCGGCCGCCGCCCCCTGGCCAGGGCCCCCGCCCCGCCGCGCGCCCCCTCTGGGGGGGGACCCGGCCGCGCCGCCGCCGCCGCCCTCTCGCCCCGCAACGGCCGCTGGCTCCCGCCGCCTTCCTGCCCCCGCTCGCCTTCCCCCGAGCGCGCCCGCTACGCCGAGGCGCCGCCCGCCGCTCTGACAGCGACACGCGAGGAGGAGCGGCCGCGCCGGGCGAGCCCACCGGGGCTTCAGCAGGAGGGAGCGGCGCGGGGCCGGCGGCCGGCGTGGGGTGGCAGATCTGAGCAGGAAGCGGCCCCCGGTGCCCCCCGCCTCCCCGCCCCCGCCCTCCGGCCGCTCCACCTGATCCCCGCTCGGCGGAGGCAGGAACTCGGACGCGAACCGGCCGGCGTCGCCTCGCAGCGCCCGCTCACTTCCCCCGCTCGGGCGGAGGCGAGATGCGCGGGGGGGGGGGGGGCCGGCGGCGCCGCCCGCTCCCCAGGCTCCGCCCGCTCCCGGCGGCGGCGACGCTCGCGGCTCCCCGGCCCGCCGGCGGCGCTCGCGGGGAGGGCGGCGGCGGCGGCTCCTCCCGGCCCAGATTATGGCGGCCGCCGCCGCATCCGCCCCGCGGCGGCCCGGGGAGGGGCGGGGGGCCGCGGCGCTCCGGCGCTCGCCCGCCTGTCAAAGCCTGTTAGCCCGCCGGCCGCGCCGCCACATCTCGCGAGAGCAGCGCCGGCTCCGCGGGCTGCGGGTACGCTTGCGCTGCCCCCCGCCCCGCTCCCGGTCACCCCCGCCCCGCGCGGCCGCCGCGGCGGCAGCCGAGCAGCCCCCCCCCCCCCCCCCCCCCCCACCTCCCCCGGCCGCTCGGGGCGTCGCGGCAGGAGGAGCGTCCCGCCGCACATGGCGGGCGAGGCGGCTGCCCGCTCTCCTCCTCGCCCTCGGTCGCTGCCCGAAGCGCTTCGTGGGCGGGGGGGGCGGTCCGCGGGATGGAGGGTAGGCGGCCGCGGGGCTCCGAGGCCCGGGTAGCTCTGGGGCTCGCCGGGGGCCACGGCCGGTGGTGCTGGTTCCGTGCCGCCCGCCGGCCCCTCGCCTGCTCACAACCCTGCAAAACCCCCAGTCCCGCTGTGAGCCGCCTCATCTTGGTCTTTGTCGTACGCCACCTAGCTGCTCCTTGACGGTGTCCGGGTGTAAACGGTCCGGATGAGCAAGTGCAAAGATGAGATGTCTGCCTGCGGGAAGGCGTGGACCAGTAAATGCCGGGGATGCACGGGAATGCCTGCCCACCGATACCTTGAAGGAGGAATAAACGAGGAGAGCAGAAGTAGGTGGTCGGTTGAGCGCTGTTTCACCTTCCAGCCTCCAGATCTCTCCCGAGCGTGCTGTAAAGATCATTGTCTCCTCGCATAATAGATCTAATGTCTGCCATGCGCCTTTTTCTGTGTCTGTGTTGCAACTCTTCGCCCCTGTTCTCTTAAATTGTACTCTTTCTCCAAAAGTATACGTGGTTAGTTCTTTTAAAAAGGCAGTCGTTCTGCATCCCCTCTCTTAGTGGAGCCTAATATGTCTGGATAATCCATTAAAGCATGGGAGGTTAGCCCTGACGCTGTAGAAAAGAAACCTCAGATGCAGGTAAAATCCTTCGGCTCCCATAGCGAGAAATTAGAAAGGGATCCACCAACAGTTTTTCATGCTTTTTTATTGTCTTTATACTTGAAGGTAGTAGCTCACAGAATAGCAGGAGAGGTGGGCAACAGTTGCCAAAACAATTTTACCTTAGTTAGTTGCTAAAAATCATCAAGCGTTCACTTAAGTTAGTCCTCTCAAGCAATGGCATTTCTTTATTTCAAAACATTTTTGTTGGTAATTCTGGGTTCCACATCTTTTTTCCTAATGATGTGCAGTTTTGTATATTTTTCCCCTCTGTCTACCAAAGTCTGAGTGTCAAAACATCCAGTTTCTAGCTCAACACATCTCGACTGTTTTATTTAAATTAACAGCAAACTTGGCGACATAATCCAACAGAAAAGGACTGAAGTTATAAAACAAAGCTTGGTTTTTTCTTAACAGTTACTTAGAGGAAGAAGTATTTCAATTTGGGGGATGTGTACATGCATAAAAGAGCTGAGGATATTTCAGTAGGCTGAAAAGATGGGTATGCTGATCATGATTTCCTGTTCAAACACTGTTCTAGAAAAAGAACAAAAGTCACATACTTCAAAATTGTTTGGGAAATTCCTTGATGGACTCCAAAACTGCCAAGAGTAACAGATTAAAAAAGACAGGATTCAGCAAATTTTCAGAGTGTAAAGAATAGACAAAAATCTGTGAGTGAACTGGAAAATAAAAGATTAAACCATGGTGAAATTTTTACTTTTGTCAGGGAGCAAGGACTTGAAAAACAGTGGATGGTAAAGAGAACAAGTCAGAATAAAGGATTTTGGTTCAGAATTGAAAGCAAACAGCACTAGAACAGCAGATGATGTACAAAGAAAATCTTCCAGTGTACGTTTTGCATAAGCAGACACTGCATGGTCAACACCTGCATAGAATGTCATATGGTAAGGTGTTTGGAAGCAATTTAGATTTGGAAATGGTTATTTCTCTCAGTTTCCTGTATAAATAAGTAATAATGGGAAAGAGGAGGGAAGCAGTTTGTGAAATCCCATACTCATGACACAGTTGATGATAGGATTGTGTTATGATGTTTAGCTATTTTAAATCAAACAGCATTCTGTATGTACGGCTAGACACGTATTGGCTACATCTGCAAGGCCCACAGCCTGCCTGATGTCAGTTCCTGTTTCGTCTTTGTTTGTATTGTTGCAATGCAATGCTCAAACATTCAACCTGTCCCGCAATTCTACATCCCCAGAATCGGTGATCAGCCTGGCCGCACTCATACTGAGGGAGGCCAAAGCACCGTTTTGAGCGAAAGAGGTGGCAGATGGAGCCCTTGCACTTCAGGCTTCAAGAAGAGGTTCCTTCTTAAAAGAAGGAAGAGGGAACTGGGTGGGAAGAGTATACTAATAGGAAGAAAATGGGGCACAGAAAAGCCCGAAGGGAGAATAGTACATTATCCTAGTGGAAAGATGGCAGGGGCAGGTGATTCTGCATGAGGGAGAACCTTACAGAAATGAAATAAAAAGACAAGGTGTTGCGTTCATAGCAAATAAATTTTGTGATGTGCATCCATCTAATGTAACGTGAGATAATGCTAAATACTGGCTTTGAAGAAAGCAAAGAATTGAGGATGCTACCACAGTCCCCATGAAAGACAAGGAAATAGGGGCCCCAGGAATAAGAAGATGGATGAGGAAAATGCAGGCCTCAGAACCAAAAGGTTCAAGGAGGTTAAGAAATACCACTGTATGGGAAACTGACAAGAGTAAGAGGAAAATGGACCAAGTCTTCATAAAGGTCCTGGGACTTCTCATGGCCTGTGAGAAGGGTGAGAGAATCTGTAACAGTAAAGGAGAATAAAAGAACAACTGCCAAGTAAAATGCCATTGATACTAAAAAATACAGTTTGAAGACCGGGGGGGGGGTGGGGGGGTGGGTAATATTCACTTTAAGCTGTTAATTTAATGGTTTCTGACATACCGCTACTTAAAATATTAACACTGTGGAGTCTGGGTATACAAAAACGTAACACATTAAATGAAAGTAAGTGGTAAATTACTCCAATTCTAGCTAAGATTATTTACCACAGAATGTTAACAAATTTTTTTTTTCATTACAAAGTGTGGCGGGAGGAGCTGTGGGCGGTTTCAGCGTCCTGTCAAAGACACAAAAGCACTACTGAAAATCCCAAATTTGGTTTTGGTAGTTTAAAAACTTAGGAATATTGGGTCTGCATTTATTTATACATGTATAATATGTACACTTACTGGAGAGAATATCAGATGGCTCAATGGCTTACTTACCATTATCAGAGGTACCTTTCATCACCAGACATACCCTCCTGGCACTGGGGGGCATCAGAAGGGTCTGTGAGAATGGCTGTCAGCGGCGGTAAGAGGAGTTTAACATTTGTGAACGTCCACATGAGAAGATTAAAACAGAACAGCTGTTTGGGGTCAGACAAGGAGTTTGTTTAGTCCAGTAACCAGCCTGCAGCAGTGGCCACCAAGCAAAAGACTGGCTAAGAACGGGGCAAGTATAGGTCTTACAGGTACTTTCCCAGCCTCCAACATTTTGCAGCTAGGGCATGGCTAAGCAAGCCAGAGGGGCTTTCTCTTTCACGAACTTGTCTGTTTTCCCCTTGACATTATGCAGCTTCCCTAATGTCCTGTGGCAGGGACTTCCTGGTTCCTGGTAAAACTTCCTGGTAAATGTGGTGTGAGGAGCTGCCTCCTTTTTCTGTTGTGAACTTGCTGTTCGCCAGCTTCACCAGATACTCCATAGTGCTCATTTGATACGTAACGTGAAATATTGAAAAATGCAGCCACTTTATGAAATTGTGACTATTGTGGCCATTTAGACCTTGACTAGGTCTCTCCCCCATTTGCCTCTTTTCCAAGCAGAAGAACTCTAGTTAAGTCCTTGCTCCTGTGGGCACCGTTTCACACATCCTTGGTCCTCTCTGGTTCTGGTTCTACCAGATCCTTTATGAGATGCGCACACAGTGTTCAGCTTGTGAGTGCTCTGTGCATCTCCTTTCAGTGTGTAAACAGACCCCTTAGTCCTATTCTCTTTCATGTGTTTAAATCAGCTATTTACGAAAACATGGACCTTCCCTCTTATTTCATTGATCCTTAGTTTCCTTAAAAGCCTTTGGCAAGAGATCTTGTCAAAAGTGTTTCAGAAAACCATGTAAACAGTTTCAACTAAATCTTACCTACTTGCTTGTGAATGCCTTCAGAAAACTGTGGTGTACTCCCAATGTACAAGAGCTGTGGTGACACTCCCAAAATCATATTTGCCCATGTGTCCACTGATTCTATGCTTTGTTATAGTTCTTCATGATTTTTCTGATGACAGGCACCAGATTTACAAGCCTGTAGATTGACAGATCTCCCCTCAAATCATTAAAAATAGGTATCTCATTTCCAAAGCTCATGTCCTCAGGCACAAAGCTGGCTTTAAGATGCTGTGCATCAGAGTTAATAATGCAGCAGTTTCGTCCTTGAGTTCCTCTACAGCTCAGGGCTGAGTGCCATTTGGACCTGTTGCCTTGTTACTGTTCGGGCAGACCCCTCCTATTTATGCCTTGCAAAGAAGGGCTCCAGCAAAGGAACATCTCCTGCCTCTTCCACAGTGCGGGCAGATGACAAGAACTCATTTTGCCTGCCTGATAGGGCCTTATCTTCTCTGAGTGTTCTTTTTTTATCTTCGGCATCCATTGGCCTTAGACTCTTGACGGATTTGCTATTCCAGATACATGTAAAGGATGATTTCTTATTCATTTTTCAAATTTTTCTGCATATTCTATTCAGGCAGTCATCTCATGCTTATGATCTGTTTTGGTTTGGGTTTAATATATTTGGACACAACTTCAGCTTTTCAAAGGAGTACTTCTTTCTTCTAGTACCTTGCCTTATTCCTGCTGTTTATTTGTACCTGCTTCCTCTCAACTTTTCTGAAGTCATTCTTGATTGGTGGTGTAAATTTGCTCTGTCTTTCCAAAATTATATTTTTCAGCAATCGGCACCTGTAAGAACCTAAGTCTTCTTGGTCTCCTCTCCAGCTTTGTCTTTGACCAACTTCCTCATTTTTTATTTTTTTTCTGTTGATCATACATCTGGTGGATTTGGGGGTTTTACGTACTTTTAGTTTCTGCGAGGCAAGATATAGTCACTGTTGCAATGTCGTTCTTTGGTGCTAAAATTTTGGAACAGGTACTGTGTGTGCACTGCTTGAACCATGAGGGTTATTTCCGCTGCTGTATACCACCTACCTAGCTGCTCCTTGATACAATCATTGTTAGCGTCTAAAAATGTTGTTTCTGCATCATTATCCCATGTCACATTTTCCCAGTCAGCACACAGCCTGATTCTTCTTTCCTTCCTTTCCTTCCTTTCTTTCTTCTTTTATATTGTTTCCTTGCTTCTTTTTTCCTTCTTGTTCCATAACAAATAGAGGCATAGTTAATATTGGTATTCTACTACTGTGCTGTTTATTGTGTCCTTTAGAATTATTACAGGTGTTAATCCAAATCAGTGTTTAAGTAATACTGTCCTTTTCCCAGAAATCTGGATAAAGTCCTAACAAATGCTGTATTGTCATGTGGCAACTTACTTGTATTTGTATTATACTAATGCTACCTTACAAGAAAAAAAGGTAATTGCAGCAACACTTCTGAAAGGCTGCCAGATAAATCCTATGATTAAGACACTTAGAAATGAAACCCATTTGCTGGCAGCTGGATGTCATGGTGGAACAATCTGTTTCAGGGGCCTTTCTTGTTGCAGCCATGCTTTTAATATGTCCGTATGTGTCTTCAATATTCCTCTGCCCTAACACAACACTGCCTTGTTTTTACTGACCTGGTGGTAACAAGAGTACCTCTGTAATGACTCTAGTTATTTCTAATATTTGAGTATTTCTAACATACTCAATTTGAAGACTGACATGCAAGATAAGTTTTTGATAGCTTCTTCAAAGGACTTCAATTTTCAATACTCTCTTAGCAATGTATTTACTTAGGAGGGAGGTCAAGGTATATCTCATGTCCATCCAGAAATGGAAGTTTTTACAAGATGCTGTGCTCTTTTGGTAGATGGAGGAAGAACATTCAGCACCTGCTCCCTGCCCTGAGTTTGTGAGTTTCCATGTCTAGTTTTAGGATGCTGGTTTATCTTTAAAGTTCTGGTTGTCTTAGTATCAAAGAGACTACCTTTCATCCTGTGCCTGTATCAGTCCAGTTGAGAACAGCGAAGCCCCACAGGCTCTAGAAACGGTTGCCAAGGTCTACATGTGACAAAGTGAAATTAAATGTGAAGACCTTGTAATTATGGACTTTAATTATCACATATCAACCAAAGCACTTAAGGTCTGACTCATCCCTTTTTTTGCCCAGCATTTGAAAATTGCAGTGTGTATGTACATGCATTAGGAAGAAGAAATCATTCAAAGGGGAGATGGAGTTTTTTATCTTAAACTGCTGTGGTTATAGGCAGTTACATCAAGAAAAACTTGAGAATATAGATGAACATATTGCAACAATTCTGGAAATGTAAATAAGCAAACAAACAAACAAACAGGCTTTTTGTGCAGTCCAGTGTATCTTCAAAGGAAAATGATACTCTTCATTAATTCATTTTGTTATGTTTCTAGTTTTAGTCACTTCTAAATGTGTCTGAATCTCTAAGAAATTTTATAGTAGACAAAGCTGCAGGGTAGCACTGAGGTTGCTGCTCAAATGTAAAGTGGACAGCCTGAATGCTCAGTAACTGTTCAGTCCAGACCACAGACTACTAATTCTGATTCCAAACCTTGCATGCAGATTGCAGCCAAGTAGCTCGGGACAGAGCTCACAGTGTGTCTCTCACCCGAGATCCTCCTAATTTCTCTGTGAGCTAGGAACCTGTTCTGATACTTCCTTCCTGACTTCTCTGCATTAACTGAGTCCATTCTGCATGATTCAATTCCTTCTTAAGTTCATCTCTTTGCTCTGTAGAACTACGTGCAAGAAGTCATCTCAAACATTAAACTTCTGGAGATCATTCTCCATACGTAGATATGAGATAGCCAGATTACAGGGATGAGGAACCGCTTTACACTTCAGGGGTGTATCTAAGTGATTTCTGTTTCTCGGTTTTTCCTTTTCAAAGTGCTATTTTTTTTGTTGGGTTACTTAATCGTGTTTCTTGAAGAAGAAATAACTTCCACATCTTTGTATCCCATTCAGTAGCTTCTGAAGTGGATGTCCTTTGGAGTAGACATCCACTATAGAAAGAAGCCTAATGAAGTGGGTTGGCCAGCAGCCCACCAGTGCCAACAGACAAGATGTGTATATTTCCAGAAGCTCAAGCCAGCTAACCACATTCTACTCATACAATTACTTTTCAGTCCTTTTCTTTTCATTGTCCTTGTATTATGACAGTCAGTCTATTAAATTATTTTTAGGGGTTTTTTTTCTTTTATGTTCTATAAACCCTCATTATCAAAATTGAGTGGAAGTTAGCAATAATTTATGCTGTAGTCATCCTTTTTTTTCACCTTGCCTACTTCATTTAGCATTTGGAAAACGCTTAGTTTTTGTTGTGCCTTTTTATAATATATTATTTTAGAATTTTTTTGTCCTGAGTATTTCTTATGGGAAACCAGAGCAAATATATCCTGCCGGATCCAAGAGCCTGGGAGAGGCGAGGCTGCTCAGCTCCACGTCCCCGGGTCCAACCAGCAGCGAGGCTGGAGGTGCGTTCCCAGCAGGCAGACGCACGCAGAGCACATGTTACATACCACATAGGTACCTATACGTGTGTCCGGACACACGGATCAGACAGACACCCGGAGCACTTGCACAGACACAGTCAGCACCAAGGGCCTCATCCTGCTCCCCTCTCCAGCAGAGCAGGACAGGGGTCCACAAGTGACAACATGCACATACGTATGGATGAGGTGGATCCCTCTGGCAGCCCGCTCAGACTGTTGGCCTGACCAGCAGCTGCCCCTCGATCCCAGTCTCCCCAGTTGCTGGCACTGGGACATAAAATTGCTGAGGCTGCAGCCCTAAACCAGCTGCTGCGACAGACTGTTGCACACGCATGCACACACACGCGCATGCACACAAAGCTGGCTGTGACTGTCTTGTCCTATAGCCAAACCCCTTGCACTGTTGCCCGCGGGCACCCCTGCACCCACACTCCTGGCCATGTCACCAGCCCGGCACCCCATCCAGCACCATCCTCGCTGGTGCTTGCGCGCCCATACCCACTGTGGTCGCTGCACCACGGACATGGGACTCCCACCCACCCTCTGACATCAGCCACTGCACTCAGACCCCATATGTGTGCACACACGTGTACATGTGCACACACACACAGCGTGCACACACACGGAGCCATCACCCAGGACAGAGTGTGGAAGGACTGTGGTGAGCAGCCGGGAGAGGCTGCGCTGGCTGGGCGCAGGGCATGGCTGACAAGCGTACCCACCCGCCAACTACTTAGCTGCCACTGGCCCTTTTTGCCCCCTTGCCCCGCATTTTGCCACTCCTGTTCCTCCCCAGATCACCTCAACGCCCTTTTCCCACCTTTGGTTCCTCCCCCAAACATCCCGTAATAAATCCCGTGGGAACCCGAGCTGCTCTTCCCCTGCACCCACAACGTGCCCCCCAGCCCTGGGCAGGAACCCCCCTTAGTCCAAAATGATTTGATTTTTATTTTGTCAGTTCAAAAATGAGTGAAATACATGATTTAAACATTGATAAACTGTTGTACATATGGATGATTACAACACAGTTTTCTCCAAAAAAGGAAAACAAGAAAATCCTAGTATTCCAAAGTAAGGTTATACTTGTAAACAATAGTCCAGAACTAATGGAAAATACAGAAATCAACAGGACATTTTGCATTCACGGCCTCTGTAGTCTGAGTGATGTTGACAGGTTTGTGTAGACTTACTTTACTGGTTTTTGACCATGGCTGTTCTAACAATTTTACTACCTCTCATGTTCCAAACTGTCATGATTTGCTTGTAAAGTGTCACTACTAGCTTGAGTGTTTCTTAAGGAGTTTTTCACTGTTAGTGCTTGCTGTTACTTAATTCCAGTCATATCTCGATACTTGCTTTGCATTATATTCATGTGGAATCAGTAGACTCTATATGTAGCACCCCAGCAGCTTAAACTTGCCAAGTCCTGTATGCTGTCCTTATAGAACTTAAGTCAAATTGAGTTAGATCTGAGATCTACCACGCATCAATAGAAGTTCTAACATGCATTTTAACAACAGTGAGAACCTGAGTAGGCACTGCCAAAGAGATTCATGTGTGCTACATGTTCCTGCAATGCAAGAATATTTCATTCTTTTCTACTACCGAATATATGCCAGGAAGATGGTTACTAATTAATTCTAGGATGCTATTCAAGATGGTTAGAAATCTAAGCAGAATTTTGCTCCAGGCTCTCACTGATAGGTGCTATAAAGGTATTTGACAAAGTAGAGTAAAATAACTGCTTAAAACTGAGTAGTTCAGACTGAAGGAAAAAGTCTAATTGTTTGAATGGAAATCTTTATACCCTCCTCTGATATGACAAACGAAACATCTCCCATATGCCAGCAGCATAAAATATGATTTACCTTCTCATTATACATTTTTTCATGTTTTATGAGTTTAAAGAGTTTACCTGTTCAGGAAGTTAAGGTTATGGGAAAGGAAGATTACACTACTTCTATTGTATGTCACCAATATCCTCTCTTACTCATTTAACATTATTCAGATTCAAATACTTGAAAAGTTATGGTATATAATTGTGATGCTTATGATTTTTGGTAGGCATCAGAGGATAAGATGCTGGGTGACTGCTCAAGGATGATAGACCTTTACGGCATCTGTGAGGATGGCTGTATAGCGGTCTCACGTTCCAGCATGTGTACAGCCTTTGGAGTGATAGCAACGTAGGAGCACAGTCACTGGGAGGGAATCAAGTAAGCTTGCTCATAAGCAGTTTTAATAATGATTTCTCTCCTTTCACTTTCAAAAGAGGAAATAAATGTGGGAACACAAGGGGATTAAGGTGGTTTAGTAGTGGTAAGAGAGCATATTCTGACTTGAACCATTTTATAAATGGGAAAACTGAGGCATGGAAAGATGACAGCTTGAATCAAATCTACTCTGTGTGAGTGGAGGTGGTTATTTTGAACATACAATACCCTCTCAGTTTTCATTTCCACATTTTGTTCCACCCACAGATTCATTGGGGAAATTACTAATAACCAAAGGCAGTCAAATCCATTATAATCTTCTAAGTAGTGGGAGCTGAAAACGCAGCTTTGTAGCAATGCACTTGTTTTTCTCTTGCTTTCAGTCTTAGAACTTAGAACTACAGATTGCATTATAGATATTAGTTTTAGGTCCTTTGTGTAGCTTTTTAAGATATGTTGACGGGATAAATTGCTGTATAATTTGTTGTATTCCTGAACAATGCTAAATATTGTGGTCAAGTGTTCTTTTTTCTTGGGGTATTTTTGTATGTGCTTTTGAAGTCTTTAAATGCTTAGATAGTGACTCACCTGCATCCTTTCAAAGAGTTTGTCACTAAGCTCTGAAAATCATTGCACCAAAGTTCTATAAAAAAATGTAGCCCTATGTCTTTATATTGGGTAGAATCCAATCATTTTTCTTCTTATCCTTAAAAATATTTTTGAACTTTTTTCCTGGGATAAGTTCAGGGTGACCTGAACAAATGGTCCCTGGGAGAGCTAAGGAAATTTAATGCTGATGAAAATTCACTGGAGAAGATAGCATGTACATGGTACTTCTGAGTAAACATGAATAAATAAAAGGAAAAAAAATCTAAATTATCTTAACATAGCTTAATGAAAACCCCTATCATGGTGCAGCAGCAGTTAAAAAAGTTAAAAAAGGTATAAAACCACAGTAAATTGTTATAATAATAGTCACTCGGTCACTCATCTCCATTTGAAATCACACAGTTCTGATTGATTAGTCTGCATAAAAAAATACAGCAATAGACAAAGGTTTCCAGTTTTAGAGGAATAAAAGTACTTAGAAGTGGGGAAATGGGAGACTGAAAAGGCTGTGGTTCTTCAGAGAGGTCAAATAGAAAAGGTCTTAGTATGTGTGTGCAAAATGCTGGGAGGCAATGGAAGAGAGAAAATAGGGAGCTACAGTCTACCTTTCTGCTAGAATTGGACAACCAATTAAGTTAAAAAGTAATGACACAGAGCATAATGAACTCATTGATGCTGATGTCATAGACAGGTAGGTGGGAAGAAAAGATTACCAATTCAAATGACCAATACAAACCATCAGCAGTTTTCAGGTAGAAGAAAATTTTGAAGATCTTCATCTGTTTCTGTGAAAGTATAAGTGAACGCTAACAAGAATTAGAAAGAATTTCTCTGCACATCAGTGTATTAATTGCTGCTCTGAATTTCCTCATGTCACTCCTGGCACTGGTCACTGTTAGGGACTAGGTTTCCAGATGATGTTTCCATTATCTCAATATATACAGTGCTTTTGCTCCTGGGAAAACACCCCTATTCAAAGGCAGCTGGTGGCAAAAGTGGTCATCGGTTACCTTTATAAATTCTGGAAAACTAAACTGGCGGTGCAAAATCTGATGCAATTCTGGTAGGAATGTTCAAAACAGAATCTACTCTTGTGATTTTCTTCCCCCTCGATGAAAGGTAGATAAAACTCCAGCAAAAGAGATACCAACTTGCTCCTGCCTTGACTGGTTAACCAGTTCGTATTTTCAAAACATCCTGTAAACAGTTCATTTAGACCAAGAAGGAGAACTTCTGCTGTAACTATAGCTCATTTCTATCCCACTTGTCATATTGTAACATTTGTTTTATCCAGTTTCAAAAATAGCTACTTCAACCCTGTCAGAAAACATATGGCAAGCATCACCCCTACACATTGCAGTCTATTGTCATCATGCATTTATGTCAAAGGGAATTAATATCACAGGCATTCCTTAATCTTTCAGAATGAGCTGGAAGGAAATGCAGTAGAAATACTTCCCTGCAGCTGTCTCTGCACATGCTCTAATTGTGAGATCTGGTTATCCTTCTCAACTAGAATATCAAAATGCAAAAATATCTAAATTTGTCTCTTTTCATTCCTCAGTATTTCTTGTTATCTCTTTAGTCTGATAGTAAGAAGTAGTTTTTTCTCCTATCCCTGTATGGTATGATCTCTTAAAAGACTATTTTTGTTTTGTAATGGAAATGAAACTGATTCTTCATTACTTTTGTCCTCTTGGTTGGCCCCGAAATGACAAACCTCACAAGGTTGTTCTTTGTGTAACCAGCTACCTCCCATAGCAAAGACACACCTTAGAGGAGAATTTTCCTCCATTCTGTCGTTGTCTTGTCTCATTGACAAGTGAAATTTTGAATCCCTATCTGATTATTTCTCCTAAAGCTATTGCTAGCATTCTGTTTTATATTTCTTACCTTGTTTTGCTTCTGTGTTTCTTCTTGGTCTTTGTCCAGTAATACAGCTTGGGTCTTAGCAGGCTGAAAGGTAGCAGATCCCAGATTACAGTTATCAGTATTCCTCTAGGCCACTGAATTTTAAAAACAGCTTAATGACCTGTAAGGTATTGAAATAAATGGATATATAATATAGCTTTTTAATTGAATAGCTATATTTTATACATAGCTAGACACCCAACTTAGCAAATTATGTAAGTGTGTGTTTATGTCCTTTGCTATTCGGCAAGGCACTGAAGAGAGTGTTTAGCATTAAACTTGTCCACGTCCACTAAGGTCAAGCAGTTTGTTTAAGCCATGCCAAACAGAGGTAGATTGCTAAAAGAAATCCTTCATTAAACATTATTTTGCAGTTTGGTACACAGAAAAAACGGTTAAAAAAAAAAAAAAGGAAGCTAACGAGGAGGTTTAGAGTTCCAGATTGAAATATTTTACCTCTCACCAGCCATGTTTAAATATTTTCGCTGAGGTTATTTATTTAGTTGCTCTTTTTTGTATGGAAGTGTATTTAATAGAAACTGGAAATAGCATTGAGTAATGACACCTACATTGAATTTCCCTGGATTAATTTTTCTAGCAACTGAGCCTAGTTGTGAGCCACAGACAGTGAAGGCCATAAAAGATTCTTTTAAGATTCATACAAGTTTTTCTATTTGACACTACAACTCCTCCTCAGATGAACATACACTGTCACGTGCAACAGAACTGTCCATCCATAGGCATTGTAGCTTGTTCTTGTATTAAATATAAGGAAATATTCTGCATATTATTTGGGGGGAAATCTTGGTAAATTTTAAATTCTAATTACAGATATTGCAGGAAATAACACAGCATATTTTGTGTGAAGGGGAATATAAGCTTCAGAAATATAATATTAGGCAAAAAAATTTTTTTTTTTTTCCAAAATTCCTACTTCTCTTAGAACATGGATGCCACCATTACTTTGCTAATTTGACAATTGTATCTATTTAGTTAGACTATTAATGTACCAATTTCATGTTCCAACAGGAGAGCATGTGTTTTCTTGTTTTAGCAAATCAAATAGGTAGATGAATATGGCATTTTGGAAGAGTAGTACTTGTCACTCCACTCATTCCTTGATTCCCTGTCAATAGGTTGATCAAGTGTAGACATCTCAGGCATCTGGCAACTATATACAAATAAATGGCCTTGTCAATTTATGAAAGATTACCATGGTATTTTGGTACTAAAGTGCAGGCATTATTAAATATATAGAAGACACTAGAAAGGCCTTCCCTAATAAGACTGTCTGAAAACTTATACTTAGCAGTGCTCTGTGAAAACTGCAACTTTGATTTCATAGTCGAATCATCTTGCATGCATTCACATCTTCTCTTCAACCAGATTTCTTAGGCTATTTCATTAAATCTTTTTCAATTAAAAAACCCACAATATATCAATTTATTCCCAAAGAAAAGGGATGACTTTTCTCAAAGGAACCAGGGTGACTTTAAAACATCATATATTGTAATGATTTTACCACTGAGGACAATGAAATTAGAAAACAACTTTACATTAAAACTGTTGTTAGCTGTGAATACTTTGCATAATGTAGTCCTTACTCTTCTGGAAAAAAAATACTCTTTTGATAAATAATATTCTTTTGGTGGATGAATGAAAATTCCTTTAAGATAACTGACTTATAAATACAAATATGATTCGCTGAGAGTTCTGCAGTACAAATTTTGTTCTTTGTTTATCCAATATGCACAGGAAGGAAAGGTCAGGGCCAAAGGCAGAGAGTTTAGAAATCCAGGACGAAAAGTTATGGTACATAATATGTTTTAGATTTTTGCAGCTGTTTCCATTCCTCTTTCTGTACTATCCAGGTGTACCAAAATTCATGGTTTTAATCAGGCTAATGTCATATTGAACATTAAACATTTCAGACACACAACTGAAGGCACTCTTGATTTCTTCACCTGTATTCTGACTTGGACGTAGGTCAAATTTCAGAACTATTTTTTACCAGTGCAGTCATTCTGCAGATACTGTGAAAAACACAGTACTGAGATAAAACATAGATTCTGCTGGCTGATTTTTCCATTATACTGTAGTGAGATTGTTTCAGTTCTAACTTACATTTATGTTGTGCTGCTTTTTTTAACCTAATTGATAAAAACTGAATAATGCTGAAATCCTTGGCTAATGTATTATTTTAAAAAAAACCACAAAACCCAAGGTCAAAATTTATTATCAATCTGTTTATTTCAGTCCTGCCCTGTCTGTGAAATATTATCACCTCTTTTCAAATTCTCATCAGGTTTGGAGCCTGGTTTGGTAGTAGATACCCTTTTGCCTTGTTCTGAATCTGGTTAGTGGGCCTGTAAGTTGGTATCTTTATGCCAGGTTTATTTTCCTAAGATTTATTTTCTCAATATGAACAGTCATTTCTTCAAAATAGTGATTTTTCAGAGATAGCTGTAGAGGTTCATCACAACAATACACTAACTGAAACATATGCCAGTAACTCACAGGCACTATGGATAAGTAAGGAAAATAAAATATCAGCACTTCTGCATTAAAACTTTGCTCGAAATGCAAACTGAAAAAAACTGTTATTTATTTATTATGCAGGAAAGTAGGGATTCTTCAGTTAAATATGAATAAATTATGACAGTTACTCTGATTTGGGCAGTACAGTATTAGAAAATTACATATGTACATATATATATTTGCCCAAAACATTATAAGCCATGTGATTACCTGCGTCTCAGTCATTTGTTATCTTCTTAATTTCATGGAAGAAATGCTGTACTTTGTTTTTTCATGCCTGGTAAATAGAGGTCTTACTACCTTGTATGTCAAATTATTGCCAAAGATTCTAGGGTGCAAGTGACGCTTCCTCAGTGGTATTCTGACTTGGGAAAACATGCAGGGAAAACTGTTTCCCATTCCTCTCCCCAGTCTTTTCTTGCTAGGATAAGACTGTTCCCTTTCTTCCATTGCTTCCTCTCTCTCCCTCCCCACAGTCAGTTAGAGCCAGGTCTTTCTTTTGCTCCCCACTGCCAGGCTTACAAAGATATCAGTATAAACATAACTTTTAGCAGGCAAAGAGCCATTCTCTGTATATAAATTTAGTGCTTTTATTCTTCATTTCTCCTTGTGGGTAGTGTGCATTGCAGGACTAGTCCAAGTGGGAATTGCCCAAAGACAGCAGCAGAACAGCCTCTTCCAGAGCTTCCATCCGAACTGCCTCCCAGTGCCAACATCCTACACCCTGACTGTGCCAAAGCACCTTCTCCTCCACTTCTTACAGGAGCACTGGGAACTTGCCTATCCTTGGTATACAAAACACTGGTTTAGCCATTCAAGTTAAAGGTTAACTCCAAGAGTCCTTTAGTTTTGCAATCCTGTTCTCTGAGGAAATTTGTTTATTTTACTGCACAAAAGCCTCAATTCACATGAAATGAATGAATCCATTCAGCTGGGGCACCTTGTCTTCCCAGAGTCAGCGTGAAATTGGTGGGGAGAGCACTTCTGGAAGGCAATTGTCCTAGCCAAGGTCTAACCACCCCCTGGAGGGTCATAACTCCTTCTACTAGCTATGGAGAGCAGATAAGCCAGCTAAGTTCTTAAAGTTTGTAAAATTAGGTAGCTGGCACACAAACCCAAGAGGTGTGTTGGTGCTTGCATCAAGACCTGGGATTGCACAGACTGTCAGGCAAGGATAGGAAAGGGCAAGTTTTGTCACCCAGTTTGTGGGAAGAGAGCTGTTTTACACAGGATGCTACCACTGGAAAATAAAACCTTTGCCTCTGGATTCAGTGTGTCCAAGTTTCTTCTTGATTGTTTTTCTCTCTTGGAAGGAAGCAGTAGAGTTATTACAGCCCTGAGTTCCAGTGGCTGAAGATGACCTAGAGAGGCAAATTTGACCAAGAAAAAAAACACATTGGGCTAAGATCATGAGAACAATAACAGACAGGGTGGGGAGGAAAGAAAATAGATTTTGAGCAGGTGTGTAAGTGTTGCTTTGGAGTAAGACAAATCAACTGCATCAGTTACATTCATGATACATATTTGTCTAACCTGCTAATAAAACCTGCAATGGTAGACTTCCCACCAGCTCTCTCTCTTCTGGTGTTTAACTAGCTTTGATGCTGTGCCCTTGGAGAGCTCATCTGAGCGGACATTTCTGTCTGCCCTACCCTCACACCACATAGTTCTCCAGCTCCTCACATGAAAGCTTCTTTGTTAGTGTTTGTTCTGCCTTTTCATATCTAGACAATCTTTCACCTAGCCAGGGCAGGTGTAATGTCAGGCTTATTCTGTGCCAAAAGTAGCAGATACATGTTCCTGGATCGTTTTTTACATTCTTATCCAACTTGTCAATACATACGTAATATGTTTTTATGGAATTTTTTTTATCGGTACCACGAGTTGCAACATGTAAATGTTTGTGTCTGCAGTGAGTATATACTTTTCAAGGACATTTTCAGAAAAACAGGGTAAGACTTCTTAAGAGGCTATCTCCTGGTTACGCAGAAAGAGAAATTAGTTTAATAGTATTACTTACACCATAATTGTAATAGTTTATGAATAAGTACTGTAATTTTAAAAATATATGGTTTTATCATAGCAATGTTACAACTCCTCAAGAGATCATTCCGTAGCATTTTCAGGATTAAATCATTGTTGCTCTCATTTACATCTTCTTACTTTTCAAAATATATCTTACATTTTCTATTGGAAACACTCATAGGGAAGTAGGTACTTCATTGTCTTTTTCTTCCTCCTCGGTGTAGAAGGAGATGGGGACTTAACAGTGATGGTGGGACAGAGTATTTGAGCTCCTGTAATATGGACTAGTTGTTACATTCTTAGTGGTCCTAAAACTGAGCAGAAAACTTGCATACCTTTTGATTTAGCCAGTTCAGTAAAGCTGAAGAGATAAAACAAAAACAGACCTGAGCTTTTGTCAGAACTTTCTGAAATTCAATAGTCGTTATCAAAACATTGTGTAAACGTTATAGCTCCACAGTTCCAGGTTTTGGCTCAGACTTTGATTGCACTTGAATTGTTTCCGAGTGATCAAAAGAGAAATTAATAGATGCCTAGTAAGAAAGCTCACTTTATGTTATTTACAGTCTAGTCTAATCTCAAGACATTTAGATAGCTACGATAAACATCCCTTTGAACTGAACCTAACCTCTTCCTGAAGGATTACAGAACATTGAAGTCTATAAAAGCATTAGAAACAACTGCTGCTCAAATTAATTAGTTTTGCAGGTTTCTTGAGTGCTCACAAATGGTTTCACAAAACATAGAGGACTACACATCGTGCATTCACATGGATATTCCATATATATTATGGGAGAGCAGTAGTTTGTTGTATTTTATTGAAAGTAGATGATCTAAAAGAAGGGGACTTGCTGTCTTAGGTATAAAGAGGCTGGATAGGACAGGGGGGGTTTTATGCTTTCCAAAGCAGGCATCTATTAATAGAAATCAGAGCCTGGAATATATCCTCTAGTGTAGGCATAAGCAATTCAAAAACATAATTAACTAATAGCCAGCGGATGTCATTTGTGTTTTAGGTTGTTAATGCCAGAGACTATTGTTAGGGCTATGAAATACTTTGGCAACTTGCACTTTGGGGAATACAAGATTTTCCTTGGAGTTTGAAATGTGCTGCTTATTAAGTTTTGGTGGAAATTAGATTAAAATGTTATCATCTCCATTGTTAAAAGTTAGAAATCTGCATCAGACAAAACCTTTTTTTTTTTAATGTAGCCCTCACTGTGGACTGAAATATGATTTTTATTCTTTTTTTAATTTAAAATATAAATCTAACCCTTATGAGTAATTGATAGCAAAACTGATTCATTTCAGTAGAGCAGCATCAAACTAAGTGCTGTATGAGTAAAGTTAATTTGAAAGTGATCTATCAAAAAAATCCCCAGAGTGAAAGAAGAAGTCTGCTTCTGTTTAATTTATGGCATTTCCATTCAGGTGACATAAAATTCCACATTTGCTTTGAGCAAAACATTTAGACTTATAATTTTCACGTATATTTACTTTCTGTTAAAACTGACTAGATATTTTCGTGAGCAAGAATAGAATAAGTTGGTGCTAAAAGGTTGGCATATGCTAAAGCACTTTGTGGCACAGAAGGCTAAGTGGCTCTGTACTGAAACACTGATTTTAATAATAACAAAGCCAGAGGCAGTGCCATCTTTTCCACACGTTCATGAACGGATAAGCACTTTCACATTTCTTTTCACCTCTGGACTGCTGAGTTTACATGTTTTCTACTAAAAATGTTAAAAATGGAACAAGCTATCACACATCCAAACAAACCACTTACAAATACCTGTCAGGCAGAATTGTTAAGATTTTATATGGATTCTGCTGTGTTCTGAATATTGTGTTAGATTTGCTGTATTGCTGTGATCCAAATATGAACAATTTACTTGACATATCTTGATAGAATTTTATAGACTTCAGCAGATCTTAAAGTTACATTGTCTAAGGTAAATGCAGTATAAATATTTCCATGCATTGTTATATTTTTATAATGCAGGAATATCTTTTCTGTATGCCCAATTTCTGTAAAGTGGATCGCTGAATTTTGATAGTTTAATTTTTTTAATATATTTTTTCTTATGCATATCAATGTATTTATAGTATCATTACATTGCATTTTAATTATCAGACAGTAAAAGATTGTGATAATTGTGTGGATTTTTGCATATCTTTGTGAAAATACCCAATATGCTGCACAGTGATTTTCCTGTGATACAAAATGTTTAAAAGTCTTCTAAAACAGAATTCATTGAATATTGTGTGACTGTAAGGTAATGGAAGTGTAGACACCAGGATGTGTGCATGCTTGTGTCAACTGGATGTTATGCTGTGAACCAGTAATTAAACATTTACAGAGGGAGACAAAAGAATGTACCTTAGGCTGAGATCTTTTGAAGTTGTATATGTAGTAATATCAAGAGTACTAAACTATTCAGAAGATGTCCATAGTGGAGCAGCTGGAAACAACACTCATGTTTTGATAGTGATATTGACAATAAAGTGGTCTTAGAGCCTTGCACCCCTGGACAGATGGTTCCCTTGCAGCCGGTTGCCAGTACCAACATTTCTGTAGCTGTGCAACTGTCTTTGCTTGTCAAGCACCATGAGTCCATTCCCACCATGTGCGCACAGACAGGGCCATTCAAATGCTTACCACAACTCTACAAACTAATAGGTGAAGCAGCAGTAGGAGCAAATACTCTGAAAATTTGCCTGAGCAGAAGTTAAGTGGTTTTTTTTTTCCTGTTGCAGGGACGCTTCCCAGGAGGATCAATTAAATGTTCATATGAACAAGGTGGATCTGGAGAATCACATCACACAAGGTGTTGCTGAGCATTTTTAAACTTCATTTACCCTGACCTGTATTGAATAGAATGATTCTAGTCATTTAGATTTTGTCCCAATCTTCATACCATTTTGCTTCCACATGAACATGATCTTTCATATTTGAGGATATGCATGTTTGTGCACTAGTAAATTGCTTTCAGCCTAATGTTTAGAAGGTGCAATGTTACCAGAATAGCAGTTTTGCATAGCACAGAATGCTTGTTCGTCTTACTGACTGGCTGCAAGCAGGACAACACATACCTCAAAGAGCCTCCAAATGTACTTTAGATATAAAGCACTAAAAAAGCAACAATATACCTTTCTGCATATTTAACTTTGTACCATGATAGGTGAAGCCTTGTTCATGTTTACTCTTTAGTCATTAGTGGAACAAACACAATTAATAAAAAGGTTAAGAGAGGCTGACATGCAAGTTATGATAGCAATTTTAGGTTTTGTTCCCATCTTGATCCAGCACAAAACCTCAGAATTACTCAGATGACTGTCTGCTACCATTTGTTTTTCTACCTTTTCATATTTAGAAACCACTGTGTGCCTCCCAAGGGCTAAAACATTATGTAGAACCCAACCTCAGAAAGTCCCAAGGCCCCTGAAGTGGATTATTTCATTAGACTGAAAATGTATAATTCCTTAAGCCAATCTTCCTGATGTTATGAACCACCCATCAAAATGTTCACAAAAGTTGGACCTCAGAAAACGCATGGAGGGGCCAAAAGGAAAGAGCTCTGGGAGTTTAAAGGCAGATGACAGGAACTTCCAATGGATTTGGATGTTGGCTGGACTGGATATGTCTGACTGTGCAGCTGGGTCTCATGGTAACCTCGTTCCTGGCACAGTTGAGGATTAAGACTATCCAGGAGCTTTCAGTCTAGCATATATGTCCATGTGAGATATATTGTTATGGGTGCCACAGTTGAACTATTCACAACGTGAGCCTCAGGCAGCCTTTCCTTATCAT
Organism: Haliaeetus albicilla; assembly: GCF_947461875.1. Lineage (NCBI taxonomy): Eukaryota > Metazoa > Chordata > Aves > Accipitriformes > Accipitridae > Haliaeetus > Haliaeetus albicilla. The sequence goes on from NC_091516.1 coordinate 39,156,385, forward strand.
TGACAGTCCTACAAGGACTGTCCTATGAGTGCCTGATAACTTTTACTTAACCGTATCATGAGAGAAGACAGGTCCCTAGTAGGTGAGAGATAGTAGAGGATTCATGCTGAAAACACTTCGAACTTAGGGAATAAATGGGAGGAAGCCAGCGTGAGTGAATGATAGGTACTAGGGTTTAGCAGGTCCAAACTAAGCTTCTTGAATGATTACTACCACCAGGAAAAGACTGAAGGCTGATTATCTTTGGAAAGAGACGTGCCTATCAGCTGGCTGAATCAGATTAGTCATAAGCTCCCTTCCTAAGCTTTTCTTTCAAGCTCTGTGCTCACTTTATCTTCTGAAAGGCCATTCCTTTGAGAACCAGCTCTCCCAAGTAGTATGTAGGAACCTCAGCAGAACATGGAAACGCCTGTGCCTGTGGGACCGCCTGGAGTTTGTGGTGCACGTTTCAGCTATCCGTACTCTGAACTGCAGCCTGGAACATAAAGGCATGAATTTCGAAAACAGCATCTGAATATCTGTGGCCAAGATTTTGAATAATAAAAGGCTAAAGCAAAGGTCTAAACCTGTACTCAAGTAGATTAACTAGAAACCTACTAGCTGTTAGTGTTCTAATTTCTGAAAAACAGGCCATAAAAATGCCCACATATATAATTATCTTTGCCTTTTACAGGAGGTACTGATGTACAAAACGTCAGCAAAAACCTGTCTAGTGTCCAATGCCCTCCCACTTAATGCTTCTCTTTGGGTAGTGGCCATATTTACACAATGCATATATTTAACTGTATTGATTTGGGCCCATTTCCAACTTCTGTAAGTAAGTCATGGGAAACATAAACAAGAAACTATTTAACTTTAAACAAATCTTCAAGTGTTTGATGTTACACACATCCTCCACTTATGTCTCCTCTCAATAACATTCCAGACAAAAAAAAGACTCTGACAAGTGTAAGGCAATGTGTAAATTAACTGGAAACACAATTGCTTGTGAAATGTCATGAAAGCTGGAAAGCAGAAGGGGGAGAGCTACCAGGTAAGAATAACTCCGTAGTGCGCTGATTCTCAGACAAGTGCTTTGCCTTTTCCATGGCATCTAAGCCCTATGTATGTTGGAATAGATGTTCTATTTTAAAACACTAAGTAAATATTAAACTTCTACACTCTCTGTCTTATTGTTTGCATTCTTTGACAGTTGGCTGTAACTTGTTGCAAATTTCTCAGATGAAGTCACTTTTGAGCAAGATGACAGATAGCTCCAAAGTAATACAAACAATAAAAACTTGTAAAAAAAGACATTTCCTAAATGTTACAGTGCTTCTCACTTAGTGCACTTTTAGGGATCAACTGATGGTAGCATTCTCTCAACTGCAAGAAGAAAAACATCGTTGTGCTCTCTGCGTCTAAGCTCAAGGAATCAGTCTTTCTCTTGCTCTTGCCTTATAGAAAGTGGGGAAACCTGTGTCAAAGCACATGCTTTTTGATGGACTGAAAGGCCATACTGCAGAACTCACTGCTGAGGCTCTTCCTTACTCATTTTTTATCTGCCAGCCACTTTCTAAAGAGACATGATAGCTCTGTGAGGCTTTCTTTTCTTTGAGTCTATGTACATGTTTTAGTTACACAGCTGTCAGCTTTTGCTTTGTTGCCTGAGCAAGGTCATGAGTCAAAGTCATGATCAAATAATGTTTGCTTTTTTTCAGTATTGGTAAGAAATTAATTCTTTCAGTTAATGATTTACAAAAAAAGAAAATGTGTGAACTATGGAGGTAAACAAAACCAAGTATTACACTGATTTGTGGATGTCTCTGGGAATTTCATCTATGCATCCAGGACTCCCTTGAATACACACTGCATTTAAGGGACAAGATGTTGGTATTTTGTAATTATAATCGCTCCAGTTTGTGGTAGAAAGCTAATCCTAGAAACCAGAAAAAAAAAATTTGAAAAAGCAGATTGAGAATAAGTAAGCTTTGTTTCTAGATGTGTTGCTGTCTTTGAGGGTAACCTCGAATAATCATTCATATCAGAACTTTCAAAAGCATCTCCTGATCCTGCAAAGTCAATTATAGATATCTAGGAACTGATTTTCCTGTGATAATCAAGGCTCCTGTGCACTTCAATAGGAGTATCAGAACTCAACATAGGAAAATTAAATGGCATGTATCTCAAATTGAGCACTAACATTAAACAGAGCTTTGATTAAAAATTGTTGTATTCCCCTTTCTAACTCTTGCCAATATAGGCAGAATGGTCCTAATAATGACCAGAAAAAAAATTGTCAAGTCAGTTAGTGTGTTCTGAACATCTTCTGGACATTAATGTAATTAATGATAAATATCTTTAAGAAACAGTGTTTGGCCACAATGGTTTTTTGAGACATCACAAAAGGTATTCACTTACAGACTGATTTATTTGAACTGCTGATAATACAATATTATAATATGTTCATAAATTAGGCTCACCCTCCCATAATTAACTTCAGCAAAACTGAGTTCTAACCAAAGCTCTAACCACATATTTCTTCAACACTAAGCTACTATTCAATTAGTATCTGCAGCTTGAGACCATGGCCTCTTCTGTAACACAGCAATAGCAATCAGGTGTGCTAAATTTTGTTAAGAGATTCAATCTACAGAACAATGCTAATGAAGTTTAAATATCTTCCTCTGTTACAAGAAATTGCCCCACATCAGTAACAAATTTCCCTTTTGTCCATGAATGCCATTAAAATCTTCCAGGGAACAAAAAAAAAATTGGCTTGCTTCTTCTATTCTCAAGGAGTATTTATAAACTAGTTTCACATCTGATTGCTTTGGGATCATCTGCAAGAAGTGTATGGCATCAGCAACTGGAAACACTCCTAAACTGTTCTCATTTGGAAATAAGAGAGACAGAAGTGTGACTTTAAGTTGCTGTTAAAGTCTTTAAGGGTGGGACTTATCACCCCTAACTTTAGCCAGCTAAATTTAAACATCAAGTTTAAATTGCTTGTCTATTCTCACACTGTACTAATGGAGAGAGATAAGCACCTGCAGTGGATGATTCATGCCACTTTAAGATAGAAATCTAAGATAGATGGGAAGTGCCTGTCTTTCCATTAGAGAAGTCACCTAGACAACGAATTTATACAAGACATCTAACTTTCAAACAGGTAAAATTAGTTGAAAGAAATCCCAAGAAACAACATACTCCAGAACAGGAAAACCATAGAAGAATTTGGCAGGGAAGACAGGGAAATTACTGTCACCTTATTATGAGACTACAAAACTAAAGCAATAAATTAAAAAACAAATCCTGAGACTATCCTTGAGGAAAGAAGAAATATTAAGAATCTTTTCCAGCTTTCTTTAATAAATACCCTGATTGCAGTCTCTAACAGTGAAGTGCTGGAAGGAACTGTATTCATTATAATTTTGTGATTGCTTTACTGTATTTCATGTATTTATTCTTAGTTTGAATTTTATGCATATACAGTCAGTGTCTAGAGACACAATGCAGTCAACTGCTGTCAGCCATCTGCCTTGGACTTCTGGCCCACATGGAGGAGTCACCATGCTGGAAAGGGATTCAGACAAGGCTAAAAATTCCTGCATTGCTGGAAGAGTAGCCAAGTCAGGTGTCAAAGGGCAACAGGACTGACACCGAGCCTCAGCACTAGAACTAAAAGAAAAAGGGTATGCTGCAGTACTGCTTCAGTTCATTTCCTGATAAAAACAGTCATAAAATTTATGAAGCTGTTACCTCTGGCACGGAAGGGATGCGGATAACAATAAAAGCATCATATAATTTGAAAATATATTAGCTTGTCTCTCTTCTTCTGTATCTAACTTCAGAGGCATTCCAAAGAGGCCTTTGGATCTAGACAGACTCCCCATGACTTCTTCTCCTTTTTTCCTGCTTCTGACTTTCTCTGAGATCCTGGCTTGTAATCTGCTGTCCTCCTACAGTTCCTTATGGCACTGTCTTAGTGCTATCCAAAAATACATGTGTTCCATAAAGAAACCTCCTATTTGCTTGGAACTGGTATTGGCATCCTGGATGTTGCTAGATTGTACCTTCAACTCATTAATTTCCTTCCAGAACTGTTCTTTTCCAATGTAATGATCCAGGTCCAATGAGTCATTTGGACAGCTACTTTAACCCAAACTGTGCCAAATTACAGAGTTCAGGTAGAACTGAATCTCTAGGAAATCTGTGGCTGGTTTTTTTTCCCCCTTGTTTATGAATTGTTACACATGGATGCTCATTTGCTTAAACACCCAATTAAATTATAAGAAAATTACTTCACAGATGTACTAAGGTGTGTTCTGGAGCCAAGCTAATATACAGAGGTACCAAATTCTTTCCCTGCTACCCACTTTTAGCAGTACTTGGGGCTACATGGTATATTCAAAGTCACAGTTTGTGCGTAAGTTGCACCAGACTGCATTTCCTGATGCCAGTGCTTCATAGTGTGGAATGGCATTGACCAAAGATGCACAGAAATTTTATCTGGAGTTATAGAGGAGTTTTAAGATTTCTCATGTTTCTTTTAGTTTCAGACACTATTCTCCTTTTCCTTCGGTGTTATGCATGCAGACAAGCGCACTAATACCTTTATTACATAACTGTTCAGAAATGCTCCCATTTCACAGGAAAGATGCATCTCATTCACACACCTTATGCAAACAAGATATAAATTGCTGCACAAGTGAGGACACGCAACGTTATGCTTGAAAAGGCTATTCAGGTGAAGTCGTCATGGCCCTTCCCTTGTTTTCCTCTCCTTCTGGGACTGACAAAACACTGCTTCTTCATCACTAATGGGGAAGAGCTGTGCAATGAAAAACAATGCCCCCTTCACGTTCAAGGTTGGGTTGACCCCTACTGAACGTACTCTTATGCAGCAGATTCAATGCCGACTGGACAGTTTTTAAAGAGATAACCCAAATGATGTGAATCACGTGAATAAGCATATGGGTTAGCTTAAGCTCTTGTAAACCTTTATCATCACCCTCACCTTTGCCACAATCTAAATGCAGCTGTAGAAAAGCAGACTGCTCAGCAAACAATAGGATGAATGAACTACAGTGGATGCTTGATTTTGATGTTTAAAAAGATACTTATTCTTCCAGCTGGAGGCTTCACACAGCTGGGCCACATAAGCAGTTTGTCTCAACTGCAGATCTGTAGTCAAATCACAGGTTTTTTCCTCAGCTGGGGTTTCCGTCCTCTCAACAACCCGTTTGCAAAGCCTTTGAGAAATTAGTGACTGAAAGACCTTTGCTGACTGGTAAACTTGTGCAAAAGTTACCGGGGTAAATGGGGCAGGCAGATGGTATGATTATATTTTGACAAGAGTCTGGACTGTGACAATTGCAGAAGATTTTGCTTTACTTAGTACCTAAATGATAGACGTTGAAACCAGATCGTATTCCTAGATTTTTAGACACTGAAAGACTGTAATATTTAATTACAGTCTGAAAAGCACTATTTCTCAGGAGAGCACTAGAGTGACAAAAAATTGTGTCAGCCATCAGTAGTCTTGTAAGCTATGGGTATTAGCTCAGGCTAGATTCCTGGCAATGAACGTGCAAATTGAGAGAGAAGCAATCTTCATTAGTAGTTCACTATTCTTAGTAGTTCATTATTTCTAAGCTCTTCAAGTTCATTATTCTAAGGAAGTTTCTATATGCAGTAGAAGATATAATGATACTCTCTAACTTAATTAAGTCAACTTTACATTAAATTTAAGTCAATTTTACAATACATTTCTTGAAAGAAAAGAGGAAGTACACTGAAGTAAGAATGGAGAATAGACATAGCAGGTAAGATGCTGACAGCTGCATTCCCCTATTCCTTCCCTATTCCCCCTCCCCCTGTCTAACTCTTGTACTTTTCCTATAATGCTCCTCACTGCAGGGCAGCTTAGGAGTGTTTTGGCAGGGAACAGTCTGCTTATTCTCCCTGGAGACTGCGCAGAGATCATAAATCCTTTTGGAGTTCTTAACCCTTATATGTAACTGACAGCTTTAATGTTCTGCATTACTAAATTCTACCAAGAGGCAGTGCCAGCGTGTGGAGAGAAGGCACAGATGTTCGAATTACTGGGTAGCCAGTCACACACTTTCTCCTATGGATTTTGCAAGCAGAACCTGCAGTGCACTGGAAGTGCTCCATTTGAGACACACCAGTGTCATAATTAATACTTACGATAGAAATAGGTCACTGAACTTTCTTTTGTTAAGGAATTCCTCCTTTTAATCATATTAGTGACTTCTGCCCCCTTTTCCCTAAAGCTGTCCTTTGTGTTACACTCCTTCCTCTCTTTTTTTTCCTCTTGGCATAACTGTCACCTCTTTCATGCCTTCTACTGTTAGAGTAAGAGGGAACCAGGTGCCAATGTTAATAATTATGGCAAGGTGATATGTGAATGCTGATGATTGTCTTCTAGAAAAAAGGAAATAATGACCTGTTAAGCCAATCAAGTCAACTGTTTAGATCATAGAACATTCTGTGCAAATCTTTTTTTTTCCAGCTGGCTAAATAAAATATAAAAGAGAAACCTACCCTTACATACCTTACTTCTCACTTATCTTTAGACCAGTATGATTATGATACTATTCCAATAATGTTTTTTACTGACACAGCACTGCTCCACATATATTTCAGAGCATTTTAATGCACAAGGAAGCATTTATCCTGCATATAAAACAGAGAAAATAAATTACATGTTGCAAGTGGCATATGATTTTATTGTTAGTTACGGAGCAGATTGATGTCTTGTGTCTTCTTGTCGCACGAGTCCAAAACTGCAAGAACCATTTGTGAAAGACACTGGAATGCTGACGTATAATGCTTGGGGTTTTTCCACTGTTTTAGCATGCTTGGCATTAGTGTTTGACTGACTGTGTGTTTCTGAAGATGACAGAACATTGTCTCTTTCTTCATTTACAGGAGGTTTTTGCCTCTTTTACATAAGGATTGCTTTCACAGCACTGATTGCTTAAGGCAAGTGCTATCTAAATGTGTGTGAATGTATGCAATCATCAGAGGCATGTTTTGCAACTTTCTGTCAGAATCCAATAAATATACAGCAATTAAAAGAGAGTTTATGAGAATCTAGTAGGCGGGCAAACAAGTTTCTAAAAAGAGCACTTTCCACACTTAAATATTTGCCAGCATAATTTTTAAAAGAATCTAGCAGTTCATAAGCTGCTCTGAGGCTCTATTGTCTGTTAGATGCCATAAAAGCACATTTTATTCAGATTTCAGAACCAGAAACAACACGTGAAAATTGGTACAGTGGTGATAAGGTTAGATGTGACAATTTTACCAAGGCCCAATCTTTCATTTAAACACACGATACCTTCTGATTATCAACAAAACAAATCCAAACATCGTGACATTTAAACAACTCAAATTCCTTTAGTGACAAGCTAGACTGGCAGTCAGTAGTACCCAATGAGGGAACAATAAGTGGTATGGTTATAAAGCTTGCCCTCTTAGGCACTCAACAGATCAGCTAGCTCTCATATGATTTTAAGTGAAGGTTTTATCTTCCATGGTATGCACAGGGAAACACACAAATAAAGCATCTATTCCTGATTCTACAAAAATTGGCTAAAGCAGCTTTCCCAAGCACAGTAAAGATGTAGCAGAGCTGTCGTGGTTTAACCCTGAATGTCTGTAAGATTCTCGGAGTTCGGCTTGATTCTGTGTAACTGTCCCCACTTTTCATGGGGTGTTAGTGATGGGAAATTGCCAAGTAGGTCCAGCTGTAGCTCAGTGGCAGTTCTGGGATGTGTTAAGTGCTTTGAGAGTATGTAATTCATATTCACTTAGGGCTTATATCAGAAGTTGTATTCCAATCTACAGAAACATGTGAGTAATGCACCATGTACCAGAATAGCAGTGATTTCCTACGAATTTCTTAGTAATGTATATGGTATTAGGATGGTGCCTCCCACCTGTTCTAAGGATTTTAAGTTCTTACTAGAAAAACAGTAGAAAATGGTATATTATTTGCCATGCATAATCAGGCTCTTGTGACATGAAGACAACAGGATATCAAACAGTAACTCCAGAAAATGGGTAGGATATTTAAGATATAGATATATATTTATAAAGGACAGTTTTTTCCAGGTTGTATGTGGGAGGTTTTGGATATTATCCAGAATGACTCAGTTTGTCTGGCTTTCAGAGTCTGTAACAACCGACGTGACGTAAATATGAATTACAATCATAACAAGCCAATGCTGCTTTTTAAGGTCTCCAATGTGCCCTACAACACTTACTTTCCCTTAAGCAGCACAAGTGTCCTTAAGATACTATTTCTTATTTTATTAAACAGCTTACTGATATGACAAGTCAGAAAGCTTGTTTGCCCGTTGACAACAGCAATGCAAAGCAATTAAATCAATCCTATTTCTTGTCCCAGAATCCTCGCACCCCCGTTCATTGAGCTTTCTGAAGGTGCATAGATTGCTCTCAGTTTATAAGGCCCGTTTTTAAAAAAACTGTTCAGTAAATGCCTCTCCATCCATATAACCAGAATGAGAGGGAAAAAAAAAATCTGAGAAGTATTACAACCCACATACACTACTTAAGTTGCTCCAGGAAAAATCAAGAGTAAGTAATAATATTGCTTATGACTCTCAAGCTTGACCCATGGGAGGTTCTGGGAACAAAAATGTCAATCCACAGTATTAATATTTCCATGATCCATAACTTGGTGTTATGAGAAAATTTCCATAAAATGTTCTTAGCCTTCTACACCATGATGTAAACACTGACATCGCAGAGGAGCTATTTCTTTAACATCATCTTACAGATAATTACCCCTTCTGAATAATGACCATGAAAAATTAAATGCCTTCATCTCACTTTATTAAACAGTGAGTCTGATGGAGTTACGGAGTTTGGAATTCAGTTCCTGAAATTACAATGTAAGGACAGACTTTTCAAAAATTTGAGTTAAATACTCAGTTCCCACTCAGTCTTTTAAGGTATTACCAATATCCCTGTCAAAGGGGCTTAGACTGAAAATTGGGTTCCTTCATAATTGTCATAAGTCTCATAGATTAAATGGACTGTGGAAATGGTCCATTTAAGGGTGTACCTGTGAAACTGTGAAACTAGTTTATGAAGCAAATGCTGAAACAAGTTGGTCTCATCTGTGCTGATGCAGAAATAACTATGTTTCAGGCCTGTTCTATAATAAACACTCATGTGGAATTGAGATAGACTTTAAACACAAAATTCAACCTCACCCTTCTACCCTCTGCTTTGTTTCAGGCAGGGATGTTTCTGGTGTACTCCCTGGGCCGGAATGAAACTGCAGTTTGTGTTTGGAGCTTTTGCCTTGAAATCTTTTGTCCTTCCCCAGCTCCCTTTCCTCTTCTCAATGTCATATCTGTAATGAAATGAGAAGTTCAAAAAGCTGGTGACTGACAGTTTCTGAAACAGGTGGTGTTTATGATAAAGGCCTGGTACTTTGTATTCTCTCTGGTATGCCATATATCAGCAGTCAGTAACATGCCTTGAGTCAGACATGCAACTGCTCTTAATATTTGAGAGAAAAAAAAATTCTGTGATGATTTTTTGCATGTAAGGACTTCAAAGGAACATAAAAGAAACACAAAACAGTTCAGCACATGTGAAATGGGAATTTAAGACATGAGATGGGCTTTTCAGTAAGTTCATTAAGATGTTAATAGAGCAGTGCTATTTATCTTTTCAACACTCGGCATATTCTGAACATCAGGAATCCAGCTCCCTATTAGAGAAAAAACATTTTTAACCTTGTGTGCATTCAAGCTACCAAATAATGTCAAGTAAAAGAACTGTTTCTAACTGGAAATGGAAAGCTGTCTAGGATGCTATAGAAATGGCAGTCTTTGGAGAGTGATTTGAAATACTTCAGGAAACTTATAATGTTATCTTTAATCTTCTGATTTTTAGTCTTGACACAAAAAATGGTAAAAAAGGTACACTAGACTTGCAGACTATCTGAGGAAAGAATCTGCCTGCAAGGCTTACATTTTCAAGGTAGTGCTAATGTTTGGGGTTCTGTATACACAATGTGGTGAAGGAAGATCTGATGGAAGTAGGCTGTTGCTCAACTCCAAGGGAGCCTGTACTTTAACCCACGAACGCACCAAAAGACAGCATTCTGGACAACAGTTCAGGAGCCTGCAGGCCCCTGCGTGGTCATTTGAAGCCATTGGCAGAATAAACGACATAGCATTTCTGTCACCAAGTTTATACCAAATAGGACAGCAGTAGCTGCTACACATGTGATTTGTACAGTGAGTCAGGTATATTTCCTGCATGGTAACTATCAACCAATTTCACCTTTATTTCAGAAATATTTTTTTTTTCTCCTTACAGGACAAAAATTTAGAAGAAAACCATTGAAAACAGGAATAAAAACCATGAGGTAATTAAGTTTTTGATACAGAAGAGGGAGGAAAAGAAAAGCAAAATCAAGAAACTCATTAAAACAAAACAGGATAGTGTGGTATGCTAACACACTGTAGCTTTGGAGCATCCCAAACACACTGGAATTCCACAGTAACAGCCCACTTGACAGGTGCCCCTATCAGTGTTATCACCATGTTTAGGGACATCACCAAAGAGCACTTCTGTTTGTAAAGGAACGCAACATTTAGTTCAAGTTGAGTGTCTCAAGACTTTGCACAGCTCATACCTATGTTATATTCTAGAAACTCCACACCTCCTGTAGCTGGAGTGGTTAAAAAAAAAAGAAAGAGAAGGGTTTTTTTGTAAAAAAAAAAAAATCTGATTTTTGTTCCAGAATGCTATGATTATTTTAATGCAAATGAAATTTTCTCCTTTTTTTGTTCTCTTTTGCAACTGAGTGTGGCAGAATAGGTAACTCCCAAGCTATAAAAATATGAAAATTAGAGGAAAAATAGAAGTAATCTGTTTTTCTTTCACCAAACTTTCCTCACTTTGAAAAAGATTCAAATGGAAACTGGCACACAGGCCCCCCACCCCCACCCCCACTTAATACTACATTGCATTGTCTGCAGTGGGGGGGGGGGAGAATAATGGGATAAGACAGAAAGAAGAAAAGAGAGAAGTAAAATATATCCGAAGTAAAATAATATCTAGCTCTTTTCTAGTTAGGTTTCAAAAATCTCCCATTTACCAATGAAAAAGTTTTTGCCAAACCATCTGATTTCCCTAAAACTACCAAAACCACACCTCCTTATTTCCTCCCCTGGATTTGATCATCTTGCCTGTCAATTTATCACAGTAGCAGATATTCTAAAAATCAGACAAACACCCAGACTGTCATATCCATTTCATGCTACATGAAAGAGAGGTCAGATTGAACGTCAGCTGTGAATCAGGACCTTCAGGTATGTCCTTCTCTCCCTTTCTGCAGAACACCAGCAGGTCAGCTTGATTCACGGAAGACTGTGTATTAATTCTAAATAACTGGCTTCCTGGGTGTATCTCTCTCAGCCATGTGCAATCTATTGTGTTCTCTGTAATGAAACCCACAGTGATGATATTTAGAAAGCTAATAGGTCCAAGCACTGAAGCCATTCATTCCCGTCCAAGAACTTAATCAACAGGACACATTTTCTTCAACTGTGATGTCTCATGAATTAATTAATGCAATTCAAGATTCTTGTGTGTTGAAAATGTGCTTGATTATTTACAGGCTAAAGCCAAACACTTTCAACCAGAAAAAATTATTTGCTCTGCTGATCTGGGGCAGTGTTAACCCAGTGCTTAGTCGCTGAAAACAAATACCATTCTAATAACTTTCTGTGCTGGGGGTCAGGAAGAATATCACATTTTCTTTTTTGAGCCAAGAGTATCTTAATTCCAGAAGCACAGTGTCTTGTAGTCCTGAGAGAAAATAAAAGCATAAAAAAAGGTGAAGCTATATCTTTCATGAATCATGGATTCTCTTTATTTTGCTGTCCTAATTTTGTGGAAAATCCATGTTGCCAGGCTTACTTTCTCCTTAAATGGACAGAAGGCCAAAGAGAACCTAAGGAATTTTCACTTCTTCTGTTTTTTATAATTTTTACCAGCTGCACAAATTTGTCTGGTTTACTTTGTATGAGAAATGAAACTCTCATGCTCCAGTCAACCTGCTGCAGCAATGTGCGAGTTACCTGCTAATGCATGTTGCAGAATTCATACAGTACTACTTTTATTAAGGTAAGCATTTAAACTTGCCCTCAATGGTTTCAGGCTTTTTTTTAACAAGCATGGATAAACATCTTTTAATTAGTTATCTGTAAAACTGCTTAGATTCTTTGACAGTCGTTGGTGACGAGAAGGTCTGTAACAGGTCTGTAACACAGACGATGCAGTCTGGTCTTCTGTGTGTGTTATCATATTGGCAAAGTCTGCCCAGGCATGGTTATATCAACAGAAAGGTGCAATAAATAAAAATTAAGCTAATCAGAAGTATATAAACACATTAAGATAATCAACAGCTGGCTATATAACACTAGATACCACATTTTTTCTGTGACTTTTTATCTTCTCTTCATGATACTGCTATTGTCTCAGGTTAGACCAGAAGTTTTTCAGTGGACAGACTGTTTCTTGCTATGTTTGCACAGAGTAAGAACTCAGTCCTGCTTGCAGTCCTCAAATACTGCTATAATATTAAAAAAACCCACCACTATAAGCAAATATGAATCAAGAAACTGTACTAGTGCTTATTTGTAACATTAAAGCTACAATATAACTCTCTTCCCCTCTCTTCCCTCACCACCATCTTTAAGCCATACACAGTTGTTGGGGTGATCAGCTGTGTTAAACGGCTTTCTGGCTTTCAAAATAAACTGGTAAAACAGAACATGTTCTCAATTCAAAGGTGGAAGGAGAAGCCTGGCACCTATAGCAATTAAGACTGAAATGTGATTATACAGGGAAATTACCCATTTTCAAAGGAGCTTTAGAGAAATTATTCTAAAACTCTCTAGGTTTTCACCAATCAACAGCTAAAAAGGCATATATATTGGACAAACAGGACGTGAAAATCAGAGATTTGAACTGGATTTGGCTGACAAGTTTCAGGCTGGTGGGAATTCAGAGGGTAAAATAAATTCTTTTCTCTGTGTAAGAGAAATTTCACCAGTACATGACCTTTAAAATGAAAACTGTACCCGTTTTGCTCAATCCTGTATCCTGAAAGTTCACATGGTGGTAAGAGCACCTTATTATGACTAAACTCTTGAATGTATTTGTTGATAAGCTGATTCTTTTCTTTCTTTTCCTTCTCATTAATTAATTAATGAGACCTACTGTTGTTTCAGCTACATGGCTGAAAGAACAGCATAATCCATTATGTTAATTTTAGGAGGAGTTTGTGAAATACTTGGCTTAAACAGGTATTTCAGAGTCCAGGACTTTGGCTCCATACAATTTCATTTGCATCCAGATGTGCATAGAAATATACATTGAATCATTTTCAGTATTTAAGAATCATACATCACAGAATTAGAGGTGCAAACTTAAGTGTATTCAAACTCTATTATCAAAATAATATGCATTACTAGTCATCCATAGGCAGCCATTGAATTGTCAAAGTTTTCAAATGTGTTCCAGTAATGAATAACTAGGCTAATAGCAGAACTAAATTTAAATTTCATCCAAAGTCCAACATGTGAAATGATTATTCAACAAATAGTAAATCTGTACAAGTATACATAATGCATACGTTACATTGCTAGTATCATATAATTGTGTTAGTCTTTCAAGCTATAAGAAATCTACAGTCTTGCTGTATAACTTACTGCATGTAATCGAAGGTGGGTAACAAATCAAGCAAAAAAATTCCAGGAAAAAAAAAAACCAGTTTCAAATTCATGGTACTTGAATATCACCTTGAATAATAAGATGGTATGCAGTGCTGGCCAAGTCACGTTTACCCAGATGCTATGCGTTTCTTGCATTCTGGGAGCTAAACTTAAAACACATAGGGTCTGACCTGCAGTTGACTCAAGCAATGACTGTTGCAGTTGAAGTCAAGAGTTTCACTGTTCAATGATCATGCTAAACATTCTGAAAAATAATACCTGTTAAGTATTATAAAACTTTCAATTCTGAATAAATTTTAAGTTTAATGTTTTCCTACCCTCCTCCTCCTTCCCAGTTAGGAAAACTACAAACTAGCTTCACAAGATGTTATTAAGCAACATTTATAAACAACAAAGAGGCAGGTCATTAGTGGTAATAAGTACCCAAAGATGAAATAGTCATATTAAAAACTTGCAAGAGCAAATAAACACAGGACCTTGGAAAGGTCATTCAGTCATGTTAAAAGAAGTCCTAAAATCGTGAGACTACTAGAGGAAAATCTAGAAGGAAATTAATCTTTGTGTACAATGTAATTTCAATGATGGGCAGTAAATAATGCACAAGGTCTCACACCAGATGATAGCATAACAATACTGGCTGGCTATTCATTTTGTGATCATCACCCATTCTGGGAATAATAAAAGAAGGGATTGAGCTGTTCTAATATGAAAATATTCTAAGTACTTATTTTCAATGAATAATATTTCTAAGGGAACACTGACTATCTAAAGTATAGGTTACATATCTAAAATACTTTTCTGCAGTTTTGGAAAGACTGAAATAAAGTAAGAAGAGTACAGAGAATCAATTAGGTACTTTTCTGCTTGTTTTGCCACATCACAATATGGGACCATCACACAATGGAAGATAGTTATTCTGTCACAGTCAAAGTTGGAGATATTTTTAGGCAAGAGCAACTCTGGGTTTAAATACGCATGTAACTCAATTATTGATGCTGCTTTTGGGGAGCAGCAGCAAATATAATCTTAGTAATTTAACCTAAGCAAACCTGTGTTAAAAAAACCACCAAACTTCACTGGGAGCATTGGGTGCATGGAGCTCCACCTGGGGATGGATGAGGAGCCGACTGAGAGCTTATGGGTCAGGATTAAAGGGAGGGCAGGGACAGGTGACATTATTTATAGTGGGGGTCTGCTACAGGCCACCCAACCAGGAAGACCAAGCAGATGAGGCCCTCTGTAGACAGACAGGAGCAGCCTCATGTTCACAAGCCCTGGTCCTCACAGGGGACTTCAACCACCCCAAAATCTGTTGGAGGGACAACACAGCAGGGCATAAGCAATCCAGGAGGTTCCTGGAATGCGTTGATGACAACTTCCTTCTCCAAGTGATGGAGGAGCCAACGAGGAGAGGTGCTGTGCTGGACCCTGTTCTCACCAGCAAGGAAGGGCTGGTGGGGAATGTGAAGCTCAAGGGCAGCCATGTGACTATGAAATGGTGAAGTTCGAGATCCTTAGGACAGCGAGGAGGGCACACAGCATATTTGCTACCCTGGACTTCAGGAGAGCAGATTTTGGCCTCTTCAGGGATCTGCTTGGTAGAGTACCGTGGGACAAAGCCCTGGAGGGAAGAAGGGCCCAAGAAAGCTGGTTAATATTCAAGGATCACCTCCTCCAAGCTCAGGAGTGATGCATCCCAACAAAGCGGAACTCAGGCAAAAATGCCAGGAGGCCTGCGTGGATGAATGAGGAGCTCCTGGACAAACTCAAACACAAAAAGGAAGCCCACAGAGGGTGGAAGCAAGGACAAGTAGCCTGGGAGGATTAAACAGAGAAATTGTCTGAGCAGCCAGGGATCAGGTTAGGAAATCTCAAGTCCTGATAGAATTAAATCTGACCAGGGACATCAAGGACAACAAGAAAAGCTTCTATAGGTACGTCAGTGATAAAAGGAAGACCAGGGAAAATGTGGGCCCTCTCCAGAAGGAAACAGGAGACCTGGTTATACGGGATATGGAGAAGGCTGAGGTACTCAATGACTCTTTTGCCTCAGTCTTCACCTGCAAGTGCTCCAGCCACACCACCCAAGTTGCAGAAGGCAAGGGCAGGGACTAGGAGAATGAAGAACCACCCACCGTAGGAGAAGATCAGGTTCGAGATCATCTAAGGTCCATCAAGGTGCACAAATCCGTGGGACCTGATAAGGTGCATCTGTGGGTCCTCAGGGAATGGGCAGATGAAGTGGCTAAGCCTCTATCCATCATATTTGAGAAGTCGTGGCAGTCCAGGCAAGTTGCCACTGACTGAAAAAGGAGAAACATAAATCCCATTTTTAAAAAGGGAAAAAAGGAAGACCCAGGGAACTACAGGCTGGTCAGTCTCACCTCTGTGCCAGGCAAGATCATGGAGCAGATCCTCCTGGAAACTGTGCTAGGGCACATGGAAAATAAGGAGGTGACTGGTGACAGCCAACAAAGCTTCACTAAGGGCAAACCACACATGACAAAAGTGGTGGCATTCTACAATGGTGGTTATAGCATTGGTGGATAAGGGAAGAGCAACAGATGTATCTACCTGGACTTGTGCAAAGCATTTGGCACTGTCCCACATGACATCCTTGGATTGCAAGGATGGATTGGAAAGACATGGATTTGAGGGATCGACCACTTGGTAGATAAGGAATTGGCTGGATGGTTGCACTGAAAGCATTGTGGTCAATGGCTGGATGTCCAAGTGGAGACCAGTGACGAGTGGCATTCCTCAGAGGTCAGTATTGGGACCAGTGCTGTTTAACATCTTTTTCCATGACATGGACAGTAGGATTGAGTGCACCCTCAGCAAGTTTGCTGATGACACCAAGCTGTGTGGTGCGGTCAACACGCTGGAGGGAAGGGATGCCATCCAGAGGGACCTTGACAGTGTTGAGAGGTGGGCCTGTGGGAACCTCATGAAGTTCAACAAGGCCAAGTGCAAGGTCCTGCATATGGGTCAGGGCAATCCCAAGCACAAATACAGTCTGGGCAATGAGTGGATTGAGAGCAGCCCCGAGGAGAGGGACTTGGGGGTATTGGTTGACAAGAAGCTCAACATGACCCAGCAATATGCATTTGCAGCCCAGAAAGATAACCGTATCCTGGGCTGAACCAAATGAAGTGTGACCAGCAGGTCAAGGGACGTGATTCTACCCCTTCGCTCTGCTCTCCTGAGACTCCACCTGGAGTACTGTGTTCAGCTCTGGGGCCCCCAACACAAGAAAGACCTGTTGGAGTGAGTCCGGAGGAGGGCCATGAAGATGATCAGAGGCTGGAGCACTTATCCTGTGAAGACAGGCTGAGGAAGTTGGGGTTATTCAGCCTGGAGAAGTCTTCGGGGAGACCTTATAGCAGCCTTCCAGTGCCTAAAGAGGGCCTACAAGAAAGCTGGAGAAGGACTTTTACAAGGGCATGTAGTGATAGGACACAGGATAATGGCTTTAAACTGGAGGAGGGTAGATTTAGATTAGTTGTAAAGAAGTTCTTCACTATGAGGGTGGTGAGGCACTGGAACAGGTTGCCCAGAGAGGCTGTGGATGCCCCATGACTGGAAGTGTTCAAGGCCAGGTTGGATGTTCATAGAATTGTAGAATCATTTAGGTTGGAAAAGACCCTTAAGATATCAAGCCCAAACATAAACCTGACACTGCCAAGTCCACCACTAAACCATGTCCCCAAGTGCCACATCTACACGTCTTTTAAATACCTCCAGGGATGGTGACTCAACCACTTCCCTGGGCAGCCTGTTCCAATGCTTGACAACCCTTTCAGTAAAGAATTTTTTCCTAATACCCAATCTAAACCTCCCCTAGTGCAACTTCAGGCCACTTCCTCTTGTTCTGTCGCTTCTTACTTGGGTGAAGAGACCAACACCTACCTCGCTACAACCTGCTTTCAGGTAGTTGTAGAGAGCGACAAGGTCTCCCCTCAGTCTCCTTTTGTCCAGGTTCAACAACCCCAGTTTCCTCAGCCGCTCCTCATAAGATTTGTTCTCTAGACCCTTCACCAGCTTCATTGCCCTTCTTTGGACAAACTCCAGCACCTCAGCATCTTTCTTGTAGTGAGGGGCCCTAAACTGAACACTGTATTTGAGGTGTGGCCTCACAAGTCCCAAGTACAAAGGGACAATATCTTCCCTAGTCCTGCTGGCCACACTATTTCTGATACAGGCCAGGATGCCGTTGGTCTTCTTGGCCACCTGGGCACACTGCTGGCTCATATTCAGCCGGCTGCCGACCAGCACCCCCAGGTCTTTTTCAGCTGGGCAGCTTCCAGCCACTCTTTCCCAAGCCTGTAGCACTGCATGGGGTTGTTGCGACCCAAGTGCAGGACCCAACACTTGGCCTTGTTGAACCTCATACAATTGGCCTCGGCCCATCAATCCAGCCTGTCCAGATCCCTCTGTGGAGCCTTCCTTCAAGCAGATCAACACTCCTGCCCAACTTGGTGTTGTCTGCAAACTTAAGTCTTAGAAGTAAGAGTTCCTCTCACTTGTTTAGCAAAACAAAAACGCATCATCAAAGGTATCCTTAGTATTCCTCTGTCCTTCATCCACCTGAAATATCTGACTAGAAAGCAACTCTTCCAACTTGGTCTTAGCAAGAGTCTCACAGACTCTTTAGTATCTTTTTGATACCAAGGAAAGGGAGAGTTCAGAACGCAGGAAGACATCCATCCTGTGTATTGCCACATGTGAATGGCAAGTCATCCCAAAAGAATGTACTGGATGATGCTATTGGAATCTTCCTTCCCTCAACTAGAAAGACATTTCTTTGAAATATCTAAGTTTAAACAGTGTTACTTAGTGATTGTGTGCCCTGATACCTTCTTTAGAGCAAATGGAAGAGTATGAAGTTGCCTTTTTTCCAGCCTTCAAACTTGCTCCTACACTTTTAACTCTCCTTATTTTCTGCATTTTATTTACCAAGATAAAACCTAGAAATAAGTAAATATTCTTTTCATGAACCTTCTGTATTCCTCCTAGCATGAAAAACTATAGTCACTACATACCAACTATTCTGTTATTTTGCTTAGCATAGGAAAATGCATTCTGCATAGCATATGAAAAACTCCTGAAGCAGCTTTCAGAAACCTTTTCTGTGCAGTGCTATTGATATTTCCAAAGAATTTCAGAAGCAGAGCAAATTACTTATTCAAGTTTTATTCAGTGTCTGCATCAAGGAGTCTTTAATATACAGAATAAAGCCAAACAATTTATGTCCTTTGCCTGTTTTACCCATTGGTGCCTAGCACTAGAAGTTTAAGACAAAGCTGGTATGCAGCTAAGAAGGAAGTTAGGAATTTGTGATTTGTAACTGCTATTGATACATTTCCCCTTCCTTTCTCCATCTGAAAAAAAAAAAAACCAACCCAAAACATTTTGGACATTTTTTCAGATGCCTGTAAGATAGCTATTTTTTCCTGAGATTCTGACTCATTTCCTATCTTCCTGTAAATAATTTTACCCAAGAATTTTTCATCCAGTATTCTCCCTACTAACAAACCTTCAGCCTGTTTACATTCAGAAATATTGTAATATGCTAAGGCTTGAGAGTAAAGAGATAATGAATATTTAGAGATTCTTTCTGAAGTATTCTATTCTATATGCTTTTCTGAAACTAAATAATTCAGTCCTGGAAAAGTAATGTACTTAATGAACCTTTCAGTATATATCAAGATAGGCGTTCTCTCTGCTTACTTGGCTTACTGTCAACACTGTCAGAAAGGAAATGATGGAAAATAAGAGCCTGCACTGTAAGGTTTAACTAAGGTCATGGATGCATTTAAGAACATGTGTTACATGGCTGTCTGCATGAAATGGAAGATAAGCTCTGTTTGGATTAAATGTGTGTATATATATAATTATTTTTTTTAAGGAAGTGGATGTTTAGAGACTAATCATATTTGATCTAGAGATGCCAAGTATGTTGTTTTACACCATTTTTAAAGGAGAATGCAGAAATATGGAAAATTCCCTGCAGAGGAATACATATGTTTGCAATATTTCTCTTTTGTGATAAATACCTGTCAGAACTGTCATTATGTATTTTGGAAAGTTACTCATGAAAAGCAGCTTTTAGACATAGAAAATAAATAAAACACAAAATATTACCTGATTGTACTTTTTGTATTTTAGTTCTCTATATTATGTTTAGGAAAAACTACCCCAAAGAAGTTAATGTCTTACCCAGGATCATACCATATCACATTTACTGCCTTGGCTTCTGCTCTGCATCAAAACCCTTGCTAGACTGCTGCAGCAATATTAACCAATGTAAGTATTAAGTCACTTGAGAGCTACTTGATGAAATAATCCCAGTTCATATGCAGTAAAGCAATGCTGAATCTGCTTTAATTTACCCTAGGAATTGGGTTTACCTCTGTTATTCCCCAAATGGGGCTGAAAAAACAGAAGGTAGCATTGGACCAGCTCCTTGCATGCTATGCCATGGTTTAACTGGATATATGGAAGCGGTCCTTAGTATAAAGGTCTCCTTTAAAATATATGATAAATTTTCTTACAGTCCAGATACGTAAAAGCAACTTCTTTAAATTAGGAATATCAACAAAAATAGCCAAATCAACCTTACAGTTAAAAGAGGAAGTGTCCTCATTTTTTACACTGTGTCTGTTTGTTGATCTTATTTTGGAAATTGCTTGTGAATGACTGATACCAAATCCACCCAGAATAAATCTGATAAATCTGATTAATTCAGAGGATAATACGACTTAAATAAAGCACAAGTACAGATTGCCAGCAATGTCATTAGTTTTAGAAGAGGCATCTCTAAAACATGGCAAAGTTTGCAAGCATGCAGACCTAACTCACTTTTGTAACTACCAGTTTATTTCAAATTATCCACATGAAGTTACATGTTCTGATATCCTTTTTAATGGTGCAGGACAATTAGAGGTGTTACTCTGTATTTAAAGTATGCTGATAATGAAGATCAAAGATTGGACCACAGAGAAGATAGAAATATCAGCATGATTCACATGAATTAGAAAAATCCTACACTTTACATCTGTCTCAAACGTGATTTAATTTCACTGATATGCAACAGCTGTTGCTTTTAAAAAAACAGGCTCAGCACAGCTATGATCATAACAAACAATCACCTTGGCTTATATCTCGTAGCCATGGTAGCAATTGAAAGGACTCTTCCCACAATGTGTTAGGAGGAGGGTCTTAATCGCTGTTTCCCATGACTGGGTGTCTCAACAGCGGAACAAGGCTGAAAAAGAAGAGTTCCACAGTAAAGGAGGTTATTCTGAGGCACAAGATAATTTGTGATCACACCATAGGCATTTTGCTTCAGTCCTGTAGGGAATATGCATGCTCTAGAGGCTCTGCTTGTAGCTACTTTTGGAATCATAAAACTGCACCTATAAATGGTGGTATTTATTTATATTTATATTTATGCTTATGTTTAATTTTATGTTTATTTATCAAAGGAACAGAATAATCTGTATGTGAGAACATTTTTCAGTCTTTCCTCCTAGTTTGGGCAGGGTTGTCAAGTCAAAGTCAAAACTCTGGAGCTTGTTCTCAGTCTGACTTTTGGAAATGTCTTTCTGCCCCTTTCATTAAATGTATAAGAAGGGTGCTACTACTCTATTTACAGGAATGTGGAAAAAATAATTCATCCCTTTCAAAAACAAAAAAGTTTGAGGAGGCTTTTCTGTCTTTCCCCCAGCAGGTAAAGTGAATGGCTCACTCTTTTAAGTGGGCTAGCTGGTGCATTTTTTCCTCATATCCTCAGGATATGCAAAAAAAGCAAATACAATGTCATCAGCTTGATTACCATGTTCATAGATGGCAAAGAAAATTTTAAAATTGGGAAAATAGCAATTGGGGAGTTGCACAAAAGTTACATAACATTAAATGTAGGATTCACTTCTGTTCCAAAATATCAAAGCACTGATCTTGAAGCAAGAAAAATTTCACCTCAGTAGACAGTTGGGCTACAATACTGCATATACTACAGGTTAGCACAGATGCTGGCATGCACATGTTGTGCTTGAAATACTTAGACCCTCTCCAGTCACCTTGGACACAGTTTCAGAAACATCCCCCTAGCCTTTTGCAGGGAAGCTCAGAAGGAATCTGTGTGTCTCCTCTGTGGATTTATACTCACTAGTTTTTGATGTGTGTGTATGGGAAGTGCTCAAGGCTCCACCATGTAAGCTACCTGACTTGCTTATTTTGGCAGCTGCCCCCTATTTAATCCAGCTCTTGGGTCCTTCCTCTTTCCATTGGATCCAGGGCTCCATGTAAGCACTCAGCTGAAGTCAGTACCAGCAATAGGCAGAATTTTCTACTTAAATACAGTTGCTCTGTCACACAGCCCTCCTCTTAGCTCACTGTAAAGCAGCTCACTTAACCTTCTTGGCCAAATAAATTACTAGGGTTACAATAAATACCGAGTTTAATTGGACTGAATTCCACAGTAGCCTCTCAATCTGTGGTCCTCCAGCCTGTGAGGAGGAGAAGCTGCCAGCAAGAAGCAAGGAGCCAAGTTCTGCCTGATCCTACCTGCAAACAGGAGAAAACCCACCATGTAAGATGTACATAATCCCTAAAATGTGTAAGAATAAATATGCTAAAGAAATTCAACTTGATTTATTGTGAAGGGAAGCTATTACATAACCGACAGTTCTTGACTGCAAGGCATGCCTCACTGATTTTGCTAGATAAGTATAAAGCAGTCAAATTTAGCGTATCAAATGTAGCAAAATAAGGAGAGAAATGGGGACTTCCCAGTTATCCTGAGGTATGAGGACAGCTATTGCCAAAAGGCTAGAGTGAATCAAACCTGCACTGTTGGGAATCCCTCCTGTTTGGAAAAGAGTTTTATATTTAGTATACCTTCAGTGACAGAGTGCTGCAATCACCGTGACAGATGCAGTGATACTTGTGGAAATTAAAAACAATGACAGCAACAAGCAGCGTCAGTGTTGTCATTTCAAAATCTGCAGAGAAGCACAAAAACAACCGGAGTAGTGAAGAGCGTGCAGGAAATGGCCGCCAACATCAGATGCCTAAAATAAGAACGGAGGACACGAACATCACTTAGTGATAATACTTTCCCATAAAAGTCACAGTCTCCAGTAACTGCCACTCCAAGGACTCCCACAGTATATTTAATAGACCTTGCTAGATTTTTCTTCCATTAAGTTCATATGGTCACTTTGTGATTACATGAAAATTTTCATCTTTCTCTGCTTCCTGTGGCAAGAAGTTACCTAACCTCCCTCCCTTTTGTTTTAGCTGAACCTGTCAGACCGTAGTTTTGTTAGATGTTTCCTAATTCTTGTGTTTGAAGAGGCAATCAACAGCCATTGCCTACTTGCCTTTTCCCTGTCCCTAGTGATTTTTATGGACCGCTGTCTGGGTCCCTTTCAGCCTTTTCCAAAGTGAGGAGCTCCAGTGTACGTGTGCCTGCATCCATGCCACTCCTGCTCGTGGATCATCTGCCTTGCTTGGATTATGTGAACCTTTTCTGGTCCTAGTGCTTCTCAGTACAGAGCACTCAGAGCTACATACAGAATTCAGCGTGTGGCAGCTGCTGGCTTCACACCGTGCCACCACAATGCTTTCCATGAAAGCAGGGGCTGGAGGGAAGGGGGGTGGGGGGAGAAGACTAATAATCCTAATAGTTTATTTTTAAACTCATAGCTATGATACTCAATGCCTGGATTCTGACACTTTGAGAGGTTAATGAGTGAGTAAGCAATGCCACTGGTAAACATTTGCCCTTAAAACTGGTTTTACAGCCAGTCTTGCAGAACCTAGCTAGGCAGGACTGTGCATTGTGGAACAAAACTACTGAGAAAGCTAAATGACATGTCAAAGAATTTGGCTTAATTCCTTATTGGGAAATGCACAGAGAGTACGTAGTAACGGTTGTCAGCACTTGGGGGTGGGTGGTCTCTTGAGAATGGAAGCTGCATGGAAATTCCCATGTTTTAGGCAAAGAAGGAAAAGAAGGAAGAGGGACCTATTGCCTTGTAAGACATGTAGCCAAGAGGGGAGTGTCCTTACTGACTACTGTGTGCAATTGAACTGCATGACACTAGTGACTGAAGTGAAAAGAATTTCAAGTGCATTAGGGGTAAACTGGGAAATGATCATTCATTCCAAGTGCTGTTAATATTCCATTAGTACTTTCAGGTTTAAAACACAAAACATAGAAAAACCATAACTTTTTGAACTTCATCTGGGGAGAAGTTTATAGAGAGACAAGATGTCCTGCAAATTGCTAGATTATTGCAGATCCACAAAGATGACAAGCAGGAATAAAGTTCTCACTTGATGGGAGCTGTTATTTGGTTAGCATTCCATCCTACAGTTACAAAAAATATTGGGTAAAAATGTCAGTCTGAACTTTTCTTTTTGCGAGAGTTAAAAAAACCCCAAAACTTAACTGTCTTTCTATATGTTCTCCATATATTGCCACACTGTTTTTATTTGAAGAAATGATAGTGTACACAGTTCAATCATTTGTATTTGGTAGCAATGCTTCAGTGCTTAGATGTTAAACCACCTCTGAAACACACACTTCTTGTTTTCTACAAAATCTGCCAGTTTGTAGCTCTCATACCAATGTATTTGTTTTCCCCACTCTGTAGCTTGAAATGATTCATTTGTTGTTTATATTAGTAAGCATGTGCAATATAAGAAACAGCAGAAATAAATCAGTTTTGTTCTACAAAGAGGGCATATTACTTACTGGAAGGATGTCCCTGAAAGCCTGCATTGATATTTATCAAGGTACTGGTATTTAAAAGTATTAGGGTATCCAAGGATTACATACCTATGCAGAACTTGCAAAAAACCTCTGCACATATAATTCATTTAAAGATAAATGTCAGCTTTTGAAAGTCCCACTAAGGCATCTATCCACATCTTGAGTTATTTCAGTGACTTAAAAAAACCACTGTAACATCCTTAGGTGATAATTGCCTTGAAGGAAAGACAGCAATAAAGCTGGCTAAAGTACAGGTGGTTTGAGCTACTGTATTGGCTATTACATTGGCAGTTCTGCAAAAGTTGCCTACTTTTGTACATGCAACAGTGAGGAGACTGCACTTACAGAAAATTATTGCAAACACTTGCATCCAGAAGAGCATGCAAGCCCCTAAAACAAGTTGGAAATGCTCTGGGAGAGAGCCTGTATCAAGGCCCTTTTTCTCTCCAGCTGTCAAACAAGCCCCTGCAATTTGTATGAAGGTCTGCTTTTCTGTATTTCAGATACACTGAGGCAGTTTGTGTTAGAGGTTCCAGTAGTGCTGTTTTTCATTTCCAGCATGCCTGTGGAAATGAGATGCTAGCTTTTGTGTCAGGCTTCTCAGTGAGCTTTAATGATAGGCAAGATTTGAAGAAAACAATATGCTCCTTTAAAAATGCTGGTTTGCAGTTCCTTCTCTGTTTAGCACCTCAGTTTCTGTGTCTTTTTCTTACACTAAGCTGAAATTTCCCTCCTTTGAGATGAAGTGTATCTTGTTTCTGTTATATAGGATGGCTGCTACCTCCTTCTGTAGTCCTCTCACGACCCATAACTTCAAAGGAAGCCTAAAGATTTAAGAACCACCCCCCTTAACCAAAGAAGATTAAGGCACCTTAAAAACATGTCCCTTTTTCCATGCCATTTCCAAGCTCGATCGTCATCTCCCTTTAGACTTTGCTGCCTTGTTTCTTCTGAGTGAGCACCAGTATGCCACCTGGTGTAATGGACATACATGGACACAAACACTGACTCCTGACCTTTCGTCCCACTTATTCCGGTGAAGACGACTTCTGATTGCAGTCTCCTTTTCACTGTCATAGCCTTCTAAAGGCACATGCATAAAGCATTATAAGTTATGTTAACAACAACTGCTGAATAGATGATACTGTTCATAACTACTTTTTCTCTCTAAGGTATGCTGTAAAGATTTATAGTCAACTGTCCCGCACCCTAGAGTTACAGACTGACTTTCCTGCCAGGGAACAGCAAGAGTGGGGCTGCTCCACAACAGACAGCGAGATGGGAGCCACATGTGCCCACACAAAACAGCTGCAGTCTGACTGTACCTGGGCAAGGTGAGCAGGGCGAGCTAGTGTCATTTCTGGGCCAATGGATGCAGATTTTGGAGGCTGGATGCCTGGTAAGGCTGGTCAGGGCAACTGAGGCTTCAAGGCCCTTCCCTGTTCTAGACAGGTTTATGAGAACTCCTTCTGAAGCCCCATGTCCTCTGTGCAGCAAACTGACATCCCCCCCCCCCCCTCCGCCGTGAGACATATAAAGCTCCCTCTCAATAATTGTTACCAGATCCCATGTATACAAGCATTTGCTCTTCTGTCCTCCATGAGAGGGATCCAGTGAATGCAAAGTAAAAAGGGAAAACTTTGCATCAGTTTCAAAAGTCCTAGGATATGACTTTTCCTTTAATACAAATTTCCTTTAATACAAATACATAAATATGAATAAATAAAATAGTAAATAATCCATACCATCAGTGGTGAGTAGAAATCCACCAATATGAATCTGGTGTTTTGTATACAAACAGTTCATTTTACACATGTCAAAGCAATTATTAGGTCTCTTCTTCCTTCCTATGTTGATTCGTTCTGTTTTCTTACGACTGATATACACTCATTATACTTTTCTTTAGAAGGAACCAAAACATAGTAAAGTGCAAAGTTATTTGCATCCTTGTACAAACATATCCTTTCAGTGATATATTCTTTAAAAATGGACAATTTTTTTTATTCAAGGTTTAGGAAAAGCTTAATTATTTACTTCCTGCATAGTCCTCACACATATCTGACAAAACGTTTTACGACTGTAATATTAATGACAATGCTTAGTTTTCAACTCAGACAACAGCTTCTAAGTTTCAGGGAGTTATAGACCATCCCTATTTCTTTTACTTGCTTGTGTGTCTCAAATCCCTTTCCCATAGATCCCCTCCACATACCATTTATTCAGTAGTTACATCTTTGGGAAATAGTGCTTTTTTATTATGTTTAATTCAAGAGAACTAGTTGTCATGAGTAGTCTAATTTATTTCCCAGGTCACTGATAAAACACTCTTATTCTCACTCTTGCTCTTGCTCTCACTTATTTGTAAACAACTTGGAATGAAATTAATGTGAAAAACATTCCAATCATAAGCCAAGTATTGATGGAAAGTGTTTTTTTCCCCCAAAACATATTCATAGCTACATTGCTGTACTTAAGACCTACTGCCAAAGCCTCTTCTTTTTGAGCAATGTTTTAATTTGAGATTTTCTTTCTTCAAGTGTTGAAACTAGCCATTAGCATGTCTGTATGTATGGGTGATCTCATCTCATGCTAAACATTACTGAGTCAAAGAGATATAAAAAAAGAACTACATGATTAAGAGTAGAGTGCAATCAAAACAATTACTTATGCTAGAGACAAGCTTGTATCATGTGTTCAGCTATTTATGCTGTGAAATAAAATAGTGGTAGACCTGCAGAAGTGCTCAGCTTAACTTTTAAGATGAGTTCCTTGTCAATACTTTTTAAAGATATTTTCTAAACATCCTTCTTGGTTGAACTTTGTGTTTTCTGTACGAATTGTACAAATAGAGGGGATTATTTTGTGGGGTTTTTAAACTGTTTATGTTAAATAATGTTTAGCTTACCCTCCTGAAATTTCTTAAATAAAGCAAATGTTACGCTAGACTCTATGGCAGAAGCAATTACAGTCACAAACTTATACATTTTATTTCTAAATCACAGGAAGAACTGTAACAGAATGAACATTTTTGCACTTAAGTAGAATGTTTCTTTCATATAACTGCTCCAAAGAGATTTCAATGTCTTTAGCTCCAAAGAAGGAGTGATGTTTAAGGGTACCAAACTCCTCGCAGGATCACATCATCACATATATTATATTGTGTACATGGAATGCTAGCTAATAAGCAGTGTGATATGGCACTGTTTTGGATACTTTGAAAAAGTCCCGCGCTTCTGGATTTGGTAACTAACGATAAAGAAAAAACAACTACAGAATTTGTATGCAAGTAGGCAATGCAACCAGCTTAGACTCTGTTTTGCATCAGAAAACACTTACAATAAAGGGTATGCACACAAAAAAGCAAGTGTCTCAAAGCTCATTGAAGTCAAAGGGTTTAACAATGATGCTTAAGCTCTTTGCTTCATCAGGACCTAGGCGATAGCTAGCAATAATCCAGTTATTCTAAAAATTTAAAATACTGTGCTTTGGGATTTTTATAGGTATGCTATACAAAAAGCAGACAGAAGCTGTTCTGAACAGTTCCTCAATTCTCCTACAGTTGGGTAGTTTCTGATGGGAAACATGGAAGACAGGGCTTTCAGAGCATGTCAGAACAGGGCTCCTTCCCCAGCTTCATAACTGCCTGTCTGCCTGTGTAACCTTAGTCAAATAATAATTTTTTATATCTGCCAAATAAGAATCTTAATGCTTGCTTGTCTTTGTCAAGTATGCAGAAATGTAAAGATCTGTTTGCTCGGTACATTTCACTTACTTTGGGTCATAGTTATTCAACACTCCCAGTGAAATCAATACAAGATCCATCAAATGAACTTGCAGGTTATAGCCTTTCATTAGTATGAGTATATGCATGTAACTTGATGACAGTGGCTTTGAAAATAATACTTTATCACTCCAGAAGGAGACTTGCTGACTCTGTAATAGCTTTTACTTTCCTGTGAATTTACTGAATTCTTACATGACTACAGGGTGTTTGTTCTGTGACTAACTGAAGTTACTCACTGTTTTATGCAAGATTATAAACCTTGCTACTTATTATAGTTTATGCATTCATATTTTCTATCACAAGCTTAGTTATGGCTTGTCAGAAATTTGGTTTTCAAGCTCATGAATAATTTCACATATCTGGAAAGACCAAACTGGATCAACATAAGTATTCTACTTTAACAAATGTGAAATATTTCATTGGGACTTCAAATCCCTTTGAAACACTCTAAGAAGTTTCAAAAGCAAATAATTATTTTGAAATTATCAATAAAACTTACATTTAATATATGAAAATGGGACTTTGGATATATTTTTAACAATTTCCAATTTTTATTTTTACAAAACATCTTAGATCAAAACTCCTACTATTTGTTTAACAAAGAAGTTTCTGTCACAGCAGATTTCTCCAGGGGAAAAATGATTACATATTTTTTCTACCAACCCTGAGTTTGATTCTATACAGTGTCAGCAGCCTCAAAGTCCAGAGGGCCCAGTGGGCACTATGGATATATCATCTCATGGCAAGTGACGAAATTCAGCTGTCACATGAATGGGATCCGTTCAGTGATTTGATATCTCTTAATGTCCTTCTTTATATATCTCACTTTCTATGCCCTAAAATGATATAAAATCTACCTAAACATTCTTCATCATACTGTGATTAAATGGTTCATTAAATGAAATAAGTTACAGTTCTCAAAGAATATATAGACCTGGAGAAAAGACTTAAATCTGATCATGAGTGGCAGTTAGGAGAGACTGTACATCAGTCTCTAGGAGAGACTGTAGGAGAGACTCTGGAGTCTCTGTAGGAGAGGCTACATCACCTGGAATCTTTATAGCAGAAAGACTACATTTAAACTATTGTGAAAAAGGATTGCTGTCTGTGAAGGTACAAGCTATCTTTACAAATTGCAGAGTATGACTATGTTTCCATATTTTAGTATGTTTTATACTGTGCCACTAAACAATAGATTGTATAAGAATCAAAAGTCTTCCCTGCGCCCACTGGCAAAGACCTTGCTTTGCAAGAAGTAACACGACTCCTCTTTCCCCCCGTCTTGAGCTGCTGATGAACTGTGGTCAGGACCATACCTCTGCCCAGCTTGTGGGATTTAATTATCTGAGGAAGAAGAAGGAAAGTGCTTAGACTGCAACTCTGACCAACTCATAACATTCGTAAGGCTGTTGGTCAGCTCATTGGCATTCTGTACAGGGGTCAGACACAGTGTGGTTCTAGATTTAGTGAAATTTCTCCTTCTTTTTAAGAAATCTTATCTCCCCAAGGATTACTCCCACCATGCTGTCTGAGCAAGGTGGAACATTAATTGGTATTTCCATTTCCTGTTTAGTCAACTACAGACATGAGAGAAAGTATGGATCTTGTGCTTTCTCATGTAGTTTTGTAATCTTCACATCCTTAGGGAACTTGCCCACTTGACTGGAATCATCCCACCACAATTTGCCTAGGTTGTTTTTTTTAGTGTTACAAGCATTTACTAAATGTTCATGAATATGTTCCAGACAAAAATAAAAAGAAATAGCAAGAAAATTGAGACAACATATGAAGAAACTTCCCAGGCTAGTTTATTGCTTAGCAATAATTTTGCAGTCAGATCAATAACTAGGACTCCCAAAGAGAAATGCATAATTTGACATTTCTTCTTTTAAATGTAGTTGCTTAGTAACTTTGAACTCTAGTATTTCTGTTTATTTTTCAGTGCTCTCTCTAATGACTGTGACTGCCACATTCTTTCCAGTTTAACTGATACTGTGTCTCCCTCGTCCAAGGTTATTCATACCTTGCTAATTATATGATTAAACTTATCACTAAGGCTCCATTTTCTGATTTGGCTTTGAATTTTGTTGTTTTTCTATTTCTAAATGATATAACAAAGAAGGAAGAAGTTCTATTTATTGCTGGGAAACATACTATTGTACCTTTTGCTTCTGATAACTGTGTGAAGGTTAGCTGATTTGACATCACATTGTAAACTCAGTCATTTCAGTTAGAAACTTCCAGTTCTCAGAAGTTTCCATGAGATTTGTCCTGACGTTACTGCCATTTGGTAGTTTTGGTAAATACTTTTAAGAGATTTGAGCAACCAGAATAGCCTTGGACTTAAAATCTGCTACCAGCTGCTGCATCTTCTTTTCACTTTACACTGAAATTTGTTCCAGTTGCTTTATCTTCTCATGCTACAGTGAAACTTGAGTAAGTGACACCAGAATCAAACAAAGCCTACTGTCTCTCTCCCCCGCTGGTCTGAGATCTCTACAGAGCTCTTCTGTCATGCTTTCCTTTAAAATAAACTTTATAAGAAGGTCTGTTCAATTTTAATTTCACTTTGTGTAAGTGAGAACTTTTCCTTTTCCTCTAGTCACTTTGTTACTCATATTCTTAGAAAAGTAAAAAAACAGGTTAAAGAGTTGAAACCGATGCTGACAAATGTAGGTTCCTGCTGGAAAACTTCTGAAGTTAAACTTACACCAGCTGTATCTGAAAAGTTCTAATTCCCTTTTATCTGAATTTTTTACCACTGAATTATTTTGATACCAAGTATGTGAAGACAGATTACTATTGCTACTACAAAAAGCTAACAACTATGATGACATTGACAGAGAGGAATTTGGAATAGAGCTTGAAGAATCTCTGGGGCTTACTGTAGAATGAATTTGAATATCTGATGATTTATTATCTTCCTAAACAATGACAAATGCTAAGATCATATCCAGTATGTAACTTTTCTTTCCATACAGTTGAAAATCACTCCTTTTCCCAGTTCCTGAAAATAATGTAGAACAAAAAGGGGAAGACGGTGGGAAGGAAAGCATATGAAATGTGCCAAGTACACAATTCACAGTGATTATATATTCTAAAGAACTTCAGAAAAAATGTAGATTGAAAAGTAATGGCTGCAAGTGTTCTGATAGGTAAGTACAGTACACATGACCAAAGGCCAGATTTTTAGAAGGATTTAAACACCTAAACCAATGGGAGTAACACAATTTTTTGTCTGATCCCTGCCCTGAAACATCTGAATCGCCTGGAAAAATGGCCCACTAGGTTATCATACCAAGATTTGCGAGTTTTTTTTTATTGACTGGGACATGGGATTTCTAAAGTTTGTACTTCCCTGCTCATTTTAAAGCAACTTTATTTTATTCCTTACCTGAAGAAAAGTGAAGAAACCAGTTCTGATTCTGTGGCTGTTAAGAGCAGCCTTGTGCTGGTATCTGGGCACAAGAATGCTGTGAAGCTGGTGGAACTAGTTAGTGCTACATTTATGTGTCCTATGAACCCCCCAAATAAATGTGAAATTACAGTTTATGTTAGCCAGAACAGGACTGGACAATCCACAAGACTGTTAATACATTTGGTCTATTCACAGCTTTCACTCAGCTATAGCAGAAATGCAAATACACGGGGAGGCTAAAACTGGGAAATCCCCAAAACAACAAGGGAACATAATCCAGATTACTACTTCTTTTTGAACTCACAGGCTACTGGGGTAGTCACATGGAAATAAAGGACAATATCTTCAAGGATATTCTACAGAAATACAGTTACCTCTACAATTCAATTATGGTAAGCTTCAGTTTATCATTTAACCGGCTGGTTCACTAGTGCTTTATTTTTGCTAATACCAGCTGAAAAAACCTCTACAGTTGCACTTGAAATCAACTTCAGTGGGAAACTCTAGCTTAATAAAATCCACATTGCTTGTGCAATTTATCTGTTTACGTAAAGTATTCTTTCTAAAAAAGTATTTGAAGCAGGCCTTCATATAAAAATGTGAACATTTCCTCACACAGTATACAAGACAACAAACTTTCCATAAATAAAGGTCAATGATATAAACTCCCCACCTAGAAAGCTCCAGGCCCTGCCAGAAGGAGCTGGCTTTCTCCATGTTGCATATCTGTATCCTTCCCACTGTATGCACTGAACATTTATGGTAAACATACCAGTGCCCCTATGTGGCAAACATTTCCTTTTTACATATGTAGTAATGAACTCTTCTAGAAATTTTGTTCTTTGCCTGCCATTTCTCATCTGAACATTAAGTGCAAAAGCAGAAGGTTGGAGTAATACCATATTTCAGAATAATTTCAAACACAAAGCCAAATACATGTTTTATTTCAACTGTGCAATTCAATATTGGCTGAGGTCAAGAAAAAATGTCAATAAGCATTTTCTTTTGTTTTGAGATTTGTGATCAGTTTTGCTAAAAGGCAAGGAATCTTCAGGTGATATTTTACATTTAAAACGTACTCAATGGTCGTGTTGTTCAACACTGCTCAGTAAAGACTTGATTGTTTCAGCTTTTGCGTTATTCAGACAATCAATGAATTAAATAAGGAAAGCACCTTTTATGCAGCATAGTCTGGCAAGTCATCTTGTTATGCAGAAGCAGTAACTCATCTGACAGTTTTCAGGTCAAATCAACTTCCCAGGCCAAAGTTATGGGGGAACAAACAGGAAATCACAACTGCAACAGGTTGTAATCTTATGAATGGAAAAGCAGACAACTATCATAGAATAGAATTATTGAATAGCTTGGCTTAGAAGGGACCTTTAGAGATCATCTAAAGGCATGTGGGGCATGTGCCCCATCATGTGGGGCAACTTGTTCCAGTGTCTTACTATTCATTCTCATTGTAAAAAATTTCTTCCTTATATCCAGTCTAAATCTACCTCCATTCAGTTTAAAACCATTTCCCCTTGTCCTGTCGCTACAGACTGTGGTAAAAAGTCTTTCTCTATCTTTCTTATAAACCCCCTTTATATATAGAAAGGCCACAGCAAGGTCTCCCCAGAGCCTTCTCTTCTCCATGCTGAACAACCCCAACTCTGTCAGCCTTTCCTCATAGGAGAGGTGCTCCAGCCCTCTGATCATCTTCATGGCCCTCCTCTGGACCCAACAGCTCCATGTCTTTCCTGTGCTGAGGACTCCAGAGCTGAACGCAGTACCCCAGGTGGGGTCTCATGGGAGTGGAGTAGAGGGGCAGAATCACCTCCCTTGACCTGCTGGTCACACTTCTTGTTACGCAGCCCAGGATACAGTTTGCTTTGTGGGCTGCAAGTGCACATTGCCAGCACATGTTCAATTTTTCAGCTATCCTATCCTCAAGGTATCCACCAAGTATCCTCAAGTCTTCCTACATCTTGAGAATCTTTGACATCTCATATTTTTCTTTAATATGGATAACCCTCCCTATTAAGAGAAATCTGAATATGATCACTAACAAACAAGTACTAGTTAGAATGAAAAGGAGAGAAAATCTTTCAGTCACATAAAGAAAAGTGGTTTTGACTGCTAAAGCTTTTTAATAGCCTCTGAGACCTTTCCCCCCTTTTTAAGGCACATTAGAGAATTATTACTGTGTATATTCCTTCACAATATTGTAACTTGTATTATTAGAGCATCTGGGAGTTCAAAGATATGAAATAAATTTGTGCAAACATGAGGAAAAATAGTTTAGGGTCCAAATTAAAGGGCAATATAAGGAATTCTCTTCCTGATGCTGTGGTGGATTTGGTATCTTGTTCTTCATATATATTTCATATATATAATATTTCATATTATAGAAACATTATTTGTTCCCTAATACTATCAGTCTGACTATTCTTCAGAGGAAGGTGGCAATATAAGGCAGGAATCATTTCCTTTGACATGTCAAGCAGTGAAAGCTGCAGACTGAGCACTATGAAAACTATTTCCACCCAATGTTTAAAACAAGCCCTTGTTCATGAGACCACATAGTCACTACTGCTGGGCTCCATATTTCTCAGTAGCTTGTGTTGTGTGCTGCCAAGAAACTTGAAAAACTAGCATCCACACTACTCAAGCACTTAAGCAGTCTGCTTCCACTGCTTTAGCCTTTTTTCATTTTGCACTGAAGCCACGTAAGTGTTTTTCTGC
Organism: Haliaeetus albicilla; assembly: GCF_947461875.1. NCBI lineage: Eukaryota > Metazoa > Chordata > Aves > Accipitriformes > Accipitridae > Haliaeetus > Haliaeetus albicilla. The sequence continues at coordinate 39,190,899 of NC_091516.1, forward strand.
AGGTATTCATGCATGTGCTGGATTTGAAAGTAGTAACTTCCTACAGCATATTGTAGTAGAGAAATATAGCAGTAGGGGAAAAACCCTTGCATGTCTGCTGTTGATGTTAAAGCAATATGTGATGTTCCATTTAGATTGCTCTCGCGGTTTAACCCCAGCCAGCAGCTAAGCACCACGCGGCTGCTCACTTGCCCCCCCCCCAGTGGGATGGGGGAGAAAATTGGGAAAAGAAGTAAAACTTGCGGGTTGAGATAAGAACGGTTTAATAGAACAGAAAAGAAGAAATTAATAATGATAATGATAACACTAATAAAATAACAACAGTAATAATAAAAGGATTGGAATGTACAAATGATGTGCAGGGCAATTGCTCACCACCCGCTGATCGACACCCAGTTAGTCCCCAAGCGGCAATCCCCCCACTCCCACTCCCGCCAGTTCCTATACTAGATGGGATGTCCCATGGTATGGAATACACCGTTGGCCAGTTTGGGTCAGCTGCCCTGGCTGTCCCCTGTGCCAACTTCTTGTGCCCCTCCAGCTTTCTCGCTGGCTGGGCATCAGAAGCTGAAAAATCCTTGACTTTAGTCTAAACACTACTGAACAACAACTGAAAACATCAGTGTTATCAACATTCTTCGTATATTGAACTCAAAACATAGCACTGTACCAGCTACTAGGAAGACAGTTAACTCTATCCCAGCTGAAACCAGGACAATTGCTGACAGTGTTAAGCAAGTGTTCAGTCCTCCATCACAGCTTGCTCAATAAGGCAACTTAGGGTCCACACAGAGGTCATTTGCATTTCTTCTAGATTAATTTATGCCTAACCTCTGCAGTCTCTCCACCTGAAATTTATAATAAACACTTTCAAAATTTCATTACTATAGGCGGCTCTGAGGTAAATTGTTGATAGACACACTTCAACTCTTAAAAATAAAGCTAGCCTTAGAGCTCTAGTATTCCTGCTGGTTCCTTTTGATAAAATGACTTATTTCCGTAGTGCAAAATTTCTTGTTACTGAAGGCATTACTTTTTTTCTGCTGATGACATTGTGGACCCCTTAACTGTATGCTATTTGGATATATGGGTAACTCACAAAAGTGCACTAACTTTCTAATCATAAATGTAATTCTTAATAAATTTCATTTTGCTTACCTATAAAAGCAAAAAAATCCAATTCCTTAGAATGCCTCGGTCTGAATAGATCCATATACAATTTTCAGCAGGAAAGAGAAACAATGGAACATACATGAGGATTTTTGGCTTTTTTTAGTATTCTTCTTTATCTTCTATCTGTAATGGATAGTTGTGTGTTATGAATCAATGCACATATTTGAATAATTTTTTATATGTTACACATTTCATAATTGCATTTTATTGCAGTTACAGAAATGCATCGTAATGGAGACGAATAATTAAATAATTACAGTACATTAAAACAGTAGGCCTATAAACCACACAAATTAAAAAAGCCCAAGAAATTTCCAAACTCCAAGTTTTCTGATATCTTTAATATGCCCCTCACAGCATCTGACATTGTAGTACTGTGTGTTATGTACATTACTCCGCTAGTCAGAGATCCAATGCTGGAACTTTCAGATCAGCTGCAATGCCTGAGCATAGCAAAATGACCTTCAACAACCTCTGTGAGGCTCTAAACTGCCTTGTGCTCTCTGTGAACAATACAATGTCTCTCTTCTCAGTATCAACAGTCTTTATTCCTTCTAAACTAAGTATTACCCCTCAGCTCAACAGTGGTGAGCTTTGGATCTGGATGCATCATATTTTGGCTCAACTGTTGAATTTGTATCTTTGTAAAACTGTAAGTTCTGAAGGACTGGAATCATGCTTAGCTCTGTGACTGCACAGCACTTGACATTGTTGGATTGGTTAGTTAATTTAATAATAGCCAAAATAATCAAATTAATTGAAAATGTAAGTGAAGCTTCTAAAATTACCCAGTAAAAGATTTACCAATTTTAGCAATGACTTAATCCCTTAATTTTAGCAAGTATGCTCAGAAGACTGTCTGCAGAAGAATACCTTTTTCATAAGCCCTAAAAAAGATGTAATATCTTCCACAATTAATTATGAAAAATTGAACAGTTATTTGTATAGGTGATGTTTCTGTTAGACAAAACTACTGTTTTTATTTATGTGATTTGATTTGCTTTTCATCTTGACCAATGAAAACAGACAATTTCAATTTGGTTTCTAATTCTTATTCTTCAGCACAATGCTGAAAAATTATATTGTCTGCACTAAAGAAAATACCAGAAAATATTTTCATAAAAATATTTAGCTTACATATTTCTATTTATCTTCAATTTTAATAAGAAATATACTAAGGTGACTACAATTTTACCTGATGTTATTACAAAAAAAAAATCAGATATGGCTTACAAGAGAATTAAAATACAAAACTGAACTTTCAGAGACAAAATTCTGCTAGCAGTACTCCTAAAGCATCAAACTGCTAGAAAGTTACAATACAACTTTCTGATTCATGTACTACTCTCTCAAAGAAAAAAAAGTAGAGTTCTAATTTGTGAAAGCAGACTTTTAAAATTAAAAACTAAATAAAAACATTTATCATTACTACTATTGCCACAGTTAGGACAGCATTTAAGGGTTTGGTAATATTGTCATATTGGATATATTAGATATGTTAAGATACATTAAATATCTTGGCCTCATTGAAGTTAAAGTATATTTAGAAATACATGGGTTTTTGTTAGCTCTTGCTCTCTCAAAAGACTGTGCTTCCAAGAGGCTTAAGGAGGCTACACACCGGCTTAAAGACTCTCCGTTGCCAGATCAGACTACAAATACAGAGACATATATAGCTATATCACTTTTCTAAAAAAGACCCAAAACATAATGTTGCAAACTGAGAGGCAAGAATGTATTTTACTCTTCTTATGACCAGGACCACGAGTTACAGTCCAAATCAGTTTAGGTTCTAAACATTCGGCAAGCACTCTGAAACTGAAATAAAATTAGACAGAACTCATGCTAAGAACTTTTCAGGAATTGTCCTCAGTGCCTCATTTAAACTTCCACTGAAACCACTGAAAATATTTCATCAAACAACTCACAGTGGTTCTGTGTTCATCTATAGTTCATTCAAACAATACTTTTTCAGGAAAGCTTGAAGATGCAAATGAAGGGGAATTTATTTCCTACAGTAAACACAATAAATTGGATGATTAGTTGCAACACACTTGATAACAACTTGAAAATAACACAGTAGTTGTGTCTCCTAGAAACTAACTTGCTGTCCATGATAGGACCTCAACAAGTTCTAAAATTGTAAGATCCCTGATTTTCTCTCATTCATCTGATTTCAAGTAAAGTTTCTCCTCTTAAAATAAAAGAGAGTAAACCTGGCACCATAAAGCCCCAAATTCTTCTGATTTTTAGACCCAATACTTCTTTTCCCCACACAATTATGCTCAGAACAAAGTACAGTAACAGTGATTCATGAAAGAGAAGAGTAATGAAAGAGAAGCAAGATGTGAAAGTAACCCAACCATTACAGAACAGGGACTGTATTTCCAAGGCTGTCACAATATGTGACTTCATGAAGGTGAGAGAGAAGTAGGAGCTGCCTGATGAAAAAATACAATGTCAGAAACCCACAGCATCACTATCTCCTGACCAGATAAATTATCTTCTTTCAGATCCTTTAATGTCTGAGTTCTCAGATACTGTTATTCTCGTTTTGGTTTTTCTCATCAATCCTTGTTAATTAAAAAAAGATAAGACAGTGTTCCAAAACAAGCTGTCAGACAGACTGTTACAGGAATGCATTGCCTAAATCCAGCTCCTCTGGTTGTCCAATGATTTACTTCAGTCAGAAAATAAAGAACCTCCAACCTTGCCAAATATAACAACTCCATTCTGCCTTCCAGAAAAGACTCCCGCTCTCTGAATTGCCCTGCCTGCACACTTCTCGGTTTGCTTCCTCAGTGGAAGCTGCAGGCTAAGTTCAGTTTAATGGGTCTATTACCATTACAAAGCTGTAGGATTTCCAGATTTTTTTAATAGATGTATTTTAATATTGATGTAGCTATTTTATCCCAAAAGAGTTTTAAAATTTTTCAAACAGTGCTACTGTAACACAGCTACTTTTGGAATCAGCATCAGTAATGCAGAGGAGGCAATATTATGGTGAGGGTTCAAAAGGAAATCTCCCTTTTCAGAAAAGTCCTCTGAAAACTGTGAAGTCCAGTCTGAGCAGGGAGATCCTCAATATTCAAGATTTTTGGGAGGCACTATACATAGTAAATGTTTGGAATTACATTGGGCTAAACCCTACCATTTTCTTTGAACAACATTGCTCTGAAGCTCAGATAAAGAACCAACAGAAAGTAGCAGAAACTGGCACCCTCTCTTTCCACAGCAAAAGGAAAGATGGTGAAACTGTATGCATCTCCTCTCTGGGGAGCACTGATTCCCATAATGGCCCTGAGCAGCTTCAGGCTTGAAGCGCAGCTTGCAGCAGTCGCTTTCCCTGCTCGAACATCATTAGCATACCGACCTGCAACATATCAGTACAGTACAATACAGTACAATATCTGCAAAGGTGTGTTAAGCTCATTTTGTGTTCCATGTAGCCCCTCAGCCCCATATGAGACATAAGCAGTAGTTTTGAAGTCTAACCTTTCAGGAATAAACAGTTAAATAAATTCTGCTAAAATAGGAATTGATGGTAGCAGGCTATGCAATTTAATCCAAACCAGGAATACCCTAAAATCATATGGGACCCCCTCTGACTTTTAAAACATGTATTCTTGCATTGTCCATAGTTAAGAAAAATCTACTCTGTGACTCCTACACAAAGACCTTTCCACCTGCACCAGCAGACATGTTATCGTGGAGAGATGATCCCTGTTTCAAATCCTTAGAGATTCTCTGCACTATGAGAAATTTACTTTCCTGTTATTTTTCATGTTGTGTAAATAAACGTAGTGGTTTTCCCTACTCAGCACACTAAATTGCATATCCTGTTTCCCAAGTCTGATTCTGAAAGGCTGGGGACTTCGAAGTATTTACTGCTGTCTGATAATTTGGTTACTGTGAACAAATAATTCTCAAGTTCTTTACCAAATTTCCTTCAATTAAAGAACCTCAAGGAGTACTATACCATAGCTTCCAGTATACTATTCAGCAAAAGTGCACAGAAAGGCATATACATTAGTTTTCTTTTCTCGTATCCATTTTTCACACAACTTTAGTCTCCCCATTCCAATACCATGCCCACTTGTCATCATTCTCCTCTTACACTCTCAACCTCTTGTCCCTTTCTAGCTTCACCCAATCCCAATCTGGGATGTGTTTTATAACCCTCAATCATCTAATCGCTACACAAATACCTCAATAACTTTTCCCTTTCTGCTGAGCTTGTGCTCCCTACTTCATCCTGTCTTGGTCTGCTCCTGCTCCCTGAGCAGAAAACATTAAGTAGTGAGACTGCTTATGTGTATGGAACAGACACTAAGAGGACCTGGTAAGGGAAACAGGGGCTATGGTGGCACACAACTCACCAACAGTAGGTGCCTGTACAGAGGGGTTTAACCCATGACTTAAGGCCACATACTTGCCAATGCAACCTGCCACTATTTGAATGGATATACAAGTAACAGATTCTTCCACTCTGACACGGCTGAGGAAACAATTTAATGTTCCTTCAACATTCACCTCAGCTATCATTTTTATCCTTCTTTCCTTGCCTTTGACACAGCATCTTATACCAAGAAATGAATTTCTCATAAAACAAGAAATGAAAAAAAACCAAACAACACCCCACCCATAACACCCTCCAAGCCCCCAGATGTCCCCAGTGGTGTTAAATTCTCCCTTATTTTTTCTTCCCTGGCTGTCTTTGCCTATGTCTACAGGATCATGATTAGCATGGAGCAGGGAAAAATGGGCTAGCTTTGAACTAGTAATGTTAACCATTGTAAATTCACCTACAGTAACACAGAATTCAATGTCAACCAGAAAACTACCCCAAAAGCTGTGGAAATGTTTGGTTGATTAGATTGTGCTGCCATAGCTAAGCTGCTAGAGGCAATATCTCAGATGTGGAGGGCTTTGCACTCTATCTATCAGGAACAGAAAGTGTAATGAAGAGAAGGTGTGAGTTTTGATGTTACCAGATTGTACAACTTGGTGTATAGATAGAGCTGTACAAATGCCAGTAAACATAGTTTCCAGTGTAGATAAGAACAAAGTAATTTGCAGGCTACAATAGCTCTCACCCAGAAGGAATACTTATGCAAATTAGGTGGATAAATGAATAAGATAAATCTTCACTCGAAAAAAATTTATGGTCCAAATAGTACAAAAAAAAGTGTGTACGGTTATTCCACATGTGTACATGAATACATAATTAATTTACAAATATAATTGTAATGATTATATATGCAGGTGAAACCACTGTATGGGAAAATTATGCAATAACTTGCTACAGGCATGCATAAGTAAACACATCACAGTATTACTAATTTGTCCATGTAATATATACATGAAATGCAAATGCAGTCCTGAAAACCTGTTTGAACTAGATGGTAGCAGACTGTTTAACTAGTCCACTCAAGAGCTACCTTTTATTTTTGTGCTTTATTTTCAGAAAATTAGGAGTAATTTCCTTAGCAGCAGATTGCCTATCTGATATGTACATCTTGTATTCTAAAATGGAAATAACAAAGAAGCCATACAGGTAGGCAGACAACTTTGGCCCAGTGGTGCAGAAGGATACAAGGAGTTCCTGGAAGCTCTTGCATCCAGCAACGTACTGCAACACAGCATGCTTCTAGGTTGTTTCTGATACACAACTGACTAGAACTATGGAAAGTAGTCATAGTAGCAGAGTATATTGACCTTATACCTTGCTCTGACTACTGAACTTGTATAAGCGACTGCATGCACACAGCAAGGTACTAAGAATCAAGGACCTGGTTTTCGCTTAGAGTAGATGCTTGCTAGATTTCTTTTACTCCAATGTAAGTAAGAAGATAATCAGTCTCAGAACATCTCAAGTGTACATCTGGAGTTAGCCACTCAGTGCTTTGCTAAGAAGAGTCTCACATAAGATATTATACTGTTGGAAAATCAAATATACTATGTAAAATACCAGTCGTCTTAAACTGTGTGCTGCTTCTTTTAACCAAAGCTTAAAAATTCTGTTCCTACTGTATCTCTAAAAGTGCAGTGGAACATGTTATTGCTCATGTTCCATGGAAAACAGCACATTATTTTTTGCAGGTCTGAAAACTGGCTCATGTTTAGCTTCTTATTTCAGTATGTTTTTGTCTCAGCCAAGTTACAACTTCAGTCAGGAACAAATGCAGATTTCCCAGGGGCTATAGTTGTACCATCCTATCTATGAAGTCATGTGAAATGCTATGACTTGGATAGCTAACACTGAAATGTTATTCTGGCAATAGTAAAAATACACCTCACTCAAAACCTTAATTTAGTTGTAACACAGTTATAAGAAAAATATGGAAACATAATTTTTCAGAAGGTTCTTATTTGCCACCTGGTCAGTTGCCAGTAGCTATTTAGAACAGATTTTGCTGTTCTAAACATGCTCAGTTTCAAAGGGATTACTTGCAGAATAAACAACTACCCCATGGGAAAACTGATGGCACAATCTGGCCCCTAGGGATGTTTTTAACTTGCATCTGAGGTATGTAAGCTACACCTGGAGGTCTGAATTCATGGTTTCAAACTCTAATTGCTTCATAGGCTTCATAGTGCTTTTAATTAAAATCTTACAAGCTCAATTATTTATGTGCTTGACCAACCCACCCAATTTGTCTAACCCAGCTACCTGTTTTAGAGAAATGTGTGATCCACAATGCAGGTTAGAATAACCTTAAAGACTATTGTAATTGATGGCCTCCTTAGAATCACATTTGTTTTTTCACAACCCCAAGCCCTAAACAGGCTGAGCAGCAGCACTGCCTGGCTCTCCCCAGTCCACCTCATACCCATCTTGCTCTGTCTCCACCTGAGAGGAATTCTCTCTGCACTATTTATTTTGGGAATCCAGCCCTATATTTAAGGTGGGATCCTGCCATTTAACATTACAAAAAGGTCACTAAAATCTAATTCATTCAAGTCTGAAATTTTGCCAAGGGCTTTCTTCTGCCCCCAAAATACAGAACCAGCTTCCTAACAGAGGATAAAGACAAAAGGCAATGGTATTCCTGAAGTCCATCTGGGAGCGTATGGAAAAGTTTGAAAAAGCTATATACTGTTCTTATACAGTTCTGCCTAGGTATTAGAGATTTCCTCTATTTTTCTTTCCTTATTGTACATTACTAAGGATATTTACATAAAGACAGAGTCTTTGTTTAAGTATTCATTTTTCTTTTTCTACTTATTACAAATCTGAAATTCTAATCCTCTGTTTGTGACATCACAGCAGGACTATTATGGAAATTATTACACTGCCAAAACTCAGAGGACTATGACACCAGGTAGAGAATAAACAGGAGAGGCAGATGAACTGTTGAGAAACAAGGATCCCTTTTTATCCAAATATTTTCATTAATAAAGAACAAGGGAAGGGAAGGAAAGTACATGATATGTTTCTGTGGCCCAGCGGTTCTTTTAACCAAGCATTCAGGAGGATGAAGTGTGAAAGGCCCCTATCACTCGTAAGAGAAAGGCTTTAGTTTTGTGTTTTGGGTTTTGTTTTGTTTTGTTTTTTTTTTTAATCTAGACCTTTGGCTCCTATGATTTATTTACATACCTTGATATTTTATTCTTTGAAGTTCACAGGCTCCAGTGTCAGGAACGGTCACAGACAGTCATTTGCTGTACTGGGTTGCTAACTGACGTTCAGAAACCTCTGTCAAGGACACACTATTGTCAGTTACATTCCGAAACCCTGAGTTCTCAAAAAATAAAGATATTACAAAAAATTGAAATCTTTATACTTCTTTTCTGACTTCTCTTCTTTTACAATAATGTGTCATGTTTCAAACTTCTCTTTCATAACTGTGAACATACATCAGATGAAAGTTTACATTTTCATTTGGTATTTAACTCCAGAGAATGGGGACTTTAGTAAAAACACTGAATGTAAAGTGTTAATAGGCAGGTTTTAACCCCTCAGTAGCAACTGCCTGCTGGTGTATGAAAATGGCTATACCAGACTTCCACTGTATATTCATTTTGTTGATAGAAAGGTCACTGAAAAGGAAAACTGGCTTGGCTAACAGCCATCAAGAGTGTTTTGAAACCAGGATATATAATGATAAAAAAGTAAAAACATTATTTAAGCTACATAAAGGACTGACTGGAAATGGAAGCAAGTTCCAAACCCAAATCTAATGTATTCTTTTCCTGACCCCAAGTCCAGGAGACAAGTGGTAAAAAGGAGGAAACAGAGAAAAGAAGAACATGGACATTTTTTTCTAACAAAGTAAGGAAAAGGAAGTGGTATATAATAGGCAGATTCTAAGGTAAATAGCACAAGAGATTGTAAAAAAGCTAAGATTTTGGCTAACACTATCCAAGGTACGTTAAAGCAAGGAAAGATGGTAATAAGGGTACATGCCCAAATTGTAGGATCTATGGCCAGACACCAAATATTATTAATCATACAGCGGAGGTAGTTGGAGAGGAGTATATGGCATATTTCACAGTGAAGGACAGCAGCTGCCTTGCAAGAGATATCTTCACAAGAAGAGATCATTATCACTGTGGTCCAGACAGAGCTGTAAAAGAATGTGATGCTTTACTCACTATTGCTCATGAAACATAGGTTAGAAGATCAGATTAAATTGTTGCGCACAGAACAAGAGGTAGTATTTTACCAGGAACTTTTGTCACCCATTTCATGGGAGAAAACTTTACAGTTGAAAATACAAAGAAAAAAAAGAATGACAAATGCACTCGGATAAAACGGGCACTTGAAAAATATAAGCCTTACTCTATTTGTCATGCATTAGTACTTCCCAATGGAATCACTACTCTGTACGTTGGAAATTGACTATATCAGGTCCATCAGAAAGCAACAGAGATGAATCTCTCTAAAATGCTGAAGAAGGCAATAATGTTCTAAACATGAATGCCTAGATGTAATCTGGATCTGTGCTGGTAACTTAGCTACCCCCACTTTTTTCACTCCAACTTCTCAGGTGTGTGTTGGGGGAAATACAACTGTAATATTTGCTTGAGTCAGTTGATGTGAATTACAAATCCAGCTGATGGTGAAAGCAGAGCATAGCAAAACTAATCAAGAATGAGAAATCTCAAGCGACTAGATCTCACACGCAAGAACTGCTTTTTCATTTGCATGCTTATAGAATAATGCAGGCTGCATCATGCCTGAGTGCCATGTGGCCAGTCCATCTATAGCTGACTGAATGGCGGTACTAACATATGTCAGAGGAAAGGAAACATTGTACCATAGTTTCCTTTACTCTGCCATAGAATAGCCAAACAATTCATCTCCAGCTCAGAACCGAAATAAGCCCTAGCCCTTGTGAAGATCCCTGAAGCAGAAAATTCAAGGAACATAAGGCAGAGTTCTTGGATCTTCCTCATATGCATTTATGAGGTATGAGAAAGGCAGAAACCATACATGAGTGTTCAGACCAGGCACATCTGCGTACACAGATTAGAGATCTAATACAACTTTGATGTCATGATTAAGTCCTAGTCACAGAAACATAGGATATGACTTGGTAGCATTCACTACTGCATTCTGCTGTGAAAAGTCTCTGAAAAAATAGGCTTGGAGTTTCTATCTATATTATTTCTCTTTAACCTATCTCACATAGGCTTGGTTTATGAATAAAAAGTTTGTTAGTTGCCTCTCCAGGACCCTTCATCTGCTCATGCTTTACTTTGTTTGAGAGAGGACAGGTAAACAGCTCTCTTCTCAAATAGTCTAAGTATTGGAAAAGTGATTGGCATGTTCTCTCAAATAAGTGGGACTAATATTTACACTGATGGTTGTAGAAGGCAACTAATAGGAATTATCACACTGTTCTGGAGGTGATGGACCAAAATTAAGAGACTTTCACTCATTCTCCCCAAACTGCCCTGGTTTAGCAGTGTTGCTGGAAATAAAATGTGATAATATTATCTCTGAGCTGATTTGGCGGCAGTGGGGCAGGGTGTGCCTCTCTCCTTCCATGTTTCTCCTTAGTGAAAATCTCCAGTTTGGGGTGGAAAACTCCAAAGCAATATTTTTCAATTTGGAAGCCTTACGGTGTTCTGCATAGTATTTGTAGTTCAGAGATTGAATATGCCTACTTTTTTTCTACAGACATCTTGGGTTTCATCTACAAATTTTCACAGCAGTCTTCCTTCTTGGGGAAAGATTCTGGTGGTCTCAAGGCCACCAGGTATCATGAACAGTGAAGTCAGGTTGGGAAGCCTGACTTATAGAAAAGTCGACATGGTTACCCAAGCTACTATTCAGGCACTAGCCAAGCATTTCACTACATGAACTTTTTCAGTTTGATACTGGGATGTTTTCATAGGCAGCAGAAATTAAAAAAACAGAAATCCCGAATCATTTTCCACTGAGCAACCATAGAAAATTCATAGAAGATTTTCATCCAGTCATAATAAAAAGAATATTAGTGATAAAAAGTAAGCATACAATAAATGTAAATATCAGTCCAATTAAATGAGAATGTTCACTTTTCAAAGTAGCATTAGAGATGAAGTTAAAATGCTGAAGACAAGGGTGTTATTCTAGGTTTTTGGCAAGGAAAATCTTATAGTGTTATTTTTACTGGAAATATAGCACATAAAGTTCAGTCTCAGCAAGGGGTTAGGAGGAGAGAGGGGAAGGTAAGATATTTCCTCAAATGCATGCTCTGTCTTAACATCATGAATGGTTAAAAGGTTTTTCATGCATGTCCATACATTCATGCATGGATAAAGCCATAAAATCCATAATTTCTGATATGCGCTCAGATTTGGGGAAAGAAGATCATAATTAGACAATTATCAAATAATATAATGTTTAATAGGGTGGAATATCATCTTATTAAGTGATTTTAGCCTTCAAAGGATTTCCCTTCCTTCAGATGAAAACCCTTGATTATACCATAATATACTGATCACTAGTAGTCTTCTGCATATATTCATGTATTTTTTAAATAAAAATCTAGTAGCATTCTCTCTAGGAGCTCAGATATTTTCTCCTTTCTTCAGAACCAAGGAATATTTTATATCAATGGGATGTTGACTTAGTCTTCCCACTAGTTCAAAAACAAAACAAACAAAACCCCCTTGAATTCTAGCATATATTTACACTAAGAGTATTTAGTCATGAATTAGTCTCACATTGCACAAACATGACATGAAGAAGCAATATAGACAATCCATGCTGCAAAGCTCACAGTGGAAGATTGTAACTAGATCACACATTTGTTTAAATAAGGCTGTACTGGCCAGGGAAGAAGACAACAATAAAGAGACCCAAGCGGGTTTTTTTTGTATTTATAGCACATGGAAGTACTCTCTATTCAATTTACTGCACCAGCTGTGAAGAAAGAAGAAAACAACATATTACAGGAGGAAAAAGTACTGTGTAGTAAACAGACTAGCTGTTAACAGAGATTATCTTGATCAGAATCATCTGTAACTTCTGTTAATAAACCCCTGTAAACTATTGCCTAATGCCAGATTATTTTGAAGCTAAATGAAAGATTGTTCACAGCTGCATATACTTCATCACATAAACACAGATTAAAGCAGATTTGAAAGCATCACTATGAATAATGCATTATTTTTAAAGAACAAAGTGAATAAGGTAGTCAGCCTGTATAAACCTGGAATAGGAAAATTTTCAACCAGTGGTGTCATTCTTCACAATAAATGAAGGACAGCGGTTTCTTGGGATGAGGTTCCTGGGGAGAGGTTGTGTTCATGAACGGGTTGAATTCCTAAAAGGCTGCCAATGAGACACAAGGAAGGGAGAGCACTTAAAATTTTTGTGGAAGTTTCTTAGGTGGCATGGTGACTGCATTGTCATGCAGACTGCATCTTCACGCATGTCAGTCTTAGTCAAGGATATGCAAAAAGGGGAAATGGTGCTATACTAAGGGCAAATTTGAAGTAATGACAAAGAAACTAATTTTCACAACTTTGCACAAACTATTCCAGAAAGTCCTTCCATTCCATTCATAAACCTTTTTACTATATACGAACTTCTGAAATAAACACCCTCCAAAAATCAGTCTGCCAGTTTGAATTGGTGGTCCTGTATTTGCTGCATTTAGTGATTCAATAACACCTTGAAAATTAGAACTATGGATGCTCTAAGCATTGTATCTTGCTCTTAATGTTCACATTTAATAAATATGTATTATCCATGCAACTCAGAAATTCTTCAGCCTTCACTCGGGGAAAAGATCCTTTTGTACTTAGAACAAAACAATTTTTATTTAAATAAAGACAACTGGATTAGGTCCTTGCATTTGAAAATATTACATATATATGTGTGTGTAATTTTAAAATATACATGTTATATATAATATAAATATATCACACAATATATTGATACTATACTTGTGTGAGTGCATTCTTTACATGTATATACCTGTATGTTTAGGTATAGATATACCTATGTGTTTATAAAAAACCATATGTATAATCCATATATGTGATGGTATAGTGGTTAGCAAATTAGAAATAAGATTAAGCCCTTAAGAGTATCTTTTGCAATCACAGTCACACAGCATGCATTGTAATGAAACAGTTCGACTGATGTGAAAAATCATTCCTAATGTAAAATTCTAGGCATAGTTTCCATTGCTTTTAAGGTGAAAATCTAGAGTCCTGTAGTCCACAGAATAGACAGCCCATCCCTGTGGCAAGAGTAACTATGCCACAATATGCTTCAGGCATCTGGAAAAACAACAAGAAAAACAGCACTGTTTTACTCTGAAACAAGATACTCTTTTCCTTTTAACATCAATACTTTTTGAAAAAATACATCTTGAGGTAACTTCACTAAAAACCTACATCAACATATTCCATGTGCTGCTGTAATTTAGTGAACAAGTATTGTGTGTTACGAATCACATCAGTATCTACCATGTGATTGATCAGTCAATGATCTGTGTTAGTGACAATGTCCTTAGACCTTTTCTGTGAACTCTAAAATTGATGGTTCATTGCATAACTGCTAGAGAATACAAGAACTAAATACTTTTGTTCAGTTATTGTCTAGAACTTTTACATTAAACAGTTAAACCAAAGAGAAAGGATCGCTTTCTGAATACCTAAGGCTATAAGGTCCAAGTCCTGGAATACCGGATAAACTCAGAAAAAACACCTTTCTTAGACCTCTGCAAAGGACATTTAATCTTATCACGTTTTCCTTTCTAAGATAAAGGGTTTTCATATATACAAAAGTCATGCTATGAAGTGTGATAGCTTAGCCATGTGTCGTGTACCTGGTACAACATTTGCAGCTCTCCTGGCCAAATATGAGTGTTTTGAGAGTATAAAAGTTCATAAATTCAGGGGCTGAGCTGTTGGAGGTTGGAGGCTAGCAGGGTGTGTCCATGTAAACAGATGAAAGAGGACTTTATAAACACTGCTTAAGGAAGTGGAAAATAAATTGTTGTGGGTTTTTTGTTTAAATCTTCATATCTTACTTATCAAGATTCAGATCCAAGGACATAGGTTTTTGCATTTCTCTCTGTTACATTTTCTGTAAATCACTGGAGATTAAAACTTCCTCCCTATCTTGCTCTCTCTCTTTCTTCTTTTAGGGAAAGTTAGTATTCTTCAGAAATTACCAATTGTTCTTCCACTCACATAGGCTCTTGTGCCAATTTGGGAAATGACACTGAAGTAAAGCAAAAACTAATGACTTCCTTCTGTTCTTTAAAGGCACTTAACAAGTAGTTTCACTTAATTGTTCTTCATTGTACCTGATAACTTTACAGGCCGCCCAAAGCAAATGAAGCCTGCTATTCTATAACTGGTCAGCCACAGACCTATACAATTTCTTCTTCCCTCCCCTCCCCTCCCCTCCGCTCCCCTTCCCTCCCCTTCCCTTCTTCCTCCCTCCACTTTTTACTCCTTTGGCATGCCAAGGCATCAATGCACATTTATTTCTGGGGAAACTGAGTAAAGACTTCAGGATCTGACTCTTCAAAACAGGATAATCTTTTTGTACAAATGTCAAAGCTTTAGAAATCACTGATTAATATGTTATTAACTACCACAATACAGAAATTTTTTTCATGTATATAAAGAAACAGTTTTTCCTTACATTTTTTAACATTTATTTTTAACTACTTATTTTTTGCTTTTTTTCAGCCTCCTCTTCCCTTCTAAAAGAAAGCAAGTGTTATTTAATGACCTTAATGATAGGTCAGCAGTCCCTACTCCTCCATCTCCAACAACTCAGAAGGAAAAAAAAGTCTACAGCCACCATCTTTCATATTCGAGCTCTTCTTGAACTCTTTGTCTGTAACCAGCATGAGAGTTTGCCTGTGATATCCACTTTTAGTCTAGCTGTTTTGACTAAAGTATATAATTTTTTTATGTTGTTTTCTGAGTAATTTTTTATAAATATTCTAGTTTAAAAATGTAATTTCATAAAACAAAGTTTGATAAAAAAATAATAATACCTTATCACCTTTATCAAGGGCGTCATTTTAGCATCAGCAGTAGTGCCATTTGGACACTTGCAATCGTAATATGGAGATATATATATATGTAACTTGCAGCTATGTTTTGAGAACATTTGTATTTGTTTACTGTCATTTGCTGCCATCTGACTTTTTCATTCACATATAAAAAGTAGTTCCCAGGAGTGTTGGGACAAACAGTCATTAGTTAAATCTCTGCTGTTTGAGAACTTTTACCCTAAGAATAAGTATTTTTGCTGATAAGACTGTTATTTTCCCTATGTCCAGTCTTGAGCTGGACACCTCAGGTACAATATATCTAGAGTAACTTCAAGTTCACTCAGCAGGTCCAGGAGACAGAATTTTTTCTAAGAGCTTATTAATTCTTTCACAGCAGCAAGCAATACTTCTTTACCACATTCAGCCATAATCAGGCTTGCCCAACTAACTAAATGGTATTCAACAGAAAGATTATTTTCTTGAGAAATGTCTTTTTGCCTGTTAATGCAAAAGCTCGATTAAAGATATGTTTCCATGGTTTGATACAAGCAGACTGTCTCCATGCCATCTACTCACCCCAGCCTCCCTCTTGCTCTATAAACTTTTCCATTGACTGCTATAGTGCCTGTTGGGTAGACAAAAGTTGGTCAGAACTCAGGTTTCCTCAGTGCTTCTGAGCTCAGTCAACACCCCAGTCATAAGTCCAGCAAATGTTGCTGTTTCTCAAGGCCAAGGTAACCTTAAAAAAATGCAACCCAGGACTCCTGGGGCAAATATTAATAAAATAGCTATTTAAGCCCTTCACTCAATGTCAGGAGGAAGTCTGCTTTTTGTTTTCTTATAAGCTAATGTACTCCATTAAAAATGTACTTGTTACCTTCTTCCCCATCTGTTCCTAAAGCATAGCAACCAAAGCCCCTGCTTTAGAAAACTACCACTCTTAAAGAAAACATTTAAGCGCCTGTTTAAATGCCACTAAAATCAATGGGAAATAGGTACATGTCTTCATAAGTCACATCCATAGTTACTGTCTTACAGTCACCACTTTGCCCTTTCCTGGGGCTTTCTTTGTTCAAAAACCAGTTAACATTTGCCAGACCTGAATTCCCCTAAGGCTCTTGCCTCAGGCCTGCTCAAACCACACCAAGTTTCTTCTTCTCACCTCTTTACTCATATCTCCCTCGTATTTGGATTGGGTGAGGCATCAGCAGTCTTTGTCAGACAGGAGAACACATTTAACCCTTTCTCACCATGGTCAATGCCTCAAAATTAGTGACTGGTTCAGCCAAAAACTGATAGCTTTTGCCAACTCAAAATAAGTACTGAATTTCAGTTATGAACTGAAAACTTATAATATGGGCAATATGACCACCTCTCCTTTAGTGTTTTGCAGTTCAAAGCTTCCTTTAAGTTGGTCCTATAAC
Source organism: Haliaeetus albicilla (assembly GCF_947461875.1). Classification (NCBI taxonomy): domain Eukaryota; kingdom Metazoa; phylum Chordata; class Aves; order Accipitriformes; family Accipitridae; genus Haliaeetus; species Haliaeetus albicilla. The sequence continues at coordinate 39,207,961 of NC_091516.1, forward strand.
CTATAGTGAGCCCAGGACTTGGGATATAAGATTTCTGAGTTCATATTGTTTAATTACTATCCAAAAATACAGGGTTTAAACTCACACTGCTTATACAGCCATGCTGTAATTCTTTTTAGGCCATTGCCCCACCGAAACAGAAGCCTATGTTGAGCCTTCTTTAGTTAGATGCCTGTTTTATTGAAAAAAACCCAATGCAATTCACATGTTTATTTCATTGTCTGTTTTAGTGCTGAGATATTGAAACTTGGATAGACAATTCTTTCAGTCTATTTAGATCATAATTTTTCTCACAATCACCTTATTTCTTTTATAAAAGAAACTTGATTTTTTCATGGAATAAAGAAGATCATTTGGCTTGACTATCTCTAGCAATCTTATAGGTTTTTTTGTGAATTGTTCTTGGCATTTACCAGATACCAAAGGGAAATATGCATGATTCTATGAGCTTTCCCCTTATTATCTGGTATGGTTACCATAGGCCAAGAACCACATTGCTGTAAACAGGTGCAACTTCACCTACTTCAGTTACAACCTAGTTTAGCTTAAAAGAACTACGCCTGTCTGTCTATTCTTTCTTCACCGAAGTGAGCAGGAAGATACCCACACACCTAAATCACATGCAAAGTCCTACAGTTCTTCCATTAAAATCAGTGAAAATGTTCAGGTTTTCCCATGGTACTTCTAGATCTGAAACGCCCAGGCAGAAAAATTCATGATTCCCTGCCTAGATGATAAACAGAAATGAGGAATTCTATCAATTTCCTCTTGTGCCAATTTTATACTCACATTATCTCCTTTCCTTTTTCTTTCTAATGAAATGTTTCATTACCTTGCAATAATTTCTTTTATTACAATTTATTATAGAGCAAATAAAAGCAGGTATTACTATTATTATTTTTCTTTCTTTTTCTTTTCTAAAAGAGAACTCAGTTTCAGGTGCTGGTATAATCCACCTAGTGAAGATTAAACTTTTTCTGATTATATATTTACATTGATCAGAATGTTTTCTAGATTTGAATTGAATTTGCAAAGGAATAGCAGATCTTTTGAAATGGAAGCCAACCTGAAGACGAACTAGTTCAGAGGATACAACTAATTTCAAACTCAAAGAAGAGAAAGGTAATTTTGTTTCCTATTGTCTTCAGAAAAATCAGAACAGACATGAAAAAATTTCTTTCCTGCTTCAGCTGAACATATGAAATCCTGAAAATCTTACAAGCTTCCATCTTTGTCAAGTTTCTAACTCTTCTCTCAAATTTTTGAGTATGTGTCAACTAAGACTCCAGATCCCTGCAATGCCTACCCAAATTATGGACTTCAGACTTCTGTGAAAACGCTACATTCTAGTTCCTTTTCAGCAACAGAGAACATAAACAGCAAAGACTTTTATAATCATTTTGGAGTTCTTGAAAAGGAGTGTTTTAAAGCCCAACTTTACTTCCCCAGATCCTAGAGTAATAGGCACTTGGACACTTCCTGGATTTTTGAAACATTATTTCACTAGTAAATATGACGAAGGTTTGGGGTGGGGGGCGGTTTGGAAGGACCAGGCTTGTGTCTTCTGTCTTCAACACTCAGAACTGTCTTTCCAGCTCAAGAGAACAGCTGTCTTCCCTACTACTTATCCCACCCACTGGTGGGAACCAATACTGAAATCTTGGAGTTCGGTGCTTTTACCTTTCTTCAGCACTTGAGAATTACTGTTCTGGAGGACTAGATCAGGTGACTCAAAAGCTGTCATTAGCCCCTCTGTTCCTATGTAAAAGCATCATTATAAAGCAAGTGAAAAGAATTGCTGCCCTGTGCAAAACAAATACTCTAATGTAGCTTCATCAGTTTCTTACCATGGTAACACTTCTTTTCCGGATCACATTTTACTGCACTGCCATACTATCCAGCTCCTTGATTGACAAGATTGCAGCTTAATTCAGGAGGAGGCAACTGGCTAAACTGGCAGCATTTCAGATGCATTCCCTAAGGTCTTAGTCCCTAACTGTTGTTCTGTGCCATAAGTGTCTGCAAGACAGTTATCACAGCTGGGGCAGATGGAGTTTGATACAACCCACGCTTTTCCTCTGGGAGAGTTCCTACAAAACATTGGAAAAACAAGAACAAGCAATTAAGTTTCCTTTAAAAGAAAGCAGAGCTGTAATATTTCTTGTACTCTAAGAATCTAAGGAATAGCAAGCTCAGGAATCTTGTATGTCATGCACCGTCACCTGTTCTCTGTCCCAGTTGAACTGCATATGAGTGGATAGCAGTCATTGTACCAGCATAGATATTACTTTTGAGATTTTGAGCCAACTTAGAGAACTTCTGCCTTAAAACATGTTTAAGATAAAACCCTTCAAAAAGCTAACTCTCAGGGGAAAAAAAAATCACAGCACCATCCAGCAGTCTAGTTCAGGGACTGAGGGAACCATTCCGCTCACTTATATTATTAGTCTTTCTAAACACCGTACCATTCTGAGCTGAACAATCTGTCCTCTCCAAAAACCTGCACTTTCTGTCCCGATAAATATCTATGTAACATATTCAAAAATAAAAAGCTGAGAATTTTCTCCCTGAACCTAATAAAAGAACACCCTCCACCTGAGAGGAAGGCATTTCTAATGCCATTCAACTCTGTAGAAGTCCCAAGAAGAAATTCAGCAAACAAAAATTAGACCGAGCATCTTCAAGTGGATATAATGTCACTTCTGGGCTTTATTCTGACTATATAACATAATAAAGTCTGTCTTTCACAGAGGAAACCTGTGTAGCCCTTCAGAACCAGTCATTGAAGGGAAATTAAGCAGCAGAGGTAGGGAAAATGTAAACATTCTAAAATTCAAGGACTGCATCAATGTGGCCAAAGGGCAGTTCTTGGATACTGCACACAGGAAAGAACTCAAGTGAGACTGCTGTTCAAATTTGGAGAAAGACTTGTGTACCTACAAGTTTGGCTGTTTTGTCTAACTGGACTAACTAGCTGGTCTAATAAAAGATACTACCTTACATAGAAATTTTGCCCTGCCTCATATTTTTACAGCATCATGGCTACAATAGCTGTATTACTAAACAAGTGTTATTCAAACCAATCATTTCATTTGTGCTCAAGGGAGAGTTCTGCCTTTCCTCTCTAAAGAAGAAAAAGCAGTTAGTGCCAACTAACAACATGAACATGCACTTGCGTTAAACACATCTGTATCTGAGGGCAAACAGAAAATTCTCCTGACTTGATTTCTTCCTTTTTCTCCCTTCAGTATCTGTGGCTATAGTAAAGTGACATGCAAAATCCCCAGTAGGGATTTTCTGAAATTCTCCTGTTTCTGTCCAAGCAGCAGCATCAGTGCTGAGAAGAGAGAGAGAGAAAAGTGCCTGGGGATTCATTGATACTGTCCTGTCAGATTTGCCAGTCTTCCACAGTGTAGATCCAGCCAAATAGTAAAAAAATGACAGCCTGCCCAATATGGCTAATGCTCTACTGATGCTAGAGAAGTACTGCAAAAATTACGGGAAAACTACTATGAACACAGATTCTCAATTATGAAGACTTCATAGTTTTTACATTATCTAACTAAGAACAAGCTGGGATGAAGGCAGAAGAAATGGTAGGGATAAACAGAGCAGGAGGCACCCAGCTGTCTTCCTGTCACAGCTGAGGTCACAAGCTCAGGAAAACTGGCAGGAGCAGCAGGTCCTTCTGAAAATCCTCTTGGTGCATTGCTACTGTCACATGGTTGCCAGATCATGCTGTATGAATTAATAAAACCACTCTCCTGGTTCATAAGAGACCCAAGTGTTCTAATGAAATAACCTGTACCAGCCAGAAATGGTTTTCTTTTGAGACTTGGAGGACTTGACCTAAGACACAGAGGGATAACTGCAATATTCTCAGTGATTCCATGAGCTTTGAGTCAGCTTCATAAACTGTGGGAAAGAAGTACACAGAATAAAAGCCACCCAATGGCCTGCCTGGGAATCTACTCTCTCAGGAACTATGATTGTCACTGACCTTCATGGGGGCAAGCAACAAACTGATTCTTCATACATCTGTTTTCAGTTGATCTGTTTTCAGTCAATTTACTTTTCTTGAGGGCAAACATCTTGCGAAATAATAAAGGCAAAACATGTGGGAGATGCACACAGGAGAAATGGATTTCTACAAGAATCACATATATGAAAAACCGTATACAGTTAGCTGTGTAGTAAAAAAAAAGTGCATTCTGAAGCTAGTCAGGAAAGTAGACAATTAGAAATGGGTCTCAGCTGTAAGTTTGCAGGTTACCCATGAAGAAATGTGACAGAGAAGTTGTCTGTCTACTTTTTCTCCCTACTTGTGCAATCAGATAGTACCTTAATTGCTATAAGCAGACACCTGCTGAGAAGATGGGCTTCATGTAAAGAGCACATTACCTGGGAAAAGTCAGGGTCTAAATAATGGGGACACAGGCTCTGCTGCCTGGGGCACAGTTTTTTGTGTTACCATATCAAAAGCGGGTTGGCTTCTGCTTTTGCCAGGTGGATCTATGTACAAATTAAAGTTTGTAGTTCATTGGAATCACTTTCTGTTGCCATTGTAGTTGCATGCTAAATCCTCTCCTAATAGAATAGGGCAATAATAATTAAATATATATAAAAATTATTACATACAATAATAGTTATCAGGAAAAATAAAGAAGGCAGAATCAATATAGTGCTATCTCAGAAAAAATGGGTCTGTGTTTCTGGTAGAGAGCTCTCTCTATGATTTATAAGTATCAGTGAAAAATTTGAGATTCTTTTTAAATGTGTGTATTACATTGTCAAAATATTGTATATATTTTTATTTTGTATATATAAATTCTCAGAGTGCATCCTATAGTCTATTAGCTAATAACGTATAGCACCAATTTAATGGCAGATATTTTCAAAGATTTTCTGGACTCTTTGATAACTGAAATACTGAATGAAGAATTTGAATTTTTAATCAATGTTTTTCTTTCATTCCATTTTACCAGGCAATCCAGCTAGAGGATCTAAAATAATAATCACTGTTTCCCTGCATAAATGTCTGTATATAGAAAGTGGCCTCTGTTGGCAAAAAAGGTGAATTACTCTGTTGTTGAGTTATTCAGTGTAGCATGTTGTTACAGCACATTATTTTTTGCCACATGAATATACAGAAATTCTGATGATACCTATAGCTCTTTGTGTAGGAAAGGACAATATACAACATTTTCAATCAAACAGTTTATATAATACGAATAACAAAAATCTCTTTGTATACTAAAAAATAAATAGACAATCAGAAATTAATTGAATCATTAATGCCTTTTTATAGTCTCATTAATAACATCTGTTCTCCAAAAATATAACTCTACCCACACTAAATAATATTTCAGTCTAGTCAATTTTTATTCCCTCCTTTCTAGCTCTTTATTCCCTAGTTCAGATGTTGATCATCTCTTAGTGACATCATATTGAGGTGCTGTCGAAACAACTGTCATGTCATAAACAGAAGATTACTTACTTCAGTCACAAAAATGGGAAAGAGGACAATAAGTTTCTAAATACTAAAAGTTTCCTTTTAAATATATTTCCAACAATGGGCATTAGGTTATTTTAAAAGTTTATATTTTAAACATCTCTCTGAAGTAAATTCAGTGGCTTTTCCAGTATCATGAACTGGACCAGTTCTGCTTTCAATTGCATTAACACAATCCTCTAGAAGTCGATGTCGTTACAGCATTGTAAAGCTAGGATGAGATCTGGTGTGGGCCTTTGTACTCTTTTTGACTGTATTACAGACCTTCTTTTTCTTTCCTTCTTTCTTTTTTTTTAAACTCAGCTTCAATTTTTTTTTTTTTTTTTTTTTTTAAGCTTATTTTGCCCCAGGCTTAAGTTCAGTTTGGACAGTCTGAGCTGAGAAAAAAAAGCAAAACAAACACTGTTTGTCTCCTTTTGAAAGTTATTCAGGCACCAGGGGCTAGGTCTTGATTAATGCTTTCTTTTGAAGCCATTGTTATCTAAGCTCTTATACAATTTGTTTTGGATTTTCCTTGTTTTCAAAAGTAGTGTTAAAAACTCAATGAAGTTAACACAAAGAGCTACTGTAATGAGGTAAGACTGTGTCCATACCAACAAAAGGGACAAAAATGAATTATTTCATATGCTGCCAGTGAGCATCAGTGTTAAAGGAATATATGAACAGCAAAAGTTTTATTCAGTTGCCTAAACACAGGCATCTAGTGACATTTGAGATGCCCTAGGATTTCCCACACAGCATTCATATGCAAATCCAAGAAGGCACAAGTCTTCCTTATTTTCTTGGGGTATCATATCTGACAGGCCTATGCAAACTCTCCAGTGTCTGAAATGACATGAGAGAGTTTTGCTGAGGCAATTGGATCAAGTCCTAAGTGTCTATGTATTCTGTCACTTAGTCATTGCCACAAAAAAATTAGCTTTACACTTTGTCAATAAAGGACATATTTATTAAATGCTTTTAAACATATTTTGGAAAATCTGCTCAATATGAATTTTACATAGTCTGTAAAGCATGAACATGAGAAGAGTGAAGCCCCAGCACCTTTATGCCACATGCTTTGTTCTCTTGGCTGGCAAATTATAGCACATTCCCATGGGGACAAATACAACCATGTTGTGGAACCTTAGTGAACCATGCAAAAGCCAGCAGTCCAAATCAGCTGCTGCATAATTAGGTACAGCCCCTGTGACATTTGCAAAGTTGGTCCTGTTTCATGTCATGGTGAACTGGTTGGTAGTGAATTCATCTGGGTTTTAATACAATTACTGAATGTATGTATTACAGGCTTTGGTTTTATCAAGATGTGCAAGATTAGAGCACAGCCATATCGTAAACTGCTTCCCAACCATATGTAGCGTAGAAAGTTTATAAATTAAAGTGAAATATTCTGAACAATTCAGTTTACATTATGAAATACATTTTTTCTCCTAGATGGATCATCTGATGCTTACTTTACCCTTGCTACAGCACTTTTTATGAATATTAGGAATGCATCTTGCCCTACTCTTTCAGAATGAGAGTTTCCAAGTGATCAATTTCCATTTAGTGTATGAGAAAGATTCTTTTGAGACAGTGTTTGCAATACATAGACAAAACAGAGTGTCTGTTCCATAGCTGTCACTAGTGTAAAGGCTTCAACCATTTAATTTGGATAGCAGGTCCATTATGTTTAGCAAACTTTGTCATCTTGTCCAAGTCACTGTGACAAACACAGTTTCTTTTTAGCTTATTTCCTGGTTAGTTTCCTTGTCCATAGGCATCTTGCCTTCACCTCAGCTGTTGACTCCCTCCATACTACCCTTCTTACCTTACAAGGGCTGACATGCTCCTCATTGCTCACTGCACCAGCTAGACTATGCTTGGAGGCACTCCACTTCCAAGTTGATCAATTCATCCCATTCCTGTCGCTTGGCAACAAAGATGACCAACTCTCAGAGCTCCAGTTCTAGTTTGGTTAACCTTTTGACATCGTGTCCTGATGTACAATAATGGCTTGTACTACCAAGAATTATTAGTGACATTCAACATGGCTTTAGAGGAGTCATTTAAGGACAGATCATAATCTAAGTGTAAACTCCCTTCTATAGTTGGTTTCTTACTTAAACTTCGATTTCTTAGTGCTAACGTTACTATGATTATACTGACCTCTAGGGGTTTGCTTTCCATCATAAAGTCTTTAGCTACAGGATGTTGAAGTCAGTTTCCTGCTTGAGTTGTGTCAGTGGAACTATATTCTCACTTTTTTTTGCACATTGCAGTTTCTTTAAAAAGTAAGAAAGACATGAAACACTAAAGTGACAAGACAAAAGAGCACTCACATCCATGTTTCTAGGGCATCAGGTGAAATACAATATTTATCTTCAGAGATGAAGAAAGCCTTGGACAAAATCGATACTCTTTCAAGGCCTGCCAGATACACGTCTTATAAATATAAGAGCAATGCTATTCTTAAATCTTTTCATTGTAGCTCACATTTATCCTACTATATTAATGAGATTAATACCACTAATTTTTATTCCATAGACCTTTGTTCCCTCTGAGAATCATTAAAAAAATTTTTAGGAAGAAGGACTTGGAGAGTTCAGTGACAATTCACCTTTTGTCAAAGACATGCTTTTGTCATAGATGAAGACAAACTGGTTGCTCTGAATGATGCAAAACTGGCTTCTCAACTATGAAATTGATTCTTTATAGCAAAATGGTGCATTCTAATAACATAAATCTTTCTAAAAGGACTTTTGGCACATATATAACATTGTCTAGTAGTGTGCATCAACAACAAATGTATTCAACAAAAACATGGTGGCCTTAGCGTCTCTCAACAGCACAAGTTTTTCTAGGAAAGACTCCATAACATTAACACTACAGCAGTAAGCAAATGTAGAATTGAGTGTTTCCTGCTGCTTGGAAATGTATTGAGACAGTCTTTAATTACAGGATTGCGTACAGATGCATACAATTCTATGTTTTTAACATGGACATGTATAAAATCTCTTCACTAGTGTGCTCTACTTCATATTTGCCCAAATGAACAGTCAATTCACAACAACTCACCCAAACTATTATTCATGAGTGAAAAATAATTTTCAAGCCATCATCACTTCTGATGATGATGTCAGAAACAGGTTCTGCAAAACCTCCATGAATTATAACTCTCACTGAAACTAAGTCTCACTGTTATGATGCACAGAGTTAGGCAACATTGATGACTTTCACCACTGGTGCCCCAGCTATAATCATAACAGAACAGAGGCCAAAATGTTACTGTCTAAATTTGGAAAAGCACACTGGCTTTGTGCCCAAAATAAAACACTCCCAATTTCTGCTTTTACTTTTACATCTGGAGTCACCAGATAATCAGGAAATCCGTAGGTGGAAAATGGGAAATCCTATATTCTTCATCTGAATTGAAAGGGAATTCCACTGTGGAAAACCGTATCAGCTATCAACAGGATTAGATATAGTATATAAAAATAAGATTTAAAAAAAAAAAAAAGATATTTAAACTGGGGAAGTTTAAATAAAGGGCAGAAACACAACAAGCAGGTGATTCTTAGCAGTCAGTTAAATTTGAATTTACTATGGCAGTATGATAGAGTTCTTAGCTGTTTTATAAATCCCACATAAGACAGCCCCAGGCAATAATATCAGCGAAAACTACACCTGGAGAGGAATGCTGATTTCCAGTCAAGGACTGGACATGTCTCATTTTGCTCATCAAATTCAAATTCCTGGTCTTCCTTCTTCAGATTCCTTTAATGGTGTTTTTAATTTTGCTTCTGTTTCCTTCAGTCCCATGCAGACTTTATATACTGATTAATTTTCCTCTAAAATTTCGTTTGGGGCTTTCTATCCCAGGCCTGTATTTACACAGCCTTTTTCTCCCCTGCCCCGAGTCCTCTGGCTGGTCCTCTGTCTTGGATTGTTTTGTATTGCACTTGGGATGATTCAGGCCCCAGACCTGCACAGTTGGCAGTTCTGTATCTTTTTTCACTGCAAACAGACTCACTGATAGCAGGCAAGCAAAGCACAAGCAATAATTCTATACAAGCCAATACCTCTATACGAAGTACAATTTCTGCTTTCTTTTATTGAACACCAAGGTCTCTGTGCAGCTACCATTACCCAGTTTAAATTATAGCCTTTGAAATTCAAAATAATTCAGAATCATCCTTTTCTATTATCAGTCATCAAAACAAGCTCAAATCCTGTGCACCTTTTTGAATATCTGATAGAAATAGATGCCTGAAGAAGCAAATTCTATCACATTTTTCCCCAAATCACCCTATGAATGGGGTGGATGTTATTTTTTAGGGGTAAGAGCTGCAATTCTATTCCCAGAAACAATGGGGTTCCTACAAGAATCTTCCTGAGAGTTGCTCTGTAACAGCCTAACTCCAAAGAAGCAGAGTTAGTACATAAGTACAAATGAGATTTCTTGATCTGAAAAGGACTGCAGAAGAATTAATTCTGTTTAGATCTGGTAAGACATTGGAGCAACCTAGAAAATAAATTTTAAAAAGTTGGCAGTATTTTACATGGGTTCAAGGACATTCAATTGCAGAATGTCCAGTTGATGGATGATCTGAAATACAGAAACAAGATTACAAGTTCTACTATAAAGTAGTAAAAAATAGGAACACAGCTATGCAGAATTTCTATTTGATGAAAGGCCTATCAGAGCTGCTTTTATGGTAAGTAAAATAAACTCTTGTGCTCATCAAAAGGCTGGAGTAGAAAGCAGTACAAATACTGCTCACTTAAAATTCATTTGCAGTTCTTTTTTTTAACTCTTCCTATAAACACAGGAGGAATTTAGTCAATAGTTCTAAACATTATGTTGCTAGATGCTGCCTAAAGCTAATTCTCTGTGTTGCTGTGGTCCAAATTAGAATTAACAATAAGCAGACACTGTTTAATGGACAGCTTGAAAACTATCCTCCCTGACACTGCCTAGGGAGGTAAATGAAGAAAATGTGTAGTTTCACAGCTCGACCTTTAAAAAGTGGGCTATTATTTTACATAAAAGGTGGCTGTTGGTGAATAATGGAACAAAACACAACAAAGAAAAAAACCTTACAATTACAATACACAATAAAGTTGTTTTAGGTATTATTTGTATACCAAACATATAGTATGATAAATACGAGTTTTGTTTGACTAGCTAAATTGTATTTTCATATGCCACACTTTGCTACGTAAGCAGAGTGCTTTAGGGTAAATACTTGTTAACCAACTCTTCTAGTTAGCAACTGTTGACAAAGCCAGTTCTGAACAAAGCTGAGCATACTTAGCTTAATGAATTGCACATAGAGAACATGTAAGCTGGAAAAAAAATGGACAAGGACTGAGTCTTGAGAATTATTTCAATGTATGTTTCTTTAATTACAAAATGCCTGGTGTTACAGGCCTTCTTTCAGTACTCAATCTCCAGCCAGTCGTGCCTTGATGCAGTAATGTATGTGTTTAAATTCTGTACAACAATTCACAACTGTTGTTTTTGGTTTTTTTTTGTTTCTGTTTGGTTTTTTTTTGGTTTTTTTTAGAGAAATGAATAGGAAATAATCCTATCAGGCGACAAACGTGGTATTCTAAATGAACTTGTGTCCAGTATGTCATTTCTAAATGAAAAGTCCTCTCTGGAATCTGAGCTTGCTGAATGAAATTGAAATTCCTATCAGTGTAGCTATGCTAATATCATCACTGGAACTGAGAATAATCTCAGTTTCATTCAGCCCATGTGGAATTTATATAAAGGAATACATCAAAGGATATTTAAAATTATGATGCACTTGAACTAAAGTTTGTGAGACAACCATGTCTTGACAGTTTTTATTGTAGCTATTTACAACTACTTCTGCATGGACCTTTTATAATTTTCCTTGGCTTGCTCATTACAAAATGGCTATGCTGTAATCACAATGTCCATTTAGTCTCCGGGCAAAGTATAAAACTCAATGAGCCTAGAATTTGAAAGAAAAATGCTCTAGGAAATTTAATATCTGCATCGTTACATCTTATTAACCTTAATACTTCCTCAATGTGATCTCTTACTTGAAAAGGGTTCTCTCACTCTTTTGCTAGAAGATCTGCAAAATCTTAGTGTTAAAAAGGTGTTAAATACAACAGAGAAAAGCTGCCTGTGATAGCTGGAATTAAACCAAATGCTAAAAATCATTAGAGAATTAAAATGACACCCTTACCATTAATAGTGAGTAGTACGAAGTGAATATTTGTTCATTTCTTTATTTATTTTTACAGATGACTAGTAAATTAGCTGAATTTGCTTATTAGAACTCCTTCTAGCAGTTTCAGTGGAAAATCTTCCCTTATTCTTCTAAGCTGTTAAGTAACTGTCATACATCTCACAAGGTGCAATTTTGCATTTAATAGCATAGAAAGGCATTCCTCTTAACAGTGTGACCTCTGGATGTCATTTATGTTTAAAATTACTTTGTCATGCAAGTTTAATATCTCTCACACACTGACAGTGAGACTCACAGAGGTGACTTTTCAGCTTACCACTGCTCATCAGCTAGCTCAGTCATCTCCAGAAATAAATGGTGGCCTCCTTTCAACAGAGCTACGTGCAACGTGGCTTTATCAGTGATCCACTAACCAACTCTGAGTGGAGTTACATGGAGCACACAGGTCACAAAAGAGTGCTACACTATATTGTAGTTCAAGGTGAGCTATACAGTGGGGGTCCACTCTTGAAATGACAGTGCTACACTACAACCTGGCACCTTAGCCCTTTCCAAAGTCGTGTCATCCGATTATCCCTGTTCCTTTCCTCTTCCCATACACTGGGCCACAATTCTGAATGTGACATGTCTCATGTTGAAAAAAAAGAAATTTAACTGTATGCACTTAGTTTGAAAAATCTTATCAAGGATACATATTAAATATCAAGTGTCTCAGCTCAGTAGGTACTCTGCGTATGGGTTGCCCATGTTGGAAGGAAAGCCTCCTATCTGTGCTCACATTATATAATAAAAGCAAAGATTCAGAATATATTCATAGCATTATTCATATTTTGACAATTCACTAGTCAAATTAGTGTTGACTAAACTCTGGACTGGTTTGGACAGAAGGCTACGAAGAAGCAGTGCTACCACATATTCAGTATGTAAACTACAGAGATGCAGTAGCATCAAGAAATTTGCTTAGCTATTTCATTCTACAGTTGCACCAAGGTATACTAGCCATATACAAATTCCTTCAGTTGTTTCCTTTAACATGAGGAACTCAAAAGAAACGCTAGCCTAGAAAAAGCAACATATAATACCCTATTATTCAAACTGATGAAATGCCTTCATTTATACTTCTAAATGAAACTTCTATAAATGTGTACCATCTAAATCTGAAAAACTTATCACACTAAACTCTAAAATCCATCTTTTATGTACTACTATTGTACAACAGATCAAAGCACTCCAAACAGAAGCAAGAGCTGGAGTTGTAAACTCCTGTTATTCAGCAACATCTTACGCAATTCACCTTTATAACTTCCTGCCAGTTGCATTTAACCTTTGATTTCACCACTGGAATATTTTCTGTAATAGTAGCCAAAGCAAACAGCACAAATAAAGTAAAATCCTTTCCCATATCAGCTTAAATTTCATTGACAGAAACAGGGGGGATTCTTTTTTTTTTTTTTTTCTTTTTTAATAAAGTTTGTTTCCACTTGGCTATCAAGACCCATTATATCTTATTAAGCATGCCAAAAAAATGAAGCCTCAGCTAAGAACGATATTATTTCTTTTACCTACTTTATGGACCAGATCCTCAAAAATAATTATCATATACTACAATATTCAGAGCCAGTTTCTGACAACTTAAGTGTTTTTGTGGAGTATTCTTAGTGGACCAGCACTGTTTAAGAATGGAAATCAAGAAAATGAGGGCAAAAAACAATTCCTAGATTCTTAGCTTGCTAACCAACAACTGATAACAAGTCTTCCCCTCATTTGTTAAAAGGCAGTCTTAGAGTTAGATTGGTCCATTTTCAAAAATGATGGGGAAAAAATACGTAAATCTCCCTTTTGATGTCTTAAAGTCTAATTTAAAATGTCGATACTCTTCAGCTGTATAAGGTTTCACTCAAATATAAGCTATCACCCAAATGAAGAAATTTACTGGAAGCTGGGTGCATCAAATCCTTATTGAAGTTTCTGTGGTAAATCAATATCAAATCAGATCAGAGTTAATAAGAACCTACTTGTAGAGGGTGTCAATATGAGAGAGAACTTAGAGCTCTTTCTTTCTCCAAACTACAGAATTACTGTAAGGTCATTTTTGTCTTTCTACAGGAAAGAAATTATCTTGGCTCCTTTTGTTCTGTTTACGTTCAGAGAGGTTTGCTATGATGAGCAAATACTATAGAATGGCTCACAATTATTTTAGCAGGACTTGTCCCTGTCACACTCAAGAAATTTCCCAACTACTTGTTTACTCTTCCACCTCACTCATTGTAACTTCTGTGTTAGCAGTATTGTTTACTGATGCACTAGAAAAATGATGGTAGAATCATAAATAAGGATTTTCAGAACCCCTGAATTTTATATTGACCTTGCAAGGCTTTTTGGGATGGGGGCTGGGGAAGAAAAGTTATTGCTATTAACAATCTAAAGATGATTCAAAATGACTATTTGAATTAACATCTAATTAACATAGGGCATTAATTAGTGGGTTGTTTAGGTGAGGTAGCCTTTATATAAGTGTGCCAGATGAAAAAGAAATAACATAAGCAGAAAAGTCACACGTGTTAAAACTGTCACATTAAAACAATTAAGTGCCTTTATTAAATGTTTTCCTCTTCACAGAGAATTGCAATACATGCTAGAAATGTAATCTGTGTTTTACATTGTAAGTAAATATTTTAAGTGGAACATATGGGAACTGTATGGGAAATTTTTAGACCATTCAAATTCCTGCTTTGATGCTGTTTGTTTTAATTTTTTCATTGTTAATTTTTAAGTGCTTTAGAGTAATTAAGAAATTGTTCAAATAAACTTGAATTCAAAATTGCTGCTAATCTGAAGTGACAAAGGTAAAAAACATTTTAGTATCCTTTTAGCTCAACAGTAATGCTATTAAAATTTTCAGGTAAAAACAGAACATAAAACCTAAACCATGTACTCTGCTTTCTATTTGTCTTGTCCTTGTAAGTTATCTGATGAGTTTGGTTAGATTCTAATGTAAGTAAGGTAAGCAAAAGTAAGTAAAAATGGAAGAGTGGCACTGGATATTTACTTACACAATTTGATTCAAGAGTATGTTTGAGTATACTGTACTTTCTTAATTATTTTATTAGCTAAGAATTTAGCACAATAGGAAACATAAATATAGCTCCAAATTACAAAGCTTTCTTATGTATACTCCCATTTACTTCTTTCCAAAGCCAATGTTCCACTTAGGAAAAAATCTTTTCTGAGGCTCCTGAAGGTATATCTAGCAAAAGCAAAGACCGTCTGATAAACAGGGGAAAGAAAGGTATCATGTCTTTTTGATCTGTTCCAAGGAGCGTAAAAAGATAGCATCACGTCTGACAGCTCTTGAGCCCTTTCTTCTATTTTCCACCATTATTTTGTATTTGTGGCACCTGCTGACTCAGTCAGCCTCCAGAGTTACTACTGGCACAACATTGTACAAAATAATAACAAAACCAAATACACGGGAACGCTGGCTTGGCTGCTGGCTGCCCAACATGTTAAATACACAAAAAGCAGCAATTTTGTGTGCACCCTGCAAAAGCACATCTCACTGAAACAGGATAAATTTTTCTGTCTCACAGGCACACACTTTTTAGCTTAAACAACAACCATGCAAAATAAAATGGTACACATATGTCACAGTTAAAGATTTTGATACACAAAGACTCTGAAAGATTCTTTCCCTTCCCCCTTTCTGTAAGTCTGTTAATTTTCTCTTCCACAGCAGTTGTATGAAATCATGACTTTAATTTCTTGTATATGAAATCAGAAGGTTGTTGGAGGAACTGCGCTTCAGTACAGTAATTACAGCAGAAAAGCTATCTGTTTAGAAATCTTTTTGTGTACAGTACTATTGAGCTTTGAAGCATGACAGGAGCTGCCAGGCCTCCCTACAGTAGAAATAGTAAATGGGATTGACGACTCTGTTTGGAGGCTTCAGAACTACCAGAAAAGCAGGCTATTACCTTAGGATAAGAAACTGAGTAGCAGCATTACAGAGGCAAGCAGCTATTAAGTGGAGTAGGAATTAGCTGAATGCACAGTTAGCTGGAAAGATGTAGTTTAGACAAGTCATGTTCAGTGCTTTGAAACCTGTTTCAGTCATCACACCCACATGGGAAACTCAAAATTTAGCCTTGGGACAGAACCTCCGTACTGGGGAAAAGCCTGCCAGAGAATCCTCAACAAGTATGCAGCTCCAGTTTCAGCCTATTATAATATTGCTAGTTTTCCAGCTCTTCAGTAAAAACAAGGAAAATGTGGTATTTATGAAGCAAAAACACCCCTATGGCATGAAAACCGAACAGCACATGATATTCCATAAGGTGAAAACACAGCAGTATGATACACGCTTTGGGGGCACTATGACGGCCGTCTTCACTTTTGCTTGGAGGACAAATAACCCAGAAATCTGTCAACATGTTCAGGTCTGCATAAGCCTGTCAAAAGGGGACAAGTTGCAGAAATATGTGTGTTCCTTTAAATTCTTATGTAGGGCCAAGTCTTGAAATCGGCAGTTTATTAATCTGAATTGTTTTTGCTTGATTAGTGCATGTATGATTTCAGACAGATTTGTAACCTCCTGAAATGAATGAGAGCACACTTAAACATCTGTCATGGTTTAACCCCAGCTGGCAACTAAGCACCACACAGCTGCTCACCACTCCTCCTCCCCCATGCCAGGTAAGATGGGGGAGAGAATCAGAAGGGTAAAAGTGAGAAAACTTGTGAGTTGAGATAAAAACAGTTTAATAATAAAAAAATAAATAATAATAATGAGTTAGAAGGAAAAGAAGGGGAAAAAAACCCCAAAACCAGAGAGAAAAAGAAAACCCAAGAAAGACAATTAATGCAAATGACAACAATTGCTCACCACCAACCAACTGATGCCCAGCCAGTCCCCAAGCAGCAGCCCCCCTGTCAACCTCCTCCCTAGTTTTATTGCTGAGCATGACATCATATGGTCTGGAATATCCCTGTGGTCAGCTGGGGTCAGCTGTCCCAGCTGTGTCCCCTCCCAACTTCTTGTGCACCCCCAGCCTACTCACTAGTGGGGTTGTGTGAGAAGCAGAAAAGGCTTGACTGTGTGTACGCACTGCTCAGCAATAATGAAAACATCCATGGGGGTTATCAACATTGTTTTCAGCATAAAACCAAAACATAGCCCCATACTAGCTACTGTGAAGAAAATTAACTCTACCCCAGCCAAAACCAACACAACATGCATATGTGGTTGAATCAAGGTGTATGAAACAAAACAGGTTTAGTTCTGATCACCTGAAAGACATCTGCATGACCTTGTCTCATTATGCAAAATGAGCTACTTCAGCTTCAACTAATTGCTTCTTTACCTTGAATTGGAAAGGATTGGTCTGCAAAGTGTCCTTCCCAAGAACTTACTGCCAGTTCAGCAGAGCCTAGGTTGGATGATACTTTGAGTACTTTGCCAGACCACCTACTCAGACCAAGGGTCTTCCCTAAACAATGCTGGAAAGCCCTTCAGCAGGCATCTTTCTTAAGACTGGAACATGATATGGGCCAAGAGTTTTGTGTTGCAAGGGTTAGAGGTCTCTTTGGCCAGTGGCACTTACAAATATGTGTTTTCTCAGAAATTTATCTCTTTTTCCCCCTTTACTGATATAATACAAAATGCTGTTTCCACAGGAAGTCCTTGCAGGAAGATATGAGGTTAATTTGATGCAGTCTTAGGATGGCTGTTTTGTTTGCAGGAGTAAAGAGAGAGAGAAAATGTGGAGGCAAACCAAAGGCTGAACCATGCAGCATATTGAATCTGGCATCAGCTTTAGAGGTTTCACAGTGGAGAAACTATAAACTTTTGGAGAAACCGCAATTTGTTTGGGCAACCATTAATCACTAGCAAAATAGTCATTAAGCAGCAATAAAGCTAATAATTGATTAAATGATGATGTAAACAGAAGTTGTTAGAATAAAGAATAATACTGGGTGGGAATGTAACTGATAGCAAGATTTGTACAAAACCAGGTAATGTCGAATATGGAAATACCCAATGCATCTTTGCAAATACTAGTACAGTTAGTATTTCTTCTGTTTCTGACAATATGTCTACTGTGCTGCAATGATAACACATTTGGGCCATTCTACAAGTCTTTACAAATAGGAAAATTCCTGCTGAATTTGTTGTGGAATTATATACGTCCCAAAAGGTAGTGAATAAGAATCAAGACCTCCATAGTGTTAGCACTCAACTCAGCTTTTCTTTCCTTCTATGATTTAAACTGAGTTAGAACCTACAGATAGCAAGGAATGCTCTTTTTCCACCTTAGCGAAATTTTTTGTATGTTATTTTAAAACATCTAACATGTAAGTCAGTCATTCAAGGTCATAACTGTGGCATCAGGAGCAAGTTTCACCTTTAAAGTCTCTCATGCTGATGAGGGCATTAGTGTTTCTTTCTGAGAAATACATAGCCCTTCATCAGTAGCCTCATAATTGCTTGGGTAGCATTCTTTGTACTACTTCAGGGTTATGAATCTAGCACAAGTTAACTGAAACCCTGTTAGAGGGGCTGTCATGTCAAAAACTCCAACTGTTAAGATAGAAAGACAAGTCTGCATGAGGTACCTACAACCTGCTTGGGACGCAGGGGCTGAATCCATTTTGCTTAGACAACAAAGAACCATTGAACTGTTTTGCTGAACAAAATGTTACCAAATAATTCAGTGAATTATAAGAGTCGGGGGGGGGAGAACAGAACCAATTTACATATGGTTTAGTCTATAATTATTGTTACAGTTCACACTTTGTTTACATATTTTTTGTAGTGTAAGAAGGAAAAGAAATGACTATAAATTCACCTCTTCTGTCCATAGTAACTGTGACCAGCCGCAGAGCTGGGGTTTTTTTGTTTCCTCTTTTCACTCAAACTGCCCCATACTCACAGGCCATCACTAAGGACACCACATTAATTAGCCAGAAGGTAAAGAACATGAAAACCCTCTATGAGTTTATAATGGCACAACTAAATTAATGTATAGGCTAAAAATACCTAGTGCTTTTTCAGCTGAAGACAGAAACTAACCTGAAAAGGTCAGGCCACTGACAAAGGTTGTTGCATAACTGTGTACATTCCTGTTCTAATGAAAGATTTGATCTACCTCTGCTTGTCTGGGTCCAGCATGGAAGGTAACAAGTCAGGCAGTGCTGATGATACTTTTCAGCCAAACAAGTTCTTCTAGCCTCACCTAATTCTTTTACAGTGATTAAGTTTTAGGAGTGAAAGGTTATATATCAACTGTCTTTGTAACCCTTTCCCACCTACCTTTTTAAAATTTGTTAAGGCTCAAAGAATTTAAGTCTAGTTCCTCATCAGAATGGTAAATACAAACTAAACTACCGTGCTGAAGTCACATCTAAGGTAGCCTGTCTGTAGCACCCAGACTTTACTATTAATAAGGCTAATTAAAAACTATCATGTCATTTGGCTTTGTTTTGATGTGATGGGTCTTATTATACAGTATGATATAGAGTAGTGGGAGGATTACAATGTTCTACTGTGGCAAAGAACCATCTTGTAATGGTCTTGGGTTAGTAGGAAAACATAAAGCATTATTAATCTTATGTAACAGACCCCTTAAGCATGTAAGTCCAGAACAACTTCCCCAAACTTTCCGTAACGCCACTACTGTCTCTGCATTTAAGTCTGTCTTTAATCAGGCTGTGCTACAGTGAATTGAGCAGAAGGGTATGGAAACTACTATTGTACCCGTTTCCTTCACAATTTTATTGCAGATTCCTGTAATAGTGACTATTCCCATAAGTTTGAATGCAGTCTTTGCATACAGTAAGCACTGCTGCAGAAGAGGACATGTAATAATTTGTAACAGTGGTAGAGTTTAAGTGTAATGTCACAAGACAAGAAGGACTTTAATTTGATTTATTCCTGCTTTCTTTGAGACTAAAGAATTTGTTTCTAACAGAGGAACAGCAGCAAACAGAGAGGCTCAAAAGCAAGAGTGCTGGTAGTTTATTGGATACTTATCTGGAACGGATGAGGGATAGAGACATTCTAAGTTAGCAGAGATCAGAAGTAATTACCACAGCACAATCCAGTAAAGCGTTTTAGCATGTTTAGCACTTCAAGAATGTAAATAGTTTAATTTGATGAACTTGCATTCTTCAGATGACATAAATGCATAAGCACTTTGCTGGAGCAAAGACGATGTTGGTTATTTGTCATGTTGACAAAAAGGGAAAAGTTATGATTGTCTCAAACAGCAAAAATGCTAACCTCGCACTTTAGTCAACAATGGAAAAGTCATGGCACTGTTGTACTTAAACTACACACCAAAATATATTTATAAGTTGAATAGACATATTTTTGCTTGCACTAGAATTTTCAATCCAATTAGTATTTAGTATAATACTATTAAAAAACCCTACTCAAGTTCCCATACACTTTTAACTGTGATAAAAAGTCGTGTTCAAAGTCTATCGAATCCTTGTTTGTTGGGAATAGAAAACAAGAACTTTTAAGTGAATAATCCCCAGAGTTATGGTCCTCCATGCTAAAAAAGGACAACAGAAAAAATGCAGTATATAATAATTATACAATAGGACTTAGAGAACTAAGCTGGCCTAACCTCTAGGCAAGGTTAGGCCATCAAGAAAAATGGGGGGATAAAAGGGGAGAAGAGTCGTAGTGTCCATGATTCAGTAACTGGGCAACTTTTTAAAAAAAAAAATTGCTAATGATCTCTTCCTGGTGGCAAATCATCTCCCAGTGAAATTAGCAGAAGAGTCTTAATGATTTCAAATGGAACTGGACCAAGCTCTTCCCTAAAATCTTACAGGGTTTTTTACATGTGCTGTTACACCACTTAATCAGTTCAGGCTGGCTCCTATGATTTTGTTGCTGTTAATTTGTTCCAGAGATTCTGTCAATGCTACTGAGTATGTGCCAAAGAGAAACTTCACAGAAAAAGCAATGCTGGAGTCAGATTTAGGGAGAAAGAGTGAAGGTCATATATTGCAGCAACACTGTAAGAACCTGACTGAGATGTAAGATCACTCAGCAACACATCCTTGCTACCATCAGGAATCGGTTGCCCACACACATACCATGCATATTAACTCACTTAAATGAGATGTTAAGTCTGACTTTTCATGCCACAGTTTGGAATAATCACCTGCACTGACAAAGTTAACTTTGAAAACTCAGA
The DNA here is from genome assembly GCF_947461875.1 of Haliaeetus albicilla. Classification (NCBI taxonomy): domain Eukaryota; kingdom Metazoa; phylum Chordata; class Aves; order Accipitriformes; family Accipitridae; genus Haliaeetus; species Haliaeetus albicilla. The sequence continues at coordinate 39,228,891 of NC_091516.1, forward strand.
ATCCTCTTTGTTTAGTGATACATAAAAAAATATTTTTAGCTACCCTTACAGTTAGTAATTAACTGTTGTTGGCTTGATTGCTTAAATTTTTTGGTTTTATGAAAAAAGGTCAAGTGGGCTGTTCAAAAGTAAAAACCTGTAAAGGTCACAGGTGCTTCACCATCCTGTTCTGCAGTCTCCTCTCCATCACATGCCACTTAGTTCTAGCTTTTCATTGTAAAGTGGGACTTGCCCCTGCCATAGGTGGTTCCCACATTTACATAAATCAATATATATCCTATATGCAGTCCCAGAGAAGTGATCTTAATAGTGCAGGCATCACAGCATCTGCACAGAGCTTAATTTTATTTAAAAATCTGTGGCAGCTATAGATGGCCAACTGTTCTCTTGCACCATCTTCCTTCCTTGCACTGGCAGAGCCAGTGGTTAAAGCTGTTGCTTGATAAAGATTTCCTACAATTCACTTTCCTCCCTGTTTGCTTCGCTATGGTGCTGGTTAATGATAGTCATTGTAATCTGTGGTCCAATGAGAGGCTATGTGAATAGTTTTTTTCATTCTAGTGATACTGTCAGAGATCCTGCCCTTCTGTCTTTCCACTGTCAAATAAAAATCTCATATCCAGGTGAAGTGGCAATGCAGGCTGGGCTAACTGGTCTCACTGGCTGTATAATACAGCGGTAAGACTCTGCTTTAACTCAGCCAAATGTGCAGTAAAGATGCAGGATAGATCATTCAGATCAACAGATTTTCAGTGCCTTCACGCAGTTTCCCTCTCTTCAACAAAGCAAAAAACTTCTCTGACCACTATTTGCAAAGGAAGATTAAAAGATTCATCTTTACTAAAGCGTGGACATCTATACCATATGCTGCAGACATCATAGTGACGTACATGCATTAGAGGAAACTATATAATCTGATAAATCAGGTTTGGCTTTTGTGCAATTTACAGCTATGCAAAATTTTCTATGTAGTAGCTTCCTGGAGTAACTCTGAAGCATTCAGATATTCATAGCCCAGTGCCTCAAGCACCCACTAATAGACAGGTGCATATTTATTGCAGTGATTAAGTTGCAGTTGCAATACCCTCTGTGTCAAATGATGAAGGGATGAGGGCCGGCGAAAGCTGTGTGTTACACAGCCCCTCCAAACTCTTAACAAAAGTGTTGTTTTAAATCAAATGTCAGCAGTGCTACAAGTACGTGTAACATGAGTGTTTTACAATAGCATGCCTCTATCTTCAAGCAACACAGAAATGGCTTGGCAACACCCTCACAGCCAAACCAGACTCTTCAGAATTTCCTTGTTAACAGCATCATAGCTCTTTATATTTAACAAGTCATGGGATATAGTTCCACATCTGAAACCAAACAGAATTTCTTAAGCAAACTCTAGCATAAAAGGGGGTGTGTGAGACACAAGGGAAGCACACATCCAAAACCTGTAGCACTAAATTATATCCTATACTTTCTCTTTAATAATCTTACTACAAGCTGAAACTTTGCTTTTCCTCCCAGAGAGGTACTTCTTCTGGCTGGAAAACTGCTACATGAGCTATCTTCTGTAAGAAGCTTGTGGAGACAAGGCTGTAGTTTTTGGCACAACATAAGTAGGCCAGTTCAATATTTGATGTGGCTATTGTGTTGGATATAATGTTGAAATTGCCTAAGTACATCAAGGTAAAAGTGACAATGCTTTATCTCCAGAAAAATACTAGTGGATTTTAGTAATTCATGTAAATTACATCATCATAAGAAAATTCATTAAAGACATGCTGATCAATTACATAGGCTTCCCTTCCACTAGGAGCATGTGTATTCTGGAGTCAAGAGAGGATTCACACATTTTGAAAGTATTTACATATAGTGTCAGTCCAGACAGAAAGTGGCCTAGTGCACTATATACGTCTCTCTGTCTTACATACTTGCTTAATGACCAGTGGCAATAGAAAAGTATTAATTATATGTAGCACTCTACATGTTTAATTAAATCATCTCTTGAGCACTTGTGCATGACTGTTGGTCTGGCCAAACAGTGGTATTAGCACTCTACTAATTGAATGAGAAGACTCCAATAACTGCATGGAGAAATGAGCAAAGAACCAGAAATAAACACTGATTTACTAATTGGACAATAGACCACTGTACAAACCTCATCAAGTAATAGCAAGCAAATGTAAGGCTCACTTTAGTTCTGCGTGAGAATCCTCTGCAGAGATCATTTAAGAGAAAATGGATTCTTAGGTCTCTCTCAGCATGGCCTAATGATAAAAAACAAATAGATGGTAATAAAAATACAGAGCTGCACTGTAGGCCAAAGCAATTTAAACAAAAAAGATTGAACAGCTTTTCAGTAAGGGAGATAATTTTCTGGATCTTTTGCCAAGGAATATACCAGTATTTTTCTTGCTTGTCTTAACAATATAGATGCTTAATGCATGACAGGAAATGGTGGGATGGAAGGATAATCCCACACATACAGACTTGATTGCAGGATGCATTCATTCCCCACCTTATCTGATTTGTGTTTTGAAAGTAGTTTGTTTGCTTTCCTTTTGTTCTAAATGTGCTTAAAGTGAAGTAACAAAACCATGAAATGGGTATTAAGTTTTCTCTCCCTCAAGCATGGCTTTTGAGAGTCAAGGAACAGCTCGGACTGCCGCCAAGCATTCCTGATCAAAGCAGGCTGATAATTAAAGCAGTTTGAAAACCCAGTTTGTATATCCACACTGGTCTTTATTCTTCTTACTACCATCATAGCATGTTGAAGTAATAGACTTTAACCTTGACTATGGCTATGGTACTACACAAATGCAGAACCAAAGTCACTTACTACTGTCTACTTAAGTTAGAGAAGCAAAATTTACAGACTTCATCCATGGACAAAAAATTTTTTCAGGATGTCTGGCCCAACCTTAATTAGTTTTTATCTGAGAAAAGCCTGTATTTGTGTTCTTTACATACAATCCTGCATTCAGTACCCTCCAAATTCATACTATTACTAAGGCACACAAAATAATGCAAAAGCCAGCCTTCTAATTGGCACAGTTTTAATGGCCCTCGGTTCTCAAATAAACATTCCCCTTCTTCCCAAGTAGTCCACTGCACAATTTTTACTTCCTGCTGGGCAGGTTTCCTTTGCTTGGCACTGAATCCAGTTTATAAGTTAATGCCCAAAATTTCAGGCCATCCCCTGAAGTTCTGGGATCTTTCCCCCTGGATATCTATGAGACATGCAATTCTGTCCATCAGGGGTTTCAGCATTTGGTTTAAAAACCTTGTCCACTCTAGAAAGTTACAAGATTAGCAGTGGGTTATTTGCATTAGCCACATCCTTTAAAAAAGAACAAAGGCATGGCACTGTTTATGCAAAGCATTACAGTATGAAAACAAAGCTAAAATCTATTGTACATAAACGTGCTAAAGAAAACAAAAGGATGTATTCGTAAGCACTTTTTCATTTTTGAAACTAAAATGAATGGCAATGATTTCACATACTGCTGCTCGAATTAGTGGCTGGAAGTCCCCTTCCTTCCCATCAATCCACAAGAAATATAAAAAGCACAGCAGAGAAACTTAACCTTCATAGAAGAGGGTTTGAGAAAAGCAGGTTGTTAAGAATCTGAGATCTGCATCTTATTAGCATATAAATTTTCACATGCATTGCTAATAAATTTAATGCAAGCAAACCAGATTGTTATTTACAGAACATTGAAACAGCATCCAGGTCTCTAGAGATCATAGAGAAAAGTGAGAAAGACTTCTGTATGCAAAGAAGACTTTTTTCTCTGAAAGACAATTCTGGAAGTTGAAGCTTTCCACCTGACAGCGTAGAAGTGATGGAGCAGCACCAACAGTAGACTTTGGGGCTTTTTGACACTGATAAAAGTCATATTTGCTATCTGGAAGTTTGCTGAAACCCAGATGCTTTATTTCAGTTTGACATTGTTCTGTCTGTGCACGAGCTTCTGCAGTGCATCTGGAAAGAAGTAGTTCAAATTCTATATTTTTCTATTCTTCTCTTTCATGGGTAATATTCCTGACCTGTCTCTTCTATAATGTACTGTGGCACAAAATGATAATTAAGCCAAAAATGCATTGCAATGTAGCATAAAAGCAATAGCCACACAGAGAACACTTTTGGGGGATTTTTCAGAAGATAGTTTTGCTACCATTCTGATGTAAACCCAGTCATTTGTGCTCCAGACCTACACAACTCTGGGAATCCTATTACAGTTCTCCTTATTGAACATTCAGTGAAAAATGTGAAGTTCATTTCCTTGTAAAACAGAAAAGGAATTTGCCCTCAGGACCTCAAAGGAATTTTAGATGTGACAAAAGACCATCCAGGAACAATCTACAAGCATATCAAAATGTCATTCTTCTCAGTCAGAACATCTTCCTCTGAAGTGAGAAATTCTGTGAAAAATGTCTTACCTTTATATGTCAGAATGGCATACTTTCATTTATCTTCTGGATGAATACCCCATGGAAATGAAAGGAGGTAGCTACCTGCCTTTCAGGAGGACAACAGAGATGACCTTTATAGTTTGTGTTAAAAAGCCCTGCCATCCAGGCTTTGATGCTTTTCATTTCGGAGTTTCTATATGATAAAATTTAAAAAATGTGTGCTACCATCATATTATACCAATGTATTTAATGGCTTGGGCTTATCATCCAATAAGTTTACTTTAAAATTTCTATAGTGTTTGATGATTTCATCAAAGTAGTGATGCACATTGCAGAACAGTTGAGTGTGTGTACAAATGTACAGAAAGAGAAACTTCAGAATACGGAATATAACAGAAATAAAAATACATTACTTTGACTTGGCATGCAATCATATAGTCAGTTTGCCCTTAGCCTTTATATTAAATATCAGCTAACAAAACCCATTGAGACTGTAGCTTGCAAACACACAAAAGAATTCAATTTTCCAATTCTAACTTCTTGTATATTAAAAAAATAAAATGAATAGCTAGACTTTTATTACAATTATGATAATATGATAACTATAGATATGCATAGTTCTACACTCTAAAACAAAAAATACAAACTCAAAATTATTATCAAAGTTCAGAGGCTATAAGGTATTTACATGGGAAAATAAGAACTAGATTTTCATATTTGGGTGCCTTGAATGAACAAACTAAAACCTACTGTTCGGCACCAAAATACATGCTGTAATTTTAAGTGCCATATATTTGAAGCTGCCATTTGATTTTAGTGAGCTTGCTTCTATCTTTCATTAGCAAGATCAGAACCAGCTCCAAAGGTATGCTCCTAAAAATGTTCCAGGACTCAGACAATTTTGATTCTGTGAAACTCAGTATGAAAATTGCCCTATCTTTTTAGGAGGGAAAGTTATCCCACCTTTTTGAAGGAGGGAAGACTAAGTTTGAAGTATTTCTAGTTTTCTACCTAAGGATTGCCAAATATAGGTGAGAGAAGTAAAGACATACCTTGTAAAGGCTATAACATGACTGGGCAAATCAGTATGTTGCTGAAACCAAAGCGACTTCAGCCCCTCTGTAGCCTCAGTGCTAGTTTATACACACTCCTTACTGGTCTGTAAGTATCCGGTCTTCCCACCTTGCAAATCTGAGCCCTGAACTACGTCTCCTCTTTGTAAAGATAAGCAAGTATATAGTGCTGTGAATAGGTAATTCATTTGCTGCTCTTTAGGCTTACAAAAATCTCACAAAGTTTGGATTTTTATTCTGCATGTATGTTTTAGAAATCGTCCAGTTATTTACCACACCAGAGATGAATAAATGGCAAAAAGAATCCGAATACTTAGTTTGAGTGGAAAATGTAATATTTTCCACTGTATATATAACCTTTAAAGACTCCTAATTTGTAAAAGGTTACATCAGGGTGTATGAGAGAAAAGAGCTTTTTGCAGTTTTTGTGTTAAGTTTAAATAATTATTTACAGCGTTAGTTCCAATACAAATTTGAAACAAAACTTTAAAAATAATTATTCAATGATCTAAACCATTTATGTGATTACAATCTATTTGGTCTACTTAAAAATTTTAAAGTTTTTTTAAGTATTTAACTAATTATTGTAAAATGACCACTTCTTCCCTGATTCTCCTGTCCTCCCCATCTACTGTAGTCTCCTGTTATGCTTTCTGTTTCCAGGATCACTAATGTTTCTAGAAGACAAAGCAGGTTTCTACTTTTAAAGGCTGTGAAAGTCAAAAATAAATCAGTATACCCTATTAAGGCAGGAAATCTTTGCAGGATATAGATGAGATAAAAATATGGGAAAAAACTTCTCAGTCCTTTCATACAGCGCCATTGAACTGCGTGTACAATACGTGATCTTTAAACACACATACAGTAAGGAAAGCAATAAGTGTTTATGGTCATAATTACACTTCAAAGTGTGTTTTGTACCAAACACTTTAATGCCAGTCTTTTATAGGCAGAGCTGATTCCCAGATTCACTTTACTGAAAGCATGACAGACTATGGCGGCTAGATAAGGCCTCAGCTCTTGTAAATCTTCCTTTACAATTCAGGGGCATTACAAAGTGTATTTAAACCAAGAAGAAATGACAGTTTGGGACCAGGTGCAACTTTCATTAGGTTTGGTAACCACTCAATTTGCAATGACTTGCCATGTAAATTGCTCAGTGCTAAGAGACTTCCAGTACCTTCCACTGCTGAGAGCTCATGACAACAGAGAGATATCCCACAATAAGGTGGTAAAGAGTTGCAGATAGTTCATACTCCTATGAAGAAAGGCAATATGTCCTAATGACATGGGACAGACTGTTCAGCATGTTAATAAATTATCTGAGAAAAACAGTGATATTGAATTGACAAAGTCTTCTCTTTAAACTACAGTTATTCAGGACAGTAAAAATAAGCCATAAAGAAGTAGAGAAGGAAAAGGGTGACTGGGCAATAAAATAGCACAGGAAATGTGGTGTAGATAAAAGCAAAGTGAGACACAGGAAAAAAGTAATCCTAAATTTACATGTACAATGAGTGACTGCAAGTTGAATAATAACAATCAGGATCGGGATTTTAAGTTTATGATAGCTTATCTAGTTCTGTGAAAACGTTACGTTAATTCTTGATAATAGAAAAACAAAGCAGGCAACAGAACAGAAAATCTGACTGTTTTGCCATATATATTGCAGTATTACAATACCTACAGTTTGAATATTGTGTGCATTTTTTATGATTTTAAGATGTTACCCATCTTAAAAGGATATAGTAGAATCAAAGATTATAGAGAAATGGACAAAAGAATGACAAAAGATATGGAGTAGTTTTCCTGTGTAGATACCTCAGCTTGGAAAACAAATGAGTGAGGAGGTCTATAATTAAGTACCATAAAGCCACGCATTAAACATAAAAAGCAAGTAGAGGGTGATTATTTACTGTCTTTCCTAATAAAAGAGTGAATGTGCATTAAATGCAATTATGGAAAAGACTGGTGTTTTTTTTACACAGCATACAGTTAAGCTGTGGAACTCATTGCCACAGGATGTTGTGCATCCCCCCCCCAAAAAAATTAATCTAAAAGAGATTAGACAAATTGCCGGGAAATATGTCTCAAGGACTATTAAATGAAAACATACCACCTTTTATGGTGCCTCTGGACAAATGACACTGAACTGGATATTACTGCTAGCTGGGATATATTGGAGAAGTATATGCTGTTATACTTTCCCCAGATATCTCCAGTTGTGACTACTGAACATAGGACACTGGGCTAGATGAACCTGTAATATGTAAGAGTGCAGCCATTTTTTGTCCTAACAGAGCAATGACAATACCTTTGAGGACACAGTGACTTCCATACATCTTTGCAATATGGCAGAGCACAAATGTCCAAGCTCAGTGGCAGATCAGCTGAGTTAATGCAGCAAAGAAGATGTAGTCCTTGAGAATGTGATGAAAGCTTCATCTGAGAGCTCTCTCTAGACCAGCTGTAAAGTAACTGCTTACACATACAAGGTCAGCTGAGAACTTTAATAACAAGAGAGTAATGTTATAAAGTGCACGTTATATAACACTGTTGTTTGATTTTTAAATCCATTATACATAGCCAAAAGATAATGTCAACAGAATGGATGATGGTTCCAGAGGCTAACTAAATGCTATTATTGTCCCATAATGCCATGAAACAATGCTATTCTGCTCTTCAGAAAATACCAAAACAGCCAACACTAGCCTCCAGCAACATAAAGGCAAGAACTTTGCACAGTGTGTTCTGAAATGTCACAAAAGACTCTCACCATAATTTGAGCCAAACCAGTGAATTTTAATCCCAGTTACAAGTCTGATGTATTTTTTATGAGTGATATTACCATAACACCAGAGAGACTAGCCATATTCATTGATATTTCTGCTATGTCTAAGTTAGCAAGAAATTTGGTGCAAGAGGAGTCAAGCATAACTCAAACAGGTTGTTGCTCAGACCCCCAACATCAACACATGATGGAGTTTGGAGGTCTTACTTTAAACTAAATTTACTCTGCCCCTCTGAACTTAACATTCACATTGCACATACAGCCCAAAGCCGCACAAACTTCCACAGTTGTGGAATCAGCTTTGAATCTGTATGTCCCAATTAGAGGCTGGGGTGCATCTTGAGCACAGCTTACAGTTTAGGTCACTCTGAAAAGAATCTGGGGTTTGTGCATACCAGAGCCACTTCTGAACCAAACCTGTGTGTAGTGTAGGTGGGTACAACAAGGGGATTTTCTTTATTACTGTTTGACTATGGCTGCTATCAAGCAGTCAGGATACAGTCTGTAATACAGAGAATTTTTTAACTGGTCATTAAAACCAGTTAAGGAATCATATTGGTTAAGTATCACAGAATCACATAATTCTTGATGTTGGAAGGGACCTCTGAAGGTCTTTTCCAACTCCCCTGCTCCAGCAAGGCCACCTACAGCTGCTTTCCCAGGCCTGTGTCTAGATAGTTATTGAATATCTCTAAGCATGGAGACTCCACAAGTGCCCTGGGCAACCTATTCCAGTTCTTGGTCACCCTCACCATAAAAAAGTGTTTCCCCATGTTCATATGAAACCTCCTGTGTTTCTGCTGGCACCCATTGCCCCTGGTCCTGTCACTGGGCACCACTGGAATGAAGCTGGCTCTGTCTTCTTTGCACCCTCCCTTCAGGTATTTATATACATTAATAAGAATCCTCCAAACCTCCTCTTCTCCAGGCTAAACAGCCTCAGCTTGCTCAGCATTTCCTCATATGTGAGGTGCTCCTGTCCCTTACTTACCTTTGTGACCTTTTGTTGAACTCTCTCCAATACATCTATGTCTCTCTCTTACTGGGGAGCCCAGAACTGGACACAGAACTCCCGGTGTGGCCTCATGAGAATTGAATAAAGGGGAAGGATCACCTCCCTCAACCTGCTGGCAATACTTTGTCTAATGCAGCTGAGGATACCATTCTTCTTCTTTGCAGCAAGTGCACATTGCTGGCTCATGTTCAACCTGGTATCCAACAGATCTCCAGGCTCTCTTCTGCTAAGCTGCTTTCCAGCTGGGTGCCCCCAGCATATATTGGTGCGTGGGGCTGTTCTTCCCCAGGTGCAGGACTTTGCACTTCTCTTTGTTGAAGTTCATGAGGTTCCTTTCAGCCCATTTCTACAGCCCATCAAGGTCCTTCTGGATGACTGCATGACTGTCTGGCGTATCAGCCACTCCTCCCAGTTTGATGCCATCTGCAAACTTGCTGAGGATACACTTTGCCCCATCATCCAGCTCACTACTGAAGATGCTGAACAGGTCTGGACCCAGTATTGACCCCTCGGGTACAGTGCTAGTCACTGGCCTCCAACTAGACTTTGCACTGCTGATCACCAGTCTCTGGGCCTGGCTGTTCAGCCAGCTTTCCATCCACCTCACTGTCTGCTCATCCAGCCTGTACATCAACAGCTTGTCTATGAGGATCTTATAGGGGACAGTGTTAAAGGTTTAATGAAGTCCTCTCCCCTCATCTATCAGTCCAGTCACATCATCATAAAGGTTATCAAATTGGTTAAGCATGACTTACCCTTTTTTGTTTGAGTTTGGCCTGGAGCTACTTGTTCATCCACACAGGACTCCTGGCATTTTTGCCTGACTTCTTATTTGTTGGCATGTAGTTCTCTTGAGCTTTGAGGAGATGATCCTTGAATATTAACCAGCTTTCTTGGGCTCTTCTTCCCTCTAGGGCTTTATCCCACAGAACTCTTCCAAGCAGATCTCTGAAGAGGCCAAAGTCTGCTTTCCTGAAGTCCAGGGTTATGATCTTGCTTTCTGCCCTGCTCACTCCCTCCTCTTTGGGTCCTGAACTGCACAATCTCATAGTCACTGCAGCCAAGGCTGCCTTTGATCTATACATACCCAACAAGACCCTCCTTGTTGGTGAATATGAGGTCCAGCAGAGCACCTCTCATTGTTAGTTCCTCACTTGGAGGAGGAATTTATCATCAATGCACTCCAGGAATCTCCTGGTTTGCTTATGGCTGTATTGGCCCTCCAGCAGATAGATATTGGGATGGTTTAAATCCCCATGAGGACCAGGGCCTGTGAAAGTGAGGCTTTTATTATCTGTCTGTAAAGGACCTCATCCGCTTGTTCTTTCTGGCTGGGTGGCTTATAGCAGACACCCACTATACTGTCACCTTTGCCTGTCTTCTCTTTAATCCTAACCCATAAACTCTCCATCTGCTCCTTTTCCATCCCCAGGCAGAGCTTCATAAACTCCAGGTGTATACTCACATAAAGGGCAAATCTCCCTCTTCTTCTCTCCCTGTCATTCCTAAAGAGCCTGTATCCTTCCATTGCAATACTCCAGTCATGGGAGCCATCCCACCATGTCTCCACGATCCCAACAAGATCATAGCCCTGCAACTGCACGCAGATCTCTAACTCATCATGTTTATTCCCCATACTATGTGGAGATAAACAGTTAAAGTATTGCACTGCTTTACAGTTCCAGTCTTCTGACAGAAAGAAATTTAATTTAGAACATACTTTTTCACATTTATATAGATTAAGAAGTCAAAACATAAAACTACATTAGTCTTAGCAACTGTATATCTATAATCAGATATTCTACTACATATTAGAGGTGAAATACTTGACCATATCAAGTATTGACCAGATTAAGTATTGTCTAATGGAGGAATTTGATCACTGATCCTAGAGAGTGGCAGGAAATGGAAATAAGGATATGACAGGAACGAATGACAGTTAAGATTTTTTTCTTTAGTTCCCATACAAACAACTACTACAACATATGGAACAAAAGAAAAAAGTGCTTGTGTTTTGGAATCTATCACATAAAACTGCCTAATGATTGTTTGAAGATAGTGTAGTAAATCAAAAACAGCACAAAGAAAGTCTGAATGAGAATGCACCTGTTAAGATTTGGGCAGTTCATTAGTCTTAAGTCACATATGTAACAAATGCTGTGAAAGCAGGAAAATAGGATGTATACATATGCCCTTATCATTAGAAGAGCTACAGAGCAATTAAAATTTCCAGAATAAGCAATATTTCAAGGAAAGTAAATTTGTATTAAGACTATTTTAAAAATCCGGCCTCTTTCTGGTGTGTATTTTGTCAGTGGGAGAGCTGAAAAAACATCACATTGAATTACACAGGTCATGTGTCTGTATAAGCTATAGAACAACTGTATTTGGAGAGAGTGACACAATGATATAAGTGCTGGCAGGGAGGAGAAAGTGCACAAGCCTGACTTTTTTCTTGCTGGGAGAATATTCTTGGACATAACTAGGGAGATCATTCTCTAAAGCTGGCATTGGCCCTGCTAGTTTGGCAACATAAACCCTCCTGTCACTGAGGTTTTGGGTGTAATATTTTCCCTGTACAAAGCAAAGTTAATAATACATATGCAAAACACTCATAGACCAAGTAATGAAAAATGATCGTAAAATTGCTATGATGTAAGGAAGTCCAATAGCCACAGCCTATAGTTTGAGAAATATCTGCAATATTCAGGAGCTTGTACTTTCAGATGGCAGATGTTAAGGTTGTTTTCAGCACATTGTATGATTCTTGCCACCATCATCTTCCTTGTTCTGAAATTTCCAGTACTTCTAGGTGATCTATCTGGTGACAAAGGAGTTTCTTCTATAGCTTATATAATATATCTGCTTCTTGGCCTTTGTTCCTTTTTTTTTTTTTTTTTTTAACTCAACATAGTTATGAAAAGCCACTTTGCTTCCTGAGGATTTTGCTATACTTAGAGGCAAGGAAGACAGAGTTTGGTTTTGTGGGGTTTTTGTGTTTTTTTTTCTTCCTGAACTGCCAACTGCCCATGCATAGAACTCAGAATATTTGAAAATAAGACTACAGAAAGTCCTAGCTATTTTGTCTGTACATTTCATGTTGTTTTCAGCTTTAGAGACAATGCTTGGTTGCTCAGGGGAAAGGTGTTTACTAAGTGGTATTGATGACTAAAACGGTACCTAGGATTGCTGGATGAAAATGGGGCTATAAATAGGTATACCTGCAGAAAAGCAACAAAAAATAATTCTGATACCAAATTCTGCTCTTTTCTACACCATATGACTCTCAAGTTATTAGACTGATTTCTGTGGCATTCCTCCAAGCTTAAACTGATGTAGCCTGAGCAGACTTCACCTCACAGTAATTACTTGGTTTTCTTTAAATGTCATATTTCAGGGAATGCAGTCAGCTGAATACACCATTATTTTCCCAATTCTTTTATGCCAGTTTTGGATAAATATATCCTCTATGAAACCTATAGTGTTATAGTTTTCCAATAGGGCATGTTTGAAAGACTTGCACTGTCAGATTTAATATCACCTGTCCTCTTGACATATTAAACTTGCATTTGTTGAAAACCAAGGGGTGATGATAGGCCAGAAACCTAATGACAATAACATAGTATCTCTTGAGATTTCTTCCAACCCTATGTCATACTACATTTTAATCTATCAGGAAGTTTTGTTAAAAAAAAAAAAAAAGATAATGAAGAAAGGAGGAAGTGGTGGAGGAAATTCTTTTGTAGCCGTTGAAGTCCTTTTAAAGATACGGAAAATTTTTCCGTATCCCTTTACAGGATCCCCCCATCTCTCCCTTTACAGCCAAAGGTTGCTGTAGTAAAGAAACATTTCTCTCTCAAACTCTCCCTCATGTGCATGTGGTTTTTGTATGTGTAGTCCTAGCCGTGACATTAGTTAATGTCATGTTCCTGTGCCTCTTCTCAGACTCTCCAACTGCCATGATTAGGCCAGTTCTCTAAAGTTTCCGTTTTGCTAATCTAATGAACAGTACTTCTTTGTTCACAGTGAGAAGCATGTTTACTTTCTAGTTTTATTACACTCCTAAAAAGAGAGTACACTGCCCATTCTTATTCTGCAGGTAGCAAGATGTATTTTATCTCACACTTTAAAGACATTGTTTTTCATTTTTACCTTATTGTTTAACAAAAACAGAAATTAAACCAAAAAGGCTTTATGCTGCTCTGAATCTAATGACTGGATTTCTAGGAAATAATATCCCAGTTAAACTTAATTGTGTACCTTGATTCAAAGCAAGCTGTCTCTGTATTTTGACTAAGAGTCAGCATACTATTAAGTTTTCAGTATAATGGACCTGATTTGGTTCTCGTTAATGTCAGTGTAATGACTGGTTGGTATCAATGAAAACAAGCTCTGATTCTGCAGAAAGCAGTAGTTTTAGCAAGATTGTGATTTATTCAAAGTTATGTCAAAAAAGTCCTACTCTAATTATAGTAGCTTTAATGATGCCAATATTTTTCGTATTTATAAGTACATTATTAGGTAATTAAAAAAAAGGAAACTTACATGATCTTCAAACTCTTTCATGAAATTTTCAGTTCTTTTAATCTCTTTATATACTGAAAAGACAAAAAAGGTGCTGAGTCCTTGCTGAATGATGACTTTCATGCCTGTACATATTTCAGATTAAAATTAAAATGTATGCTTGCCACAGCACCTTACAATTAAATGAATGCTGGGTATTTCTTGAAGCTTTTAGTTTTATGTCCCTTTGCACTGTGTGTAGGTTTCACTGTGAGAACTACTTTATACTTTAAAAGATCCCCAGAGACTTTTAAATACTATTCCAGTTTTACAGATGGGCAAATTGAAGTCAGAACTGCTAAAACTATACAAATAATAGGCAACAGAGCAAGAACTAGAACATACTGGTCTTGACTGCCACACTTCTCTTCGAACTAGAAAGAATGATGCAAAAAGTAGGTTGAAAATAATAAACCATAGCAAAAAGGCAGAAAATGATCTGAATGAGATGAGTAATAGCACTATTGACTGGCTAGATTTTATTGTACACGCACAGCCAGAAATCAATGTGTTCAGTGAATGAGTTTATCAAACAGACAGAACAATCCATTGTGATATGTCTTGACTGTTAGTGGTGCTGGCAGCTCAGCTGAACCTTATGGGATAATTAGCTAAGGATAAATTAATCTGTTCTCAAATGTGGCCTGCTGATCTTTCCCAGGTTGTGAGCCCTGCTTAGAAGCATAGTTTCTTTTTGTGTGTGTGTGTGTGTGTGTGTGTGTGTGTGTGTTTAATTTAGTCTTCCTTGGAACTTGAGTAAATAGTTGCATCTGCAGCTATGAAATATTACTTTAACATTTTAAAAGAATTTTCCTGAGTGCAAAAGCTGCATGTGTTGGCATAATGTCAGACCATTTTCCAGTTAATACTGGATCTTTAGATTCTTTGTGCAAATGTTCTGCAGGAAGTATCACATAGCTAGTCTCAAGGAAGACAAATATTTAGTTTTTGCAATACTGTCCTTAAATGACTACATGTAGCTTAGGCAAAAAGGATTTGGCACAAATCTCTTTATTTTACCTTAGCTACCATAGATGGGGTTTGCTCACAGTTCTTGAGGTTTTTAAAACTTGGGACCTTGGTTCTTTTAAGCTATCCTGGAACACTCCTAGTTTCTGGCATATATTACTGTTTCAAAGATTCTGCTTTAATGGTAGCTATTTCCAAATACTCTTTGTGACACTTGGTCTTATAGCTCTGTGTTATTAGACCTGGCAGGCTAAAAATATAATTGATATTTTAATTTTCTGCAAAGCATTTTTAAAAAGGAAAGAAAAAAATGGAGAACTGTATTCAGGATACTTATTTTCTTTTAAAATCTGTTAAAATAATTTCCCAATCCAAACTGGAAATCAGGCTGTTCTGCACAAAGAACTAATATAATAGGCATCCTCTTTCCCCACACAGACCTTCATTAAAAATTAAGGTTTATTTGAACTGCTAAACATTTAAGTCAACACCCACCCCACCCCACCCCGCCATGAATTGTACTGTGTGGCCCATAAAAATGTGATTTTCAAGTAAGCTCCCCTTCACACCCAGTTTTACAGCCATTGGTGACAGGACCAATTCACACCATGCAGAGAATATGCAGACTGTCACTGGGCATCTATTTGAAGTTAAATATGGCAGCAATTATTTTTGCCTAGAATTAGTGGGTTCTAAAGCAGCTCTCCATTACCTCACAAAACGTGCTGTCAGCTAAGGTATAAGCACAAATCCCTCTGCTCATCTGCAGGGTTGAGGGTTTGTGCAGCTGCAGATGGTTCCAATTCTGGTGCTCTGGTGTCTGTGGATTCACTCCTGAACATAACAGCTGCAAACATCTATAATTTTCCCCATGTTAAGCCTCCCTTTTTAGGATTCCCATATGCTACTTTTTTAAGTTTAACCTTATGCTTGGCTTTGTGTTTGCTAATTTATATTCATATCATCACTGTACAGATTTTGGCCTAGAGATGCTGCTGCTGGAAACTAGCAGGCTTCTTGACCTCACTCATACTCCTCATACAAAGGTGTGAAACTTTGTAAATTTGGTCTTCGGTTTAATGCAAATTTTCACCATTTGTTGTGGGATGGCAGCTCCACACAATTCCTAAATATGGGCTTCTTTATTTAAATGAAAACATGCTGTACACATAACCTGCTGGAGATGCACCTCCTGCTCTGTGATTGGTAGTGGATGTAGTGTTGGGTAGAGGACATGGGCTTTTTCTGTAGCGTTTCATACCTTGGGATGAAGCTTGTTCGCGGTTGAGGCCAATCTGAGAAGAAGGGGGCCCGGGCCTGGCCTCACGTTGGAGTGCCCCATCTCACCTGTAGGCTGAGCACCCCCCACCTGCACACAGGCTGTCAAATGGAAAGGAAACAGAAACAAAAGGACTGTAAACAGATTCTCTCACTGTGCCTTCCAGGTCACGTCCTTTCTTCCCAGCTGGTTCCAGCCCAGCAGCTCAGGGGCTGGCTGGGTTGCGGCAGATTCAGTGCCACCACAGCCAGGTGCCTGTGGCCATCTCCTCTCCTCTCTGAGGTACCTGGCTGCATACCTGCTTCCTCATCTTTCCCATGGGTTGGCAAGCTTTGCTGTCCCCGAGGGCTCACTCCTCACTTGGTCATTTCCTCACACTGCTCCCCTGCACATGCCACTGCCTTCCAGAAGGTTCCCCCAGGGAGGGCTCAGCCCCCTGCTCCACTGGGGGCTTCCCATCCTTCCCAGCAAGGACGAGCCAAGCCTGTGGCCTCCTCTGCTGCCAAGCTGCACCCTTGGATAGAAACACAACAGGCTGTATGCAGTAAAGAGCAAACAAACAAAATAAAACAGGTATGGCCTTTCACAGCTGGTAACTCTTGTGGAAATTGCAGCACCAAGGGAGCGGTAGCAATGCTGAGGTGAGAGAGGTGCCAAGTGGGGGTAAATATGCCCAGGCTCCATCTGCAGGTCCCACTGCCATGGCAGGTGGTGGTGGCTCCACAGCACTGATCAGCAAGGAGCTGTGGGGGATGAAGGCATGTCTGGCCACTAAGATGTCCATCTCTGTGAGTGCTACAGCCACTTCAGCCCCCTTCGGCATCTGCCACATGGCAAATCTGTCAGAGCATCTTCGTGAGATTGGCAAGGCCACCCTGGCTCACTGGCCTCCCACAGGGCAGAGCCTCGTCCCCTGTCTGAGGTGTGGGCCAGCTGGGCCTCCTGGCGGGAGGCCTGAGCCCAGAGCAAGTGTGCCACCACCAGCAGCGGCTTTCACACAGCCGCACATGGCCTTGCACCCCACCTGTGCCCTCAGGTAGGGAAAGAGCCCTCCACACCATCTGGTGGAGAGGGGAGGTTTGAGAGAGTCCTTGCACATGCTCATTCAGCTTTTTTAAAAATTTCTACTATTTGCAAAGAGTTATCTGCTCCTTTGGGAGCCTTTTGGGGTTGCAGCTCAAGTCTGGAGATGTGTAGCTGATTTTGGTTGCTGCTTTTGCTGTAAGATAGATGTTGCAATAGTTTCCTGTTCCCCTGAGCAGCATGCAGAAATCAGACGTCATGTTTTCATGAAAACTGAAAATTAAATGAAAACTGGTTTGTACTAGCAAGTTTCAGGCTTGGCAGCTTAGCTCGCTGCTGGTGGTATGACTGCCTGCATGACCACTCAGTATCTGCTTCCAATTCTTCACCTTTTTATTAAGAGTTTCCCATAGTCCATTAACAGCTTCCTAGTAAGGCATGTGGTCAGGCTGTTGTCAGCTGCAAGACTGGTTTTCTCTGAAGTTTTTAAGTTTGTTCTGACAGGCCGGTTTGATTAATGGCAGCCCAGTGTCACTGAACACAGCAGGGCCAGAAAAGGCAACATGCTCCTTTGGCTCAGATTTGACTGATGAACCAGAAAAAGCTGCAGTGAATGCGATTTTCCTTTTACCTGGGGCTTGTGATCAAAACTGTTTCAGTGCATATTAATTAACAGCAGCAGGTCAGGCAGTTAATAAAACCTTCACATCAGAGGAGAGATGGGGAGAGAAAACAAGAGCACAACTTCAGGTTTCTTAGCCTGCACAGCCAAGCACAGTGCCAAGCTACCTTTATATAGCACTCAAGATAAGTGAACTGGTATATTAAGCACAATCTCCAAGGAAAACCAGGTCATATGTGACTTATAATTAGATATTCTACTACAAGACTTGTGAAAGAGAGATAATGATAAAGTATATTTAGATATCTTTTTTAGTTAGGAATATTTATGTATTTAAGAAATAAAATTATCATAGGACCATGGGATAAGAGGCTAATAGGATAGTTCAGGCTGGGAGGGAGCTTCAGAGGTCTCTGGTCCAATGTGCTGCTCACAGCGATGGTCAGACCAGGTTGCTCAGAGGAGGGAGGGAGCCTGCATGATCCCCCCTGGGCAGCCTGTGCTGCTACTTGCCTGGCCTTCTAGTGGAAGGGCATTCATACAGCCAGTCTTCAACTTTCTTGTCCCTCACCATCCCACCATGCCCCACTAAGAAATGCCCAGCTCCATGTCCCCAGTAGCCCCTCAAAGGCACCGAAGGCTGCTGTTGGTGCCCCCTGAGCCAGCCCTTCTCCAGGCTGAATCAGCCCAGGTCCCTCAGCCTCCATTCCCAGGACAAGTGCTCCAGCCCCAGTCATCCTCTGCCAAACTTGTCGTGGTTTTTTTATGTCTTTTCCGTACTGGGGGCCCAAAATTGATCACAGTATCTCAGTGTGGTCTAATTGTAGACATGTGGTTCAGTTACGGCCTAACTATGGTGATACTGCTCAATTTAGGGTTAACCATGATGCATTGTCCTTTAAGGAGGACCATTACTCAATAGTTTCACTATGTAGGCCTGGTTACTTTGTATAAACGATGCAGGCTTTGCCAGCCCCTATACCTTTGAGGAAAGAACTAAAGGCTGATAAAAAGGAAACATCCTGCTCCAGAAGGCACTGCAGGCCCAATGATTGCCAAAGAAGCATGAACTAGGGGAAAAGTAAAGGTGGCAGGGGAAGATCATGACCACCGGCTCAATTCAAGACCTAGAAGACTTACCCCCTACTCCCACCCCTTGAGCATGCACTGTAGAATAAAAGAACACTGTACCTTTAATTCAAAGCAGGGAAAACCTTAGCCCAGTAGAAATGGTGGCAGATAAGTGACTACCAATGATTCTGGGGAAGGACTTTGGAAATTAAGTGGGTCAATATAAATTGCTTGCTTATTTAACTGCAGGGTGTGCTAGCTTTGTGGAATTACCACCTAGCACTCATCTTTGTGCAAATATGAAATAAATAATGTCTCTCCTGAGTGTGTGATTATTGGCTCATTGCACACTGGGTAACGAACCTGCTTTTTGGACAACACAATGAGGGCTGAATAGATGAGGAGTCTCCTCCATTAATTGACTGGCCATGTTCCTGTTCTTACAGCCCAGGACACAGTTGGCCTTTGTACCTGCCAGAGCATGCTGCTGGCTCATGCTCAGCTTGCTGTCTGCCCAGACCCTCAGGACCTTTTCATAAGAGTGGCTCCCCAGCCTGCTAGTCCCCAGCCTGTATCACTGCAGAGTTATTCAATCCCAGGTCAGGACTTCGCATCTATTCTTGTTGAATTTTGTGAGGTTCCTATTGGCTCATTCCTCCAGCTTGTTTAGGTGGCAGCCCTTGCCTTGAACATATTGACTGGTGACCCCAGTTTGGTGTCTTCTAATTATAAGGGATAATAATCCATTTAATTTTCAAATTGTCCTTTTTATTTTTATTTTTTAAAACATTCCTGGGCAAAACAACCTTCACAGGAGACTTCTACAGGAATTTTGACTTGTCTGTTAGTGGGACAAACCAAGTAGAAATTTAGGGCTATTGAAAAGCTAAGAAAATTAAGCTGCCCTTGCTGTAAGAGGATTTTGGCAACATTTAATAAAGTTTATGACTTAAAGAGTGTCTTGGCCTCCTGGAATTGAGCTTTAATTCACAAAATCTCAGCCACCGTTTTGGATTCAATTTACATGTTTCCTTAAGCTTAAAATAAATCTTTGTGCTACAATAAGACAAACATAGCAAATGTTGTCCCTGTTCAAAAAGTTTTTGAATTGAGAGTAATTGGAATAATTGACCTGGAAAGTGATAAGTAAATAAATAAGATTGCATTTTTCAGCCTGTGAAACATTAAGTTGCCGAGAAATGAGAGACAGAGTATACTTTCTCATAGTTGCATTTTTCCTTTAATTTTGGAGACGTTACTACAGCTTAATGTGATAATCTGTTTAATATTTATAGCCCCTGTGATCTGCACAGCAGTATGAGTCTGTAGATGTCCTCAGGTATGGAAGAAGGACCAAATCACTAAAGAACAAAGAAGAACATTTATGTATCAAGTTGCCTTTTATTTCATAAAGCAGTTTTGATAATTTTCTTCACTTGTTGGCAGACAAAAATGTGATCTGCACAGTTTTCAAAATCAGATAAAGAGAAGGCTCCAGGCAAGTCTGGGAAATGTTACACCACAAGGAGGGAGCGGATGACTTTTGAGACAAATACAAGTCTCAGCTAAACCATACAGAGTTCACAGATCTTGTCCAGGGTTGAGTTACAATACTAACTACCCATGCTGCTGGCAGTGTAACTGATGAAAGAATTTTAAAAATACTGGCTGAACCCCTGCATAGAACAGGTATTTCCAGACACAGGAGTATGTAGAGTTGGTCAAACTAGTTTAGGTGTTATGTCTAATTTAGGGAAACAGCAAAATGAATTTCTTTGCCTTCCTCCCCCTTGTCTTCCTCCCCACATTTGTTCCTTAGCAAGATGCTTTTAATTTCCTAGAGGTTGTAGATTAAAATGCTTCAAAGTAAAAAAGGACAAAGTACAGTCTAATCAAAAGCTGTCATGCTAGGCATAGTTTCCATTAATTCCATTGATAACTGAATATTGGCTGTGTTTTGACTAGGGCCTGAACAAGCCAGAGAATCATTGTGGAAATAATTTTAGTAGGTTTTAGCCTTTGAGAGGCATAATAAAACTTTTAATAACTCCAAATGGATGTCTGCATCAGGAATGCCAAATGTCAGGATCTAGAAAACAATGCAGTCAAGGCAAGATCTTCTGTATATCTTTTTCCACCAGGATTATTTTCAAATAAAAGCCTGTTTTTATTACAGTATATGTTATTTATATTATATTAAATAAAAGGCTTTGACTGCATGTTAACTTTCCATTTTATCTCCCCCACAGCCCTCTTTGCTAAATGTTCTTCTTCCATTGTGGCCTTTTCTGTGTTTTAAATATTATCTTTTACGAATGGAAATCTCTGTAGGGTTCTTGTTATGAAAAACATTTTTGGCAAAGTATTTTTAACTGTGACTGTGGAAAATTTGCATGATATCCTCAAGCACACTGTATCTCTGTGTTAGATCTACCTGAAGTGCACTAATTCACCCACATGGAAACAAGGCCATCTCTTACCTTGGGCACTAAACACATGCTTTCCTAAATTTGCACCAGACCAAAAAATACCAGTGCTCAAAAGTATTAATATTGCTAGTACAAGAAGATTCATTGGTACAGATCTCTATCACACATTATATTATGTTTTACCTTGCAGCAGCCAACCTAGAGAAACATTCATCCAGTGTGTAGCTGCTTATTGTATGAACCTGCGTACTCTGCCTGAAATATTGTATGCTTTTTTTTTTTTTTTTTAGGTCATAAAATACTAGATCTCTTCATCCTGTGTCTTCTTATAATAGGTATTAAAACTAACAGTATTTGTCTGTCTTCTGCTATCACCCCAGTTTTGGAATCTCAGCACAGGATTCTTCTCACATAACTTGAGCCATATGAGCAGTTGCTACCCAGTTTAAAAATAAATTCTGTCTCTGTTTGTAATCAGCAAAGACAGTTCCTAGACACTGAAAGCAGAATTAGATGAACAGACCTCTGGTTCCATCTGTATCTTTCCATTGACTGGAGATAGAGCCTACATAGATAATATGAACTCTAATATTTACTTTTCGGGCAGCTAAAGTTAGGTGAGATTGTATTAATCAGTTTCTCGTTGGATTAGTCTGGTTTTTAATCTAGAAAAACTGTATTCAGATTTCCTGTTCTCTTAAAATTCATAAACCTTGTTTTATACAACCAGCTTTTTTTTTTTTTTTTTTTTTTTTTTTTGATAGACTACTAAATGAAGTTAGACTTACTTGCTGAAACTCATCTGCATAGATCAGGTAGGTGTCTGATTTTTTTTTTTTTTTGTCATTCCACTCTGTGACTCACATATCTGTGGCTTGCATTTTAGTCCATATTTAGGCCATGTGTGTATATGTTAACACATCTGGCATGTAATACCTTAAAAACACTTGTGTGTGATGGAAGTTGGTCAGTGCAAGCAAAAAAAGCAGTATTATTCTGAAATTAATGCTAAGTCACCATTTATTAAGCATTATAGGATGTTATGCTCTAGGTCATCTTTCAGACCAACAAAAAAACTAAGGTCCTTATCATTTGCCAACATTTAAGGTCTTGTTGATTTTCAGCACTATAAGATATGTGTACATAAATCCTGGTGTTCTGTCTTCATTCTATCTCATTCCATCTGCTAAAATTCCCCTAACAGTTCTATTAGCATGTTTCAGTTGCTATTGTGTAGCAGACATGACACTGAGATTAGGCAACAGTTGACTGCACACAGTGAAGTGACATTTAATTCTTGCAGGTGTTATGAGGATGGATTCGTAATTTTTATGATTCTGCTTTTTAACTTAAAATGATCTTTGTCAACCTAGCCACCATGCCCTGAGGTCTAGGGCAGACCTCAAATTACCTTTCCTGAATACTGATAACATAAGATAATCACTGTGAAAATGTGCAAATGCTACAATCACAAAACGTGATACCTGAATTTTCTCCCAAACCTTGCATAAGCTTCTCCAAGTACATGCTCCCAAACTTTCCTCCCCTCTTGCCCTGCCTTGCCAGCAGAGACCTAAACTTCGTATAAGACTTAAGCATTTTCAGTCCCATCTCCAGCTGTCTGTTTCTCTGCTTGCACTTTTCTGTCTGGTATTTAAAACAGAACACATACTTCAGCCTCAATTAAAAAGTGATGAATCTGGTTTTCACATCTAAAGGAGGATTGTATCAGAATCTAGATTCAGCACTGGCCTGATATGAGGGCTTTAATCTCTTACAGAGAAACTCCAAACTGTACAGTGTTGTGTCAGAGTAGTAGGAACTGGTAACAGGATCAAGCAAACCAGCTGGCAATGCACAGAGATGATGATAAGGTCAAGGGTAACAGTAAGAGATCAGGTGCCACCACACAGATCTGACTTTTCCTCACAATCTGGTCAATGTGCACACCTTCAAAGGATTGTCACACATCTCCAGTCAAGAGAAGGATTTCCCTTGCCTCTCCTTTTAACCCAGGGATCTCTTCCATAGTCAGTACCAGAAAGACCAAGCAGATACAGGTCTGTTAATAGCAGCCATTTGGCAGAGGCACAATCAGATAACTGCTGCCTAAAAGTTTAACAGCTGACAGTTGTTTAGGGAAGAACAGATCCCCATGGTAAGCATTTAACAGAACACGGTCACACCAGATTTTTGGGGTCTAGACTCAGTCAGTCAAAATACAGCCTGAGGGTCAGCTTTAGCCTTTTGTTTGATTGTCTCCAGCCAGGCATCTTTTTGCAAGAGAAGGAAAACAGCTGGTTAGGCAGGTAGCATGCCTTCCTGTATCTATCTGTTGTCACCCTCTGTACTGAGGCAAGCAAGACCCCATTGCTTCTGTGATTCCCAGCTAAACTGACCTGGGCCATGGGGAACTAATGTTCCACAGTGAGAGTTCAGATGCATTTGGCTGTTGAGAGCAGAGCCATTTCTGCTCCAGAGCATTTGTTTCTTTAATCTCTTGTTTTGGCAGGCAGGCTAGTCCATCATCTTCTGCAGAAATGTGTGGAATAATACAATGATTTACTGGTTTAGAAATCCTGAGATAAGCTGCTTGTTCTACTGATCATAGCCAAAGACAGGCCAATGTGTACATGGAGCATGACACCAACATACCATGTGTGGTTCTATTGCTGCATGTTGAATTGCTATATACAAACTGGCAGTCATTTTACCAATTATTATTTTCCAGTGAAGATATAGCCTACACAACTTTTTGAAAAGTTTTAGATGGCAGATAATCTAAATTATTTATCCAAACCCAAAAATCCATGGGAAAAGAGAAAGAAACACAAACTACATTGTGTGTTGAGGGCACAAGCGTATCTGTGTGCACCATTCACACCACCAAGAGCATGACTTTTAAGACTAAGCAAAGCCATCGGTTATGTAATTAGTTAGCAGAAGCAAACATCCTGCCTGGAAAAACAAGAACAAAAGCTGATTTGTTATATCTTTGCCATTCTCTTTAAGCCAATATGCTGCTCCAAATACAGCACTGCTGTACCAGTGTTTGTGTTCCTTCCTCACTAACAAAGCTGAAGTCGTGCTGCAGAACAATTCTCTTGTAGTGACATCAGATACAAATGGCTCAAAAGTAACATATTTGTTTGAAGAAAGTCCCAGTTACTAAAATTAGCTGTATAACTGCATTTATCGTGAGAGATTACTGTGTCAGTGATCCCATGCTACTCCCTGGGAGACTTACATAATAGGTTTTTCTATCACTAATAATTCTGATTTTGAGATTCTCTGATCATCTGGGTATAACACAAAACTTAAGCTTGCGTTCAGGCAGAATTAACTGGATAGAGATATAGAAAGTTCCAATTACTTACATGAGCTGTATGACTACATTTATTATGAGAGATTACTGTGTCAGTGATGTTGTGCTGGTCCCCACGAGACTTACCTAATAGGTTTCTCTGTCACTAATAATTATGATTTTGTGATCCTGTGATGAGCTGGGTATGACACAAAACTTAAGCGCGTGTTCAGGCAGAACTAGCTGTAGAGAAGGAATTTCACTTTGGGCTCTACAGAAATAATAGTGTTTATGCACTTTCACATATAAACACTGCTGCTAAGACTACCTTACTTCAAACAAACTTATCCTCATTAGATCCAGTGTTCTATTTAAATACTAAAACACAATAGGCAGTGCATATTTGGGCAATCACTGCATGCATTGAATGATGTTTAACCACCCGTCAAGTACAATAATCCCCTAGAAATGCACCAGCTGAAATACTGTATTGCTTTTATAGACCTGAACTCACAAAGAAGTAGAGGGAAAACAGTCTAAATGGGCACTGGCCTAAATAGGGTACTGTCACAGCCAAGCACAAATCTTTGTTTATATCAAGTACTCTGGAGCCATTACACAATTTGATGAAGTGTCCAAGGTATTCTCAGTAATCTCTGTAGTCAGGGCTTAGTTCAGCAGGATAGGAATATGACACAATGTGTTAGGCTTTCAGGATTTAACTGAAAATCTGGTTGGTCTATATTTGTATGGATTCCATAATCACCTGGAAAGATCTGTGATAGAGAGCTACAGTTGCTGGTGATTGGGAGACATAGTCTGGTTGAAATGTGGAGATAAACTTGCTATTGTTATAGTTACCTTTATTTTCTTAAAAACTAAGAAACTAATTGTCATGAATTAGATCAGCAAAAAAGGAGAGAGGAGTGATTCTACTCAAATGTTAATGTAGATTTGACCTTGAACTTCATCGTTGTTTGTACTGACACAGAGAGAAGTCAACATAATTCAGAGGAAAAATCAATTGAACAACTCATAAATCAGGCAGTCCTCAAGTTACTAGTGAATATGCAGTTTTCTCCTTTCCTTTGTGCTTGTATTCATTTGAATTAGAAACAAACTGAAACTTTTCTGAGGACATAGTCTGGTGTTGAAAAAGATGGTAGACAAGCAGAACTAGATAAACATGGGCTATAGTTATCGTACTGATAATGTATGTGTATGTGGTCATAGTGATAACCTTTAATGAATTACATACATTTGCACATGTAGATATTACTGCATTGTAACTGTTACCTTGTATGAAGGCCTTGGTTAAGTGTTCAGCAGTCTGATGCACACACAGGCAGTTCCAAATTCATGAAAAAATCAGAGATAAGGAAGATTCCATTGCTACTTTTCTTAGTCTTAATCTTGTCTGTTTGACAGTGATCAAAGACCAAAAGGAAACAAACCTTCTTGGATGTACTTTCTGAGACTCTCAGAAAGGCGCTCTCCTGACAATTTCTTGGAACTTGAACAGCCTGCTCAGATCCATTAGACAAAGGCTGGAGGTAAAGTAGATGATGGAAACCCATGGTATTTAGTCATTCTGAAGGAAGATAAGAATCTTGGTAAGAACTCATTCCTCTTTTTCTTTTTATTCTCTTGTCCCAACTACTGTTGAATTATTAGTTACATATTATTGAAAAAAACCCAAAGAAACAAAAACCAACAAAAACCAAAACCCAAAAGCCAACAACTTTCAATTTGATTGTCTGGACATTCTCATAAACTTTAATGCTAACTAAGAGTGAACAGACTGCATATCAATTTATTAACAAGTATTGGTCAGTCAGTACCAGCTGTCCACAATAGCATGATGTATTTGATTACAATCTCTACTATACATTTGGCAGAGTTTTACGAGCATAAAACCTCAGAAGGATTTCAGGACTAGGACCTGGTTTATTCCAGGCTTCCTTCTTCCTGGTAAAATGTGCTCCCAAAGAGATATTCTCTTTGTTTTTCTCCTCAGGTTGTCCATCAAGATTAGGGCTCCGACTACATTTCTCACCAAATTGCTTTTAAATGGGAAGTATCTCATGAGACAATGCTGCACTCTGTACTAGATTCGTACCCAAATAATGTAAGGGAGTTACGGGGTAACGCTATAACAGGGAGTCAAGATGTATGGATGAGTAATGGAGTGGAGAATAATATAGAGGGTTTAAAAAGCTGTTTTCTGTGTAGTATCATAGAACCACAGCCAGCCTACCCCCATTTCAGAATGGTT
Organism: Haliaeetus albicilla; assembly: GCF_947461875.1. Classification (NCBI taxonomy): domain Eukaryota; kingdom Metazoa; phylum Chordata; class Aves; order Accipitriformes; family Accipitridae; genus Haliaeetus; species Haliaeetus albicilla. The sequence goes on from NC_091516.1 coordinate 39,255,712, forward strand.
TGGCTTGGAAGGGACCTTCAAAGATCGTCTAGTCCAATGCCCCAACATGAAGAGAATTTGGTTAATTGGATTACAGTAGGTTTTCCTAGGCAATAGGCATACTGTCAAAGACCTTTCTTTTAACAATTTTTTTGAGGAATAACATTTAGTGTGTATATTAGCAGTCTAGAAAATAAATCTTAGAAATGTTTAGAAAGTTACAAGTAGCAATTAAGGGTACAAACCTCAGGTTGCCTGTTGTTTCTAAGAGAATTGTCCTGCTTCTTATTGTCTGTCTTTTATATGGTAGCCTTTTATCTTTTATTACTTAGCAATCCAAAAAGTAAGTGAGCCCTTCTGGCAAGAAGGGCACTCAAATGCACACAAGCAAGAAAGCAAAATACTCGTCTTTAGTGTAACTCAAGTCTGAGCTTAGGAAAAAAGCATGGGGGTTATAAGCCCCACAGACAGAGTTACATAGTACTTACTCTTTCTATTCATTCCCTGCTCAGTGGAAAAATGGGACACTTGCTTAAAATCCTCAAGAGCTCTTCTCTCACCACTTCTGTGGTGACTCACACAGATTTTACTGTCTAATTACAGCTCTGCAAAGATGCCCAATGGCAGCTGGGCCCATTTTCCCTGCTCACATGAGCCTTTTTAGAGAGCCCAAGGGTAACACCGGATATAACTCTCAGATCAGTAAGTCATTTTTTATCTGAATGACACTAACAAAACTGAGATCAGAATTTGGGGCTGTGTAATAGTAATGTCTCTGCAGTGGTGTAAAATTAATGTGAGGAGAATCAAGCTCATTGATTTCAACAGAGCTTCTCATCAGAGTAAAGCCATCAGGATTGACCCTGGGAATCTTGTGACACAATGTTCCAGGAAGCAGCCTTTGTTTGCACACACTGTGGCTCTTATTTATTAATATGCAAGGCTAACAATGCCTATTGTCTCTTTTCATATTAGAATGTTGTCACATGAGCAGTTCAAGTGACACCAAGGATTGCAAGGCGAAGACAAGTGGTTCTCTCTGGCTCCAACTGGAAATGCTGTATATTTGAATACATTAATACTCAACAAATACCCCTTCAGATTAAATCACTCACAGATTTTTTTTTTTTAATTAAAAACCACCCAAGCAACTATGCCTAGCTAAAAGTAAGTTTACCCACCTAAAAAAAGGTATGTTTTGTTATGAAAATCCAGGCACAATACCTATATTTTTAAAAAATATTTAACTGAATGATCTGAAATTAGCTCATAGATTATTTATTATGATAAAATTCAAAAAATACCGACTTTGTTCCTCTGCCACTTGGAAATTTTAAGTGCAGAAGTATAATTTTTATATGGAGTTTTGTTCTGCTGTTTGAAAGACTCATCTTTTTTGTCCCTTTCTCACTAGTATAGTTTAGTCTTACAAAATAAACAGCCTATAAAATATTTAACCTTATTTACATGAGCCCTATTATGTATAGTTTCATCAGAGTTTTTCTCTCTATAAACCTAGAACAATCCTTTCTTTTTTACCTTACAATTGCTGCTTTCTCCCCACACTTTAAGTGAATCAGTTTTACACATAACTGCATCTATTATTCCATTCAAGAGAAGAGATGAGCATTCTTGTAAATGGTATCAGGCTAACTTGAAATTAATACAGCTAAGCCTTCAGCTAGTGTTATAGTGCAAGGAGCAACCTTGCTCCTATACATTTCACGATGGAATAAATGAAGAATAACAGAAAGGAGGCAAGGAAATACAGAGGAATTATATCTGAATTGTATTTGAAAATATCTAAACCATCGGCATGTAGACAGTACTGAGGAGATACTCTGTCCTGGGAAAGATAAGAGCAAGTACACAGGATGTATTTTCAGAAATGCCAAAGTTCATTCTCTTTTGCAAAAACTTATTAAACCAAATCACCAAACACTCCCTAGACACAGATTTCAATAGGACTTATACACAAAAATATCTTTTTGGATCTAATCCTTTAATGCCCAAACCATACTTTTTATACTAAAGGCTCGGTTCAAAAGTATCTTAGATTTGAAAAACAGAATGGAATAGCTATGTCTAACATTACGATGCCACTGAGAATTCTGAAATCCCTTACACTTGCCTTTTAACTCTAGTGCCCCTGTGTTTCTGGTAGGAATGTACAAAATTTGCCAAACATCCAATGTCACCAGACTGTCAGCTCTAAACCTCAGTAAGCAAAAGAGACAGGACAGAGGAGAATATGGAAAATCTTTTTTTCAATTAATATTCCTTATATGCAAATTAGAGCAAATTGAGTTAGGTGTTGAAATGTAGCCCAGCAATATGAGCACTTGTTCTTTAAGAATAATACCTTGCTTTATATAAACAGATGTTCTTGAGTTGGTTGAGGCACCCACCTACTTTTGAGAGCTGAGAGCTTTTATCAGTATTTCTCAAACATGAATTTAAGCAACCTTCCACTTAGTTTATTGAATTCTGTGAACCCCATTCTAAGCTGAAGACTCGTTCTTGTGTCTGTCACAGATATTTATATATCTAGCTTGGGATAAATAATTCATTCAGACGCAGGATCCCCAAATGCTGAACATGCCAATGCCAGGAAGTTCTGGATGTATCTACCTCTCATTGACCTTAAAGCATTTAAAAATCCTACTGTTTGGATTCTTAGACATTTAAAAATCTTTACAAGTCTGTCCTAACATTCCTTAGTTACTTAAGGTACTTCTGAACATTGTATTTCTAGCTTTGCTGTACCATTTAGATAATATTGTACAATATATGGATCCAGAAAAGATCTCTCAAATGCCAAAGGCATTTAGCATTAACCTGATTTTTAAAACTTAGGACAATGCTCTCCCTTTCCCTTTCATGACCTGGGGCTCTATGGAGACAGAGAAAGGGAAGGCACAGAGCCAGGAAATAGCTTATCTAAGTACTCTGACTCTTTCATAAACCAACAGTATTACCACTGGAGAATGCAGCCAAGAGAAGAATAATGCCAGCATCACTAAATTGCAGCCACTGTGCATCTTTCTTGTATGGGAGGGTAGTGTTATTGCTTGTCAAATAATGCAGCTTAGAAGGAATAGAAAACAGAATTACAACTTCTTGTGGATGCTCTGAAACATACAACTCTCTGGATGAAAGGAGACTCCATAGCTTCACTACACATATGAAGAACTGGTTTCTAAGAGTCCGCCCATGATCCTGCTGAAGTGAGCAGAAGATTTATCATTGCATTCTCAGAAATCCGGGACCAGTGCATGAATTTTTTTATACACCAAATGGTTGCCAACTTATCTCTTAGAAGCTGCTACTCCTAAAAGCCATCTATAGCAGTGGAATAAAATTCCAGAGATTTTTGTAGCACAAGCAACCAACATATTTTATAATAGTTATACAACAGGCACATCTCTGTTGAAGGGCCATGTTCTTTTAGATTCTCATCACGTGCTGTTGAGGTCTTTGTGAGCTTTGCCACTGACTGAATGGGCTCTGGATCATGTCCTTACCGCTGAAATCTTTCTGCAGCGATATACAAGATCTGGCAAGGAAGAACAGTGGCACCCAGTGGTGATTTGCTTTTTCTTTTCAAAATATGTTCTCTTGAAATACTTTTTCCTTAGCTTTTTGAGCAGATGGCCCATATAATATATAGCCTAGTTTACACAAAGGATATACAGACATGTATGCATCTATTATAGAATAGTATACATACACGCACATGCTGTAATTCATAAAGTAAAAGGTGGCTTTTATAATTACAATTATAATGTTGATTTAAAAGGAAATAAACAACCAAATTAATTGCATTTTAGAAAAAAAAATCGCTTCATGTGAAGTGTTTAGGGTGACTCTACTTGATTAATGGTAATACCATTTCTGCAGCTGTTAGAGAAACTCTGTCCTAATGAAACATTAAAAAGTAATACAAGTTGAATATTTAAATGCAGGTAGCTACCCCTTATATTTTACTTTATTACAATAAATAGGTGGTGAACATGCTCTCACTTATTCTATAAGAATGCCAGCTTCCATTTCTGCTTTTTTTTTCCCCCCAAACTTCGCAATTTTGCAAAGAGTTGTTTAAAAAAAGGATGCAGTTTCTTGTAACAATGCAATTCTTGTTTCATAAAAATTCTCTTTGGCACTGATTCATACTCCAGGTTATTAATTATTCAATCCAAAGTATATTTATTTGCTAGTCACTTAGAAAATGCTGCAGATTGTTCTTTGGTCTCAGCTACTGTATCCAAGCCAAATTTCTCTTGAACGTTACCTAGGTTCTTACTGCTTTTACCTGGTGTACTGCAGGAGGTACTATGTTGTCCACATTTTTGGCTATGTGGCCATCACATTAATGCTGCATCTATACTATTAACTTAAATGTAGTCAGCATTGTTATATGATGCTAAAACAAATTGACAAGGGAAGGCTTCTACATACTGTTAAATTCTTTAGTCTCCAAAACCCCGGGGCTGCAAGCAAAGCTCTTATTTGGAATAATCCATAGCCCTTGCTAGTTCCTGAACCTCAAACAGGAGTTATTAAAAAGAGTTAAGTGGCTCCGGCCACAATCATACAAGATGTCATAATAACCATTTATCTGGATGGACAGTTCAGAGCTAATATCTCAGAACATTCTTAGACTTTGCTTAATTTTTTAACATATGGACATCCTATAAAACTGCTTTAAAGACCTCAACTTTTCTGAAACCTAAGGTGGTCCCGTTATGCTTGAACATGCTTTTCAAGGCTGCAGCATAAGAGTGGGGCCTGAGGTCTGAAACAAACGAGCAGTCCTGGAACAGAAAGCTCTACACTGATAGAAAGTCAGAAAAAATTGTTTGACCCCTGGTTGAGAGAGAGCTGCAACTAAAAGGAACAAGAAGCAAATGTAGATAATGTTTAATTTTAATTTTATGTTCTGTCATAATTGCAGCCCCTTGTTTAAAAAAACATGGGTAATAACATGGAGTAGATTATATTGTTGATCCAGTGCGTAAAGGTTTGGGCAAACTAACTACTCTATCAAGGGGGAATAGTACTTAACTTTACCAGCATATTGAAGCCTTGGGATTCATTCTGTAAGACCTAAATCACAGAAGAAGAGAAGCAGCTGCCTGGGCTGAACACACAACAGCCCATAGCACTGGGTCAGACGCAGCTTGTTTGATCCTTTGCCATCCAGCAAGATAGATAATGGACCCCTGGAATTTGATACCCACATTTTGTAACTAACTTGAACATTACTAGAAGAGGAGGAGGGGAGCAGACAGCTGTCCAAGTAGCTGCACGATCAAGAATGCAGAGTGGGGACTTCCCTTAGGGAAAGGGATAGCACACTATTGCATATTTTTCTTTCTTTTCTTTTATAAAGTTAGTATTGTAAATGATTTGATTAATTATTTTTGAATGAGGGTTTGTAGTTGATTGACAACCAAGATAGCCTTTCAATTTTCCAGCACTTTCAGAAGGGTAGGTTCAGCTGTTGTTTGTTAGAGGCCCTTTACTGAAAATTGTCAGGCCCTATTGAATAAGTCCTCACTGAATGAGTAGGCCAGTAACAATTTAGTAAATCTAAGTTTTTACTTGATTTCTTTGGCAAAATCATATGAACTTGGCATCAGATGGCTTTTGTTATTTTGATTATGTGTTAGTAAGCAAAGCAAACCTTTCTAAACTGTTAAACTGTTGTAACATTTTCTGCTTCATATGCCAAGTGCTGCTATGTTCTGCAGCACAAGCATAGCATGCGTATTAGTTCAGCAAGATGTTTATTTGAAAAGTTAGTCTTGTTTTCTAAACAGTAGCACATAAGGAAAATATCAGATTTGAGTAAGAAGTGCTATGTCACATGTATTTGCAATCACAGTCTTGTAAGACCTCTTTTTTTTACTTACACAGTACTACAAATATGCACAATGTCTGTTACTCTACTGTTCAGAATACCAAATGCTAGGTAATTGTGCTGACAGCTTGTAAGAAAGCAGTGCTGTTGACCCCAATTACTACAATCTGATTAAGAAGCAAACAAAATGAAATTCACTCAGAGACTAAAATTCATAATCTCCTGTCAGTGTAAATTAACTGATGCCGGCAGTTCTGGCTAAGCTGCTGTAAAGCATTCATGTCCAACCCAGCAAATCTCTTCTCTGAAGTTAACATCAAAATTGTCATCCTAACACTGGTTCAGTAGATTGGGATGTCTCATATCTTAATAGCATATTGCTTTCAAAAGCAAGTCCAAACACTATATGGCAAAAAGCTAAAAATAGCAAGCTTGAAGGATATATGGTAGAGTCCTATTTTATATTCTTGAAAAGAGAATCTTGAAAGTAAGGTTCCTGAGAGCTTATGCTAACCTAAAAGAGCTTAACAGAAATATGAGAATATTCCTCTAGTTCTCTTGGGCAATCTCACAGCCAGTTATGCACTTGGGAGTCTCACTATTCTCAGACAGAACTCCAGCTCCCAGGAAAGCCAGGAGGCGCTCTGGGGAGAACTGCCACATCTAGCTTTAGTTGACTCCCCTCCATCTGCTAAATGCAAACAAATCAGCACTACTAGCAAGGACTCACAGTGAAGGGCATCAGTCCTAGAGATAATCAGTTTCCAAGCCAAGACCAATGTCAGACTCCTGGACAGAGAGACTCACCCGGCCAAAAGCATATCTAAAGAACTGTAGCTACCAGTTTGCCACATGCCAGTGTCTGAAGTTTCTTTCTTCAATGAGACTAAAGATTTAGATATTGGGGGGTTTTAAACTTTCAAAATGCCTCCTGCATATAAATACGATCTATGAGATCACAGCTTTTTCCCAGAAAAAATTAGGATATTATACTCATAGAATATATTTCTGAAGGAATATAAACAACGTGAAAGGTTTTGAAAGTTACTGCATTAAATATTATAGAATGATCTTCTGGGAACACATGCAATTGTTCTCTATTGTTTGCTGGTGTATTAGTAACTTTATTGTGCAAAAGTTGATTTTCTTAAATCTAGATAAATGCAAGGGTTATGCATAAAAAATAACTCAATAATATGCAGCAGGCATTTGAAATGAGAATTTTGTAGCTTGCTAGGGGATAGAATCATAGAATGGTTTGGGTTGGAAGGGACCTTCAAAAGTCATCTGTTCCAATCACCCTGCCATTGGCAGCAACATTTTTCACTAGATCAGGTTGCTCAAAGTCCCATCCAATGTAGCCTTGAACACTTCCAGGGGTGGGGCACCCACAACTTCTCTGGGCAACATGTTCCAGTGTCTCACCAACCTCATCATAAAAAATGTCTTCTTTATGTCCAATCTAAATCTACCCTCTTTCAATTTAAAACCATTGCCCCTTGTCCTGTCACCACAGACCTTGGTAAAAAGCCTTTCTCCATCTTTCTTGTAAGCCCTCTTTATATATTGAAAGGCCACAATAAGGCCTCCCCAGAGCCTTGTCTTCTCCAGGCTGAACAACTGCAATTCTCTCAGCCTTTCTTTGTAGGAGAGGTGTTCCAGCCCTCAATATGAATACAACATATCCATTAACTTTCTTTTTCTTTAAAATTAAGATAAATGGGAAGACTGATGTTTTCACAGCTAAATTTTTGGGTTTCTATGAATGAATTGCCTCAGGTTTTGAAGCATATGTATTGATAAAACCAGAGAATAAATTTGTCAAAGTTTAAATTCATCATCTAGCTAGCAGTATTTCCATACTGACTCTCAGTTTGTAACATCCAACATTTCAGATGTTCAGGTCAGACCCTCAGATGAGGTCAGATCTCTCATTCATAAAGTAGATTCAGCAAATATGGGACATACTTCTCTATCAGTGCTGGACAGAACTAATACTCCAGAGCTGGCAAATCAACAAAGCTGTAGTTGGAAAGATACACATAAGCCAAACCAAAATTATAGAAAGCTTTAAGATTACTGAAAACATTCCCTAATAGACCTTACATCACTAAGGGATTTCAAGACTGTCAGTGCTGTGCAGAGCGGCCAGCTGAAAGTTCATAACAGTGAAATAGTCTTTTCAGTCTTTTTAACAGAGCACACCAAAAAAAAGAGAAAGCCTCTCTGATTCTGTCTAGGACAATAAGGCTGGACTTAGTTCAGTGGTATAGTACTCACAATTTAATGGCTATGGTTCATACCGTTGGAACAAAGAATAAATTACATGAAATACAGAGGCCTCCTGGATATGCAAACCTGGAGCAAATTCACAGTCAGCAATGTTTTAATCTGTAGTGGCAAAATAAGACATAGGCTAAAAGCCTCAGGGCACAGTACTGATCAAAACGCTTGAAAGAGCTTAGAACGGACTAATCTGCATTAGCAGAAAGATAAAATAGATCTTTCACTGACTGCAGATCTGTCAGTAGTGGGTGATTACTGAGAGAATTTGATTAAACTTTAAATCCATCCTTATTTAAGTTTTTCGAAGTTCTGCTTTATGCAGTTTGTGTTCCGTGATGCTGTTTCATAGTACAATTAGTGGAGCACAGTCTGAAATACAGACAAGAACAGGCAGCCTATGAACAACATTCCATCTTATTTTGGGTAATTGCCACGTAACCCTTAAGCAACATAATTTTATTTTAAATTTCTGCCTTGAAAAACTGTCTGCACTGAAAAAAAAATTGAAATAATAATGAGAAGAAATACTGAGTGCTAAAATTACAGATCATTCAGTGGCCTTAGGTAGAAACATTTGGAGAACAGTTTATCTTAGTATGAAGTCTAACATTTCTGTTTGAGCCTGAGAAGAATCTGGTGAATAATAAGTTTTCATTTCATTATGTCAAGACCACACAGAAATGCTGTCATTGACCCCACACATCAGTAGCCATGCTGTCAAGATTTTGTCATCTGTCTCCCAATTTTGATGCTGAAGAGGATCTTTTAAGTGGAAAACTCCACCAGACAATCAAATTGAAGTTCAAGAAATTAGTCCAGTTCAGTTCTGTACTTTTCTGCGTACCTCTGCTTGGAGTACTGCAGTTTCTTTGTAAGGAAGATTTCAGATTTTCAGTCTTGGTCTTCAAAGCTACTATGTCCAGTAGAAACAGGAACACTACTGACATTGGTAATTTGGGCAAAGGAGGCAAGAAGATGGGATGTATTTTCACAACAAAGAAATTCTATTGAGCTGGGAATCTGCTGAGGTGGAAGAAATTTGGCTGCATTTGAAGGACACACACAGGAACTCCGTGTTTCAGTGAAGAAACCATGTGCAGAGTGGAATAAATTTAGCTTCTTTGCAGGATTATGGACAAAATCAAAGGATTCACAGCATTCAAATTGAATTGTTGGGTATAATATTGTCCCAATACTGTTGTCCTCCTACTCATATTTTACACAGAGCTGGGATAGTTAACTCTGTATGGAGAAATACACTTCAGTGTTATCAAAGGGCAAATATTCATCATCATATATGAAAAAAAAATAAAAACTGAGATTCCTCATGCTTGGTACGACATGGTGAAGGAGAGTTGGATTAGATCGAATTAAGGGAAAAAAAAAAAGAGGAAAAAATAGAAGGGCTGCATTTGTAAGGCATAACATATTTGGAAAAAAAATGACTGGGGAACAGAAGAAAAGGAAGATCTAGAAATGAACCAGAAATTAAAAACCAGAACTGTCTTATCTGTATTGTGGCAAAGAGGGCTTTCATTGCGAGTGGGAACCCTCATTTCAAGCAAAAGTTTAAGGATCCTCAAATCTCCTCCATTAACCCCCCGTAACTCCCTCAACAAATAAACCAGAAGTCTGTTGTATCATTCCTCATTTTTCTTCTCCCCTGGAGTTCTCCATTGTTGTCCCTCTCGCTCTGCCCTCCTCGTCTCCCCCCCCGTCCCCCCCCCCCAAAAACAGTTTGCACATACTGCTATCTCGTCTACCATATTCAATATTATCATCAGTGCAGTTAGAGTCTGTTTTGCCGGCTACAAGTCCTTAAACAGAAGAAAGAAACTCTGTTTGACAAATCCATAGTTTGCATGATAAAGATGTTGACAGAATATGCTTAAAATTCTTGATGCTGATACTTTAAATTCTCAAAGCTGTTCAGCTTAATATTACAAAGCAGTCTAATAAAATAACAAGTGCTGTATAATATAGAGATGAACATACCACATTAATATAATTTTATTATTGAAGAACAATTCACTATTGACAATGTTTCTGTTAAGATTTAGACATATATTATCTTGAGACTCTTGTTAAATTTCTTACCAATAATAAAGTAGATTTTTTGTTGATAAACTCTGTCTATATTTGAAAACAAGGGACATAAACTGCTGTTATATCATGCTGAATTATACCCTCAGCAGAAGATCAGGAAAGAAGTATGTTATGAAGATGCTTATACTGATCAACCACAGCCTAAAGATTCTTTCCTACAGCACTCCTGCCTGGGCAGTTATTTTTCATTTTGCAAGGGTGCTTCCTAATTATAATATTGTATGTATATGCAACTTATTTTTTATAAATTTCACCTACCTGATTTTAGAGCAATTTGTCGTCAATCTCTGACTTACTTACACTGTGCTTGTGACTTCGCATAGCTCATTGTTGCTCATAGATCATAAATAGATTCTGTCATTACAACAGTTAGTAACAATGTGAGCAAGACCTGGAAAAGACCAGGTTGTCTTCCAATTGACCAGACCAATTGTCCCCAAATCTTCTATACCCCCATAAACTTGAGATGTGCCCCAGTCTGACAGAAAATCATGAAAAATTTGCTTAAGTGCTGTTTTACAGTCAGGTGTAGTTCTGCCTTATTGCAATTTCATTAAGTTTTATCTCCTTAGTTTATCAGGAAAACATCTCATAGAACTGTTAGTAATCTTACTGAAATCCAGGCAGACTTTATCCTATCCACTTTGGTAGATATGTTGCCTAAGAAAAGCATGGGGTATGATTTTTTCTTTGATACAAGTATGTTGACTATCTTTTCTGGCTTTATGATTCCCTAAATGCTTGCAAACTGATTCATATCTTTTCAATATATTTCTGGATAAATGAGCTGATTGGGTTGTAATTCCCAAGATAATTCCTCTCTTCTCAAAAGGTACTGTTTGTCCTTCTTCAGTCCACTGGAATCTCTCTCCGACCTTCATGAGTTATCTGTAAGAGTCTGGGATGTCTCATCTAGTTCTTCAAATTTTCTGACATGTATTTTATGTAATCTTTTCCTTTTGCTTTTTTCTCATCTTGCCCATTGTATCTATATCTCCACTGAAAATTATGCAAACATACAGCTTTTTTCTAGTCTATATTTTTAAAGACACATCATAAATTTTTATGGTTTTATTAGATATATTGTATTTAGAGAAATACAAATTATATATTAGACTACATGTAACAGTATATCAGATACCTTATCAAAAATATGATGGTATTGACAAATGCTTAAAAGCAGAAATGTAAAAAAAATGCTACAGATGGACAGTGGCCAACTATGGTCCCACATCTAGACTGACAGAACTCGTTCCCTGTCCCCTTAGTTTCCCTTTTTTTTTTCCTAAAGGTCACTCAGGTGCTCACAGTCAGCCAGAATCAGGATACAGAAATATTTCTGACATATTAATCCCTACTGCTGTCTTTCCCAGTCATGTCATTCTTCTATCCCTCTCTTCATATAACCAAAATGCAGACAGCTGGTAACACAATCAAATCAGCACACACAAGTGCATTGTGAAACTAGTCCAGAGGACTATATGACAAGGACATGTTTTGTCATGTGTTTGTGAATGCTTGTGTTTTGGTCTAGCAATCGGCACAAGGACCTAATTTTTGGAGTGGATCCACCTCTTTCAAGTATCTCATAGAAAAGTATCCAAAGCAGGAGGAAAACAAAAATTTTAATGTTTGTTCAGCTGATGGAATTACAAATATCTTCTTCATTAAATCCCTTTTTCCTCTGCTACAATTCTTAAATGATTAAGAGTTTGGCTTGAACTAAAAAATCAAGTAATTACTTTCTGAGAAAATGTTCCTGGCAAACTAAACTGTAAATGAACAGCTAATGTAATTTGAGATAATGAAGGTTTATACTTACTTATTAGTCTACTTACATGTTTTTTCCATATTTGTGTGTCAGTTATATATGACATTCTTTACAGAATCCAATGAGTTGATGTTGTGGTTTAACCCCAGCCAGCAATGGATTAGTCCACGACAGTTGAAAGTTAGCATTGCATCATAGAAACCAATGACTCTTTGTAACTTTTAGAAATCATATGATAAGATTATTTTTTGATAAGTAGTATGAACCGTGAAGAAGGAATTTTGGCCTGATTTGGAAGTACTGGAAGAATATAATTAAGTAGATTTCAAACTTCATCTGTATTACATAGCTGTGTCAACTCCAAAGATACACAACAGATATATATTCCTTTAAAATGGAATCGTCCATTCCTTCTGCATATCCCAACAGGGACAACAAAAGGATTATCTTTTAAACATCAAAAATCTGTCTGCACATCCCTGTATACGGCGCATACACTGTAGCAGCTGAAAGTCAGTGATTTAGGGATGGACTCATTTCCTGTATTTGCCTTGTTTGGCATTCTCATACTGTAATCCCACCAGTTCAATCCATTAAAATTTAAGCTGAGCAAGTGTCTAGGTACAGGCTGCTGTACTGCACGTCTGCACAAGAAATGACATTACTTTACCACCACAGAGAGCAAAAAGGAGGATGCACCCATGGTGACTGTAGCCTCAAGGCTCTGACATCATGTGATCTACTTGAGCGTGATGGAACAGTAATACAGTTCTAAAACCCACATGTTCTAAGCAGTGTGCATGTATTTAACACATTACCTTGCATAACATTAAACAAAAACCTAGTCATTTACAGCATCCATAACACTGTGCCTACAATGGTGATTTTCTCAGTATTTTTGCCAGAGAATTTAGAACAACCACAAAAAATTTTGCATTTGCCAGTAGTATATAAAAAAAGTCAGCATTCAGACTGAATGACAAGGAGAATTGGTTTATAATGGGCCTGGTCCAAAACCAATAAATTTCACGGAAATGCTTTATTTCCCTTCCACAGGCTTTGAATGAAGTTTGCTAGTCCACTAGACAAATGAAGTTTGTTTTTGTCTGTTGCCTTGTTGTAGTTAGCATCTGCATCTAAAGGAGGGTTTTTTCCACTGGTGTTATAATCCCTTTTTAAGATGGAAACTAAATTGTTTTACTTAGATTTCCTAGATTTAGCTATATTTCCATTGTATTAGTGTGACTCTATTACTCTAGACTTCAATTTCTAAAACACACTGGAGTTTAGCATTGTTGCCTGAAATAATAGAGTTAATGGCATTTTTGTAATTAGAGCAAAGTTTCATAATTAGTTACAGCAAAGATCAGATGCCTTCTAATATCTTATTTTTATGGGGAAAAGAGTATTTCATTTATTCTTTGTGTTACTTTACTAACATTTATGGAAGCAGTGTTTATATTATATTGACATACCTGGAGTTTCACTATAAAAGCCTAACTTGCACTGTTAAATTGTTTGTTGACTTCCTCCTTTCGTATGGTAGACTGTGCTATCTTTGAACTTCATATCTATAAAAATATTCCTCAGGTAACTGAGTAGTGTGAAATAAGGCATATCCAACGTAAACTTTTTTTTAACTTGAAGATTTCAAAGCAACAGTGGGCAAGCAGGTAGTTTTCAGGGAAGGATATATAAGAGAAAGAAGAAGAATAGAAAGAAAAGATGGGGAAAAAAAATCAAAGAAATTGAAGCTTACAATCAGATACTGTAATTGCCCCCCTCCCCCCCTTCTTTCCTGATGAGAGACAGTTCTCCTGAAAGAAAAGAAAGCTCAGCCTACTTTAATCCTGGAAAGTGATTTGAGCTTACATCTTCAGGTGTCCAGAATAGTAGGGCAATGAACTAGCATTCTGTTGCATTTCCATCACCACTTTTAAACAAGTTAACTCTCCCCTCAAAAGGATTTAGATGTCTCCCCATTCTTTTTCATGTGTGTTCATTTTCACTCACCTTCAAACAACCACCCTGAACTACATAAATGCAACACTCATTGTATATGCACTAATCTCTGAACTTTCTAGGGCATCTCATTGAAGATTAGTTTTCTCCAGGAGTTTAATTTTCTCCATTTTCTTGAATTTCAGGCTTCAAAGTGAACTTTAGTGTCCAAACTGCAAACTCAATTGTTGTAATGAAAACAGTGAGTGAAAAGAACTTGAAGAGCAATTTAAAGTTCAACAGAAATTAGAATAAATCCCAGAAAAGCTATACAATTTTTTTTTTCACAGAAAGAAGCCTTCTCCAGTTCAATTACATGTATAATTTTGATGCTATGGAGTGAAGGGTGAGATGTGCCACAATTGTCTAACACCTAGATAAAACCAGACACCGCTCGATTGGTGTGCTACATTCCATTTTAAGTAGGTAATGGGAACCAGAGATATTTTGCATTTAATAAAGACATTTACTGCTTTTGCAGTCTGTCAAATAAATCATTAGTGTGCTCTGAATGGATATTTGCTAAGCAATATGGAATGGAGCAAAACTATGGACAATGCAGTGACAATTGTTGTTAAACACAGCCATCACTTCACGTTTAGAATACCACACAAGTGAACCACACATGAAAATTGGGAGAGTCAGGAAGCATGGGGGAAAGAGTCTGAAAGCCATTCTGAAATGTTGTGCCACAACTGATTACTAGAATCTCTACTGGTAAAACAAACAAAATCCCTTGAAAACCAGCCACTTCACAGGACAACAAAAACCAATCAAAATTTCTAGACCAACCCAGTCCTGGGTTATGTAAGGCACCTCTAGCAGGCATGTTGGGCCTGACACTTGGCTGTATTGGGTGTTTAAATGCAGAAGGCAAAGAGATGTCTTGACGAAAGCCAAGGTATTTTATGCTTTCATGTTTCTTTCCTCTCTCCATAAGGAGCAAATTTCACACAAGGAGCTCCAACCACTAAGCAGCTGGTTTTGACACTATGTGAAGGAGAACAGAGGAGTTATAATGAGTAGAAATAGGAAAATGCTGGTCTTCAAAACATACAGCTTCAATACATAGCAAACAGCAAAATAGAAGTTCTTCCACTGGTCTAAAAGATACACCATAGGCCAAAAGCTGATTAAAGCAGGACATCAGACTCTAACGAAAATTAAAGGTAAGAATTTTAGCTATGTCAATCAGTTCTGTTCTCTGGGAGTCAATAGAGCTATGTGAGCTCTGCAACAGCGAGGGGCTGGCTCTAAACGTATTAAAAGCTAGATTTCCCATAACCTCCAATGGTCTGGTTGTCACAAAGCTGTCTAATTTTCCTTTTCCCATGAGAACTATTCATTTATGCAGATTGTTTACAAGGCAGGAGGTTACTCTGTTTCAGACAGGAACATGGAAGATGTGAGCAATAACCATCCTCAGAAGAGAGTGTTCACTTTCAAATTGTGAGAAAGCAGAGAAGACGTGCCAGAAGGTGGTTCTTAAATAAGTTACAGGCTGTGAAGTGTGAAGCAAGACAAGTGACTTTTCAGAAGTCTCAGATGTCATATACTGAACATATGTCCTGTTATTTTTGTCTCCTTCACACTAACTAGCATGATCACTGGCTTTGACTTATTACCCATGTTGGAGAAGGGCAGACTGACTCCTAAGGACAAAGGTGTTATGCCAGTACTACACGTTTTTAAGTGAGGGCACTTGCCTTTAAAAGTTGAATACCAGTTCCATTGCTTATCTTAGTGAATAGAGCATAAGGCCCCCAAATGTAACAAATCTCAGTTTATCCATCCCATGAGTTCCCTTTGTTTAAAGAGAAGTCAGTTCAACATGCTAGGCAGATTAAATATATTTGGACAAATTTTTGGCTGACATATGCACAATTTGTACTATCAAAATTTACTCATACTGTTCCCTGAAATTGTAATGACTTTATAAAATGTCTAATATCACCAGTACCAATGTACCAACAATTACAAAATTTGACTTAGCATATGACCTTGCAGTGTAAAAATTTGAGACAATCTTTTACACCTACCTGCAATAGCCAATTGACTAGTCACGAAGAAAATTCAGGTTAGGCCCTTTTGACATTTATGAAAACATTTTACCTTTATGTAATAGACTTTCAAAATCTGAAACAATCCTACTTGTCTCTGTTCAGCCCTGAAAAACTCAGTTGTCAGAGCAGCAGATTAAGATGAACCTCTCCACAGCACAACTCCACCGCTTCTCCAAATTGGTTGTCCAGGCTAATACCAAGGTGACTCAATTTAGATCAAAAGAGAGGTATAGTCACTTATTGTCATTATGTAATAAGCAGCATTTGCAGTCCAAAGAAAGAGTCTCAAGCAAAATTTTTCCATTTTTCAGTAGCCTAATCACACCAAGTATTTAGGATACTATTTCCTAATTATGAATTATTAGAAAGGTCATATGCCAAATTAAAAGGTGGTGAGTGATGGCACACTGAGGTGATATTTCATATTCACATATAGGAGCTAAACTTGTCTTGCTTATGCATAAAGCAGTAACCAGTGTGAAAGGACTCAGTCAATTAAATATTAAAATCTAAAATTTCAGGCTCAGATAAAGACTTAAGGTATCCCAAATGAATGAAAGGGTCACAGAGCATAGAGGCCTCTATAATTTTTCTTCATGGCCTAATTATCCTACAAAGTGCAGCTGTTCAGCATCCAGTGAATCAGAAAAGCAGAAGCTTTCAGAGAGGCTATGCATTTGAAGAGTTATTTCAGAATTATTCCCAGGATTTTTCCACCCTTAGGTTTAGAGGTCTTGGATATTTTTTTACTGCTCTAGTGGGCTAGTGGGGAAGAATATCATGAAACTTTTAAGTGTTTTTCCTCTGTTCAATGGACTGTGGGAAGATCTGAAGACAATAGAATGGCACTGCCATGAGTGCATGAAATATTGTTTCCCATGGTCTTCTGGGTGTACAAGGACCATGTGGCTTTAGCAGAATACACTGTAAGCATACACATTACTGCATGACATGGATGTTTGTTAGCAGCAACTTTTATGTTTTAACTTGCTTCCTCCTTCAAGTACAAATCTTATCAATCTACGATCTAATCATTACATAAATACTGGTTTTGTCAATTTATTCTATCCTTATGAAGCACTCCCCAACAGAGATTTTTAAAGACCATAATCTTACAAAAGCTTTACTGCAGATTGCCTGTGGCTTACTTAAGCTGTTTTTTGGGGGTTTTTTTGGGTTTTTTTATTTTGTTTTGGTTTTTTGTTTGGTGGCAGAAAATTAAATGCAGCATCAGTTCAGAAGGGAGCAAAACCGCCACACTGCTCACAGAAAATCAGCAGAGTCCTAGGATGCTGCTTTTTGGTTTTGTTTTTGTTTGTGTTATTTTAGTAGCGACTCTACAGTGTTGCTAATTTAACCAAGACATTGACAAATTTGTTGAACACTTCCCAATCCTAGGAGTATTCAGAATGCTTCCTCTGATATGTACCCTCTTCTACTTATTTCCCCTGACAGAATTACTGCAAGAATGATGCTTTCTCTGGAAAAAAATCTTTGTTGAATTTTTCTTATGCTCCAGTAGGACAGCCAAAACATATTTTCTGTCAGATTTTCTTAAAATAAATCAATATATTTCTCTATTAAGCCTGAATCTGCACAATGTATACTTGAACTGCTTTAGTGCATCATGTCATTTTCCTCTAAGACCCGGCTGAATTGCAACCCAAAGTTTGAGCAGCTGTAAAATGATCATTTAAGTTTTGGGTTGTTTGCAGATTGAATTCAAATGAATTTGAACTGAAAATCTGAAAATTTGAATAATAGAACCACAGGAAAAAGTAGGGACTTCAGAGGCTTTTTACTTTATCCCTGCCTCTAAGTAGGATTGTACATAAACTATTCTTAACTTGTATATAAATTGAAATCAGTGCAAAATTTTTGCTGGAGGTATACTTTTTACAAAGTACTTTTCAAGTTATCACACTTCTCTGAGCTTTCTGAATTAAGTCCTTAGCTGTTTAGGAGTACTTCTTGTGCTGGTCTGAGTTAAGGGAACTGGGTAGGACACGGGGATTTGCCTGTTTGCAAGCCACTGCCTAAATTTGTAGTCCCATGAAAGTAATGCTAAAAGGAGACACACATTTTCTCAAGTAGACTTGGTGCAGTTAATTGATGAGCAGGTAACTTAAAAAGATTCCACACTAGAAACAATAGCAAGTGATTTTCCCTTCCTATTTCACTTCCATATTAAATCACAGTTTCCTTTCAGGTACTCAGCGTTAGTTTATTACCAAGACATTTTCGGCTACCATTTTTACTTTGTGCAGTAAAGTAATGCCTCCTTTTCTTCTAAAGGGATTCTTTGCAATCCCTCCCTCTTATCTAAATATGTAGTGTTGGGTTTTTTTTTTAAAAAACCCACATCCTTATGATATTGTGTACATGCGTTTGTCTGGTGTAGACAATTTTCAAGTTATAAATCCATTTGCTTTATACATGGAGTATCTACAATAGTTCAAATGAAATAATATTTTCAGAAAAATGAAAGACAATAGAAAATAAAGCAGAAGTTAAATGCATCCAAGTAAAAATCTAAGTCATCCCTTAATCCTCAAACTGTCTTCTGCTGTAACCAAAATGTCCTTAGTGCTCATCTAAATGTAAATTCCCAGTATTGGATCTATCCATATCTTGCAGTCTGCAGGAATACAGCAGATCAGATTTAGCCACAGTTTTCTCTTTCAAAAACAGGATAGCAGTGAGGTCTTGGCACCTTGCATATATTTAATTCCTTTACCAAGGGGGGTGTAAACATTTTTCTCTCTTAGAAGCGTACACCATATATTATGGAAAACCTATAAAGGAAGAGGTACTAAGAAAATTACTTACAAGCTACTTTAGCTACTGCAAAAGACTGCTATGAAACTAGAAGGTATGTTGCATGTGAAGGGCTTCCTTTTGGCTAGGTATCACTCCACACAGAAAGGTGGATGCACAGGAGCAGGATTCTATTTGCTTGTAAATAGCAAGGTCTATTTAGAGCCATAACACAGATCTCTTTTCTTTTCCTCAGATAGACTTGGCAGATGTTGTAGTAGCCTATGCAGTGAAAATAATTCTCTTCTCTTCAAACAGCCCTGAGGTTAAAGATGTGAAACTTTACAATGTTCTGTCATACATAGTAACTATAATGTATTAAAAAGTTGCAAGAATCAACAAAGATGTACTCACCTGAATTGTATTTAAATAAATCTGGGACTGAACTACAAAACCTTAGAGAATCTTGGTCTACAGCTTAGACCAAGCTTAAAGAAAATGACCTAGTACTTTCACCGAAATCTAGGTATCTCTGAAGCCCATCATTCAAAGCTCTTAAGAGAGCCAGTCTCCAAACCTGGAACTAATTTTTCTGAACGTTTACCCTTCTGTTTAAGTTCTGGAATAAGTGACAAGATTTTTCAAGAGAGAGAAGTATCTGGCATTTGGTCACTACATTATGTCATATAAGGAAACTGGATAAGACTTGAACTTCAGGAAGCTGACTGGAAGTTCCAGGCAAAGATTTTAATCACAGTAAACAGTTAAACCATGCTGGGAGGAGGGTTGCTTGGGAGAGGGGGAGGTTTTGTCTTTGTAGCTGCCAATGACAGCACAGTACTAAGTGTGCTATTTAGCTGCTAGAGCAAGTGGAAAGGATATGGGATGATGATTGGTCATTATTCTTTCCACCTCCAGGCAGCCCCTGAAATTCCTATTTAACTGACCTGGCATGCCACAGCTAAGATGAAAATATGCTTTTACAGATTGTAAATAAGCACAGAAATAGAGAAATACAGCGTTCCTTTCGTCAGCAACAGAATCACAAATAAACTTAAACAATAGCCTCTTTGAAATTTGGCTAACGCCTGAATAGAAAAGGAGGAATGCGAGACCAAAAAACCCACCCACAGTCTCAACAAACTGATAATTAAAATCATACTTGTTTACTATTCCAAATTAGTTAACCTTTTTGTGTTGCTTACCCCTACAGACTCCCACATATTCTATTGTAAAAACTGCTCATTACACAGCTGACATCTTCATTGAGATGGACTTGGTTTTATTTCCTTCAAAATCAATAAGAAAATTTCCATTGCATTCAGTGAGGGCAGGATTTACCCCTAAATCTGAGCTGTGTTTTTAAAAATGTAATTTATATGTATGAATATATATATTTATGCACAAACACATAGCCACTTTCCATTGGTTTTTTTCCAATCCAAACACATTTAAAAAACCTGTTGCTTAAGCTAATTCTACAGGAACTCAGATATATATTGCATCTGGTGGTGCCCAGTGTAAACATGACTGAGGTTGACCACTGAGGTGACTGAGAAAATATTTCATTTCTCAGAGAAACTGAAGTACACAAAGACATTCTAAACTTCCTCACTATGTTTCTCCTCCTCTCTGAATTAACAAGTTCATACTAACTGCAATTAAATCTTAAAGATACTAAAAGTTTACCTTTTCAAATATGCTTCTAAACAAGATATGCTGTGTAGTTACTGTGTAATTAACTTATAACTAATTCCAAAAATAAAAAGAAGAACTTCTATTGAATGTAAATTCTGGGACCGTTAGTAAAAAAAACGTGAGAACTGGTAGAATTGTGTATGAAATGGATACATCCCCATTTTCCACAAAACCTGTAACATAAATGAAGATTCTTGATCCAAAAGTTATTTCCCTAGTGAGTTACCATTTCTCTATTTTACCCTGGTACAAGTAGCTCAAGAAAATCATAAAGATAAAATGCCTCCATCTCTTAAAAAAAGGATCAGGAGCCCATCATAACTCTGCCTCTGCTGACTCAAATTTCAGGCATTTAGAGTTGGAATCCATTTACACAGGTATAAACCTGAAAGCAGCCTCTGTTGGGTGGTAAATGTTCTTTTGAAAAATGGCTCATTTCTTATCTACAAGAGCAGAGCATTCCACATGCACAAGAAAGGCAATACAAGCTCCAAGTTTGACAGCTAGATGGATCTAACTGGAGTGTTATAAAATAACTGAACTGAATGACGGAGAAGACAATAGCACACTCCAAAATTAGCGAGACAGACTGAAAGAAACTGAAGAAGCATTTAATGAAATAGCAATTGCCTGATATTATACCAGTGAGCACAGAACTGCAGACAAACAGCTAAAAATCTTCTTACATTTTCTGCTTGAAATTAACATCTACCTGTAGTTGTAAAGAACACATGATTCACAATGATCCAGGTGGAAGTGGTAGGTGGCTTGTTGATACCGAGAGACAGAACCTTAGTACACCCATAAAATGCCAACATTACAAAAAAAAAAGTCTTCTGTAACACTCCCATCAAAATAAGGCAGAAATTGAAATGATTAATCCAGAAAAGATGCATTTTGTTTTTTTCATTTGTTACCTTAAAATGCTTTTCTGTATCATTTGCAATAGATATTTTTACTTCTATTTCTGTATTTTACTATCACTGTGAAAGTAATTTCCTTTCCTAGTTGAAATAATTTACCAAACCTGTGAATTGAAATCTTCTCATAGAAGCTGTTTTAATGAGCTTTTTTCTTGTCTTCTGTAAAAGAAGTGTAAAAGATGAGACAGATGTTGTTTCAGGTTTTGAAGGTATAATTATAAAGAGTATTTTACTTTCTTCATATGCCTTTTAATCATAAATTTTTTATATCCCAAAATAGTACATTTATAGCCACAGAAGGCTTCCCCCAGTGAAGTAAATGAGAAATATTATACCATGTTTGATGGGTTTTGGATAAAGCCCTCAGTTAGCTGAACAACCTCATAGCTTATTTCTAGAAAAACAAGATATTTCACAGAATGAAATCAATGATCTTTTGCACTGTCACAACTGCAAGCCAAAAGATTAATTGAAAAGATCTATTTTAGATTTTAGGTATTTTAGAATATGTGAAACAGCTGGATTCTTTGAAAAATCATTTCATTACTGCTCACATCTTCACTGCATGTCAATTCTTAGTGGAATTAAAGCTCACCAACTGTTTAACAGAAACTGATTTTATACACAACACAGTATGTGCACATTACAGGTGTCTAAGATAATCCTTTCTCTCTTGGGTCTTCTGTAACAAGAAGCTAAAAGAACGCCCTTTTATAGCATAACCATATTTTCCCTATCTCACATTATGTACAGTGGCATATTACATGCACAATGACTTGTCAGAGTGTCACATTAAGAGAAACATTCTCTGCATGACAGGAGGTGATGCATCATCACTTCACTCTTCAACCATTTTATAACCACCTGTTCTCACTCTCTGACCTGTGCTTTGCTTTTGGTGTCTGTGCCATTGGTGTCACGGTGACCTTGCAGCTACAGCCTGTCCCCACTGGAACTGCAGCTCCCGTAGGCTGCCACATGCAACTACACCCAGACATGTCTGGTTAATAAGCCACCTTTGCTTTCAACATCATCATTATTTTAGGGTCTTACAGTAGTTTCTTATCTCCTAGCAGCCACCTAAGGAGAGTCGGCAACAGTTACACAGCCAAAGCAGGACTCAGGCTCTTAATAATTAAACATTTAGCAAGCAAACTGTCTTCCACTGCTCTGGTAGCCTCTATGTTTCCTACAGAAAAAAGTGTTATTTCCATGTCTGCTGCTTGTTCTTCTAATCAAAGTGGCTCTTGGAGGTGAACAGTCTGCTTCATTTCTCTCAGGACAGTGTTGTTTTTACACTCATTGCAAATTGTCTGCAACGGGTGATAAGATTATGATTTTAAAAGCCGCATACTAACACTAGGCAATTTGCATGAATCTTCGTCCCATGAGTCTGGGCAGAAACTACCTCCACCTGTTCACAAGCAGGAAAGAATCAGTTCAGGCTATGACTTTCAACCTAGCAGATGTCTGAGCTCCTCTCCATCTTTCATGCATTGCAAAGAACAAGATAACAACAGCTAGGCCAATTGAAAAGGTATTTTCATTCTAGCTGGGTAAAAAAAACCAACTTCTGTTCCATGTGGTGGAACAGAATCAGAAAGATGAGCAGAAACTACTATGTATTACAAGAGGCATAATACCACTGTGGAGCGAGTCCTGCAGAAAAGGATTAGGAGAAAAGGTATGATGAGTCAGGAATATAGCTCCAAATAGGCACTCCTAAAGTCAGGCAGATGCCAATTGCAAAATTGATTCCAAAACTTTAGTTATTTAAGATTTAAACCAGGGAAAAAGTATGCCAGAAGTCATTGTTTCCCCACAGAAGATACTAAGGGCACATCAATTTTCATGAAGGAAAATATTTCTTTAGAAATGTTTTGAGCTTTCATAACAATGATAAGAACTGTCACGACTCAACCCACACTCACTCACAGATGGCAAAGTTGGTGAAGACATTCAGTATTAGATTATTTTGCTTTTGCGGACAGCATGCTTAGGATTGAATATTCAATGAGTACAACCTCATTTTGGCTGATCGGAGCCATGCATCTTCCTGTTTGATTCAGTCACTGGTCTGCAGCATAGGAATTCTCAAAATATCTTAGACTGAGAAAGCAATACCTCTATTGCCAAAAGAGAAATTTTTTCACCACAAGCCTGATGTATAACTTCCTTCAAACAATAATATAGATACATGTTAATTTTCTGTAGCATTGGGGTGTATTTTTGTATATTTTGTGCTTTGAAAAACCTTTTCTTAACATTCATAAGTATCTCCTGAACACATTTTTAAAAATCTTGTGGCTGAACCTAAGAAAACTGTAGTCCAAAAACTTACGTATCCTTTAGGTTATTTATTCCTTAATTTCTGGGACAAATTATAAGCAAAAAATATACCCTAAGAAAAGAAAAAAAATGAGTTGCTTTTGTGGAAAAAAGACATATTACTGGGTACTACAGTGGTTTTAGGAAAGGGGTAAACGCCCAGGGCAAAGCAGCCCTGCTGAGCTAGCTAACATGCCTATGTTAAATGAGATACAAGTAGCTGGTAAAAGGAGTAAGTTAGCATTACTGTTGCAATGGAGAACTAGGGCACAGTGCCCAGGCTTGCTGTAATTGACTGGTGATTCATAGTCCACTTTCAACAAAACAATAACTATATGGAAACCAAATTTGGAAAGGAATGTCGTTCTGTAAAATTAGATTTGATCACAAGCTGTAAATTCAAAGCTTGCATTTGCAAAGACCTATAGATATCTATCGTTCTGGATCTATTTGGTTTAAAATTCTACATATGGTATCACAATCTTCCAAATTCCCAGAAAATTGAACTGATTTCCATATTTCATAAGTCATAGGTAAAAGCACAGTTTATTGAAAAATCAAGTAAGATTTCACACCCTAGAGAAGTGCTGAGTACCTAACATTTTGAAATTTATTACACTTTGCAAAAAACCTCAGGTTTCAAAATAAATATTCTATGGTGGATCAACACTGGCATTGCCAACAAACAAAGGTGAATTGTGAAATAATAAACTGCCCTCCCACACTTTGATATTTTCTGTCAAGAATCTGAAGTGACAGCATGTTAAAGGACTATTTGACGAAGCACTTTTTGACATTTAGCAAACAAACAGACTGACAAATTCATAGCTTTGAAGTTAAACAATGTATAGCAGTAAGAGTGCATAAAGCTTCTGTTTTCCAAAAGGAGGGGAGGGTCATGAATCCCATAACATTGACTCAAAATCCACAGAGAATTCATGTGGGTTCATTCATTCATCATTAATTCAGTAACATCACTTAAAATCCACAGATAAGTCAAAATCACTATCTAATCTTTTTGATGTTCAACAAGACATAACTATAAACTTAGTTGCCCTGCTTGCAGCAGAGGACTTTAGCATGCTCTGCTGAAGTGAGGTGGTACTTATCAAAATCATGTTAGACACCACCAAGTAATAACTTTTCTACTTCAGACTGCAAGCTCAGATTCCCCTCAGAACGTTTCTCATGTCTACTTATAGCACCTGAGCACCACTGAACATCTTTTGAAAGAAATAAACCCAAACAGACTGCAAGCCCTCAGAAATATTATTCTTTCTTCCCACTGAATGTAGTGATGCAATCTTCCATCAGTTCAACATACTAGAATCCAGTTCTTGTGGCTTCTTTGGTGAGAAGATTAGTCTTATTTTTACAGCACACCAGCAGATACAGATGTCAGAGCTTTCAATGTTCATTATGCCTGCTTTCTTTTGGCACCTTTTATGCCATACATTGTTGTTCCAAGCTTCTCTGTGGGTTTCGACCACAATGGCATATGTTTACTGTCATACCAAATGGTCTTCAGATATAGTATAGCTTTACTTCCACAATATGAGAGGAAAGTGGAGTTTTGCTTTAGGAATGTCCTCTTACAACATTTTAGTGATCTGACACTCAGCTGATTACCATGCTGGCTATGTGTGCTCCAAAATAGGTACCAAATGCCCAAAGCAACATCCACTATTGACAGTCCTTTTATCAATCTCCATTAAAAGAATGCTATTTGAACAGTACACTGATATGCCCTTTCACTTATCAGGGAGATGGGATGAAAGCCACCTGACAACAACTAATAATGATCCCAGCTCTGAGACAAGATGGCTATCTGTGATATGCTGGCACAACCTGTTGGGTCCCACAAGACAAGGAGGTAAACTCCAAGCCCAAGATTGTAACTATAAATGGCATTTTGAGCCTAGAAACATCCTTCAAGCCTCTTTAGCATCTCTGAAGTCTCCATAAACCCTATTATATTACAGCTTATAAACTTATTTATTTCAAACCTTGCAGTGTTTTAATCACTAAACACTGCTACAAAGCTACAGCAATACTGTAAAATCTGCATTATTTTGTTTGCTCTGACTAAACACAGAATATTTTATAAACTGCTGAGAAAGGATGAAAACTTCTAGATTCTGCTTACACACCTAAGTTACACTTTACAACATAAGTCAAGATACATGCAAAATTTATCTCAACAAGCCAAATCTAAAATGATAAAGGAAAATCCAAAAAGGATTTGAAGAGTTTAAATACGGCAGAAGTAAGTAAATTGTCTCACTGCTTTCTCTGGAGGCTGTACTTTGAAGTATTCCAAAAGCAGAAAAAAAAGTCAAAAGGATTGGGACCAGATGCTAGTGGAGAGCACCATGAGTAGCTGTCTGCCCAGTTCCTCTAAGAGGAGGTGCCACCCTGAGAAGTAAGCACAGCTGACCTGCCAGTGAATCTGTTCTGAACCTCTGCAGTTTTAAGTCCAGAACGTTAAAGAAGTCATTATATCTCAAACTCTTCTATCTCAAGAACAACAGCTATACTCATCCAAATTTTGTCTGTCAGTATGTGTTGCTCAGAGCTGTAAACCCTTAGGTTTTTTTCTGAGAAATTAATCAAATTTCTCTAATGAATAAATCCATCTATTGACTTGCTCTTAGTTTGCACTGTTACAGGTGAGGTAAGAATCAGGACTGAAGAACTTCCTAACTCATTTTAGTTGCTACTTACGATAATAGCAAAGTGAAACTGAGTGCACAAATCGACTTTCAAAGGAAGCAAAGCAATGAATTGTTGCTATGTCATCAGATTGGAAATTTCTCCTTGGCATATGTTCTGAAATAGATTTTCATTATGAGCATTGGTAACAAGAGTCATCACAGACTAATTGTGGATTAGTTGTGAACTACTGTTTCTTTCTTCCTTAGGGAGGAAAAGCTCTAGGAAATAGTCTAGGATTTCAATACTGCTGGTAGTCACAAGTCCCTAGCCCATCTATAAACATAGTAGAGTATGCTGCTATAGTCAGTGATGTTTCCAGTTGGAATTCTGACCTCCATCAGTTTTATTTTATAGGTATCAATGGGTTATGTAAAAATCTGTGTTGAAGCCACATGTAAACTTAGAAGTATGATTACATGAATTCAGTGAGGCATAAACTCTGGGCCTGAGTACACTGGGAGTTCTGCAGCTTGCTTTATTTTGCGGGAAAACCAGAACTGTGTGTGTGCCAACCAAGGGACATTTCTGAGTCCTTATGTCAGCTGTAAATAGCTGAAAAAGGAGAGGGAGGGGAGAGAAACTCAGCTTGAGTTCTTTCTGGCAGCCAGAATGCAAACAACATTTCAATATACTCTTAAGTAGAGGAAGGTCTTAGAAACTGCTGAGGTCCACCCACAACAGCTGTAAGGCTGATCCAAAGCTTTGGTTTTCTTCCTTTTCTTCCCCTATGATGTAGAGGGACAGTGCAGATTTTCCCAAAGAACCTAGAAAAGAAAGAACAATTGCTAGGATTTCTATCATGAGCAGAACTCACTATTTTCTAAGATGCACCTTCCCAACACTGTCGCCTATATTCTCACTGAGGAGTTTGGAGGCTCCAGCCGAGAACACATGGGCTGTAGTTCATAATTTACTGAGATCAAAAAGGCCAAAAGTGACTCCAAACTCAGGTTCAAAGTTCTCTTAGCAGCCAACAGCCAAGTTTAAGCTGAAACCTGCAAAGCCATCTGTAACTTTGCTGTTACACACATGAGGCTGGCTTCAATAGATGTGTCTTTCAGACAGCAGAAGTAAATGGGCCTTCATTTCTTCTTCTTTTTACTTGCACCTTAGCATTCCAACTCATAGCTTTCTTTTTTTTCTCCACCCAGTTCCCTTCCACAGCTGCAAAATGCAATAAGTGAGGGTTGATCTACATGATCTACATCTGTGTCTGATCTACATACCTCTGATTCTTCTTGCCTTGCTGGTTGGCCACACAGAAAAGAACTCAAGTTAATGTGATGTTAAATGGGATACCCTAATTAGCGCCTTCTCTCTCTTCTGCCTTCTGTTTCTATGGAAAATTATCTGCAAGATTGTTGGTCCCATTTTGAATTTCATTAAAAATTTAAAACTGGTTTTAAAAATCAGGGGAGACAGATAACATAATTGCAGAAGCTTAGGTTTCTACAAGAGTCAGATGTATTCAGCCAAAACTTAATCACTCTCCAAATGGCAAGGAATAAGTCTGGTTGTGAAACCTTGATTAAGCAATGTGTTAGCTCAACAGACAACTTTTTTTTCTGTATCTCAGTCTAAAGAGAGACTTCTGGCAAGTATGTGTGCTGGGCATGATATTTTTCCATGTCTTCATAGCAAATTCTAAGAATACAACATTGTCTTCTTTCCCACCCTTTCCCACCCCTTTTTGGTTGACTTTTCAGGGGTTTGTTTGCATTTTAAGGAATTAATGTTTCATTGACTTAAACATTGTTAAGCTCTATTATATTGTTCTCCCTAATTAACAGTTTCTTCCTCTGGCTTCAAGGCAACCAGACTGAAGTTCATTCTTAAAGCAGAGGTTTATATAACAGAATGTGCAAGAAAACTGGGCAATTTATATCATGAACAGTTGGTGTCTGGATCAGCAATTCCTTCAGTCAGGTTGCCTTCCTGACCTGCCTAAAACACAGGGATCCCAAGGTTCCTCGCATGCAGACTTCTTTTACTGCAGTGGAAGCAAATCTATGATCTTAGCCAAAAAGAATCAGCGTTTTTATCCAGATTATAGATAAAGAAGCACAGCTATTTAACCGGCTGCTTTGATAGCTGATTTTCCTAAATGACTAGAATGAAACTGCAGCAGTAAGACTACTGAAGTCTAGTGGCCCAAAAGAAGAAACTTGTTACTTCACTAAGGACAAAAGCAACACTTACCTCCTTCCTCTTTTTCTAACTATGTCATTACATTACAAACTTTTTAGGATCATGTTTTCAGTAGCTAAAACACAACCACTGACAGCAGCAAAACTGAGACTGAGCCTGCAACAGCAAGCTCACAGTTTCTTTGCAATGGGTAGGCATTTATCATATGCTCTCACAGCATTAATATTAGTGCCTTTTCAATCTTAGAAAACAATTTTGGCAGAGTAATTTTACCAGTGGGTGAAGTTTTACATATGAACAGAGTTTAGGTAAAAATATTAAAAGTGCCAAGTGACTGAGAGCAGCTACACAAATTTAGTACAGTAGTCTTCATTGCTGAACAACACTAGTATAACTATTGTTCAGATCTAGAGATTCATTGCTCTTCCATTTCACTAACAAGTATATTTATGAAAACTATAAACACACCTTTGCATAGCACCAACACATTATAGACCTACAGATGGGCAGTCAGTGAACCACTAGCCTCCATGAAGGTTAAAAAAATCACCTAAAAATTTTGCTAATTTCAATAGGTAAAGAGCCCAGGAGGAATATAGTCAAGCATGGCTGCTTTTAGAAAAAAAAAAATTGAAAGACTTCTTAGAAAATTATGTGTGCTGTTAGACTAGCTCATACACATAGAAACCCTCTAATTTAAAAATGACACTTATTGTTTGGAAACAGAGCAGGGATTTAAAAGTGTTTGTCCATTCATACCCCACCCTTGGAAATAATTATTGAAACTCTCTAGAGAAGCATCCGGACATGATTTATGATGAGTTTCTTACTGGAAAGGTTCTTTGGCTCTTCATTTTAATTTCATTCCTTGCAATAGATGAAGGTCAATAGTCAATAGTGCACATAACCCTCACTCACATACACAAGTTTCACTCACCTATATGGCAAAATAAGTAAACCACGAACACTGAGATGAAGAGTTGGCCTCACTAAGATTGAAATGATTTTGTTCATTAGACAACTGTACTGCTTTCAAGATGGAAAAAAAAATCTTTTATTAAGCATATATGTAAATAAATTTCCCAAGACTTCTGCCTGTTCTTGATGGCTGTCAGCAGAAGGGTCATTTCCACCTTCAGCTTTACCTATTTAAGATTCACTCAACTTATTAAAAACTGCAGGAAAAGGATGGTCTTATAACTTTTATGTAGAGGTTTGATGGTAGAAGTTATAGCCAACAAAAGGCCCATATACAGCATATTCCTTTGACCAACATGCAGAATTCATCAAATAGAAAGTTCACTGCTAAAAATAGTTAGACAACTACTACTAATAGTTCATTAAACAAAATTAACTATGTGGAGAGAAAGATATATTTTGTTTTAAAATACTGTTTGTGCTCATTTATATCATCCTGTTCTATCTTCTGTCATCTTTATCAATATTCCTTGCTTAAAGCTCTCTTTAGGTGACTTTCAACATTGTCCAGTAGAACGTGCATGTGATATCTCTATTTATTGGTTTTTTTAACATCCTTGTGAAAAAAGGATGCCCTGTTGAATTCTTTTTCCCTCAGTTTTCAGTCTGAGGAAGATAGAAGAAGGAAGGATTGATTAGGTAGATAAAGACTTAATGTTAAAAAAGTAGAAAATTTCCATAAATGTTTTAAACACAAAGAGGAAATTTTATAGTAATTATAATAAAAGCTAAAAAGCAGGTGAAGAAAGTTGTCTAAAGACAAGCAACAAGACAGTGCTTAAAGGAAAGGAGTCAGAGTAGAAAAACTATTTAAAGAGAAGAATAAAATTAGATAAGTTGTAATACAACAGCTAAGAGAAATGTTCTACATTTAAACTGAAGCAGAGAAGAATGTAGAAATCTGTGTTGAACAGGATCGAGTAAAAAACTCAGCAGACACTTCTGAGAAAAAGTCATAGCAGAAGCACCATAAATGTTCTATAACAAGATAGCTTGCTAGTAAGCATGGCCAGAATAGCCTTGTGCTGAACAAAACTTGAAAGTTGCAAGCCAAGAGAAAGGAAAAATGCTAATTAAAACCAATTAAAAATGCTAAAGACCTAGTCACTTGTGAAGAAAATTATGAGGATAAGCAAAACTGGACACTGCAGACACATAAAAGAAGAAGAAAATAGCATGGGGCACCACCCATGCACATCACATTTCTACCCCTAAAACAACTGGGATTTGCACTGCTCTCTACTTTAAGGTTAATTTTCACTGAATAATCTGGTTAGCAAATGTTCACAGCTTAATGGGGAATCAGTCATTCTTTTCCCCCACATAAGTTCTTTCCTGTGAGGTTTATTACTCTGCCCACTGCATTGTAGTTATGTGCTCCGACAAAGATCTCTTTAAATCATCACCTACAGAAACTGTCTAGCTTTTTGGTAATTTGAGACCAGCTATTGCAACAAATCGAGCATCCTTGTATAACAGAGAATACTCCTCACATAGAGGAAACAAGGATTCATTGCAGCAAGGCAGAAGAACAATAGACTCACTGTTGAAGAAAGGCATAAATAATTGAGAACGTCTGCAAAGGGACTAAGTTCTCAGAGAAACTGGCTTTCAGCCACTTGTAAATTAAGTGTGAAGCACACAGAAGTAGGAGGCAAACAAACCTGAAATAATTAGGCAAAGGAACAACCAAATACTAGTCCCAGTCAGGCAGTCAGCATATTAGCCCTAGCTGTAGACAAAGCATGACATTTTGTATGAGTTACTAACTCAGGCTACAATCTTGTTTGACTGCGTGACCTCAGTGTGTGTGTGTGTATATATATATATATATATACACATGTACATACACACATACATGCATGCACACACAGATGTATACATCAAATCAGACAAACTCCATCATCTGTACATGAGTATAGGACACGATTTATGGTCTCCAGCTGGGTGAACCCCAAATTGTTCTACCTAGAGGAACATATCTCACAGTAACTATACATTCAGTTTGGTATGTACCCTCATATATTCAGTGTTCACATTTCCCTAACCTCATGTAAACCTTGCTGTAACTCAAAGTCCCATGCCTCTTTCTTCCAAGAGCTACACCTTGACCAGTCTCTAACACAAGGCACCATTTGCTGGGACCTTCATCACCCTTAAGTTACACCAGGTCTAAAGCTTCTTTACTAAGAATCAGAATCATCTGCAGTTGCCCCAGCTGAAAAACAACAAGGCTGTGAGTCAGACTTTAGTCAGCCAGGGCCTCTTGCTGCAGTGGTAAGCCCCATTACTCTCATGTCCTCTAACATGCTTAACAGCCTCTTTTATTAAAGAGTTCTTTTATTAAACAGTTTAACAGATACCAGAACACAAGCACTCTTGTGCATCTCCCCCCAATACATTCTCGATCTTATCACCTATTGCAAACTGGGATGGGCCAGTAGGTGCTGCCATAGAGGCAACCCTCACAACACCCAGTTCAGATAACTTTGGTTTAAGAAACATCTAGCAGCTCCATTGATTTGCATTTAAATAGTTGGTATATCCTCTAAAGAGTCCTTGGTTTACTAAAACTCTTCTGTTACAAAAACCCAGGAAACAATGGTGTCTCCTCTGAAAGAATACATTCAAAGAAATAGGAAGCAATCTTTGTCCTTCCTAAAATGGCCAGTTTTACATAAACCAGTGCATGATTTCTGTCGCTTCAGCACCATGCAGTTTTTGGCAAACAGATCATAAATAGCCAGCACTGATACAGATGCTGAGCTTCCATTTTACAAGAGTGGGTGGAGCATAAAATGGTGGCCAGGTGCTGGCAGATCTCAATGAAAAGTAAAAGGTTTGCAATGATGGGGATGATCTCTCAGTGTAACCACATGGTTTCCTGTGGTTTCTTTGTGTTGAGGTATACATTCTTTTACTCCGCTTTCTCTCTTTTTTTGCATGTGTACACATCAGGTTTGGTCCTGTTGCACACTTGTGTAAGTATGTGTAAGATTGATTGTTTCCCTTTTCTTTCAATCAGGCTGTCTCTCTGTTTTTCTGACCATAATGACGTGGTCTTTGGGGATTCTGCCTACCACTTTCTAAGATGTTGTAATCATTACTTGTTAGAGACAGCCCACTCACCCCACGGTGTCATCCTGTTCCTGTTCATGTTCCTAGTACAATTGCAGGAATTGCTAGGACTTCTCTGTGGATCATGAGTGGGAAAATAAACCCTTCTTCCTTTGCTTCATTCTGCTTACCTTGCATGACAGATTTACTTGCCCTCAGAAGGTACCATGCCAGAGAATTACCTCTTTTCCTAAAAGGAACTCTGAGCAAAAGGCTATCCCTCTCCAGGGACATCCAGTACACTCCATCCTGTCAGGGAGTGACCTGTGGCAACATTGTGCTCCTCGTTAGTTTTTGCACGCAGCAAATATATGGTTTCAAATTAATCAGCCTGCTGTCAACATGCAAAAAGCTGTTCCGCACACTGTCATGCATCTGTACCAGAGCCTAACTGGTCAGCAACTCATTGTTTAATAGAAATGCATGTTTCTGAAGTGTTACAAACATGATTATCATCATTGTTTGCGAGGGAATACTTTAATTCACTCATGAAGTTCAGCCACCTTTACCATCAGTGCATGAGTAGTACTGCCAGGAATGGTGGCCAAACCAATCTGCATGAGCCAGACGCTTTTTCCTACATGCCTTCCACACCTAACCCACTGCCAAGAGTAATTTAGGTCATAGTTACACTAGCAAGTAATTTCACCAGTTTGCACTGGTATGTCTAATATTTTTTTTTTTGGTCAAATTCATTACTGCAACCTTTAACTGAATGATAAATTGAGCCAAATGTAGTGTTTTTATTGAAATCACTGCACTGCTGATGTAACTATTTGGGTTTGAATATGGAATCTTCTGCTCAGGAAAGACTGAACTTTAGTGAGCCTCATAAATGTCAATGGCAAAGAAATTTTGTCTAAATGTGAGCATTAAATGTCTCATACTTACAGTCCAGATATATCTTCGTTGGTTTTACATTTTGTAAGGAGAGGATGAAAAACAAGGAGAACATGAGGAGAAATCTCCAAATAATAACACACACACAATGCATCCATCCTGGACAACGTACCCACCCATGGCAGCAGATGCCTGCTGCCTTGTCCTTTAGGCCAAGGCTACCCTTCAAGGGTTTTGTTTTATCTTATCCTCAATTAAGCTTAAAAAGACAATAAAAAGCCCAGCATGAACTCATTACAGGAAATGAATGTTCAGAGAAGCTGCTGAAATAAATGCACAGAAGCTATTTTTCATGGCAGAGTACTGTGCTTCTTTCTCCAGACGTCAGCAGCAGGATCAATGTGCCTGTTCTGCCCTCCCAGCTGCTCCATTCTCCTGTCATCTGAGTAATTCTAACCTGTTTCTGCAGGTCTTTCTTCCCACTCTTCATGCCATGTTTTCAAGCTTGTCCTTCTAGCAGCGGGCATGATGAGGAGCACTACTCTAATAGCAACGGTGAGCCTCCTGGACCTGACCCAGGCTTAACAGGTACAATTCACCATTTCAGTGTGGTACTTCCTTGGCATGGGAGAATTAATCTGACATATGGGCTCTAGACACTTTCCTTATAGCCTCAAGAGGAAGGTGTGTGTCTGGTAGTGAGGCACAGCTGATGCAGTATTGTGTACGCTGTTCCAGCTACTTCTGACACACAAAATAGTTCCTTGGGGCTATAGAGAACTGTAGAGAAACTGAGGCAGTCTAGCTGAACTTCTGTGCACCAAAGGGGACACCAGTTGGTCCCACTATTAGAAAGATGCAAGGAAAGTCTTAAATCACTGGTATTTTCCATCTCGGGTCCAGCCCAAACTGTGGTAAGCACAAAACAGGGGGCTGGGAGGTTGCTTAGCTAAATACTGTTGTAGAAAAGCAAAGAATAGCTAGCACAGATTATATGTCTTAAAATATTTCTAGTTCCAGTGGATAAATCTGGAGTTCCTAAAAAATCCCATACTCAGAGACTTTACTGCATATGTAGCAAGAATGGGGAAGCAACTCTCAAGGAAAGAAGAAAGGGAGTCAGTCATGAAGTAACAGGGTCACACAACAGCCTTGACATTTACACCAAGTGAGGTGGGCAACTCCTCAGATGTCAACTGGGAGATCTCAGAGTATAGCTGCAGCAGCCTTACATCTGTTATGAGTGTCTATTTAGTTTTTCACAGTCTGTCCCAATCCCCAATACAGTCCCACAATCAGAATAATTTGTAAATATCACCCCATTTTGAAACCCAGCACTGTGAAGATTGAAAGTTGGGCAACTTACAAAATTTATTGGCTTGTGCTTATATTTTCCAATTCTTACACAATAAAAGACAGAGGTTAATTACATAAAAAACCACTGGACATATTTCCATTTCAGTTTCAATTTTACACTATCTAATTATAATGGGTATATCTAGCTCACCAAAGAACATACGTTGCAGATGTGAAATACTATCATTATAATGTGGAAGGGAAACATACACTAATTGACAACATCATGTGAAGTAGTTAAATGGATCAGATACACTGGAGGTTTGTTATTTTTACATTTTGTTTTCCAAGTTATCACCAATGTTAAAAGAACTGTATTATATGTAATTTTTTTAGAAGTAGGAAAAAGCAAATTACTGGGTATACAAAATAACTCAAAGTAGCTGCATGAATACTATTAATAATGGGAATTGCAAAAGTTTAATACAGGAAAATTATAGTACGGACATCATGGACTGCAGCATGTCTGCAAATTATCACAGAATCATAGAATCACAGAATCATTTAGGTTGGAAAAGACCTTCAAGATCATTGAATCCAATCATCATCCATGCCCACTAAACCATGTTCTGGAGTGTCTTGTCTACGCGCTTTTTGAATACTTCCAGGGATGGTGACTTAACCACCTCCCTGGGCAGCCTATTCCAATGTCTGTCAACCCTCTTAGTAAAGACATTTTTCCTAATATCCAACCTAAACCTCCCTTGCTGCAACTTGAGGCCATTTCCTCTCATCCTGTCTCCAGCCACCTGACAGAAGAGACCAGCACCCACCTCACTACAACCCCCTTTCAGGTTACTTGTAATTACTTGTAATACTTAAAATTAGTCACATCTCTAGTAGGGGAAAAAAGCACTTCAGTAGCCACTATTTTACTTTAGTTTTTAAGACCTCAGACACAGAAATCAAATTAATGTTCATACAAGCACTCACAAAATATGGCGGATATTCCCTTGCTTATACTGTGCAGCTACCTGCTTTTGGAATGTTATTAAAGGTTGCTGATACAGTGTGAAAAAAGGTCCAGTTTCTCTATCATCCACCTAGGCATCCTTCTCTCCCAAATTGCCTTTGACCAATTTAGCTTGAGTTTTATGACAAGTCTTCTATAAACTCTTCTACAAACTGTATCACCAAATAGATTCACCTAATGCAATGCCCTCTTTATGGCAAAGATGCAGAGAATCTCCTGCTGTCACGTAAGTCCATCAGCACAAACCCCAGGGCTAGCTGAATACTACCCTTCACGTTCAAGCTATGACTAGCACATCTGAGCCACCTGAAGTATTACAGCTGATACTATAGAATACTTTTGATCTGCCCCATACACTTCCCATTCAGAATTACTACAGTAGAAATTGTTTAGCTTGAAATTAATTGTATACTGCACTTCAGCACAGCTAACCAGATATAATAAACAAGGGTGGTATTTCAGAATACTGTTATGCAAAACAAGCTGTACTCTGAACTGAATTGCTCATGGTTTGTTAGACAAGAACAGAAACAATGTCCACAAATGATGAGCTTTTTTCTGCATGATTTTTACTGGCAAACTGAAAGGTACCAATGAATAGCCTGGAATGGATTCCACTGCATGTGGAATAACCCATTAATTTAAAGCAAAATAGAAATAGCTGCTTTTTAAAGTTATACTTTATCTTCAGATTCTATCAAATTTAGCATTGCAAAGAAACGTCAAAGGCAACTCTATGTTCGTGCAGTCTTAGGTCAGCTAAGAGCAAAATGGTTCACTTTTTCCAAGTTAGAGTATTGCACCCAATCTTTATAATTCTCTGTGATCTGTCAGATGGTATTTTTCCCTGCCTCTTCACACCTCTGTAATGTCCATTGTGTGTAGGGCACAAGAGTCAGAATTTGTGTCTGTCCTCATTCATACATGCATATGTCAGAAGAGGTTTTCATTTCTCTCCCAGAATATTTTTTTTCCTGATTGATGCTGCTTCTGGTACGTTCTGCTTTAAGTTGGCAGTTTGTCACACTCTGGTAGATCTATGTACAAGTTCATACTTTATTTATATAGAGCTGGTAAAAACAAGCAATCAAATAATAGATTCTTTACAGTTATCAAAGTGCGAAAGAGATTGCTTGAGTGGTATTGAAAGTTGAAGAAGAGATTTTTTTGCCATAACAGTAATGCTTAACTGTTTCAAATTCATACAAAAACCTTAGTTTCAATTATCAAGATCCCAACTGTTGTTGTAGGCCAGCAGTTTGTACTGCTGTCGATTCTATCATCAGGCACAGAAGGATATTTGTGGAGTACAATTTTGTTTTATTGTACACAATTCAATGGAACAGATGTGGGAATAAATAGAACAGAGTATCAGTGCTCCCACCTCTACAATAACCCTGACAATAAACACCCTGACAGCCCTACCATACAAAAGCCCTTCAGCTTTATAAACATTTTGTCACTACAAAGAGCAACCCTTGACCACTTTACAGAAGACAGGCAATCCTATCTGAAAGAAACATGGTACAGTCTTGGACTCTTTCTTAAGCTTTGTACATGCTATGACTTTCAGGTCTGTAATTCCCAGCATGTCCAGCTCTGCTCTTGAGTCTATAGCAAGCATGAGTCAGCTGGAAGGAGGTGCGGTTTTTTTGCTAACTATCTTGTGGTAAGTCCTTTACGTCCTCCCACCTCCACACATGCATTCCCAGATTGGAGTTCAACCTCTAAAAATATAATCTGCATTCAGTGCAATACAGCCTGAGGACACTCAGCCTTAGCCATGCAGTACTGATCCTACGTGAACTTTCTTTACCCATAATATAACTGTATCAGTGAAAATCAGATGTAGTCCTGGAATAAGCAAGGTCAAAATACAGATCTCAAAAACTTGTCTTGATTTTGGAACTTGAAATCAATGAAAGATGTCCACTGGTCTAGACCAATAATAGCAATTAACAAAATAAACTTAATAAAATTACATCAGCAGTCCACAGCTCAGGAGCAGACCACCCTGTCTTGGCAGATTCTGCTTTGCAGTGTGTTTGCTTAGCTACTGATCTTCCTGTGTCATGAGTCTACAGAGATGCAATTTTCTTTTCACTGGAGGGCTTACAGATTTCAAATTTCCCTTCCTGCAGAAATAATGGATTTTCACAACTAATGAGGGAGAAGGTGGGTCCTAACTGAGACATCTCCCTCAACCATATTCTCAAACTCCGGAAGGATTTGAGAAATACGCACTTCTTTCTCTTCCCCTCCTATTCCAAATTTTTGAAAGAAAAATAGTAGATAATGACAAATTTTCCGTAAAATATTTATATATCTTCTTGTTTTCTCTGGAAAAAAAAAAAAAGGAATACTGTAGATCTGTAGAGCAAAAAAAAATTAATTCTCTTAAAACTGAGGTATGCAGATATAGCCTTACTCAGCACAGACCTGTCTTTCTAGTAAATCTGCTATTCAAACTATAGATGGTAGCTGTACTTCACGTACAATAGAAAAGCATTTTCCCTGGATGCATATAATCTAAACAATATAAGCAGAGTGGAAGCGCTGAAAGGCCAAATCCTGTACATAGAAAAATAAAACCAGAAAACCTGTCCAAACAATCTCTGGTGTATATAGCATTTGAAGTATGTGTTTGACAGGGTGGGGAAAACAGCTTTATGATTACTTCTAGGTGGATTTGCATTTCAGCAGCAATAGATTTGTCATTAATCCTTGCTCTCAAAATCTAGCTCCTGAAATGAAAACATATGTAGGCAGTACTTATAAAACCATTATATGGGAGGCTCTCCTATTCTGCTGTGGAAAAGATCAGTTCTGCCATCACTTGATATGTAACACCTTGGCATTTGATAGCTTTAATGTTGTTTATGACAAAGTGGTCTAAGCATGTGTTGTGGTTTAACCCCAGCCAGCAACTCTAGCACCACACAGCCGCTCACTCACCTCCCTCACAGTGGGATGGGGGAGAGAATCAGAAGGGTACAAGTGAGAAAAATTGTGGGCTGAGATAAAGACAGTTTAACAGGTAAAGCAAAAGGCACACACGCAAGCAAAGCAAAGCAAGGAATTCATCCACCACTTCCCGCCAGCAGGCAGGTGTTCAGACAACTCCAGGAAAGCAGGGGTCCATCACGTGTAGCAGTTACTTGGAAAGACAAATGCCGTAACTCTGGACATCCCCCTCCCCCCCCCCCTTCTTCCCCCAGCTTTAAATGCTGAGCGAATATCCCTGTGGTCAGTTGGGGTCAGCTGTCCCAGCTGTGTCCCCTCCCAACTTCTTGTGCACCCCCAGCCCACTCACTGGTGGGGTGGGGTGAGAAGCAGAAAAGGCCTTGACTGTGTGTACGCACTGCTCAGCAATAACAAAAACATCCCTGAATTATCAACACTGTTTGAGCACAAATCCAAACCATAGCCCCATACTAGCTACTATGAAGAAAATTAATATCCCAGCCAAAACCAGCACAGCACATTAGGAAGACTACAGGAAGACGTAATGAGCTACACTAAAATAATATGGTTAGGTACACAAGTTATTTGAAAGATTTACCGAATAGCTTTATGAAGAGGAATTAAACTGCAGACCAGTCCTCCTCCCTTTTTCAGCTACCAATGCTAAGACAAGAATTGTCCTTGCATGCCCAAGTGGCCACTGAAACTGATTGCAGAAAAGGATTTTTTTCTGTTGTTGGATTTCATACTGGGTTTTTTTGAATGGGTAGGTACTGCAAGGAAGATTTGAAAGGGCCTATAAATAAAAAGAAAATAGATTTATTTTCCTACTGCCATTACTGAATCATCAATTAGATGTAGATTGCCTACAATTGTATCCCTGGATTTTTTATTTGAAAACTTACAGATTAAAATTTCAAAGGAAAAATGTACATAATATTTAATTTTTGCTTGTGTGAAACAAAACCCCCAGAAAATAACCTCTGTGACAGCAGACTTCCAGCAGCTGAGCTTCCAGTGTGATCCTTACACTGCAAGAAAAGGGACCTGGTTACCAGTGTTGCTGTGAAGGAAACAACATAAGCCAGCAGTGTGCCCTTGTGGTGAAGGCAGCCAACCACATCCTGGGCTGTGTTAGCAAGGGTGCAGCCAGCGGGTCCAGGGCACTGATATTTCTCTATTCTGTGTTAGGGAGATCACAGCTGGTGAACTATGTCCAGTTTGGGACTCCCCAGGCATGGCTAAACCGGAGCAAGTCCAGCAGACTCCAAGCTCATCAGAGGGCTGGAGCACTTGATGCATGAGGAGAAGCTGAAGGCACAGAGTTTGTTCAGCCTGGAGGAAGGAAAGCTCAGGTAAGACCTTACTGCTGCCTACAGCTGACCCCACTGGCGGGTGCAGAGAAGATGCAGGTGCAGAATGGAAGGACGAGAAGCGATGTGCACAAGTTTCAGCATGGGAAATTCCAACAGGGTTTTGTTGTTTGTTTTTTTTTAACCTGAGGATGATCAAATACTTGAACAGGTTGCCCAGAGAGGCCGTGAGACCTCCACTTGTGGAGATATTCAAAATCCAGCCCTGAGCAACCTGATCTAAACAGACCTTCCCTTGTCCTTTTTAACCTTTGTGATTCTGTGACTCTGTGTTTATCAACAACTTCTGCTAATGTTGCTACTAATGTGCATATGAAAAAAAAAAAAAATCCTTTCTTGATCTCTGGTGTTAATGCGTCCTTTGTATGTTAGCATAACTCCATACTTCTCAGATACTGGTTTTGTTCTATAAAGAGAATTAATGGGTCTTTTCCAGGGTTTAGTTTTGGTTTTACGTCATGACAGCCATCCAGATATACAACTACTGTGGTGAAGAAGCACAGGGATTTCTTACCATGAGAGTTACATAGACTATAGTGAGTGCTACAGTCCAGAGGGATGGGGGTGCTTGTGAGGTTTATCCCATTTAACTGTAAACTCTGTATCTTGGTTATCAGTACGAAGTGTCAATAAAGAGCTTAGAAAGTGCTGCTGAACCTATCCAGGATCTGTTCAGTGGTGAGCCAAAACATGCGTTTTAGTGCTGTGGCTAGGCTACTAGAAATATTTGAGCTTGTTACTCCAGAGTTTAGTTGTGTTTGCCTACACGAACTTCAAGCACAGTAGACATACTATATATGTCTATGTAATGCAGATGTAGATACAAACTCCACAATGAAGCATAGAGGAGTGATTTCAAGCAGACATACTGAGATAGCAGCTATTGTGCTTGTTTACATTAGGATTTTATGCTGTTCACTATCTTCTTAGAAAAACATGCTCTATACATTATGTCATAGCAGTGACTGCTTCAGGTACTACTGTCACATGTTTAGTTGTATATGATGAACGATGTCTTTATGTAAATGCATTGGATTCTTTTTCGCATTTATGCAATCAGAAAATTTGAGTCTTTTGATAAATATGAATTTGAATAGTTCAAGAAGCATTTCATAGCATGTAAGCCAATTTCAGCCTGCTGAAGTCAAGGGAATACTTACATACCTGAGATAATAAACAATTTTTTTAAATGTACTAACTAGCAGTTGTGAATAATTATTTTCTAAACACATTGGAGACTTCCTAGTCTTGATATATCATTCTGTGTGGTATTTATCCATTATCCATTTGTTTTAGGCAAGAACTTTCTCCCCTTATGTCTTAATCTCCGGGATATATTTAGCAAATTGTGATTTTGTTTATTATTCTGTGTCTGCTGCTATGTAACCAGCAACACATGGACTAGCAAGCACTTACTATCAATCAAATTCCACAAAACTATACATTGTAGTCACCTCAAAAACTTAATTTCAATTGTTGTATAAATAAGCATCTCCTACTTTAATAACACCCATTTTCTATATGGGTTAGAGAGAAGCTCCAGGAAAGTTGAAAACATTGCATCATATGGTAACTTTACACTGTGTTATGGTAACTGCTAGTGAGATATGTAAGGCCAAAATATTACAGTACTTCAGGGGAAAAAGGTGCATTTTTTTACACAACCCAGTCACGTTATCTTCTGATGTTAACAATAATTAATGGAAATGATCGGTCCATGTTTATAGTAAGAGCTACAATGACTAAAAATAATACTCTTGACCAGGTAGCCTGTAAGCTAGGTCATGGCAATAGGGAAGACAGAGATAAAAATCACAATTCTTCAATTGTTTTAAAGCTCTGATTGATTGCTGCAATTCTTTCATTGTATATTTTGTTACCTTAGCCACTACAGCATGTCTTTTTGCTTGATTACGCCTGGAAATGACTCTTTCTGGGAGAAGTAAAGCTTTGGCAACAAGCAGACAGAGGCATCTGAGCTTGGAATCCCAAACAGAAGGAAGAACTACAGGAAAAAAATCTAAGGCAGAAAAATCTGAAATGATGAGACAGGAAGAGAAAAAATGATCTTGTGCCAATCATTTTCAAGAAAGAGAGGCTGCAATGTGTAATGCAGTCTCCTGGCACAAAGAAATCCAGATAGTAAATAGAGGGGACATCTCATTTTACACAACTGTTATATATGCAATAATGTTTTATGGCCACTCCTTTCAGGTTATACAGAAAGTATCAGCAAGATTTATTTTTTTTTAACAGCTGGTTAAACTTTATAGAAGTGAAATATTTTTTTATCTATCCAAATTGATTAGCAGGCACTAGTAAAAATTCTCCAGTAACCTCAGATGAAGATTCTATAGGAAACAGGACAATTTTTAAGTCTCTGCCAAACACTGTCCAAAGTGTAAACAAATAAAAAAGCAAAACAAACAAACATCCCAACCAGTTATAATGCCTAATCAAAAATAGAGTGATAGAATAGAAATGGTGCTATCAATGGTAAATTTAATGCCTGCTTTATGACACTGGCCCCTTAATTAGCAGTCAAACACTATGAGTAAAAGTATGTTCAGTCACATCAGAAAGCCAGTGAAAGCATGTTGTCACCACAGTAATGTTATGGCATTTATAGGTCCTGTTAAAGCTTAACAGCTAATGATGCTGCTCCTAAAAACTAGTTGATAAAAAAAAAAATTGCCTGCACGTGTATTAAACATCAGTGCAGCACTACCAATTCTTTGATGCAGCTGTATGTGTTTAGAAATTTGGAGACCATTCTTAGTTACGCTAATGTAAATCTAAAGTAATGCAGCTGAAGTCAATTGCATCAAGCCAAAGCCATGGGGAATCAACTCTTAAGAATGTGACCCCCCAACTACAAAAACTTCATAAATAATGCTTCTTTTTCTGTTGCAATGACACTGTGACTAATGTCACAAGATTAAAGACCTTTAGGTCTGCTTTGATTTATGCTGGAGTCTGAAGTGATCACCAGCTTCAGCCATGGAATTATAAAGAAGATGGGCTGGCATTATGTGTGAGTCTTTCTCCTGTCTCAGACCAGGTGTTATTGAACATACTTTAAGATGTGATCCCTAGATGTTCTGACTCTGGCCTTTGTCATTTTTATCCTCATATGGAACAGACAGTCAAAAATCTGAATTTTTTTGCCATGGCTTCATTGTATATAAAGTAGTTGTCTAATTAGATGTAATTCTCAGTATCACTTTTCTGTATTTCAACCTCTAATACCAATTCTAAGAGGCAAGGTAAGATTTTAAACTAATGCAGAAAAAAGTACACAATGTTACTAAGAATCAACTCCATGTGATGGAAGTACAGTCTAGTTCAGGCACTGGTTATTAAGTTGCTGGGATAGCAGAACTGTACCAAATGCCCCAGTTCCCTTGGAGATCTTGCACTGTTCTAAATAGCAGGTTGGGTACAGCTTCTGCACCACTGGTTCTCCCACAGTAAAAAACAGAGCTCATACAAAGCAAAAGGAACTGTGATAGGACTTACCATGTTTTACAGTTACATCAGAAGTGAAGGATGCATTTTCTACTACCCTGCTGACTAGCAAACAGTGACTTCAACATGGGAAAGGAGCCTACGCTTCACAGATCCTGCCTCAGCTCTGATAATAAGTTGACTGTGTCTCTGTCTTGAAAAAGACCTTTCACCCCTTACTGCTGCTTCTAGACCATGAAGGTAACAGTGTGGATGTCTAAAGGCATGATGGGGATTGATTAGTTAGTATGCCAAGAGGTAAAAAAGAAAAATTGCTGTAGTGTCAGCTGCTTTTATGGTGACACTGACAAAAGAACAGGAACCATGGCAGCCTCACA
The DNA here is from genome assembly GCF_947461875.1 of Haliaeetus albicilla. NCBI lineage: Eukaryota > Metazoa > Chordata > Aves > Accipitriformes > Accipitridae > Haliaeetus > Haliaeetus albicilla. The sequence continues at coordinate 39,299,796 of NC_091516.1, forward strand.
TACCAATGATGCAGAAATGACACCAAACCTATGTATTAAAAAGAAGTCCAAAACTTTATTGCAGAACTCCAAAAGCACTGAAAACAGGATGTGAAATGTGGGAAACCAATAGCTTTATCTTCATGCAAACTACATCGGTATGAATAGACACTTGCCATGTTTTACAGACTAAGCATATTTCAATAAACCAGAATGAAAAAAAAAGAGATTTCTTGTTGGAGAAAATTCAGGTCATGGCCACAGTCCCAGTCATGCTGTAGATAAAAGGGTTTTGGCTTTTTTCCTGCTGTTCTTGGGGGTCTGCAGGCTGCTTCTCAGTGGTCATTGACATGGGAAAGTTTGTTGATCTTTGCACCAAATTGAGTATAAATTCCTACCTATAGTCTACAGACCAGAACAGAGGTTGCACCTCCTAAGCTAGACTTCTTGAAAGCGTCCCATGAGACCACATCTCATATGTGTAGTTCTAGTATCTCTGTGTAGAGCTCCAAACCTGCAAAATCCCTGTGTACCAATCCCATTAGGCTCACAGGGCCACATAGCCACACATCAGGTACCTCCAGGCTTTCCTCTGGGCATATGTGTGGTAAAAGCTGACTAAGCTATGCTTCACAGGCTGCTTTGTCAAAATCAAGCATTATACATTTGCTCAAAGTACATAGCAGGCAGACCAAAAGAATAAGACAAGTTTGTATTGATATTTCCTCTTATTTACAAAAAATCCTCTTTTTGGAAACTTTAATTTAAGGTCCGTTCAGTTCTATAAACCCTATCTCCTGTGAGAGAGAAGAAGTTTTCCCTGCTGCCAACTGCTTCAGTAGGTCGATGGGTTCTTTTTTTCTCCCAGTTAGCACAGCTGTACTGCTGGATCCCAATTTCACCTGCCTTTGAAAGAGAGCTCAGATCCTGCTAGTCTCATGGCAATGACAGATGCCTTTCACTGCAGGACCAACACACGTGTACATATCCAGCAGTAACCCCTACATGGTTCTTGCAGAGTGCACAGAGCTGTGGATTTCTGTGGCTGTATCATTCCTGACACCTGAGCTACTTTCAAGGTAGTTCATGTCTGCACAAGTTGCACCCAAACCCCTGACTGCAGCAAGAAGCAGCGTCAGGGCTGTTCTCACACACATGCACCCCAGACATTGCTGAGAACAGACTGCTGTCTCAACTCCATGCTGTTAGGCCAGCGCTTTCATTTAAGAAATTTATCTGATGCCTGAGATATAAAAGTCTTGAAATCCTCATTAGAGTAAACCAGCTTTACTCCCTGGTGTCTACCAATAAAGAGTTTTATCTCTGTCCTTATTTGGCTTTCGCTCTCCCCAGTAGGCCTTTGACTTAAACTCCCTGTAGTTAGATTGACCAGACTAACATAAATGTGGCATTTATTAAAAAATTACACTTATTCCTTCTTTCTCGACAGTATGTAAGAGTATATTTGCTCAAATTATATCAGGAAATATTCATTCTAAAAAGAGTTTCAAAAGATTGCACAGGATTTTCTACAGAAACTGATATAATAAACAAAAGCCTATACCAGAGTGATGCAGCGCTGCAGGGTTCCCTGAGCACAGATGCATTAGCATACAGACCCTCCCTTTCCAGTCTCATTAATATTTCAGGTCATTCCACAGTGAATACGTATTCTTGTGAGGCATAGTGATGAGCCAGCGGCTACTTCATAGACTGGAATAGTACTCTTTCCATTCAAAGTCTGGTCTGGTTTCTCCAGGCAAAAGAAAAGTGATCTATCATGAAACTGAATCTCCAGCATGTCTTCAGAAAACTTCTGTTAGACTTCTGAGTGCAAAGGAAAAAGTCTCTGCTGCAGTGGGGGAACTGGTGTGAATTTCCTATCTTTGCTGCAGTCAATTTAGCAATATCCACAGATAGGCTGACTTAAAGTGACAGCCTAGCAGTATTAAATTCCCCTTAATAGACTGACTTATCCCAGTGGTTTACAAAAATATCTCCTTGGAATCCTTCCAAACATACCAGAGATGCTGGCCAGCTAAGTCTCCAAAATAGTCCTCAGTTATCAACTTCCAAACTCCACACAAGAATCAAATTGCCTCACTTGAACACGGTGCTACATTCCCTTGACCAGAGTCATCACCTCCCTTTTTAGGTGTGATTATGAGGAAAAGTCTTTTTCTTTTAAAAGAAAATAAAATACATAGAGTCTTCAAAGAAACAGACCCTGACACAGGAGAGAAATCCCAGGCCAGAGGGAGAAACGCTGTTACTGCTTCATAAACATTCACAATATGTTGCTTTAGGCAGCACTGGTGCAACAACAGGAACATTTCTTGTATGCTACACTGTCGTTACCTTTGGGAAATGATTGGAAAGTTTGAGTTTGCTTTGATCTAGGTGCCCTGGCACTGACAGACATGTAGCTAAAGCCAGTACCTCATGGCTTCTGGAGAGCACAGTTGTGTACCTGTCCCCTTCTGCCCTCTCCATCTAGAAGGTTACCACCCCTGCAAGAAGCTGTGCTTGTATTTCAGCAGTGACAGATCACAGCCCAGATTCTTTCTGTGAACTTGTCAGGGAGCTGTGTTTGGGAGTCTGGTTGCCCTCCTGTGAACTGCAATTGCCAGCATACAGAGCCACCCCTCCTTCCACTGCCTCTGCTACAAATAGCTGCAACCTTTAACCGATGGACAGAACAAGCAGCAAAGGGAAATAAATAGCTCTAAGTGCCACAGCTAGAGTCAGAGCCTCAGCTCGGATGAGTCAGCACAGCCCCGGCTGTACCAGCTATGATACTGGCTTTGTTTCTGCATTTACAGGCTGCAAGCCAAAGCACAAAGGAAAACTTCCCAACTACTTGTCATTATTATAGTAAGAGTAAAATAGCTAAATCTAAAGCTTTCTCTGAAAACAAGCAGCATGTGCCTTCCCTTCCCCACTCCATGAAATGTTTAAGAAGCCTGGCAGCACTAGGACCTTTCTTAAGACTCTTCTGTTTCAGGAGTGTGGCCTTTTCCCTCCTGGCAGTACATCAAATGTTACCACTATAGTATTTCAATGCTGCTAAATAATGTTTGCAAACATCCACTTGGACTCAAAGTAGTTCTACCAAATTTTATGCAATCTTGCAAATCTTTCTTTCCCTGATCAATCATGCAGATAGTTTTTTGTTTATATTGATTTCTACGAATGGGTTTTCTTTGTACAAATACATTCAAAAACATTTATAGGTGAAGAGGATGGTGGTTATTTATTGATTCTTAGCACCAATGTTTCAGTCATCGAATTAGGAAACAAAAACAATGCAGTGTGACTTACACACCCAATCCCAATATACAGACTGAGTGAATGATGGAAATGCAGGTTTTGAAATACATGCAAGACTGAAATTTATTTGCGTAAGCTGTTGTAAGAGCAATGCAAAAATCTATCTTCATAGAAAACAGTTTTGGCACGAAAAGACAAAGGTAGGCCAAAATCATTATATACCTTATTCACAAAAAAGGTTACAGTCAGTGATTTTTTTAGTATTACGTAGCTTAATCACTGCTTAATACTAAGAAAGATCATCTTATTGAATACCTGGGAAAACATGGAGGAATTCTTTTCTTCTGAAGTTTTCTAGCTCTTTCAATCTCATCTTACGGTATGGGAAACTTCCACACTTGTCTTCAAAGCATGGGAGATAGAGTCAGAAGAGTCTTGTGGAGCTTTGAAAGCTAATTTACTACATGCAGGTCATAAAAACACATTGTTACCTCATTTGTAAGACACCTTCCTCCACAGACTCTTGTTAATGATAAAACAGCTATGCAAGAGAAGACATGCTCTAGCGTCTCTTAGCTGGTTATAAGAGATCACATACACTACATATTGTTCCAATGCATTCTGAAGAAAATTTCTGCTAATGCAACCTTTATCTTTTTCCCAATGAGGAGATTCAGTGATCTACTTTCAAAAATCCAACTTGCTTTGGTATTTAATTAAAATCAAATTCATTGTGTGCATATTTGTATGTTGCAACTCCTACAATATTTGAAAAAAAATGTAAACCAGAAACAAAATAGACATTCCATCATTTTTCTTTCTTTATCAGAGTGCTAAATAAGCCTCCATACTTCTCAGACTCTAAGCAAAAGCATAGTCAAACTGGACTTTCTCCAGTCCATCAAGTCCATCAGCCCAGGTTGATGTTGGCATACTGCGGTAGGGGTCGAGGAGAATTCGGAAGCAGCGAACAATAAGGATTCCCAAGAAAATAAATAATAAAATCACAAAGGCAAATGTTGTTTTCTGTTCCAGGGTCATGCTAGAATTTGGTGTCATGTTCCCAGATGGCACAAAAGTGGCAGTGAATATCTCTCCATCCATCATCCAGGGAAGATGAAATGAATAATCCCACAGCCGCCTTCTTTTCATCATAAGTTTGCTGAGGTCAGAATAGAAGCCATTTAGATGCACTTTGCTATCTGTAGGGCAAGGGGGAAGCAATGTTAACTGTGAATACCTCTTTTCTCTGTGTACTTCAATACAATTTTCTCCTAATGGAGAAAAGTGAGATGGAAAAGAACTTGACAGCAGGTCTGCTTGCCTCTGCATCATATGTAAGAGACATTTTAGAAATCCTCTACTGTTCTGTCGGCAGTGCAGAATCCAGCCACCAGTACTAAATGTCACTAGACCCTGAGCTGGCAGTAACCTCTCCCTGTCTACCGTATCATTTGGACTGGGGTAGAACATTTCTTTCCTGCAAGGGGGACAATGAGAGGTTTAATCACACTGCTCCAGTGGGTAGCCCACAGAAATTGCAAATTGCATGCCTCACTGCAGGACAAACAAACTGCAGTTGATGCTTCTCTAAGTTGGGGGAGAGGCATTTGAAAAACAAATGTAGTTATGGTTTTGCACACAATGACCAAAAATGTTTTGGGGTGGGATGGACCAGGATCCACTGCAAGCCAATAATATGAGTGTGTTCCCACAATGGAAGGCTGCAACCATTCAGTGCCTGTAACACTGCAGCATTTATGAAGGAAAGGCATAAATAATTTGTGTTTCAAATGAGAGAATATTTAGGAAGGCAGCCTGAAGTAAGTCAAGGAGTGATTTAGCTCAAGGGCAAATGTTTCCTCTTACTCAAAATCATAATCAGGCTTACAAACACAGTTAACAAGAAAATGTTTTTTATGTCACCAGCTCTGCCACACCAAGAGAATTACCAGGATTTGGGACTGAACTTGGCTGTTTCTAGACAGCAGAGCATATGCTGTGCTACTGCCTGCCTGGCATATCTGCTCCCTTGACTGTCTGTCTGGGTGTCTGCCTACAATTACTTCCTCCTCCCTTGCACACCAGATTTTCCTTCCAGCGGGAGGGAAGCACTGCTGGACGCCACAGCTTAGGCCTGGTTATCATCACCACTGAAATTTCCTGTAAAGTGTTCTCAGCAAAAGAAAGGCTTCAAAACTGGTGGAAGGACAACAGTGCCTCAGCTGAACGTGTTAATGGTTATAGGAAGGAAAAGAAATAGAAGAACACAAGGCAGTGTATAGCATGCACAGATGAAACTTTCACATGATTATAACCACTCCATCACTGGACTGGGGTCAGTAATGATTTATAAGCATCCGTCAGTAACAATAGTTAATAGGTATAAGTGGATTAAGAAAGCATAGTCATACTGGAATATTGCCAGCATTATTCTAAAAACTGTACCTTAAACAAAATAGAGAAAATATTAAAGCAACAAAAATATTGGAACTGCATGGTTATTACTGCCTACTTTCATTTATGATGGAAAGGATAGAAAGATAAAAAATGTTAACTTCCAGTCTTTTGCAAGAGTATCTCAGCTACCAGCTGATAAAAAAAATGCAGAGGACTGCCTAATAGAGAGAGCTAAAACTTTAGGAACAACTGGTTTAATAAAGCTGACAGTTTTTTGTTTTTTTTTTTTGGGGGGGGGGGGTGATACCTGGTGAAGGAAATAACGAATTCTGGTGAAAAATAATCTTGTTATAAAAACAAGAAACAGGCTGTACCACTGTGGCAGTGATGCTACAGTGAAGGCCAAAGGTAGCAATGCCCCCTTTTAAAAGACCTCTGGTATTCTGACTTCAGAAAGCTTTTCAGCACACACATTATGTCATGGGTTTTAATGTTATTTAAGTATACGCCCTCAGCTATTCACATATTATACACACTTAACAGTCTTTCCTAAAACTGCAATCACACAATACAGTAACTATGCTTGCTCTCACAGATCAGAATGTTTTAGGAAAGGTTTTCCTGACACTTTTCTAGGTATTATCGGAATACAGTTAGCAACCATGGGAGAAAATGCAGGAGATGGAAAATCTGTGACTGTCAAGAAAGATAACTTTTGATATGCTGGTTTAAATGTCAAACTTAGAATAGATGAAGGATTCTGTGCACAGTATCATTTCAGTTTTGAAGAAACTTGACTTCAAAAAGATACATGTAATTATTGACTCTGTGATAAGGAAATGCAGTTCATTATTTTCCTTTTGGGATCAGAGTAGGCAGCTAAGTGGGATAATACAGAGAAGAGTTAGCTACTTATTTTCATACCAGTGAGCAGTATTGACTGATTTTAGGAACAGGTGAGATGTCTGATTATTTTACAATTTGCAGCTTTTCACACTCTGAATCCTAATTTTTATGCTATAGATTATATGCAGTAAAATACTAAGACTACATTGCAAAGCTGAAAGGAATGTATTTCCGAGGTTTTGGGCTTCCAGGCAGCCTTCTGGGTGTGCTCATTATACTGAATGATTGCAAATTTTTGGGGCAGCAGTTTGTCTCCACAGAAAAGATCAATACCTGGCATAAACACATCCTTTGCCCTCTTTGAACCACTTATTTTGCAAGCTAAAACTTAAATGAGATCATTAACCATTTCCTTTGTGACAAAATGATGCTTAAGTATCCCCAGGGATACAAGCACATGGGTACTTGAAGGAGAAGGTAACTAGCTGAAGACATTAATAGGGTGTATCTATAGACACAAGTAATTAGGCTTAGAAACACCTTGGTGACAGCCATGTGGGCTTGCACCATCCTGATCTCTGGTCATTGACTTGGAGCAACTGGTGAAAAGGAGTTCCCTAGCCCCACATCTTCCTCCCTGCCTGTCACCATCTGTTGTGTGAGCAGAGCTCTGGGGGCACTGGGCACCAGACACTCTTTCCAACTGGAAATATTCCCTACCAAGGAGACTATAAAGACTGTACATGGCAACCTTTGAACTGTATTTTCTCCCATGAGAACCTCCGCACTCCTTGCAAGAGTTCCTCCAGCCTCCCTGAATTCCATCCTGCCTCAGTGGTACTTATCAAAGACTGACAGGGAGAACAGGAGCCTGGAAGAAGGTGCCGGGGAGCGGCAAAGAGAGCAAAAAAGGCCTTTCCCCATAGCATGAGGGAGATTTCTGCTCAAGGATCCACCTCTAGTGCAGATCCCAAGAGGCAAGAGACGAAAGCATGAGTGTGATGCACACTATAGGTATCCCTATTTCAGCACAAAGGTATCCATGCAGCCAAAACGAATAAATAAAAAATACAGATCATAACAAGGAAGGTGGTAGAAACCAGATAATACTAATAATAACAACACAACCTGAATGTGTTCCTTTTCATCTTATTCCAACTACTAAAAGCTAGGCCAGGTTATACCATGGGTGGAAAAGCCTCACGATTGTTCAAAAATTTGTTGACATAACCAAGATTCCTCTACATGCAGACCTGCTTCTTTTTTTTTTCCCCACATCTCAGATAAAATCATAACTGATAGAACAAACAGATTATCCTTCACTTAAATGACTAGCCCTGATTATTTTTTTTTTAAGGCAGAGGTGCCCCCTTCAATTATTTTCTGTAATGGGTCCCCTGCAGATGTGTCTAATCCTTTGTTTAATGAGTACACAGTTACACATCACTCTATCCACGTCAGGTTGTTATTATAATTTCTCCTTGTCAGTGTGCACACATCCATTAGGTAGTTCAATTATATCTCTCCCTGAGGTGGTGCTTACAGTCTCAGATACTAAGTTTATAAAGAAATAAAGAAACAGAGCAAATCACTAGTGGCATTAAACTGACAGGTTAGTCCTTGGTACATCTGAAGCCTTAGTAGCCTTCAAAGAGTTTCAAGTGCCCACCTGCAGCCTAGTAGCTGAAATATGAGCATAGGGCCTGGTCAAATGTCACAAAAAGGTAACTTTTCTGGTCAAGCCACTAAGATTTTTGAAGTTAAAATGTCATTGGATTAATTAGATGATAGAGCTATCTACACATTCATATGAAAGATACAAATTTTCAGGACTCTGAACAGTTAAACTTGTTCAAAGTGCCTTTGATTGGTCTTTCTGTCCTTTCAGCATTTCATTTGTTTCAAAGTTGACTTTAATCGAAAATTGCTGTACTTAAAAGGATTTCCTTAGGGCTCACAGTTTAAAGCCTCTTACTTTGAGAACAATAGGACTAACAGAAACAAAGGCCTTAAGATCTGCACCTCTAGGAATGACATATTTACAATTAAATTTGGCTTTGTTCTGTTGTTTAAACTGCCCCCTCTCTATTACCATGTACAATATAAATTGCATTTTGTATCAACACCCATAAGTTTATGTTCTTACCATGAAAGACTTGTATGTTGGTGAGTAGTCACAGCCAAAGAGACTGTAGGAAATCACATCCCAGTTTGCTGAGTAGAATCTTACTTCCAACCATTTTGCCAATTTCTGTATCCTACCTGTTCATAAACTTGCATATTATCCCATCCATGTAGCTGCAATATGGCACGAATACTCTGAGACACACAGAAGCTCTGGAGCTGACCTTCAGTTGCTGTAAATTGTTCCAATATAGTTGGAGGTACACAAAGATTAGCACTGCTGGCCCTTCATCTTTCAAAATACTGAGGAACTGGTAACTCAAGAAACTATTGAAGACATCCAGACTGAAGTGTGACATACACGATCTATGTGTCCATGGATTTAAAGCAAATATTTTAATTAAAACCATTAACAATGAAACACCATATAGAGTGGCAGCATCTGTTTATTGCTATTTCTTGACAGATCATTCACTGCACAATGTTCTGTGTAAATCACATAAAACAAATAGAAAAGCCTTTGAAACAAGCAAGTTCAAAGGAGGAATCTGACCAGCAGAAAACCATTTGAGACACAGGGGCTTGCAGCTTTGCTAACAAGGCCACATATCCTACTACTGCAGTTAGCTATACAGTTCTGCTGACTTAACTACCATCTTGCCCACTTACATTTTTGGCCCTTTAAAATTTGACTGATTAAAATTACAATTAAGCAATTAAGCAATAAACACATCAAGACATTAAACATCAAGACATTTAAACACAGTAAACAGGATATTTTGCTTTCTCTTTCGAGTCAACAACCAGAGCCTTTCTTTTGCCCTTCTTGTTCACTCGAAATTTACTGGCTGAATTTGTAAGGTCCTGTGACTTCACTCAGTGCTTCACAACGTATGCCTGATATGCAGGTATCCTATATTAGTGGAGCAGTCGGGTTTTCCATTATGAAATATCTCATGGAATGTAGCAAGCACACAGCTGTGCCAAGACCATGTGCATGATTTTCCTATACCACCCATACTAGTTTCACTGATTACTCACTTCCTTGGCTACAAAAACACATGGCAAGTTTCTTCAGGCTCAAACATCAGTACACAGACTATTTGAGCAAAGATATTTCCATGCAGTCACAGCTCAGTTGCTGTGACTGACATTCTAAGCTTACCTTAAATAAACAAAACTTGATTACAAAAAGTACCAGGCTAAAAAATTAAATTACACGTGCCCTTCTTTTGTACCCAAATATGTCTTAACATTCTTTCATAGTGTATCCTGTACTGTTGTTTGCTGCACAGTCTAAATGGATATATTAACAATGCCCTTTTCACCTATACTTCATAATTTTCTTCTTATAGATTTGATATCAAGCTGACATTTCCCTTCTCCTGCAGACACTTATCTTCATCATCTCTCAACAGCTTTTAAGGACAGATCTTTGTGTGCAAAAAGAGCCCCTTGGTGCACCATTCAGCTGTTGATACTGTTAAAGCAAGTTGATGGGGTTAATTTTAGCAGCAAAACAATGCTAGAAAGGGATCTGTTCTTTTTTCTGTAGACCCTCTCCAATACCATGCACCTCAATTTTATTTAATGCACCATGGAATGTTTAAAATGCAAGTTCACCTTTAATGTATTAATGTGTACACATAGTATTTTGAATTCCTCTACATAAGCTGTGTGAGGATGATTTATACACCAAAAAAGGTCAAAGTAATTCTAAAAGCTTGAATTACTGCTTTTGCTAAAGAAATTTCTAGCTTTATGAGATACTACTTGAGAAGATCTGAAGGTATGAATCTGTGAAACATCATTATATTTATACCATCCAGGAATCTGTGCAATGGTTTGAAATATGCACCCAACAGACTGTTTTCCTTCCTCTGTATACACTCTTCTTTTAAGAAGAGGGTGTACACATACACAGGCATGAGTATTGCAACCCCTCTCAGCTGTGAATATCATAAATGCATTAATAAGTAATAAGATATCAAAAAATGTTAAAGTTTTTAAAGCCGGTAACATGGCTAATATCCTTATAGGCTGGATCCTACATAAATCAGCAAGTTGAAAATTTGTTGTCTTAACAGTCATGAATCTTCACCAAAAAAATATTTGCAGCTCAAAATGACAAGAAATGGATTTTATACTACCTTTTCTGGCATCAGCATAAGATGAACTCTAATATACTTCCCAGAAAGTAAACAGGGAATACACAACAATATAATCAATATACATTCATTTAATTATTGCTACTTTTAAGTCTAATGTCAGTATTCCTAACCTGCTATGTACAACATAATAGTACTAGCCAGGCATATGCAATATAAAGGTTATAACTTTATTAAATAAATGAAGAAAATTAGACAATCAATTTCTGTGAAACAAATACCTTCATCTAGTCGAGAGGGAATTTGACCCATTTCCCACTGCAGCAGTTACAGGTAGTTACAAGCATCTTTAGTTTCCATTCTTCTGCACGTTTCTTGTATTTCTAAGCATAAAGGATCAGGGACTGCCAAGAAACCACTGAATACCCAAGTTCAAAAGCTGCCTTTTGAAAGCTTAGAATTTTACCGAAAAAACCCCACAAACTCAAATGAGAATCCTATTTGTGTGTTAGAAGTAATTAGCTGACAATACTGTTGTTTTTTTAAAGTGAGGCTATAATTTCAGTTCTGCATTAGCAACTCTTCAATGGATTCTGTTTGGCTGAGTACAGCAGTCGCATCCCAGCCTGTCGGAAACCATCTTCAGCAGAACATTAACATTCAAAAGGTGTACCAAAAAAACCCAAGCAAAAAAACCCCACAGGGTATTCCCATACCTTTGCAAAATCAGACCTATAATCTGCTAGTGCTTCTCTCTTCTTCTTTATTGATTGTTGTCAGTAATCTGTCTTTTTAACACCACTTAACACTTCTTTTTTCAGTCAATCTGAATATTTATTACAATTTGTAAACTTCAGCCAAATACCTTGATCCTTTACACTTCTTAAAATGTAGTGAATTATATAAATGCCAGTGGTATACTTTCTTCAGAAAATAAACTGACCCCACAATGGGAGAGGATATACTCAGCGACATTTACTGCTTAACATTTAAATTTACATCTAGGGATTTTTGCCCTAGGACTTGTACTTGTTTCCACATCCTAAAGCTGCCCTTGATGTTACTTTTTATTTTGAGGGAAAATATCTAACTAAAGTGAGAAGGTTCGTGTTTTCCTTTCCCATGAGAAGAATGAAGTCAGTTTTAGAATGTTATTCAGATAGGCTGGTTAAAAAATATAAGGTGTTTTGGTTTTTTTAATAGGAATTTCTACTTAAAAGCAAGCAGACATATACACACACAGACTCCAAATCATTTTAGGGTGATAGAATGTAATTTGTTTTCATCTCTTACAGGGAATGTCAGGTTTCAGATATCCCATAATTTCATAGACCAAAATAAGAATATGGGATATTGTTCTGTCATATTTCCTTCAGGCTTCTGGTATGGACAATAGACTTGAAGTGCACAAGTATTATCTTCCTTTCTCTGCCCCTTGAGGATTTTCCTGTGAAAGCATACTCTATTTTAAAACATTAACCCTGCCAACCGCATTGGCAGGGTCAACATTGTGGAGAATGGGACCATGATTTTTTGCATGTAATAGGACAAAATATGCTTGCAGAGATGATGGAAAGCTGCCACACAGATTACCACAATGCAGAGATGGTCATTTTGCAGACACCCATGCAGACAACCAGTGATATCTATGCACCCTGTGGGTGGTCTGTCTTAAACCCATTCACAATCTGGTTTTTCATGCTTCATACAACTATAAACAAAGAGGAAAGCACTTCCTCCTGCTGTCACATAAAAACCTTCTTGCAGGGCTTCCTCAGCACCTTGTCCTTTGCAAGGTAAGCAGGTAACAATGTTGCAAGTATTTTGATAAAGAAATTAAAATCTAATTATATAAAAGAGTTTGGTTTGATTAAGAAGTAGAAAATTGTGAAGCATAGGTATGGGAGTGTTAAGTTTGAAATGTAGTCATAGGAACTTAGGAACTTTAGAAAATGTACTATGTGTAACTATAAGAATTCAAGTATTGTCTGAAATCAGTTAACCACAGAAACTTTGACAAAGATTGGTTGGTTTGTAGTGTTTTGTTTTAGGAAACTAAGGAAACCGTTATGGACACCAGTTTGCTGCTTGGAAACCCCTTACCCTTCCCACCTCGATCTAATTATCGAGGATTCCAATCAGTAGAGTTAAGTGAGATTAACCAATGATTGTCTTAACATAAGAATATTAATAAGATGGTGTGACTGAAGGGCCAATTGTTAGAAAGGTTAAATTTAAGAATAGACATAGTATGCATTTTTATGTAAACTAATATAGATGATGGTGAGAATCGTACTGCGCAGAATCACCTAAGAGAGGTCAAGAAGCGGACAAGTGAGGAAGACTATGGAAGACCACCAGAGGGCTTCTGAAGACCACCAGAGACCTTCACTGCGCCTGCGTAAAGGACATTTACATATGCTAATAACTTCCCAGAAATCTAATGAATATGCATAACATTTCTCGGAAAGCTAATGAATATGTATGAATAAGTTCAATATAAGGTGTATGATTTTGGTGTTCAGGTGTGTGTGGTTCATGAGAGGACTCACCCGCGCACCTGGCCGTCAATAAAGAAGTGTCTGCTTATCTACACTAAATTGGTGTTGATAAGTTCTTTATTCCTAGTTTTTCGGCAACAACAAGGGCTATCCAGGGACCTAGGCTTGGCACACACAAATATTCTATGTGAGTATGAGTATTGCAGTTGCCCGCACGTTGCTTTGCAGAGTAGTTAAACAAGTATACGCCTCAGTATAAACCACGCTGCAGTCTGCCATACAAATGCATTATGGTCACATCGGGGTATACCTGTCTCTGCAGGAAAACATTTCAGGAAGGATTTTTCAGCTCCTTGTTCTCCTTTGCACACATGGGCATAGATTGGTCTGACACTGTGTTCTGCACCCTCCAAATCCCTCAGGATCTATTTTTCTAGATGAGCCTCAACACTGGTGTCCTAGGGCCCCTTCCTATGCTTTCCTTAGTCCCATCAGCACCTCTTATTCTGTGACTTTAAAGAGCCAACTTGTAATATCCCTTTTTAATTCTTTAGGGATTTTCCACTTTCTGAACCTGAATGCCACACAGCTAGATTTCATCCGCACCATTGCTATAGCAAGCAACTTCTGGAAGGATAATTGACAAGGTGTAGTAATGCCTCCTTGTCTGGAAGATTCATGCCAAGACTTGACGAAGGAGGCTGGATTACATTCCCATAAGATTTCTTGCATAGGGATTTCATAATATCAGGCAGAAGTTTTGTATTTTGCATTTAAGTACTCTAAAATCACACAGTCTTACACACTCCGTAGCATATTACTGCAGCATCACTGCCTTGTGATCCAGGCAAGCTGGTGTGCTTTCTGGGGTGTACATTTTTGTCATGAAGAAACTCTTCATCACATACTTCCCTTTAAACAATTCTCATTGTGATACAAGTTGTCATCCACTCAGGTCCAAGAAACTGAGCAAGTCTGCAAGAAAAGAAGGAATGATTCATTTCTTACAGGAAGACAGGTCATAAGAGCATGGATCTATAACCCAGCAATGAGGGAACTCCCATGGAAGGGGAGGTTTGCATCTATCACTCTATATGCATTTTATATTAAGTAGCCACTGGATTTAAAAAAAAAAAAAATCCTGGGAACTACCTGGTTAACATATAAATGCTGGATGCTGCTGCCACACTGTGTGAGTTGGACCCCAGAGGAGGCATATGAAGTGCTTTTGCTAGGATCTGGTCCCAGTAAGGTTAAAGCCGGAGCCAGGAATTAAGTGGAAAAGCCCTGGAGTGTCTCTGACCAAGTTGGTCAGAGAGGGAGGGTAGGAGGACAGCCTAGTGAGTTCAAGCAGTTACTAGCCAGGGACAAGTTTTGGTCTCAGTTTCAGAGTTAGGTTCCTACAGCCCCCTTAATGCTGCTTTAGACAGCTAAAGTTTTTGGGTTTAACAGATACTATAGGGTCAGTTCTTATAGGGCTTGCAATGAGCGTGTCTTATCCTAGCTTCCAACCCCAGACACTGCAAATTTCTAGATTATTTGGTTTGAAAATAGTATGCTTCACATATCCCTTTGAATGGAAATAATGTAAAATTCAGAAATAAATATCAGAAATACATTGGTATTTCTGGTAATTTCCTACAGCACTAGTAATGGGATGAATTTGCATCTCCAGGTATTTAATAGGAAAGTTCCTTTAGTGCTCTTCAAAGAAAGTTTTTCTCAGCCAATATCATTAAAATATTTTCCATAGCCTTGACTTGCTTTGCTATAAAGTTGTGTTTTACTTTTAACAACTTTTTGGAAAAGAAGGCTTGAAGATAATTATATTTAATATTTATATGTGCTTTAGTTCCAAAATCTGTATTGGAAGAGACACTCCTGCCAACTTTTTAGTGTGCTTCTATTTTTGTCTACTCACAGATCTGTTACTTCGTTTTGGAAGGTGGAGGTGGGGGCCCTGAAGTGCTGCTTCCCACACATTGTACAAGCAGCAGTGTGCCACATACTCAGTAGCAGACATCCCACTTGCAGGTCCTCCACCACCATACTTACACAGAGGGGAAAGGACCACGCAAACTTGCATTTTTCTGCAGAGGCTTCTCTCCCAGATGTTTTCACTGAGCTCCCCTAGCCCTCAAAGTCAATGCCAAGACCTGACTTTCTGTGTCAGGCTGTAGAGATAAAGCAAGTGAGAAGGATTTTGGCTGATTTGGCAGCATTCGCAGCCCAGCACAGCCTTCCTCTTCCGCCCAGGGAAAGGGGGTAGGCCAGGTCTGTTTGCCCCATGGGTCACCAGTTAAGTTGCTTAACACACTGAACCTGTTTTTTCCCCTGCAGATGGCTTTAATTGCCACTAACATCTGTAGGCATCCTTCCCTGTGACATGCATTTGGCTGGAAGTACAAAGCGATTCTGGTAGGTGCTGTGAACATCCTGACTGCAGGCAGAGTTAGACGAGGCATCTCTCAGACAACATGGAGGTTCCCATCCCTGCTCTTCTTCCCAGGCCTTGCAGCGCTACCACTGGCACTCCCTCACCTCCACCACAAAAGACACTTTGCAAAATAAACCTGCTTGCTATATTCGTGCCCCTTCTGAGTCAACTACCCTGTCTTTTCAGGGTAACTCCATTGCTTTTCTTGTTCTGTGCATGCATGGGGAAGTTTTCTTTGGCAGGCATGTGAAGGTGCATGAATGTCGTCCTTAACATAGGTCATGCAAAATAACAATGCAGTTTAGACATTTTCTGAGGGTAGCAGGCAAGAAACATGACTCCTAACTTCTTATTAGTAAAGCTAGTGGAGCACACATGTCTCCCCTGTGGTAAGCTCAGAACAAGACCTTGACATGGCATGACCTGTTTCCCTGCCTTATCTATTTAGCACACTTCTACACTGGAATTTCATTCTCTGCGATCCAAACATTAGCCAGCATTTTCCACGGCAATTGCTTGAGCTCTTCTATATATGTTCAGTTTGGCACATTAAAACCATTTTTGTGGGACCAAGTAAAACTGAAAACAATAAAAACATGGAGCATTTCTAAAGGGTGCCTCAGCCTGGACAGCAACTATCTACCATTGCTAGGGCAACGTGGGAAGGATAAAATGTTGGGGAGGGTAAAATATTCAGATGTCTGTAAGAAAAGTCATATTATAACTGAGATTTACTTTGGAGACTGTGTACTTTCCCTTCTTTCCTGCCCTAATATAAGTCATTATCTCACATTTGCATCTACTGCTCTAATCTTTAGCACTAACCAGCGCACAAAACAGTGAGCCTGGAATCCTGGCTTGGCCAGAGAAAGTCGCAAGAGATTTTGTTTTGCATTCAGTGTAAATATGATACATATTCTGATGATCAACATTGACATATGTTTCTGTGATACTAATCTACAGAGAACTCTAGAATCTGGCTAAGAACAAAGTGAATATAGCAAACATTGGGGTGGGTAGGGCTGTTGTATCTGGACAAGGGAGGGGAAAAAAGGAACAAGGAGAAGTTTGGGGTGACAGTACCTTCTCTGGAGGTATCTAAAGCATCAGTATGACATAGATAGCTTTAAATCAAGCTCTCACATTCCTATTTGTGTGTTCTGTGCACCTGTGCCCCATGGCACCCATTTCAGGCTCCTCCTAAGGGTCTCCATTATGGTTTTGCCGCAAAAGCTGACAAACCCTGTCCTCCTTCAAACTACTTGAAAGTGCAAATTGAGTCATTCACCTCTGACTGACATTGAAGGCTGGTAGGAACAAGGATCAGCCACTGCAGAGTGCAGTGTAATACCTATAAAGTGCCATATGCCATTGTCTTAAACCAGAGGTGGCACTCAACACACTAAGTCATTGTTCCCTAGTACCTCAGAAGCTGTGTTTGCGAATTATATCGTGCTAATACTGATTTATTTTTCCTTCATTTGTATTCTTTAGTGTGCACTGTAGCAATACAAAAAAGGAGCAAAATCCTTAACATCATTTACATAATTCATCATAAGAGCCAAGATTTCAAAGTTAATTTACTTCCTTCACATTTTTCTCTACTTCCCAATTTTGTCTTAATGCAGCCTAGATGTGACATCTAACATAGCAAGACAGCACTTCTGCTGCCAAAACATAAAGCTTTGTAAAAACTTCTACTTCTCTTCCTATAGCTGATTTATGCAGGCAGCTGTGTAAAATTTGGGTGGTATTGGCACATAAGAGAGTATTGGATATCTTGTGACTGGCAGCTCCAGAAAAACACTGATTTAAACTTACACCTTGCATGTACACAGCAGAATAAAAATGTACAGATAGTTCTATCTTTAATCTATAGCCTTATTAGTCATTAAACAAGCAATGTGCAATTTTACTACTATAATGCTGAAGATTAAGAGATTGAATTAGGATGCCTTCCAAAGACATCACTGCATTATATAGGAATTGTTATTTGGTATGCAGTTCAGTAATGTCAGTCAAGGCACATTTTATGTCTAAGTCTCATTAAAAAAAACCAAAGTAACATCACTGAACAGATTTTATTGTTTAAGAAATTACAAATGCTACCTAACATTCCAATTCCCACATTAACTAGCTTGCCTTAAAAGTAATCTCAGAATAACATAGTTTTGGAATAATGAGTATGAAGAGATGTGTGAGAGCTTAATGAGCAGGATGCTGGCTTTCTTGCTGTTTGATTTTGTTCTGATTTTCAGTAACTTTGCAGAACTGAGAGCTACTGCTGAGAAGTGATACAGTATTGTCTCAGCAGAGAGTTTGAGTGTACCAGCGATATAACTGCTGACCTTTAGAGCAATTTGAGAAGATGAGTATGTTTTTCCCTTTCAAGAATCCTGCTTCCTTTACAAAAGCTGCCCCTTTTCACAATTATGTCATCCTTTGAGAGTGTGTCATGAAAGGAAGAGGTAGATCCTTCAAATAAACCCGTACAGTTAAAACTTCTATACAATGTGCTACAGAATTCCAGCCAAGGAAGCTGGTAACACCCAAGTGATTCTTATCCACTGTTTTGGTTAAATTAGGGCCATAAAGGAATGAAAGTTGTCCTGCTGGCTAACACAGAAATGCCAAAGGTGACAGTGCTTTTTCAGTAAAAACCACAGAAGTTCCATAATGAATGTTTTACACACCCAGCAGTGCAACAGGTCACCCTAACACAACTGAAATGTGTCCCCACAGCTAAATGCTCTCTTTGATCTAATATTATACACAAATGCTATGTATTTGCATCAGAAAACAACAGAATATATCAGGTAATTTAAGTAAATGTTCATGAAAGCAGTTATTTAATGTAAGAGAATACTACTTGCACAAAGGCTGCAAACAATGCATTTCAAATGTGAGCATAATGATTTCACATGACAAAAAAATTAGTTATGCAATTCTCTTTTCCAAATAGCATAAAAACTAGCATATTGTAATGCTACCTCTTACTGTCCTGTCTCATAGAATTTTTAATCCTCTGAAAATAAAATTAGTCTCCTTAATTAAAGCTAAAGTCATGTGAGCCCTCATAAAGAGACACACAGACAGATAATAGAGCTATTTAACACTGCAGTTAATTTACATTCAAGATATGTTCACATTTTTCGTGATTGGGGCAACTGATTTAATTCTATTTTAAAGTGTGGTAACAAATGTAATGAGTTTCCTTACAAAGGCCCTTAACACGTTAATTAAAATTAATCTGAAGGATTCTGTACAAAAAATAGCATGCTCTTGAACTGTGACAAAGAATGCAAAAGTATTCCAGCTTCTCAAATGTACATTGAAAAAGAGATTTCAAAAGCATGAAAGCTTCCCTATGTACTACCACATTTTTTTTTGTCAACAAATTTGTCATTTACTAATAGAAATACACCTAAAAATTTGTAACCTTTAACTTGAATCATATTATAACTGCTAATATGTCAATAAAGCCCATCTACATTCCTATTTTGCAAAGTCATTGGTTATATAGCCTTCATGTTCTTTAGGCTGATATTTCAAACACCAGCAATGAACTCAGATGACACTATTTTTCCAGACTTTTTCCTTTGCTTTGAAGTAGTAATGAAAAATTACTAAAATCACAAACAGAATCTAAGTTATTGTAGACTGCTTTTGGACAAGCAGCAGTGAAAGGAAGTTAACCCTCCTCCTTTCCACTCCCTCCCACAATCTCAGGCAGATTGCCCATATCACTTGCTACTTTCTTCCACTACAGCCACCAGACACAAGGAACCAATGACCTTTTCTCCTGGGAAAATCTGTAGCTAGCCATTTATCTCCCTACTTCTTGCTTTGAGAGAGACTTTTCACACTGCAGCAAAGTCAGTGTGTGATGTACTGCCAAAAAGGGGCAAACTTGCCCCCACCCCACCTTCCAGCCCCAAAGGTTGCCACCACTCCCTTTGCATCAGACACAGCTGTTGGGCAACTACAGCATAAATCAGGTACGGAAAATCCATCTGGGGAATACAAAACTAAACAAAAGAAAAAAAGTTCTCATCAGATCAGTTAGCATCCCAAGAGAGATGGGCGCAGAGAGGGAACCTGAAGACAGAGGAGCAGGACTGCCTCTTTCAGCAGCAGCTTATTATTAGATTGGCTTAGCCGCAGCTTGAAACTGCATCCTAAGCCTTCCTGCAAAGCTGGGGAGGAAAATGACTGTGCAGTCACCTCTCCTTAGAGACAGACAAAGGAAGAGATTAAAACAGATGGGAGGAACTGCGGGTGTGCCACAGCTGTGGTTACCTCGAGGAGCAGATATACAGCAGGACTGTAATAGATCAAGGTTGAAAGAGAGCTGGTCACAGATGGACCTGGGTGATTTCAGCAGTTTGCAGTTAGGCTGAATGCATAAAGAGAGGTGAAAAGCAGCTGTAGAAGGAGATAGGGAGAAGCTGTAGGAAAGAAGGCTGAAGAGGGAGAAGATTTGAAGGACAGTTAATTGCGAAACGATGGTTTCAGTTAAGTGCACATGAGAGCAAGAGGAGAGTCTAAAGGCACAGGAGTCTTCTGAGTATCAAAATACTGAGGAATAAGGCACAAGAAAACACCAGCTAACAGGATGTGTGCATACGTGCAACCACAAATATATATTAAGGTATTCAGACTGTAATCATGCCATAAACTGAAGACATTTCTGGTAAAGGAGTAGAATTATTACAGCAAACTGCAAGACTCCCAGCCATCCATACTCACACTTCCTTACACTATTTGTACACCCCCTGTCAGCACCAGCCATCCCATAGCCAACTGTGAAGCGCCCTGGTCCCTGTGGCGCTGTCTGTACATCTGCTACCATGCACAAGAATAGGAAGGTGGAAGCTCACCTTTTCCCAGAGGCCCCATTTTTCTTATATTCTCACTGCAAGGTCACAAGTACAAAACCAAGGGGAAAACACCAGTGCCAGAATTTGGAGATCTACCACATACCTGCAGAATGAAAAATGGGATTGTGGTGTTTTTAAATTTAATATGACGTGCTAAATCTAAAGCCCCAGAAGGTTGCTTTATCCATTCAAAGAAAAAACAAAGGAATATCTAAAGGTCTTCATCATGTTCTCTATCCTTGTTAAATTACTTTAATAAGAAATAGAAACCATTTCATATTGAAATAGGAAAGAAATTTTTTACAGTGAGAACAATCAATCACTGGAACAACCTCCCCAGGGATGTGGTGGAATCCCCATCACTGGAGGTTTTCAAGATGTGATTGGACAGGGTGCTGGACAATCTCACTGATGCTCCCTTTCCCACAAAAGGTTGGACCAGATGAGCTTTTGAGGTCCCTTCCAACCCGGGCTATTCTGTGATTCTATGATTCATTTGATACATCTGATATGTCAAAGATTAAAAAAAAAGAGAGGGTCAACAAACCTTGTTCTGGAAGATCTCATTACATATCATAAAGCTGCAAAAATGTACACAATATTTTAAAAATCTTTTCAATACTCTGAAATTGTTCTGATTAATCTCAATCACTGTATGATACAGTATTTTGAAAGCCAACTTCTAGCATCTTGACCTTCAGCCTTATCAAAGGCAGACAGCAGTTTCATTAAAGGCAGGCACAGGAAAGGTACTAGGGTGATTTCTAACGGCAGCTTGCAGCAATGAACACTGAAAATGCTCCAAAAAAGAGTGTTTCATTGCCTTCATGAGCACAGCCTTCATGAGCACAAGCATTTATCAATAAAGCTTTCTGATGACATTAGACCTTCGTAGCCCTTAAGGCTTTCCAGATGATAAAACCACATTTAACGTGAATTGCATTTAAACATAAGATATAAAATAATATTGAAACAATTGTGAAGCTGGCTTAACAGAACTGGAGACTGCAAGCTTTTGTCTCTCAAGGCTCTGCAATGGTATGACAGTATCTCTGGCCATGCTGCCTATCAAGGTAACATCCGATGGGGATGAAAAAGTTAACATTGATTCATTAACTCAAATTCACTCCTTTATTGACAGCAAACAGCAAGACAAATGAGACACTGTACAAAATCCTCATGTGACTTGAAATAGAGACCTCTGTTTTTTTATTTAAAACAAAATGTTCATTGGGCTACATACTGCATAACTAATAGCATGAAACTCTCAGAAACCAATATTGCTGTTAATGCTAGTCAGCCAGTTTACTTGACAAATACAGTCTTTATTCTACTAACAGAAATTATTTTAAGTACTTCCTTTCAAAGGGGTGAGCAAGAACAATGCCCAACTTAGCTGTGCCTGGTCACATATCACAGTCTCTTCTAGATTCAAATTACATTAAGAGGGAATGCTTTTCCCCTCCTCTGAGTAGTCTACATGTTCTGCAATCATCCCTCCAAGGGTTTTGCAATTACTCATTCAAAACAACAAACCTATTAACCTTGCTTTCCATTTTCTCCCTGTGCTCAGTCATTCTGAAAATCTGCATGCATAGAACTCCCTGTCTCACCCGGCTATCGTACCTGCCCTGCCATCTCAGAAGCGCTGCCTGACACAGGTCCCACCAGAAGGCATTGACAAAGCTGCCATCCTCTGCAGGATTTTAGCACTCGCAATTGCATCTACTTCTAGTCAGCAGAGACACCTTAGCATCCTCTTAATCTATACCTCTAGCAGAGAATCTGTGCAACGTAGCTGCACTTGTGTAATTTTCTTCAAGTTACTCTAGCTTGACAGAGAGCAGCAATCCTGTAAAACAATCAATCTGCCGTTTGCTCATCGGTGCTGCATTCACATTTATGAGGCAATGAGGGTGCCTTCGCAGCACTGATGCTGCAGTTCACCTTGCAGTGGTACTTGAGCTTTCTCAGGGAAAGCTCTGAGGGAGCTACTACAGCTACTGCACTGGTTGCACTTCACATGAACTAGGACTGTCTTCTTTTTAGCAAGGCAATGCCCTTACACCACAAAATACAACCTTGCTTTGCCATGGCTACAGTAACTGTAGATATTAGAAACAGCTGCAAAATCGTCTGTTTCTGTTGTATATCCTGCTATGCTTTTTGCCTAAGTGTGTTTCATTTCAGTGGATTCTAACTGTTCATATAAATATTTTCTCTTTGCCTTAAATTTATTATCTTTAAGTTTCACTCAATTCTTTATCACAATTGAGAGGGCATATTATTATACTCTCTTTGATTGTTTTTCAGTTCTAGTTCAGAAAAACCTGCTGCACAGGTTTCTTAGTAGACCTGAACTATGTTGTTTTTCTGCACATGGTCATATAAAAATGTTAGAGAGAGAAGGCCTCTTCAGTAAGAAGGGATGGAGACTCTATTTTGACAGTTATTTATAATGAGAAACTCAAAAACTATGTAAAAAAATAAATCAAATGTCTCTGAATTTACTTTTATTTCAGGAGAATTTGTTTTCCTGCAGAGAATTTTGATCCTGCAGATACTGCATTTTTCAGTGAAATACATTTCTCTGAAAATTCTCAAAAAACCTTTCATTATTTTTCACTAAAAATACCAAAATGATGTCTTCTTTAAAACACAAAAATAGGGATGCAAATCTCAGTGTCCCATTCAAAGCCTATTCCTGTAATTACAAACAAAACTTGAAATTTATGTCTTCTTATTCCCACTATTTGAAGCCAACATGAGATTTTCTTAAGGCAAACGCAACTACACTAAAATTATTCGTAAACCAAATTACACCAAAATTATTCTGGCAGATGTTTGCCTAACATTCAACAAAGAATGCCTCTTCTCCTCCTCCTTCTTAATTTTGTGAGCTGGTTGTGTGCATTTGGATCCCACTTGCCTGCTAATTTCTGCATTTTGATGGATAAGATCTTCATTTTTCTCTAAGGGGAAGCTGAATTTCTCACATGGTCACATGCCAGTAGGAACTGGGCTTTAAGTAAAGCATCGAATAGCCATAATTAAATTGCTGCAGTTGGCAGCACTGTCTTAGCTTGCTGAGAAAGAAAAGCAGGCAAGTTTTTGCATAGCTGGAGGCTTTCAAGTGGTGTTCTGACTCACACAAAGGCAAACCACATGACCATATTTTGAGAGCTTCTCTTTGCACCTTAATCTAATTTGGCAGTCCTGGGGCTAAGTAGGTTTTCAGAAGAGCAGTATCATAAATCACTGTCATTGCTGTTCTTATCCACCAGGAAACACAGACACCATATTGTGAAACTGTCTCACACTGCTTCTTCAGATATAAGTTTGTTTGGAAGTGCTTTATACTACACATGCAAGCTTCACACAAATGTTTAGACAAGAGCTGGGTACTACTTACGATGAATCAGTGAATCTATGACTGACTTTAAGCTGCAGTTGTACTGCCCTGATGAAGGCAGCTCTGTTTTTTCTGCTAAGATACTTACTGGACACCTGTGGGTAGGTTCTCTCTTTTCCCAGTGTCCTTTTGACCAACAGTAACAATATAAAAGAAAATAACTTTTGGACACATCCAATATGATTTTAAAAGTTTAATTCCAGAAGAGTACTATCTTTAAAGAAAATGTCACAGTTTCTTGGGAGTTAGGGACAAAAAACTCAGTAAGGACTGCCTAGGCAGCACAAGACAAAGAGGTTAATTGGATGCAGATCCTGCAGGACATATGCCAACCTTAAGCAGGTACCTGATAAAACTACTTTTCCACATAAGCATATTGAAACTCACAGGTGCAGGTGTGACCACAAATATAGTTGGAGACAATAGTAAATTAGATAAGGACTTGAAGATGTGAAAATGATTAAAATTAGCTACACACGCATCCTTTCATCTGCAGACAACTGCTGATTCAGTACACAGCAATAAACAGAGAAAATAACTTTTGAGAGAAAACTGATCACAAAGCCAAAGAAAAATAAAAGAAGAAAAGCAGGGAAACATGTTTGCTGCTCCCTTAAGAAAGGAGCAGCAACTGACAGAAAACTATGCATCAAGGGATAAAAGAAAGGAAGCAAATCTTTACAAAACAGAGATTAGGGCTCAAGAAAAGAACGGAGCAGGCAAAGGCTCAAGAGAGACTGCAACACAGAATGGCCTTCTGACAAATGACATTGTTAAAGCCCCGGTGCTAGGGAAGAGTGTGTCAAGCATAAGGGTGTTGTGGAGGATGGACAAAGAAGAGAAGATTCAGGTTATCTCTAAGGGAAGTCATTCTCTCATTGGAGAAAAACAACACAAGTAGGACAACAGGACGAAGGTCAATAGGTTGCTCTGAGTTTGCATCTTTGAGAGATGGTTGGTGGCAAGCTTTATCTTCTCAATGGATGGATGCTACCTGAGTTCTTAAGTTGCTTAAACTAAGCTGATAGATCTGGAAGAAGAACTAAGAAACAATCTAAAGTTATTTCTTGTTTTCATCTTATGTCCTTATCAAAGGCAAGTGTAAGTACAATGGCCCTTTGCTGGCATAATGTTCAGTGAAGAATAAAACTGGGTATTAGCCCCAGGAATAACTGAGTACACTAGTACTAGCTGCATTTCTTCTCCAGTCCGTATATGAGAGACAGTAAGAACACAAAAATCTGAAATATACTTATGAAATAAAACTAATAGGACGGGCAGAACACAAAGATATTTGTGAAGAGAACAAGATGTCATGCAAGGAGTGAGAAAACTTGAGGACACAAGTAACTGAATGGATTCAATTTTAGAATAGAGACCCCTGCTATGCATACGGGGACAAATAAAACACTTCTGTTTGAAGCTAAGAATTTACTAAAAAGTGAAAGGAAAGACCTGGAAGTATGTATCCGATCACAGGATGAGTACAACTACTCCAGATAATGACTTAGAGCACTTAAATTAGGTTCTTGGTGTCCCTTTATATGGCTATCTATCTCTAGAGACCACAGATGAGCCTCTGAGTCCCATGAGCCCTTGTTGGTTATGGATGAGCCAAGCATCAAAAGATAGTTCAGATATTTACTTGAAAAATAGCATTAACCAATTAAATCCTTACTGATATCTGTGGGGAAAAATGTTAAACAAACTATCAGAAAAAGCTATGCAATAAGTCTTGTCAGTTGCTACATTGATTTTTCATTATTTGCTACTTCCTCAGAAAGTCCATGCAGCTCTGGAAAAACACAAGATGACTGCAGGAGAACATGGTTCTAATTTAATATAGAAATGTAAGCAGAACTTTAGCATTAGGAGAGAACCAACCTCTCCAGTTCCTACAGCCTATCCTAGGTGCTTCTTCTCAATAAACTAATTAGTCTGATTTTTCCAGTTTTACCTATGAAATTGGTTGAAATTCATAGTGTCATATTTTTAATATGTTAAAAGTAAGCTAAGATAAAATTTAAGATGAGATGCAGATTAGTGCATTCTAATTTTATACTCATTATTGCAATCAATGAATGAGAGATCAAAAATTCTGCAATGTGAGCATGCTAAATATAGATATTTGGCGGTTGCATATTGGTTCATTTTGTTTTAAAATTCTGTTAAAACTATTGCATCTTCATATTTCCCTATTTCAAAGTTTTGGAGTACTATTACTGCCTTATTTAGCGTTTCTTACCAGTACTTATATAAAGCCATGACACTCAGTTTCTAATGACAAACTGTAAAGAAATATCCAAAAGGGAGCAGGATGACTTAGCTGTAGAATTGTTTCTGCTGAAAGAAAGTGTGCATGACAGGCCATATACAGGTTTGTTAGTATAGATACATAACCAGCAGCAGAGTGAATCACTTAACTCGTGGCACAAAATTCTGTCAGAACAGAAAATTTATAGCAAAATTCATCTGTCTTCATGTATTTTGCTTACTTCTATTTTGGAAGATTGCTGTGAAGTGTATTTTTCTCCCAGAACTTCCCTCTGTGGAGAATTTCAGACTCTTGGTTTTTATGCCTATTCAAGACAACATGAAGTTCTGACACTTGAAAAAACTCACTGGGGTAGGATGTGACTCCCATCCTCCCTGCAGCTCCCCTCCTCTGCATGCCACCAAGGACACATGAATAGATTAAAAAAAAAAAAAAAGCCTTAATTTGGCATGTAATTAAATTGTGTGCATTGGGCATGGGTTGCTCCCTCTGGAGAGATCCGATCACTGACATTTTTCCTGTAAGGATGCTGTTAGGAATAGGGTTACCTCACAACCACTGTGGGATCAGGCAGCCTCTCAGTGTTTGTCTGGAATGGACAAGAGCCCCGTGTTTCCGTGCCGGCTGTGCTTGGATCCAGGTGTTTCCTCTTGTTCAATGACTGTATTGTGACTGTTTGTTAACTATAACTTACATTTCCACAGCAGTGACAGGATGGGAGTAAATGCCACAGATAGTGTCTGAAACACTCATTTTTGTGTTGTTTCCCAAGAGTCCCAGTCCACACCAAAGGAAGTGGAAGTTTTGTATCAAAGTGTACATTCCTGAGCAGGAATAAGCATGGGATTAGTAGGAGCAGAAAATAACCTGACATTTACTTTTTGATTAACAGAGAAATAATTAGCCTAGGCTGATGACTAAGCTCTGAATATCATTACCAGATACATCTAGTCAAGCGAAACGAATGGGCTATGTGTAAGCTAAATGCACACTATCTATCTAAATGTCTTTGCAAACAGCCACAACACTCAGATACCAAATAGACTTGCCTTTTCCCATACATATTTCTTAAAAATACTGAAAGCTGATGATATTTTCTTTTCCACCTAGTTCAAAGTCTAAGAAAAGAAAATCTCTGTTGTATGAGAGAGAGCAGAGTTTTGACTTACAGAAGCAGCATTGTCCATGTAGCAAGGCTGACATTGTCATAGCAGTTTGGAGTCAGAGCTGAAAAAGAGAGAGGTGATACTGATAAATATGACTAGTGGAAGTAATGGGCATGAATTTTATCTGCTACAGCCTCTCTTTAAGACCTTCCAGTAAGTAAGCATTATTTTTCTCCAGAAGCCTGAAACAATGGTCTAAATACTCAGTTGTGTAGATTAGATATGCTTCCCTAATTTTATATGCATTTAAACTACCTAGGGATCTACCAGGTAGTAATTTGGAGTGGGTTAAATCTGAAATACAGAGGGCTATTAAAACCACTTAGTTTTAATGACTTTCTTTAATTTAAAAATACCTGTCTATCACTGTTGATCCAGTGTGTTTTGACTTCTTTGAAACTACATGCTAAAAAATAACCCCCCAAATAAAAAAAAAATCCAAGAATTAAAAAAAGAAACAAAAACATTTCTGAGGCCTTGAAAATAGCTGAATATTTCAATTAAAGAAACATCTACAGAAAAAGATTGCCTCATGGAAGGAAGTATAAGAGATTGGGAGATTTCCTGCAGATGGGAAGTTATATCATCTTAGGGAATGATCTTTTTGATTTTCTTATTCAGAGTTTTTTGGTTTGTTTAGCTATAAAGCAAAACTGGCTTAAAAGCCAATTTTACTTATAAGATCTCCATAGCCAGATTAAAAATATCTGCCCAAATACTTTTAGTATTTTCATGTCTCTTTTGACCAAAACTTACTCTCTGAGCATTGCCAAACAATTTAAGATAAACATTCAATAGGAATTTACTACATTCTCAAACTGCAAAAGTACTTTTTACAAGTAGTTGACCTCGGTTCCAAGCTACAGGAAAGGGCATAGATACCTGAGTTATCTTCAAGGCATTGTTTCAGGGGCAACACTGCCAGTGGGAAACAATTTGCAAAACACATCAAAATCTTAGGCACTGCTAACATTAAAAGAAGCTATATGTACTTTTTCATTACCATTACTGAGATCTTCTGCTCAGATTCATGACTGACCAGGAGATCTCAGATTTTTAAAGCATGGTTAGCATTCATTTGTCACATGGCAGACAGCTTATCTCCCTACTGCTGGCTAATGCAAGTCATTTATTCCTCACCAGGCTAGACCCTGCGGTCCCCTGACATCCAGTGCCATCACGTGGGGAGACGTGGAACTTTTACCATCTGGATGCCAGAGGGCGTCGAGGAGTGTTTGACCAAAGGCCCAGTGCTTTGATTCTGTAGACACAGAGATCCCTAGGAAGGATATTTTTGTATGACAGATCTCCCAGATGTGTCTTTATCACTAGCCAAGACATAGGGAAAAAGTAGTACAGTCACTTAAAAACTTGTATTTGCAGTAATAGAGCCAACTTTGGGGAAAAAAAAAAATCACATTAGTAAGACGCTTGGCAATTAAGATCTTCCTTAGCAATTAAGATCATCCTTAACACTACAGATCTGTTCAGCTAGCTGCCACATCTTTACCCTAGGTTAAATTACAACAATCCTTTCTTAAATGAAGATGGAGTCTGTTTTGCTCTAACCATCTAAAATGGTGTGAAAGCATCATCCTCTGGAGTTTACCGGGTACTACACATTTCATTGGCTTTCTTTAAGGACAAAACTACAGATTCCTTCCTCAAGAAAAAAAAAAGTTTTATCTTCCATTCATATATAAATATACACACATGTATATATATGCACACACACATAAACACACACGCACAAAAATGTTTAACCTTCAGGCAGAATTTGGGGGAGTTGCTGGTCTTCTTGTGGTCACCAGCCATTTTGACTTTCCTGAGCCAGGATTTCAGCCTGCGTGTGTTCTAGAATGAATGGTGGCCTAAAGACATATCCATGTGAAGAAGTAGAAATAAAAGAGTAAAATAGTTTGTGCTCACTTCCAAACTGTCAGAAGTTATAACTTTTGAATGGTCACATGAAGGGCTAGAAAATACAGGTGACAGTTGTGTGTCGTGTTAGCAAATGTCAGATACTGCTATGAACTGACTCTTTTTGGTCCATGTATTTCCAGGAAGAGAACACACACATTTGGCTTTTGCATAGCAAGTCTTATAGGGAGATCAACATGACCTTCAAACAAACAAGATACCAGTATTTCTTTAAAGTAGATCTACAACGGGTTTTACTGTCAGAATGCACTACTGAGAATAGCAACAGCACATTAACTCCACTCAAGCCAATAGCCTGTGGTCTGCCTCACTACTATGGCTTAAACATTCAATTTGAAGACATAAACCAAAGAAAATGAGTGGTTATGTTTCATCGAGTGTCAAATGCCCAGAAAATAACCACAATTTGCCACAGGACTTTGGCAAGAGTTTTTGTAATTAATTAGAGGATGAATTAGGGTCAAGTGCATATGTTGGGAAAAATGAAATCTGAAATTCCTGCTGCAATGCTTTCTGCTCCCCTGAATGCATACAGCCACTATGCAGAACATGCACAGCAACAAGCAGAAAAGCAGTAATTCTACATTTGTCTTACTATATCTCTCCTTCAGGTATGAAAGCATTAACAGTATCTCTCATGTCAGAAGTAATCACTTAAACAGGTTATCATCCCATTTAGCAGCATCTTAATCAAACCAGTGTGACCCTTTAAGTACCAGTCTTTCAGCCGAAACACTGTTTGTACATCTGTGCTAGTCTGGTTTAACAGAAGAAAAGTACAGCAAAACCAGCTCTTCTTCCCATCTGCACAAACTTTTCTTCTCTTGGAGCCCAAGGTGCCATGAAAGCTTGGGTGTTACAGTTTAGAACTGTGCTTACAATACAATCCCTTTTACACAGCTGTCATAGTCTAGGAGGGAAAAAAAGGCAAAGCATTCAAATGAGAAGGTTGATTTTCCCTCTTTATATACAAATATTTTTATATACTGTAAACAACCTATAAAATATTTAATAATTATTATGCATATATATGATCATATATGTATATATGTGTCTGTGTGTGTGTGTATATGATTGAAGTAATAGCAACAACCAGAATTCTTGATGAGAATACAATATCTGCTCTGTTTTGCTCAAGCTTCTATAGGTTGGGCAACTATAGCTTCTTCATTTGGTGGGCCAGTTTAAACCAGGCCAGTAGCTACCAGGTACCCAGGGTTGCGTCAGTGATTAATAGATTAGGAGGATTCGTTATTAAAGAATCATCAGTAACCTGGTCTTTAGGCAACACTTATATTAGTAAATAAGCAGAATTGAGGAAGAGGCTCAAGCACAGCCCTGCAGTGGGCTTAACCCCTAGCACACTCAAAGGCACCACTGGCTTACGCCATACTGTGCTCTGCCTTATCATGCCTGGCACAGTTTAAGTCTAGCATGTGAAGGACAAAACAAAGAGCAGTTTCGATGTGACCATTCTGTGGCTGGCAAAAGCCTTGAAATGTTATTTTAGGGCTGAGCTCGACAAATGAACAGGCTTATGCAGTGTGACCACAGAGGAAGGGATCCGACAGCTGCAATGCCACCCTCAGGCTATACGGTCCTATGTTGCAATAAAATGATGGCAATGTTCATCACTCCAGCTTTCCAGACAGGGATCCCTGACTAGTTCTTCTGCTGTCTGTCCTTCTCCCCGTGCCTACTCCTTTCCAACAGCTGTTCTGTGGGTTTGAGTCTGCACACACGAAGGGGAGGTATGTTACCAAACATCAGTGGCAGTAAGATTAGGCAATACATACTTTTCTTCTGCTTTTCCTAGTCTGTCCCTGAGCTGGTTTCTCCCATCCAAAGTCACTTGACCCTTTTTCATGCCTTCCCTCAGCCCTTTCATGTTTCTTTCTTCCACCTCAAAGTCTCTTGTCAAGTCACCAAACTCAGACTGCTTGCCTGTGCTTAGTATCAGCCCTGCATATATTCTAATTTTATTTTATACCATGCTTTATTTATTCTTATACCTCCTGAATGCCTGCCGATACCTTTTCTTTTAGCAGTCTTGTCTGATGGATATATTTCCATAAACATTTACTTTAGTGATAATTTACTAGGCCTGGACAATATTTTCCTCTGCTTACTGAGCCAGTAACTGACAGTACAAGACAGGTCTGTAATGATTGCAATTTAGGCCTGTTTAGGGAACTGGCACAGCTGAAAATCAAGATCTGGATTTGCTGTACAGCAAATGGGTTCAAACTGTTCCTCTCCACAATAAAATGAGTAGAGCAGGATTGCCTCCTGGACTTCATCCTCCAAAATCTCACTGAAAACAGGAAACATTTCTTTATTTGATCCTCCAGTAACAAGGCTGCTTTCCAGTCCACCACCGAATCTCTACCCACAGTGCAGCCCTGCAGGAATCTGAGATCCAATGGGAATCAGACACAACCTAGGGTGCAGGTTTTGGGGTGCAGGATTCTTCTTTTACTTAGTTTCTTTCTCGCCATCTTGTCAGACAAGCAAGAAAAGGAATGAATGGAAAGCATCAGGCTATTTGGTATACAGCGGTAAACACCAAATATTTCAGGTGCAGGGAACTTTATAGTACCAGGCAAAAGGGTGAACATTAGAAAAGAACAGGAGGAAGCCAGAAGGCATTTGTTTTCAGAAGAAAGGAGAGAAATAGATAGCCCAGAGTACATGGTCATGCAGTTACAGATATTGCTCTGTAGAGTATGGTAGAGTTCAAGAAAACAAACACTTACTAGATTTTAGTCACTCATGAATAAGAACTAGAATATAGGCTGAATGAATATTTGATTTCTAGTTTTTAAGAAAATTACAGAGAAATACTTCAAAACCCATTTTCTTAGCCAACCTCTCTAAAGAGTCTTAGAGGATTTTGTCAGTGGTTCTCTTGCAACATAAGATCACAACAGCCATGCTGGGTCATGTCAAAGATCCCTCTAGCTACACATCCTATTTCTGACACTGGTCAGCAGCAGACTCTTAACAAAATAACACAAGACCACTCTGCACACAATGATGGTGCTAAGGCCTTCCAGTTTCTAGGAGATGTAGTTTAGAGATACCGTTGTATCTGCATCTTTGTGATCAATAACATTTTGTACTTCCCATTAGTCTCTTTTCAACCCATTTATACTTTTGGATTTACCAGGATTTAGTTCACAAAAGAGTATTTGTATTGACTCTGCAGCTGCTATGTACTGCAGTACGTATAGTTGTTCATTCTGCGGCTGCTTAGTTCAGCTGTAACTCAACAACAAAACAGAACCACAATTTGACCCTTTCTCCCACCCTTATTTTTCAAGAACGATGCAAGAATCATTCATAAAACACCAAAATTCAGTTTTTCTGCTTATGTTTATAGTAATTGAAATAAAGAATATGGTTCAAAAAAACACTTAGATAAAGATCTATATGCATCTGCTCTGGAAATCCTCAGGTTTTATCTTCTTGCTCACTTGGCAGGCTTGACATGCAGGAGCCAAACACCAGCAGGAAATGGGTGAATGTAGTAAAACCTTTCCAAAAATCAGGCTTTGAAATCAAAGACATGACTTACACTAGAGCCTCATACTGTCTTCTGTGCATACTCTACTGTGGTGGTTACTGCATGAACAACACTGCTCTCCTTTGTATGAAATCACAACTCCTTAGCTGCATGTCCTGCCCTTACTCTTACCAAGTGACAGTGGTTCCTTGCTATGTATGAAAACCTCCTCAAGTAGATGACAAAAAAACATCACAGAGAAAATCAACATCAGGACAACCTGAAGCTGTAAGTCTCTACCTGTGACTGTCAGATTAGCCCTCCTCACTGGTGGTAGATGCTGAAGGCAAAGGTAGAGGGGCCAAAAGAGCATGAAGCTTTGACTGAATCGTGAGGTTGTTCTTCAATGAGTAAGGGTAGAGTGAAACATTGTCAAAGGCTGGAGGAATCAAGAGGTCCCTAGCAGCATCCAGGAGAGGTTGAGAGGCCTACCACAGCAGTAGGACTTCCCTAAAATAGAAGAAAGCAAATAAAACTAGGTGAAGAGAATTAAAAGAAGAAAGGGTGAGATAAGGGAGCTTCAGTGAATCAGACTAAGTTAAGGAGAAATTAACAGAAAGATAGTCTAGGATGGCTGAAATAGTACAGATCAGGAAATGAGAGTTAAAAGCACAGCTGAACAACCCTGTCACAAGTGTAACAATTATTTCTTTCTTGTGCTCTGCTGCTTGTTAAAAGTAACAAGAGTTTGAAACTGTAAATAAAACTAAGAACCATAGAAGTGGCCTGATTAAAAGAAAAAAACAACAAAACCACCCCAGAAAAACAACAAAACCAGCAGTGCTTCATTCTGAGACAGCATGACTAGTGTGAGAAAGTTAGAAGTCACAAAGACTGTGTTCACGTAATATTCTTATGTATCACATGCCTTACATTACCTTTATTTTGAAATTTTAATCAGCTGTGCTTGCGAAATAACACCAACATCCATCCAAAAGAAGCTGTTGTAAAACCTACTGCCCTTGGCTTTGGCTGGAGCGGAACGTGGCAGATTTATGCGAGCATTCATGTTCAGCAGAGATGCACCAAGTACACGCAGCTGCACTGGCTGCAACCCCTGACACAGGGGTCTGGCACCCCTTGTGTTTTCCCTTGCTCTCTTGGCATTGGTATCCCTGGAGTGGATAATTACAGGACGGCTTTCAAAGGTAGCTTGTCTCCCTTTTAGAGGAATACACAGAAGAAAACACACAGTGAGGGTTTACACATCCAAAATTTAAAATGCCAGATTCTTTCAGCCAGTACATGACACGTGCAAACCAAAAAACTCATATAGAAACACAGCACTAAGGCTGTCACACGAATAGTGCTAAATGCTTGCAAAGCAGGAAGGAAGCGAACACAACCATTTGCTCCACAGGAACTTGCCATCACCAAAACACCTGCATAGTCAAACTGAAAGGGGTTGCTGTGGCATGTACAGTGATCTAGCTTGCTCAGCAAACAGCCCCATACCTCATTAGAGGAATGTGAAATATTTGTATTCTTTCAGTTGTAACCTCTCATGAACATTATGTCTGCTAAATAAAAGTAAAGGAACAAAATCTTTAATGTGTTGGGGTACTCAAACGCAATGGGATGACTAAATAAATACATGGACAGATACAACTTCTATTTGTTCTGATATTTTTGCAAGCCATAGTCAATTTTATGTAGATACCTAGGTAGTGTGCAAAACTGTATGGTGTTTTTGGTTACTTACAGGCAACTTATGTTTTCTGCCTCTGAGCTGTTTTCCTGCTGTGCCTACTGCACTGAAGATGTGTAGAATACGCAATCACATTCTTTACCAAGAAACATCTCCCCTTCACTATACAAACCTAAGTAAATAAAAAGATATACACTGAAACTATATTATTGTAACTGTTTTATTCATACCAGTCTAGTAGGAATTTGCTAGAATTTCCTCTACAAGTAGCCATTTTCTGAGTAGGTGCTTTGAATGGCTTAAAAAAATTCTGCAGAAATAAGCTTTTCTTTTAAAAACTAAATTTGAAGGTAATTAGGCAACTCCACAGTTAGAAGGATGCTATATTGTCAGAGGCAGGTCTGCTCAACTTCATCCTAAAAACGTGTCAACACTGACTGCAGAGATCTGCTCTCACAAAATAGTGTTTATTCAGCTCTTCTTTTTAATGCCAGATGAGTTCAGCTAGCACTAACTATAAGGGTGGGTTTGATCACAGCCAATGAGTAGCCAGATTAATTTCTGAGGCTGCAAAATACTGGGCAGCATATGAACTCTCTTCAGTTCCCAAAACCATGAGACATTTGCAAGCTTAGGCTTCTGTGGGTTTCACTCAACTTTTTTATCTGTGGATTTAAACCCAGTTTGGTTTGGTTTTGCCATAACACAAAAGTCAAAACAAACTGCAAAGAAAACATTTTTTTCCTATTCAATTAATTATAGGGGAGCAGTGGTTTGGTATTATCCGGTTCTGCAGAACTCTGAAAAGCATCTTATGACCTGCTGTCTGTAAATGAAACCAAACCAAAATCACGAAAACATGGGGCTACCTCATCAACCTTCATGAACTGCTATGTTTCCACTTATGTTAATAAAACAACACTGATTTAAACTAGCAAAGGATTGAGAGTTTGACTAAACCAGTCATGTTTCATTCAGCAGAAATGGGTGAGAGAGGTGGGGTTCCGCATCAGGAAAACAGAGAGCAAATTGTAGGTAATATAAAAAGGCTGCAGTGAGAGGTAACTAAGATTAGCAAAGCAAATTAAATATATCACTTTAAAATATTAAAAAGGTCTTTTGTGGGCAAAATGACAAAACTTTCCCTTTCATACTAGGAGAAACTTTATTACTAGAAATGAACCTAAGAAAAGGTAGCACTGCTTTCGTTTCAAAAACCAAATTGCAGTATCTGCCTTGCATAACCACGCTTTTATTCCATAGCAACACCTCAAGTACACCACTTATAGCAGGATAACCATTTGGCCTGTCTGGCAAGACTTTCTAAAGCTGTTGCTCCACAGGACAGTGGTTTTCACCTCTTGTTGGATGGCATAGCTATTTCAGAATCCCACTAGTCATCAGAACACTCTTCCTTACACAAAATAGAAGTTCCTGCACTTTTCCAAGAACTCATGGAACAATCACCACTTATTTGCAACAGTTGTTCCTGCAACTCTAAGAATTAGATCATGAAAATGATCCCTAAGTACTATGCATTCATGTGTGGTCTATTGTAAAAGCAGACAAAACAGTTCTCTTTTTCCCATCTCTTTTCCCTCTCGATACTTGAGGGAAAAATAAATTAGAGTGCTTTTCGCCACGGTTAAATGCCATTCTTTTCACAGCCTGCACCAACTTGGTAAATATAGCCAGTCAAGAGAGTTTCATTAAGCCTGTATCTCTTATCTACTCATTTTTTCACCAGAAGACAGAAATAATCCATTTTTAGCATACAAGCAGGGCAACAGCTACACTCTTTTTTGTTACTGAGCTGAAAAGAAACAAGTTCCCTTTAGTAACCTGTTAGATGAGAAAAGTGTTTTCTTCAATTAGGAAATAGTCCTATACAATTCAGAGCAGAATTGACTCAACTGCACAAGATGTAAGGCATGAACATGATACTCAAACTAAGCCTTTTCAAGTGAAAACTTAAAACTCGGAGAATTTTTGATGGAATAAAAGAGAAAATTGAGGGAGGAATTTGACTCAATGTTTCAATGCATTATTCACAACAAAACTAATGCATTAGTTAATTTTAAGTTTGATCTTTATCAAATACATGCTCTTTGCATTGATCTGACAAAAATAGATTAAAAGAAGTCTGAATGTCTTGATGCATAATTTCTAGCACCAGCTCTTAAAAAAAAAAAAAATCCACATTCACTCCTGTCGTATACTTTACCAGAAAGCATGTTTTTGTAAATAATATCAAAGAACCCAGACATAACACAGAATTCTATGTGATTTTGTATTAAAGAAAGCCAAC
This sequence comes from Haliaeetus albicilla, assembly GCF_947461875.1. Lineage (NCBI taxonomy): Eukaryota > Metazoa > Chordata > Aves > Accipitriformes > Accipitridae > Haliaeetus > Haliaeetus albicilla. Next base: position 39,336,656 of record NC_091516.1, read on the forward strand.
ATAACCTTGGAAAACCAACTCATGTGCTCTCTCCTCTACTATAGGAGGTACTTTCCTATTTTACAGGGAAGTCCATGGCTACATTCACTCAACACTTGTAGAATACAAAGACATTTGGAAATCCCTTTCTCAACACAAAATATTTTAAATTTGCCTGCAAACTTTTTAAAGCTACATCTACTTTGATTCCAGTATATGAAAAATCACTGTGTTAGCTCAGAAGCTGCAGCTGAATGTTTTTGGATCTGTTATTCCTCTGCAGCACTGTGTATTCACAATTTAATTGCCAGGTCATAGTCTGGCTGCTTTACAAAGTTGTCTGGCTGCTTTACAAAGTCAACTGGCTGGAATACCTAAAGCTTTGACAGAATTCTGCACAATGAGACAATAAATCAAACCAATTAGCATTTTTTCCTTTTAAGAACTGTAGCTCTATACACCATTACTTTTATGCAAATAGTTTTTCTTTAATTGTATAACTATGGATGGAATAGAGCCATAAAGTCCAAGCCAAATGGCTCCTAGATTCAGGATGTCAAAATCTGAGTTCTTGATAGATTACAGACAGACTTAATTCTTGAAGTTAAAATCCACATTGGAAAATTAACCAAGTTTGAAGCTATTTTATTCTGGTTTTCAAGTCTGTTAACAACTTTTGATAGGATACAGAATGTTCTCATTTGCTACTCATTCCAGTGTCTGCTAACAGTAGGAAATGAAGAAAGGCTTTTTTTTTTTTTTTTAAATTTGCTTGGTCAAAAATTATTAAATGTAATTGTAAGCTAGACCCACACAGTTCTATCTTTCAGAGTGAATACTGTTCAGTGATAAACTCTTATTTTCCATCTGCAAAGTTTAGATCACATCATAGTATTACCAAAAAAAGGGCTACTTTTACAAATATCCTTAAGAATTTTTAGTAAGAGTCTCATTTTCACAGGTTTATACATAGAGAAGTTCTTCAAAAACTTCCTACTTGAAAAACACTCACTGAAAAACCCACCCTATGCTGCATGCCAGGTAAACATCAAAGGCAACTTGTAAACTTCATTAAACACAGATACTAAATCACAGTTATGTTAAATGTCTCTACTGCAAGACCTGCGTGTACGTGTTGCTGCTCTTCTAAAGCGGGCCAAAATCAGCAGTAGCAGACACACCCAAGTTATTCCATATTCCCATCTGACATCTCAACTACCCTGTCATGGTTTAAGCCCAGCGAGTAACAAAGCACCACGAAGCCACTCACTCGCTCACTCCCCCCCCCCCAGCCACAGTGGGATGAGGAGGAGAAAGTATAGTGAAAAGCTCGTGGGTCAAGACAAGGACAGGGAGGGATCATTCACGACTTACGACTTTGTCACAGGCAAAAGACAGGCTCAACTTGGGGAAGAAACAAAATTGATTTAATTTACTACCAATCAAATCAAAACAACAATAATGAGAAGTAAACCCAAATCTCCTCCCACCTTCCCCCCACCCCTCCCTTCTTCCCGGCTCAACTCCACTCCCGATTTCTTTACCTCCTCCCCACCAGCAGTGCAGGGGGATGGGGAATGGAGATCTCCCATGGGAGACAGTCCTCCATGAACTTCTCCAGCATGGGTCCTTCCCACGGGCTGCAGTTCTTCATGAACTGCTCCAGTGTTGGCCCGTTCCCACGGGCTGCAGTCCTTCAGGCACAGGCTGCTCCAGCATGGGCTCTCCCATGGAGTCACAGCAATCTTGCGGACATCCCCCTGCTCCGGCCTGGGGTCCTCCCAGGGCTGCAGGTGGGCATCTGCTCCCCCAGTCCCCACCATGGACTGCAGGGGCATCCCCTCCTCCGGCGCACCTCCTCCCCTCCTTCTGCACTGACCTCAGGGTCTGCAGAGGGGTTCCTCTCACATCCCACTTCCCTCTCCGCTGCAGGTTCCTCTTCTTAAATCTGTTATCCCAGAGGCACTACCACCTTCACTGATGGGCTCAGCCTTGGCCAGAAGCAGATCCAACTAGGAGCCAGGGAAGCTTCTACCAGCTTCTCACAGTAGCCACCCCTGCAGCCCCTCCCCTGCTACCAAAAACCCCACCACACAAACCCAAAACATACCCTCTACCATTTCCTGCATCCAGGGCATTGAATAAAAGACAATGCTGTACCTTCTCCTCCACTCCTCACTAGACAGCCATGCTTCTCTGGTACTCTCCTGATTGCTTTCACATCCTTTCATACTTCTTTCTTTTCTTTGCTGCTATCTTGCCCAAATTGAGTGGGTGTCTAAAAAAGACGACTGGTATTGGAAGGCATTTCTAAAAACCTTTTGTTAAAAGAGAACATTCTGGAAAGTGTATGAGCAGTCATTGAGGCTGTTTTGTTTCTGATTTTGAATCAAGATGTTCCACCAAACTATATTTGCTGTTTCAGCAGGCCCCACATGCCCCATCCTTTCTTCACAGATGTTTATGGCAAATTTTGAGAGGGGCAGCTGGGTGAAAGTTATCAGATTAGTTTCAACAAATGTGTGGGGAATTTTATAACCAAGATTTTTCTAACAGAGACATGCTTTTCTGAATGGTGCTGTGATGAAAAAAACTGAGGCCAGGCCCAGAGCAGTAACTTTTTAACTCAGCCTAGCTGCAGCCAGAACAGAGCATAAGAGTAGCCCCAAGTACCTTCAGCTGCTGGTGAGGAGAAAGACCTTATTCTGCTAGGAAATCTGCAGGGCTGTAACACCTTAAGGCACTACAGCTGCTTGTAAAGTCAATGTCTAAGGCCACAGGATAAGAGCTCGGAAACTATATACTTTTTAAGGTAAAAAGCTATTCAGACTACTGACTCTGTGCAAATGAACTCCAGAATAAAAGTTTCATCCAAGCAAAGCAGTTTTGCACTCTTAAATTTCCAGCCCTTCTCTACTGATAACCCAGTCACACTCTCCTCCAACATCATTTGTGACATCATGCCTAAAATTCATCTATCTAATCTTACAGAGGTGGCATGCCAGTATTTTTGTTCTAGAAAGTACTTATACACATTAAGGATTTGAAAAGAATAAGTAATAGTTATTTGCTTTTATTCATGGCTGCTGTATCTTCAGTTAAGTCAAATCAATTGAAACAGGACTGAATTTGACCCTGGCGTGTATTTGCATCATACGTCTAATTTTAACCTTTGCTATTCTGTATTGTATATTCTCAGGGCAGGGCACCATTACAAGATAAAGGTGGAAATGCAGCGCACACGTAGCCACACTTTTACCAGCTGTACCTTGACACAATTAGCAAGCATTTTGAAAAAGCAGTGCCAAGCGTTTAATTGCAGAGTATCAACCAGTCCAAAAGTATCCAGGGCCCAAATACATGCCTGTGTTTTTCCTTCTGTTGTCATCTGGACCAACTAGAATAAAATTAGCACATGTAAGCTCATCTGTGCTGCCACCCCATGCATGCTTTATTTCACAGGTACACTTGTAACTGGTGGGCACTCGTTCCTCTTTTGAGGATACTACTACAGAGACAAGTATCTGGCTTCTTTTTGCAAAGCTTTCAACTCGGACCTCTGCTGGATAACTTTTAAGCAGGCTACAGATATTTCAAAAAATATGGAGTATCCTTTTTTCTACGGAATGGATATACTAACTATGGGACCAGAATATTGGGAAAAAGAGATAAAACCAAGGCTAAATATTTCACTCTCTCCTAAACACTCATTTTTGAATCAGATGGGCAGGCAAACTGACTGCTTGCAGCAAGCCTCTGAGAATCTTCCTTTCTCAGTTTCTGGCCTCTCAGCTTTCCAGTCATGCAGTCAGGTCCAACTTTCGCAATTCATTCATTCTGCTCCTGGGAACCTCTCAGTCCACTGAAGTTTTCCGCCTCATCACTGCATGGGAATATTTGTGGGAATATTCCTTAGCTGAGCTATCCTTTTGCATTTTCTCTTTAGTTTCTTTAAACATTATTCTCTTGTGGGGGGTCACTTGTTGGACCAAATGGGCAGAGTACATTTATTTAAAAAAAAAAAAATCAGAATTTCCTGAGCCCATTTATAATAAAAACTACCCCAAACTCCTACTACAAATGGGAAAGCTCGATAGCAGCCACTAGGAGCAGCCACTAGTCACAAAGTATGTGTGACGCAGAATCTTTTTAACAGGATGGCTGTTGACATAGCAGGCTTTTTCCCCTTCCAGAAAACCAATTAGAATAAAAAAGCTGGAAAAATATCTTTAGCTTCTCTCTGATCTACTAAAATCTTACTTGCAGAAACAAACAAAATTCTTTAACTGACTCTTAGAGCTGGCATCACATATACATAATAAAGGAAGTACAGAGGCTTCTACACTTGTCAGCAAATGCTAGCTCTGATTTCTTTCAACAACCTCATTAAGACCTGAAACTATTTTTCAGCCTCCAGATAAAAATCCAGTGTTCTTCCTATATACAAAATCCTTGTGCTGATTTTGAAGAATGATCCATTAGCTTATAGATCTTATTAGCTTATATAGATCTTAAGTTCAACCTGATTTTATCACAGCTCTGCCAAATAACTAAAATACTGCCATTGTACAATGCATAAGTGGCTTAAAGAGTCACTACCTTATGCGTACAAAGCAGTGCATTTAAACACGTAGCATGAGAGGGGCTGCACAAAAGCAGCAAGTGTTGCTGCTTAGGGTACCAGGCAATAGCAGAGCTCATGAGCCTTCTCCAACATTTTAAAGACTGCCTCCGTTTAAAAATCATGTAGATCTGCTTCAATTTAATGCAAACTGGAAGAATTTGGCTGCACCTATCTGAAAGACTCTTTAAAAAAATGGTAGTATAATGGACAAGTATATATTTCGGCATGCACGCAAGCATGTAAAGGTTTTTAATCAGGACATCTTTGTCAGAGTCATGAAATAGCAATGAGGCAGTGCTGAGAAGCACTGGTGCAATCATCTGTCACACTCTAGCCCCAAGGAGTTGAACTGACCACATGCTAGCAGTGAATGAAATTACAGCATCATTATAAAGGTGTGCAGCAAAAACAGCCAGTGCCACCAACACCATAGCGGAGCAAGCAGCTGTTGTTATGCTTTGGCTTACCTACAGAGGTGGACCATCTCTTGCAGTCTGGCCTCCTTCTCCCTGCTGATTACGGTGGTTTTACATTTGACTGCAGGGAGGCAGGAGCTACAATAGAAGTGGGTCAGGCCAAATCATGTTCTTTTTACAATGTTATTTATCAAGGTGTATTTCCTTGCTGAGGCAACTACCCCCAAAACATCATGAGAGTACTGAACAAGCCATGGTCATGGAAAAACTCCTTTCAGTACCGCCTGCTGCAAAAGCTACAGTAAACAAAACAATGAGAACAGCAATTCCAAATGCAGAAATAAAACACAGCAATTAATATAGCTGGTCTCTTCCTTCTGGACCTATTCCCCGGAGCATTTTCAGCAATCCTCAATATCCTCCATCTTCAAATGTGGGAGCTTTCCTGATCTTTTGTTTATGACACTCATATTTGAGCAAACTTACCTATTCACAAAGCAGCAGAAATGGCTTCTGCAGCTGTATCTACAGTGATGACTAGCAGTTGAGAATTATCTTTACATGTCCAAATGTGTTCTGGTATCTGGTTTTCTAAGTTGATGTCAATATAAATTTAACACAGGATGTCAGTGGCCTTCCTGTGAGCTTCCTCTCCTATTATTGCCCACAACACAACCCAGCAGATCGTAAAAAGCTGAATGTTATCTTAACTTGCTCCAGAATTCATCCATGCCACCTGCAACTCAGACCCTGAAAAGGGCCTTCACTCAGATAGGAAGTAATTTCAAATTTTATTGGCTTTCCAGAGCATATTGCAGATACTTTTCCTTTCCTCGGCCTCTCAGGGAAGAAGTTGAGGTCCTAGCTTTTATGTAAGGATATTATTTTTTTTATACATAAATGAGCAATGCTCAGTAAAAGGAGGGAACTAATCAAAAGTTATCAGGTTGAGACATTTCAGTTCTTGCGTGAGCAGTCAAAACTACATCAAAAGACCTTCATCGAGCCAGAGATTTAGAATGGAGAAAAACTGTTTCACTTGACCACATCATATCCCAGCACCCAACCACAAGGACAAAGTACACAGAAAGAAGAGCAGGCAGTCGCTCTCATTTTGGCATAAAGACAGCAAATTTCTACAGGACAATAGAGACCTAAAAATTCTCTAAGGCAGGCCAGGGTTGCCTTGAAGTATGCCACATTAGCAGCCTCATAAGACAGCTGGAATGCTGGGCCAATGTCACCGCAATGAACCAGGTGCTGCACAATGAAAAGCTGCCTTCTGCCTCCACTCTTATCACCTCTGAAAAACAGTGAAGGCCAGGGCCAGGAAAGGGAGAAAGAAAATGGAAATTCCTCTTCAGTTTTAATTTTAACTCATGCCAGGGCACATAAACCTGATGATTTCATGTTGTCTTCCTTTGCATCATGGAGGATGCTGTAAGCAGAGGATAAAGGGCAGCATTCAACATATTAAACACTGCAAATTGAAATTAAAATAAAAGGAAAGACACCTTTACTGAACAATGACAAACAGAAGTCCCTGTATCATCCTTTTTAGTTTATGATACAAAGAAGTGCTCCCAACAACAGACCTCAAGACTGCAAGAGTCAGGTTCTATGTGTTTTGGCTTTTTTCAGACAAGATAGGCATTTAAGTATGTGCCAAATCTGTAACTTGACCATGTAAATATAATTTCAATAAACAGATCTTTATCAGCTATATTAAAAAATAAACCTTTAAAATAGATACAATCCTCTAGGAAAAACATTTATTCAACTAATTTACAGAGTAAGCCAATTAAGGCAAAATATATTACTTGGAAATAGGCTTTCACTAGATACAAGTATGAGCTGGCTTAACAGTATATTGTATATAAAAATGTCCTTTGAAAGCATCTAAGAAAGGTAAAGGCAGAGCAATATAAGCTGAAAAACTGCTTCTTTAAGGCAAGCAAAAAGTATTTGTTTAATCTTTGTTTTTTAAAAAAGTATTATTACCAAAATATTTTCTTCACAATTACTTCCATATTTCTAAATAAAGATTTAAGATTGTGTGAGCATGGATAGAGGGCATTTATAGCCATGAAAAAAAACAGACACTACTGAAGACTTATATGAGAAACAGTGAGCTCATGCATCAAGAAGGCATTTAAGGCTTAAAAATGTTTAGAAAACCCAGGATAGCAAAGCAAGTGATACATATCTCATCATTTTCCACATAAAATTGCTGACAATGATAACTTGATAGAAGAAAATACATAATTCCATATAAAATATGAAGTTTGGAAGCACTGGACTAAATCATGTTGTTGAAATTGTTGAGATAGGGGTCAGCAGGAGCAGGGAGGTGATTGTTCCCCTGTACTTGGCACTGGTGAGGCTGCACCTCAAATGCTGTGTTCAGGTTTGGGCCCCTCACTACAGGAAAGACATTGAGTTGCTGGAACGTGTTCAGAGGAGGGCAACCAAGTTGGTGAGGGGCCTGGAGCACAAGTCTTATGAGGAGTGGCTGAGGGAGCCGGGGCTGTTTAGCCTGGAGAAGAGGAGGCTGAGGGGAGACCTTATCGCTCTCTACAACTGCCTGAAAGGACGTTGTAGCGAGGTGGGTGCTGGTCTCTTCTTGACAGAAGAGACTGGAGATAGGAAGAGAGGAAATGGCCTCAAGTTGTGGCAGGGGAGGTTTAGGTTGGATATTAGGAAAAATTTCTTTACTGAGAGGGTTGTCAGACATTGGAATAGGCTACCCAGGGCAGCGGCTGAGTTACCATCCCTGGAGGTATTCAAAAAGCATGTAGACAAGGCACTCCAGAACATGGTTTAGTGGGCATGGATGATGGTTGGACTCGATGATCTTGAAGGTCTTTTCCAACCTAAATGATTCTATGATTCTATGTGTTTGTGGTACCTGATCTAAAACCCACTGAAGCAACTTGAAATTTGTCTAGTGTTTTAATTGGACATGAATTTCATTACTGTTACATAAAAAGAAAAAAGATGCAGCATGGAAAATGAGATTTCAAAATTATTTAGCAACAACTTCAACTAATGGGGCATGGGTTTGTGCTCTTCTTCAGCAGCTCAATGTTACGTGTTATAAAAACTGCTCAGTATCACTCCTGAGAACTTCTGTACAGACACCAAACCTATGAGGTGTTAAGTACCACCTAAGCACAGGCCCCAAGAAAACATCTAATACAGAAGGTAGTCTCTCTGGATTGAAATGCATATATAGCATACATATTACACTGTCAACATGTTTATATTACTAATACAATAGAAATAGCTAAACAATGATCCCCTTTTTAAAAAAGTATACTAACCAAAATATCTCAGCAAATGCCTCGTAAGGTGTCAAATAAAAGCACATTCCACTTTACAAACTGTAATGCTATTTGTCCCAGTTATAAATATATGTTTGTTCTGATTTTCTGTTTTGTGAATTGTATTGGAAATCACATAGTAGTTAAAAATTGCAATTGCTCATTTCTACTATTGGAAACCACCTTCACTTCTTAAACAGTACACTACAGTTTACAGTTAGATTACAAATCTGTGTTGAATCCACTGAGAATTAGAACATGCAGCTTTCACTTCAATTCTACAATCAAAACCAGTATTCTTTAGTGTCATGGATCAGCCTTCTTTCAAACGGTCCTGGGTGGTAAGTGTTGTTTGTACATTCCGGCTAGAGCCTTAGCTGCACTGTAGATCATCTGTCGACGGGACATGCCAGTGAATACCATGTGCCAATCAGTCCTGTTGACGTTCAGTATATTCTTCTCAAGCACTTCACCCACGGTCACCAACAGGCCTGACCATCTCAGATTGTAGTCCTGAGGAGTGAGACTCTTAGCCTGTGTAACATTTTGAGAAGTGATTATTGAAAGAGTTTGAAATAAGTAGTTTTGTTTCTATCTTCACCACTACCAACTTTTGGAAGTAATCATTCTTATATCAATAGGACTACCTGGCAAATTAAAGGGTAACAGAATCCAAATTTCAGACTGCTCCATAATTTGCCTAGCCAATTATACTTTTTGGATTTGTATGTGTCATGATCCAAATGACATCTGAACAGTATAAAACTAAAATACGATGCTTAAGAGAGTAAAGACATTCTGCCATTACCAGGAAAAGTTTTGTCTTTTAAAGTAGCCAACAGATGGAATCAATAATGATACATATTTATACAATGACTCTTATCCTCCAAAAGTTTCAAAAATGGTTAAAATGTCCCTCTGAAGCAGGCAAGTAGCCAAATACAAGAAGCAAGCTGAGCCTAGCAGAAATGGAGGACTGAACTATTTAAATGAGATCACAGAGGGATTACATACTGTGATTCCCTGAACTTGGAAGCAGAAGGGAAACAGTGGGAGAAGTATCACTGCATTTATCTGGTCTGATGCTTATCCTAGGCAGCCACCTCTGGCCACTGTAGCATACAACAAAGGGTAGAAGACATTTAGCCTCAGTAAGACTGTTCTTAGTATTACTTCATAGCATTGTGCATTGGGCCAAGTTCTTCATACAGACTTTATTTTGACAAATACTTGAGTTAGTCTGTTTCCTTTGCATGTACAGCAGATCAAAGGCTATTAGTGTGTTCCAGCCTTCCTAAAACTGCTGTCTTGCAATCGTAACAGCATATATGAGTTTGTTAGAGTATGCAGTCTGCTCCAATATTGAAATAACTTGTTATCAAGAGGTACATAAAAGGCAGATTTCTTAAGGAAAGGAACAGGAAATTTTCTTTATTAGTCAGAACATATTGGCAGTAAGAAGAGCGCATCTAGCTGCAAGTATGGACTGAATATGTGATTATGATATCTCCATTATGATCCACAATTGCACAGAACTTCATAAATTAATTCTTTAATACTTTTACTGCTAAAAATCAGTAAACTTCAAATAAAAAAAAAACAAAACCACAACCTTGCAGTAGTTTCCCATCATGGTTGCAATTTCTGGCTCAGCAAAAAAGATGACACCTGGTCTCTTAACAGAAAAATGTTCTCAAAACAAGCCCTCAAATCCACATTTTTACCTCCTCAAATCAAGCAATGTTTAGAGTTATGAACAACCATGATTCTCGTATTATATGCTCAGAAAACTCTATGCCATTGGTAAAGACATTAATAAAAGAGTATCTCTTCTACACAGTTTTACCGCTATTTCCATTACACAGAACAATAAAACACATTGCTAGCAAGAATTCTGAGGAACATAATTGCTTTTAATGTTGCCTCTATTAAATCTTTTGTACTGTGAATAACAAATAACATTGCCTGTCCAACACATACTTCTTTCTCTGTTCTTAGTCTGAAATACAACTATACCACTGCTCGTTTTTTTCCTGTTGTAATCTAGATTTTGCTTAAAGATATTGGACTGGATTTATACAAACATATTTCTTGCACACCCCTGAGAGAAACCTACTTAAGCTGCAAAGACCTCCTTCCACACCTGAGGAAATATTCTTATTTTACCTATGTAAAGATTCATGAGCGTTAATTTTGAGTCACTGAACCAGACTGATGACAATATTTCAATGATTAAAGCTATACTTCCTTTTTGAGGGAGTACTTCTTTGTGGTTAATTTCTTCTTGGAATATTTCCTTTTCATTAACAGGAAAGTAAAACTAGTGCTTCCAAGTGCCATGTATTGCAGAATGAGACTCTTGATCAAGAATTGCTTTCCTACAAATGCCTAAAGATTTTTAGGCAATACATAAACATGATTAAAAAATAGGTTTTATCCTCATTTCATAAATTAAAACATTCAAGTGGACTACCTGCCAATAAGAACTGACATCATAAATGAAATTAAAACTTAAGTCTTATGTCTCAACTGTTAATCCAACATTGGTAACAAAACTGAAAACTCACCTGCTGAACATATTGCAAAGGCACTGGTGTTGCTTGGGTAAAAGCTTCCAGATGAATCCCATGAACTGGATCCTCAATAATCAGACATCCAATATCAAACCACCTGCAATGACGTGCAAGTTACTTTAGTTTTGAGTACTAAGTATCACTCAATTGAAAAACATGTTAGCAGCTGAATTATGACCATTTTATAAACACTACTACAAACGTAGTTATAACGTAATAATGAGTTTAATCAAAGTGTTCTAGTATTTTTCAAGTAAAATTTGTATATATAACTTTTATAATAGATATAAAACTATAGTGCATGTCTATGCATGTAAAATACATAATATACATAAAAACATATAAAATACATGAAACTTACATATCAAAGAAAAACAAAGAAAGGTAATGGGGTGGGCATGTATGCAGATACATTCTTCTGGCCATATTTATTATGCTACAGTTTTCATGGAATCTTTGAAAGAATGTTTCTCATTAAGATAACCTTCCCTAACAATTAAAAAAAAATAAATATCTATTTATCATTCATGTTCTATATTCAGAAGATTTTTCTGGTATGTCTAATCCTACAACAATCATTTCAATGGTTTATTCAGAGAAACACTTCTGCACCTTTCAGAAAAGGTGGTCCCTGCTGTAGCAGATACAGTAAAGGCTATTGAAGTAGTACCCAAAATGGTTCCCTATCTAGCTTGTAAAAACTTAAAGTCATTTCTCCCTATCAACAAAACTAACAATACTGACATAATCCAAATAAAACTAAGGGCAATGCATCATCACTACGTCACTGTATTCAATTCCTGTAACAGTTACAGGAGAAACACACTCCAGGGAAAGTACAAACACAAAATCAAGGCCAAGAATCATAAAAGATTTAAAAAGGAAAATATTATTGTAGTTGTAGTTTCATATGTAGTATACACATGTCCACATATAAATTGTATTTTATTCTTTAAAGCACGGGAAGCAAGGATGTTGTAAAAAGAAATGCAAGATTCCAATTTTAAGAAACGACTGGCTGGGCCATATAAGCTTCATACTAAGAGTTTAGTGGAGCAAGACAGGAAGAAGTACATCACTTGCATCATCTTTGTCGGGAGGAACAGAGCTCTGGAATGCTCTGTGATAGAGGACTACCTCACTTGCAACTACAAAAGACTGTTGAGAAAGCTTCATGGTTGAAGTTAACTTGCTCTCAATTAATAAAGTAGTTAGAGTCTAAAGGGTAAAATACACATAAAGGAGTTTGCAACCTTTTCTGCAAATAGTATTCAGGACATGCAACAGGAAGGGGAAGTAATGTCCTTCAGCTGTCTGATGGACAACTGAGAAGTTTAGCTGTGAGCAGTGACTGATCTATTAAGTGTTAGGTGCAGAGCTCTTAGTATTGGTGGGTGGTTACTTGGAAACTCCTCTCCTTCCGTCATGAGTAAGTATGGTAAACAGTATCAGCAAAACACTGACTGCGTCCCCTGTATTAGAACTGTAACACCACAATGCTCACTTCAGAATAATAATTAATCAATTACTAGCACCATGACCTATCATTCCACTGCAAAAAAAACAGGGGCCAAAAATAGTTCAAATGTTTTTTGTAACACCTTGCAAGGAAGCTTTCAATGTTGTCTACTGAATAAAAATTAAAGCATGCATTAAGTTACTCTGTTTCTACTGCAACTAATATTGAAGATCAAGATGTTCTTGGGGCCTGTAATGTGTGGACAGAAGAGTTAGCATTCCTTTCAAAAACACTGTAGTCCTGAGTGAGCTTTTTCATGTTGCGTACTTTAAGGAACATTTTCAGATTTAGGAATGAGTAAATTCAAAGGACAAGAACAGCAATTATTTTGAAGCAGAGATCTCATTGTCATAGTTACTCCTTTGCAGAAATATAATAAAACATCTAAATCAGAATAGATGGAAAAAAATGCTCAATAAAAATTAAAGCGCTTCCTAGTTCTATTTACTTCAGAAAATTCACCATCCATCTTCCACTAAGGATACTAAATGTACCTTCAAAAATGGAGCAAGAGCAGTGTATGTGTCAAAAAAATAAATGAAAGCCCATCACATGCACAAAAATGCAAACATTAGAAAAGAACTATTTAATTTTGCATTAAGAAAAACACGACATTGTCCTTAATGTTTTGGAATTTAATTATAAAGCTACTTCAAGGACTGTCAAAAAGCATGTTACAAAATCAAATTGTAACGTATTTGAAAACACCATTGTTAAGTCTGTGCAATGCAAATTAAAAATGTTAAGTACCTTTTTGGTGAAAGGAAAATAGATAATATATTGATAAAGTCATATTACTGTAAATGCCAGAACATCTCCCAATATACTTTCTGAACCAAATACAATTTCAGAGGAAGAGAAGAAAGAGTGTGCACAGAAGAGTGAGCAAACTACTAGCCAAATTCCAACTTCTGCAGTGCCTTAATTTTGTCAGTTCAGTATAACTTCATTATGTTTTTATATTGTGAATCTTGAAAAACCTGACAAGGATTTTGTATATTAAAGTCTCAAGATGTCTGGACAAAAAGCCAAACATCACCAAAATCAAGTCTGCCAAAACAATACTGAAGACAGACTCTCTCCTTTCTTCTGCTCAGAGTAATACTGTCAGCAACTCTTTATAGGCCCCTTCAAGTCAACAAAGAATATTCCTCCCCACCTCCCCCTCCCACAGGGATATATTTAAAGTTCTCACTTGTCAGGAAGCAATTCCTCAATGAAGTTTTCTACTGACACAGCAGGCTGTTTTTCATGTATTACTCCTGTCCGACGCAAGCTGTCTATCCTTTCTTGGGCTCCCTAAACGGTAACATAAGCCATCAGACATTCTCGTTGAATCACAGCATAGCACAATGCCTACAGATGAATGCAAAAAGAACTCTAGAACACACTTTTCAAGTTAAACAAAAAATATGAGAGATTTTGAATAATGACTCTTATTTGGATGTTAGAAAAACAAAAAATGAAATTCATGAAAAGCTGTAATGGAATCCCGAACAGTAATGAAAACTATGATAAAACTAATTAAATATTTTTAGTTTGTTATTTTTCCATGAAAAAGACCTAGATTAGCATGCAAAGAATTCCTAACCTGTAACTGTGTCAAGTTTCACTATTAGTTAAAGCATTAGTATATATTTCTGTTACTCACACTGACATTTTTGCAGCTTAAGATTTGTTGGGTTTAGATCCTTTAAGAGCGTTGGACCACCTTTGTAAGACCAAGGGAGAGAATCTCTTTGTTGTGGTACCTATCCAGCTAAGACATAGGAATCATTTGCTCCAAACCTGTTACCACTCTGAAGTTGTAATAGAAATACTACTACTGCTACACTGTAGTAGCTAAACAGGTAAAGGAACATATACATTACCCTCCTTTATCTCAACATAAAATTTTATCAGCTAATATATTGCTAAGAGGATAGGCTTTACTTAGCTCTGAATATTGCCACAGCAGTTAGGAGAAAAGAATTCCTTTTTAATGAGTAAATTATTTGCTTACATTTAAGAAACGGAATACTAAATAGTTGTTTTCAGGGGTTTTAGTTATTGGCCAAGGAGGTAGTTGCACATAGATACACCAGACGAACATGTACATTTTTAAAATCTGGTGAAACAACCTTTGCTAACTCTTCCTCTGGGCCGGCACAGCTGTCTGCAAGGCTGCACGGTGAATTCTTACTTTTTAAACGTAACATAGATCTGTTCAGGAAGATGCCTGACAAGTGTTGATCAAACTTTCTTTGATCTACAGAATTAGTGGGGAGACAACTCAGTCTCAAAGACTGTCTTTTAATTTCTAACATTCCCAACATGGTGTACTGGTAATAGATGAAGAAGAAATGCCTGATATACTTTAAAAGTACAGTAATATCACAATATATGCTAGAAGTGATGGCAATCAATGACAGTACAAGAAAACTGACGTAAATGTTCTTCATTTGCTGTGCATGTGTTTGCAAAAAAAAACCCCAAACTATTTAAACAGGCAGCTTTAAACTTATCTAATGACCCAGACAGCAATTTTTTTTCTAAAACAATGAAATGTTTATCTATCCCACAAATTGACCTCCTCTTTATGGAAAATCAGATTCTTCTGGGCGAAGGTTTCCACACTCTCTCTTTTCACTGGAGGTACTTTAGTACTGTTATATATCAACTTACTTTTAAACCTGCAGCATAGCCCACAGGTTGGGGTGCAATGTTAGACTGTGCAGCCTCTCCAGTAACAACAGCCATTCCAAAGACTTCTTGAAAGGCATCTCGAATTGCTGCGACTTTTACCTCTTTATTAGAAGTAACCACTATGTCCAGTTCTCCCCCAGTTTCTGTAAAATACATATATACATATGCATATATTTTTCTTCATTCCCATTATAAGCTAGTTCAAATACATTCTACATCTTAACAGTATGCTTCAATTGGTCTTCTTCTCATGCACTGTAAAAAAAGTTCTTTTTATGAAGCAGAAGTAATTTAAGTTAGGAAGTAAAAGTTAGATGAATAGCTAAGTGATTCATGGATGAAAGACAGACAAGAGGAACTGATGGTTGTTCAGCACCTGAAAAAAAAGCGTATCACTCATTTAAGATGATAATTCATAGATTTAGGAGAATAACTCAGACGTCCATTTCTAAGGATGTTTTAGTGTTCCGGGAAGTGGTAAGAAATGTTTGTGTGCCACACAAACTCTTCCTTATGAAAGGGACCAAGAACACAGATGCAGTTCATAAAATCCAGTGAACAGCTGTCAAATTATGTAAGCTTTAAAAGAAAGGCTCACATTACTTTCTAGCTGTCCTTGGACTGTGAATTTCAGTGTCATTTCATTGCCTGTCTGTGTCCCTACAGCTTTATCCTGTTTTTAGACATTAAATATCTATGGAACCAGAAAGTTGTAAGTATTTCTGAATGATTTCCATATGGTGGTATCTCCATAAAGAAGGATGAGTTCTCACTAAGCTTTTTTAGAATAAAACAAAACAGTTGATGAATTAAAAGAAATCTAAAATTACTACAAAAGATTGATAAGTTCAATTATACCTCACATCTGTCTTTATCACAGCTGGATCATTTTTATTGTCAAACAATTTATGCAAAACCCTTTCATAAAACTTGTCCCTGCTGTGACAAGCTTTCTTAAGAACAGCTTAAACCTTTTTCAGACATGGAATATGACATCAGAGAAAGCTGCATACGTAAATTGCATCAGCAAGTGTAAAGGATAAATTACTGGACAACATGCCCACAAGCAGGCACTAGAAGCAATAGCCATGGTCATGCCTCTTGTCATCCTTAGTCCAATGGCTGTGGATGATGGAGGAGTACAAGGAGAAAGGACTACAGAAATCACCAGATCTACTGTCATTTACCATACAGCATCTCCTCTTGCTTCTGCTGAAGACAGAATATTGAGCTAGATGAACCACTGGACTGGAGCATCTATTCTATGAGGAAAGACTGACAGAGCTGGGAATGTTCAGCCTGGAGAAGAAGAGGCTCAGGGGGATCTTTGATGTGTACACATATTTGAAGGGAGGCTGCAAAGAGGACGGAGCCAGGTTCTTTCCAGTGGTGTCCGCTGACAAGACCAGAGACAATGGGCACAAACTGAAACACGGGAGGTTCCATATGAACATCCCGAAAAACTTTCTTACTGTGAGGGTGACTGCGCACTGACACAGGTTCCCCAGAGAGGTGGTGGAGTCTCCATCCTTGGAGATACCCAAAAGCTGCCTTGACACAGTCCTGGGCAACTGGCTCTAGGTGGCCCTGCTGAAGGAGGGGGGTTGGACAACATGACCTCCAGATATCCCTTCCAACCTACACCACTTTGTGATTCTGTGATCCAACAGGGCATTTCTTATGACAACAGTAGCAAACTAGTAAAGAAACAGCCCTTTAACCTGTCATTTTTCAGGCCCGCTGACTGTACAAAACCACGTTAAGCTACCTCTTGAAAGAAAAAAAGAACAGAGTCTGGTGGTTTTGCTTCTAAACACTAACACCCCACCTAATTACACATGCTGCCAAAGTCTGCAGTATTTATCCCGATGTAAGAAAAATTGCTCCATTGATAAAAAGCCTGAAGCTTAAATTTTAAAGAAAAGAACAATTTATTCTTTGGCTCGTATTACTTTGCAGATGTCAGTTATGGGAAACATTATCTTTTTATAAAGAATCACCAGACATATGCCAGAACAGTAGTAAAACATTCTATTTGGTTTTTAGGCTATTTTTTAACCTTTTATTTATCAATTGCTTTACTGAATGGAATTGGGTATATACATCATTGAATTTGGGCAACTGTTTTAAACACTAAACACTGGCTAACAACGGACTAAAAAATTAGGGAGAGTATCTTTTTTCATTGATGACTTCTTGATAGAAATCAAGTCAACATAAGTAAACAAGTTCTTAAAATTGAAAGCAGGCTTTTGCTGAAGTCTTGTTTGAGTGCCTAGGGATAGAAAAACTATTAAAGAGTTTTTAATGCAACTAAAAACTAACCCATAATGTACCTAGTAAATTACTGCATAGTAACTTAAGAAAGGTAGCTGTGCCCCATGTTTGTGTATTGCAACAGCATAATACAGATTATGTTCTTTTGTATTAAGGATCATCATATCTCAAAAGCACATCTGTGTTCATCACAGATACTACATTGCATTAAAAAGAAACAATTTGTGACAAGATCTGTCACACTCTATGGCAATATGGAAATATTAAAACCTAAAATATAAGAATTGACATACTCTGGTAAATTCAGAGACAGAATTGTCACATTAAGTTAGGCTTTAACACTTGAACATGAAATTTGATTACACCCTGTGTATTATAAAATGAAATGACAGTTCCACATACAATTTAAGATTCCCTGTCATCTTTTGTTATAAAAGCATTGACGTTTATGCTTATAAGGTGACCTTTTCCTGTGCAGACAGAAATTTTTGATTCCAGGTGCTTGCCTCAGATGACATCTTCACAACGTGCCAACCAAAACAGTTCAGCTCTTTTCAACAGAGACTACAGAAATACTATTTGGTCATATGAAAAAAAAATTATTCAACAACCTCATCCAGAAGCTTTGGTAATTTCAGGCTTTGGCATGAGGAATCTGAAATTTGTTTGGAATTGCAGCAGTGGGGAGAGAGCAGAGAGAAGTGGGGCCACTTGTGGCAGACATGGCTTTTGTTGATCAGAAAACATTTCAAGAAGGAAGCAAATACTAAATTTACAAATCTCTGCCCCATTTCCACAACCTGCAACTAGAAAAAAGAATGCAATATATTAATGGCCAAGATGTATACAGATGCTTTCCTTCCAACATGACTTCAGAGAACTTTGAGATAACCACTGAATTTGCTTACACTAACTGAATCTTACAAGCAAAGCATTGTATTAGAATTACTTTCTCCTCTAGGTAATGTTGTTCTGTCCCATGAATACTGTGTCAAACTATCCAAACTGTCATTGGATACTGACAGATCCTATTTTAAAAAGGGATGGTCATGACTGCAATAGAAACCTTAAATACAGTTCACTAAATTCTGCATGATCAACATTTACTGTAGCTTTGCATTGCATCCCACTAGTCCTCTCAAATACTTTCTCAGTTGCTGGCTGGCCTTCTCATCAATGTCAAATCCCACTACCTCCTCACTAGTCAGTTGCTGGGATATTTTCCCTTAAATGTAGGACAATTAACTACTAGTCAATAATTAGGTCATCTTCCCCTTTTATTCCACATATTGTCCACTGGATTAGTAAAATAGTGCAGCAACATGGTTAGCTGGATCACAGAATAGGTCCAGCTGAAAAACAGCTCAGAAAAACAAAATGGGAAAACATTTTAATAGTTTCTTCTCAGCCTTATCAGTTTCCTGACCAGCTTCACCTACATGCAGACAAAGGGCAGTACTGGCACAGCTAAGGAGGAAGACTCTTTACCAGACTGCTGGAAGAAAAAAAAAAAACCAACCAAAAAACAACAAACAAACAAAACCAAACCATACCAAACCCCCAACCAACCAAAAAAAAACCTGCAAACCAAAAAAACCCCAACAACAACCCAGAAAACCAAACTACCACCCTAGATAAATTTTGTCTTTTGCTTCCCCATTTTAATGAAGTAGAAATCTCAGGTCAGTTATATGTGACATGCAATGTACTCCAGTAAAACAAGAAATGATGAATACCACAGTGCTTCTCCTTCCTATTAATTTTCAAGATGCAGTTGAAATGCTATGCTTTTCCTTCCAGGCTCAATGTCCAGCAGTACTTCAGACTTCATTAGACCATTTTAGAATTTTAATGTTCCTACTAACTGGCTGAGGAACTGCTTCAAGTTTGCTGAATTTCCTAAAAATAGTATAAATACTATTAGGCTAGAAAGGTGAAACAGCTGAAAGTCAGAAGAAAGCCTCAAAAGCTATGTAATTACCTCTGTCCTATGCCTCTCTGAGTATGCCTCCCTTTTGGCTTGTTTTAACTTTAATGTGATAGCTTGCACAGTAGTATTTAAGCATGTGATCCAACAGAAAACATACGGTGTATTTTAAACTCAACTCCATAAGGCATAAATAGAGACAGAGTAAGAGAAAACAGTATGCAGTTTAGGGATTATAGACAACATCTCTTCATTGCTTTTTTTCTTTATAACTTCCTCCCCTTTCACAATCTGAATCAAAGGTTATTACTATGCCACTATCTGAACTACAGCAGAATACAAAAGTCAAATGAACCTCAAGACACATATAAAAAGTCAGCCTCCAGAGTGAGAGTTTCATTGGACAAAACACTTGAGAAATCAGTACAGAATTGTGACTTTGAATTAACACATTACATATACAAACTTCAAGTGTAAAAGCAGTGTGCTATTACATTAACCCCTCTTAACATATACATGTATTACTTAATGGTTTGTCACAAATACTTACTGATGTATGGAACCATGCCAGGATCCAGCGTTGTGATCATGGTCTCCACTGAATGCTTGGTTTTATCAAGAACAGACTTCACCACGGGATTCTCAGCTACACCCTAAATTTAAGCAAATAGATTTCCATATTATCTGCTGTTTTTTTCCCCAAGAAACTCAAAAGGTTACAGTTAAAACCCAAGCAAACAAAAACCAAATATTAAGCTGCTTTGTGTTTTTCTTACCAGATTTACACTATACTTATTGTATCTCACTCCTCAGCACAAACGCTACAGGATATGACTATCAGTGCATGACTTCAGAGTTACAACATAAAGTTCAAATATCATCTTTACCACACTCTTCTGCCACACACTTGATATAGTCTTACTCCGGGACCGGAAGCCTTGAACATTTAGCAAAGTTGTAGATTCCCAATGCTAACTATAGGTATCATCAGACTAGGTAGCTAGATTTAGACTGTGATAACTCAAGCTGAAGAGTCTCTCTTTTCTAAACTTCATAAAGACGATAGGATCTATTTTTGAATGACCCATTACTAACAAGTATTTCTAGAGCAATTGAGGTCAAAGTCCTCAATTTATAAATAGATTCTAAGCACTGCTGGAAAAATGTTCTACATTCTCCAGCCAAATTATAGGTGGAGCTGCTGACAGACTTAAAAGTTCATTAAATATAAACACAAACACTGTCCTGTGTCTTGCAAATAGCCTTAATGAATGTCTGTATCTTGTCAAAAGTTTATTTAAATTCAGATGAGATCATAGGGTGAAAGAAAGAAGATACCAATGCTGAATCACTGAGATAAAGCACTGGAAACTATTTTACAGAAACCTTTTATAAAATTTCTTTAGTAAACAGACTGCTTTCAGTCTAATATTAAAACTGCTTATGCTTGTATTTGTTTCACTAAATGACAAGCTTTACCTAGGACAGCACTGTGTGCATACGTTTTTCTGGGAAGTGCTCGCTTAATACACTCAACACAGTACTTCAGAGAACTGCAGAATCAGAGTAGTTTTAATTACCTGAGAATAACTTTTGCTCAGCAAAGCTTCTTTCCCATAAATCACAGAATGGTTTGGGTTCGAAGGGACCTTAAAGATCACCTAGTTCCAATCCCCCTGCCATGGGCAGGGATACCTTCTACTAGAACAGGTTGCTCAAAGCCCCATCCAACATTAGAATGCTTTCTATTATCTTTGTAGCAAGCTTAACAAAGAAAAAAACCCCACACTTCTACAACTACTGAGATACTGTATAGCTACTAAGAATGACTATCTTATCCTATGCTTCATGCTGAAATAGTTCATTACTGGGTTCAGGTACTCTTCTCACCACTGTGCAAAGCACTAAGCCTAACTGTAGAATTTGGTAAAGAAAACAAAACAATTACTCACTCCAGCACAATTAAGCTTTTTCAAGCCAGAGCCCACTGTAGCCACTTGTTTCTTATGAATATACCAAAAGACTTTTCTGAACAGTTGCATTCACCGACTAATACGCATACTCTTATGACTACTCATGTACCCACAGGATGCCATCAAGAAAAGGGAAGTTTATACTCCTCCTTCATCTCTCTAACAATTTGAAGATTGTCTGTTGTTTTAATAAAAACTGAGTTCCTCAGAAACATTTTAAGTTGGGATTTCCAGTTTTAGTATCTCTCCGGTAATGCAAAGCCAAGCAGTACTTCTCCTATCAGCAGCCTGGCTACTTATCTAACGTAAAGTCATTATACATCTCCTGCAGATAATCAGGTTCCCGAGTAGGAAGAAGCTGCTTCCTCTGCCTATGGAAGATGCCTTTAAGTTGACCAACGTAGCACAAGCAGGGAGAAATAATCCATAGTTTTATACCAATGCAAAACATGAAGTTACCACAACACTGTGTACCATAATGCAGTTACGTTTGGAATTTCTACCGAGTCAATTCTAAGTCAACATAAATCCAAATTGCTCAAATGGAGAATCTTCCACGTCAGCAGAGCACAAGCACAAAGCTTTTGAATATTCAGGTCCTGGCTGTCTTCATTGCTCAAACAGACAAATATGCAAGCTGTCAGGTGCAATGACTGCAAATATACATGACTGCAAATATATTATGTAGAAACCAATCTTGGAACTGCTAAAAGACTGCTCAGCCATCTTTGACAGATCAAAGGAACTGAAACAATCTCATTCAATTCTAAACCATTAATTTGTCAATTTTAGATTGTCACAGTCTTGGATATTATCTAGCTTGAAGGAAATATGGAAGAAAAGTGTATGATTTCTTAAGAACACTAGAGGAAAGAGGGTAGTTCAAACTACTTCAAGAATAGAAATAAAGGTAACTGCTGCAACTGCTGTGTAAGTTCTTCAGCAGGGAATCCGGGATGCATTTCTGTAATAATTACCAGTTAGTCTCCCAGATTCTGGCTGATCTTTAAAAAACACAGAGTCTGATGTGTGCTTACAAATATCAAGAACTTGATGGCTTCAGTATAATTAATGATTCCTCATTCTTCCACCTAGGAAATTCTCAAAAAGAGGTCACTGAACACACAGAGCACATGGAACACTTAATACTTCAACCAAAATCTAGAATTTATCATTGAAGTCAGTGATGAAGACCTTCTCCATAAATACAAACACCTTTTGGATCCTGTTGGTGTAAAGGCAACAGTAATGTGGATGAGATTGGCTTTTCAACTAATTTGCAACTGCAAGCTCTGGCACTTTAAAAAGGGCTACAGAATCATGTTACAAGAAAAATGTTCTCTTCTGGAACATTACTGTCTATTGCAAACATTAAGAGGAATATGATGACTGAGAGAAGGCTGATGTTATTTAAAAGAAGAAAGAAAATGTGTTTTTATGATCATGAGAGGCAGCTCTCCTTGAAAAGGGCAGCATGACAACTCTGCTCTCACAGGACTGATGGAGGATTAATGTTGCTTTTTAAGAATGTATTACTGTCAAGATGTATATTCCTGGAGTAAGGGAGGGCTCAGTCTGCCATATCACACACAACTTTTTCTCCTAGCTTTCCATGTTCAAAAGGGCTTGAAAGTCCCTCCAAAACTCAGCAGTCCCACTGGAACATCAATCTTCTTGATTCTTCCTTCACATTTAGTATGAGACAGTACAGAATATGGCGTTGCCCTTGAAGACAGTTCAGCATTCATGCACGCTTAGATCTTTTTGCCACAATCTTCATGATGCTATTTGTATGTAGCATTTGTCACAGCTCCAAAAAGGTTACAGGCTAATGATATTCTACTAGTTTATGTTGCTGCTTATTTCCTCTGTATGATTAGATCGCACCACAAGGAGTATCTGTTCTGCACGATATAATCCATGCCTTCTAGGTGAATAGAAAAATGCTACAAAATATCTTAGACACTTCTTAGGTAAACTGTTCTTTGGTGGAAAAAACATGCATTTGTCTCTCCTTGAGGAGGTTGGTTTGTTATAGAACAGGCAAGACTTGCATCCTATAGAAATCAAACTCATTTCATTAGGAAATGATAAAGAAATGGGATATACAAAGAATTCTGGTGAGATAAAACAGACTTTTTCTGCATCCAGTTGCCTTTAAGTAAAAATTAGCTTTCAGGTCTTAAAGAGGTTCTAAATCTTCACCTAATTTAAGAACGTGACAGGATCTGTTAGGTATGCATATCTTCCTCTCACAAGCACTAAGATTAACCTAGAACATCTGCATTTGTGTAGTCCTCCCTCCTCTATAGAGAGGAGGAGCAAAAGCATAGTTTCAGCAAACACCACTACTAAAACCAGCCACCTTGCACGAGGCCAGAGAAAAGACAGGATTTATAGCAATATGCATTTAAAATATAAGATACGTCTTATTATAGTCAGTAAAAAATGGTAACAGACAAAACCCCATACCTTTATAAACCCCCACAGTCCTCCAGCAGGTGCTCCACCTTGGGCAGTACATACTCTGGGGTCTTCACGCTCCTCAGGAAAAGTGATTGCAGAACCAGTTCCAGGAGCCAAAGGTGATGAGAAAGTTGCTTGTTGAGTAATAGGATCTGCCAAAACACCTAGTAAGAGGCAAAAATAAAACACAAGTGTTCACTTATTTTACTGCATTTAACTTGTTACACTGTAGCAACATGCAATTGTTCAACAGGAAAATGAGCAGGAAGAATAGAAGAATACTGGGCTGATTCACTTCATTTCTTGAAAGCCCCAGAACAATTCAGTTTGTTAAAGGTTAGTAGATATAACTACTGTGCATGAGTTCAACAATATCTGCTGACAGAACCGAGACTGCCGTACATTATGTATAAAATTAAACATGTTTTTTTCTTAGCAGGTCAGTTTAACAGTCATGCTTTTTACTGCATTCAAAATTTCATAAGCAGCCCACAGTAAAGGAAAAAGAGGAATGGGTGTTGCTCTCTAAACAAAGAGATAGGAATGTTCTCACACATAATAAAAGAGAGAGAAGTAGGAAATTTTCTAACCCTGAGTGCTGGAAATTAGTAGGAACAGAAAAAGGAGCAAGCGAATGAATAGCCTTACAAATTTTAAAGGAAAACAAAAGAAACTCAAACAGCAGAAAATTTAAGCATGAGCCTTTGCCCCATTACTCAAGCCTATTTTAACCGATTCTCCAACACTAGCCTTAATCAAGAGTTATTTTTATTTTACACTGCACAATTGATAGGTCTTTCTAGACATTTTCCTAATACAGACTACTTAAAAGAGGTATCACCAGTAATAGTAAAGGCCTGGCCCAATTATGGTTGAAAAGCCAAGTTTCCATTCCACTAGCAGAAAATTACATCAGTTCAGCAACTACAGCAATTGCTTGCATGGAAGGTATGTATTTTTAGCTGTCCTAATGCAATTTAGTAGCTGGAAACAAGAAAATAGAAGCTGGTGTCATGTGATGAACAGCTTGTTATAGATAGTTTTTCAGAACAAAACCTGAAAATTATGAGATTACAGCCTGAAGTATCACATCATTCTGTGGAATATCATGGCTGAAGTTGACTCTCTGATCTAAACAAAAGATATGTATATAGGTTCAGCTGGGCTGTCCTGTGCAAGTTAACAAAAAATAAAGCTCCCAAAGATTTTTCTGTGAGCCTGAATGCTAGGAGAACTCTACTAAAGAGGACTCTCTGTCCTAGACCGTGACTGTATTTTAAAGGTTACTCTCCCTTCTTCTGAATGCAGCTACATTAATTAAGTGTACCTGGAATAATAAAGAAGCTGAACTTGCAGAACTCTAGCAGAGTGGTGGAAAAAGCCACCAGGAGATCCCTCATCCTGTCTCACAAACATGAAAGCATATGAACAAAAACTTACCTGTGACTGGAGGTGCAGAAAATGATGGCATCAGTGGGCTCTGTGGTGCTCGACCAGCATGACCTCTGGTAATGTCATAGGTTGAAGACACAGAAAATCCTGAAATGGGGGGACCAATGGGAGGTGCAGGAAGACCAGGGCCAGCAGTAGAGCTTAATGGAAGAGATGTAGAGAACTGGGACACAGAGGTACTAAAAGCTGAAGAGGCAACAGGAGGTGGGGCAGGAGTTCGAGGTGGTGCAATAGTAGAAACCGTTGCAGAAGGCACAAGTGGAAGAGAAGCTGAAGTCATCATAGGAGGAGGAAGTGGAGACACTCCAGCTGGCAAGGGTGGTGAGTATGCAGGAGAAGATGACATGCTTTGTGTTGCAAGGGGACTGGACAAAGCTAGAAAAAAATGAGAAAAAAGGAATTTTAGAAATGCTGAGCCTTAATCTCAGAGATTCAGTTATATAATTGTTCAGATATTTTACAAGTAAGTTTTGACCTGGTCTGGTTTTTTCCCTTCAAAGTGAATTTTAATTCTGCTTGAGTTTGCATACAACACCAATTGTGCTCAATTTTTGCTGATAGTATCTGGTAAGCCACATCTCTTTTTTTTGCATGACCCTATTTGTCATAAGCTTAAAAAGGCAAGTCAATGTTTTACTACTGAATTTATAGCAGCTGAAGTCTGCCTCAGACATTTCTAGCTAGTACTGTTCTTTCTGAGCAACTGCTTAATCAACAGGAATGATGATGATGCAGGAAGTGCCCATCTTTAAGAATAAAACATACACTCATAATATCTGGGAAGGCAGGAGTTACTTCAGAGGTATGGTTCTACAAGACAGGCTGAACACCAGGCAGTCCTCTCTTCCTTAGCACCCAGCCTCCTAATCTGTCTGCTTCCTCTATTTCAGTGTGGCCCTCAGCTGATCCTTGGATAAGCTAATATTGCTCTCTACACCAAGTTTAGGCAGAGAATTAAGTCAGAAAAACAGAAATGACCATTTTTGATAGCAGTAAGCTGCTGGATCAGCTCAAGCATCTCACTGGCCTCAACCTAAATATCAATGACAGTCAAATGATATGCTAAGTTGCACTAATGCAGTGGACTCCAAATTTTATTGCACACCCCTACCCATAAAAAATTTTTGAGTATGCACCCCCACAACATATATATATTTATTTTTTATTTACATGTACCACCGTACTAGTATATTATGTATAGTAGAAAACACACACAATAGAAATATAAAATGGATGAGATAAAGATGAATGAAAAAAATTAAAAATCATTTTTATTTATTAACAGTACAAAAACTTCTCCCACTGAAAAGTTCTATTAATATACTATTAATAAAATAACATAATATGTTAATAATGATTAACATACTATATTATACAATTATTAATCATTTTTTAGTATAAGCAATGTGATTGAAGAAGCCTCATTATTTGTTAAATCTTGGTTTAACACCTCATGATACTGCAGTTTGAAGGTCTGGTTCTATGTTCACATTAGTTGGATACTTGGCTGTAATGGCTGTCATAGCTGAAAAGATACCTGACAAAGATACATAGATCCAAATGGAAGTAGTACATTATTGGCTGTGCTTGCTTACTAAATCATGCTATTTGTCTTCCACTCGCACCCACCAATTATGCAAAGGTTTTTCTTGAAATTCAGCTAGCAAATTTCCATCTTCCCCGATGTTGGTCAATTGCTCTTGCAAACTAATCAGAAGGTGTTAACACTTCCATATTTTTAACAAATGGGTTCAAAATCCTTCACTGGAACTCTTTGTTGGGAAGATTTTTACACAAGTCAGGAAATTATCTTTGCAAGTTTATGTGTACAGATCTGACAGGTTTTATACGTACACTTGCATTGTTTTTGGCAACAGGATTGCATAATGATGGAAACATTTCCAAATACCAATTTTCAAAATGCTCTCTGGAAAGCATGACTTTCTTACAAAAAGTTGTTACTGTAGCACTCCTTGTTAGAACATCATCTTTACCTTGAAGTGACAAATTATGAGTGCATATTTTTTTGAAAACATCTACTAGGCTGACAGCCACTTGTCATCACAGAAAATGCCAGCAAACCTGGGATACTTGTCTTTTTGTAAACGAAAAACATTCATGTCATCTTTAAGTTCAACAACTCTTTCAAACACCTTGCTACATGACACCCAGCAAACCTCTGTGTGATACAAACAAATTTCATGGTCACTCCCTATCTCCCTACAAAGTACTGATAAAAAAAAAATCTACTATTTAAAGACCATTTTTATAAAATTAAACACATTGATGACATCTTGTAGCACTTTGTGCATTTCTGGCTCCAGTTTCTTTGCTGCACTAGCTTGCCTATGAATGAAGCGGTGAATAAATTTCAAGTGTGGTGGTATCTCTGTAACCTTATTCCAGAATCCATTTTTATCCTAGTCAAATCAACTGTTCCATCAGTGGTTAAAGTTACACAGTTTTAATAAATACATTGCTTTTATTAAATAAGTAATTTACTGTTGAGGATATACCTTCTCCAGCACAGCCCTCCTTTAACATTTGACAATAAAGTAATTCTTTGGGTATTTTATTATTGAAACAGAATTTAGCAAAAAACCATAAGCTGAGACATGTTAGGAACATTTGTACTTTCAGGCAACCGGATAGCAAACCTCCCACACTAATTTGTGTCATTTGTTCTAATACTTATTTCTTCAGTGATGCTTTCTCTGCATCTTCCTACAGTACTTGCTGATGAATGCATTTCAGTTTGTCACCATATTGTTTTCCATGTATTATTTCAGACATTTTTACCGTGTTAAGAAGAACAAGTGTTTCCCCAATGTACGTTCTGCTTAGTTTTTAGATGTCTTGCTAATCTTAATGGCTTCATACTAGCCTTGGCTAATTATCTCAAGGCACAACAATGCACTTAGGGCAATGTTCATCGTTAACAATGGCGGATGCAAATTTATATTTCAAATAGTCCTCTTGAAAATTTTGAAATTTTTTTGGTCAACTGTTTGTCAGATCCAATTAGATCGTTAGCCATATTACAAGGTAAAAACAATGGTACAGAGCTCACACTAGGAGGCAGAGAAGCGTCAACTCTTCCATTTTCTTGTTGTTGGATTATGCTTACACTATTAGCAGTATTTTCAATCCATGGTCTCTTTGCAGGAATCTTTTTTAAGTCACTTGCCCATTTTGTGAGGGCTAGTATAGTTAAAACTAGATAACATAACCCATAAATCCACTCAAGCAGGCACACAAACTGCAAGGCATCGCAATATGACGAAAGTGAGCAAACGAGTGAGGGTGCTACTGTGAACCCCTTTGCATCATGGAACACCCACTCTTCTCTCAGGACATGTGAATATCTGGCATATGGACCAACTGAGTGAGGAGATGAGCATCAAGCAGTATATTAAATATTAGTGAAGCTTAATTTCCTTCTTATTTTTTAGATAAAAAGAAATATTAATGGAAGTTCTAATGTTTTGTTCCCTCACCCCAATGGATTGCCTTGCACATCCCCTGGGATAAGGGCACTCCACTTTGGAGTCCACTGCACTAGTGTGACTCAAGATAACAAAACTAGATATGTCAGAAAATTAAATATTTGCTATTGAGAATATGGTGTTCAGATTTTTCAAAAATCAGAAAAAGTGCTTTGATTACCACCTACAATATTAAAAACCAAGTGATTATCCAGGTTTACACTCTCCCCTACAAGACTAAATTTGTTTTGTTTTTAACTCCCTCCTATGCTGCTCATCTAACTGTGCGCTGTAGTGGAAGGCATTATTTCCCTGGCCCCACATCCTTAAAAAACATAAGTGCATCCACATGACTTCATAAAAAAGTTTCAAGAATAAAAAAATGTTTAAAATATTCTGCATGTCAGATGCATGTCAGATAAGAAGCACACTTCCATGATTAAAAAACAATTTAAATTCTTCCAATTAGTCTGGAGAGGAGCACTGTAATTATGCTGATTGCAATGTTTTTGGATGAATTGCTGTGCTTCAAAAGACATGAATAAACATGCCCAAGTTGCTGAGGAAGTTTCTGTACCTAATGAGACAGGTGTAGCAGTGGCAGCAGCAGCCCCTGCTGTGCTTGGTGGGGGTGTGCCAGGTGGAGTTGTCTCTATTCCACTCTCTTCCATCATTTTCTTTCACCTATGAAAAGCTGTGAGGAAAAAAAAAAAGCTTATCTTGAGAAACAAGGGAAAAGATTTTAAATTAGAATGTAAAGGCCACAACAGAGTGATTTACATTCCTGAACAGAGCAGGTAATTCAAATGCCAACTCGACAAAAGAGAAAAAAATCGACTGAGCTCAAGTACATAATTATCCACTTGCATTTCATTTCTCCTGTATCTTCTCTTTATTTTTAGCACTGTGATAATACCTCAAACTCCAAGCCTCTATCTAAAAACCTTACTATGTGTGCCCAGCTACCGCTTCCAATATATACTGGTGGTACTTATGTGAGTAATAATAGGGAAGTAATTACACGTTGCAAAACCCATATCCCACTGCAAGAAAAACTTAACAACGGGGTAGTATTTTGCTGCGTTACTGAGCTGTAGCAACTCCAATAAGGACCAGCTATTTTCAGAGCTGACACATGACAGGATGCAAAACGTGGCAAGAGGCAAGGTGGAGGACAGAAGCCTCCCCCTCCTGGCAGCCAAGGACCACGACTGCCCACAGGGTTGTAGCCCTCTCGGGCCTCAGCACTTCAGCAGATGCTCCCGAGCATCACACCTGAGCGCACGCACCTTGCTCAGCACCACGAACAGCCAGCGGCACAGCTGGCAATGGCCCAGAAGTCCTGACTCTGTGACCTAAGCTCTAACCATGACCCCGTCTACCTTAATGCAGAAGCTTTTTGGGGTCAGCTAAATAAACCTCCAGAAAAGCCAGATGAAACCAGCTGAAATGCACTTCCAACATCAATAAAGTTACACTGAAATTAATTTACACTGAACAAGTTTCCCAGTACAGACAACTCCCATAAAATCCAAATACCATACTGCTCTGGTGACATTATCGGAAGTGAAAGTAATTGAAAACTTTGGCTTTTATTTTGAAGGACAGATTGTGTCGGAAGTCTCTTTTAACATCTTTGAGTAAACCTTTAGAATATACTACTTCTGAAAAAGTAAAGCTATATGCTTATTTAAAAATCTTAAATTAATGTAAAAGGGCTTAGGAGAAGAAAAGGAGAGGGGAAAAATTTGGGACTTTCATGAACGCCTGGAGATTTTTGTTCGTCAGTAACAGAGGCAGCTAACAAAACCCCCTGCTCCTCCCAAGTCTGGTAAACCAGACAGCAATGATTTGTACTGCTGCCTGAGGTAACAATTCTTAAGGAACTGTCCTGGGTTCAGCTGGGATAGAGTTAATTTTTACAGGAACCTGGGAGGTGGGGGGCATAGCCGGGACAGCTGACCTGAACTAGCCAAGGAGCTATTCCATACTATGTGACATCATGCTCAGTATATATATGGGAGCGGGCTGGGGGGTGCTCTCGACTTTCGGTGGGGAAGTGGCGGAGCGTCGGCTTCCGCGTGGTGAGCAGTTGCACTGTGCATCACTCTTTTTGTATATTCTTTCATTAGTACCATTGTTGTTGTTGTTGTAACTTCTCTTTTTGTGCTGTCCCAGTAAATTGTCTTTATCTCAGCCCTCGAGGTTCCAGTTGGGGGGGGGGGGGGGTCGGGTTTTTTTTTTTTCTTTCTTTCTTTTTTCTTTTCTCCTTTCTGATTCTCCTCCCCATCCCACCGGAGGGGGACAGGAGAAGTGAGCGAGCGGCTGCGTGGTCCTTTGTTACCGGCTGGGCTGAAACCACGACAGGAACTTTAATGAATAAAAATCCTAGGTAAAGTAATTATGTGTATGAAAAATAGACAGACTCAAACATTTTCCACCATATCCATTACATCAGCAGCTGCTGAGGACTGCCAGCTTATTCCCTTTCACAGTTTACAGAGGAAAAGCTTAGATAATGTGTTGAGTAAAAATACTTGTGTGTATGTAAAAAGAACTCTACGTACAGAAATACAGGAGTTTTTCCTCTCTTTCAAAAAAACCCCCCTTCATTGTTGTTTTAAATGGATACATAACTCTAAGTTCAATATGGAGGAAAAATTACTGTTATTACCAAATTGAAAAATCCAAAAAGTAGGACGTCAATGTTAGTCTTGACAGGCTTACAAAGAGTCTCAAACACAAATTAAAGCATCAAAATCACATAGGAGAAATTATAGTCTCTCTGACAAACCAGTACGCTTTGCATAAGTGATTCAAGATTAAACATTTCAGCCCAGTCTCAGAAAGCAAGTAAATGTTGTTTAAGTGCAGCACTCTTGATGAAAACCCTCATGACAGAGGGATTTTAGATTCTGAGTACATCTTCAACTAATTTAAAAGCTTCTCTTCAGGTGGGATGAAAGGGTCAGTAATTGCCTGGTGGGGAACAGACTGTCTTTGCAGAATGAGTACATCTTATTATCCCTTAGAAAGCAACTGCACAGTCTTCCGTTAAACTTCACCAAGCAGAAGAATTTGCAATAATAAGATTTTGTCCTGTCATCAAGCTACTGGAGTTTACACTCCCCTTCATAGAAGTATTTCAAAAGTCATTCTTCTTCTAATTATACACTGCAAAGCAAGAAAGAACTTTCCATTGTGCAACTAAAGTAATCACTGACCGAAACCTCACAGAAACATTTTATTTTATCAAGGCTCTTTGCTGCTTGATTTCACCTGATGCCATGATTTAAAACTGCTGAGAGGTGCTTACTGCTTCAAATAAATACTGTGGCCATGTAGAATGACTGAAAAAAATTCCACAGAGCAGCTTTTCAAAAACTCTATACCCAGCTTTTTCAAAGCTTCACAGAGCTACTAATGCAGGGGGAAAATAGGACAACCCCCCAAAATTTAACCTAACTGACATCTGGAAAGTTAGGAATTAGTAAAAATGTAAATAACTCTGTAGTTAACTTCGCAATGAGAAAAGTGAAGCTAGCATAAACAGAAACAGCAATCCCAAACTTGCAAAACTTATGAGTCAGTTGCTGAAATACAGTGATTAAAAAACCCCATATAAGTGACTTAAAACTTGAATATAAAAAAAAAGGAAAAAAGAGTAGTTTCAGATTTTCTCCTCTCACATGTAAGCGTCTCTGGGAAAGCCACCCATCTGCAAATCCAGCCGGGCCGGGAGATGGAAGTTTGAGAGGGGTATCCTGCCAGTTGTATGGCTTATTTCCTCTCCCTTGGACTTTGCAGGTCCAGGTGTGCACCCCTAGGCAATGTGTCCCAGTAAGCTGGATACCCTCAGAGTGATGCCCAATCAGAGGCATACTGCTATCTCCTTTCTGTTCTGGCTTAAATTTTATCTTTTGACCCTAATACATCCCATACTCTTTGATGTATTGTCCACTATAATCAGTTGCGGGTTTGCCACTAGCTGGGGAAAAGATGACCTCTCCCTACCTTTTGCTGGAAGAGTAGAGAAATTCCTTTATTCCCTTGCATAATGCACAATAGCCTATAGTATTTTTTTGTCCTGCTCTCAACTTTTTCCTTCACTCACTTCCCTTTCCATCTACCCACCCCCATGCGTATTAGCGAACCCTGAAGCCTAAATGCTTCTACACTTTTTTTACCTTTAGCATACCCATCCCCTCACACAACCATCAATCTCATTGTGAAGTCCTGACCTGGTAGGGACTAACATGAAGCCTCCACAAATAACAGCTTTCTATACACTGAATTCTCAACATAAGCCAGTTGTAGTTTGCATGTGCTGCATGAAATAACATAAATAATTAAAAAAAAAATGTTAAGGAGAAAGGTAAGACATAGGAGGAGGGAATACACAAAAGGAAAGGAAAGCAAGAAGTACAGTAAGTGTAACTGGAAGCTAGTAGCTCATCATGTTGAAAGAATCCATCACTACATACAATTAAAACTGATCCCACAGGATATATGGTTTAACACTTTAATCTAAATGGCCTACCTGAAATCAGTTACATGTGCAAAATAGGGAAGCATTGGGGTGGAAGAAGAACATGGCGGGGGGGGGGGCGGGGGGGGACGGGACCCAGGCAATCCACAGACCTTAACAGTGTTCAGTCCTCAACAAAGTTGCCAATGAGTGTTTCCAACTTCCCTTAGGGGAGTAGCAGGGAAAAAGTTTCCCAGTAAGATCAGCCTACAAATCCTTAATGACTGCTGGGTGTGGAACTGGACTGTCTTTTCAGCGATTTAAAAAAACATAAAAGTAATAATTCTGCATAGTCCAAGCCACAAACACATACTTTGAAGGAAGTAGCATCTGAAAATTCAGCCTAACTTCTTAAGGAAGTGACTTTTGTTGCTTCTTGCAAACTAGAACATTTTGTATTACTAAATTGAAAAAACAAAGGAGAAACTCTTTAAGACTGGCAAATTGAAGTGTGTGCAATTAGGTGAAAATAACAGCCATACTGCCATCTAGTGATCTGTGGTCATAAACTGATTTCACAAATTTGATAATCTCACCACATTTAGATAGAAGAAAATCTTGTCTTATGCTTCTATGAAAGTAAAAAAGAAGGGATATGGAAAAGAGAAACACAGAAAACCACAGAAAAAACACATTCCCAATGATCAGTCACCCTTAAAATAACCCTTTTAAGAAGCAGAAGCATGAATTTTGTTAGGCTTCCATCGATTATTTGGTAAAAAAAAATAATAAAATAACCCTTGTCAGTACTAATGAAGACACTATGGGGATAATGTTAAACCCCCACACTACACAAAGAAAATATAGTATACGCACAAGGTTTATCCCCAGTTGACAGGTAACTATATTTTACTGATTCTCACCAGCTGAATCTCATCCATTAACCTAACCTCAATTGCAGGGCCTGTGTCGGAAGGGAAAATCAGGCTCAAGTTCTGACTGAAAATTTTAACAGGGGTCATATTAAAAGCAGGAATGAAATAATTTGATTTAGAGACTAAAAGGCTGAACTGGCAAATTATTCATCTTTTTATTTAAGTATAATAGGAATTAATTACATTTGTCCTAATATTTTGTAATAATCTTAACGACATAACCACACGGCAAAAGCATTCTTCAGGTTATTACTCTAAAGTATAGAAATTCACAGTTAATGATAAAATTACCTACAAATGGAGATTAGCAAGTTTCACATGGATAAAAACACATTATCTAGAAATCAGTCATACTTCAGAGTTTATAATGAGGCCATACTTCCAGTCACCCTTAATTAACCCCTCCTTGTATTTCAGTAGATGTTCCTGATAATAAAAAAACCCACAACATACTTAAGAACCCTAAGAAGCAAAACTATCCTCTAAACAAGAGTCTAGAAGGAAACAAAACCACGGCTGGAATACTAAATTCAAATGCTATTAAACTTCTCATCTTTAATCATAACCAGCATAACTATTTTAATTAAATATGTGTAACAGTACTGGTTACACACATAGTTAATGGCTAAGCACAAGCTGACAACTGTCCAGAGTAAGCACATTTTTTCAATTCATTTGAACAAATCAATTGTTTGGAGCTACTCCCAGTGCAACAACCTCTTCAGACAAACTGTTACGTCCTAGGTTGCATTAACTGATAGACAGATTCACAGGCACATACTTCTATTCAATGGGAGAGAAGTCAAAGGAAAAAAAAGCCCAAGAACCCACAAAGATGCAAACAAGAGGGATTAAAACAGTGACCAAGAAGAAAACAAGAAAGAAAATGACAAAAGAAAAACCTTCACCTGTTAAAGATGGAGTGAAACTGATGTCAATCAAAAAGCCAACACTTAAACAAAACAAACCAAAAACTGAGTTGAACTGTTAGTATATTAAAGTTTCATCTGAAAAATCCCTCACATTGGTTTATTCCATTTTAGAAAGGGAGGGTGAAAAGTCAGGGATAAAACTTCCTTCAGACTCTGGTCCATTAAATGCAGGCAGGTCCCAGAGGGCATACAAAGTCTCACTGAAGCCAAAGGAAGGGCATAGAGGGATCATCAGTTTAATTACCTGGCGTTAAATTACTTGTCCTAAAGTCCAAAGTCTTAAAGAGAAGTAATCAGAAAAGACAGACAAGACAGACAGAAAGACAGACAGACAGAAAGACAGACCAAAAAAAAGACTCTCCTATACCTATTCTATATTAATAGCATAATGTGAATCACAACATCTGCACCAGTTTTTCACTTAAAAAGTCTGTTTTTCAAGCATAATCCAGTATGCCTCAGACCTAATGCAGTACCACGATAGCTCAAAACACCAGGTGTGCCAAAAGCGGTTAACCTTGTCTTGAGACTACTGCAGACAGAGTTATCATAGTCCACACATACCATAAAAAATAAGAAGTTCCACCTTTAGAAAAGCTTCCTCATATCTGAGAATTATTTTGCTTCCCACATTCTTAGTGCCATTGCCAACTCTTTGGATTTGCTCCGGACTACCGGCACCCTTACCATCAAATACTTATTTTTAAATACCACAAAGCTTATGTAGCTCCAGGGACTTCTTAGTTCCAATGTTATACAATAGTATACAATGTTACATACAACTACATAAAACCATCAAAGAAACAGCTAAACAAAACCACCTACATTCTACCAATTTGCACCAATAGCTATATCATATTATGTGATGCAACAGGCACTTTCAGAGGTTTTTCCCCAAAAGAAATAATGCTTTTCATGTGACAATAAAAATAAATAAATCTAAATAAAGGGCAAATCACTTCAACAATGCCTCCAGAGACTTTATAAACTAATAAAGCTCCTGAAGCATCACTTCTATCAGATACTAACAGATCCTCAGGGGTGAGGATTTCCACTGTCAATCACGCTCATTCAAGCTGAAACCACAGGGGGCTTACCAGAACCAGTATTTCCACCCCCAGCTGCACGGCTGGAACGCACAGTCCCGAGACCCACAATCCAAGCTCTCTACACAGTGCAGGGAGGAAGCCTGGTCGCTTGGAGGATGACTCACAAGAGCAGAACAATGTTAAGTGACCTAGCAAGGTACCAGGACCCCCCAGCTGGAAATTCTATCGAGAGTCTACGCATGTGTTTGCAAAGCCACCAGCCACTGAGGCAGCAAGCAGTCCTGCTGTAAGGACTCCGATCGGCATTCACCGCCCACGACCCTCACCTCACAACAAGCCTCAAAGCGTGCTCCTCTCAGCAGAGAGGACAGGAGCCGCTGCTGCCCTTTAGAAGGACAAGATGGTGCAGAACGAGAGGAACGAGACAGAGTGCCCACAGCAGGGTCAGGCCCCCGGCTGCTCCCCAGGACCGAGCCGGCTGAGAGGCCGACACCGCGCAGCCCCGCGGCGTGCCGCCCAAGGGGGGAAAAGGGCCTGGGCGGGAGGCCTCGGGACGGCTCCCGGACCTCGGCCGGCGGCCCCCACACACGCAAAAACACGCACAGACGCGGCCGGGCCGGCGGCCGCCCCGCAGGGCCCCGCCGCTGACCGACGGGCCGCCGGAGCGCGGAGGCGTAGGCCGGCAGGCCGGGCGGAGCGGCGCGGACCCCGCCGGCATTCCCCCCTCCGGGAAACACCCCAGCACCCCCCCTGCCTGCCGCGCCCCGCCCCATACGCCGCAGCCTCCCGCGCTGCCCGCCGCCGTAACCGCCGGACCTGCCCCAGCCGCTTCGGGCCCCCCGCAGCCGGCACCCGGGATAGCGGGACAGTTACCGCTGCGGGACGCCGCCGCCGCCGCCGCCGCCCGGCCTAGCGCAGCCCTCCAGCCACTCCCTCTCCGCCGCCGGGGACGACGGGTGCCAACGCGTCCCCTCTGCCCGCCACGACACGCGGCCTCACCCAGCCCAAGCGCCAGAGCCCGCCGCCTCTGGCTGCCGCTCGCCCGCCCGGCCTGCCACGCTCGGCCTGCCACGCTCGCCCCGCGGCAAACCCGCGTCCCGGGACCTGCCGGCGAGGAAGACAGACACCGACCAGCTCCACCGCCGACTACAGCTCCCAGCAGCCCTGGCGGCGCCGCGCCGCGCCGGCCACCGCCCCGCCCCGCCGCCGCGCTTGCCACGTCGCCGGCGGCGCTCCCTAGTGGCGTCGCGCGCCCCCCTGCCATTTCCGTCGCGCCGCCGACGCGCTGCTGTCGCCTTCAAAATGGCGGCGGCGGGGGAGCCGGGAACCGCCTTTGCCACGTTCGGCGGGCGGCGGCGGGGAGGGGCCGCGGTGCGCGGTAGGGGAGAACGGCAGGGCGGCCAACAGTCCCTGCTCGGCGCGGAGGAGCGCTGTTGGTGCGGAGTGCGGGCTCGCTACCCAGCACCCCCCCCCGCGTCCTGCCCGCTACCCAGCACCCCCCCCCGCGTCCTGCCCGCTACCCAGCACCCCCCCCCGCGTCCTGCCCGCTACCCAGCACCCCCCCCCCGTCCTGCCCGCCCCGCCATAATTGCGCGTTGTCTCACGTTCGCACCTGCGCAAATCGTGGGCTGTATGGGTATGATACCATACAGGCAGCCCCTCTGCCTTCTTTTTCTGGTTACTGGTGAGAAAAAAATTACATGGTGGACTTAAATTTTACACTCTTAACAAGCCATCAGGCAGCCTTTCCTACATTTCTAGTTGTGGGAATTTGTATTGTAGTTACTGCTGCTGAGCTTTGGCCTTTTGTGCCGTGAGGACCTGGGTCTTCCTTTGGGGCCCGGCAGCAGGTCTTGGTGCCAAACCCAGCAGCCACCCTCTGTCCCTCCCCTCACCTTGTGTGGCCGGCTTGGCTGCAGAAGGGTCACGGAGCGGTGTGTGAGAGGAGGGTGAGGGTCCCCGGGGAGCACGGAGAAGTTGCGCTGCCGTTTCTGCGGGGCTGACTGGCAGCAGAGAGGAGCTGTGCTGGGGGAAGTGCTGCAAAGAGCAAGCAATGGGGAGGGGTGGTGGGGGTGGTGGTGAGGGGCGCTGGGGAACTGACGGCACCCGTCTGCCAAAGAGGGGTCCTTTCCGAGCAGAGGAGAAATGCCAGCGCCAAGGCTGGATCTGGAAGAGGGGGAAGAAAGCCTGTGCTTGAGTGCAGCAGCATGTCCACCTTTCTTGGGTCATGTCCCGCCTCGTAGCACTTGAATGAGGGGAAAGATGCCCAGCGACACCAGAGAACGGGACTCGGTGGCACTCAGATCAGCGCAAAGAGGCCTTTCAGGTCCATAGGGCCAGGCGCCACAGTGCTTGAATCAGGGAAAAGGGGCCTGCAAGAGAACAGGGACAGGCACCATGGCACCCTCCTGAAGGGAAAGGGGCCCTGCAAAAGCAGAGGGCCAAGACCCACAGTGCTGTGCTCTGGGGAGAGATGTGCTCAGAGAGCACAGGTCCAGCCCCATGGTAGTCAAAGCAGGGCGACGAGGCTGTGCAAGACCAGAGGGAGAAGCCCCATGGTGCTCTGCTAAGGACAACGAGAGGCAACGGTGGGCATAGCCCCAGGAAAAGGGGGAGAAAGCAGCACGGGTGGGGATAGCAATGCCACCTGCACTGTTAGTAACACAGAGACTTTTTGCAGTTTACAGGCCTTTATTTTATTTCACTTACAAATTATGTCACTTAGAGCACAGGGAGCCATTGAAGGCCAGTGCACGCCCCAGCTGCTGGCCCAGCCCTGGTTTCAGCAGCACCTGGGACATTCTTCTAGCACTGCCAGCGGGGTGGCCTCTTCTTGGCTGGAGAAGAGGCCTCGGGGCTGCCAGACCTCCTCTTTGGGGCTCGCCGTGGCTGCCCAGGGGAGCGTTCCCTGCCCTGGCTGGATGTAGATGGACCTGCCATGGCCTCCTCAGGCTCTTCCTCCTCAGGGATAGGAAAGAGGACAGAGGGAGGGCTTCCAGGACCCCCACGAAGGGCAGCTGCCGAGGTGCTGGGGTAGCCATCCACATTGGTTCCTTGAGGGCTGTAGGAAGGGGCCAGCCCAGGTGTGGGAGACCCTCGCCAGGAGGCAGTGGGGCCAGGGACACCCGTGGGGCTGCCCTCCCACCCCCCCGCAGCATGGCCGTCCTCCAGGCCCAGCAGACGGCGGGCCTCCCCGCTGCACTGTTGCACAGCGACATGAATGAGCTCGTGCACAAATGTCGCCGCGCTGTTTTGGAGGGTGGCCCTCAGCAGCTGGACCAGCTGGTTTTCATCCAGCCCAAAGAGGACAAGCAGGGGTATGATGAGGCCCTCCACTGTGGCTGCTCGTGAACACCAGTTCCCAAAGATCCACCTCAGCTCCTGACGCACCCAGGTCAGAAGGGGCTGGAGGAGAGCTGGGTGGTCCCGGAAAAGGGATGCCCAGGTGTTGGGCTGGAGGCCGCCCGGAGGAGCCCTGGGCACCTGGATCTCCACAGCCTGTTGTGTTGCTGCACGGCTGTGGGCAGCTGGACGGCCGAGAGCTCCTCCTGCCTGGCGGCCGATGACTGGTGGTGCTGCAAATCGGGTGATGATATGCTCCTCAAAGTCATCGTCTGCCCCCACTGAGTGCATGATGGAGATGATCCTCCCCTTGCAGAGGGGGCACTCGGGCTTGCTCTCAGCCCACCGCACAATGCATGGGTAGCAGAATTGGTGGAGGCACGGCATCACGTAGCTGGCCTCCTCCCAGCTGTCCAGGCATATCGGACAGCGGTTGGCCGGCTCTGCAGCCATGCCTTCCACATGTTGCAGTGGGCTGGGGGAAGCTGGGGATGTCAAGGCACTCCTTGTCACCGGCACTGCAGCAGCCGGTGTCACACTAGAAAAGGAAGAGAGGCCAGGGTCATTGGCTGGCCCGGGGAGGGGCGGAAGAAATACCCAGGTCCCTCAAGAAGGAAACCCTCCCAGCTCCCCACCCCAGGCAGAGGTTTCCCCTCCCAGCTCACCTGTGCTGCTGTGAGCGTCCCTCCTGGGTGCCCCGGCTGCCTGCATCTGGCAGGGCCGGGGAAAATCCTTCAGCGGCTCTGGGGCTGGACATGGAGAGCTGCAACGAGCAGCTCCCCGACCACCGCAGCAGCACCAGTGGCCTCCCTCAACACTCCAAACCTCGCGAACTTGCTCAGCTGGAGCGTGGGCTGGACCTTGCTGAGATTGGGTGTCTGAGTGTAAGCAGTGAAGGCCGCCTGGTCACAATGCGGCACCTGGGGTTGTTTTCTGGTTTTGGCTGACCTAGAATTAATTTTGATTCTAGTAGCTGGTATGGTGTTATGTTTTGGATTCAGCATGAGCATAATACTGATAACACGCTGATGTTTTCAGTTCTTGCTAACTGTTTGTACTAATTCAAGGTTTTTTCAGCTTCTCATGCCCAGCCAGCAAGAAGGCTGCAGGGGCATAAGAAGTTGGGAGGGCACACAGCTGGGACAACTGGCCAAAGGAATATTCCATACCATTTAACATAATGCCTGGTATATAAACTGGGGTGAGTTGGCCAGGGTGAGGGGTGAATCACTGCTCGGCAGCTAATGGCATCAGTCAGC
This sequence comes from Haliaeetus albicilla, assembly GCF_947461875.1. Lineage (NCBI taxonomy): Eukaryota > Metazoa > Chordata > Aves > Accipitriformes > Accipitridae > Haliaeetus > Haliaeetus albicilla. The sequence continues at coordinate 39,377,340 of NC_091516.1, forward strand.
AAGTGGTGAGCAATTGCATTGTGCATCCCTTGTTTTGTATATTCCAGTTCTTTTATTACTCTTGTCATTTATTATTATTATTATTTTCTTCCTTTCTGTCCTATTAAACTTATTATTTCAACCCACAAGTTTTACTTTTTTTTTCCAATTCTCTCCCCAATCCCACTGGGGCAGGGAATGAGTGAGCAGCTGCGTGGTGGTTAGTTGCTGGCTGGGGTTAAACCATGACAGAACATGGCAGTCCGTCCCTTGGTGACATCAGAACCTGTGGACATCACTGGACATCAGATGGACATCACTGTCCATCGCTGGGGGATGTCACGACGGGCCATCTTCACCCACGGCGCTCGCCCCACGTCTGGGGTTACCACGACACCGCTGCCCGCTCGATCCCCCCATCTCTCATCTTGTGCTCGGCATCGGTGTCTCACGCCAGTCACCGAGGCCTCAGCCACGTCTTCCCAGGGCCCCGTCAGGTCGCTCTGGCCAGGGCAGACGTCTCCAGGCACGTACGGCAAGAGGGTGCACTGGATAACACCTCGTGCCTCCCCGGGAGGCTGCAGGACAAAGTCCCACAGGCTCTGCCCACACCCCAGCACTGCTGGCCAGCCCTCCGCGCTCCCCTGCTTCCTCCCACGGCGGGGCCACAGGCAGCACTTGGCTCGCCCTTGTGGGTCTTCTCCTGTCTTTCTCTCCTTCCCATCGAAACCATGCTATGTTTCTATGATTCTATGATCGATTCTTAATGGCAAGTCTATCATCCTTGATCAAACTGTGATAGTAAAGAACAACTTCCCACACCATTTATCTGTTGCCGGTGTTTTAGGTTCATCTTAGGGGGTCAGAGTTACAAAGAAAAATTACAGTATGTTAACCCCTTTTATGCTGCGTTTGTACTTTGGTTACTGGCTTTTTAATGGTTAATCAAAGGCTATTACCCTACAAAAAAGGGGCAATGCCTCGGTTTTGGTAACTCAGCTCCCCATCTGTCTAAAGGTTAAAGCTTTAGGCGTTCAAGAGACAGGCTTGAAAGAATTGCCCCGTTTATAGAATTAATTCCTGCAGGACCAGACAGTAATCACAGAAGTTTAGCAGTTCAAAATCAGCCTTGATTTTCCACAAAGCATGAACTACTTGCTTTCTCTAAGAGGGAAAATAATATACATTACTTGGTGGTCCAGCATGGGGAAGGATAACATTTTTTTATATTTCCCATGCTATTTCAAGATCTGTCCTACGGAAATGAAAAACAAAGGAAAAAATTTCAAAGCATTTCCCATCTTTCATTAGAAACTTTATTACATTAACCTACAGGTATGTGAAATGAAATGAATGGTAGTGAAGGGCAGAATGATGAACATCAGTCATCTTTGGAAAATAGATATATTTTTACAACAAACCACTTTTTTTGTCACAGCTAAGAAAAAAGGCCAGGCATACTTGATAGGTTTTCTTTAAAAATATATTGCAGTTCAATCATATCAAAGTGAAGTCTTGTGGGCTAAAAAACTGAAGATAGAAGAGTTAGGTTCAGTGCTCTAGCACTAGTATGAGTGTACCGAATGACAAGATTTTCTGTACAGTAATTAATAAACATGCACCCATTTGTTTTCAGTCATTTAAACTACTATATATGCAATCTTTAAAGCATTTTTGTCAAAATTAGCTCTCTATTCTTCAGTCTGGACTTTAGAGCTTCAGTATAAGGATTACTATTTGGACACATACCTAATAAAAAATTCAGTTGTAGTCATAGTACTTGGAAAATCCAATATACATTAAATAACACATTCCCCACTTTTGATTTTGTTTTATCCTTCAGTTCTAATTTGACTTTGCAGATTGTCTCAGCAGAAAGTATGAGTACAATGAAATCTTTCCCTTGTAATCTGCATGCACATCTCCAATTAAAATTAATGGGAGTTCTCTGGGTAGATCAAGATAAGGACGAATTTTATGCATAACAGTGTGTTATGATTAAAAATCTTTGATATAGTAAAAAGCCTTGAGGTTCATTATGCTTCTAAATGACCAGAATTAATATGCCTACATTATCTAAAACCTAAAGGTTATACTCACTACCTACTTTAAAATCAGCTATTATCTTTGTGCAGCATTTTGCACTTTGTTAAACTGATAAAACATTGCTAGGGGATAGCTATCTCCATTTTCAATGCTAATGTTTCTCACTATTGTAATGTGAATATATAGAGGCAAGGCATCTCTTTCCATTCCTGTCTGTGGTAAAGCCAGTTCTTTGAATAGATGGTGTTTGCTAAAATTATTATATCAACTTACTCATTAAGTTCCCACCACAATATAGTAAGCATGTTCAGAAATATTTAAGTTCTCTAAAGAGCATACTGGGATCTGCAAAAAGGGCTATGTGACAGTCATGAAGATTGAGTTGGGAGTCTCTCAAACTGACAGCAGAGTGTACTTCAGAGCAAGCCACCCTAGCTGTACAGGAGACAGCAGGATTGCTAATGCAAGTCCCATGTGCTTTTTTCCTCTGGAATGATATACAGCTATCATTTAACAAGAATGTATTACCCCTGCAGGCAGTTTGTTTTCTGAGTGTCTACCAATGATCATTCACTGAAGTAAATTCACAAGTTATTTACTTGACCTATACGTATTGCAAATCTGGCTCAGATATATGCAGACATTGCTTATGCTAACTACACAGCAGGAGTTTCACCCATGTACAGAAAGACAGACTTTGGCAATCTGTATATTTAGAATATACAGAAGAGGCAAAGTTATCAGAAACTCATCTGTTTTCATGAATATTTGTCTGAATATATCACTTGAGGATATGTGACGTACTGGAAATTTTCAAACAAATATAATTTATTCAGCTCTTCACTTTTTCATATAAAAAAGAACTGTTTATATTATGAATGTTAACTTATCTAGTGGTCTCCAAATTTTACAGAGTAAGAAAATAAATTTTTGTCAGCTCACAGTTGCTAAATACAGCATTTGCTATTCATGGCTTCAGAGAAGAAAAGTTTTATTTTAAAGTCTGTTTCACACAGTACAAACACATGAATATACCAGTAGCTCTACATGTTATCCATATGTACACAAACACAATCAATACTTTGTCTTATGGAGGGATTAAATGGTAACTGGCTTTTGAAATCTTGTAGTTAATTTCTGTACTTGCAAAATGTAAAGATAATCAAATTATTTATTCCAAGGATATACAAGAAATGCCCAGGGAATTGCAAAACAGCCAGTGCTCATGGCCAGCAAGAAACAAGAATGTTACAGAGCACTTCATACAGGGATATACATTCTCAGGCTTGGGCACATCTGCAATGATGTCTTTGGATGCAGATCTCTCATTTGTCACCACTTCAGTGACAACAAATAAAAGCAAATTGTATTTCCATTTCATCTCTGGGGTTCCTTTTAAAAAAATTTTCCAAAAGTTTTTTCAGTTTTTCTTCCAGCTGATGCTCTGTTGCATTTAGTGTTCCAAAGGCAACTGGTTGTGATTTTCTTAGGAATATATCAATGCTGTCACAACAGTGATTATTCTTTGTCTCGGACTGTATTGCAGTCCAGATGTAAAGATAAAATCTGTTGTGGCACTCCCTGTGCTAAGCCAGAGAGCACATACACCAAACTCTTGAACTATCGACTGCCCTTCACATCATTATAGTATATGACAGGTCTCATGTGCCAAAACGTGACCCCAACACAGAAAGAAGAGAGGACTAGTGCTTCCTATTATATGCCATATGATGCAAACACCTGTATCCTTTCCCTATCAGTCAGGGATATGCCAACCCCTAGAACAAGCTATTCACAAGAAGCTACAGAGTTACTGCCAGGGCAGGGTGGAAAAGCCTGCTGGGATTATGTTACAAGCATGTTAGCAGGTAGAATCACTGACATCAGCAGCAGCTGGAAGAAATACTGCCACATAATTTTTAGGTTTCTAAAGGTAACTTTCTACTGAAAGAGAATGTCCAGTCTATAGCAACCATTTTATTTTTAGGCTCATGTGTTTGGGGGGACAATTTTGCTTCAGTGGATGGATACCTTGGCAAATTTAATTTCCACCAAATTGTGCAGTTCATAACAGACTGTTTTGGAGGGAGAGAAAGGAGCCTTTTGGAAAGATGGTCTCCATCCATATAGTCAACAGAATAAGCTAACCTTTAAAGAAGGACTGTTTTTTACTTTTCTTCTGCATTCTTGTTACTATCCTCGACAAAAACACCTTGATTTTTTTTTCCAATTAATTCATTATGATAAACTATTATGTATTAGCTAACCACCTCTGATAGACATCAGTATGACATGAATTCTTACTTTAACCTTTCCCCTGTGCCCAGAGGTCTCTTTAACCAGACAAAATAAAGGCCAGTTGGCAAAAATGCAAAAGAAATGGATACACAGTAGAATATTTTTGCAGTTACAAGCTAGATCACTAGAAACAGACACACAGCATAAAAATGGAGACACAGGTTAATGAAGAATGGGGGGTACATGTGTCACATTATTAGCAATGCAAAAGACCAGCTTAAGCATGTATTTCCCTACATCAACTATAAAAAAGAAAAGGTGCCTTTTTAGCAAGTATGCACAGAGATTGCTTCATTATTTCTAAGAAAAAAAAAATCAGAACACTTTACTATTTTTATCCTATATTACAGTCATTATTACTACCTGTTTATAAAATGTAAACCTTTCCTTGCAGTTAAGATTTACAGCAGTCATCACCTTTGTCCACTCCTTACATAATCAGTCCATGGTGACAAAAAAAAACCTGATTAAATTTACATATTTTATGAAGGAATTACTGATATGTTATGGATTATTAGTTGTGTATGGCAGAAATAGTGGTCAGAACTGCAACATACAGAGTTGAACAGTAGCAAAAGATTTGTTGGAGACTGGTACTGGGTCTGGAGTACCAAGAGATCTTGAGGCATCATATAATATTGATGTATGCAATGCTTTTATCTCCAAAACTACTCAAGCAAGGTATGCCCATCACCAGTAATGGACAAAAAAGCCTGATGATGGATTTCCCAAACAACTGCAGTATTGTGCTTATTTATCCCCATCAGATCTTGTTTCTTAATATGTCTTGACTAAAGGTCAGAATGGAAGGTAAAATTTGGCAAGGCAGTTTTCTTCTACATAACTAGTGAATCAGATCACCTGTATAAAATGGTATTTGGTAAATTGCACTGTCCTGGGAGTATTTCTACTCTGAAACACAACAAACATGAAGTCTATATTTAAAGTCGCTGAAATCGGATGTTATCACAACTGATCTGCAAACTAGTATTTTTAAGCTAGTATATTACAGTATAAATGTGTTGCATACCTGTTTCTATAAAATTTACTGCCATGAGAAAAAGAAACATCAGGATCCCCAGAGTGTGACATTTGTCCATCTGTCACTTACATACACAATACAAACCTCATGTTGAGATTCTGTTTAATGTACAGCAATTGTCTGCTGGACAGATTAGGAGCCAAATATGATGGTGAACTAGAGGAAGAAGCACAACCATGCCACTTTGCCCCTTGAGAGTCCCACTGTGCTACACATCAGCTTTTGGGGTCATTCACTGCTGACCTCCTTCATAGAGGTTGTGGGGCTATCTCGAACTGGTAGCAAGTCATAATGACATGGAATATGGCTGTTTTTTGGAAGATCATAAGGATCCTGGCTGAAACGTCCGCTGCTGCTGAATGCTCCCTGGACAACACTCACCGTAGGTTCTGTGATAAAAGACAGCACATACACTCAACACTAGAAGGAACAAACAGAAGGCAAGCACTGTGTTTCATTTCAGTTTGCATTACAAAATATCCTCTCCTTTCTGCTTCAATATAAAGATTTCTTGTCATGCTGAGTCCTGAAATGCAGGTGTAGAAACAAAGATTGCTGTTAAGGTGTTATGGCTTTACACTAAGTTACACCTGTGGGCTTGCAACAGGGCCCTGCCATGAGTATATTTACTGACAGAAGCAAGTGGACCAGCATCTGTTCTTTGTGTGTGGACAAACTAAAAAAAAAACCCAAACATCAATTTGGGGGTTTTAGTCAAGATTTTATAGAAATCCTTAGAAACACAATGGGGATATTGATGGATTTCAGAGGAATCTCTAATTGAGGACAGAAAAGCAAAATGGTATCCTATGACATGTGACATACACTTTATTCCAGTCCAGAGACCATTAGGATAACTACCATTCCACAAGACCTCAAAGTTTTCTGTAACTACAGTAACTGCAGCAATGCAGTAACTAGATAGGGCCCATATGAGTGAAATACTACATCTGTGGGTGAAGATGCTGTTTTTTCTGATCAAGAGGAGGAAACAGATCTTTTCTATCTTTTCCATACACTTACTCCAGCTGCATTCAGTACTTAACAGCGTAATCTCCAGTTGAATTATACTGCAATCAAATGCTAAGCTTATCTTATGCCGTTGTTTAAAGAAAGGCTTTCAACCAGGGAAATTCAGAGGTATCTCTATGCTATAGAACAGAGCTGAAAGTATTTCAAACTCTGTTCCTGTGAATAACACCACTTATCTGAAAAGAATGAGATTGTTAGTATAGCTTTTGAGCAGAATATAGAATCTGAACACATCAGCATTTTTTTCATGTCTTTTAATTAAACTGATTCAAAGAAAAGAAGTCCTGTGCTCTTTGTTCTTAACCTTCAACATCTAGAAGCAGATTTTGTACTTACCAACTTCATAAACATTCTTATTTGCTGAAGCAGAGCCAGCAATCTCAGCATATGGGGAGTCCCTGCGTGCTGGTGACTTCATTTCAACATAGCCGCATTCTGAACTTTTTGGTACAAGAGCCGGTGGGTCTTTTATAGTAGCATATGGGTTCTCAGAACTACTTAATGAACAATTACTTAAATTGTATTCTGAGTTCTTCACTAGATCTGCAAAAAGAAAAACATATTAATCTCAGGCATGCTACATACTATGGACATCGCTACTAAACACGGCATTCTTTAATTTTGAGTTCTAAAAAGTCACTCATACATGAATATTTAAATGGAAAGCTCTTTTATGGGCTTGATCTTGTCATCAGCAAATTGCTGTTGCAAAGTTTGAGCACCTTCAATTCTGGTTAAAACAGTAGCTAGCATTAAATACAGATAATGTGCAGAATCAGTTTTTAATAGGCACTTCAGAATACTTTTTGCCTTCCCAAGTGCTGAATTCAGGACACTATTAAAATAAGTGATCTAACACTGTTCCCAATAGCAATGTCTGGGCAGATGGTAAGGTGAGTTCTAGGGATGGCCTTTTTGGTGCAAAGTCTGAGTATGCAGCCACACTAAAAGAGTAACGAGCTTCTTATAAGTTTCTGTAAGGTGCATGCAGGAGAACTGAAAAGGAAACATCAAGTTGCTTGTCACTTCAGGATTTAACTGAAGGACAGGTAACTGTAGTTTAAGAGAAGACGTATTTTCTTACGCTTTAAGAAAGAGAAGGAAGAGATTTTGTTATGTCTGTGTTACTTTGTTCTCTGTGTTGTTTTGTGATATGCTGTTATCTAAGCTTTAGAGCTGAGACTTGTTCCCGACCCTGAATATCTAGCATGAGACTGACCTTGGCGAACCTGCCAGTGAATAGCTGCTTATAACTTCGTGATTCCTTTAAGACACTTTAAACTGGGCTTCCCCTAATCCTCCAAACCAGGAAATACCAGATATAATAAATCACTCCTTAAGCTTAATTGTCCTGTATTATACACAAGGTGACAAACCAGCTGCTTTTGTCTACATATTTAACACATAATTCATATGGATTTATCCACACTTTTTTCATTGTTTGGATATTTAGGCATTCTAGTTACCCTCGGCATACATTAGTCATATTACAAAAATAGTGACACACACCAGTATGGTCCAGCCTTATGAGAAAACTGCGTAATTCAAAAGCTAAAAATATCATCACTACTATGAATTTCTGAAGCTTTTCATTCCTCTCTATGAATTCATGTTTTGATATCCTTGCTGAAGGCCTGCAGTGAATGGGATGAAGCACTGCAGGCTTGTAGTTATGCAGTCCTATACTGACCATGCCAGTTGCAAGAGGAATTGGCTCTCTTTTAAAGCCTTTCATCACAGGCAGCATGCATCCTTACCTGGCTCACTAGGCTGAATTCAAGGGCCATCCCCCTTCTGCTGTCTAAAGTACAGCCATTTCATGACTCAAGCATTACAGAAACATTTGATGGATGTGACACATAGAAGACTTACAAAGGCTTGGTTTTTAAAAAAAAAAAATCAAAAAAAGAATAAAAAAGCAAACAAACTTCATGCATTCATTCAGTGTCTAGGAATAATTTTGTCCAAAATTATTTTATATTCTCTTCACACAGAAACCAAAGATAATTTAGAAGAGTAAATTGACTGTCCCTGTCATTTCATCTAAATGGATCAGAAAAAACCCTCACCTTTCAGGGACTTTCCCAAATATCCTCTATCAAGTCCAAAAGCACCTGAGAAAAATGATATAAAAACAGAGTAGTTTTAAAATCAAAGAAAAGTGATTACATAACAGCTTCTAAATCTTTAAAAATCGCTTTGGTACTAATTCCTATCTTAGCAGAATAATTCTCTTATAAGCACTGTGAAACTGCCCAGTCTATACTGGGCATATATGGCATATACTGGGTTACAGAAGCATTTTTACTATTTGCTTGCACACTTTCAAACAGTAGCTTCCTGAACAGGGAAGGTGGTTAAGGTCATAAGGGACCATTAAATTATCTAGTTTGACCTCACACACGTCACGGGCCATTACATTTCCCCCAGTTACTCTTGAATGAACCTAATAACTGCTCTTTGATTAAACCATATTTTTTGTCTGGAAAACCGTATCTACCAGAAAGGCATCCCATCTTGACCTGAAAATCTCAGGGTATGCAAAGTTCAGTCAAATTCTTGGTACTTTGCTTCCAAAATTAATCAATCCCATTGTGTTGTCCAAGGTCAATCTGTTCCAGTCCCTTGACCTACAGGAATAGCCTAAACACCTAGAGCCTAAGCCTACAGCTTTGCAATTATCTGTTAGTAACAGATTTCTATCAATATAAATCCCAATATAAACATCAGCAATCAGCAATGTCTGACAACTGTCTTCAGAGACCTGGCACTTACCTGGTAAATAAACCAGTCAAATAGCTTTGATTGATATCATGGAGTGCTAATTTTTTCATCAGATTGTATTGTGGTACTATGCTAGAAGCCTTACAAAAGGCCTAAAATAATTTTATCTATACAATATCTCTATAAACAAAATTCAGTTTGCAAGAATGAAATTATGTTATTTGAGGATACATAAACCAATTAATTTTATTCCCACCCCATCCATATTTATTAGATCTCATGTCAGCTGTTCTGTTGTTTATACCAAGACTAATGTCCAGGTCACCAGCCTAGAGCTACCCAAGTAACTCCATTTGATTTCCTAGAAAACAGACATAATATCAGCATTCACCCAGTCCTCTAGAATCTCCCTGTTACTCAAGATCTACTGCAGTGGGTTAACTACAGCCAGTATCTCTTAGGAGTCTTAAGTGCTATTACAAATGCTCTAAGAAAATGTAAAGTTGAACATTTAGCATTATGACTGAAAACCTTTTCTAAAAAAAACCCAGATCTAAGCCTGAACTGTGATTAGACCAAGATTGGGGATGAGCAGGAAAAAAAAAAGCTGCATGCTGTTGTCCTGATGCCCAGAATCTGATACTGATAAGGACAGAAATTAAGGTAATTAAATGATCTAAATTACACTGGCAATGAAAGTCCCTTTTAAGGCTTTCACTGGTCAGAGATATGGTCAGTGCAATCCAGCCATTTTGGAATGCATGAGATTGGGAAAGGATGAAAAGACAGCAAAAGACAGCATAAAGCAAGATACAGCAACTCTCACCACTTTTTGGGAATTTTTCTTGTTAAGGACAATGCTCTGTCTTCTAACAAACAGGAGGTTTAGCTGGGAAGATGCTTCTAGAATTTACATCTGAAGCAGTTCAGATGATGAGAAACTACTTTTTAAAGCATTGATTCCATTTGGTGGGGATTTAAAAAAAAAGGATATATGTAACCTCTCATTTATTTAATACAAATATGTAATTTTGCCAAAGCAGACCCTTATTGTACAATTGTAACCATTATTTTATAAAAATAATTAATAAGCAAATCTTTTTATAAAAATAAGATGAGATATTTTGCATATCATGTCTGCACTGGGCATCGGATTGATTCACCGTTCCTCACAAGGAGTCACTCTTTTATCTTTAAGGGTACTGACTTAAAGGAAGGTCAAACCCAGAACCCTGAACCTCACACACAGTCTGACAAGCCTGGCATTACCCTGAGTGGAGAACCAGGAAAACATCTCTGCTTTCCAGTCCATCCCAAACACAAGGAATAACATCCTCCCTTTTTCTTTTTTTTTTTCTTACCAAGCTCATTGAGGTAGCCGCCATGTTTCCAGTCTGCAGGCAGTGTTCCTGTGTAATCCATGATGGTGCCTCGTTTTCCAGGTTCCACATTTTTAAGGTTCACAAACAGCTGATTGTTTTTTGCCTGTTCCAAAGAAAGGTAGGTAATAAAAACTGAAACTGAGGAGAAGTTGCTGAATTTCCAGGTGATAATCAGGGAAAGCAAAAATAAACCTAATACGAAACATTAGGGAACAAAGTAAACCCAAGGCTAACCTACACATAAGCATCCAGTTTTTTATGCTTTACCTTTGCCAGGGTCAGTCTGTCCATGTTGTTGACATGAGGTGGGGTGGTGCATTGAGTTAGAGTATGATAACTAGGGTTAGAGAAATAGTGACTGTTAGCATTTCCACCATTACCGTGAGGGATGGTTTCTGAAAAGAAAAAGAAAGGAAAATGAACAACTAAAAATAACATGGCATTTCTTTCTTAGGATATGTTTTTGACAGTGCTGCACTGATTTCAGAATCTGATTTAGAGTTTCTTGAAAAAAAATAGAAAAATCTTGCATTCATTTAAAGAAATTAGAGATACAGAGCAGTAACTGACTAGTCATGTCCTCACTTTCAGCAGAGCATTCCCAAGTGTTACTTGCTAACTTCTTTTTCTGCTGTGGTCCCTTGCTCTCTTTTGCCTCTGTAGTCATAGCATTATCCGAATTATAGACACTTTTACCGTCAAGTTCACAGCAACATTTTCTGGTGCTTCAAGAGCACCACCACCTTTGCTGATACATCTTTCTTGCCTTTGACAACTGTTTCCGCAGGCTTCTTTACCTGCTTCCTTCCTTAACAGCTGCGTGCAAAAGACAGCATTGCCTAAAGTTTAATGTACCTACTGCATCCCAGCTCACATGCACTTTCATAGGTCGAAAACTCCTGGTTTGTTTCGGGAGCATTGCTCCTTCCCTTCATTTGTTTCAAACTCAAGCCACTATGCTATCTGCCTCTCTACAGAATCTTGCCACAGCTAGTGTGAAATCCTCATTTTCCACAGCTATAGCAGTCTTTCTGTATTCAAGCTGTTGGCATTGAATTTAAAGTCTCAGTAGAAACCATATTTTGCCATACTTTTGAAAATAGGCACAGAGGACTAGAAATGTCCATATTTCCACTGTTTAATGCAGAAAAACATTTCAGGGTGCAAAATGTTACACAGTAAAGCAAGGGTATATTGAAGGTCACTTGTTCCTTACAATTAACACATTTTACCAGAGTAAGCCACCTTCATAGTATCAAAACCAGAGATTAAAAGACTGTGATGCAGAACAAACTAAGCAGCTATAAATGGTGGGGCAGCATCCTTCTGAACTTGGGTGAACTGTCTCTGATAGCTGAAAGGTAAGCACACAAGTATACCATAGCATCCCACCGGTCTCGTGTGCCAGTTCAGCAACCCCAACTGTCAGTGTGGTCTCAGGGGCTGCTCTCTGGCAAAAGGCAGTTGAGAGCAGTGTCTCAGTGTTCCTCTTCCTAAAGAGGGAAACCCTCCCTTGCCTCTCTTTCCAGGAAGGCTTCCAAAGCAGAATTGTAGACACCCTTCTCAAAACTGAATATGTTCCTGCTCACAGCAGCCCTTGCTAATGCGAAAAGGTGAAAACATGCACACTCAAGCCCTGTAGGGGCAGATCTGAACCCCTTCAGAGCTCAGCTAAAAATGCACAAAGTCAAGAGATAGAGAAAAAAAACCCCACTGTTCTAAATGTCACTTACCTGAAATGGTGTAATCTGCATTGATGACCCTCATAGCAGGGGTATAGGTCACTGCGGGCATATTTGTTTCTTTTCCTTTCTGCTTATGTCTGTAAACGATGAACAGCACTAGCAGGAAAAGCACAACCAGGACAAGAATGATGATGCCTGCTATAGCCCCTATCTGGTAAGAATCAGCAGGGATGGCAGTGCTGGTACGGCTTAAACTGTTCAAGTTTCCCACTATAATTACACCAGCTGAAACAGAAGAAGAAATGAAAATATGTGGCATAAATTCAGAGGCTTATGTGTTAGGAGCAGAAGACAATATTTCACTTTGAAATCTTTCTGCTACTTTAACTGTATTCAATAATGCAAAAATAGAACTATGTCAGAAATCAATGTGAAGACAATTCTAGCCTTAAGGAAAAGCATTCATCTTCCTCATAGAAAGAGATATTTTCATGGAGTTGAAAAAGTAAGAATATTCTCTAGGCAAAAGCACAGAGCAGGTAAAGCACATGCTCTATCAGCAGCTTTGGACAGCACAGCACTGTAAAACATCTCATACAATCTACACTTGAGTGCTTTGCTCCAATAAACAATCACTGAGGCATCTAATACTTACAAAATCTACAGAACATATATAATTTAATAGAGTGGGCTATTTAAACACATATGCCTTATCAGATTAATTTAATGAATGACACAGAGATGGAATTTAATAGGTTAATCCAAGTTTTATATAAAACAATTACAATAATTTTATTGCATGTAGGCTTTACCTTGATCACACCTGGCCCCTTTCCAGCCTGGGCTGCAGTAACATGTTCCTGTGATGTGGTCACAGGTTGAGTTGTTCAGACAGTCACATATCTGCCGGCATCCATACCCATATGTACCTTGAGGACATTCTGCACAAAATAAGTGCAAACAAAAATTATACACAGTCAGTACTTCTCAAATATTTTGGTATTACGGATCTACAGCACCATTCAGGCTACCATTTGTTTCTAACCCCATACGTTTTTGTACATGGCCAGCAGATGGCAATGTGTTATTAGTGGTAGAGATTTTGGGGGGGGGGGGGGGGGGGGGGGGGAGAGAGAGTGTGTGTGTAGAAGGAAGTTGCATTCAGAAGTGATTGTCCTTTACCTGTAATGTTGCTGCCTAAGGCAGTGAAATTAGGAAGGAAAAAAAATAGATTAAAGGGTACAAGACAGTGAAGAAGTGGACAAAATGTGAACAAAATGCCAGTTCTACACCAGAATGTCAGGTCTCTCAGGTTACTCAGATTCCAGTGCTTGAAAAATCACGTAAAAATATGAGTGAAGCCAGACATCTGTCTGGTGTCATGTCATATGACAAATATGCTGATGTGGTAAAAGAGCAAGAAATAAGGGCTGTAAGAATAAGTCTAATATACACCGTGCATTTATAAAAAAATAAAACTGGTACTAGGCTGCTTATAGCATACTTTGATACTGTAATGGATATACTGAGAAACTACCTACAGAAGAAAAGTGCTAGATTATGAAGAATAAGCTAATTGGAAGACTTTTAAATTATTTTTTCTCTCCCAGGGTGATTTGAGTACAATAATTAATTACTGATCAAAGTGTCTCCTATATCAGGCAATTAGCATGGTAGAGAATTATCCTACACTGATAAAAAATATTTCTTTTATACTGCCACCTCTGTTACTGTGTGTCTTGTTACATTATTGTAGTTCTGATGGTTTAAGAAAATGTGGTATTTCTTCCCCTTCTGAGACTCAATTTTCTGAAACCTCTCAGGAGTTTTGTAATTATACTAATTTGTTTTTCTTCTTGTCTTTTTAAAATATCTAACTCATCTTTTCTGTATTCCTAATTTAGAATAATTTACATGATAATGTAACACAATAGATTTTAGAGAAATGTTCTTGCAGTCTTGATAAATCCAGACTCAAGTGGAATTTCATGCTTATATAGCCTCTCCTTCTCTTGGTTACATTCAGTAAAACAAGAATATAACTATTGAAGTCAATGGCTGGGCAAAACCCATCATGTCATAATATACTCTGGCATTTTGAAACCTGAACTGGAATAAAAAGTCAATTTTTAAAACTGACATTCAAATTCAGAAATACCAAAACATTTAGTTTAATATCATTAAATCATTATTACCAAATTATAGGATAAAATATAAAAACTATAAAATATAATAATAAAGTTAGATTTGCCAAAGTATTCAAAATTATCTTTTGATCATGACATCAGGAGAGGATCTTAGAAAGTTTATCTTTTCCTAAATAATAATGCTCTTTGAAGTGAAATACTGAAATCATCAGAGCGGAATAAGAAAATTTAAATATGTAATAATTACATGCTGCCACCTATTATTTCACTGAAGTAAATATATTCCTCTAAACCATTCAGATTTTGCTGCAACTGTATTTTTGTTAGAAAAAAAATATCCACTTCTAAATTTTTAGTGGTTCTACCATAATGTTGATGAGCCTTAAAAAAATAACTCCTAGGGGCTAGACCAACTGCTGAGGGAATAAAGTGTGTCTATAGAGATGGTAGTAACCTCCCCTCCTTTCTGTTACAGGTATGACACACGCTATCTTGGCCACTGCACAGCCCTTCAGATCTAGATGCAGCTAAATCAGTCCTGGTTATAGGTAATACTTAGTGTCCTCCACACATCAAAAGCAATGCTTTGTGCACAGCGCTGATGCCAAAGATGGGTTTAAACCTTCACAACAGTAGGTTGAATGGATTCCTCTGCACTGCAATATAATGCATGAAGTGTGTGAGCACCACTCTGTAATGTTAGCAAAAGTCGGACTAACGGTTCTGTGCTTATGAGCCTGATTATAGTCTTTTAATGTTGTACAATGTTTTACCATCGCTGTTATCAGTGGTGTTATTCTTGATTTTCTTGGGTAAAGAATCACACATATGTGAAAAAAAAATGCCATCTATTATGCTTTTGTAATCCAATTGTATTGTAAAACCACATTGCAAAGATTAATTCTATCCACTAGGATTGATGTGGTACTACTTTAGTTTTCTAACTATTAGTTTTCATTGTGGTTTATGCCAATGAAAATTACTTGGATTCATTTGTTACTTTTACATGACAGAGTTGTTGGGGTTTTTTTAGCATTATGTCCAAAGCAACTAGAATGTAGTACAAATGCCTTTTCCATGTAGCTACAAATTGAAAGAAATGGCCATCACAATCGTAATCAGTCTTAATAACTAATTCTGTGGGCTTTTAAGTGTTTGGAAAAAGCCGAGGTCCAACTCCTGAAGCTCTTTCTCCATCAAAATTACCACTAAATCCAAGAGGTTGTATCACAGCTGTGGTCAAAACAACAGAAGCTTGGCTCAGGGTTCAGTATTTGCTACCAGGCATAAACAATTCCCATCCCTACTCACTCTGCTCGCAGTGCTTCCCCATGAACCCTGTGCGGCAGGTGCACTGCCCACTGATGTGGTCGCAGTCGGCTCCGTTCTGACATTGGCATATCAATGCACAGTCCTTCCCGTAAAACCCTAGGGGACATCCTGCAATACAAGGAAGGGGACAAGAAAAGGCATGAAACAACCGCTCTAGAAATAAAATGCAAATATTCTGGTTAAGTATGTTGTTGAGAAGTCATTGCTGTAGCCCTGCTACTCAACATGGCATTCTGTACACACAGTAGATCAAGACCCACCCTATTTTAAGTGGTTTAAAATACACATTAGGCAAAAGCTACATAAAAATGAGGTTGGGAAACTGTGCGGACAGCAGATGTTCAGAAGGCAGCAAGAAGGGCTCTTCAGAGAAATGGGTTTAAGAAGATATTTGAAGGAGGAGAAAGAGGGCAGTTTGTGAACAAGAGCAGGGAGTCTGTTCAGTGATGAATGAACCTTTGGACACACGTTCTGCACAGTTGATGTTGAAGCATAAAAAATTAAAAATAATAACATATTGTATCTCAGCTCCTCACAAAGATACCATTTCAGTATGAAGAAGACATATCACTGCAAAGAGATCATTATTCACCAGCAGGAAGCAAAATAACCATGATAGCTGACAGCTGAACCAGTATAGTGAATGTCTTCCAGAGCTGCATCCATATGGCCCTATAATATATCTGTTATTTCCTGCCATTATGACATTATTCAGTTGGAAAAGGAGAGTTCTGATTTTATGAAAAATGTGTATTTAAACACTGAAGGCAAAACACAGTTAGCAGTCTTATTTTTCTAGAGTTCTAAGATAATGGTTGTGCCCAGATTACAGACAGTGGGGGTGCTTGGATTGAAGATAAACCAAATTGAAGCTGTAATATGATAAAGATAAGAAGCCAGCTTCATCAACATCTATCTCTAACAAATGTTTATTTCTCAAACTTTATATAAACTCTTACCCAGCATATAATGGGTGCCATATACCTACACCCCGTCACTGCACAGCTTGTATTTTTATTTTAATGAAAATCTCTTGGGAAAAACATCAGTATTAATGTATTAATTACATGAAGAATTTTTTTTTTTTAAATTGTAACATTACAGTCTAGTGAAGTTAAGTTTCTAAGTTCCAAATAAAATAGCTTCTATATCAGTATTTGAATTACAAGTGCTGACCTACAGCTGTTGTTGCAATTGCCCTCGGGAGGTAGCAATTACAGATGCAAGATGTACTGTATGATCACTTTGCAGTGACAACAGGGACTGTGCCTCAGTAGACCACAGCCACAGCTAAGCCAGAAGCTATTCTCATGGCTTCAGTCAGCTCTGTGTTATCTTACAATCTTGGTTGTTGGGTCCCTGCTGCTAGAGTACTTTTTGGGGGTGTTTCAGAGAGGGAAGGAATTAGATGGTACTGTCATCCCACCCTGTGGGGAACACCTGCAGAGCTGACACCATCCATGCTATAGACTGCACCCATAACCACGCATCTGCAGTGGTAGCATCTGAACGTCAGTCATTCATTCTGCATGTGCACATGACAGACTCTTCCACAGGGATGCCTGGCTGCGGCCAAAAGTTGTCTTCCTCCAAAGGAAGGCTAAAGAGAAGCCTGAATGTAGCGGCCAGCACTCTGCCACTGCTTCTACAGGGGCCTCCCTGCAACCATGGAGGTAATGTATTGCATCTTCTGGATCAAAAAAGGTTCAGCAGCATGGGAAGAAATCAATGAATGAAGAGTGAAAATTCTGAAGGAAAATTCTGTCATTGATTTGTAGACTAAGAACAGATAACAAAAGTCACTTACTTTGTGTACAGTAAAGGCCAGTCCATCCTGGGGTACATTTGCACTCCCCATCATAGGCGCTGCAGTAAGCTCCATTATGGCAGTTGCACGTGTGGATGCAGTTTGGTCCCCAGTGGGAAGGTGGGCAAGCTAAAACAACCCAGAGCAATTAATTAATCTCAAATGACAAAGATCCTTGATACCCATGTATAGAGCTGCTTACATTCACATATGACCACCGCTTCATTTGGGGTTTGTTGTTTTTCTTTTAAATGTATTTTTGGGGTTGCTCCCTTCTGATCAAATAGCCAAAGATTTATTTTTTTTAACTAAGGAATCATTTTACTCTAGCTAAAAAGTGCTGAAAAAGATTGAATGTGTGAAAGAAACCAGTGATACATACTTAATACTCAGGAACTAGGATACTCATACCAGCTTTCTCATAGAAAAAGCCATGTAAGTTTCCTTTCTTAATTTATTTTTTCACCTGAAAACAGTTCAGTTGAACATAGTCAAAGGGATACACCTTTTAAGCCTCAGAGGTGAAGGAGAATAAACAGAGAAGGTTGAAACACGTCTTATAGCCTATAGCTTTAGACCCAATACTAAGCTTACTTCTTGTATTTCCACTGTTAGATTCTACATAATTGCCTAAATATAGGCATATAATCAGGACTGTACCTTCATCAAGTTAAGTCAGTTGCTTCCTTGGGTCCATTAATCAATATAGTATTTCTAAAAAACAAGTAATTATCTATGAAGTGGAGATTTTTTTCACTCACCATCATGTCAACATGTTATGAGATAGAATTTTACTGACTGCTTTGAAAATGTCATGGTGAATGAAATTGATACAACATGCTGCCATTAGAATAGTGAAGTGGTTCCAAAATGCTGATTACTATTCAGAGACAGCAAAAGACAATTTTCTTCATGTCAGAATACCACTATGTGCAGAGGGTAGTCTAAGAGTAGCCCCTTTCTGTTGATTAGGATTCACATCTTGAGGTTTTTCGTTTCTTTAGTAAATAGATACATAATTTAAAAATAGTTCTGTTGAAATACAACGGGAGTATTTCATAGGAGAGAAGAAACAGGTCAGACATGGAAGCCTTAGCTTTATTCCTGTGTAAGTTTAAAAAGGCTGATAACTTCTTATTGTTGTGTACTGATTTGGTTGTCCAGAGACCTGTGTGTGACCAATAAAACCTCCTGAATCCTTTAAATGGTTGCATAATGAGTCATCTATGTGTGGGCTGTATTTTTGCAAAGTGTTACCTTTGCCGAAATTTCACTTCATTAAGAAATATATTACATTGCATTGAAACAAAAAAAAGTACTAAGTGTTTTGGGTTTGTGTGGTGGGGTTTTGGTAGCGGGGGAGGGGCTGCAGGGGTGGCTCCTGTGAGAAGCTGCCAGAAGCTTCCCCGGCTCCAAGTCAGACCCACCTCTGGCCAAGGCTGAGCCCATCAGCAACAGTGGTAGTGCCTCTGGGATAACAGGTCTAAGAAGGGGAACCTGCAGTGAGTAGTGGTTTTGGAATGTGAGAGGAACCCCTCTGCAGATACCAAGGTCAGTGAAGAAGGAGGGGGAGGAGGTGCTCTGGAGGAGGGGATGCCCCTGCAGCCCCTGGTGAGACGGCAGGCTGTCCCCCCCAGCCCATGGAGGGGAGCGGGGGAGCAGATGCCCACCTGCAGCCCGGGGAGGACCCCAGGCCGGAGCAGGGGGATGCCCCCAAAGGTGGCCATGACTCCATGGGAAAGCCCGCGCTGGAGCAGCCTGTGCCTGAAGGACTGCGGCCTGTGGGAACTACCTACGCCGGAGGAGTTTCTGAATGACTGTCTCCCGTGGGAGGGACCCCACGCTGGAGCAGGGGAAGAGTGAGGAGTCCTCTCCCTGAGGTGGAAGGAGCAGCAGAGACAACCTGTGATGAGCTGACCCCAACCCCCATTCCCTGTCCCCCTGTGCTGCTGGGGTGGAGGAGGTAGAGAAAACTGGGAGTGGAGTTGAGCCAGGAAGGAGGGAGGGGTGGGGGGAAGGTGTTTTAAGATTTGGGTTTACTTGCCATTATCCTTGTTTTGATTTCATTGGTAGTAAATTAAATTTATTTTGTTTTTTTCCCCAAGTTGAGTCTGGGTTTTGCCCTTGACCATAAGTGGGGAGTGATCCCTCCCTGTCCTTGTCTTGATCCACAAGGTTTTCTTTATATTTTCTCCTCCTCATCCCACCAGGAGCTGGGGGGGAGGGGGAGGAGTCAGCAAGCGGCTTTGTGGTGCTTTGTTACCAGCTGGGCTTAAACCACGACACTAAGTTTGTTTTTTGTTGTTTCCACTTCAGTTGTGACTTATAATGATTTTTTTTGTGTGTCTGTGTGTTTGAAATTAGTGGTCAACTAAGAAGGAATGTAAATCACATACAGACGAAAGGTTAGAAGTTTCAAAAAGGTCGCTAGTTCCAAAAGAAATTAATGGAATCATTCTTTTCCATGTGAACGAAAGGCCTTTATACAAAGCAAATAAACTTCCTCTGTTACGGTCCATGAGCACAGCCTCAATAGACGCTTCCATTCATATTGTTGGCACCATTTTCCTGTTATTGATTCAGTGACTAAGTCCCTCCTCCTCCTAAATACTCCTATTCTGCTACTCTCCCAACTACCTACTTATTTTACCATAAAAACAGGGACCTTTGTTGATACTGGCTTCTACAGCAATAGGCCTAAGATTTATTTTGGTATCATATTGAGTTGTGCATGCTAATCACTTCACAGAATTTAGCCAGCAAAGGTTTTTTTTCCAAATTGACCAGATGTTACATCTCACTGGTATAGAGCCAGTTAACCTGAACCAGTCAAACCGTAAATGATATAAACCAATGAGGCATGTTATTAGGAAATGCACCTCCCTGGAAACCCCAGCACAATGTCTTTTGAATTTTGACATATCAGGGTCTGGTACAGCTTCTTTTATTCATAAAATGGGTTGACTGAAATTTTGGCATGCATGTGTTTCAGACTGTGTGGACTGTGGCACTGTTCTGTGACCATCTGCACAGGCCAAGGACACACATCCTACCTGATCCTCAAGGCAGAATTGTGGGCACTCGTGAGAGCAAACACTGCAGCTCTGGCTGGGGGGGTCTGCACCATCCATCCCAGCGGTGGCCAGTGCCTCCACCCAGACGGAGCTGCTGAAGGGAGAGGCTGCAGTGCAGACCGCAGACAGCAGGCAGTGCCTGGACCTTTTTCCTGGGGCAGGGACAGGCAGCAGACCTGCCTGCAAAAGGTGGAGGACCTCCTGCAGCAGGTGGCTGAGCTGCAGGAGGCAGTGAGAAGGCTGCGTAATATCAGGGAGGCTGAGAATGGGTTAGGTAGCGGGTTCCAAGCGCAGTCTGCAGTGGACCCACAGCCCACGGCCAAACAGGCAAAACCTCCCCTACTGGCACACACAGAAGGGAGGGGAGCCAATAATGCAGAAGAATGGAAGCTTGCAACAGCAAGGACCTGCAGGAGGAAGAGACTTCCCCTGAAGCCTGAGCTGCTCTTGCAGAACCGCTTCACTACTCTGCAGACTAAAGAGGGAAGACCTGTCATATCAGGAGAGATGCTGCAGCTGAGTAAGGCAGCCTGATCCGCTCCCTGTGTAACAACCAGCGCAACTATGAAGAGGTAACAGGTGATAGTAGTAGGTGACTCTCTTCTGAGAGGTACAGAGGTACCCATTTGCCTACCTGACACACTCTCTAGAGAGTTGCACTCCTTACTGGCGCCTTGTGTTGGGGACGTCATCGAGAAACTACCAAGCCTCATACAGTCCACCGACTATTATCTGCAGTCTGAGGAATATGAAGGATTACAGAGCCCTGGGAGCAGCAGTAAGGGACTCCGGAGCACAGGCAGTTTTTTCATCAATCCTCCCATCAAAGGGAAGGGGTTTGAAAGGGCCAGTCAAATCTGGTGAATCAGCAAATGGTTATGGGACTGGTGCCACAGCCAGAGGTTCAGCTACTTAGACCATGGGACTTGCTTTGAGAAACCTGGTCTACTGGGAGCTGATGGGGTGCATCTGTCAGAGAAGGGGAAGAGCATCTTTGGTCATAGGCTTGCCAAGCTGGCAAAGAGGGCTTTAAAATAAGTTGCTAAGGGAGGGAAACCCCAATCCATCCCAATCCTACCAGTTTAATGCTAGTGTCAGCAATAGATGCCCAGAGCCTGCAGAGGGATCACAGGTCAGCAGGATGGCACCTAAGGAGCAGCACAAAAGAGTTCCAGCCACTCCAGCCAGTAAGTCAGCTTCACTGGGGCCCAACTTAAATGCCTCTGGGCAAGCACACATAGCATGGGGAATAAACAAGAGGACTTAGAGACATGCACATGCCTGCAGGGCTGTGATCTTATCGGCATCATGGAGATATGGTGGGATGGCTCCTGTGACTGGAGTGTTGGAATGGAAGGATACAGGCTCTTTAGGAAGGACAGGCAGGGGACACAAGGAGGGGGTGTCACCCTCTATGTCAATGACCAGCTGGAGAGCACAGAGGTCTGCCTGGGGATGGATGAAGAACTGACCGAGACCTTATGAGCTTATGAGTCAGGATTAAAGGGAAGGCAGGGACAGGTGACATTACAGTGCAGGTCTGCTACAGGCCACCTGACCAGGAAGTCCAAGCAGATGAGGCCCTCTACAGACAGATAGAAGCAGCCTCAGGTTCACAAGCCATGGTCTTCACTGGGGACTTCAACCACCCCGATAACTGTTGGAGCGACAACACTGCAGGACATAAGCAATCCTGGAATGCATTGATGACAACTTCTTTCTCCAAGTGATGGAGTAGCCAACGAGGAGAGGTGCTGTGCCGGACCTTGTGCTCACCAACAAGGAGGGGCTGGTGGGAATGTGAAGCTCAAAGGCAGCCTTGGCTGCAGTGACCATGAAATGCTGGAGTTCAAGATCCTTAGGGCAGTGAAGAGAGCACACAGCAAGCTCCCTACCCTGGTCTTCAGGAGAGCAGATTTTGGCCTCTTCAGGGATCTGCTTGGTAGAGTACCATGGGATAAAGCCCCGGAGGGAAGAGAGGCCCCAGAAAGATGGTTAATATTCAAGGATCACCTCCTCCAAGCTCAGGAGTGATGCATCCCAACAAAGTGGAAGTCAGGCAAAAATGCCAGGAGGCCTGCGCAGATGAACGAGGAGCTCCTGGACAAACTCAAACACAAAAAGGAAGCCCACAGAGGGTGGAAACAAGGACAGGTAACCTGGGAGGAATAAACAGAGAAATTGTCTGGGCAGCCAGGGATCAGGTTAGGAAAGCTAAAGCCTTGATAGAATTAAATCTGCCCAGGGATGTCAAGGGCAACAAGAAAAGCTTCTATAGGTACGTCAGTGATAAAAGGAAGACCAGGGAAAATGTGGGCCCTCTCTGGAAGGAAATGGGAGACCTGGTTACCTGGAATATGGAGAAGGCTGAGGTACTCAATGACTTTTTTTGCTCAGTCTTCACTGGCAAGTGCTCCAGCCACACCACCCAAGCCGCAGAACGCAAAGGTATGGACTGGGAGAATGAAGAACTGCCCACCGTAGGAGATCAGGTTTGAGACCATCTAAGGAACCTGAAGTTATACAAGTCCATAGGACCTGATGGGGTCCATCTGTGAGTCCTGAGGGAATGGGCAGATGAAATGGCTAAGCCACTATCCATCATATTTGAGAAGTCGTGGCAGTCCAGGGAAGTTGCCACTGACTGGAAAAGGGGAAACATAACCCCCATTCTTAAAATGAGGAAAAAAGGAAGACCCAGGGACCTACAGACTGGTCAGTCTCACCTCTGTGCCAGGCAAGATCACGGAGCAGATCCTCCTGGAAACTATGCTAAGGCACAAGGAAAATAAGGAGGTGACAGGTGACAACCAACAAGGCTTCACTAAGGGCAAATCATGCCTGACAAATTTGGTGGCCTTCTACAGTGGGGTTACAGTGTTGGTGGATAAGGGAAGAGCAACAGACGTCATCTACCCAGACCTGTGCAAAGCATTTGACACTGTCCTGAACAACACCCTTGTCTCTAAATTGGAGAGACATGGATTTGACGGATGGGCCACTCAGTGCATAAGAATTGGCTGGAATGTCGCACTCAAAGCATTGCTGTCAACGGCTGGATGTCCAGACTGAGGCGCGTTCCTCAGGGTTTGGTATTGGGACCAGCACTGTTTAACATCTTTGTCGGCAACATGGACAGTGGGATCAAGTGCAACCTCAGCAAGTCTGCCAACAACACCAAGCTGTGCGGTGCAGTCAACATACTGGAGGGAAGGGATGCCATCCAGAGGGACCTTAACAGGCTTGAGAGGTGGGCCCATGAGAACTTCACGGAGTTCATCAAGGCCAAGTGCAAGGCCTTGCACATGTGTTGGGACAATCCCAAGCACAAATACAGGCTGGGCAATGAGTGGATTGAAAGCAGCCCTACGGAAAAGGACTTGGGGGTGTTGGTTGACGAGAAGCTCCACGTGACCCGGCAATGTGCGCTTGCAGCGCAGAAAGCCAACTGTATCCTGGGCTGCATCAAAAGAAGCATGACCAGCAGGTTGAGGGAGGTGACTCTCCCCCTCTGCTCTGCTCTCATGAGACCCCACCTGGAGTACTGCGTTCAGCTCTGGGGCCCCCAACACAAAAAAGACATGGACCTGTTGGAGTGAGTCCAGAGGAGGGCCATGAAGATGACCAGAGGGCTGGAGCACATCTATGCGGACAGATTGAGTTGGAGTTGTTCAGCCTGGAGTAGAGAAGGCTCCAGGGACACCTTACAGCAGCGTTCCAGTCCTTAAAGGGGGCCTACAAGAAAGCTGGGGGGGGACTTTTTACAAGAGCGTATAGTGATAGGACAAGAGGTAATGACTTTAAACTGAAAGAGGGTAGATTTGGTTAGATGTAAGGAAGAAGTTCTTGACTGTGAGGGTGGTGAGGCACTGGAACAGGTTGTCCAGAGAGGCTGTGGATGCCCCATCCCTGGAAGTGTTCAGGGCCAGGTTGGATGGGACTTTGAGCAACCTGGTCTAGTGGAAGGTGTCCCTGCACATGGCAGGGGGCGTGGAACTAGATGATCTTTAAGGTCCCTTCCACTCCAAACCATTCTGTGATTTTGGTACCTTATGGAATTGGATATGCTTCTCGTGAGTTTTGCTTCAGATATTTCTTTCCTGTCACCAGTAATTTGCATAAACCCAGCAAGGCATCTGGAGAATCCCTAATTATTTAATAAAATAACTCGATGAAACATAATAAAATTAGGGCCTAGCCCTTCTGCTTTTTAAGTCAGCAACAAAGTCTGCACTGAGTTTACCATACCAAGACAATACTTATTGAGTGAGGTAGAAAGACACTAAAAAAGTGTATCTGTGAGACATCTATAAAAGAAAGAAAGAGAAAAATCCATCAGAAAGTTATAAACACTTAAAACAAGTCATAGTGAAAAATTTCTTAACAAAATGCTCAAATGTTTAACAAGAGTAAGGATGGTCTTGCAGCCAGAGCACTAACTTGTATCTGAGAAAATCTTGGCTCTGTTCTGAGCCTTGCTAGTAGCTTTCTATGCAACAGTAATAAGAAAAAACACCCTGTATTTCAGTGCCTCAGCTCCTTATTTGCAAAATAACACCTCTGTAATTCATAAGACTATCCTGACTATACAAGACCTGGGATGTTCACAACACTTCTGTGATAAGACTAAATAATTACAGATGAGTAAACAGTAGGTCAAGAACCCTCTCTGCAATGCAAGATTCATCAAGTCACAGACTTTTTCCTGTTGGAAGATTTAGGTGCTCTAGCATCAACTAGTCCAACATCCTGCTCAAAGGATCTTCAGTGATGATAATTTCACAACCTCTTCCAGACTAGAGACTTCAGAGCCTCCCTGTGCAGTTGCTGTGCTTGACCACTCTCACCGTAAGGATGTTTTTTCTTGTATCTAGTTAAAGTCACCCTTGTTGCAACCTGTGAGCATTGCCTCTTGTCTTTTAACGGTGCACTTCTGAAACAAGTCTGATCCAGCTTCTCTACAACTCTTTGGACAGTGGAAGACTGAAAATTGTTCCCTCTTGTCATATGCTCCAGCCCACTTATTAGAAAAATCATAGTATAAATGTGTTTCTGATAGTGCCAATGAAATGCAGAAAAGTTTAGGATCTCATCTTTATATACCATGAAGTCCTGAATTCTGACTTAGAGAGTGTTTCTTTACCAAAAAGTAGAGAATTTAAATAGCCAAACCCTGATTCATTGTTTTAAAAATAAAGGAAGAAAAGCTGATACTTACGCTGAGAGCAGTCACTACCAATCCAGCCCGGGTAACACTGACAGGATCTATCAATAGGATTACATGTTCCATTATTGGTGCAGGTGCATATTCCAATGCAGTTCTTGCCAAATCTGCCACTAGGACACACTGAGAAAAAGTTGTTAGAATTAGAGCTCCTTAATAATCAGAACAAGATTGTATTTTCTTTATTTCAGGAGAAAGCAACTAATATTTGGATCAAGAAATGTATTGCTTAGTATAATGTTAAAGTAAGGCATAAATTCTGGTAAGCCCATTATACATACTCATTATACAAATAATACAAATAAGAATACAGTGGGTTTCATACTTCAAGATCAAATGTTCAAACAGCTTAAATCTGCTTAAGATTCCTAATTTATAAACTGCACATACTACAACAGAAATGATTTTTGGTTTTATAGTTTCCAAGAGATGGAATGAAAATTATTACAGTGCTTGGTCTCTGCATCCCATAGAATCTTTATTACAACCTGTACCTTCATTACAGAGGGCTCCTGTAAATCCAGGTAAGCAGTCACATAAGCCAGTAATATGGTGGCAGGGACCACTGCTGTGTACACACTGGGGGCATGTCTGGCTGCAGCGGTGGCCATAAAACCCAGGGGAACAAACTGGAATCAAAAGAACAAACAGTCATTGCTTCCTGCACTTTCCATATAGCCATGGACTACTCTTCAGTGCACTTGTTCCTGACTTTGAATTAGCTCTGCTTCCTAAATACACAAGAGTTGCAATGGTAGCTGTTATTATTCATAGAATTCAATGCTTTACACTCATGAAAGGAGATTTGCTCATCTTCCTCAAGGGTTTACTATATTCCAGTTAGTGATGACTTAGTTGACATTCTATTACTTGTCAGGCCACACTGTACTTGGGTTATGTTTGAAATACATATATACTTTACATATGATACATATTTGGCAATACATTATATGTCCTCTACAACATGAACATCTTTTAAAGCATATTTGAAGAAAAGTAATTTAAAAAAATACAGTGTATAGTTTTATTTGTAGATGAGTAGGATCATCTTAGACCTTGACTTCTTATGTGTTTCCTAACTTGGAATACAAATAGCCATTCTTTCACTGAGAAAAAACATAAAAATGTTTTCCAGTCATCCTTTGATTTAGATACTCACTGTATTCATTACACAGTGCAGACAGCTATGCATCACCTAACTTTTAGAGAACCTGAGACAGGAATACAGAGTCATCCACTTGATTCTTATGCTAAAGTCACTAGTTTCTTTAAAAAAAGAAAAACAAAAGTGAATAATAATAATAAAAAAGACTCACATAAAATCTCCTTTGTTGTTCTAACCCTTTTTGGCATTTATTCCTGATAAATTGCAATATTAGGTAATACATCAAAAGAAATACCTGTTGCACAGAGGCAATTAGCACTGGCAAAAACTAACTTGGAATCTTTTCAATATTTTATTTTCATTCAAGATTCAGTCTTTTAATTACACACTTGATACAAGTTATGTGGCCAGATCTCTCTAGAGAGATTAACTTTTCCAAGTGAAACAGTGCCAAAAGGTCTTCCTGTTTACCGAAAAGGCACTTCTGACTGGAATCCAAATTATTCATATGACCTTTGTCTTCCCAGCCTCCAGACTGCGCATCAGAGAGGGGCTCTGAGAGCCACTGGACTGGAAGCCTCTTGTCCAGGTTATAGGCACAGTTCCAAAACACAAGGAACATTTTTACATGTAGTGTTACACTTAAGTCTGCCTTTGGATTAACTGATTAACTGCAAGGCCTTTAGAGATTAGATAGTGAGAATAATTACTGCACTTAGAAATGCTTAAGGAATATTAATGCCACACTAAGGTGGGATTTAATAGTGCCATAGGCAATCACATTCTTCAGCTTGAAATCTTGCCATTCCTGGACTGTTAGGACTGCATCATCCTCTGGTTCTCCTTCTACCTTCTAGTAATCATTTCATGTCATCTCCTGCCTTTTAAGCCTCTTGGAGGACCTAGAGCATCTCTGCTTGGCCTTACCCCACCTGCTTCTTGACCCTGTTTCTGGGAGACCTCCTCTGAAAACAAGGCTACCCTCCCAAGTGCAGAGGACTCACGTTTCTCTTCTCTGAACACCTTTACCTCACAGTTTCAACAATTCAAACTGAAAACAGCTAGACTGCTGGCAGACTGTGACAAATCTTCTTGGGAGGGTAGATATTTTGCACATCATCTTACTTTTGCCTCTCTGTTTCTGGTACGATTTGCCTCAGTTCATCTGTATCTCTCATCTTGTAACATCTAAATTTTACAGAGACAAATTTTTCAAATGCAACTATGGGTACCTATCATACCTTCTGCTTACTGTGAGGCCTGATCCCACTGGCCTTTCTTTGCTGCTTCAAACTAAGTGTTAAAAAAAGCAATAACTAAGCCAATGATTCCTACCAAATTCAATAGGAAGCTAAGGTTTCTAGCTTCTGAAACTCATGCATGTTTTATTTACCTACCAAAATACCTATTACAAAATTAATGTTCATCATTCAATCACATTTGGAAATGCTTGCTTTTAGAATGGAATCCCCTACTAAATTTGTTTCTTAGAAAGTCCTGTGTATAATGACATTATGGCACAGACAGTGAATAAAATTGTACCATAACAAGAAGAGCACTACTAGTTGGAAACATTTGTTAATTTCAGATAACACTTATTCATGTATATTCATACATTTTGACAAAATGTCCAATCAGGGACTGTTTCATAGTACTTCATACTATAATTAACAAAGCATTATAGTATTATATGACATGTACTCCAAGTAAGGGAGGGAGAAACAGAGATTTTAAAGCATTTATTTTGTCCTTACTTCTCTGACAAGTGGTGCCTCTGTATCCTGGTGCACACTCACAGATTCCATCATCCGGAGAGCAGGATGCTCCATTTTTGCAGTAACAAGACAATGAGCAATTTGGACCCCACTGTCCCTCAGCACACACACTGTCACAGTGAATGCCTGCAACCATAAATAAATGAAACTGTCAGCCTTTGTAAAGAACTCTTATGTGTAGTTAGTTTAAAACTTTGGTCCTCAGAGGACTCATTTTTAAAACACAGCTTACAAAACCCATTTATGAATACATATTACTAACATCAGGAAAATAGAACAAGAACAAGGTAAATTTGCATCTCCGCTCCTGCCTTCCCCCAGAACAGTGAATTTCTTTCGTATTCCAGTTTTGATGAGATGTACATAAGGGCTGATCCTGAGTTGTGTAACAGGAAAGCACTTCTGCAGTTTTACATGCCATATAAGAGCTCCACGGGATGCTACCTCCAGGCTTTCTGCCCACCAATACTTTAAGAGCTACAGAGATGAATGCAAACCTCTCAATAGTATAAAGATTTCCATAATTTTCCAAGACCTTTATAAATATAAAAATTTTAAGAGTTCTTTTATTCCTCTCACTTTCACCACTGGTATCAATAAAAAGAATCAAAAGTAGAAAGTAATTCAACTGCAGCAAAATAATTGCTTTTGCTTCCTCCATAATGGCTGTTTCAAAACAGTAAAAGCTTATTTTCAAATTTTATGTTAGGGAGATGCATGACAAAAGGTATTGCAGAAACTTTTCCTTCTGAATGTAAAAATTCTTAAGGTCTGACATAATTTTGTGTAATAATGGGGTGCAGGACACAGAATGATTTCTAATTAGTGGTGAGCTGATTAGTTCTCAGCCTCATACCAAATGGAAAAATGTAGCACACACAAAGGGTTTCCAAACACACCATGTGAGCATTCCAAAATGCTTAGCTGCAACAGTGTTAAGGATGCTGGTCAGTCAGTGCTTTGTCTAACTATTTTTGGCACAAAATTCATTATAAAATGGCCACAACCTGAACCCCTATACATAAATCATAATACAAACCATTAATTATAATAATCCAATCATGCGATGGTTTTTGTCTTTGCAATGCAGCAATATTAAATATAACTTTCCTGTTTGTTTCTTCCACTATCTGCTTTTTAAAAGCATGCTGCATGTTAAATGCCAGCAGGCACCACTGTGGAACTCAGACCATATTGTGTCTACAGTACTTTGCATTAACAATTAAGTATTATTGTAGCGCCTCTACTGAATGAAGCCCTTCGCTAAGGGAAAAAGTGGATTGAATCCAACCACAAGCATGTCTTGCTTTGTAAGTATTTCCAGCAAAATATGCCACAGGTTCACTGCCTGCCAGAGTCCTAAAAAAGCAAAACAGTTTCACATGTGACAAGAAAAAGATCTTTTAACTTTGAAGAGCAAAACCTACTGTTCATAACAATACTGAAGAATAATTACACTGTTTACTGATAGAACAGACTCAGAGGTGATTCCTCAACCCCCACAGCATGTGCCATGTAAAGCTGCCTATATCCAAAGACTAACTCTCTAAATAGAGGAAAGGTGAAGCTCCATACTCTCAAATTGTTTGTTTCTCTGCAAGACAATCAACAGATGGAATAATCAAATATGTGGCTCAACGGATTGCACCAACACCAGCAAGAGCGAAAACATTTGCCTTTTAGAATCCAGAGGCTAATCAGCAGCAGACAGTACACACGCCACCTAAAAGCCCTAACTGTACAATGATCACTAGTTAATACTGACCTAAAACAAATTTATTGTAAAGAAAATTAAAAGGTTTCTTATATCATTACTTTTCCATTTTTGCCTGCATAGGCAATGTCATTCCTCTATCTTCATCTACATTTGAGAGGCAGTGTAGACTTGCTTCTCAGTAGCCTGGGTGAACTTTTTCATTAACTCCTGATTTGTGGATAAATAGATAAAAAAGAATGGTTTGGTTTTGAGAGATGCTGATGCACATGAGCAGGATGAGATCACAGCATTTTTTTAGAAACAAGACCACTTATTTCAGACACATAAGATTGCTCTGCTTGAGGTTCCCAAATTTGCAAACTCGGGTTTGTAAGTCTGTGAAAGCGTAAGCAGACACATGCAGAGCATTTCAGAATTAAGTCTGGCATTCTGTTCACGTGAGTGTTATCTGTCATATCATACACTCAGTGAACCCTGCTAAAGAAAAGACATTTTTCACAGAGTCTTGATGGGTTTCAGTGGTGTTCAGTATACAATGGTCACTATTAACAAGTCAGTGGTTGCCAAGAGTTACCATAGTGCATTATCAGAGATTATGCAGACCAGTGACATACAATAACACCAGGCTCAATTATATCGTCTTGATCTGTGCACAGAGGATGCTTTATGACAGCATAGTGTCAAAGGGTGATACTGGGCACATTGGGATAGAAAAGATAATGGGCCCCATGCTGCATAGAGCCACAATACTTAAAAGTGCCAACAACTACCATTAAAAATGAAAAAGGAAAAAGTTCCCCCAGTACATAACAGGGAAAATTATGCATTACAGAAACTGGAAAAATGACCTTTCCTTTCCCACTTTCACCCCCTATGAAGAGGTAGTCAGGTGAAGAATGATACCCCTCTACTTAGCAAAGAAACAGTGTATCCTAAATATCACTGAATAACAATTATGACAATATAATATACTGAAAAAGTGCTGAATAGTACTTCTGTTTCACTATAAAAGGAATTTTATTATATTCACCATTGATCATAAGCAAAATCAATTTCACTCCTGTGTGTGTCAACAATGAATGTAGTAAAGCAGAATACAAATTCATTTTGTGACATATTGCATCTCTACTTATAAAAAGCTTTAAATCTCACTCATTCACTGTTATTTAGATAAGATCACAAGTCACTTAAAAATGAGAAACTGATTTTCACATCTTACAGCTGTATAAATCAAATACATGTATTTTTGAGAAGGAATAGATTAGAAATATTAAAAGGATTGAAAAATAAGAATTTTCCAGACTCTGATGCTTTATATGAAATTTCAGCAAAGCAAGCTATGCTTTTATAGAAAAGCTAGAAATTAGTGAGGAAAAAGAAACATTTTTACTAGAACTTACAAAGCAAGATTAGGCTTAGCTTTTACAACAATGGTATCAACAGTGTACTGGCTTATGATTGCCACAATTTCAAGTAAGTATTAGTCTCTTATGCAATAAAGTTGTTTCTGATAAGTTTTCATGTTGATTTTAATACTGATAAGGATATCTGTGAGGAAATGTTTTTGCCAGAGCTAGGGACAAAGAGCTCTTTGATGGCCTTCACAAGTTGCTAGGCAATAGCTGAATGGTCATGATAAACTTCAGCTAAGCTGCTCTGAAGAAATGCTCATGCATTTAATGCCCAGTGCTTTATGCTGGGGGCCTCACATCTAAATCAGCATTCCCCCAGCATTCGTAATTGCATGAATGAAGTAAATACTTCTTTAGGGATACCAGTGTTTCCGCCCATGCTAGCAGAGTGTTTACATACTCCCTATGCTATATTTTTAAGTTGAGACTCAATGATCCATCCAAGTCAGATCAATGGAGAGCTAATTTCTTTTAGCACTCGAAGGGGAAAAAAATCTATCAATTATTTCTAACAATCTTCCCAGGCAAATTTATTATTGGACTAAGTGCTATTTTCCAGCTTATTATGTTTCCATTAGTCTGATACAAAGCCATCCAAACATTAAAAATAATTTTTTTCATAAAGAACATGTATTTGCTATACAATTTATCTTCACAACACATGGAACTTTCCAGTATAGTCTCTCAGAATTAAAACCTATTTGTATATTGGTGTACTTCCCATATGTCAGAGCTAAACTGCATATACAACAGCCTAAACAAGAAAATGATGAATCCCTCAAAACCTGTGGAAATCTTGATGTCATTAAAGCTAATGATACATATCCATTATGGTCCAAGATCTCACCCTTCATATTTAAGAGAAAAAAAACACTAGATCACTTCTGTTCAAGGAAGCTGAGACTTCTGATGGTGAGAATTGCTTCCCTTCTTCTCTGTCAAATGCTGGATAAGCAGCCCAAAGAAAGGGGAGAAACAGCACAGGGAAGTGGTGAAAAACTTCATAGGCACTATTTAGAAGTACTCTCACTGTCTTTAAGGGAAGTACCTTGCTCCCTAGTTGAAGATAGCCAGAAGACTAAATAAAAGTGTCTCAAATTAAGGAGCTAATGAAAGGATCAAAGATTTTTCTCTAGAAGTTCAGGCTGCTGCTTCTTCACTGCAGCAGCAGAAGAATTTGCAGCCGCAAGTTTTGGTAGGAAGCCAGCTACAAAAGCTTGTCAACAAAACCAGTGCTGTACCAGAGTTTGAAGGCAAACATCAGTATCTGCAAATTTTAGTGGAAGAATCACTTCTGAGATATCCCCAGTATCTTTCTGAAGGCCGTACTGTTGCTACATACTGTTATCCACTCCAATGGTGCTCTTCTTTTCATTTTTTTTAGTCATAAGAAAATAGTATTTCTCCTTTTCTTACCTTCTTGATAGGTAGAAAATAAATGCATTTAATCTACTGATTTAAAGTTCTTCTAAAAGAGTCGTATTTCTTCCACGTAAAGACCCACCACAATCCATAGGAAATAGAGATAAAGACACAGTGAAGTCCAGACACAGGGTAGGCCAGACATCTTATTGAAGGATTCATCTCCCTAAGTTTGGAAAGTAAATATGCTGTTTATCATGACACAGTGGCCACATACAATTTCACTTTGCGGCTCACTGGCTATTCATCACGATGGGACCTTGTGCTTCAGGAGCCCAGGGGAAATTGGCCAAGGTTGAGGGAAACTCATGTTTCTTGCAAGAGGTTCTTGGCTTGGGTGCAATGGGGCACCAGCATCACACATGCTGTTCCAGCAGCAGCTCATTTCTCAGTCTTAAGGTAAGGGAGACCCATGACAGTACTCCTTTATAAAAGTATTTTTCTTCTATGTAGGAGGGGTAAAAAATATGCACGCATTAAAAGCTAAGGAGCAAGGGAGAGTTCTAGTTCATGCTTCCCAGGGGACCTGGTTATTTGCATCAGTGGGGTGGGTGTCAGATGACAGTCCTCCCTGTTATAATCCAGCAACAAATGTGCCTCTTAGAAATAACGTCAGGAGCACATGGAAAGACACAGCACTTCCTCACAGAAACAATACGTCTGGTGATGGGCAATCTGACTAGTGTCAGCAGGTGTCCGGCACAGCAAAAAGTCACCAGCTCCCTATCTGCTGTCGCATATGGATGAATACTATGCACGCTGGTAAAATGTAGGCTGATATTACTGCATCTGTCTTTTCCATAAACCAATGCTATTGTTTTGGTACAGCTAGCAGACTAGTGGTATTTCACAATCCTTGGCACTGCACAACCTTTAAATTGATTTTAAAAATAACAAATGTCGTATCAGTATGACATGACATTTCTTCACAAACAGAAAGGTCCGGCAGAACTGCACCCAAGAAAGCACAATAGTAATGTGTTACCAGTAACACCCACATCACTGTAATACAGTAATAAATAAACTGTCTGGACAATAACCCTTGCCCTTTTTACAATGCTTTAATGCGAAATCTCAGTTTGCGAGAATATGAATTCTCTAATCTTTTAGGCAATTTGGAAAAACTGTATTTTGACAGCTGCTTGCAGAACAGATAAGATTAAGGGATGAAATTAACAGTTACGGTGGTGCTTGCTGGATTGTGGTCATTGAGAGAATTGGTAGAGGTGGCTTTTAATGGAAATTAGCTTAAAGTTTTGGTATAAATTGTTAGGAGAATTACTTATCGTTCCCTATTGGGGGAGTGCATTTTCTGTGTCTTTCTTCCACTTTTTATTTTAATGGTTCTTACTCTTCTCCATTGTCTAGCTATTGCGCTCCCTCCAAAGGAAGAAAAGTTATTTATAAGATACAGTGAAAATGTCAAGGGATGAGAGTGTTTGGGCAGACATTATCCTCTGTGTGGGCAAATGTTTCTCATTTGTGCCATCCTGTCATGTGGCTCCTGGAACATGATGGAATGGTCAGATTACCAGGACAAAAACATCACCCTTAACTCTTGCTTTTCTAAGCAGAATTAAGCTGCTGTACAGGGAGCACTTGGTGTAAACTACAGGGAGGGCACAATTTCTAACAGGTGTCCTATAAACAAAGTCAGTTTTGTTTAGGATGAAAAATGTAAGTGTCGTCCTAGGCAACAGAACCTAAATTAAAAACAGAAACCCTAAATTAAAACAGAACCTAATTAAAACCAATCTTAATTATTTCTTGACTTTTATAACAGCTCATGACAACGCAATAGTCAATAACTGAACTCACACTCTCGTTCATAACTAGGATGTAAGGAGCAAAAGATAATACATTGGGCATGTTAAAAAAATAGAGAAAAAACTACTTAAAAAACCTAAACCATATAGCATCTTGTTGTTGACCCTGTGCTCAGCTGCAGCTCTATCTTAAGACTAAACTAAAGGGTAGCATGTTAGCTAGGCTGCCCTTTCATACACGAGAATAGCAGTTGTGCCCCCTTCAGCAGCTCAGAGCTCCCCCAGCACCCGTCGGGCCAGTGACCCCCCCTCAACATGCAGCATGTTTCCTGTTCCCCAGCATTATGGTACAACTGTGTTACCCGGCAAGGGAAAATTCTTCCACCCTTCATTTATTTCTGCAAAGTTATATAAACTATTCCCTCTAATGAAATTCCCTGGGGAAAGCGTAGACAACTGCTCTGTTCACAGGGCTGAGAAAAACATTGCATTTAAAATATCTTTTCAGAAACTTTATATAATTTTGGTGGCATCAAAACATTTGGGGAAGTTCACCTTGGATTCATCAATTTATTCTTGTTGAAAAAGAAAAAAGACTCACAAACTCACCTTTTTAAGCTTCTTCAAATGTACTTATTTTTTAACACTACCTACCCATTGGTTTTTAAACAAGTAAATCCTTCATTTGGGTTAGATAAGTATTAGACTGATCCAAAAATCAGTTTCTCTTTCTCTTTGTTTTTTTTGGTAGGTAACACTAACTACCAAACCCTCGTAAGTCTGATGGTTACTTTAACAAATGTAACAGGAAAAATCTAAGCTATTCTAACATAATTTGTTGCATTTTAGTACCTTCCTATATTTTCACAAATCCTCCATCTGCTTCTCCACCTATTATGCATATAAATATGTATACAACCTCTCTTCTTAATCCTACAATCTAATGCTATCTCTGCAATGTAACATTACAGTACAGCTATTTGAGAACCTGTTTCTAAAGTATTCTCTCCTTTTTTTGATCATTCTAAATATAAGTATCTACACAAAGACCAGATTCCTCATGGGTATTTCTCTGACATGTGAAGTGTGGGAGGAGGATTTTTCCAGACACTGGGTATAAAGCAAACTATGCCGTTTATGTCAAATTGTGTGTCTAGACATCACCAACATGTTGAAACTAGTTTGTTACACACACTGTTGTGTAAATGCCATTAACGTCATCCATGCATGGATACTCAGTTTTATCTATAATTGCACATGAAGTCTCCTTCTAGTGAAATCTTTTTCCTTCTAAATATGAAGACAAAATAAGATTTCACTTGAAGCAAAAATATTGTCTCCTTTTCAATACCTTGGTTCAAGCACAGTCAGGGTTTGTGCTATGCTTGAAACCTTTGTCACATCCCAGGTCAGTTATACCACACTGGCTAGGTAATTTTTATAACCTGTTACAAAAAGTTGCTGGATTTTTAGTATGGCCTTTCAAAACTATCTATTTTAATCTGGCTTCATTCATTAACATACTTTTGGTCTCTGATGATTTGTCTCAGTTTTAGAAAACTCACAATATGTATTTTGAGTACATCTGGAACTTGTGAACGGCTCTAACTGCCTACACCATGGTTGCTCAAGATCAGCAACTGTTCACATGTTTTTAATGTGGGTATTCTTTGCTTAATACATTTATTAATTTAAGAAATCATATTTTGAGCAGATCCAAATATAAGTTTGAGAAAGTGTGTCCAAACACACACACACAAAATTACTTGAAACTACCTGAAAGTAAGAACAGTCATCAAAGGCCATTAACAACATAACAAAATAAACACAAAGTAGTGTCTCACAAAACAGCAATAGATGGCATAAGGCTAATAGTATTTTTTCATAATTTGCTCAAATAACTTTAATTATTTTTGCACTCTTGTGGTAGTCATTTCCCAGTGGTATCTGAGTGGGTGATGGTAAGTCACACTGCAGTTTGTGGCAAGAAAATAAAACCCACAAACTCCTGGCTCAGTTAGGTGAGTGCTGGCTCTGGAAGCCTTTCTCCTTCACAGCAAAAAGGGTGACAACGGGAAGACACAACAGTGAGACAGGCGTTCTCAAAGAACTTAGCAGAAGCTTAATATACAGACAAATTGCACAAATAATAAATGGGTTCTGTATACACTACAGATTTCCTCTTCCTACACCCCCCCACCCCCCCAATAATAATAAAAGTCATGTTTATTAGAACAGAAAGTAGAAAAAACACCAGGTAAGCTGTAATCAACTGCAACTAGTCAACCTGAACTGTAGACACAGAGCGTTAGGTACTTTGAACAAAATGCCTGTGATCCATCTACAGAGCTACCAAAAAAAAGGCATATATAAATCAAAGTTTTGGAAAAAACTCAGTAAAGACTCTATTTGAGGAAGTCATAAGTGCTACACAAACTTTTGTGAGCACAATGATTTGCTAAGCTTGTCAAATAAATTACTTGCTGCAGACTGTCTGCTCACCTCCATCTACTATGTCTGAAAGCACCAGAGAAAAAAGAAAACAGTTATATCATGAACCTGGCTGTCAGTTAGGGAAAATATTAACTTACAAATGAGTGGATAATAAATAATACTAGGTTCTACCTGAAATCACAAAAAAAAATATCTCCATTTCACAGCTGAAACATGCTTTGTTCATTTAAGGTGTGTTTTTCATGCTGACTTCCCATTATTAAATGGAAGGAGTCCATACAGACAGGTAACATGAAACCTGACCCTCACAAAACTACAGTATCACAGTGAGACACAAAGCCCAGAACACTCCAAGAGGGGCAAATTTATAGTGTCAATTAATTAATCCTTACTGAAGATGGAAGAGTCTTCCCAAGTTTTCCCAAAATTTGGAACTTAAAAATCTATGTGAGAACTAAAACTACTTCCTAGAGAAAAAGGGAACATTTCATGATAGCTTGCCCTTCTGCATAGTTTTGTCATATTTTCAAAAAAACTTGCTTTCCACAAACGAGAGAGTACAACAACAGTGCCAAACACAAATTTTGATGAATAATTAAATATATAGTTCTTGAAAACATGGAAATGCTGGAGAAACTCTGAAAAAAGTGCAACAATTTTCACACAGAACTATGTATGTGCAGAGAAACGTAATTTTCGCAAAAGTTTGAGAAATGGCAGCACAGCTTCTGCACAATTTATCCTCTTTTTGGCTACCTGAGCAAAGCTTTTTGAGTTCCTGGATGCGATGCTTTACCTATCAAAGCTGCCAGCACAGCCTTGAATATTTACAGCTATTCACCAGTTTCATAAGGAATCATACTGAGGAGGCACCCAAGTTTTAAGATTTCCCCTTCTATTCCCAGTTTTCTGCAGATCCCATGCTCAACAAAGTTTCCACACTTGTGAATCACAGAAGGGAAACAGCAGCCACAGAATTGGCCCTTTTCTCCTTCCAACCCCACATACTCCTCCTCTACCCACAAAACCGAAAGGCAAGACCAAGTCCCACCATAGTGGAAACTCTCATTGACCTTCACAACAGTCTCTTTTGTACCTGACCATCCCGGCAGACAGCGACAGTAACCCGTGGTGGGATGACAGCCGTCTGCGTGGCTGCAGTCACAGCGTTCAGCGCAATCCATACCATACGTGCCGTCCTGTGGCAACAAAAAAAAAACCAACCCAGAGATGACGACAACTGGTAGTTAGAAGAGAACAAGTTCTGGTCAGTCCTGCCTCAAAAAGCAACCACAGATCTCTCCTGAATCCGTAATCTGCTTTCTTAATATAAAAAGCTTCTGTCTTTTGTAACATTTTAGGGTCCTACTTTTTCAGTCTTTCATTTAAGAGGGGATGATAAAGAATTAATTACATTCCCTTGAAAAATCCCAGATTAATGGAGCTGGAGATGGTGTTTCAGAACACAGTAACCTACACTATCAGAGGCTGCAGTGAAGGCTTTCTTGTACTGTCCCTCTAATTTCCCTAACAGCTGAGTTCCTACTCCAAGACCTGCGAGTCCCTTGATGGGAAAGCAATTCAGTCTCCTTTCTGTCTCAGATCCTGAGGTCTTTATGTATTGGTCAAAAAGGATACCACACAGAGCCACAATTTCTAAAAAAGAATAGTAAAACATTATATTAAAATACATCTTCAGTGTGAAGTTTATTGCAAAAACAATGCAAACCGTATCACTCTCTTGATTAAAAATCCTTCCCTCTGCACTACAGCATATACTATGTTAAAAAGAGAAGCTCTTTGGCTATGAGACAGTACACAAAACAAAATTATTATTTCACTATGCAACATTTTTTGAACCAACAAGAGAAAATAAAGTTACAAGTTGAACATTCCTCTTGGTGTATTCAGCTGTGCCAAAAGGGCACAGCTGATTTTCATGGAGCTACTTCTAAACATTTGAATTTGCCTTTTCTGCTTCTTCCGTAGAAGGTGGCACATACATTTGGGGGTAATTCCATACAAAAATCAATCTGTGGAACTGAAAAGTGCAAAATCTTTACAAACCAAATTAAAAAACAATGAAAAAGGTCAGGTTTTGGCTGTGGGGTTACCCACACAAAAGGCAAAAAAGGAAAAAGCATGTCAGATTTAAAACCCAATCATTTAAATTTGAGGCTAAAAATTGTTCTCAGTCACACTAAAAATCAGAATAAAACCTATATGAAAATTCATCTGCTGTTCTTTGATGTTCATGCCTACATTTCTACTGAGTTCCACAGAATTTAGCTATTCAATACCCAGTCTTTCAAGTCTAAAGTAGAACAAAATCTTACATTACTCGTGTATAAGGAGCCTTTTGCTCATTTCAACAATACATTTTTATATGAAAAAAAAGAAAAGATTAAGAATTTCCTTTGCATATAATCAGATTTGGAAAGAAAGGAAGTCCTCGAATATGTTGTTGAAAAGTGGTCCTTTTGGACTGGAGTCCAAATTTCAGTCAAATATTGAGCAACAACCTGGGCAGTGATATTAATTTTCTGAAGTTATTTAAACAAATTGAAATAGATTGATTTAAATAAACTCTCTGCTCAAACAAGAAGAAAATCAGACAACACTGGACATATTTGCATTAGTTTTCTGTTTATTCTCCTGCTCTGGAATTTTGAGGCAGAACATGCCTTTTAAACATGTAAATGCTTGTGGACATCATTTGACACAGAGAGAGCAAGAGCAAGACAATGAGCATGGGCATGCTAAATTATCTGATGTAGAAATGCTTTTAAGCATTATTTTGCTATATTTGGAACAGTGAAGCAAATGCCATGAAGCAATACCTATCTTTTTTAATAAGCCAGTTTTGGAAGAGCTAATGGAGCTTGGGAGATCTCATCATCCTTCAGAACCAGACACTAAGTGATAAATAAAGCTTCTTTAGAAAAAAGAAAAATTAGTCTTCTGATGGACATGCACTGCATAAACGTGCACAGATGGTACTCTAATCAGCTTTCCAGAAAATTTTAGAATTTGTTTGCCACTTTACTCACTATATCAGTGTATGCTATGCCTCATCTTAAAAGCAAAAACAACGCCCAAAAATCACTTCTGAGTATTCCAAGAGCAATTCAACAGAACAAATTTTCATTCAAAACAGAGGCATGGTTTCCAGTCTTACTTTGTAGTTCAGCTATTCCTATCATGTTATTGCTCAGTAGAGCTAGTCCAAACTGACAGAAGCTTGAATGTGATATGGGAGGGGAATCTACAAGGTTTATGTTCAGTTCAGGTGATTCCTTCACCATTATATTGTAATATATCTGTGTTTTTCAAGAAATTCTAAAGGAGCTGATGAAAAGTTTGAGGTCCAACTTTAAAGTATGAAAGCAGAAAAAGTGTTCATCTGTGCATCTTCATTTTGTGTAGTCATTTTTTGTGTTCTTTGGTGTGCTGCACAGCAGAGTTCTTCCAGAAGAATTGTTGGTGCATGTTCCTGATCTTGAACCCAGTCGCATATGGGCTATCAGGTGCAGTGTTCCTTAGGGACTTATCCCCATGAAGTCAGAAGAATGTCAGGAGTGTCCTCCTGCCCAGTATTATCCTACAGTGCAAAAATCAGTGAAATTATTAAACTACCTGGCAAGGGAGTTCGCATTTTTCTCCTCTCCAGCCTGGGGCACAGGTACAGGTTCCATCCAGAGCATTGCAAGCCCCTCCGTTAAGACACTGGCAAGTTAAGTTACAGCCAAGTCCCCAGGTACCGCTGGGACAATTTATTGAGCAATCTACACCATGCCAACCTGCCAAGTATAAGAATTAAAGTGACAAATTAATCAGGTTTTCCCTCATTCCTCTCTGAGGACATGTTTCCCTCCGCCTACCATGTGGCATCTCTCAGAGATGCACAATACCGGGCTAACGTTAACTACAGGCTAGTATCAGCAATTTCAGCTGAGGACTTGTTGGGGTTTGAACAAAGGTGCTCAAGGGCACCTTGTAACATCTGTGCACAGCACACATTTGCAGATGGGTGCCATGCCAACATACAAAAGCAATTGATGGGAAATCTGAAATGAAAACAGGGACACCTTGAAATTTCATTGAGAAGGACTAAACTATACTGAAAGTTTTAAGGCATAGCCTGAATATAAGAAATAAAGAATATTTTCCCTAGACTTAAGCTGCTGCTTTCATAATTCTTCCACCAGTGTTCAATACAGAGAGTTCTGCAATACGGTTTTAACAGAAATCTTAGACAGAAAAAAACCAGTGAAAACATAAAAGTAGTGTATAAATCAGATTTCTCCAAGGATACGCAGAAGACCTTTTAGATTATTTTTGTGCTTCTCTTCAAATACAAAAAAGAATGTAAGGGAAAATGGTTCTAAAATGCAGCATTCACAACTGATTATGCCTGATAGCAATGATTCGTAGACTGTGCACTGGATAGACAGAAATGTAAATAGATTTTTAAAAATGTGATCACCTATTGGATACAAGAGAAATGGCATGAGCCAGTCATACGTTATCATCAGCAATGACACAAGCCAAGTTTCTAATTTTGTACCTTGTTTACAGTAAGCGAAGGGAAAAATAATTCTGCACCAAGCTTAATCAATAGCCTATGCAAAACACATGTATAGAAATGAAGCTGCCTCGTGCCCTGGATTGATAACTTTGAATTTAGGGGTCATTTCAGGAAAAAATGTTATACTATTCTAGCTAGAAAATTGAGACACTTTGTCTCAAGTGACTTTCCAGAATTTATAAATTTCCTTCATTTACATGACAAGTATCTGGGTTTAGTTTAACCTCACAATTTGCTGTCCTTTTTCATTGTAGTATGATTAAAACTGCACAATGCACAAGAAGATAGGATAATACATGGCTCAAGGAATAGTTTTTCTCCTTACAACCTAGCTATTTAGCAGTAGCTACTCAGCTACTTTAAGAGAATTAAATCAGCTCCACTGTCTCTAGTGAGAGTAGAAGTTGGAAACGTCCACATTTGCTACACGACTGATTTAATTGTATCAGTCCCTGACAAGTTTAGTGGCTATTTTTCTAGGTAACTCTAACACTTCCCCCATCTCAACCATCATCTATTTTTAGAAAAACATTTTTAGACAGCAGTGTCTACAACATGGACTGGGTACACGATTTGCTTGGGAGCATTCAACAGCCCCTCTCTTCTCAGCAACCCAGCATCACAACTGAGGGATGCTGGACTTCAAATCCTTCCTCACAGAAGAAGTGGAAAAGAGAACAGGTGTACTGCAA
Source organism: Haliaeetus albicilla (assembly GCF_947461875.1). NCBI lineage: Eukaryota > Metazoa > Chordata > Aves > Accipitriformes > Accipitridae > Haliaeetus > Haliaeetus albicilla. The sequence goes on from NC_091516.1 coordinate 39,420,043, forward strand.
AAGCAGATCTTTAAGTGGAGTTTAGTAGCATATTCTGCAATGAACAGGAACACCATGTGGACCTGTAGACCGCTATATGGGAAAAGATCTCTGCAGAACCAGCGCTGGAGGATGTCTCAGGTATCTTTGTTCCAGCCAAAGGCGTGTGCTACTGGGAGATGGAGAGGTGGTCAGGCACATACAGCTTCTGGTGGAGGTACGTAGACCATCAAAATTACTGTTGGGAAGAGAGAGCCAGGCAGAGGGGTCAAGGAGCGTGAGTCCACTCACACTAATACTGGGAGATTCAGAAAGTTTCTTGTGGAAGCAGGGAACAGTAGAAGGCATAGGCTGGGAAGGGGTTTAGGCAAGGTTTTGTCAGAGAATTGCTGAGGAAAAGAGTATTCGAATAGAAAAAATTGCCGGTAGGTATCAATGTCAGTGCTAAACTGGCAGGAAGAAGCCTGTGCCTCTGTGATGCTGAGAGGGGCGAGGATGGCAGCCAGAGGTGTGCTCACCCAGGCTGAGGGGAAACAAGGCTATTTTGACTAGGACAGCTGACATCAGATAAATGGTATACAGTAGTCCTTCTAGTAGACCATAGCACTGCCACCAGACACAAGTGGTGGTCCATCTCAGAGTAAACACTCATAATTCACCCGGCAACTGTATCCAGCCCACTGAGAACTGCATCAAGGAAACATGAACACGAGGTACACGCACTCTTCTCTGAGCAGATGTTTTCCTAGTTTTCGCCTCCCAGAACAGCAGAAGCATAAAGTATCTAGTGATATGGCCTTCAATGTGGTCTGCTTTTTATTAAGTTTCTTTCTTCTTCTCTATTTCAAAAACTCAATTTCACTTTATGATTACAGAAAAAGAAAATTAATCTATAGAGACACTTACCTGCTTTGCAGGCACAAGAACCATCTACTGGTGAACAGATGGCTTCATTTTTGCAGTTGCACACAGACGAACAGTTTACGCCGTATGTCCCCAAAAGACAAGGAGTACCACAAGCAGCACCCTGAATTACACAAAAATAGAGTCTAAAAAATATTTGAGGAGGTTCAGACAATACTACTAATAAATGACCTGGTCTGACTCAGGTGCTACAAAAGCCAGAAAACATACAGCCCATGGCTGTCCTACACTGTCATTAAGTTATCCCGAATTTAAGGGAGAGGGAGTTCTTCATGGTTTTTAAGTCTACAATAAGCATTATTTTCCCATGAGCTGCTGTGAGAGCTCAGGTGACATAGCTAACAGCTCTTGGTTAGATCAATGGACAGTATTTTCAGTAATAAAGAAGCCCTTTATGAAACCAAAACATGGTAAGACAGCAGTTTAATAGAAAATAATGTGGATATGTAAAATATTTTTAAGAATTAATTTGGATGAAGTTTTCATAGTTATTATTCCTAGAACAGTCATACTGTTAAATGTTTTCTGTGTTAGATTAGCATCCAATGCACAGGTAACAGCAAATGTGTGTAAAAGCTGCAGAATAATCTGTCCTGAACTGTAAAAACAAATGTCTTTGTCTAGAGTTTCTCTGGATGGAGCATGAGGAGTTGGTGCATCAAGATAATGACTGAAACCTATCGTTCCTCCCTTTATTTACACCTCAACAGCACACCCTCATTCTTATCTATATCTTATAAAGCAACTAACTTTTCTTTCTTAAACTGGCTTCATTTCAGTACTGAGAACCAATCACAAATTTTGCCTTTTCAGGGTCTTATCTTGTAACACACCCAGTGGTACGTAAATATCCTTGCCTCTCTTTTACTGTGATGGAGAAAGGACGCTCTGGCATCTTGAAGAATTTGGCACTTAACTAAAGGCAATGGAGTCGAAAACGGACTGTGAGACTTATTTACCTTAAATCCAGGGGCACAGGTGCATTTTCCAGTCACACTATCGCAGTCAGCACCATTTTGGCAGCTGCAGATCTGCTGACATGACTCGCCATAGAATCCCGGGGAACACGTCTCATTGCAGTAGAGCCCAGACCAGCCGGGCTTGCAGGAGCATTCCCCAGACATAGGGTGACAGCTGCCAGGAGGGGATGAGAGGATAAATAATTCAGGACTAAACATGACATCGATATTTTTTTTTTTTCCAGAGAACAAAATGCTGTTATAGATAGGTTGCATAAAGGATCTTGCATGCTATGCATAGAAATGGTTTTACTCCCCAAACCACAAAGCAAAGGGTTCTGTGTAGGTATGTATACATGCATGGCAGTTAAAAAATGTAACCATACAACATATAGACATTTTGGGAGGACATGGAAAGCTAGTTGAAAAGTAACCTATCTGAAACATAGTTTTTACCATAAAATAGATATCCATGGTTACAAATATTAAGGTGATGAAACCACAAAATTCCCCAAAATGTATCGTTAGGTTTCCACTCCAAGTATAATAGGATCATTTTCATAACACTGCCCAAACTCAGCAGCATGTTGTCTGAGAAATGTGATGCTTCAGTAAAATAGCATGGCATCCAACACAAAATAATAACACAGCGCCCAATGAGTAGCAAGCATGCTCTTTTCTTTAAATAGTTGGTTGAAAAGAGGACAACTGGCATCTTTTCGGGAATGATACAAAATAATTTGCATTGGGCAGAAGTCAGATACACCATCAGAGCAGTGACCTTTTGGAAAGTATATGTTGGCCATACCTGGTGGCTGACCAGCTGTCCCTACCTGGAACAGCAGTTTCATTGAAGGACCAGTCAGACAGCTGTTGCCTCATAACAAATGGACATCATCAGCTGTGCAGAAATATATGTGCTGGAAAAGTGGACACAATGGGGTACTCTGTGGCACTCTGGCAGACAAAGCACTTGCTTAATTCTCACCAAAGGAAAGCCCTAATATCCAAATCCAATACATTTACAATGGGAAGACTGTTTAAACATATTTGTCTGCCACTGATTGAAGTGAAATTCCTTTAAGTGTGCTGGAAAAAAAACGTGCCTTCGTCCAGACACATTAAATGACCCATGACAGGAGCTTGATTTTGCAAGATTGCTGATTCCTTGTGCGGGGGTGTGTTTGAAACTGAGTATTCTTCTGACCATTTGAAAGTTTGTTAGGTGCTGTAACTTAAGTAACAACAATATTTTTTGAAAAAGTTGCAACATAATAAGGGAACGCAATATTAGTTGCAACTGCTCCAGGACTGGAGGACTACTCTTGTCAAACTAAGAGTTTCTTATTGCCAGATACAACCAACTGACAGCTTATTGCTGATCAAGGAAAGTATGAATTATAAAGGTTGGAATATCATCATGCATTCTGCTCTCCATATATTGTTGTATAGACTATGACATCATAAGGATTTGGGGCTCTTGAAGATAAAATCTCTTGGACAGTTAAGCTGGTTTACACAAAGTGAGAGGAAGGGTCTTTTCAACTAAATGATATATGCAGAAATCCTTCAAAACTCATGATGTTCATTGTCAACAGTCCCGGGTTTTTGTTCAGTTATAAGTATACCTGCCATGAACTAAGTGGAAATGGAACTATTCTTATATAAAATACATGCAAAATCATGAAAATACATAATGCAGCAAGATAATCAGATTTGTCCCCTATTAACTTCCTGTAGGCACCCAGTGGCATTTGGATCCAATTCCCATGTTTCTTATCAGTGGGAAAATACAGGGCAGGGTATATGAAAAGATTTTTCAATCCACAACTGAATAGTCATTAGGATATGAATTAGAATATATTTACGACATAAAATTAGTAGTTCTGTCATTTTAAGACATAAATCCCAGCATTGTTTGTTGTTGGGTCTTTTTCATTTCAGGAGAGGGGGAGACCACACACATGAGCAAGCATGGGTATGAAGCAGAGGCATTGATATTCTGTGCCCCCCAGTGAGTGTTGCTAAGGCATACTTGCACATATATTGATTGACACCAAAATTAGTATTCCGTAGTTTGTAATTAGATGTAGGAAGCTGGAGCACTTCTGAAGCTTTTTGATGGGTTCTCATGCAGTTAGCTTAATTGGCAATAAGATTTATATATTAAGATAGGGAAATAAAGAGATATTGAAAGATAACTGCCAGTACATCTGCTTTTATTCCTGGTCTTTTGTTCACACTTTCTGGAAATACAACCTTACTCTGTACAGAGACAAAAAAAATACTTCTGGGTAGTTGATACTATATATTTGAAGGACTTAGATGAACTTAATGATTTTCATATGATTTATATAGGTGTTTCACTATTACAATACCCAACTAAGTTCTGTAGCACCCTATGCAATATAAAATTTCCATGAAAAGCTCTTGTACGTGTACGTACAAGTCCATTAGAAAAATGCAAAATTGCAAGATGCCCTAATCTTGACTTTAAAAACACACCCAAGCTATATGAACTAAGCATGTATGACACTATAGAATTCCACTTGACCCTATATATGTATCTCAGAAAAAGGCTGAGACAAAAGAAACCCAATTAGAGCTCATGTCATGAATAAAACCTAATTCCAGCCTGAACTATACCAAATTAGATGGTCATACAGAATGACCTCAGTTGATCTTACCTACAGGTGTAAAGCAGTGGTGGAAGATCACCAGAAAAAGCTTACAAGAAAAAAACCCAGGGACATCTCAAATTTAGCTTGGAGATCAACCTGAAACCAGTGCATATGCTGTAACACAGGTGTAACAAATATCTTTTGTAAACCTTCTAGGTAAATACGCAGCTACAGTCTGCCTTTTTTACATTTTCTGAATGATCATCAGGTGTCACCTGGGTAAAGGCATGACAAAACCCAGTCTAAAAGTGGTTTAGGCTAGAAGAACATTCCTGTACAAAATGAAGTGACAACATTGATGAAGGCAGACTGAGATCTTTTTCTCTTATTCCTGCAAACCGGATCTTCAGAATGACAAGTTTCTGTAAGCCCCACAAACTGTGGATGGAAGTGGCAGGGACACATGGGTCTGCTCATACCAGCTTACAGAGCTGCTGTTGTACCCCACTGAGGAAGTGTGGTTTATGTGGTCTTAGTCTCAGCCACCTAGCACTCACTCTATTTCTTTTCTTGACTGTTAAGTAAAAACGGAAAAATCAATAGTGTCACCTAGTCACAGAGAACAGAGGTCTGTTTCTGATCTGCACTCTTGCTCAAATCCTTTCATATATCTATCAAAAAATGCAATAGAGAATAACCATGGCACAAGAGGGCTGTTACCTGCTGCTGTCCTCTGGACCCTTCAGAAAGAATAAAATCTCTTAAGTATATCTATGACTAACCCTTTACGAAGCATCTAATAAAGGCTGCTGATACAACCAAGAACAAAGACGGGTTTGCCTTTCATCCCCAGGAGCTGCCATCAACCAACAGCAGCAGCAAAATCCCTGTAGCTTAGCCTACCCAAAATGCAAATTACAAATTATTGCCAAAGCTGTTTTGATGCAATTTCCTCAATCATCAAACAGTAACAGAAATATGTATATGTTTTTGAACTACGGTGTATCGTAATGGTTTTGTATCTTTATTTGAAGAAAATTGCTAGACACATACTTGAATACTGCAACTTATGTACACATATTTTACAGCAGTATTTTTTGGTGCTAAGTATTTTTTTAACTAACCTCTAGTTCATTTCTGTATCTATGAATAATAAGAATGTAAGTAATAACCTAGGGCTCTAAGCCTACCAACAGCTCCTCTTTGAGGATATCTAAAGTACTGGTCACACGCAGATGAAAAAAGCTTTTAGGTAGGATATCTAAAGAACTGGTCACACACAGATGAAAAAAGCTTTTAGGATATCAAGGCCCCTAGAAGTCCTAACAGAATCCCAGTCCTACAAACACACAAAGTGTATTTCAAGAAGGAATTATGCCCCCTTTCTCGTGCCCTGGGATTATTGGTTGTTACATTGCTGCTAAATGGGTTAGTGCTATAAGAAGATCCTCTGGCTACTGCAAGCCCAAACAGTACTTGTGGTAGGCAAGTAAGGGATGAGGGTATTCCCTGATGTGCTTAAAAAGTTGTCTCCTGGCTGATTGATATTTACTGAGAGATAAAGACAGCCAGACACAACTGGCTTCTCAAAAGATTCTCAAAAGCGTTAAGTCTCTGCAGGGAGCTTTGTCTTCTATACCATTACACAGATGCCCTCTGATTTCTGTTATGTGGTGGTCTTAATCACTTCCTGACCAAGGGGGAAGGAACCTATATATGAAAAAACCACTTGTGAAGTCAAGAAAATCTTTGTTTTCCTCACAGATCATTATGCCCTTGCAAATATGCTCCCGCACCTACAGGACTGTTAAGTGCCTTTTGATTTGTCATACAGAAGGGAAAATGTTCAAAAAAAGGCCAGCTATATGCTGGTGTTTACATGTGAACATTTGTGATCTGATTTGACCACAAGTTGTCTTCCAGTGATATAAATGAAGGAACAGCTGTGTTGAACATGAATCAGAAGTAATTCCTGTAATATCAGAAATACTGTACAGTGTAATGCATTCCTGTCAAATAAGGCTGCTACAACAGTCTTCAGACAGATTTTCAGGAAAGCAGCTAACCGTAATTCATAATACAATAGTATTTGGTCTACTAGCATAATTTGAGAGCTAGATGGGTCAGAATTATAGTGCCATTTATTCTTGAATGCACTGCCCAAAGAATGAATTGCTGGATTTTATGTCAAAAACGCTGTATTTTTTCAAAAGACATTTCAAGTAAATGGGAAAAACAGAAGTGCAAGCACATAACTGTAAAAGTATATGAATGGAAAGGGAAAAGAATTCAGTTTGCTGTCACATGGTTTGCCAATGAAAGGCATGTTGAACAACTCAGACAATCCACAAAGTAATTTTTCACAGAGGCCTAACAGAATAGGTATTTCCATGTATATGCTTGAGTGCTTTTAACATCACTGCTGAATTCTGACTAAAGGCTTTTGTTTTATCTATGAGGAAAAGTGCATCTTATATACAACATACTGCAGCATTCTATTCAACAGTCAATAGTTTCTGCAAATTTCTTTCACAGCCATTTTCAACAGCAATAAGTTAGATTATGCTCAAAAACCTTATCTAAGGTACTGTGATTAGTAATGCAATTAAGTGTAAGTGAATGTGTAAGTGAATGCACAATGACCAAAGTATTTAATCAGAAGAACTGTGGTTTTTAACAAGACAAAGCTGTCCAGAATTATTCTATAAATATGTTGGCTTGCCTCAACTGACATCTGACATTCCTCCCTCATGGCTGAAAGTTTGTCTCCAAATAGCTAGTTTTTAAATTTTCATAACAATATGCTGGAACACTGCAAAATCCACAAAGACACAGAAAACTCAAAAAATAAGACTCAGTACTGCCTGAATAAGGAGAGATGGTAAAAGGTAAGCTAATTGGAAAAGCATTTTCATTTGATTTCCAGGGATCAGATTTTACCTGCTTTCTAGAGAAATAGATTTTTTTCCTAGGGAAAAAAAAATCTAGAAAATTTTCTGGAAAAATAATTTAAATGACAAAAAATGTATTTTTGAAACCTAGATTTACAACTGGTAAGGCTTTGGAAATTTTGTATTAAAATACAAATGTCACCTACACCAATTCTTATATATGTATACACAGAGAGAGAATTGGGTTCTCCTCTCATGCCCGACTTGTAAGACTATACATCCATTTCAACTGATTTCAATTCAGTTATTTCTCATCTACAGTACACCAGAATATGCAAAGGATGTGTGATGTATACTGACTTTGTATGGTGAAAAATATAACGATTTATTCAGGCAGTAAATATAGACAAAGGCCACACTTTGTCTTAAAAGTTATTTCGTGGGTAAGAGACCAAATACAGCAGTGAATATTAAGATCAAATACAGTTGCAAGCACTAAAATTCAGAAGCTCTTTTGGGCTGATATTTTCTTTTTTCATATGGTTAAATACCAAATAGTCTTACAAGTCTTTATCTGCTTCAGTTTGCATGAAAGTACTAGAAAAATCAGGAAATACTTATTTTCAGATTATATTCAGATTTCTATATTCTATATAGAAAAAGAAAACAGGCTAAAGGGTGTAAAGCCTACCTCCAGGTATTTGGCATGTGGCAGGGACACTTTTTATCGCACTTGAGACCATAAATTCCCTCAGGACAAAGCCTTGTTTCACAGTGCTCTCCGGTGTATCCTGGTTCACAGAGACAGGCACCACTAATATGGTAACATTTCCCACCATTCATACACTTGCAGGTCTCGGCACACTGCACTCCATAAGTCCCCACTGGACACTCATCTTGGCATCTGTAAGAACAATGAACAAAGAAAAAATAGTTTTATTTCCCATAAACTACAGCTTTTGGAGATTTAAGGGAAATATGGTTTATGAGGGATCTCTTATACTGGTCTAATACACCTCTTAAGTAGAGCAGAAATTTATATAACTTCATATTCAGAAGTACCTGTCTCTCTGGTTTCTTTTGCTGCTCAGCTAGACAGGCTTAAAAACATTGGTTCTGCAAATTCCTCAGAAAAAGGTCTTCCTTCTCTCCAACAAAGGAGACAATGTGCACAAACAGACCACTGCCCTTTGCATTCAGGACCAGAGCAAAACCAAACCCTCTTAAATCAGACCTGAAGTATGAAGGAATAAATTTTCAAATATTTTCTTTCAAAAGCCATCCATCTCTAATTTCTTAAAGTGATCTAGATTCTCCACTTAACAATAGTGTGAATAGCCAGCAGACAATCACACCCCTGCAGACACTCAGGCCAGGAAGTTCCCTGGCAATCAATCACACTCAGCAGTCTCTAATAAGAATATTTTCTAATTGTGTTTCCAAACACATGATGTTTCCAGAATACCCTTCTTTCCAGAATTTCATTCTAAACCTATTTTTTTTGTTGATTTTGCCCTTCAAAAATTCATAGGATGACATGGGAAAATCTTCAGGAACCTAAACCCCTTCTTTTCATCTGATTTTTCTAACAGATGAAACTGAAAATTAGTAAAGACTTGAGTTTAACCTGTATGGGAGAGTAGCTGTGATTTTTGTTGCTCCTTAAGGAAAATATATCCTGTTAAAGAGACTTCTTCACCAGACTCTTCCTCTTTCATTCACAAAGCTTTTAGAAGATAGCTACTTTAGCTAACAGTCTTATTTCCTTGATGTTTTACATATGAAAGACATTATTTAACCTAAAGATCAGACTGTATGTTTAGCTGTCTGGCCTGACTATTAAAAGACAATTTTCAGTATCCCGCTTCTAAAACTTGCAACTCATCTACTAATGAGTTTCTGGATAGTAATTTCATTTGGCAATGTATTTAAGAGATACAATACGAGTTTGATGTTTTCAGCTTTAACTTCTCTGTGTTTTATAACTGAACTGTTAAAATTTGGAATGCCAGTACTGCTACAGCATTACTAAAGGCTCCAGCACTAAGTGCACTTAAAACATTTGATTACATGTGTGAGACCAGACCTCTCACCTCAACCAGTTCATGCCTCAGAGCCAAGGATGACAACATTTCATAGCTTATGTGTCAGGGAAAATCCCCCTATTTTTCAATACAAGAATCCTATAAACTCTGAATTATGCTGACATAGACAAAAAGACAAAACAGCTAAATCCCAAAGCTTTAAGGCCAGAACATGCTGACATTTAAGTCTTGAGGTGTGCTGTCAACTCAACAGGTGGTATCGGGTACATAACATCTTCTGCAATTTGGGTACCTGCAAATTTTAGCAAGCTACAAATTGTACAAAAGTATTACTTGATAACAAAACTTGATTACAAAAGATTACTTGATAACTTATTAATGGTTTTATCAGCTTACAACTTTCTCATTTCCCCAGTCCTATAAAAGAATTTCCTTGGTGGTCTCTTTCCATTTTTCATAAACAATTTGGTTTTTTGTATTTTTACTGTATGATTGGTGGTTTATTATGGGAAAATTTCAAAGACACGTGATACGAGGCACTGCAAAACATAACAGAATTTAGCAGAGCCCTCTGACTGAGGTAAAATGGATACACATGTTCATTTAATGCTTCTGCAGTATTTGCCTCAATCTGATAGTGTTATCCAGAAGTTTCAAGGTATTTGTAACTCTGCCCTGACTGAAGCCAGCAATAAAATCCCCTTTCCTTCAAAGGTGTAGCATAGTAATACAGCTAATAACCCTGTTTAAATGTTTCCTAATAAAGTTAAACAAATAAATCTGAGAATGAATTTTCTCCAAAAGACAATCAGGAATTCCAGCCAAATTAGAGGAAATTTAACCTTGCAATTTTTTTTTTTTAATTCCATCTTCATCAGCTTCTGAAATACCCTTTTCCACTTTGTGGTGAGGACAGGTATCAATCAAAAAGTATTAGGCAGAAGAATTATAAAAGTAGTTTGAACTACATTCTCTTGTGTTAACTCACATCACCCAGAAACTGTTACATGCTCTAGGAGTCCTCTTTTTCTTGCTGTATGACCAAGTTCCAGGAGTCACCACCACACCGAAATCTAAGACAAATACTGTTGAAGCTATACACAACAAGAAGTGGAGAATAGCTTAACACTTTAAAAAAACGTCCTTTTTGCTGCTGGTATGTACATGCTAGCTCAGCCAATGCCCACACATTTCTTGCCACACTTCCCTCCCTTGCCAATCCACTGACATGAAATAAGAACCAGGTCTACAACATTGCTTCCGACCCATTCCTGCCCTTGCAGTTTCTTGAAAAACAAAAGAATTGCAAATACAGCTCATTTTGCAAGAAAAGAGGGAGCTCAGACTTGCAAAAAGTGATCAAAATGCTGCAGCCTGTAAGGCATTTCAGATTGAAGTCAGATTTGAATTCCAAGACAAAAAATTTAATTGCTTTTAAAAACACCAGTGTAGTGCAGTGTGTAGACTCTCATATGGATATTCCTTTGATTTCCCTGCTGACTTGTCTGTGCCTCTTTAAATGCATCTACCACTTTCTGCACTGTTTCTTCACAGATGCAAATTTAATTTTGGCATCCAAATGGCTCTAGACTAATTTTTTCTTGTCTTTATGAGTTTTTTTCCCCTTATGTCTGGCACAGCTCTCCCCATGTCCTGTGAACACTCACGTGGGAAGTGCATATGGTTATAATACTTACTATTGTTGGCAGAGATTCCCTGGACTGACCCCAGTGATTAAGCTGCTGCTGACCTCAGCAAACGAGTTGTATGCTGTTTAAAATACATGCAGAATGCTTCTTTCATCACTTTCCACTGCCTTAAAAAATGATGTCTTGCTATATTATTTTTCCAATCTACAAAAGATGATTTTTAGCAATCAAGTTGGAAAATAAAAAAGCTTCACTTCTTCATTTGAATGAAATACTTTAGGAGACAACTCTCCAGCTTGCTCGCTTTGAAGAGGAACCAAATGAGACTCTCTTGCTACTATGGCTGCCAAACATCTGCACAAAACCAAGAGTTTCCCTCCTCACCCATTCACCATAACCCAAACTGCGTCATTCTGCAAGCCACTCAAGTGAAGACCCAGAAGACACTGCCAGAGCATGGGCCACAGCAGGAAAATCCTGAAACCTAGCACTTCCTCACAAAAGGGTAATCACATAGGCACTTTTAACTTGTGACGCAGCATCAGCTAAGTGACATGGCAGACATTTCATAAGACTCTTATTCATATCACATATATTTTCATTCTGCTTTCTACCAGCTTCTTAACTTTCTTTGTCGTAGCAGACCCCTTGCAGGTTCAGCAGTCTGGCAAAAGGAAGTTTTCCTTACCGTTCCCCGGTGTAACCTGGGCTGCAATGGCATTGACCTGTCACTGAGTCACAGGTCCCTCCATTGTGGCACTGGCACTCCTGGGAACAGTTTTTCCCATAACGACCCTCAGGACAAGGCTGACCACAGACCATACCCTGCATGTGCAGAAAAAAAATCTTAGTATTAGATTTGGGATTACAGCTTAAATGGACAAGGAATCAAGTTTTGTGATGAAGGAAGATCAAGGACATCTTGTGTCACTCATCTAGTGCTGATCTCGGAAATGCCAGACTCTTCTCCAGCTTTAAATGTGGGGTATGTTTCAGCACTGGAGGACTAATCTTCTAGGATTTCCATTTTGGAAGGCAAACTAATGAAAAACACTATCTCTAAGCAACAGTGAAAACACTTAGGCGTTTAAGACTAATTGATGTCAGGCTCTTCCCAATTTATTTATCAGGAGTAGTATATATCAAGACATCCGGAAATGCCCTCCAGTGAGTAGTGGTGTAGAAATCAGCAATTGCTGTAGTGCCCCAATTATACTACTTTATGATAAGCTGGGGTTTTTTTTCTGATGAAATGAAAAGCTGTTTGTAATTTCATTGAAAGCAGCATAACTTAAAAGCCTAGGTAGGATGTCTGCTTCCCTTCAACGGGTTTGGAATTTCTGCACTGCTATTTACGTCCTTGGAATTAATTACACCTGTGTAGTGAAGGGACCATCAGTTCTTAAGAATTTTAAGAAGCCATTTCAAGAGAAATGTATTTACAGGCATTTCATCAGACAAAAGACATGCAAGTATTTTAGCTAATGTAAGATACTGCAGAATTTATACCTGGCTACTTTAAACCTTCCTTACATGAAAAGTAAAGAAGGTTAAGCTGACAAAATTGTGTTTCACAGAATTGAAAGAACTAAAACTAACAAAGAGTTATGCTTAAATAACTACTTGGAATGGAAAATTAGTCAAAAGGCTAAAGAGTAATTTATTAATTAAGACACACACTAGTATAAAATTTCCATCACTGCTTCATATGTTATCTCATTTTTCATTAGCTGTATTTAAGCAGATAAATGGAGTCAAGAATTTATGCAAACATCTGTATTCTATGACCAATAATTTTGTTCTTCTAACATGAGGTGGAATAAAAAGTAAAAATCTCCATAATCCACATTAAGTACCCAAGTGAGTGGTGCTATTCAAACACACAAAGATGATAATTTATAGCTATGTTCTCTAGTTAGTGAAAAATTGATCTCTGGCACAGGTTACCTCAATATAATATCTCAATTATCATGAGATAATTGAAAGTTCAGTAAATGTGGATTTTCACCCAAAATGGACACTTAAATAGAAAACATTATTAATAAATACTATTGATAAATATTATCTACAAATGTATTTAAAGAAATTATTTGGGCTCTGGTCACCTTCCAACCTTTTGATCACCTTCCAACTCCATTATTTGCCAACTCAGAGTTGGCAGCCTGGTAGTAGGGGAGGGTACTTGCAGCTCCGAGGTCAATTCTTCTTTCCCTACCCACTGACAAAAGGGTAGAAAGTCTAAAGATAATGTCAAACTTCTGATGTCCCATTTCCATCACCAACATTTAACACAGTATCTAACGGTTTGGGGGTTTTGCCATGCATACTGTACATAGAAAACCAGGCACAAAATCCACTGCTAAAATACATAATGGTGTCACTTCCCTATAATATCAAATTATATCTAGAAATTAATGACTTCCAGACAAGATCCAAAGGATGTTGCCTTGTCATAGTACAATTCATGTATTTTGCTTTCCAGAATCCGATATGGTTAAAAAGGCAGCACAGAACTGGAGGATTTTCAGTAACAGATGGTTTTGTAAGTATTTTATTCCATCCCTTATGCTAAAATACGTTTCTCATTACTCTTGGCTACAGGCAGACTGCATTTGCTATCCTCATTTGGTAACCTTTTCTGACACTGCCCGAAATCTACAAATATGGAAGTTTTACGGGCTTGTGTTGATTTCGGAAAGTGTTTTTACCATCCATCCTGGCGGGCAGGCACACTCCCCGGTGACGTGGTGACAGACGCCTCCGTTCTGGCATGGGCATCTCTCCTCGCACTGTGGCCCATGCTTCCCGGGGGGACAGAGGTCCTCACAGCTGGGGAGGTGGTGGTAAACAACAGAGACAACCGTTACTTTGGCACAGACTCCTGTCTCCAGCCACCTCTTCATTTTTAATGCTATCGTTAACTTTTCCAGCCAAAAGTATGAAACAGAAAGCAGTCCAACATAAAGAAATGCACACTGAATATTGCAAAGCATCCATGCAAAAGATCTAATGAAATGGACCGGGCAATCTAGGATTTATTTCTTCTTAAAGATATTTCTTTCTACACTGGTTGGTGCTCATTTGTGGTCACTGACAAAGCTCAAAATCTATTCTGGAATGATAAAGCCAAATAACTCCATGTTTCAACGTGGTTTTCCAGACTTGTAGCCAAACCGTTTCCATGGTGGCCAGGAAGAAGCTCCTGATGCTACTTTTTGGGGCTTTTACTTAACAGTCCAGACCAAGAGGGCTTCTTCTCAGCCAAACATCTGAACATGCACTGCAACATGGTTTGCCCAGCTGCTTCTTAGCCAGCCCTGCTTCTCTGCGTTACACAGCAGCCAAACCAACACCATAGTGTTAAAAGTTAATCTAAACTTAATTTCTCTTGTTAGCACTATTTAAAACTTGTACCTCTCCCCCATAAATAATACAGCCACTGCTTACAAGGCACCAGTGTATCCAGGAGGACACCTGCACTCTCCTGTCACATGGTCGCAGGTAGCTCCATTTTGACACTGGCATTTTTGATGGCAATCATTTCCATACGTCCCTTGATCGCAGCGTTCCTCGCAGCGCCAACCTTTGAAACCCGACGCGCAGTGGCAGGCTCCTGTAATGGGGTTGCACAAGGCTCCGTTTTTGCACTGGCAGCGGCTGCTGCAGTGAGGTCCCCAGTGGTCACTGTCACATGCTGAAGGGGTAGAAGGAAAAATTTACAGCAGTTTTATAATAGCTCATGTTACAGCACTGAAGATACTATGAGTCAACTGTAAAAAAAAAAAAAGTTATAAAATGGAAATAGTTATGTAGTACATCCTCAGTTCTTCTTGGTCCTCAAGGATCTTGGCAGTCAGACAGAATTTAATTTATGTACACAAATTAATTTCTTAGGCATAAAAGCAAACATGAAAACGTGTTAAAACGTGAAGCTATGAAATAAATGCAAGTTCTAGTCTCTTCATTGTCAAAACTCTTCATTACGACTCTCCATCAAATAACAGTTATGGTTGCAGTGAGCTTCCATTTCCCCAAAGAAATCCTGCTAACTTAAAAAAGTAAAAAAATGTGGTCTAAACCCATAAACAACTGTCTGAATCCCACAAGGAAGTTGCAAAGCTTACTCAACATAAGATTATGATTTTTTTCAAATCCACAAGTTCCTACTTGTTTACATAATTGCAAATACTTCCTTTTCAATCTTGCAATATACTGATAGGGCAAAAGAAAACACAAGAAGCATTTCACCAAGCAATAGAAATTAATGATTACATGGTTAAACTTCATCTGGATGTTACAAATTTGGTTATCCAATGTGTCTTCACAATCATTCAAATGCATCTTTTCTTGTCTGCCCCAATACAGCCCATTAAAACCCTATAAGCAAACCACTCAGAGGTTATTTCAGCATCAAAAGAAAAACCTTGCTGTTAAGGAAGAAATCTTTCTTAAGAGAGAAACACAGGAGTTCTGTAAAGACCCAGAAGGTTAAGGTCACCTAGAGTTCAACAGGAATGTGCTAATCATATGGTCAAATGATCTGATTTTATTTTTATGTTCTGTTGATAACAGCAGTACAACAAGAAAGCCTCAGTTGCAGCAACTGGAAGCCTGGGCTCTCCTCTTGGAGACTGACAACCATTGTTCTCCCAGTCTTCTCCTGGGGCAAAAAAGCCAGGCAGAGAACAGGCACACTTTCGTAGACTAATGCAAAGTAATTCAAGAACCCTCCTCAGGGTATGAATTATTCAGCTATAGGAGCTGTTCACTCAGGCTACACAAATAAAAAGGGATTAGGGTCTTGTAAAGAATCTACTCCTTAAGATTATTTTTTTTTCCAGGAGAGGTCACTAGAACATGCATCCATAATGGAGATATTGTGAGCACCTACGCACAATAAAATGCTAAGCAACAGAAAGTATTGCATGTATTATAAACACCCGGCAATACTGTCAAACTGACAGAACAACTGTCCACCTTATTATTGGCCTCTCTCTTTGAAGATGTGTGGGTTTTGTTCTGGACTATACTACTGTCTCCAGCACACAGCATCTCCCAGGTTGCCTTTCCCCATGCTAACTCACATTCATTCAGAACTGCTATGTGTTTATTTTCAACACATCTGCATGGAACAGAAAGTGTAATCCTCATACTTAACCAGTTCTCAGATTGTTGTCAGGAAACTAGCTATTTTGGGATATATATATATATATAAAAAAAAATATATGTATGGGTGGTGAGACATCTGAGACAGTCACACGTTCTGTCATGATTGAGCAGACACCCCTACATATTTTTTTTGCTTATCACATTATTCTGGCTTCAGATAACAGTCTTCCTCCTGCTCCCAGACAAAATAGACAATTTCAATTTCAGCCATTCCTTATGGACTAAATAAACAAAAAAACCCCAACCAAAGCGAAACTAAACAAACAAACAAACAAAAAGAACCCCTGTCCTGGCATGTCTAATAAACAGAATAATTCAGAATGATCACCAGATCATGACTGTTCCAGTGCAGAGCTCAGTCAAGGATAAACGTGGCCTGAACACACTCTAGATATAGACGCAATAGGCAAGAGAAGACTTACGCTTGGTTGATAAGTGCGAGCTTGTGTTCTTTCATCAATAGATGGGATATTGGGTGCAGTGCAACGACATTCATGTAGCTGCTTGAAGACCCAGTGTAATGAGTCTAAGAGCCGCACAGACCAGAAACATCTACTACTACGCATCTGCCATTGCATCCAACACCCAGGCACCAAGACTTGCTAGAAACCGCTTCGCCTGTGAAGCCGCAGAGGCCTTGTACTCCCTCTTCTCCTTCTACAGTCCCATTCCCAGTCTGCCTCTCTGGGATGCAACCTGCTGTCTCCTGGAGATATACTGATGTCCAAGGTGAATGTGCTGTGTCTGTGAACTTGAACCTTTCTCAACAATTTTACTGTAAGAGCAGGTACCACACAGTACATAATAATTTATTAGTTTCCTGGCATGATCATCTCATTATGTTTGCAAGAAATCATTAAAATAAAAAGCATCATATGGCTGCTAATAGGATTTCCAGTGTCATGACCAGCCTCCTGGCAACAGCCATGTAGGTAACAAATATTGACTATGCAATTTTTCACTACAGCACAATAGTGAAGCATTCCACCAGGACAGCAGTGGCCCCACCATAGTATGACTACGCAATAGTCCTTCACATAACCTCTATCACAAGCCTAGCATCTATCTGTGAGTTATGGGCAGAATTGTGGAGAAATTTGCAAGATTAATGGGAATAAATAATAATTTTGAATGAGATGGACAAATCATGTATTTTACCTCTGTGTCCCCTGACCGATAATCAATCATGTTTCCTACAGGAAATTAAAGTGATTTGTCAGAAATAATGCTGAGTTTACTATTAAAAAAGAAGAGGGTAAAGGGTAGAAATGTTTCCTGTGGTGAGTTTGGTTTATTTTTAATAAGATTTGGAGGCTAAATTTACCGACTATTACATCAGACTATTTCTGTTGCTTCCATTTCTGCTGCTTCCTAGTATTCAGACACTAAGAAAGCTAGGCTGGAAGTCACACAGCTGCTAATCTGGTGGAATGGGATAGTCTTTGAGTTAATGACTATCGTCAGGTTACAGACTGTCAGCTGGAGTTTAATCAGAATAGCTGCTCTGACTGTCCTGACTGCACCAAGGTCACAGGCACACATGCATATGCAAACACTACATGCACACACACGCAGAAGTGTCAGCTACTGGCTTCTGAACAGATTTGGAGCTGTAAATCAGCTGTCTCAGCACAGGGTGTATGTGAAAGGGGAGCAAAGTATAGAGACAAGAGCCCCATGTTCAGAATGGTGCGTTCTGGTTCAGAATCGTTCACAAGGATGAGGTATCTCGGCCCCAATAACTTCTGGAAACAGCCCAAATCCTGCAGAAATGCAAAACCCAATTAGTAAACCAGGGTTAATTTTCTGTATTGATCATACAGAACCAGCCTAATGCTGCTCTATTTTATGCACAGCACCTTCCTTACAGAAGTCATTCTCCTTCCCCTTTTCACATATCTTATGTTCACCCTCAGACATATTCTGTTTAAAACAGATAAACATACTCTGTTTAAAACAGAAGAACCAGCTAGCTGTACTGCTCCTTATCAGCTTTCATAGTAGACTCACAGGGTCCTTTCCGCCTTCACCTTATGCTGTAGCAGAAAAAAAAAATCAAAGTAAATGTTTAATAAACACCATGGTATTAATGCTGCATCTTGTCATTTTTCTTTTTATACATTCTGTTCATCTGGGAATATCTTTTTTGTCACTGCAGTATATGCTGTGCACATCACACAATGCTACAAATACAGGACAGAGAACTTTTTTCTCAAAAGGTTACTTAGTCAAAGCAAAAGTTTGCCTTTGGGAATAAAGGCACTGCATTGTATAAACCCTCATTTAAAATGAGCAAGTATGGTATGAAACTCTAAGAAAATATAGGTCTACCATCATAAAGAAATGCCTTCTGAAACTGAGTGCCAAACAGTGACTGTAGAAACATAGAAAAGCTCAAGGATTCAACAGTAAAAAAAATCACCTTCAAGAATAAATTGCAATCTGTGATGCAAATTGCTATCATTTGTGGGCCTTTTGTAGCATCTTTGAAGATTTAAAATTCTGCATTTCCTAGTAGAATAACTGTAATGTGCATTGTTATTATGCTGGGCTAGATGTGTTTTTATGCACATGGTTTCCGTGAGCGGCTGGTGATTTGCAAATTAGGATGGAGGGAGCCCTGATATTTTATAGTGCAAGGTATGAATTTTTAGAATAATCTGAAGCACATCTGAAGAATTTGGTAACTCTTTTATTACTCCTTATAAACAAAGACATTTTTAACTAAATGTGGTCACAAACTTGTAAGGGTTTTTTCTGCTTTTTTCATTGGTTTCATTAAAAGACAACAAAAAGAAAAGTGCAAATGAGTCCAAGCTTATTCCTGACAAACCCACCTTGATCACCTACAATTCTGTACTTCTCTAAAGAATGGCCTATAATGAGAATAAAATTAGGCTATCAAATCAAATCAAAGAACATTTCAGAAGAAACACCTCCTTAGAAACTCTGACTTGCAACTATCTTTTAAATATGCCAGTTTCCTTTTAACATGATATTCAAGCCAGACAATGTTTATTGCAATGCTTTTTTAAAGATCTTTTCTTCTCTTTTTGTCTTTCTTCTTTCCCAATGGGGAGTTGAAAGTGAAGAATCACAGCAAAACTAAAATTTACTTTTCTTGCTATCATTTTTTGTAGCTGTCTTTTATGTAGCACCAAGACAACAGAATGAGATTTTATTCTGGCTTACACATCTTTCTGCAACGCACACTGCTGTGTGGTTTTGGAAATACGTACCATTGTCACCAAAACAGAGGAGATTCTTACTGCAGCATTCAGCTTATGTATTTTTATGGTCTTTTAAAACAACTGAAAAAAAAATTCCCTACTACAGACAGCAGAAACGGAGCGAACACTCCCTCACTTGGAACGCAATATTGTGAAGTACAATTTTAAAATAAGCGAACAGTGGCAAATATGCAGAATTCCTATTTCTCTGTATCCTCAAAACTCCAACATAATTTCTTCAGATAGGTTCAAGGAGCCACAGCCTTTAGCAAGTGAAAGTTGATTTTCCTTGCTCCAGCATGTAAAACAAACTGAAGCTGCCCATAACTTCAACATCATCTTTGACTGACCTTTCTTCCTTTCTAGGTTGTCACATCAAGCACAAGTCTAAATCTTTGTGCCTTCCTTTGCATCCGTCCTTTGACTCTCAGATCTCTCTTGTCTTGTCCTTACTTTCATGGCCTTTATGGCCTATCTCTCATCTATCATTTGTCATCCAGTATCCAAGTATCAACCCCCACATTTACATCACCCGTGACCTTAGCCCCTTTGCTGCATTTTCAGACTATTGTCTTCCTTGTTTCTCCTCAAGTTACCTCTACAGCTTGGCACAGCTCTCCATACCCCAAGCCATAAAACTGCCACGATGTCCTCCTCCATGTCCCTACCTTATAATTCCTCCTTCCTGTGAAGTCTGCATATAGTTGTTGTGGCAAGTGTGCCAAAACCACTACCTGCCAGTCATTTGTCAGCGTTTGCTTCCTTCCTCATCTCCTACATGTTTCTAGCTTTGTGTTATCTCTTTTCTTTTCCTTCAGCCACAGGTTCTCTGGGGCAGAGGCAACTTTCTGTTCTGTATTTTTACTTGCCCAGTCCACAAATCCCCAGCAGGAGCAGCCATGAGGTCCACCAAGGAGCAGGAATGACCATCATCTGCAACTAAAAGTAGACCAACTGTAAAATGCCATATTTAAAAACTATTCCAGTGTTTTGGAGCAGAGGATATAAACAAGAAAACAGTAACATTTCTAGGAGGACCCACAAATGACTTCATTATTAGAGAATAACTACCACTAACAGCCAAGCATAGCCAGTGTAAGTAAAATAGGCCAACATTAAGAAAACTTTGATTTATCCAAAGGTGCAGCCCACTGACAATCTTGTTATCATAAATTGCCCTAAGGCTGTCCAGAGTTTAGCATTTGGAAGAATGACTCTTCCTTCTGTTCCAGAAGCAAGAAACTTGCTTGTCTTAACATAAATATACATTAGTGGAACTAATACTTTAGATATCTAACTGGCAGTAAGTAGAATCTGATGAATCACAGTAAGAATTTCACAACAAAACAGAATAACTTTTTATGAACGCAGCATTTAAATTCATAAGTAAGAGGAGCCACTCGCCTCAACGTTTTTTCTGATGACCTCAGTAAGGAAACACACCCAGAATAAGTCCTCCCTTTTCTCCATCAACAATGGATGCCTATCAAACTTTCAAGTGTTAATAGAAGGGAAATTTAATTCTAATTCATGTGTTACATAGCCTTGTATTTTGCATACCTGAAAATGTGTTTACTGTTTTGCCCAGAGAGTGCCTTAATTACAATATGAAGGCTTGCAAAGACATGGCAAGCACCACACTCCAGATTAAAATTTTGTCAGAAAACTGGATTGATCTCCTTCTTGACTGGAACGAAGGTATTTCACATACCATAACAACAGTCAAATAGCTCATATATTACATTAAGGCATCATGTACCTTTGGTCTATGCAAGAATAAACTTGGATAATACTTTACGGATCTTCAATTACTTTTAGCTGATAAGGACATGAAAAGTCATAGCCATGTAGATGCTACTCTTAATGATCTTCATTTCTGAGTGTGTTTGTGTTCAGAACAACATTCATTGATTCACTAAGCAAAAACCATGACAGAAATATGAATGTTGTCACTAATCTAAATCCACATCATCCTTATCGGAAAGTTCAGACTGTATTCTTGAAACTACTCTCTGCTATTATGATTTGTTTTAGCTGTGGATCTAAACCATTTGTTTCCCTTAGAATATTCCTGCAGGATGGGAAACAGCTAATAACTCTCCCAACTGGAATTTAAAGCAAATAAAAGTAAATTCCCACTGACTCTGAAAGCTATAAATACTCAAAATAAAATACTTATAAATACTCAAAATACTCAAAATTCTACAAGATGCATTAAGTCCCTAGTGACATCAACCTGTTTGTCAGCCTGGATTGCAAGACAGTAAATGTGAAACATGGCAAACAGAAATTTCAGAGATGAGTCGAAAAAGCCAGAAAACAAAGTGAGCTATTCTGGAAAGTAGAATAAAAACATCCTTTAGAAAACCTTCAAAGTCTTATTTAATAAAAATATTCTATTATTTCCATATTTTTTTTTATGCTCTGTTCTAGTCACCTCAAGATGTTATGAAAATATATGCACATACATATCAGAAAAGAAATCTTTTTCCTTTAGAGAATCACTCATAATAATTATAAAATACCAATGCCTTTTAGTAAAAGACCTATTTTACCTACATCCCAGACACAGAAATGAATAGTAGTGGGTTTTTTTCAGAACACACTTTCTATTAAATCTGGATTTTCTTTGAGTCTTCTGCTTCTATCTGATTTCATTTATTATACTGTAGGCTTTTTACCCTGTGGCACATTTTTCATTCTTACTTTTTGTTTTGTGTATAAGAAAGGATTTTTATTCAAAATGCTAAGCTTTAATTGAATTTAGGGATTTTTTTTTTTTCTTTGTAAAAGCCTTTTGATCTGTGAAGTGGAAGAACAATGAAAATGTGTTTTTCAGGTCCTGTAAAAGACTGGAAGTATATGCCTTTCACATGCCATAAATTTCAGAAGACTCTTCAAAGTGCTTTGGACATCAGAACACAAGGTTGGATAATTGCTAAGGAAAACACACACAGATGTCTCTTGGTGTTCATTTTATCTTGCTACTGAGATAAAACCTGTTAAAAATAATCACTACCATATGAAAAGTTACAAAATTATAAGAATCTGACTGTACTCTATAGAATGGACTGTTGTCCATGATCCTGATTTTGCACAGATCTCCTTGTAGGACCATAAATTAGCTTTTTTCCTTTTTTTGCAATGACTTGAAGGTCGTCTTAATTTTTAAATTAGCAACAAATGTTATCCTTCACATCCTTGAAAACCTGCTAAGAGAGCCACTGACAATATGTAAGTGCACCAATATATATGGCAGACTGAAATTAAAACAGTACTAAAAGTACTTCTGCACTGTTACTAGAAACAAAAAATTTAGAGAGATATTATTCAAGGAATCAACTTAGGTAAACACCACAAATATACTGAGTTTACAAAATGGTGAAAAGCAGAAATGAAAAGCTTCTCTGATCCCAAAGATGTTTACAAATCAGTAAAACCATCACCATTTACTACAATGCCTTCCTTCAGTAAATCTCAACATAAGTAAATTTACTAACTCAGTTTTGTAGAATATATGTTTTTGTTTCTGCTTTTGCTTAAGGATTGGAACTGTAATTCAGCAAAATGCTGAAGCATGTCCACAAAATCTGTTAATTTCCCTAGAACATCAAAACCAAAATACTTTATAGCATTCTATTAAACATAAGAATAATATAATTTTAAATACATCGTTGTACTGAACTCTAGAAAAGCACAGTTGCTATGTAGCCCTGGGAATTCTGATACCATCTACCATAGTGACAGTGTAGTGACTCTGCCAACAATGAAGGTGACGGCAACTTCCATTAATACCTGTTTTCCTTATGTGCACCTGATATAACTTGCTGGTGGGTTAGCTTCTCAACCCAAAGATATTCAGCCTTGTTAGAGGAGAAAATAAAGAGTTCAGCCGGCAAAATTGAGGACAAGTCAGTTAGGGGAATTACAGAAGTAATAATTACAGAAGAATTAGGGGTAGTAAAGACTATGGGGAAGACACATGTAATAAGAAATGGTTAAATTTAAGATTGTTTATGACCTGCTGTCACTTTTGCTAACAGGACACATTTGTGCGTGTAGCCATTTGGGAGCAGGGGCAGGGCACAGTTCTGCATTATTTAAATGAGCCATTTCTCTACATTTTGCATAAAAGCAAATAGCTCTCTGTCAGGATACTCTGCAGTTTCACCTGTGTGTTCAGCAGTTTCTCAGTTCTGGGAACCAAGCCTTTCTGATGCAAGCATGTGGTTAAAACCAGAACCTATTTCTACAGCCTGTTGAATGGCTTGGAAAACTTAAGGATGAGCTAGCTCTCTAAGCATATCTTGCAAGCTCTGTTAGTCAAAATGCTTTTGATAAACAAAAAGGAAAGCACAGCCTTGGTCAAAGAAGCTCAACTCAAGATTCACAAGCTGTGCCGTCAGAGTGTACAAGATATTCCCAGGCACCTTGCCTGGTACTCACACCAGACTTGGGGTGCAAGCGTGTCTGTGGAAAACAGTCACATACCCACCTCTGCAGGGTTAATGGAAATTATAAGCTCCACTGAGAAACTGGCAGTGCTTGTAACTCACGTGAGTGTCTCACACAAGCTATGCCAAGGGATCCTGTTTCTGCCATATTCTGCATCTGCCAAGTCCCATGAAGAAAACAGTGAGATTTTCACAGAATTTGCAAACTTTACAAACACCCATGACAGTAAAGGAAATCTGACAGTGGCAGAGCTACTGTACCTTAAAATTTTCCCTAGTAAATGCATTTAAAGGTAAGAAGATGTTTCTCTGATGCCAGCTTTAAACGCTCAGCTTAATGTATTAAGGAAAAAGCCACTCCTTTTCTCATGCTTTATAAAACCCTGGAGGCAAATTACACCTTAGGGCCACTTGTTCTACCCTCATGCCCTCAGACTATAGCCCCAGTGAAACTCTATTAATCACCAATGGAATCAATTTAGAAATTAAAATCCAAACAAATCTCAGATTACTTAAATACAATAAAAATAGAAAATGCCTATTCACATTTCCACAAACAATCCTAACATACTTGTCATAAACCAAAAACATGTCATTCCCTTTTTGCTTTAATACCCAGGCCAGCTGGGGGATCATGAAGGCTATAACCTTTGCAGACAAGTCAGTGTAATATTGATTTTGGCCTTTTGCCTCTGCTCCAGTTTATTCAGAAAGTGTCCTATTGATTTTGAAGGAATTATTTGTGGACTACTAGGCATGAGAAGAAAAACAAAGTGAATGTCCTGATTGCTTAGTGGGGGTCCATGTTAGGCTGCATGTGTATCCACCTTGCACACACATTCAAAACTGACAATGAGGTCCATATATTACGTATTACAGCAAATACTGCTGCAAGAGTGTAAGTGGAAAACAGGCAGAAAACAATCTACAAATGTAAAACCTGGTTTGATCATCTCTACACATCTAGACAGCCAACTATCACTACGTGTAGCAACTTTTACAGAAGACTGGCTTTATACACAACCTGTAGTCAAAAATGCTCTTATACCATGTTACAATCCAATCTGACACATGTCAGTTAAAAATTTTATATAAACAATAATCCAGTTTGGGAGGGAGAGGTTGTGTTGGTTTGTTTGTTTTTCAATAAAAACTATTTGTTTACATTTTTAATTTACAAACATACCTATCTTTACCACTGTGTCCTTTTTTCTAAATTCTGTCCTTGTCCCCAGCCCAGAACTGATTAACTTATACTCCTAAAGCTCACAAACACTTCTTCAAAGGGGTGCTGACAGCACACTGGTTGTGCTGATTCTCTCGCTCCAAGGGATAGGTTCAACACGACTTCTGTCCAGTCATTTGTCATTGACCTGACTACTGTGTTAGGTCAATAAATCTTTATTAGAATAACTTGTTTCGCATGACTGTCATCTCTCCTGCTAGAATAGAAGTGTTCTGCAAATGAGTGATCTCTCAATCCAAGTAGCATTTCTTTTCAGATATATGTATGTTATCATCAACTCCTTCATCAACTCCCATTGAAATTCACTGCAAGCAAACACTGCCTAATACAGTATATTTCCTTTAACTAAAAAGAAAATGTCTGAAGAAAAAAATATGTCTCACATGGGAAAGGTTCCCCAAAGACATTTTATTTAATTAGCCAAATTCTGAGACCACCACTCAGGTTTTACTCACAGAAGAATACATCCAATCCTATTTTTCTCTCAGGTGGGATGTAAGGTTTCAGAAAGGCAGAGGATGTGATGTAGAGGAGAGTTATAGGCTGGGCTAGAACTGAGCACTGAAAGAGGACAGCCTCAGTAGTTCAGTCAAATCTTTATCCCTCTTCTCCCTAAACTGAAAGCAGCCACTGACCTAGGCTATTAGGAATTGGATAAGACTCATCACAAAAAGGAAGTAACGGTTGCTACAAAAGAAAATGGGAGTCTCCTCCAAAGTTTAGTCCCCAGAAAGGTCATTAGGCCATAACACACAGCAGTATGCAAAGATAGGGGAGGAAGCTTGCTGATTCAGCTTCTACTGCATAATGCACGAATTTAGCCCATGCAATCACTGTCATTTTTTGAGACAACATTACAGCATTTAGGAAGCACTTGTCTGCAAATACCACCCAGAAAGCCACTGTCACATAGAAGCAGTGGCATACAGTTTGAAAATTTATTTTAAATGCATTGGGCAAATACAACTGAGAAACTACAGATAAAATTGAGCTGGGGGTTGGCAGATGGACAGATACTGCAATAGGACTAACTCTGTTCTCAGATACTTACAGATTAAATTCCTTTGTAAGGAGAATAATCAATCCTAATACAGAAAGGATTGAAAAAGTTGGGAAGAAAAAGTTTAGTTCTGCAGTTTTAAAAAAGTTTAGTGCTTAGGTAGAACATTTGCTTCTGACATTATTTTTGTTCATGAAGATGAACAGATTACTAAATCTGGAACCATGCCTGATATCTTGCACTTTGAGAATAATCTCTCCCTTTCTGTCACAGTATTTTATTGGGTCATCAGTAACTATTAAATGCCTGAGTGTCTGTCTTTCAAAAATACTGGCCTGCCATGTAATCATTGTTCCTTCTCCATTATTCAGTTAAACAGTTACAGAGTTAAAATGTTTATATGATAGACATTATTATAGTATGGCAATTTGCCTGTATTCTTCTTGAATGAATAATTTGCCATATCAACATTATTATTATTGAGAAAAAGCACCTCTTTATTTTATCACATTGTACCTTTTGTTACTAAAACTAGTCATTGGGGATCATGCAGAAAATACAGTGAAAGGCAAAATATGAAAATCTCCTACGCAGGGCAAGCAACAATAAAACTCAGTGCCAGAGAGCCAAAACTACTTACTGTCTCTCCAACACTATCCACTGCTCTTCAATTCTATTTGATCTGTGCTGTAGCCCTCAGACACACAGATAACGAAATCATGCACAGCTAGCAACAAACAGCACCACTGAAACTCAGAAAGACAATCTGGTGAAAGCAACACCTTTTCAAGTCTGTCCACACAGAAACAGATCAATTCCAAAACAAATGTCCCTGTAGCATATGCACAAAAATATCCTCTTCCTCAGCCTACCCCTCTTCTCCTAGGACTACATTAGCAATCCGAAATAAATTTCAGCAGTTCCAGTTAGCTCTAATGTCACGCAGAAGCCTTTAGAAGATCACCAATCTCTCCAGAGATCACACTGTTCAAAGGTACATGAACAAAGGCTCTTTCAGCTTTAGCCTGTTGTGTACGCACACCAGAAAGTATTTTTACTATTGAGGCTGCTGTGACAAGCAATCAAAGGCAACCAACTGAGGAAGAAGCAGAGGAAAAGAGCTGCACATGTATTCAAAATGAATTATACCAGACAGGTAAGGGAAATGGAATCTAGAAAATCCTGTGAGAGGAAGGATTATTTCCAAAGACAGATTTAGAGGCTCCTTTCTCATCTGAAGTGCCCTTTCAGCAAGTTTTGAACTTGGAAATCTCAATAAATAACAGTATCTCCCCATTCTAAGTGTCTAGTGATACATGTTTCTTCTGCACCTTTGATTAGTTACAGAAGAGCTTGATACATAAGGCTTTCAGAAAGAAGGATCACATTTTTTGACAACTTCTTTTGACAATTCAGCACACTAGATTAAGATCAGTATTACAGTAACATTGCATGGCTAACTCAGTTTTATGCCTTATGAAAAACTTGGTGTTTCTTTAGAGCTGTTTATGAAAAAAATCACACCTAAGTATATACAAAGACTATACAACAAATGTAATAATTTTTAAATGGTTAAGTTCTTCCTCATGTAATTTATTATTAATTGGTTTTGTTCACTCTCTCTCTCAAATTTTACAAAATACTCTGCCTAAACAACAGATCAGTTCCAGATGAAGACTCATTACAGCACCTTGTTTGCAAAAAAAGAACATTTCCCTAGCTCTGTTAAGGAATGAGGGTGAAAATACCATATTATTTTTGTCCTGCTGATGACCTAGGTTTTTCACAGTTGTTATTTTTATAGGAATCCCATACTAAGTAAACTAGCAGCATAATACCTTTGCAAGACATCAAGCTCTGATTTATGAATTAGAACTTTATATGGTCTGTGAAATTTAAATTATAAATAGTTGTTGTTGACTGAAATATGTTCATTTCAAGTGAACAGCCACTAGCAGTGACCCACTTTGAACTTGAATGTAACAAAGTATATGGTTGTAATGTTAGCCCAAACATTACATTTCCAAAGACCTTAAAAAGGGGAACAGAAAGATGGAATAAATAGCAAATTATAACAAAAAAAAAAAAAAAAAATCAAGAATTACGCTGAGAAGCTCTATTTCAGGCAAAGAGAAGAAAAAATAACAATTCATGTTCTGCACAAACAATTACCTTTGACAGAGGAAGGGATAGCACACAAACACATCAGCCCTGCCACTGAGGGGTTTCTGCCATCTGTCCAGACCTTACTGCCTTATTGCAGCCTACAGTGCTTGGTTTTACACTCAGAGTCTAGAAAACAGCAGTGAATAAAAAGGTCACGAACTGATACTATTTTACTTCTTCACTCTGTGTTTTTGACATTTTGCTATGTTCTTTCATCAGGCGTGTGATGGCCTCGATCTCTGTAATTTCTTTATTAAGCGTGACCACCTGCTCACTGGGTTGCATGTGACTGCACCCACACGCCAAGCAGAAAAGGTGCCAATCTGCCCCTGTCTCCTGCTGTATGAGTCCTCGATACTCTGCTCTTGCTCCCCTCATCTCCTGCACACACTCTCATGGCAGAAGGGAAGGAGAAGGAAGTTGGGGAAGTATGACTAGTAAGTGAGAGTAAAATGGAAGGAGAGTGAGCAGACAGGAAGCAACTAAAAATGGAAGAGGGGAACACAGTAAGGGGAAAAAAGGACAAGTTAGTGGCAGAGTGAAAAAGGAGGATAGGGGTGTAAGGAAGGCTTGCTCATAGCTTTTAAACGTTACCTGGCACCATCATTCTTTACAAATTAGGAAAAAAAAAATTAAATATTTTCTTATGGTTAAAATAGAATTTTATCTATTATACAGATACCAAGTTCTGTATCATCTGCATGTTTCTGAGCACAAAATAGCTCACGACATTTAGCCCTGCTAAAGGACAACATTGCAAGTAAATGAAGAAAAATCAGGTCACACAGAGTAACCTGATAACTCAGAACAGTCCCCTGACCAGAAGGCAGGAGTCCAAGCACAGAATCGATAATAATCTGCCCAAAAGAGAGGACAAGACCACAGAAAGAGCATGAGACAGGCAGAAGCAGGTGAAAACTCACCACTGGAGCAGTTGGGTCCTCCCCAGCCAGGCTCACACTGACAGGTGTTCGGAGCAATACAACGACCGTGGACACATTTATCAGCACAATGAGCTGTCAGAGAAGGAAATAAAAAAAGAATTAAAGAAGAACTCTTAGCACTAGGAAAAATATTCTAAACTTATTCCTAATCCAGATCTTCCATGTCTCAAATATCTTTTAAAAGCAAAATAAACATTAATGTGTTAAAGTTTGATGGCATCTCTTCAAATAAACTTTCTTACTTCACTCTCTTCTATTTCTCCTAAGTTTGAAGGCTCCAACTAAAACCACGTTGGTGCTACTCAAATACTTTTGCATTTAACAAAGAGAAAATTATCCACATTTAATG
Organism: Haliaeetus albicilla; assembly: GCF_947461875.1. Taxonomy (NCBI): domain Eukaryota; kingdom Metazoa; phylum Chordata; class Aves; order Accipitriformes; family Accipitridae; genus Haliaeetus; species Haliaeetus albicilla. The sequence goes on from NC_091516.1 coordinate 39,449,669, forward strand.
AAAAAAGAGTCATAGTATGATATAGATTGGAAACCCATCTGAATATGGTCCTGGGGAAAAGGCTCTAGGTGGCCCTGCCTGAGCAGGGAAGTTGGACAAAATGACTTCCACAGGTCCCTTCGAACCTCAACCATTCTGTGATTCTCTGAAGCAAACTCTCACACCAAGAAAAAGGGGGAACTTCTGCACACATAAAAAAGGGAGTTATCTTGCAACAGCATGGATAAAATATGATTTGCAACACATTATTTTAATAATGATTTTTCTGAATAGTTGCACAGTTCAAATGAAGCACAACAAAACAGTGATGATTAAGGTAAGGCATGAGAAGTAAACCCTATGGTTCACTGCAACCTTTATTCTAAGTGCTAAGCAGAGCTGCTTGAAATTTTTCTTTACTTTTTTTTAATTTTATGATTTGCAAGCATGTGTTTCTACAGTTAGGGCTTACTTTGAAATAGAGCTTTTATTTGAAATTTTTAAGAAAAACTTGAAATGGCTTCAATACCAAGCACATCAATGTAACTGACTTACTTAGAACACAATACACTGAAGAGGAAGAATCTGCAACCAGCAACAGTTTGCTGGCATCATATTCATCACGAAATACCCTTAACTTTCCAAAATATATATACTGTAATACTTTTCTTCTGGTTTGAACAACAATAGAACTTAAAAAATGTGCACAGGATGAGAATTTTCTTTGTACCAACATTTCCAGAGAAACCATGACAGGAATCTGATAGGTATACCAATGAATACAAGGTGACTGATGGGAAAAAGACAAAGTTGGTGTTTACAAAAAGTTTAATGGGACTACAGGTGAATCATCTCAGTTCTGAATGGATTTAAAATGCTCTACAATAATTAGGAAAAAATACTTGAAAAATGTCCTGTCTTTTTCCTAATTAAACACAATGAAGCACATTGGTCATCTTTATATTTTGTGTGGCCAAGAAAAGGGAAAGCCACACAGAGATCAATCATATCTATTGCTAAAATCTTTCGTTATCTGGGATCACAGCCATTAATTGCATATTTTAACAGCCTTTAATTTTCATTCTCAAATTTATTTCTAATAAGCTACTTTTCAGATGTGCATTAAAATGATCTTCATTAGAAATCAACAGGGAGAATATGAATTTTTAAATTTTAGATGATACAAGATACTAATTCAAAGCTATTTCATTGTTCTCTATTTATTTATTATGAATAGAATGGCTTTAAATAATACATGACAATTTTCCATTAGTCTTATAGCTAGATATGAATTACTTGTACCTTTGAAGATCCTTGCCTAGTAAGTGCTACCTTGGGCACTGAAGCTCTCCCTAAACCAAATGTGTGGAAAATCTTACCAGTATGCCACAGGACAACAGATGGTAGCTGTACACATACACGTCTCTGCACGTGCACATGTATGAATAACTTAGTGAATACCAACAAACTCAACCCAAATTCCCAAGCACTAGGGCTAAATTCAATAAAGTGACATTCAATCGCATACTCTGTGAGACAGATGCAAAAAATTACAAAACTGAAAACGTTGTAAGAAACTGCATGCAGCGAGAGGTACAGAAGAAGCTCTTTGAACATCCCCTTGCACTGCCCCTCACAACATGCTGAGCACATAGGTCCTTCCCACAACCCCTATGTAACAGCACACGCTATGGTGCTGTGCAAATAATAATCAATTACTTCCAATAATAAAATAGACTTGTCTTAGAACAAATGTACAACAGAAGAAACTTCGGGTCGGAGTGTTTACAATGCAGTCATCTCGCAAATTAGAGCTGTATTCTTTTCTTAGCCACAATAGCGTAAATCAACAGCAGCTTCTCTTCAGCCACTGAAGTGGTGTTTCAGTTTTCCAGTAGTAGAACATAAATCAAACACAAGTCTTCAAAATGGGCTACCACTACTGAGTCTCTATAGAAGTTATCTATAGGTAACAATGTCGGGGCGTTTGACAGCCAGAACTCTGCTGACTCTAATGAAAAAGAAATATGAGATAAGGACCACTGAAGGAAGTTGTGTAACAGAAATATTGTTGCTTCCAAATAAATTCAATGAAGATCAGTTAAAATTATATATATATATATGGCATACAAATACACAAATTTCTTTCTCAAAGAAGGGATACATGTAATTTTTTAGTTTGAACAAAATAAACTAAAGCCAAGGATGTTTCAAAAAATGTTCAAGATATACAAAAGAATTAAAGATATCCAGTATTTCCTTTTTTTTTTTAAAGTTTCTTAATGCCCCAAAATATATCTGATCAAAGAATGATTTCTTTCTACACTCTGGATATACATAAAAACCCATTTTGTAACCAAAAGAAATTATTCTCTAGACACCTGATGGGCTAACTGACTCCTGGCAACTGAATCCTAGTTAACATCCCTAAGAGACAGCATCTGTAAAAAAATTTTGCACTGATCATGGGGATAAGAGAACCAAAATTTACTACATGACCTACAAAAAAGTGTAAGGTGAGGACAACATGAAAAGCACTGGAACAAGCTGAAAAGACATGAATGACATCAGGGACCGAGAAACTGTTTTCTCTTGGTTTTCTATGGAATTGGTGGACATGATATAAGAAAATAACTATGTGCAAAAGCAGGTGAAAAACTTAACATTAAGTCTTTTTGATACTGAGCAGTGTAAAGAAGCACCAAAAATTCAGTGGCAGCAGTAAATTGCACAAGTCATATCTTCTCCTTTTTTAAGGGAAAAATCAATTATCATATGAAAAGCCATCTGAGCTTACTCTTGCCTATTTCCTTTTACACCTTATTTCCCTTTTTCTTCTGTGTCTTACTGTTTCCTTCAAAATCTTCTCTAAAATCTTGCCTTGTCCAACTTACAGGTCTATTTCAGCAGCTCATATTCTTTCATTTTCTTAAAAAACAAAAGGTAGATTTGCTTTGTACTACAGAGTATCAGCCGGCTTCAAGTATCTATAAGATTATCTGCTGCTGCATGTGCAGTTCCATGCAGCAGCCCTTTCCACACCACTGGAGGACCTGCCCCGTCCCCTGGATGCAAGCCCACCAGGCTGCTTGAGCTTCATTCCCAACTCAGTTGCAGGCACTGGTACTCCTGTAACCAGTTAAATGAACATGCCCTGCTGAGGAAGCTCAGCAAAGTGAATCAATGTGAAAAGACATCTGTAATCCACCCAGGCCATCGATACCCACTATTACAAGCAAGCTGAAATCGATGTGAGGCAAGGGCTTGGCCAACATGCTCATAGACATGCCTCAGCACCACAGCTTCATACCAGGGGGATTAAGCCAGTCATGCTAGAGGCATAGAACGTATAATACAATTTTAGGTCAAGTTACCACTTTCCAACACTGATCATGTGTCTTGCACTGATATCAATGAAGAGAGGGAGACGGTGCTCCAGCTCAAGAGAAGATTGCAACTCAAATGCCTACCTGTAGGCTGATGGGCTCCGGCATAACCCCTGCAGTGCAAATGCAGATTGCTCCTCCATTGCTATACCTACTTAAAGTATTACAGCTGAGTGGAGTAACTCCTGTGCCTCATATGAATTCCACTTCCGAACTAGAGTATATATGAAGAGTGGAACATTGTAAGACTTGAAACTTCTGAATGGCATTTTATGAATCTGCCCACGGTGATTAAGAAAGTGACATGAAGTTATTTCATTATAAGTTGCCATACACGACATTTAGACAGCTGTGCATTGCATTATCTGATGTTAAAAGAAGATACAGAAGAATTTCCAGTAACAAAAGTTGAAAAAAGATATTTTTATCTTCAATGAAAGTTTATGCGTGCATTTTAGGATCTGTTGCTTTTTCATTTTGAAAAGCCAGACATAAATAAATTAACATAAGCAAAGATTGACATATTTTGGCTGTAATTATGCACATTAGTAAATGACCAGGAGAATGAACTATGGTTCCACAATTAGACTTCCACCTTTTAAACAAATTAATCACATCATCAAATGAGCAAATACGTGAAATCATACTTGATTTAATGAGATTTCATACCTGAAATCTATTAAACAAAATTCCTATCAACTTTACAGAGAATTTGTATTAGGAAGACTAGAGCAATGTCTGAACTGGGCCTGCTTTTGGATTCTAAGTAGATCTCCATATTATTTCTTTCAGATAAATGACTTCCGACAAAAGAAGTCATACTACATGCCTGACTGTGCTTCATGTTTAGCATTTCTACTAATACCACTCTATCCTGATTTGGTTACCTGAACATATTCTTTGATTAATGCTTTTTTCCTATGCTTGATGACCAGTTCCTATTAAAGGGAGTGATCCAGCTATGCATTAAGATAGATGATTTATTTTATATTTCAGGTCTAGCGGAAATTCAACAGGCACATTTCTCCTTTGATGTTCTTAGAAATGCTACACTGTCAGAAACTGTATATGAAGTCAATGCCCAAGCTACCAAAATGCTACTAGGATCATTCTCCCTTCTGCATGTGTGTCAATCTACAAGAAATCCACCAGAAAAGGTCTTAGTCTTTGAATTCTTTAATTTCAGAAACATGCTAAAAATTGAATGGACTTTGTAAAAGTAAAAACAACAACAACAACAAAAAACAAACCCACAGAAGACTGCACTTTTTGTAAAAACTTCTCAGTCTGTAGCTTAGCCTAGCATCCATATGCCAAATCTTCTAGGGATTGCCACTGATATTAGGAGATAAGTGACAGTAAATTATTTGGAATAAATAAGAGACTAAGTCAATCTCTCAACCTGGTATGGGCTTTCTAAGGCCAGGAGTAAGTTCCTTTATAGAAATTAACAGAATGATTCTATCTTTGTATCTGCATATAAACTGCATTCAGATCACTTCAGGAAGTCCATCAGATCTAAACGTTAATAACATGCACTGTAATTTTTAAGAGCAAAAATAAATAATCACCTGAGCTCCAGTTAGCCTATTCTTCTGCAGAGATACTGGCAATAGGGAAGTCAGAAGTCAGAAATTTGCACATTATTCATATCCTTTATAAACACGACTTATATGAGGAGAGTACACACCAGGATAATACTGGAAGTACTAACAGATATATGTATGCTTATAAAAGTCCAAGTACTGACCCCACATAATGTTGGAATTAAAATTAAGATATAATTTTTTTTACCCACCCATTTGAAGACAAATCCAAATGGCACAACTAATAAAACACAGGATAATTTTTCTATTCAGCATGACTGAATGCTGCTTGCCATAATAAACACAATCTGCAAGAGAATATATCTATACTGGCCAAAAGTTACACCAAAAAAAAGTGTCTATTATAATATTTATTAACATCATGTAAAACTTCCCCAAGAAGTTCCCTGAAAAGCTTCTAAGGGCTGCAGTTGGAGACTGACTTCTGATGCCACTTTGTCACTTACTTATAGTGATGAAAATGCAGAATCATTTCACCAAACTCAGAAACATTGAAAGACAGGTATCTGAGTTGCTTAACAGACTTTTTTTTTAAGCTTATGGGTGGCTGTAGTGGGGTGGTCTTTTCCATAAAACTCTTAACAGATATCTACTTCTAGTGTGACTGTCTTCTTATCAATGGCATTAGTCAAACAAAGAGGATGCTAAAATTCTGTATCAGAGTTTGAACAATTTAGAGTACAACAGTTATTTTTAATTTAGAGAAGAATAAACAAAACAAAAATTTCCATATGTGTGATAAAAAAGGCCTGGTTATATATTTTCCATATATATATATTCCACACATATGTATATCTATATACACATATACACTGAATCCAAAGACAAAACACAAAAGGAATTTTCATGAAAAAGTGAAAACACAAGTTTCACCTATTGAAAGTTTTCAGGAAGAAGTATGGAACTTAGAGTCACAATTCCACAGAAATCTTATATCCTAAAATGAACTCAAATTAATCTGTTCAGACTGGACTCCAAAAGACTCATAAAACCCCCACTTAAATTTCAGCCAGTGCTTTTCGCTGGCTATTGGTCATTCTCTTCCTTTGCGAATACAAAATTTACAGACTTCAGCAACACGAGGCTGGCACATTCTTGCAATTCTTTATGCAGTGATAAATAATTCTCTTCCCATTATAGGCAGTGAAGTGGCATTACCACTGGTAAGTACTACCTCTAAGGGAACAGGGACTGGTGAGTATTCACGCTGTAGATTCCTAATTATTATTTTAAAAAGGAAGTCACAAGATTTCAATTCATCACTGTATGCGTTGAAGTGTTGAGTCATATAAAAATCATCTACCAGTAGAATTTTCTAATTGAGCTTTCTAAATTGCAAAGTCAAATAAAGGAACAAACAAACAAATAAACATCAACAGTACCACAAATATTTTAGCCTTTTAGAAGCATCCTACATCCTCCACTAAGTAAAAAATAATACACACTGCATGGAAAATAAAATTACCCTAACGGAAATGCTGTGCACATTGTGGAGCAAGAATAGAATAAAAGAAGATATCTGCAACACTTCAAATGGCTTTGATTCTCTTCTATCTTTGCATATAATAAAGGGGGGAGGTGCATGTGTGTTCTTCAATGTGGTCGCCATTTTCTTGCAGATTTTGTGTTGGCTTTCTGCCAGTGATATATCTCCTATGATGACATAGGAGAAGAGTCCTCCTCACATCACTATCTCTTACCATTTGTTCTCAACTGACAGCATCACACTTGCTTTCCAAGTTAAACTGGACAACTATTATTATCACAGTGTATGCAGGCATCATCTACTCTAGTATATACAAGTTCTCTACGAAGAAAGCTGGTTGAAACAATGGAAAGCATGAAATGTTTGCCACCTTCTATTAACAACTGAGCTCCTCCTTTGCCCTGAATCCTCAGCTCTAGTTGAAGATCAAGAGGACTGAAGGTATCTCAGTGCCTTCCAAGGTCAACCATTACAGAAGCAAATAAATGCAAAGTTAGTTCCACTGAAGGATCGTTATTTTTACATAATTTGAAGTCTGAGGCATTCCAAAATTTCTTCGAAAGTCAGAGCAGATATGCCCTGAATATCAGCATCTGGCATCTTTTTATGTAATAACAGCAAAAAATTACTACATCCAATGTGATCTGAATTTACTAGGTTTTGAGTATTACTATGTTAATATAGAATGAATTTACTACATATACTATAGCTATGTAAAAGCTGTAGTCACATAAGAGACTCATCATCACACTTCTCGTGATCAGTCAAACTGTTATATTCTTCAAAAAGTACACTACTTAATTAAAAAAATTAATCTTTAGTTCGTTTAATTATACAGCATTCATATGTGCTGTATAATTCACATACAGCATTCATATATGCTGTATAATAACCAAATGTAGTTAGAAATTGGTTCATATAAGTCTAATACATACATGTTAAAAACAAAAAGGTTAAAAAAATTGCCAACCTGATCTCAGATAGATCCATTTTTTTAAAAAGTTGATTTTTAAAAATATCATTTTGACCTTGCTTTTCCCTGTGCGGAAATCACTTTAAATCAAAGATCTTACTGCTGCATTTTCAAATTCCAGGAAGTTCCGTAAAACAAAAATACATATGAGGATAGTATGATGTGTTATGACATTCGCAGGTCATGATCTTCCAGGGATACAAATAAATCCTGTCAGTCACTTCCAGCCTGCACCTCACAACAAACAGAAAGGCACAAATTAAGAAACTACTTTGCATTTTTATTAAATAATTAAATTTAATGTACATACTGATATTGATCTTCAGACTCTTGTTTATCGGTAAAGACCAAAGACTTATCCACCGCACTGCCAATTCCTAAACTGGGTTGCGAAATCCAGTGGCAGTGACAAGTCTCTTACGCATTATTTCACAGAACTTTTTCCTGGACAAGCTTCTCCATACCTTGAGTGCTATGTTTCACCACTGCCATTACAGCTGTCAGGCAGACAATAAAACAATGAATGTATCTCCATTTTTCTCATTCTCAGCTGAGGAAAAAACGCCAGGTAAAGCAGGGTTAGGCTGAAAACATGCTGTTACATGAGCCAGCTTTTTGCACGTGCCTAGGTCCAGGTCCTGCTCCAGGGTGGTGGGAGCGTGCCAGCAGGCTCCCCATGCAGACCAGCAGACTCAGGGTTTGACTCAGGGACATGACGCAGAGCTTCACGCAAGAGGAGCCAAAGCAGCTGCCAAAACAGCTCACACACTGTGGCCTTCCCAGTAAGCTGGGCTTTTCATTTTTTTCTCTTGGGAAGGCTTGCCAATCGGTTGCCTGTTCAGAAACTGGGCAGCAAGCCCAAGAGCAGTCCCAGCAGGCCAGAGGCTTCAGGCCTCGCCAGTCTGCTCTTACAGGGCCCCACATTTCCAGAAAAAATTCAGCTATACTGCCTCAGTCCTTCTGACATTCTTCATTAAGGTTCTGAAGGTTTTTTAAGTCTCATTATTAGAGGAGCTGAAGAAAAAACAAGGAATGGATATAGCTGTTTTCCACTATAATGTATGCCCTTTCTGTTTCCTAAATTTAATAAAAGTATACGCACAGGTCAGCATCACAAATGATGTTACAGACAAAAGAGTGCCCCTGATGAGTCCAGTTTTTCAAGGAGATGAAAAGATGAAGAGATTCAGTTCCCTGATTTCTGGAAAACTTACTGTTGTAGCCCGTGCTGCCCAAGTGCCTTCACAGGGACAAATAATTTGAAAAACTATTGAATTAGTTTCATTTTTAGCCCTACACATTTGCCCATCTCCAAGGATACGCCATCCTTCACAGTCGCAAGGATACGCTTACCTATCACAAGTTCCCTGCTGTCAGTCCTGCCGACAGGAGCATCTAGCTACCCAACCAGCTATATGACTTTGAACAACCCTGTGTTAAACTCCTAACCACATGCTTCCAGGGCTCTGGATTAACACCTCCTCTATTTTTATTCTGCCTTTCTACTATGCTCTTGAATGAACACCATTTTAAGAATCAGACCTTCCTAGGTCTGCACAAGGCCGAACAAGAGAGAGAGAGAGCTGAGCCAAGGCCACCACAAGGCTCCAGACACAGCTTTTCCCTCTTTAGACTTAGGAAGATGTGGAGGCAGGGGCACATGCCACAAGAAAAGGCGGTGTGGCCATCTTCAAACAGTTGTTACAGATCTTGGTATCTGCAAGAGAGGCTAAGCATGGGGATCAACTGGGGCCCATGCTAAGGAGAAAAATCTTCTATTTCCCTTCTGGTTTTGAACCTTGAATTTATTTACTGTGTTGGGAAATGCACTGGCACTTGTGCTGTGCATTTTCCATATGATCATTAGTTAGAATCACATCAAGGTTGGTTACTTAGACATCTGAGATCCAATTATCCTGTCATTTGCATATGCACACCAACTGACTTCAACGAGAGCTGCACGTGCACCACTGATGAATAACTGAGCCTCCTTAACTCAGCTTCCACAAGTTGCCCATCAAAGGGGAGTCTAAACCAGCATTGTGACAAACATACGGAACTTCAAAGCAAAAAGAAGGTAAACTTACGGACACACATCTCCCTGCTTTCATAAAATCCAGGGCAGCACTGGGATTTACGCCTGTACATTGTTTTTTCACCATGTCTGTAGGCAGTACGGTAACTGATCCTAAAGAAAAGAATGAATGGTTGTAACATACAATTCATGGTCAGAAACAAAACAATATATATTCTTACATATTTTAAAAAATCAGGTATCAGTAGGAGGAGAGAAAAAAAGCTCAAAGAGACCTTGATTTATCTGTTGCTGACTTCAAGAGTCCTAGTGGTTCCCCAACAAGCCTTATGCCCGTGGGTGGCTGGGCAGCAGGAAAAAAAGTTAAGGATTTTGGCTACTTAACTAATATGCAAACCAGAGCATCGCTGCCTTTGCCATTAGCATCCCCTATGGAGGCTAAATCCTGGCAATACAAATCAGTTTGCTGGGTCATTACAGCTATCAGTGATCACCCTCCCAAGGGTGAGTCAGTCTTCTAGGGGCAGAGATGTCATGAAAAGAGAAGTTCTGGTCAAGGCAAGAGGCAGGAAACATCAAGGGAGAGCTCAGACCTCCTGCCGCTCTGTCGAACGCAGCCCTGCAGGGCAGTGGAGAAATCAGCACATAAACCCATCAAGAACTGCAGAAAATACAGCTTCCTTCTGACACAAGCAAGTAATATTTATCAGAACCGGGCTCTCCCACCACTCTCTCTCCTCTCTACTCCCCACCATGTCTGTAAAACTGTTCCCCCGGCTCTCCTGGCAGCTGACCACAGACTCCACCAAGCAGTAAACACATCCCCACAACACCCAAGACAGTCTGGACTGCCAGCAAAGAACAGCTCGTATATAAATGGTGTTTTAGGTAAACAAAGTGTAATCTCTTTTTGAACTCAGAATCTGCTTTTTATGTACTATCCGTACTGACCCATCTCCTCCAGCTGCTGTGCCCTGGGGAGACTTTCCCTGGGGTTCATACTTATGGGCATATGCCTCTGAGGAAAATGCTTCTTACAGCCATCACCAGTTTTTAATCATTCACCCCTTGCTTATTTTCTGCAAGCACAAGGAGTTTCATTTAACAAATCTTTTTTTTTTTCCTTTCAAGTAGCATACACTTTCCCCAGAACATAAGGTTGCAAGTAGCAAGGGGTCTGTCACGACATTTCTGAAGAAATACACCTCACAGAGTCTGAGGAATACAATTTTGTACATTGCATGCTTTTTCCCAACCTGTTCATTTTCTGTTAGCACTTCATGGGATGATACACCCTGACCTACTAATAAAACATATGTGGCATTGCTTGGACAAGCATTTTCCAGTTGACACAGACCATAGCAGTTAGACACAGAAGTCACTATAGCTACAATAACCTACTTATCATGCTTGATTTTGACAGACACAAAATCTTCACAAATCTACAATATCAGCAGTCTGACAATATTAACAATTATACATCACCTGTGTCGTGTGCACTTAAACCAGTTTAGGATGTCAGTACAACTGGTGTAGTAAATTTGATCAAAAGGATGTGGATATGACTCTTGCACTGTAACTGAATAACTGGGAGAGAGAGAGAGAGAAAGCACACAGATTATTGAGCAAGTCTTTTATAGTACAGTCTGATTTAAGTAAGTCTTTTACAGAGTCCTGGTATAGAAAGGAATAAATATAACAAAATATTCATGTGCAACAAAAACTCACAGAAAGTTCAAGTTTAAGTAAAACATGAATCAGCTAACTTTATAAAACAGAAGATATCAATTGAAAGGTTTTTCTTCCACCAAGCAAAGAAAAATATATACGCAGAGAGCCATCAAGTCTCTACTGTGTAATACATTTGATGAAATAGTACGACTAGACATATAAAGAAAAGTAATGTAACCCTAAATTTAGAAAAAACAAAACACCTGTGTCTCAAATGAGCAGCAAGTTGAAGTAATGTGTACTACGTGTTCTCCTGTGGCCATAACTTTTACTAACATCACTAGATAGCTGGAAAACTAGCTAAGCGCCAGAAAACAAGGTTTCTTCTGTTACCATACAAAACAGAAAAATCTCACTGGATTTTCTGAGAAATTTCTGTTAAAAACTGTAGCTGTATCCACAGGAAAACATCTTTTTTGGTAGTGGAAAGGTCTGCAATGTATTTGGATACTAAGTGGGTGTTAGCACAGAAATACACTTATGTAATAATTACTGAAAAATTATATAACAGTTATGCCATCAAACAGTTTATTCAGCCATAAAAAATTATAAAATATTAAAGTCCATAACCTGTTTTGTTTACTGGCTAATTTTTAACAGAGAACCTTTTTTTTTTTTTTTTCAGAAATACTGTGCTGAAGTCCTATAATTATTTTCTGCCAAATTATAAGCACAGTATCCTAGAAATAAATCTACGCTCTGAAGTCCAGAGCCTCCAGAGCTGTCAGTGGGGCAAGAGTAACAGAGCCCTGTTGCAGAAGGGAAAGATATTGAACCATCCTAGAAAACTCTTCAGCAGGCTGTTTGTGCTGGCAGTCAGTCAGTCGTTGATTGCGCAAGGGGGTTAGAAAATACGAGAATGCATGGCAAGTTCTTGCAGTAGGACTAATTCCCAGGACCAGCCAAAATACTAAGTACATAGCCCGTCCAGCTTTCACTCACTTTCACTCACATCCCCTTTGACCTCTCAGCACCTATTGCAGGGTAACAGTCACAATCTCCTCTTCCTACTGTCGTCACCTACGCTGAGGGAAAACACATCCAGACCCACTTATTCTAACTGCCCAGAACTTACTCCCTGTTTTTCCTATGTCCATATGAAGACAAGCAACCTTCATCCATCCAGCTCTCTGACCTAGTCCAACAAAAATGCTGGTGGGGTGCCGATGCTTGCCTGAGGCTCTGTGCTCTTTGTTTGAGGCAGGGCATGCTCTACGCCTTCTTGCTGTGATCAGGGTTCATTTGTAAAGACCATTTTATTACTGGCTGGGTAGATTTAATTAAAGCATATAGCACTGCTAGTGACAGCAGCAGTAAAGAGCTTGTATCTAGGGTTTTACTCATTCACACTTAATGTACCTTTGTTGCCTGGCTCTGAGCAACAGTGTGAATGTTTCGTTAAGTTTACTTGGAGTTGCTCCCCATTTCTGAGACTCAGCAGAAGAAGGAAAAAAGTTCATGCAACAGAATGGGCATGCTTGCTAGATATATTTTTCTTTCTGCAACCTTTGATTAGTTTGTTTTAAAATACCTTATGCAATGTAAATAGTTATATTTGGGGTTTTTCCCCCATTTTGCTTTTGCTACATTATAGCTTCCCCCAAAACTACTTTTATCTATAAAAACAGTAAACAAAGCATACACAGTATAGGGCATTATCCAGTAACATCATAAACACGTGCCTGAATACTGTAAATAGGTACTTAGTATGGTAACTACTTCATATACACATTGTTGTATAAGCCAAATTGTACACAATGGTAGGGGCAGAGACTCCAAATGCTTCACATGAAGCTCAGATAAATTCCTGGGGAAGGTCCTTAGGTGATGATTTTTTTTTGAGAGAGAGAGACTTTATAAAAAAGTGAATAAAAGTTTCAATTTTCTCTTAAAGATTCAGCCATTACAATTGCAAATAAGTGTACAGTGGCTTAGCAGCAGTCCCAGTGATTAAACATAAAATGCAGTTTACCTTAAATGCAGGAAATACTGATGTCCTCAAGTGAACAGTTAGACTGTCTCAGGGACTACCTGATCACCCATGGGCATCATAATAATAATAATAATACCATAAGGCTTGGTTTCACTACTGTAACCTTTATACAGGAAAAGTACAGCAAATGCTTGTGGCTCAACCTCTCCTACCCATTGTGGCATTCTCCTTGTAATTAATGTGAAACTGGGTGAACAAACAAACCAACTAAATTGATTAATTTCTTTCTGTATCTTATAAATTTCTGAACCTCATAGAAAAAATTAACAACAAATCTTTTTTCAGTTTCTGTGAATGTTGAATAGGAAAGAATCAGCATAATAAAGTTTGGCCAGACTCCAATATGGTTAATTGTATTTTGCTTAGGTAAAAGCTTCTTTTCACTTAAATTGAAAAAAAGCTATTTTTATTCACTTCTTGTACCCAGATGGTTGTGTAATATTGCTGGTGCCACAGTACTGTTTTTTGCATCCTAACCCCTACTGCAAAGATGACTGCATTTCAGCCCAGTGTGAAATAGCCTTTTACTTATCCAACTTACCTTGGCCACGCAGTAATGCAAAATATTTTCCCAGTTCATGACTCAACTAAAATCTTTAAATAATTTTAAATGTGCCAAGTAAAACAAAACAAAATTATTACAATTGGAATTCATGTCATGTATTTTCCAGAAGAAAATATTACCTTTCCCAGTGGCTACACACATTGGGATCTTCCAGATTCAAAGATAAAGTTGTCCCCATCCAATGGTACAAGAGTATGACAGGGAAGCCAAAAAATGAGTTCAAATGAAGAGCCATCTTTCCAAAAAGGCGGCTGTGAGAAAAAATATTTACAATACATTAACAGTATTACAGAAAGGACAAAGGAGCTAAAACTATTGACCCATATACAATCAATATATATAATATAAAGCAACAGGTACTTCAAGAAACACACACTGCTTGCCTAGCAGCAGCAATATCACACCCATTTTGGAAGAATAACCCAAATGGAGTAGTTTCACATGAGTGGCAGGGCATCAGTTGCTGAACAAACTACATTTTAGAGGTCCCACTGTTCCATCAAATTGCAGGCAGCCAGGCTCAGTCTCTTTAGTGATGGTTTGTCCACAGCAAACAACAGAGCTGCAATTTAAAAGAAAGGCTGGCATTTGCTCAAGACCGCAAGAGTAGAAAGGTTCGGCTGATGACACACCGTCAGAAATCCTGCACATCACTTTTACTCACAGGAAGGGTTTGTGCTACCCCATTCATTACCAAGAGCACCCCCAATTCCTGCAGCCTACCCTGACCTCTTTTAAAAACCCCAGATGCTGCCCCACCTCAAGCAGCACCTTTTGTAAAACACTCCTCCCCCAAATTACACACTGACTTCATTACGTGGCCTCCCAAAGGATGCCTGAGGACCCAGGGCCCAGGCCAGCAAGGGGGGCGATGCCCAGCGTCTGCTTGGGAAAGGCTGCACCCTAACACCCAGGCGCTGCCTCGACCTGGGCACCTCCATAAACTGCCTTCCTACAGGGCCCAGGCAACAGCATCATGTGGAGAGATGCAAGTCAGAGGAACAAAAAGCAATATAAAGATGTTCTGCAGGACTCAGGGGGTGGTGGTGTTTATTTTTTAATGCAAATATAAAAGCGAAATTATATATGTGCATGAATAGTCCTTATCAGTTCTTCAAGACGTCAGTTCTTCTTCAAACAACACTACTGGAAGGTGCAATTCAAGCTCAGGACTTGCAAAAAAATGGCATGGTGCTTTTACTAACTAACCTATAATTCTCATGCAAAACAAATTAATTAATCAGGGGGAGGGTTTAAATGACTTTGTTTTACATTGTTAACAGACAGCCTCATATGTTATCCTGCATTGTTAGTGCTCTTTAAAGTTAAATTCCCAATATAGTTTGCAAAAATACCCCCTCCTCTGCCAGCTGTACAATTCCCAAATAGAATAAACATTCTGCTCTTAGAAAAAGTTATTGTAATAACATAAAAATCTAAAAGATTATCCTAACACTTTGACTAGTCTTTCTTTGTTTTCAAGCAAATGATCTTAATTTTCATACCAAAACACTTAATCCAACCTGCCATTAATCCACAAATGCCAGAATGAATGCTGGTAGTAGGTAACTTGTAATGATTTAAGCTACTATATTTCCCTTTCAGTCAACATTTGACCTTATATCCTCATTTTCACACAAAATTTAACACTATATGGCTACAGAGATCACCACAAAAAAAAAAAAAATCATTGAGTCTAATCTGTAGTATAATAAGAAAATAATTACTGATAAATATGTTTGTTTTGAAATAATACAAATACTTTTAACAAAGTAAATTATTCAGAAACAGAAATTTCTTATTTTAAATGTTATGGAACAAAATAAAGCAAACCACACCAATAACTTTATTTTAAGAGAAAAAAGTCCACTTTGTGCCATAAAAAAAAAAAAAGAAATGAAATAGTCTTACTTTACAATACCTTCTTCAGAAGTCAACATAAAAAAAGCTCACAAAAAGAAACTATTATATTTAAACTATCTGAGGATACAGAGATGATCCCATTTTGCTAAATCCCTCTTGAAAAATCAGGACTGCTGAAAGATATTTCATGGTCTGTAACTGTTTCTCTGCATGCACATTGCATAGCAAAGTAGTCAATGTGCAGTTGTTTAAAAAGCAGTAAAAGCAGCTGTATTTTCAGCTAATAATTTCAACAAAGTTGTGATTTCCTTCATTGAAAATAGTCACTGCGATTTTGCAGACTGTAAACTTTATTTCCTTTTTTCTTTTATGCTCCACTTCAGTAACTTTCCTTTTGGATACATTTAACAAAATTTAAAATTAAAAACAAAACAAAAAAAATCATTTGCATAAACCCCCTAGTGTAAAACTTGATTGCATTCCAGATCTTTTGCTTAATTATTAAGGAAAATCAAAACAGAAAATCAGTACAACTGATTAGCATTGCTAAAGTGTTTATATTAGCAATAAAAAATGTAGATGACTCATTTAACTCTTGCTGTCTACAGTTTGCACTGAGATACCCTGTTCAGACATTCACTTTTCTTATTATACATTACTTAAATTATCTCACCCAATAATACATCAGTATCTTAACTATCTACATATACATAGTACCTGTGCTTTAAGTACTGAAAATGCTCATGTTGGAGAACACCTTCTCTATGCAAATTAGCCATTAGTAGATGTATGAGAGAGTAAATAACTCATGCTAAAACAGAAAGCAGAAAGCTCCTCTGACCTCCTACAGCACATTGTATAATTTACATTCCTGAGTTATAAACAGGAATTTTGCTACCAGGCATTCAGCTTTCTACTGCGAGTAGCACCACTGACCTCCATGAAAAAGATCTTCAGAGAGGCAAATGGTTGTTCCCAAAATGCTCTCCAATACCCAGCAACATGTTTGCATATGGAGGGAGGCGGGGAAGAAGACATTTTTCAAGCTTAATATGGGAGTTAGCAAAATACATTTTCCAATCATTTGGATTGTTAACCAGCAGGTATGACTCTCTCAGTGCAGCTGAAGTCTCTGACTTCACAACCTGACGCCACACAACAAAATTAACCTTGTGCATGGCACTTTACTGCTAGGTCTTACTTCCGCTCAAGTACACAACAGAACATGTATGTTTCAACAGAACACTAAAATCTTATTGCTCCTTAGCATTTTTTTATACTATTAAAGGCAAAAACTTTAGTTGACAAAGCTGCATCTTTACTGTCATTTGGGCAGGATCTTTAAGGCAGGTGCTGTGCAAAATGAGGTCTGTTTAGCTCAGAGACTTCTCTGTTTCCCCGGACTTTAATACAAGCCCATGGTTTAAAAATGTTAACAAGAAAGCAATGCAGCTGCATGAAGCTACCATAGACTACTCCCCTAAGTTTCTGTAATCTAATTAGGGAAATTTAGCTCATTATACATTTATTATATCCAAGTCAGATATTAATAGTCATCAATAATAGTCATATTAAAAAATTAACCTGATCATCCCAAGGTATATTACCATCACTAACAAGCTCATTTTAAAATGGTGTAACAGGTGTACAGGTATCCCAAAAATATACTCCCATAAATTACAGGTACTCCCCTAAAATACATTTTAATGTGAGCAACTACACAAACTACATTCATCTTACTAGTAAGCAGATGAAAAAGCCTGTATGTGCACTATATAAACACAGACAGTTAACCATTACTACCCATCATCTGAGATTTGTAGGCACTTTCTTTGCCACTACCAACTGTGCTGACAGTTTTGCACACGTTTTGCTTTGGTTTGGTTTTTTTTTTTTTCCTATAGAGTTCGCACTCAAATTCAGAGAAAGAAATAGGTAACTAAAAAAGACAAACAAATGCTTCTCCTCTATGTAGTGAAAGTTGAGACATGATTACAGATTAATCTCTCCACCCACCCAGAGCAGACCCCCAAGCAAAACTCAGGGCACACAGCTCCCCCTCAGATTTGTCATAACAAGAGATAAATAAATAAGAATGGAACGGGGGGGAGCAGGGGAAGGTAACACAATTCCAAACATAAAAGAAGTGAAGGTTGCTCAAGGCTGTGAACAAGCATTTTTGGTCAGCAAAATCAAGTGCTGCCGATGAATTAAGCAGGATTAGAACTGCATGAGCAACAGAGAATAGTATGATACAGTTGCTAACATGACATAATGGACCCAAGACCAAGAGAACTGCTGATGTAGCCTTCTCATTACTGTTGCAAAAGCATTTTTACTACTGCAACATAAAAAATGAAGCAGGAACATGCCATTTAGTTAGAAGACAAACTTTAGAATAGTAGGAGCTTTTCGTACTCTGTTATGGTATCTCTAAGGTTTTACAACACTCACTTCTGCCTTTCTGCAGTGATACGGCACAGGTATGTTGAACTGTTCTCTGGGCTGTAATCCCATGGGCTGTTTGTAATTACACTTACATTGCATTAACCTGCATGTACAGCAAATGCCATTTTAAAAAAATCTTCATTCTGTCCATCATAGTTAAACTTTCAGCCCGAACAGTAAAACACACAGTCATTACTATAGAGTCACTTGCTGGTGCCTCTGCCTTCACATTCTCCAGAGCATGACAAAGCCAGCACCCCATAAGAGACTTGGTGACTGCTACCTGCGACTGGAAATCACAGCTTCAGACAAGATAAAGACTTTTGCTAAAGATTTGCCGATGGAGAATTGTTTGGTCCTTCACTTCCTACGTAGCATTTTTTATAACATTATACTCTCCTCACTCCTGAGGTTCAGCTCCTCTGCCAGGGGCACAATTTGTTTATAAAATAATCTCTTACACTACCAATGTCAGGCAAAGCAAAATTTGAACCTGACCTAATCTTGTCAATAATGATTAGTCCCATGTTAACTTCTGTGAAAAAAAAACTGATTGCTTTTATTGATTACATTAGAGAACAAATTGGTGAAGAGCAGAAGGCGTTTTTCCTTTGGAAATCAGTAAATCAGTTTGATGCTGTGTCACGTGAAACTTCACTCATAAACCAAATACGAATTAATCTGAATAGGAGCATTACCACACAGACCCTAGACTGGCTGAAGAAGTATAATCACAGCAAATGTAAATAAAATGACTGGTCTTTTCTCTAATCCTCCAAATATGTCATTCCAAAGGCAACATCACCAGTTAGCAGAGCTCAGAAGGGACCGACATGCAACCCATCTGGCAAGGCTGAGACTCTGCTTGACACAAAATGTGTGGGATCTGGACAGCTAATATGACAGTTTGCTAAATGATAACGCAGTAGTGCCCTAAACCGAATGACCTTTTCACACCCCCCATGATCAGAGATAAGAAGAGCCCTTCTTGATGCAGCTTAATCAAATCTGACCCTCTTAGCTCATGCTTCTTTACTTTTAAACCTCACTTCTCATTTGAACATGTGCTAACTGACAGGTATTGCCTTAGCCATGCACTCACAGACAGACTGACTCCGCCAGATGAATTTGCAAAATATATGACTAGCCATAAACCGTACTAACTCAATCACTAAGCCCTCCCTCAAAATGCAGTATTAATTTCTTTATTTCATACCCTAGCACACAAAAGTAACAGCCCCTCCAGTTTTCCTCTTTACAAGTTTATGCTTCTGCAAGCTTTTTCACTTCCAAGGTCCCTCTGGGGTTGGCAGCCCAGCCATTTATGCCAATTAAGACAAATTTAGGCCTACAAGCCAAGGCAGCTGCATTCCTCCTCACACGCTAGCAGATCTTACATGAAAAAGTGAGCACCCCTACGTCACTCAAAAACAGTTACACCACAGACAAAATCTCAAATTTGAATTAGTATCTAAGATTCAAAGTGAAACAAACTGATACATTTGAAGAGTCCAGAGGTGTTTAAGGCAAAGTGCATGAAATGGAAAAATAATTAATTTAGTCTGGTACCTGAAGAATAACCAAATCAGAGGCTGAGTGTGCTGGAACAAGTCTCCTTTCTGGGGACAGACATAGCACTGGTGTTTTTTCAAGTGCCATGTTATTAAGAAAAAGAAATCATTAATGAATTGCCATTTTTCCTCAGTTAATATATTAGATCATTTTTATTTTTCTGTCTCTCTTTAACTATCAGAGATTTCTAGGAAAATGAGGTTTATGTAATCACAGTGTTTGTGTGTGTGTTCTGGTCTCATGCCCAATAACTTCTAAATCCATTGGTCATTTAAACTGGAGTTAACAGAAGTGAGGAAGTCTTGAATTATCAGTTTCCAGAGAATCCACTAATAACCCACAAGTCTGGAGGAAACCAAGCTTTATTTGCCCATAAGTCATGGAAATACCTGTTTTGAAATCTATGGCATCACGATCCTTTAAGTAATGTTATCAATTCACAGGCTGCATATCTGTACCATTCCTTCAAAATATAAATGCAGGAATACATGATCTGATCTTAAATAACAGAAAGCACCTGTTAAACTGTATTTTGGAGTAGGCACCTTCTACTTAAACACAGAAACTTTCAGGTGGAAGCCTGGAGAGACTGGGAGCTGTCACACTGCACATTGTTTTATAACGGTCAAACAATCTCTTGGACTGCAATTATAAGGACAGTTCCATTTCCAGAATGAAGTAAGTTTATTACGAACATTAGAGGAAACAGAAGTCTTTAACTCTCAGCAAACTTCTAGCCTTATACTAGCAATGCCACCCAGTGCCATGGCACAGTGCCAGATGGCTGGCCCCTCCATAGCACTGCATGCCCCAGCATCACACTGCAGTACAGACCCAAAAGCACAGTGCTATTCCATCACCAGCATAAACTGTGTCCTTGAGGACTTTGTATTTCCAGGCAAGTCACTCAGCAGTATCTTTACAAGATTTGTTCTTACTGTAAAAGATCAGATGAGAGTTTCCCTAGGATCTTCTGGCCTCTTGAAAAAGTAAGACTCTTTTTGGTCCACCAACTTGACTTACTGCCATGCAACACTCTCACCATACAGTGAGAGTTTCCATAGCCACTAAGCTGGCAGGGATGATATATCCATTTATCAGTCGTCTTCTCCCTCAAATCAGTATTAAAAGGAGAGGAACAGAAAGTTCAGTGGAAGTCAAGTTTGCATGAGGCAAGGAGGGATGGTAAAGATAAATACCAGCATGCCAGATCCTTTGCAGATCGTCTCATTATTTTTCCTCAGAGACAGCCTGCCTAACATGACAAGGATGGGGTCACTTCACTGTAGCCGTCATTGTCCACTAAATCAGAACACTGTTCACATTAAAAGATTATTTTCTTTTTCAGGCAGATAACAATTACACATCTTGAACATGTAAACCTGTGATTACTAAGGTTACCTACAGCACATAGTACTGTATGTGTAAAGATTATTCACACAGGAAGCCCACAAGATGAACTGTTAACAAAAAATCGTTTGGCTAAATGTGCTGTCCGGTTATTTTCCACCCAGATGAAGAGTTACCAAGTAAAGACAGTGAAAATTGTCTTTATGTATCTGAAGTATAACATAAACCAAAGTATCTGAAAGGCACACTTTCAGAAGACGAAATAGCAACTAGAACATAAACCCCGATATACTTCTTTTACACAAGACACTTCAAGTGAACCATATAAAACTATGCCAGGTAAGTATACGTGTTATCTATTTCTAGTCTGGGTACTAGTGGGCAATAATTTATTGCTTTCTCAGGCTCTCGTACCAAAAAAAAAAAAGGGGAAAATTCCTCAAGATGCTTAATGCTCTTTCATCCCAAGCCAAATAATGAAACAAGAGTAAGCGATGAACAGAGAAGCTATATGTGAGATGAGGAACGACAGAGAAAAGGAAGTTGTTTTAAAAAGAATTTATAATAAACCAATTTTGTAAACACAGACCACCGAAAGTCTTCACAGAGTGTGTCTGTACTGTTGATGGTAGCACTGTCTCAGGGTCCTATTTTTGCGTAATGGCAAGGTGCAGCTTCTCAACAGGGGACAATTCGGGACCAAGAGTAGCTCCCCCTTCCACACACAGGGAAGGGCACACAGAAGCCTGGTTTTAGAAAGGCCACCCTCAACCACCACCTCTTTCTCTTAATCGAGATCTTCAGAGGTTGCCGTTTCCCAGCTTACTGCCCTTTTCTGGGCAAGCTATTGCAGCTGTTTGTTGCCTGCACCCTCCAGCCAGACCTTCAAGGTTTTCCTCCTCTGCTTCCAGCCCCTCTCCACAGCTGCAGATTACCCCAGGGCTGGCCAGCTGCCCCCAGGGAAGCCACAGGCCAAGTTTTGGAAGAAAACAGTGGTGGGATGCAGAGACACGAGGAAGCCAGGGGGTGGCTGGTGATGTTGACGAGGTTACTGACGCAGGGATCAGCAGCTTTCAGTCTGTACACAGATGGCACCTATCAGCCCTGGGCATCTTTCCCTGGGTGGATGTTGACAGTTAACAGTAGTGAAAGCAAATAACACATATTTTAAGAGAGGCTGCACGGTATAGGGCTGGATACAAAAGTCATATCCACACAGACAGACTTCCTTTCCCTTCTCTTCCCCTTTCCTTTTTTCAGTCAAATAATGTGTTCCTTACTGAACTATCAGCCTGTATATTCATGCTAGGGCTGTTTTAATAGTACAGGTGAAAGCTACAAGGCTAAGAGTAAAAATGGCTGGATGAATGTGTTTAAGGAAAAGTTTCAAGTTAAATGTTAGTGACATGTATGAAAGCTCTGTTTATTACAGAATAATGTGGTAAGAAATCTGTATCGAATTTTTAACATAGTCACTTGAGCAGACAGCATCACCAGACATCTGATATTTCATTTTTTTCTAATGGGAATCATAAGAAAGGATATTGTATTCATGGATGCAACTGTGAAAACTTTGTGGTTACTGACAAGTTGCCTGGGACAATCCTGTGGTTTCCTAAATACACCAATGCCCTGATTCCACTGCTGCGGAAATTCTCATTCATGGTTTTACCCTCCCTCGACTGTAGTTTTGTGACCCCTCTTTTCCTATTATCTCAAGTACCAGCCTTCCAGACAGTGTGTCACTTCCAGTTTTTTGCCAGGGTATAAAGGAATACAATCACAGGACTCGGACTATTCCTTTAGCTTCCTCTGCAATTTAGGATCCATTTCAAATATGCCCCCCTTCCTTTAAAAGTCTTCTGCTTTCTTGTTTCAGCCCTCTTCAAAGACTGCCTCTGTTTCTTTCCTTTCCCCATTACATGCATGTTCTCTTTTTCCACATACATTTCCATCATACATTAGATTCTTCCCTTTCCCAGACACAGCCTCTGTTATCTCTGGCAAAATTCTTCAGTCTGCAGCTCCCCACACTTGTCACAGCCTTTCACTGGACCCTTTCATTATGAAAATCAGACATATGAACACCCTCATTTGTTTATATCTTCTAGATGCTAACCATTTGTTACAATTTGTGAACAAATTTGTTGGTAATACTGCTTCAGTACACTTACCTTTGTAAATCATACCAGGAAATGCCATTTTGCATGTAACGCTCTACAGAAAATAAAGTTGTCACTCCAGTTAGCTCCTGTTTTCATGATTTAGACTAAGCATTTCACTCCTGTAAATCCTCATTCACAGTACTCAGTTATAGACTTCAATTTTCAAATTATCTGCTTTTTTTTTAAAAAAAGTTAATTAACTCTGATGCCACCTCATTTTAACAGCTTCTGAACATTTCAATGCATTACTTACCAGCTTTTCTTTTTCACCTCCAGCAGTCAAGTTCAAAGCATCTATGATTCATCGCACAAGCCTCCCACACTCCCCACCTTCGCCCCACAAAGTAAATCCAAAACATTCTGGTAGAAGAACTGGGAACCCAGAAGTGTTTCCTCTGACACTTAATTCATTCACTTCTTCCACCTTTTGGCATTTGCAAAGGTTACAATGGATGTAGTACTCCTGCATTCTTTCCTCAAAGGGGAAAATGGAAGACCATAATGCAAAACCAAAAGAGACTGTTTAATTTTAGGTTTTTAACAGAACCACAATTAAAGGGACAAATCCTATTTCCATTAAAGTCAAAGGGAATTCTGCCCCAAACAGCTTTCAGTGACACTACAACATAACCTGATCAGGCCATCCTGTAGAGTGAGCAACATGTAAGACTGTGATTTTCACAGTAAACTGGCTCAACAACATTGGGAGATACTTTCAGTGCATCTTTCAGAGCTGCTACTAGCTGGAATAAATGGAAGGAGCTCTATAGACCAACATGTGCAAGACCAGACCCATTTTCCCACCTACTCATTTCATTTCACACCTGTCTCCCTGCCTTTCTCCACCACAGTTAATTTACTACTGCAGAAGGCCCTAACGAGATGCCACCAAGTGATCATACTGTGTCCATTTATACTGGTGGTAGCTGTATATCATTGCTACTGCCCCAGGAGAACTGGGGCAAGACTTATGTTTTATTCTAACTATGCCTTTCATAATGCTTGTAAGCATATGCAGTTATGGAAACAATGCTTATATCCATGAGCCTTCTCCTTGACCTTTACTTGCTAGTTTGTTTGATTTGCACTGCTCCTTGACATTACAGGGTGACAATTTGGTCTCATTATCCCATCTGTGCTCTGTAATACCTATAGACATAATATGAACAACAGGTTAAGGAATAGCTGAACATTTAAGACAAACTCAACATTACATTCTTTTTTAAAAATATTACAAACTTAAAATCATTTTTGCAGGTTTTTTTAGTACTTAGCTTCCCTATCTGTCAGCAGAGAAAAAAAAATATTCCTAGGGAGAAATTCAGCTTGCCAAGTGCCAGTGGTGTCTGCACATTTTCACTCTTTCATGAGTTTGTGTGTGTGTCTATGCACACACAGACACATGTATGCTGGTGCATATATATACATGCAGGTAAATGTACACAGACACAGACAGATGCAGTATACTCCTAGATAAACAGTTGAAGCTGTAAGACAAGATGCTGTGCTTTGGTGAATAAATAATACCTCTGAGAAATAAAACTGCTCCCAACACTCCTGATGGGCAGTTAAAAAACCATGTTCTTTCTAACAGTGGCAGAGTAAACAACTTTGTATTTTATGCATAAAACCACCTTGATACTAAAAGAGTAATTTTGTATCAAAGTTTCCAGTACTAGTTTATATCAGTTTCAGTTTTCTCTTACCATAATTTCTAAGACAACTAAAATCATTAAATTCTTAAATTCATTTCTTTTAATGATGAATCAGATTCTCCTTTACAAAGAGTGCCTGGTACATCATTAAAAGAAACTAATGAAGGCAAATGCCTTAGAAGCTCTAACAATCAAAAGGAGATTTTTTAGGTTGCAATTAATATATTTTTCCAAGATAATTTCTCATATTAAAATATGTTAATTTACTTTGGTTACTGGTTATCTGAAACCTTCCTAAATGTCTGCTGCTAATTCCAGCTGAAGGCTGTGTAATTTGAACCCAGAAGAATCAAGACCACATTTTTATTAACTTGACCACAAGGCCCTAAATCCCTCAAAATGTTATCCTTCAGGACATATGTTGCTTTCTTTAAACCTGCACCTCTTTGCAGTATGGGTTGTAAAAGGACAACAGTAGCACGAGCACATATCTGTCATTACAAAAATGGTCTATTCATAGCATTGTCTGACAAAGCACCTTTAGTAACGAGGCACCCTATTCAGAGATCTAATTTTTGCAGACATTTGTATGCCAAATTAAAAAAAATCTCTGTGATGGTGGGTTTAATGAGGTACTTTGTTATTCTGTGTAATAAAAATTAAAAGAGAGAGACAGAATTCTTCAGCTTAATTGCCACATCTGTTATTAGGCACTTTACTGTGATTGACTGGAGTGTATGTGTCAGAGACTGTGCCAGAAAAAAGGCAAACTTTGTAAGTAGACTTATAACGTATAGCCCAACTGGCATTAGAAGCATCTCTGTTACAACTTCTGCTGCCGCTCAGCTAAAACTACAGGAACGTTGGCCTTGGTTCAGTTATTCATTAAAAATAAAAAGAAGTATTGCGAATTGTGCATGGTGTTTTTCTAAAGGGAAATTAAAAGCATTCACTATTTTCAGAAGGAAACGCAGTGGTCATCTGAATGTCTGAATGTGTTGTCTCTCTTTAACGGATGAGAGACATAAGCAATCCAGAGTTTGGAAACTGCACAGGATGAAAGTTCACATTCAGTAGTGTATCTGCTGCTTTATTTTGCTAGCAGGCAAGCAAACAGCTGAGAGGACAGTGAAAAACAGCACAGCATTTGCAGAGGGACTGGATGATCACAGTGTGAGGGAGCTTCTGGAAAGAGTGAAAATGGAATGGACACTCTCTTCTGATCTGCGTGGAAATTTGGGATGAAACCTGAACTCACCCACAAAACTGCTTGTTCTCCCTGAAATCCAGAGCAGCCCAACAGCTCAACGCTGCCAGCACCTGCCAGGTCACCTCGCTGGCCACAGCAGGGACGCTCCAGGCAGCTTAGCAGGACGTTCCATGCACAGATAACAAACCCCACTGCAGCTTCCTGGGAGCAGACAATGCAAATGAGTAGGGGAAAGCAAAGCCCACGTAAAAGAGAGAGATCGGAGGAGCTGCCCCAAGGCATCTAAGGACACAGGGAGGAAGAGCATCCTTCCTCCTGTCCATGGCCTTACACGGGGTGGTGCTGACAACTGACTTACTTCTGATGACTGAAGACTCAGATTCACTGTCACAACATCTGGTGAAAACTCCAGGCTTGGGCTAGCCAATAACTGCTATTACATTGTTTTTACTACCAGCTGATCTTCTTTTGGCTCTAAACCCCAAGCTCTTAGCATCCACCAGTCCTGACATAGTATAATGACTCTGAGCTTGCAGGCACTCTGTCCCTTGACTAACTGCTACTTTCCAGTTTCACACAGGCTTTCTACTAAGAGCACAGAAATGTATGTTGCTATTGTCAGCAAGGAAGATGGACAGGCCAGCTGCCATATTGCTTAAAATTACTTCTTTTCATCCATTTCATCCAGTAAGGAGCAAGGGATTATCTGACCTTTCTTACCGATTTTCTGCACTGCTCAAGAGAGTTAGAAGAAAGGTAGGAATGTGTAGAAGAGCAACAAAACTGTACTGACATCCATTGCATCCGCTCTTGAAAGGCAGAAGGATGCCCTTGTGTTGAAAGCTAAAGCAAAGCTGTCGTCCAAGACCTGGGGCAAGCAACGGGCGTTTCATCTGACCCAACCAATCAGCTGCCCGGTGAACTAATCCATGAATAGTTTCTTCTCTCTGGAGGGCAGACTGGGACACCCAACTCCCTCCCTCCAGGAGAGCAAGTGGCCATTTTTTGGAAAGAGTCTCCCCCAGCGGGTGAGATCAGCCAGGGCAGATGCTCTCTGTCACCATCTGAAGGTCTTTGTTGTGCTCTCAGGAGTCCAAGGCTGCTCCATGCTGCAAGAGGTTCCAGCAAGTTTCCATGTGGCGTTCTGTCTCTGGGGTCTCTTTCTTCTCATGAGCCTTTTGCAAATACCTGATCTCCCTCGGCCTCTTTAATATAGCGAAAGATGGGATTCGCTTACTTAAGCACACTTATTTTCAGGTATATATTATGTAATAATCTCACGTACAGTATTTTTATCAACTTAACTCCCTATAAGACCTACAACACTTTTTCTAACACTGTAAGGCTTTTTGTTCTTAAGGCTACTTTTAATAACCACACTATAGATGGAAAGTATTTAGACTCCTGTGTAAATGTTTTCTCTCATTTCATTAAAAAAAAAATCAACAGCAGAGCTGAAAACAAAATTTAGGTCTGCTAGTCTCCATTTTCAGCCTACCCTTAGGACACATGCCTCCAGCTCGATATTTTGCCACAGTGGCAGTGACATGCACATTGTGCTTACAGTCCTTACTGTGGGTATAGCATCAGAATCCTGAAATACAGACTTTTGGGTCTTAGACATTTACAAAGGAATCACCACACACAATACCATGACTGAGAGAATTTTTAACAGATTTGGGTCACCTCTGAAGGGGCCAATAATGCCCTCTTGTCTATCTGCTTTTTCATTCTTTAATTTTCCCATTGGTATTCTTTTTGTAAACTGCAACAAAGAAAAAACACACCTATATGCCTAAGATAAAACCTCAATGTCCTAAAACTTTGGTATTTTCCTGGAGAGAGGGAATACAACAGAAAGCATGGTAATTTTTTGAATTGTAGTGAGAGACTCCCACAGGAGAAGAAGAGGACGCTTAAAGTACATCCTAGGAGGCAGCATCCAGAGATGTTTCTGAATGCCACTAGACATTTTTGGAGCGACTGCAATGGATTTCTACGTAATTCCAAAAAACTTAATACTGAAGACCGACAGACAGCAACCTCAGGCTTTTTTCACATCTTCTCTCATTGCTAGATGAGAAAGAGCATTTCCTTCATGCATCTCAGCACTACTTTAGCAAACCAAACCAAAGAAAACAAAAATCTATTTTCCAAAATCTATTTTCGACTTGTAAAAGGGTGTGGTACACACAGAAAGGTTGACAGTCTGCAAAGACAGGAAGAAAATCTTCTGTGTTTTAATGGTGCAGACCAGAGCCCCAAATCACTGCATCCTTTGAGGTTCACTTACTATGAATGCATATCCTGGCTGTCGTTATTCATACATAATGCAAATTGGCATGAACTAGTGTTCAGCAAGAAAGAATGGAACATATCTTAAAAGTCCATTAAAGTTGCAGAGGAACAATATTGTTCCAGAGATGAGATTAAGTCTCCCAGCTCTCTGAAATGGGTTACGGAGGTGGAAAAATCTACTGACAGCAGTGGGGATACTTAAAGCAGGGAAGGATCTCTCCTGCTGTGAGAGATTTTTCAACAACTACTTACCTGATCTTCTTAGTCAGTAATTAAAAAAAGCACTTTTTTGTGCTTTCAGATTTTAAACAACTTCCCTGAAACTAGTGAAACTCACTTCCATTCAGTATCATCTTCTGTCTTGCAGTGATGAAGCCCTGTGGCATACCTGCATATTGGTATTTGCAATGTGTAGTGCCTTTAATCTGAAACAACCCTAAAGCATAAAAAGCATTAATTTTGCTGTGCATTCTCAGCTGAGTCCATTACAGAGCTGGCAATTCAGCTTTTTTCTAAAAGAAAATTTAATAATCTATTAAAAGGGGCCAATTTTTCTGACTTTGGTGGAGGCAGGTTTGGGATAGCTGGACAACACAGACATGTATGTGTGTTCACAGATCCTACAATGCACCAGAGATCCGTGTTCATGCACCTCACCTCAGTTACTCTGAAAGTCACTGATTTCACTTGAGTTAGTCCTGATTTACTCAATGCAAGTAAGAAAATTGGGGCCTCTGTTCTCTTATGTCTTTTAATTTAAAAGAAATTAAACTAGCTAAAATTAATTTATAAAAAAAAATAAAGCACATTCTTTGCACAGAGCTAAAACCTTCATGAAATCTATCCCTCAATTTAAAATACGCATTTCAATCTCACTGGCCTTCAGAAACATTTGTTATTTACAATATCAGTCTGGGGAGGAAGAAAAAAAAAAGAAAAAAAAGATTAAAAGATCAAGTTACTCTTCACTTCCAAACAAGCCCAGCCACAGCTGTTCATCAGCTTCCGAGCAACTGCTCCACAAACACACAACAGGGCTTCTGTCTTCCCACAAGGTTTGCTCGGGTCACCCGCATGTGGCATGGATTAAAGCAGCACTAAAGCTCCATTACAGAGCAGGCGGAGCTGCGAGTGAAACACACAAGCCGGCGGTGCCGCTGGTAAATGCCCCCGTCCGGCGCTCTGCCCCGAGGGGTCTCACCCAGTGCCCAGAGGAGCCCACGCACAGCTCTCGCATGGTCCGCGGCCGGGGCGGAAAAAAAGTCCCAAGTGATTTTCTCTGCTTTTACGTTTTCACTGTCTAAGCAGAATGAAGTAGGAGGAAAGGAGACAAGTATGTTAAGAGAGATTTTTGTAGGCAAAACGAGGATGGTGAAGAGGCAGCCTATGATTTCGGTGGTGATGGAGCAATGCAGTCAGGCAGCCTGTGCAAATTGTGAAATTTTCTTTAGAAATGCCATTGTCAAATCTGAAAACCAGAGGAAGGGGCAGTCCCCATGTCAAACACCTGAGTACGTGGTGCAGAGTACCCCCGTACAGGGATGCCTCCTCAACCCACGGGAAAGGCAGAGCTCAAGCCTCAGCGCCCAGGTGGGCTACAGCCAGAGCGACAAAGCCCACATGAAGCCCATGCCCTGGCCAAGGTTTAAGACATCCGTCCCCTGCACAAGAAGGGAAGGAAACAGTTTTTACCAGGGCTGTTACACTCAGTAGACAAGCAGCCTTCCTGCACCTCAGCAGGCAAGCAGAACAGCCAGCAAGGCCAGGGAGGTGGGTTTTTTGCTCCTGGACTTACAGTTCCTCTCTTCACAAACATGACATTGAGAAACTCCAGAGTGTTATGTATTTCTTCTTTCCTATGGGTCACGCTAGGAAGACAACACCAGTGCAAAGCAGCAGCAGCAGCAGCCATCTGGCCACTGGTGCCCAGATCTTTGTCATGGCAGGAAAAAAATAAATTTCTTAATTAGCATTGTTATGCATAAAAAGAAATCATGTGGTTAAACAGAATCCATTTAAATAAATAAATAAAAATAATTATGACAATATGATAATAATAATGATAATGCACTGCAGCCAGTGAAACACTCCTCAGCTGCAGTATATCAGAAACTCCCACCAAAGGGCAAAGCAACACCACCCTGCGAGAATAATGGCACCAGGCGTTTTATTCTTCCTCTCTTCCATGCTCTCCAACCAACACACAGCCAAGGTGGACAGGTTTTAATTACTTAACTGCTTCACCTTTGCTGCTTCGAGGAACGTGGCCTTCGTCTGGGAGAACAGACTGTGAAGTCTCCGAGGAAGAACTGCCCAGGGTTTGTGGATATTCACTTGCTCACTCACAAAGCACGTGAGAACTCACGAAGCACCTGAGCAACAGCACTAGAAGCAGCATCACAAAATTAGGGGCAAGTGGGACAATGGTACAAATTGGCAAATGGGACTCCCATTTAGGAATCCACAAAAACTCTGTTTACACTTAAATGCCTGTTTATTCCTACTACGATTACCCAATTTTCTGTGAAAGTAAACACCGCTCTAGAGAGAACGTAAACTAAGACTTGTAGAACACAACTGACAAATCTCCTTCCCACCTTTCCATGAAATCTTCCTGAGGTGTTTAGATTCCTAGAAGTCTCCTAGTTGCATCATAAAAAACAAAATTTCACACGTTTCAAAGTTCCCGTATTTTAATGTCACTGAATACAGTAATTTGGACACTTCCAATGCATCAGAAAACGCCAAAAGATGGGAGGACCTGACAACATCGAACAGGATTGTGACAGCTTACATCATGAGAGAGAGCGACACCTATACCAAACCGTACATAGCAGGCAAGAATCACACAGCACCATTTCTGCATTAAGCCCTACCGATAATTTTTAAAATACATACTCAAATGTCCTTGTCTTTTGTGGTCCCAAACCCAAACATGGTACAGGAGGATGCAATTTGAACACTAAAGCACACCCGCAACATGAGTTCATTTGTACAAATCCAAACATTAGTATTTGGAAGTAACACTTTCCTTTCGTTGAGTAAAAGGGCCACATGTAGAGATGTGATTTCAGATTTGGAGAGGCTGTTTGCTTTGCTGTCTTCAGGAGACAGACAATATGCTGTTTCACATGACACACACTTTTAGGACATTCATACTGACATTACAATTGAAGAGATTCGTATGCACAAAAGAGTAATTATATGGATAATTAAAATCCACTGCTGTCAACAAGGCTGTGCCATGGCCTAGAAACATCCTTTAATGGCAACACATACAGAAATCACAAGCATCATTTCCATAGTGCTTGCACGAGAAAAGGAAATCCTAACTTCTATGCAATCTGGCACCCTTCTAATGCAGTTTAAAAAATTTAATAAGTACTGATCCTTTTCTTGAGGACTGTTTGAAAAAAACAGCCCGTCTAGCCCAGCTTTACCCTCAACAAGCATTTACTCACCTGACCTACCCAGAGACATCACTGAATTTCTTAGACTGACAGCTCAGTCTCCCTCTGACACCAGCTGGGCTGTATCCTCAGTATTTCTTTCTATTAAAAAGATTTACTCAAACACGTAAGGTAAACACTGGAGGAAGAAGCTGATCAGGAGTCTAACTATGCCAGCCTTGCTCCCCAAACCAAACACCTGTTTTTTTCTGAGGAGCAGTGGGACTCTTCAAGCACACTAAGGTAAAAGAGTGAAGCAACAACCACCAAAAAAAATCCAAGTGTCAGGGCAAAATTGGCTGGGATTTTTACTGACATGTAAAATTCAGACAAAAGCATTAAGCTCTGTAGTTTTGATCCTCAACCACAAGCAACTTGGCATAAAAAGGAATTTGTGAGCAGAACTGCCAAGTTCATACAGAGCCTGCAACAACTCCTGAGAGTTATGTTTTTGGAGCGTGGGGGGTGAGGCTGGCCCAGGGGGAGGGGAAGGGCTGGCTGCCGGGGGCAGACTCTCAGCACATGCTGGATGGAGCAGGACTGAGCTTGGCCCTTCATTGGTGCAGGAGGGAGTAACAAAATCACTAACTCTTCAGGCATTTGTATGGTGTATTTAAATAGAGCTACCAATATACCATTGCTCCATAATTTATAATTTCTACCCCAAACACAAGATACAGCCTGACCCTCTTCAGATTAATTCTTGATGACACAAAATTCTTAATATAGGCATAAGTAATTTTGATGATAGTGTCTCCCAAAAGTATAGACAAAAAACCCTCCAAAGACAAGCGTAATGATGGAGAACTGAATAAATGAAAAGATGAATTATTTAATACTCTGTCACCAGCTGCAAAAAATGCTTTCTGTTCCTCTTTGCACTTCAAAAGCTTCTCTAAAGGAAAATATTCACTGGCAAAGTGTAAACAAAGTAGGAAAATGTGTCAGTAAAAATAAAACACAACTGCAGAATATGAAATAATTTTATATTTTTAATTTCTGTATTCAGAAAGTGTAACAGAGCAAAATGAAAAAAAATATTTGAACCTATGTGGAATTAAAGAAATGGAACTAACTGGTCCTTTGTTTTTATACCAGTACCAATATACCAACAAACAGGCAGACCGCTCCATAAATTATGTGCTTCCCTTAAGTGAAGTGTTTAGGAGCAAATATCACTCAAAAGCAAACGCTAGTTTAATAAGGTCCTCAAGAAAAAAAGAAAAAGGAAGAGAGGGAAAGAGGAGAGAGGAAGAAAAAGGGAAAAAGATAAAAGATAAAAGGAAAAAAATTAAAAGGAGGAAAAAAAGGATTAAAAAGGGAAAAATATTTTTAAAAAGTAATGTACAGCAGTAGCTAGGGAATGAGGCCAAAGCGCCTTTGCCGGGTGTGATCACCAGTGACTCCCGGTCATCACCGGCTGCCAACTCCTGTGCACTGGAGAAGACAATCCAGCCCTCAGGGCTGCAAAGGCAAAACAGTTGTTTTTAAACAAATACATTTCTAATTGAAGAGCTTTCCACTCCAGCTGCTGTATCCTATTTTTTAAGTAGATTTACAATGGCTGACGCAAGTCAGGTATGCTGCCTTTGGGGCCAAGATTGCTGCAGCTCACAAGTTGTCAGGGACATTTGAAGTATCAAGTGCTCTGATTCTTGCCGGTGGGCTTCAACCCTTTGAAGAGGGTTTGTCAGTCACCAAACAAATGCTTCCCACAACCACACATAAGCTTTATTTGTGCCGAAGTTCCAATGATCATAACATGTGTGTGTTGGCAGATCAGTGCAGTCCAAAATTTGTAAACACTTTAGAGGAAACTAAAACTCAGTTATACATGCTCAAAAGCACACTGTAGGAAGCAATCTTGCAGCATGGAGCAAAGGAACTATAAGATCTACTTGGTCTGTTGACACTCTGTCTTATTCCCACCATGTCTGTCCTCAGTGCTGTTACATGTTTTTTGCTGATTCCTGACAGCAACTTTCCAAAAATCATACACAAATCAATTATGTCATTTTGTACTTACAACTTAACTGGACCTTGGCACACACACACATGCGTGTGCGCGCACACACACACATACATCTTTTTCTTCTTTTTTAACATGCAAGAGCTTCCACTGTATTCACATTTTCGGGGCCACCAAGCTTAGTCTGACTACTGGCTTTGGGAGGATCTGATGCCAGCCAGCCGTGCATAATGGCCTCTTTGTCTGGCTGTCACATGAACAGCGTTGTGTTACAATCATTGTCACTCCGGGCTTAAACCGCAAGGCATGCTTTCACACAAAATATTCACTTTGGGGGCTCTTTTTGGCAGAGCCCTGTGATTGAAACTCTTACACTCTTCTTTAGTTAATCAGTTCAGCAATGCCGAAACTTTAAAAGTCAGGATTCAAAAGCTTCCATCCAAATCAACTGATTCTGAAACTTCCCTATGGGTCACATGAAGAAAGGGGCAAGTAACATAAAATAGCCATCATCTAAATCACTATGCATGAATCGACACCAAACTCAAGCGTTGAGCAACATAGTTAATAAAAAATAGGCTGCCGTAGCACCAAAGATCTGAATGAAGCCAACAATAGTGAAAACATAGAAAAAAGTTTGATTTAGTTCACCTTTGCAGTATGTGAGGTCAGAAGGATTCCAGCAGGGTAGTGGGATCCCCCTAAAACACAGTTTAGGAGAAGACAAGCACAGCATCACAGCTGCAAATTCCTCCCCTTTGTTCCAGCAGCTAACAATCTCACTGTTCCCGCCTGCATCTACAATGCCAGGCAGATGCACCCTGTAGCCCTGATCTTTAGATATTAATTATTACGGTCAAATCTGTGTGTCAAAATGAGATTGCAGCGTATAGCTTCCTCCAGCACGTGCTGGCTCCCCATGGGAAACCCCAACGCACGGGCAGAGCCAGAGCTGGGGAGCTCTCGGGCATCCCACACCCTGGGCTGGCACTGCTGCAGAGCTGCAGCGTGACTGCAGAGTATAGGCAGTGCACGGCACTGCCAGGTCCTCTGTGAACCACGGATAAGGATCTCATCATGACTTTTCCTAAGGCCTCTGACAGCAGAGTATTTTGTTCCAAGTAACAGCTGGGGATGGGAAAAATCCCAAGTCAAAGTTATCTCCACCTTGAATATTTTTCTCCTGTACTTCAGAAAAATGTCTGCAAGATAAAATCAAAACATGTCCACAAGACAAATATGGGTAACTTACTAGGTGACAATGTTATTACTTGCTGTGTAAATCCTTTAAATTCACCCAAAAAAGTCCTGAAAATTAGAGAAGATTATAGGAGAAACTTCAAAAGATGCTGTGAACACGCTAAACTCACTGAAACCCTGCACAGATGTCTTTGTTTTCATTGATGAAAAATATTCTCATAGGGCTAAGACCAAAGTATGTTAAGAATGACATCCTCTGCCCTTACTGTCTCTCTGAATCATTTTGTGCTGCACATGTTTGTCTTGTACAGTTACATGGAATACAGCACTACTCAAGAGGGCTTACAGGATCTACCCTTGAAGGACATAAGCGTGATGTGGCAAAAACTTACAGCGTAATGCTTGCGATATACAGAAAACTTTACAAAGCAATGGCTTCTTTCCAAAAGAAATGGGGGTATGCATGGAACAACAAACTACCAGCTTGCTTATTGTTTTCTATCCAGTTGATTTTTCTTTCCTTTGCTGTCCATCTCAGTAACGTATCTTCTGCTAAACTCTGGTTTGGCATTCCACCCTGCTACTGCTTATAGACGTGTCGGTCATCCTGAACACACATTATCTCTCTCTTGACCATTTTTCTTTCTTGAGCAGCCTTGACCAGCCCTCCTTTCTTCTCTACATCCTCCGCCACTGTTTTGAGCACACCCTCCCAGACCAGCACTGCCCATGAGAGACACCACTGGGCTGGGTCAGGGCCCCCCAGTCTCATGCCTAGACAGCTTCACGCACACCACAAACCCCTGCTGGTCTTCTCTTGCCCAGCCTGACAAATCCACCTTCTGCCTTGCCCTAATGTCATGACTTCTCTGAGCCTCCCCTTGCCTTCCATGGTCTCTTCCCATGCCCAGCATTTCTGATACTTAAGAAGATGTTGACCTCTTCTTTGGCAGGGCCATGGTACCAGCCCTCACTGGTAATATACTGGTGTTTCAGAGAAGTAGTTCTACACTGTCTCCTATCTGAAGACTCTCACCTAAAAAAAATTATCATTAATCCCTTTAAACATTTTAAGTTCCATGATTTTTGAGGAATAATAATATGACTGTGGCTTGACAGCTGTTTTCATTATTTCATTGTCCTTCCTTATTTCCTATTGTCTTTTGTCTTAAATTTTGGATTATAAAAGGCAAGATTATTTTTGCTATTGTTTTTGTGCTGTTGTACAGCTCCTGTGACTGGAGTGGTGGGACAGAACACTAGAGCCGCAACCTACAGCTGTTAGTGCTGGTGTTTTTATTTTAAATAGAAGATACATTAATATGAAGTCTTTATATTCAAGTTTCTTTGCAAGAGTTAACTTGCATCTCAGTGTGTTCAACAAAAATAATTTGGTAGGCTTAGAAGAGTGTTCTTTTACACAGCAGAAGAAAGATTAAATTTCTTTCCTAAGGTCACACAGCAAGTCAGTGTCAAAGTTAAAATTATGCTTTCTGCTTCCCAATCTATATTCTTTTGTTGTCTTGCACATCAAAAGGGCTCAGAATTAGTACCTCATTGCTGACTATGGGCTAATTTCTCTGACAATCATCAGATACAAAACACAGATAAAACATGAAGAGCTGGCTGTCTACGTTTTAATATAAACCTAATGTGTACATCCAAAGGCAAAAACCACAAATTCTTACACAAGCAAAACATCAATTAAAGACCAGACAATTTGAATGGGTTAATTAACAAGAATGCTGACACAATCAATAAAGTTATTCCAGTAAAGCCAATCCCTCCCCAAAATACTCCTCCTACTTTTCTAACAGATGGCTTTAGATGATACATACTCTTCTCATAAGAAAAACATTTGGAATATCAAGACACAGATTCTTCTCATACATGAAAAAATAATGCAGTTTCACCTAAGTTCACGATATGCTGATTCTAGCATCTCTTTCAAATCTTCAAAGGGGAATATGAGTACCCATTACTGGGAAACTCATCTCTTAATATTAAAATTCAGGGTCAAATTCCATTGCTGACAGCGAGTTGGTAACATAACTACTATATAGTGAAATCTGGTGCCACTGGCATCATTCACCAAGGAAGACACTGCTTAATGGGAATGAGGATGTAAGAACTTTGGCTGTAATTCCACTACACCATTCCACTCCACATCTAAAGGAAGGCTTATAGTGGATTTTTACTGCTCTACAATGTGTTCCATTTAAAAAATTAATATACTGGATCACATCCATGTTACAGTATTCTCTATGCAAGAATCAACATATCTTTTTTTTTACTAAAATTGTAGCACATATGCAAATAACCTGTTTTATTTTTTTCCTTCCTCAAAAGCCACTTACTTCCCCTAATGAGAAATGAAAATGCCTAGACAAGAAAAAGGTATGTAGAGACACGGTGCAAAACTCCTGCCAAGTAATCTGAATATAAATTCAAGGGATCCTTACCAGCTGCAGTCAAAAGCCCACTCCAAATTCTGTTAGATGTTAATCAAACTTAAGTATGTTAGTGTATGGTTCCTGTGTTCTTTGCATAGATGAATTAACTGCTTCTGTTAAACCGCATTTGCTTCCCTAGGTGTATGCCCCCATACAGCAGAATACATCCTTTTGTGGAAAACGTGGTTCTGAGAGTCACCTGAGAGCTGTTCACTCGGTCAAACTCTTCTGTTCACCTGCAGGGCAGAACAGCTCATTTAATACTCTAAACCCTGGACAGGTCCTCCCGGTGCCCACCCTCTGAGGACACAACCCCCCCACCTCCAGTCACATTTAAAGTGTTGGCATTAGCTATGCATATTTTACCTAGAGCAGCTAAATGGTAAAAATGGTATACAAAGGGCTAAAGCACCATGCTATTGAGGCAAAGGCAGTACAGTTTCTGTCTACTGGGGCTGTCTGTGGGGAGTGGAAACTGGTATGCACAGCCCTGCCCATGGAGGACAGTGCAGACTCTGGACTATTTCACCACCTGATACTCAAAACAAGGGAACTCTGGTAAGTGATTTCCCCGGGGAATTAAACAGATACACTTTATGCAAGTCACTAAGCAGCCAGCAGTTGAGAATTTTTTTGCAAGATATGGATTGTAATCAGTGAGCAAGACACAGAAAATTCATTGCAAATCCTGTGAAGTGCTCATCTTCTAGCAGAGACTTGTAACGCTCCAGACTTAAAACTGCACCATCTTGAGAAGGCAAACACAAAGCCATGCCATCTCCACACTATGTTAACAATCAATACTAACATAACGCAACTGATCCACCTCTTGTGGGAGCCATACGCATTTAAATTTGATTGTATGACAAGGCCACATGGTGATTACAGTTGTCTGGGTAAGAAAAAAGTTAAATAAATTCTACTATATAAGGTCCCATGTTTTGATGCTGTGCAGGTGCACGAGTTATATGAGCAAACAAGTAGAAACTTGGGCCTGAATTACATTGTTTGTCCAGCGTATTAAAAATCTGGAGCACACCTGCCCAGCTGGCCTTTCTGACTTGAGATGGAAAATAAAACAGGCTTCCTAATACCATTTCATCTGCAGGGCCATTGAGTAGCAACCAAGACAGATAATTTGGCCACCCAGGCTGTTACTTGCCTAAATTCTGTCTCCAGCTCAGAAAGTTGCACACTCCCCTACAATTCAAGAGGAACACTCATACCTAATTACATATGCTTTCCTCCTGGAATTGTGTTATTGGGCACAAATGCCACTTAGAGATGTTGACAAGAAAACTGAAGACTGAAGCCAGCTTTCAGTTTCAGTCTCACATCTGACATGCTGCTCAGTCAAAGCATCTAAGACTTTTCAGCTTAGGTCTGTAGTTTATCTGCTGGGAAACAAATATCACTCTCCAGACTTGACTTTTTTTCTTTTTTTTTGCTCTTCCAAGTTGCTGGATAAAAACATTTTTCCTAAATAGAGTCATCATGTTAATCTGCTTTCCAAACTGCTGCTGCCAAAACTCAGCTACAAACCTGAGAAAGTATGCCATGAAACATTATCAGTACTGACCGCATGTTCCAAACCGAGGTTTTAAACTCACTCCATAATCAAAAGTTAGTACTTGAGAAAAACTTCAGAGCTGTACACGATTCTGGGAAATACATGTCTGCTTTGACTACATTTAAGTACTCAATGACTGGCAGCAACATTTAAGTAATGTGTAGGATTACCGAAAAGCCCTGCATTCCCAGCTCATTCTAGGAAAAGCAGCTGCTTATTTCTGCTAATTGATTTGTGCCCACATTTCCAGATTGAGCCTCCTTCTTGGCTGAAACACAAAATAGGAAATATTTACACTACTATGACTGTCGCCAAAAGAAAATCTGTACAGGATACCACACAACCGAGAATTTTTCTAGGCAGCTTCTGCTGAAAGCCGTGCGCTGGAACGAAGTCAAGTTATTAAACAGATGTGCATTTTCACGTGTAGGTCATGCTTATTTGCATGCATACACAAACATCTCTCCATCTCGGTATGTACCCTCGTTCCAGTCGCTCTTTAGGACCCACAAAAGCTTTCCGTGAAAGCGAACAGTGAGCTTTAAAAAAAGATCTTCCGCGCAAACCCTCTGCTCTACGCAGAGCCTGAACTGACCCGTCCCGGCTCCGGAGCGCTAGCGCGGGAGACGGAGGCGATGCGAGCTGGGGAGAGCGAGCTGAGCCTGCCCGGAGCCCCGGAGCCGCCCCACCAGCCCGGTCACCCACCAGCGACAACGCGGAAACACGCGCGGGCGCCTGGGGTCTGCCACGGCGGCGGCACCGACGAGCGGGGCCGGCGTATCCCACCGCTGCCCCGGGGACACCTTTGCCGAGGGCAACCCCCGCTCCACTCCGAGGGCGATGCCGCCGACCCACCCGGGATGCCGCCGCGCTGCCCCGCCGCGCTGCCCCGCCGCACCCGCGACCGGCACCGCGGCTTCCCGGTGCTGCACCTGCGTGGCGGGGCGGAACGGGTCGGGGCGGGTCGGGGCGCTGCCTACCTGTCCCGCGGGCGCCCTCCCCGTCCGAGCGGGCGTCGGGAGCCGCCGCCCGGTGCCGGTGCCGGTGCCGGTGCCGCCGCCCGCTGCTGCCGCCGCCGCCGCCGCGCCGAGCGAGGGGCGGTGTGTGCGGCGGGGCCGGCGGGGCGCAGCCCCTCCTCCGCCCGGCCCGGCCCGGCTCGGCCCGGCCCGCCCCCGGCCCCCGCCCCCGCCCCCCGGCCCCCGGCCCCGCCGCCGGGGCGGGTGGTGGCGACCGAGCCGCAGCATGTAGCCGCGACGGACGGACGGACAGACACTTGACCACTTCGACGCTTTCCGGGCTGGTGTCGGCCGCTGGGCGCTCCCCGGCGCGGATGCTGCCTTCACCCCCCCCCTCGCCCCGAAATAGCCTCCCTCCAGTCGCTGGCAGGCGAACTGAAAGCTGCGTCGGGGCCTCAGCGGTCATTTCGTTCAGCCCGGTGAAGGATGGGTACCTACCCAGCAGGTGACCGAGAAATAAAATCGTCAAAGCTCCTTAGGTCCCATGAGCAGGAGCTGGTCCTCGGCTCCTTCAGGAGACCCAAATCCACAGCAAAACAAACGTCATGTGCTCCCCTCCGGTACTGCTTGAGAAAGGAAGGACATCATTACTTTTCCACATCTATACATTTTTGCGTATGTGAGTGGAGATACTTGGAATTCCCCAAATATTTCAGGTAAATCAGACCTGCGAGCCTGCTTTGTTGCATCATGGAGCACGGGAAGGAAAATGTTTTCTGAAACTAAGCAACCGCTACTTGTGTCTTTATACAAAAGAGCGCCCAAAAGAGACTGACAGGTGTCATGTGTCGTCCGTCCGTGTCCCCCCCCCCGGCCTTTTAACACAGCCTCTGCACGGTAAACAAATGTTAGTATGTTTCGAACATGCAAAGCAATCATAAATAATGAGGACAGTAGCTAATCTAACAAATTAGCTTTTGCAAGGGGAAATCTGCCTTGCATAACTGGTAAGTATTATTTCGCCTGTGGACGGAATTTTGCTCTTCGCGCTTCACATACGAGGAAGTTGCGCCATTAAAGCATCTTTTTCTTTACAGAAAGGTTTTACTCTATTCTTTTTCTTCACAGTAGGTTTCATTGCTGCTGACAGCTCCGGCCGGGGTGCGACAGCAGCGCCCGGTTTGGGCCGAGCGGGGGGGCGGTGCGGGGGGTTGTGGGGCGGGTTGGGCTGCGGCGGGATGTGCTGGAAAGCAGAGACACCTGCTGTCGCTGCGGGCCTCGGGGTCCCAGAAACTCGTTCAAGCACAGTCCGGCAGCTACACAGCTGTAATAGCTGAGGTACTGTCTGTAGATAATATCTTCGATTTACCGGAGGGGGGGGGGGGGGGGAATAGTCCAAATTTTCTTGTCACATCTATTGCTTATCCCTGTAGCTAACCCTATCAAAACTAATGGCAGGTTTGCTCTGATCTCAAGCCTAAATGATTAAAAAACACTAAATAGCACTAAGATGGTAAATACCAAACAAAAAAAAATTTAAATTTTCAAAGCTGATTCAAATTAAGTATCCTAATTACAGCCAGATTTTTTAAGGCAATACAGAACAAAATGGTAATTGTCTGTAAAAGGAGTTGATCTAGCCAACTGAAGATCACTGGTGTTGGTTGTATGCTTGCTGCTTAAATTTGGTTAACTTCATTACCCTTCATGCAAGAGCTATTTGTTTGCTCCTTCTCAATGTGTGTGCCTTAAGACTTACTAGTGTTTTAAAACACTACAGTTTCTCCAAAGCAGCAAGTTTGTAATTTAGTTGCACGTCACTGTTCCTCCAGTTTTGGTGTCAGAAAGACACACTCATTCGCAGATCCCCAGTTAACATATCAAATGAAGTTATGCCAATTGTATTTTAGTCAAATTGACATCTTTTTGACATCTCTTACAACTTGAAGAAGTTCCTCTCTGTTTCTTTTAATCATTTGTTCATCTGTAATGTATGCATATAAATGTGAAATAGTAAGAGAATATATTTTTCATCCTCTTTTGCACTGAGAACCACATTCTTCTGTGAACTGTCTCATTTTCTTTAAGGGAAGTTGTAGAATAAGAAGGAATTATTTTAGAAGATTATGGCCGTAAGTGCTCATTTGAGGATAACTTCCTAGGTAGTACACTTGTCATGGAAATACACATACTACATAGAAAATGAACAACCTTAGCAACAAATGATGCAAAGAGAAGATGTTCTACCAGTTAACTGAATCACTTTTGATAAGAAGTTCCTTTTGGGGGAGGTTATGTTTTCAAACTGAACTCTTCAAAGTAGTCTGAAGCCAATAACCCTGTCTTACTATCAGGGTAAGAATTAGTTTAGAGATGCACAAGATAAACGAATCGGGGCCAGAGCCACAATTATTTGCTTTGGAAGCCAACTTCCACATCTCTCCTCAGTCTAAAAGTCCACACTGTTCCCTGGTTATTTGGAACATTATTCTCACTGATAACAAATGGAGAACAAAATGTATTTTCATTTCCACCATCCTAAACTGATCTCCTTAATCAGACAAAGTTTAAAGGTTTGTTCAGTGAATGTGCTCAAAAGCAATCTCAAATGCAATTCAAATGTCTCTATAAAAAATTATGAACCCTATAGAGGATCAAACATTATACTAAAATGCAGTCATCCCTAAAAGTTAAGCATCAAGTTAAGCTAGTCATCATTGCAAAGGGCAATTAAGCTTACCTGTGGTAAGACACCTGTCTTGGGATGGGGTGAACTGGCCTCTAAAGATGTCTGTCCATCACTACTGAATAGCCGTGACTTAGATAACTTAACTTTTAGACTGCAATAGGTGGCATGAGATGAAAGCCACCCTATGTTACGTCCTCGGGGATGTGCTACACAGTGTATCCAGACTGCTGGCCAGAAGCACACACTGAGCTGCAAAGACTTTCTATGAAGAAGCTGCTATCAAAAAGTCATGATTCTCTACAATTAATTGCAGCAATCAGGAAGTAATTCCTGTTCTGAGTGCAGGAGAGAGCTACATATCTTGAATACCACGAGATGATAAAAATGCCTGACTTGTTAATGAAGCCTGACCACTCTTAAAAATTCTGAGGACTACAGGACAAAGAATGAGACTTATTATGTCTGCACTCTATTACCACTAATGCTCTTTAATTCAGCCAATAAGTCTTAATTTCA
Organism: Haliaeetus albicilla; assembly: GCF_947461875.1. Classification (NCBI taxonomy): domain Eukaryota; kingdom Metazoa; phylum Chordata; class Aves; order Accipitriformes; family Accipitridae; genus Haliaeetus; species Haliaeetus albicilla. Next base: position 39,492,787 of record NC_091516.1, read on the forward strand.
AAACACTAAATGTTTTCAAATATTATGATGCCCATATATGGTCCACATAATTTCTATGTAAGCATGATTATTTCTCCACACAAGTAACACTTTAAAACAAGTAATAGCCAGTCTCACTCTCTGACTCTGTAAGAAAAATTAATTGTATGTTTACGTCTTTGATCTGGTTTCTCCGAGTATGGAAAACTTCTGAATTATTGTGTGGAACATGTGGATTCTAGACACTGAGTAGAAATCACAGGGGGGGGTTGTCTCTGATCATATCACCATCTCAAGGCCTTCAAGTACACCCACAAGAGGTTATGAACACATGTAAGTGACAGGGGGTAGTAGTAAAGTTTCAAAAGGAAGAGCATAGGTCCAGAAGAGGAAAGGTATCAAACACTGTCTACTGAGAAAAAGAGTTATGTAAGCATAAAATATGCATGTCTATAAATGGCACAGAAAGTGTTGTCTACAGCTATACCTATCCAATATTTTCCACTTTACCAGTCAAATTATTTGATCTGAAAATAACTAGATGTGAAAATAAATAACATGACTGTCCTGGGTTCAGCTGGGATAGAGTTAATTTTTACAGGAACCTGGGAGGTGGGGGAGGGCACAGCCGGGGCAGCTGACCTGAACTAGCCAAGGAGCTATTCCATACCATGTGACATCATGCTCAGTATATAAATGGGAGCGGGCTGGGGGGTGCTCTCGACTTTCGGTGGGGGAAGTGGCGGAGCGTCGGTCCCGGGTGGTGAGCAGTTGCACTGTGCATCACTCTTTTTGTATACTCTTTCATTAGTACCGTTGTTGTTGTTGCAATTTCTTTGTGTTGTTCCAGTAAACTGCCTTTATCTCAACCCTCGAGGTTCCAGGTTTGTTTTTTTTTCCTCTCCTCCGTCTTCCCCCCATCCCACCGGAGGGGACCGGGAGGAGTGAGCGAGCGGCCGCGTGGTCCTTTGTTACCGGCTGGGCTGAAACCACGACAGTCCTTTTTGGCGCCCAACGTGGGGCACGAAGGGTTGAGATAACGACAGATCTGGCCAGAGCGTGTTGAAACAAATTTGTCATACGCATTCCTTATACTAGATAAATAGGTGTTAGTCACAATGTTGATTCATTTGTCTACATGGTGGCGTTTTGTAAGCTCTTATATGCTCTACGTATTGCCTGTAGTTACGTTTATCACCTCTGGGAGAATGATTGGGATTATCATTTTGCTGTACTGGGCAATGTCAACTTGTGAAATTATTACATCACTGGTCATGAGGTTAAGCTGGTATCTGTATGAGGCAGTGGTATCATTTCCATACTTCGGGCACCTTCTATCAGATTTTATTGGTAGTTACACCCAATCCATGGGGAAGTCAGGGGGGGATACTTCCCCCCATCCGTTCGCCTCCCTTCTCTCCTTCTGACTAATTACAACAGCTTTTGAGAATTTTGAATATCCTTGGGATGCGCAAGCCAGTGTGCTGTTAGTGCTATGCCTCCTGAATATGTTTCAGGTCTTGTTTAGGGCTACAAAAAGGCTCTTTAAGAGTACCACTCAGAGATCTGCCCCAAAGCTGGATATTCATGGGTGGCACGGCATGTGGGAAGATATGGGCAGGTATCTAGAGAACTTCTCACCTCCAGTGGCTTGGAAGTTCATTCCTGAACAACTACAGAACCCTCATGAAGTGGTAGAATATTTGAAAGGAAAATGCTGTAGCTATTCCAGAGATGCACAACTCACTACACTGTGCTGGGCCCTGGCCAGTATCTGCCAAACACTGCTTGATATTAGGCAGCACCCTCAGGGGGAAAAGGGGGAAAAGATGGAAAACAGGGCAACAGGCACCATGGCTACCCCAACCCTGACAACAGGCACCGTGGCTACCCCAACCCTGACAACAGGCACCGTGGCTACCCCAACCCTGGTGACAGATACTGCAGCTAAACCAGAGAACCAACCTGTGCCAGTATCAGTCGCCCCTGTACAGAAAAAGAAACACACAAAGAAATCAGTTCGCTTAGTGAGAGATGAAAATGAACCAGAGTCATGACGAGAACAGGAGGAAGAGGCAGAACCTGAAATAATTACCCAATCTCTATCCCTGAGTGAGTTGCGTGACATGCAAAAAGATTTTAGCTGCCACCCAGGTGAGCACATTGTTACCTGGCTGCTCTGATGTTGGGATAATGGGGCTAGTAGTGTGGAATTAGAGGGTAATGAAGCCAAGCAGTTGGGATCTCTGTCTAGGGAAGGGGGCATTGACAAGGCGATTGGGAGAAAAACACAAGTCCTCAGCCTCTGGAGGCGACTTCTGTTAGGTGTAAAGGAAAGATACCCCTTCAAGGATGAAGTTACATGTCACCAAGGCAAGTGGACCACCATGGAGAGAGGTATCCAGTACCTGAGGGAATTAGCCGTGCTGGAGGTGATTTATAATGATCCAGAAAATGCGCAGTCACCCACAGATCCAGATGAAATCCAATGCACACAACCGATGTGGCGGAAGTTTCTACGAAGTGCACCACCAACCTATGCCAACTCATTGGCAGTAATGTCCTGGAAAGAAGGCTATGGACAAACGGTGGATGAATTGGCTGTCCAACTCCGGCAATACGAAGGAAGTCTCTCTTCCTCCCTAAGGGCCTGTGTCTCAGCTGTAGAGGAATTGTCCCTAGAGGTCCAGCAATTCAAAGTGGATATGTCCTCCTCCCCACCTGTACAGGCCCGCATCGCAGCTATTGGGAGTAAGCGTTCCTCTGCCCAAGAGAGAGGAGAGAGAAAGTACACACGATGGGCTAACCTGTGGTTTTACCTGTGTGACCATGGAGAGGACATGAGGAAGTGGGATGGAAAACCTACCTCCGTCCTGGATGCACGGGTACGGGAGTTGCGAAAAAAAGCAACCAGAAAAGAGGATTCTTCTTGGAAAACTGCTGCTCCAGTTTCCCGTGAGCAGTCCCCCGGACACAGTAGATGGGCCGATCTCATTTTTGATCCTCTTGAAGGGACTTCTGATTCACGTGTGCAAAAAGTGAGTAACGGATATTCTAACCAGGATTAGAGGGGCCCTGCCTCCAGCCAGGTGGAGGAGAGGGACAACTGAGTCTACTGGACAGTGTGGATTCAATGGCCTGGCACGTCAGACCCACAGGAATATAAGGCTCTAGTAGGCACTGGTGCACAATGTACCCTAATGCCATCAAGTTATAAAGGGGCAGAACCCATCTGTATCTCTGGTGTGACAGGGGGATCCCAAGAGCTAACCGTATTGGAAGCTGAAATGAGTCTAACCGGGAATGAGTGGCATAAACACCCCATTGCAACTGGCCCAGAAGCCCTGTGCATCCTTGGTATAGATTATCTCAGGAGGGGGTATTTCAAGGACCCAAAAGGGTACCGTTGGGCCTTTGGTATAGATGCACTGGAGACGGAGGAGACTGAGCAGCTGTCTACCCTACCTGGTCTCTCCCAAGACCCTTCGGTTGTGGGGTTGCTGAAGGTTGAAGAACAACAGGTGCCAACTGCTACCACGATGGTGCACCGGCGGCAATATCGCACCAACCGAGACTCCCTGATCCCCATCCATAAGCTGATTTGCCAATTGGAGAGCCAAGGAGTGATCAGCAAGACTCACTCACCCTTTAATAGTCCCACATGGCCCGTGCGGAAATCTAATGGGGAATGGAGACTGACAGTAGATTATCGTGGGCCGAATGAAGTCACGCCACCGCTGAGCGCTGCTGTGCCAGATATGTTAGAGCTTCAGTATGAACTGGAATCAAAGGCAGCTAAGTGGTATGCCACAATTGACATTGCTAATGCACTTTTCTCCATTCCTCTGGCAGCGGAGTGCAGGCCACAGTTTGCTTTCACTTGGAGGGGCGTCCAGTACACCTGGAATCGACTGCCCCAGGGGTGGAAACACAGCCCCGCCATTTGCCATGGACTGATCCAGGCTGCACTGGAAAAAGGTGAAGCTCCAGAACACCTGCAGTACATTGATGACATCATTGTATGGGGCAACATGGCAGAAGAAGTTTTTGAGAAAGGGAAGAAAATAATCCAAATCCTTTTGAAGGCTGGCTTTACCATAAAAGAAAGTAAGGTCAAGGGACCTGCACAGGAGATCCAGTTCTTAGGAGTAAAATGGCAAGACGGGTATCGTCAGATCCCTACGGATGTGATCAACAAAATAGCAGCTATGTCCCCACTGACTAATAAAAAGGAAACACAGGCTTTCTTAGGTGTTGTGGGCTTTTGGAAAATGCATATTCCGAATTACAGTCAAGTCGTAAGCCCTCTCTACCCAGTTACCCAGAAGAAGAACGATTTTAAATGGGGGCCTGAGCAACGACAAGCCTTTGAACAAATTAAGCGGGAGATTGTTCATGCAGTAGCTCTTGGGCCAGTCCAGGCAGGACAAGATGTTAAAAATGTGCTCTACACTGCAGACGGGGAGAATGGCCCTACCTGGAGCCTTTGGCAGAAAGCACCTGGAGAGACCCGAGGCCGACCCCTGGGGTTCTGGAGTTGGGGATACAGAGGATCCGAGGCTCACTATACTCCAACTGAAAAAGAGATATTGGCAGCATATGAAGGAGTTCAAGCCACCTCAGAAGTGGTTGGTACTGAAACACAGCTCCTCTTAGCACCCCTACTGCCAGTGCTGGGCTGGATGTTCAAAGGGAGGGTCTCCTCTACACATCACGCGACTGATGCCACGTGGAGTAAGTGGATTGCACTGATCACACAACGAGCTCTCATAGGAAACCCCAGTCGCCCAGGGATTGTGGAAGTGATCATGGATTGGGCAGAAGGCAAAGATTTTGGAATGTCGCCAGAGGAGAAGGTGACAGGTGCTGAAGAGGCCCTGCTGTATAATAAACTGCCAGAAAATGAGAGGCAATATGCCCTGTTCACTGATGGGTCCTGTTGCTTTCTGGGAAAACATCAGAGGTGGAAGGCTGCTGTATGGAGTCCTACACAACTAGTTGCAGAAACTGCTGAAGGAGAAGGTGAATCGAGTCAGTTTGCAGAGGTGAAAGCCATCCAGCTAGCGTTAGACATTGCTGAAAGAGAGAAGTGGCCAGTGCTCTGTCTCTATACTGACTCGTGGATGGTGGCAAATAGCCTATGGGGGTGGATACAGCAATGGAAGCAGAGCAACTGGCAGCGCAGAGGTAAACCCATCTGGGCTGCCGCACTGTGGCAAGATATCGCTGTTCGGATAGAGAAGCTAGTGGTAAAAATACGTCACGTAGATGCTCATATACGCAAGAGTTGGGCCACTGAAGAACATCAAAACAAACCAGCAGGCAGATCAGGCTGCCAAGATTGAAGTCTCTCAGGTAGACCTGGACTGGCAACATAGGGGCGAGCTATTTATGGCTCAGTGGGCCCATGATACCTCAGGCCATCAGGGGAGAGATGCAACATATAGATGGGCTCGAGATCGAGGGGTGGACTTGACCATGGACACTATGACGCAGGTTATCCATGAATGAATGTGAAACATGTGCTGCAATTAAGCAAGCCAAGCAGCTAAAACCCACACCGTATGGAGGGCGATGGCTGAAATACAAACAGTGGGAGGCCTGGCAGATTGACTATATCACACTCCCATGAACCCGCCAAGGCAAGTGCCATGTGCTTGCAATAGTGGAAACAACCTTGGATGGCTGGAAACATATCCTGTGTCCCACGCCACTGCCCGGAACACTATCCTGGGCCTTGAAGAGAAAGTTTTATGGCGACACGGCACCCCAGAAAGAATCGAGTCGGACAATGGGACTCACTTCTGAAACAACCTCGTAGACACCTGGGCCAAAGAACATGGCATTGAGTGGGTATATCACATCCCTTATCATGCACCAGCCTCTGGAAAAATCGAACGATACAATGGACTGCTGAAAACTACATTGAGAGCGATGGGGGGTGGGACTTTCAAACATTGGGATACACATTTAACAAAAGCCACCTGGTTAGTTAATACTAGAGGATCCGCCAATCGGGCTGGCCCCGCCCAACCAAGACTTCCACATACTGTAGAAGGGGATAAAGTCCCTGTAGTGTGCATGAGGAGTATGTTAGGAAAGACAGTCTGGGTTAGTCCTCCCTCAAGCAGAGACAAACCCCATTCAAGGGGTTGTTTTTGCTCAGGGACCTGGGTACACCTGGTGGGTGATGCAGAAGGATGGGGAAGTTCGATGTGTACCTCAGGGAGATTTGATTTTGGGAGAGAATAGCTAGTAAATTAGGCTGTATGATGTTAACTGCTAAATAACCTGTCAATGCATGTCATTGTATCTATAGTGTCTATATGCCATATCAAGGGTATTACTGTAAGAATTACCCAAAATGACTGAAGGATGGACTTTGAAACTGAGCCAAGTACAACAGTGATAGAACTTGAACTGGCACCCAGCAATTTCCTCAAGATCAACATCTTCAACCTGCAGACCAAGGGTGTGGGTTGCACCAAATGTACCAGCCACAAGTTCCAGAGGCAGCATACAACAACCTAACACCCCACACCATCTCTCTTATCCTGAAGAACTGTTACAACAGATGGAGTCTGTTGTACAACAACATGGACTCATTAAAATTGATGGACACGTTAGAGGGATAGCCCATCAACTAAGGGAACACTATTTGGGGGGGAGGGGGTGGGCAGGTGTCCATATGCATATATATATATATATATATATATATAAGACAAGGAAAGTGGTAGTGGTTGATTGGAAAATGTAAGATCTGGGCATGATGTAGATGGTATAGAATAAGGGGTGGATAATGTCCTGGGTTCAGCTGGGATAGAGTTAATTTTTACAGGAACCTGGGAGGTGGGGGGCATAGCTGGGCCAGCTGACCTGAACTAGCCAAGGAGCTATTCCATACCATGTGACATCATGCTCAGTATATATATGGGGAGCGGGCCGGGGGGGTGGTATCAACTTTCGGTGGGGAAGTGGCGGAGTGTCGGGTTCCGGGTGGTGAGCAGTTGCACTGTGCATCACTCTTTTTGTATACTCTTTCATTAGTACCGTTGTTGTTGTTGTAACCTTTTTTTCTGTGTTGTTCCAGTAAACTGCCTTTATCTCAACCCTCGAGGTTCCAGGTTTTTTTTCTTTTCTCTCCTCCGTCTCCTCCCCATCCCACTGGAGGGGAGCAGGAGGAGTGAGGGCCTTTGTTACCTGCTGGGCTGAAGCCACGACACATGACTGATCCAGCTGATACACAGAAACACAACCGCCTTAGAACACAAAATTGCACTCACAGCCCAGACTGTGTCTACAGTTTCACACTGTTAGGATTTCAGGATGAGATATTCCTTCTCAGAAAATGAGATATGAAGGACAGGAGTGGTGTGACTACAAGTTACAAGTGGTTTCATCATTCTTCAACTTTGAAGGGAGGGGAAAACAGAGTAACGGTGCTGCATTCCCCAAGTGCCTCAGTCATACAGTGTTTTTTAGTGATAAAGGGAGTGCTGTTTGCTTTCAAACTAATTGCAGGGAACAGATAAAGTGTAAAAAGGGGATCACTGAAATTAGGATGGCTCTTCTTATTTGTGCTTTGGTCTTCAGAAGGCAAAGGTGAAATGAAGGGGTGATCATAGGCTGGCCCTAGACTTGAAAGTAAAATGTTCTGGAGAGTAGAGACAGGAGTCTGGAGAACAAAAGTGAAAAAAGAAAGGAAGCATGTGGGGAAAAAATACAAAGATAGTAAGGAGAAAAAGCCAAAATAATGAACAGAATGAGGAAGGAGAAAGGAATAAGCAAATTAATATGAAAGAGATGATGCAAGAAAGTTTTTTGAATTGTCAGGTTCTTCAAAGACAGCCATCCTGCATTTCAAGACAGGCAATATTTTTAACCATTCCTTATCATTTTGTAACAGAAGTATTTTGGGCCTAGTTCTGGGCATGAGCACTGGTGGTAATCTTGCTATGGTATGTGATAATGAGGTGATATCAGAGAGAAACAGGGCAGTTTAAAAACCACTGACTCTCCATTTCTTTTTGGTGTGGATTTGGGACATATCATGACAGGTTTTCAAATAAATCTGTAAGTGAAAAAAATGGTGAAAACTTAAGTATGAAAATGGAACTATCTATGATTTGAAGACATAAGTAAAAGAGAAAGACACTCAGTACTGGAATCCGTAAGTTTTCTGCTGTATAAGGGGTAAAATACACTTTATATTTACCTTTAAAAACAATCTTTCTTCACTTTACAATAGTGATCAGGGACACTATCAGGTGGAAGAAAATACCTGCTGTGGCCAGCAGACAACTGCTTAACATTCCAGGCACAATGAAATATGTAAGATCATCTCATCAATCTGAATCAAATTAAACTGAAATAAGATATAACTTCCAGTATTGGCTTTTGCAGGTGTACAGCATTTTCTATGTATAAAAATTACCTTTACATTGCAATGATCCTCTTCAGAAAATAATAGTGTTGCCATGCTTGTGTCATTCAAGGTAATGTAATAGGAAAATCCAGGATTCTTTATCTTACTGCCAATAAAAGGACAAAAAAAATAACTTAAATACAGTTCTCCAAAATTACTCTTTAGTCTTTTATAATGCTATTTATCTAAAATTTCTCAGTTTCTTGCAAGCATTAACTCAGTAAGTGTTGAGATACTTAGGTTTCTCATATACATTGGTAAACTGAGGATCAGACTGGCTGACTGACAGGGCTTAAAACAGGCCTTAGATGTTTTGAATCACAGTTCCCTACTTGTCTGTACCAGATGACACTTTTAAACTGCTCCAAATGTAACTTTTTCCCCAGAACTCAGAATTGGTTAGTCACATGCTCTGAAATCTCAGGATGAGATAAGTTGACTTGTGTGCTTCTTGGTAAACCTGAAATTTTCACACACTGATGAAAAGAACAGCTGTAACAGCATCTGATCTGTCTTATCAACTGACATACACTCTGTTTAAAAAAACACTACAGCAGCCTAATGGCAATGCTTTTCAAACTATGAATACATCGACATAATATTGCATTTGTCTCCTGTAAGAGGCAGACAGTGATAGAATAATCTGAACAGCTAATCTGAACAGTTTTCAACTCTAGCAAAAATGTTTAACTTTTCTGTTTCTTTTTTTTGTCTCGGACTAAAAGCACTCATTTCCACTTAAAAATCAAAGCAACACTATTAAAGAATATGCAATGTGCAATGTAATAAACTTTCTCTACTCTAAATGATGATACAGTCCCGAAGTGTTCAGAGTAGCCAAGGACGAGGTTCTGTTGTAGCGCAACAGTGCTACAGCCTAAGAAAGAGTTTTACAGCAACATTTTCACCTGCACAAAAACTATTTTTAATGCAAGGTCTGGGGTAAAAAAGAATTCAGTAAGACTTCCTGTTGATTTGCTATTTAGTTCCTGAAATCTATTTAATGCAAAAGCATGAGTTCAGTTTCATTCAAGTTCATGTATTCAATTTTGGAAGCTGATCATCTTTTAACATACTTGATTTGTTATTTTCCTGTGCTAGTTTTTAAACCAGCTTTTGTTGTGCAGAACAGTCGAGTCAATATAAGCACAGAAGGCTTGTGTAAGAAAGAAGCTATTTCTGGCTTATGCAATCAACCCACTTATGTCCCTTTTGCGAAATTAGGCCATAAATAGCACACAACCACTGACATAATCAATCAGATGTGCTTTACCTTCTGTTTACAGATACTGTTGAAAGTAAAGCTACCATATCTTCTTCATTTAATAGCTGATACTATGCTTGTAGTGTAACAGAAATCACTATCTATAAGGTCCTAACATTCGATTGATTCAAAGAAATTAACTCAATAGTTTGATTAACTATTAAGTAGGTATTCTTTATTGGCAGCGCTGGATGCACAGGGGATCACTCCACCTATCGTGCACACCGTCAGGTCTAATTGTGCAGGTTAAATACATGTTCTACATACATATTCACTAGATTTCCAAGAAATGTTATACATATTAATTAGTTTTCGGGGAAACTATTAGCATATGCAGGCGCATTGAAGGTCTCTGGTGGTCTTCCATAGTCTTCCTCACTTGTCCGCTGTTTGACCCTCCTCAGGTGATTCTGCGCAGTATGGTCTTTTACTTGTTTTGATACATCAGTGTTTGTTAGTGGTCTTATTATCTAAGTTTTCATTAGTGATGTAGAACCATATGGTTAGTTTAAGCTAAATTATCTACAAGGACGAGAACAAAGGCAGGAGTTCTTATCTTTTCTGGCCCTATCTATTCAAGCAAGGCCTCTACTTGTGCCTTCTCGACAAGATCGTAAATTCATCAAACATTTAATTAAGTTTTGTGATTGTTCATGATTCCTTCTTGCTCATCACTCCCAAGTACCAGTCTCAGACAGGTTTAATCCTTGACAAACACCAGTGTTTGGTATGTAAAGTTACAGAGAGACAATCATTAAGCAATTAGCAGTTCGTTCTCTATATCACACTAGAATTTGATTTTAGGTCATAGGAACCCAAGATCATATATATATACGTGCATATATATAATATATAAAATAATATTTTCTACATCATTATATAGAAATAATATTTATTTTATTATATATTGATACGTGCACAACATTTCTGCAAAAAATTTATCTCCCATCAATGCAGCATCCATGGATTTCAAATATGCTTTTGAATTCAGAGTCCTGATACAGAAAAAAGATACAAAACTGTACCACTTTCGATGAAATAGCTACTTAAACACTAGCTTACCACATGCAGAAAAGAAAACAACACACAATCAAAATTTCAGTAATGTTTTTGGTAATCTCCTGTTTTGAACCTCTCAATTTAAAGGTATGGCTCTGAGGGTACTTCTTAGTTAAAATCGCCCTTTGAAGCAGCATCATGTAAATGAACAGACCACTGAGTGGAAATAAATACAATATATTATCATCACTGCAGAAAATAAAAAGACTTATTTTTTTCATTTCACAGTTTCCCAATATCACTTCTTAAAAATAGTTTCTCCCCCCATTACAAGTAAATTCTGGTGCTTTGAAAAACATAGCCCAAAATCTCTGACTGCTCTAGGCTCTGATATCCTGCCAGTTCAAACTCTTGAAGGTTGCTAATAAAGTCTTCAAATTTCATTTCTAGGAAAATGCTTGCTCTTCTGCAGCAATAATTGTAGGTTTTCAGCCTAATATAGTACACATGAATGAAAAAGAATGTATGTAAAAACCATACCAAGACGCAACTCCAACTCCATACAGTAATTCTCATTTATGTGGTGACAACAGATGAACTTCTGCTCCCTTTACTTAGAATCATAGAATCATTTAGGTTGGAACAGACCCTTAAAACCATGGAGTCTGACTGTATATAAATAATTAAGTGTTGTTTGCCCAGTTACAAACCAGGGACTTTTTGCGTGTGAGGCAAACATGATAACCACTGTACTACAGAAACACTCCTTAGGTACTTGCTCACATGGTCTGGGAGAAGTGCCTATAGTCAAAACAATTATGGCATACATTTTTATTTATTCAATGTCTAGTGTAAAACTATAATTTCTCCTGTTCAGATATTACAGCCTATATGTACGAATGGTATAAAGTAGTATATTTGTTTGAGGTGACAGAAATAAGCTCTATAATTTTCAAAAAGTTCGCTTATGTGGCTTTCTAACACAGTTTTCAATACAGAATACGAAGTCAGTGTTGCTATACTTGCATGTAGATCCCGCAGTAAGGAAAAAAAGGCCAATTCACATAAATGAAGAGCCTTATTTGAAGTTAGATCTGATTTGTGTAAGTAACATTTAAACTTTTATGTTTGTTGCACTACAAAAAGGCAAATGGTTTTCTTGAACCCACAAGAAGATGCAATGTTTCTCTTGCAGGTTTTAGTACCTTTTAAGAACATAAAATTAAATTTTCCAGTTCATTGTGACCTCTTGATAAGGTAGATCTCATTTGCATAGGGAACCAGAGGAAAAAGATTTGGTGGCAGAGGTATTCACATAAAAATCTTGACTTACAACTCTGCTACAAAAACCCTGAGGTTGGTATGTTGACTAATTTAACATTAAAGAGAACTTCAAAAAGAGATAAATGAGTCAAACCTATGTATAAACTGGTTATTAAGAATTTCTTCAGTTTATGCTCTTTTTTTGTAATCTAATCTGTTTTACAGAAAACTAAACCCAAAATAATAAATTATACCCTTTTACACAAATTCATGGTTAGAGCTTGGAGCAGAACATTAAGATGTTCAGACTCTCATAAAACTAAGTGCAGTTTAAATCAATATCACACCTCTTATATGCAGCAAACAGAAGAAATGCATCACTTAATTAGGTCCACAGTCTCTGGAGCACTATATGCTGCCTGGCACTGAATGCTGCCCTGCTAGCTTGCGTTGGGAATCGTCAGAGATGCATCATCTGTTTAGCTCAGAGTTTAAACATAACAGATTCTGTAGCATCTAAAAGAGTGGAGGGTTTAATTAACCCTCCTTAAAGATTTAGTGCTTTCTTATTTACTTTTTTAAGAAAATTGTGGTTTGGGATTACTTCTTTTGAATTGCAAATTGAGCTTAAACAGCTTATTAGTCTTCCTCACTAAAGGGGTGTTCTTCAAAGTTATTGCAAGCTGTGTTAGCAGCTACAGGTTCTGGCAGAGCTGGGAATTTCAAAGATTAGGAAAGGCTGACAGGCTAGAAAAACAAAGGGGGAAATACTGCCACATTCCTTCCAATGTAATTCAGTCGCCTGAAGTTCAATTAGATGCCACTGTTTATTTGCTACCAGCACTTTGCTTTATCTGAAGTCCTGAATGCTCATTTCATTATGGAGTTGTGCAGTTCCAATTTTTTAACGTGGTGGACATCTGGAAGTGTGGCCCACTGCTCTGAATGCAGCATAAGAGGGGTTGCTGTATTGCAAAGGTTGTATGGAAATAGGATTGCAAAGAAAACATGCAGACGTCACCTGCAACTCCAAGACATTGCAGATGTATCTGTGTTTAGCACAGCTCTCCTCTGCTGCTGCACACATTGATATCTAAGGGGAGAGAAATCAATAAGGCAATTATATTTGCAGCTATGCATTCTTGCTAGAGAAATCCCTATGCTGTTGAGGGCAATAGATCAGGCACAGAAGCTTCAGTGTGTCTCAGACTGGACACAGTAGCTCAGTATGCATTTATAGCATTATTAATTACCTTTGGGGTTTATTTATGTATTTTTTTTCTTTTTTTTATGATGTAGTCTGCCCTCACATCCCACTGGAAACTAGGCTACAACCTTTGCTTTCTTCCACATAATAAAGCAGAAATGACAAATTATTTTTACACTTCAGCATTTGAAAGGTGCAGAAGCTGATGTGGTGCCTGTTAATGTGTTGTCCATCAATCATGCTATAGATCCACAACCAGAAAAGACATAACAGAGTAGGTGGGGAACACTTGCATGGTACTTTATTCTATAGCTCACTGCACTGTCTCAAGAATGATTGCAGCCACTCCAGACACTATAATGCATTTAATTACACATATCATGCAAAGTAAATGGAAACTACAAGTCATAGGGGCAAAGGAGATTCTTTCTATAGGTTTTGCCAGGAAAAAGGAATCAAGGCTATTGTGCAGTTTTAGCCACTTCCAGAGAAAATATCACTTCATACCCAGCACTGCAATCAAAAGCATCTAACAGAGGTAATAATGTCAGCTTGAATACCTGTGTGTTGGTTTTTAGGTTCAGGTAACCTGCACTGAAAGCCAAACTTTGAAACTGCTCTTCTCTGCCTTTGCAGTGCACGGTTAGGAGTGCACTGGTTGAAAGCCAGAGATAGTCATGCCACAGGAACACTGTCTGCATACTTTCTTTCTCCTGGCCGCACTCTCAATGGCAGTCTAGACAAGGCTAATACAAGGCTACTCAGGGTACATCTGAATTACATCTTTAAGAGTTGTGTAGATGTAAAGCAGCCTATGCACATCAGCACAGAGCTTTGCAAAGGGCACCATCTGCAATGGGATATGTTTGTCTAAGCAGAGCATCAGATGAAAATGAAAATTGTTAGTATGCAAATGTCTGCCCAGAGCTACCACAGATACGTATGCATGGCCCTGAACTGACAATGGAAAACATTCCTTTGATCCCTGTCCCTTGCTAGGGGACCAAGCAAGGCAACAAGCATGAGCTGAACCTAGGGTCAAGCACTTGCAACGGCACTTGCCTGGTAAGGACGCCAGGAGTGCCCATGTACTCCAAGACTCATTTTGTTACAGCCTTTTCCATAATGTTACCAGACAGATTACCAAAAAACTGAATTTTAAAAGTTACCTCATGTCCTGGTCCTTTGGGCTGTATAGCTTCCAAAATACAATTTGAAGCAGATATTCCCATCTTATGTAGAAGTCTAGGTGAAAAAAAGGTACTTGAGAGCAAGAGTTCTTATTCTGAAAGACATTTCTTCAGCATTTTGATACCTACAGCAAAAGGATATACTTACACAGCTTTAGTCTCTGTTCTCTGCAAGAGTTTATGAACAGAATATTACTACTGATAAAGAAATATATTCGTGCTTATAAAACTACTGGTGAAGCAGGAATGAGCCTATAGATAAAATTATACTCTGTTAAACCGGTATTTACATTTGACTTGTACAAAATAAATTTTTTCCCTTGAAATTTCTGAGGCATAGTCTTCTACTGAGTAAAGTTCTTGTGGAGAGATTTTCTCAGTTAAGACAAGATCTTTCCAACATACCAGAGTTTAAGGAGTTTTATGTTCCTCCTTCAGAGAAGTTTCCTGTGCAACACCTTATCTAAAAAGAAAAGCTGCTTCTGTCTAAAACGTTTCTGTGCTTTACATGAACAGTGTTTCTGATGAAACTTCCATCTTTTTCATTCAGTTCATTGTTAGCTTTCCTAAAACTGAAAGTCCAGACTTGAACGATGAGCTACTCTCCACAAACTAGTATGTGCAAGTATATAGGCTTCTTCCAGTTATGATGCATACAACACATTACATTAGTATATACTTTTACAGCCATATTGGTGAGGTGGTGGTACTTTACATAGCTCTATCTTTTTTTCCATAGAATAAGATGTTAAAAAAATAGCTGAGATTTTGAAGGAAGAAAAAGTGATACTTCTGCAGTTTTATTACTAATCAGGAAATTTTCAGAGAGAACATCCAAGACAGAATAAAGTTTATAAGTATTCTTTCTATTATTAAAAATTATTTGAAGGTTAGAAGGCAGGTGTTAGGTTTATGGAATGGATATATATATACTTATATATAAATCAGATTATTATAAAATTATAAATTTTTTTCAGAAAGTAGGTTTATGTGTTAGGCAGTTTAAGAATCTTAATTTAACTTTCCAAAAATTTTGCAATAACCTAGCCAGCCTCTCAGCTAGATACCCCTTGCATGTGGCACAGCACAGGAAGCTGTACATATTTGTAAATGGTAAAATATATTTTATCATGAAACATAACACTTATTTTGCAAAAAACCCATATATTCTACTTACCATATTTTTAATATTTGGATTCTTTTTTTGAATTTAACTATCACCTTTGTACATTTTAAATAAAATACAAGCAGGTTTGACCTAAAAACCTCTCTATACAATTTACATCTTTTTCAGACTTTTGTTAATGTTCAAAGGACCTAATTATAGAAGGTCTTGAACTGCTAACAACTCCATCCAACACTAACTATTAACAGGATGTAGCACAGTTACAGAAGTGTCATACTGACAGATTTGAGTCATGTTTTCTTCTAATGTGTCAAAATTATTACTTCTGTTCTGCATTAGAACTTAAATAGGTAAATGATTACAAATGTGCTTATGAAAGCTGGTGTTTATTTCAGAGGCCAAAATCATGCATTCCTTTCACAAATTCACTCAAAAGGTCAGGACAATGCAATATTTTCTCAAGATCTCTTGATTAAATTTCCTCTTATATAGCTGTATCATTCTAAAGAAGTTGGTTCCCAAGCCTTTGACAGAATATCTAACAGCTCAAACCTGAAAGACATTATTGGCATCATTGAGTATTGATAATATGTACCTGTTAGTACTGTTGATAACAACACTAGGTAGCTATTAGTACATAAACGTGCCAGTTAGTTAACTTCTCATTAGGGCAAATTCCCCACTGACCTCTACCATGATGTAGCTAACCTACTAGGTATTCAGTGCAGACAGTTTAAAGCAAGCTCAGGTATCTCTACTGTGTTGCTGTCATTTTTCTGCATGGAAGGATATTTTGATAGATGGCTGTCAAAAATGAAAAACAAAATAAAAGGATCTTCTTTCTTCTCATTCATGCACATGTACACCCACCAACCCATTTTCTTTGCCTTCTTCCCCCTTGTTTTCTTACATTTGCCTGTCAAGTTGCTCTGGGGTTCCTTGCTTCAGCACTGTTGCCTCCATCCCAGCCACAATCAGACTGCCAAATGCTCATTCTGAAATGGTAGTTCTCTTTTGAATGTATCTGAGAAATAAAGTCAGCTAGCAAAGGCTACTCAGTTGTTATTTCAATATCTAAGGCAAACTCCTGAAATAAGGGTGCAAAATTAACATGCATGGGATGTGGCATAGGAAATAAGCACCTCCAGCATTACCAATATGTAAATGCAACAACCAACAGATGCTACTGGAAGTGTTTCACAGGCTTGTCTGGTTTTGGGCAGCATGACCTAGTTAAGCCTTACTTTCACCTTTATAACCAAAATTCCACCCAAACTCAGTCCAGCTAACATCCTTTATACTTCTCTGGGTGCTTTAGGTATACCTTACTCATCAAGAAACACTGCTTATTGTTTATGTTGCATGGTCAAGACCGGGATCTATAGGTCTGTGCTGCTGGAACAAAATCCATTACCTGGGACCTCTGTTGTTTGAGCACTGCTGAGCACCGAAAATTTGGTGGCTAGCAAAACAGAACCACATCAATGTTTTAATTTCTTCCCAAGTAAAGCACCAGTCTCTGCAGTGATTTATTAGTAGAGAAATATCATTATATAGGCTGTGAAACAAACTGATTAATTTAGGATTGGTTTACAAAGATTAAATAAAACAATAGAGTAAAAGTGCAAACAATGCCATCCTTTGTTACTATGTCACTGCCTCACTTTTGTGACAGATGTGGCAGGATTTTGTCAAAATGCCATGAGTGACAGTGACACTCAAAGGTGTCACAAAGCCCCCCCCCCCCCCCCCCCCCCCCCAACCCTGGTCCCAGGGGCCAGATGCACAGGGGCACTGTAGGTGTGATACTGGAATGTGCTCGGAATAGTGTCTCATTATTGAAAGTCCTTTGCATCAGCAGAAAGAGGGATACACAGGGCCTCCAGAAATTACTAGCAGGGCCATTGTTTCAGAACTTTATTGAAATAATACATATTAGGTTTCTAAATAAGGAGACTAGGTTGGCAAAGCCCCATCTGAGGCACTGCTTGAGGTCCAGGTCAATTTGGTTAATTGTAATCCATATTGTTGGATATACACATGCCTATAGATGAGCTCAGAGATGGTTTCATAGCTTTCTGTGAATAAAGAAAAAAAAAGCAGACACAAAGTAGTGAAGGTTAACAGCAGAGGGTGAAAGCTATTGGGTTTTAATAATTTTTTGAAGATGGAGTCATATTCTTGCCCCAAATACAGTCTATCTATCTCATATGCAGAGAAACAAGGTTTCTGAAACAAAAGCCACTATCTTTCATGAGCTAAAATAAATTACTTATTTTCATATGTGTTATAAAAATAACGAGCATGGGTCAGAGGGAATCAGAGAGATTTTACTGGAGGATTGAAATGTTGCAAAGCAAAGTCAAGGACAAGCCACAGGGTGCCGCTATTCTCACCGTCAAACAACCAACATTTTCAGCATTTTACTTGTCCAATGAATTTAGGACAACAGGAAAAGTTGTAACGATACCTAGAAATGCAGTTAGAAGAGCAGAGGAATGATTTTGCATCCTGATGACTCTCCTTGAGGAATTACGAGGTACATTGCTTCACTGCAATCAAATCCATTAAAATAAGGAATTAAATTCGTCATGAACAGAACAACAGAAGGGAATACAATGCAGAGATAGAGCCAGACAAACTCCAAACAAGTCTTTGTTTCTTTCCACTCCATCATCACACAAAATTCTGATCAGATACTTAAGTCTATGGTGTAATTTGTACCCTATTTAGACAGGCTCTTAACATTTTGGAGTTGATCTCCCAAGATCATGGTGCTCCACCTGTTACAGTATTATGCACAGACTTCTCCTTAAGTTAAAATCTGTCTCATTCTTCAGCTGCAAATGCCTTGTGGCAGTCTTGTCCTTCTGTACCTGTGAAATATATGAGGTTAAGTAGTTAATGTCTCTTTCCAGTGCTTGCTTCAAGAAAAACTGGTCTGCACTGATTGGTTTCAAATCCATAAAGAAATGGCCTTAGCAGAGATTAGCTCTCCCTGATCAATAGAAGTTATGGATTCATTTGCTTTGTAAGGAAGTTGCAAGTACCTTGTTAAGGAAATTATAATGCTTCACAGTTGCTTCTTGTAGTAACCCCAAAGTGCTGAAGTGCTTGCTGAAATGTATGCTGACTTTATAATAACTTGCGGTGATAATTCTCAGGAATAACAGATTCTCTTGGGTTTTAGTAGCTACCTTGCTGAGGAGAATTTAATTCCTTCTCCATCAGCTGCTGTAGAAACAGGACAAACAGAAGACTGTCCTGCTTCAGCTTACTGTAGGATCTAGATTTTTTTGATTTATTCATTTCTGTTGCTTACACTTCTCATCTTAGTTGTCAGCTAAGAACTGGAACTTACCTCCTATACCTTTTTCTGAGATTCTAACATGAATGGAAACCAGTCATCAGCACCTCCTCATGGCAATGCAAAACCAACAGCAAAGCTGAACAAAAAGTGACATATCAACTATCTTTACTACAGGTAGAACACTGCAATATTTATTTCCAAAATACCTGCTAGGAAGAAGTCATGGAGTGCAGCACAGAGAGATTAGCTGGGTTAAAATATACCAAAACCATCTATGTAGAATTTGGTATAAAAAAATTAAAGGGTGGTAATCACTAGAATAAGTATTGAAGCATAAATGGATTAAATTATTTTAATCTTGTGCTCAACCCTATATAAATATATAATCATCTTTACAAACTTCCCACCTATCTGCACAACTACACACACATTTCATTAAGAAAGACTGTGCTTTGATTGCATTCAGTGTCATACAGTGTTTCCAGTATCATTCTATAAAGTTATCCAGACCTCCAAACCTATTAGGTAAAAGTAGTTAATAGTAACAAAAATAATAATAACTCATTAGAGATTCTATGTGCACACCATTTCATTATTGACAGTAATCAGGGATGGAAAAATCAGCCAGTGTGAAAAATACTGTGCCACTGAACTAGAGTGCTTACTGTGTTTACTATATTGGCAGACAATGTCAAAATACCACTAAAAAAGGGCAGACTGTAAGTTCTTTATTAGTTTTTTCTTAGTACATATGGTATGATATTCAGTAGATTTATCATCCAGCTTTAAAAGAGCAAGCTTTCATAGCTGTTAGGCTCCCTTCTCAGATTTGTAAAGAGTGCATGTAAACTTACTATACTATTATTGCTATATAGCAAAGAAATTTAAAAAAAAAAGAGAAAAAGTCTGACTGTTCCCAGAATGGCCTAGTTTTAAAGGGATTTGATTTTCAGACAAACTGTTGAATGCTTTGTGGAAAACACTCTTGGGAATCTCCAGTAGCTCCATGGAATTCAGGAATTCCTTGTTGTGAGATAGGAAGTTTTCTTCAAATTCATGGGTAATATTTATTTTTTAAAATTCAGTAACGAATAATGATTGATTAATTGTAACATGAGGTATCCACAGGCTCCTCATGAACATCAGGTAGGTCAATGCAGTCAGTGCAAATACTGAAGACTGTAAGTGTTTGAATGAAAAGATTGCAGGAAAGTTGGGAATAAAGTAAAACCCACTAATATGTTGTCCTGAATTTATGTTAAAGACTTATGATGTCAAAAAATTTTGAGGCATATCATTCTATATAACAATTTCAAAAGGAACAAGCATTGGATAGTTCATCAAGTTTGCAAATGCATTTAAACTTTCACTTCTGCTTAGGATACTTTACACTGTTTTGGCAAGAACGCAAATGAAAATTTGCTGATCAAATGTCACAGTGAGAAGGCTCAACATGAAAAGTTTAACAACTATGAGACAGCTACAAACTTCTGCTGCATTGCCTATGTGGAGTCAAGTGTACAATTTATTTATGTCTCAGGAACAGATTATTTTATCTAGTATTGTGAAATTACTTTTCACCAGAACATCTGCATCACAGAATGACCTGCAAGTAGATTTGACATGTGAAAAAACATTGTAAAGGGTCTGTACAAAGTCTGAACTTGTTGTAAGTAGGTTCTGCAAGTTGCAGTAGGAAAAAAGTTTAATCTTTTTGTAGATGCCATTTGAAGACTTTGTTGTACAAACACTTTCATGCCAATAGTTTAACGTTAGCAGAAGAGTAAAGCAACACAGTACCATCTTTTCTTTAATGTGTAGTGTTAGAGCAGTATTCATGGGACCAATAAGTAAGTCAAAACTCAGACTTGCCTCAGCTGCTCTAAAGAGAAGACAGCAAACAGCTAAAGACATTTTAGGCATAAGTAATAATGCATAAAAACCTTTGTTCCAAGTGTTGGAGTTTTGCAGACAGAATATCTTCTTTCACCAAATAGTTTTCAGAACTCTTGCCATTTCTGTTTATAAAGCTATTAATTTGATATTTTTATATAAAGTTCAGACTTCCCATTTTCTTTTAATGTGTCAACTGGTCTGCTTTGTTGTTTAGATTGAACTCTTT
The DNA here is from genome assembly GCF_947461875.1 of Haliaeetus albicilla. Taxonomy (NCBI): domain Eukaryota; kingdom Metazoa; phylum Chordata; class Aves; order Accipitriformes; family Accipitridae; genus Haliaeetus; species Haliaeetus albicilla. Next base: position 39,513,672 of record NC_091516.1, read on the forward strand.
GGGCAGAGACCCTGCATCTGAGTTTGTCTGAAACACTCTAATTTGTTTCATGTATTTTCCACAAATTTAAATAACAGTTTCCAGTGATGCTATTGAACTTGTGATTTTAAGGATTAAAAATGAGGATTCAAAGACTTTCAAGATTATTTCATTACCAACTATTTAATTGTCCAGTTTTTCAGACAATGCTAATTTATAACCAAAGAAAATGTCTGCAAGTCTGATGTCATTCTTCATCCATGCTAGCACATTGTAATTATGATTAAACCTAAGATTAAAAGTACTTAAAACTTTATATGGCTTTATGAAAACTCAACAAACACAAGAAACATTTGGAAGCTCATTACAGTGAAGAATTGTTAATTAAAATGAAATATTACACCTGCAAAATCTGATTGCTTGTTTCAAAGTCTTTGATGCATTTATACTGCCTGGCTGAAGAATCATAGGCACACTTTAAAAGAATTAGACCCGTACCGGTTAGAGCCTTTGAATCATGGTGCATTGTTCTGTTCTAACAAACTGGAAATCCCTGAACAGATGATTATATGCAAAGTCTTGAGGCTTGTTTTTGCCTCCTGACAAGCATTCTACTTAGCTGAAACCAAAGGGACATCACAGCATAACTTTCAAATCAAAATGAGCTTCCTTGAAACATAAGAAAAACTTTTAAAAAGAGACCCTGAATGCTGCATCTCACTCACATCAGTTTAATTTTATTTTTCAGAGCAAAGAAAGACGTGACTGCAACAAATTACTAATACTGCACTTCAGGTTTATCATCATCATAAATACAGATTTGTTACTTCATCTGTTATTTCATTTCTTTGATCAGTAATATTGCATTGACCAGGTAAGTACTCATGCACTACCCTTAGCACACAGCTGTGAATTAGAAATATGTAAAGCAGCATGAACTCATCCTGTCCATAGTTAACACTGTTTTCCCAAGATACTAGTTTTCTACTACTTAACAGGAAGATAGTAAAATAGGACTGGAATTCTTCACTCTTTACCCAAAATTGCAGCCAAAGGAATAAGTTTTGCAGCATGTCTGAGAGATTAATAAATTAGATGAATGAAGGAAGTAAAGAATTTTTCACGATGAAGCTCCTTTTCTATGTAGACTGACTCACCAAATCCCTACACAGCCCCACTGAAGCCAAATAAAGAGTTATGCATTTTCTTTTAAAACTTTCTGCCTGCACTGCTCAGATAAAGCTAGGTTGTCCTTTGCATTGCAGGACTAAAACTGAGTTACTTAATTATCCTTCCCTACTTGGGAATCTTTCTACCTTGTTCAGAACAACTCTTACAATATCTTACCCTCTCTTTCTCTCACCAAAAATAAATACAATGCAACACACCATACTGAAACAAAGTCTCGTAATATAACTGCAAGAAGCCTCTGCAGGTGTTCTCAAAAATCAATTTTGTTGAATATCTACTGTATTATTTAGATGCCTGTGCAGTATACAGTCACATTCCAGCTGTGCTTAGCATCACAGAGATGTACCAAGAAGACAGCCAAAATTTTTCTTGAAGCTACAGCTGGGTCCTGACAGCAGGGTCCTTTTTTTCTTGAATATGAAACAATAGTTGAAGGAAGTGGAAGAAAACCACAGAAAATGAGGGCACACATATGAATAGTACAGGCACCAATTGACTACATGTTATGTGTTCAGTTACTTTCTGAAATAATGAAAATAGCTGTCTTCAACACAAATAGGCTGTTCTGTAGAAAGTCTTTCTAATGGCCTGCATCATTGTCTTGAGCAAAGTTGAGAAACTGACTGCTGTGAGAACATTACACTGTCGACACATGGATCTCTGTTGGCTGTCAGTGTATAACAGATAATATTATTCATATTAACATTACTGTAGCAGTTTTGGAGACCTAATCGAGAGTCAAGGCTGATTCATATATAAAGATGCAACATTTTAGGCATATTTGCTACAAAGATCTAACCAAAGCATAAGGCCAGAGATAAATATCATTAGTTGGAGAAGCTTTGGCCGATTAGCATGACCGAATAGGCCATCATTCACAGCAAAGTGATGATGGACTACATATAAAAATATTAAATTATATTAAAAATCAGAGATGACAGGTAAGCTTTGAGGACTGTGTAAGTCAGGAGAATACTTGTATTTGATATGAAAGAGAGCAAGAGTCATGGGCTGAATGAAACTGGAAAAGTAACATGATGAAAATAACATGCTAAGGAAATTTTATTTACATTGAGAATAGCTGCATAGGAAGCAAGACTGCATCTTTCCTATTCTCAAGGATGAAGAAAGGCTTTTGCAGCAACCAAGTCCTAAACTGCTATCCCAGACAAGAATCTTAGCTGCATAAATAAATAGGAAAGGCCATGGATTAGACATGTTGTATGACAAGATCTAGATAGACCAGAGAAAAAACAACTGAAAGGGAGGTCTGAGTTGAAGAGTTTCCCAGTTCTCAGCCTCAGTAACACACACTATGGTGATACTCCACACTGACAGAGAAAAAAAGGTGGCAATGGGGAACCCAGAGAGAGATTAATATTGCTTTACTCCTGCAGAACTAACAATTAAACAAACGAAAAGGAAAGGAAAAAAAAAAGTACTTAGCCAGTTACATTTTCAGTTGGACAGTAGAAGGAGGTCCAGAATAAAGAATTTTCAATTTAAAACAGTAGCTGAATCTGTGTTTGAGGATTTGATCACTTGGAGAGAAACAAGCTGTTGAGAAAAAAAGAGGTGAATACTGTGGGACCCTCCTTCCTTTACCTATTTTCAACCTGCTAACGCATGCACACATGCACAAACACTCAAGCTGATCAGGAGTTGAAGAGCCCAGTGCTGAAGGAGCCATTAGAATACAATAAATTCTTTCTCCCATTTTCCCTTATGCCTACTGAAAAACACATAGTTTTTCTGAATCTTACTTTTGCATAAAATCTTGACTTTCGGATAGAAAGGGCAAAATGCCCACTCTGAGTATATGCATGCTGTCTTCTTAAGTTGTAGGATCTCCAGTATACACTAACAGTTCAAAGAAATTACTGAACAGTGTCACAGAAATACTGTGAAATTAAGTCAAACAGAAAGAATAGGGGCGTTTGATATATCTGCATTTAGTAGGAGTAGAACAAAAAGCTCGTATTTGATAGCATCAGTGCACAAATTACCATAGAATTGCTTTAATTGGGCAATGCTGCTGAAATAAAGCTGCCATTCTTTCTGGTTATTTATTTTATGAAGACCCCAGGGCAGCTGATAAAGCACGATGAGAAGTTTTACATCAGTAGCAATAATCAGGTGTCACCATCATTGCCACCTTACACTTTTCTGCCATGGGATCATAATTACAGCCACACCCAAGGTGTGAATTACCCCTTCATGTATCTTTCTATAGTATCAGGGGCAGTACTGCCCTGCATGCTAGGGAGATACCCATTATTAAAAGTTTAGCTTTGAATACAGTTTGAGATCAAATCCACTCATTGATTCATGCAGCATACCATAACTGATTTTTGCTGCTGTCAAACCAAATACTTGAGATGTCTAGACAATGAAGATCGTATAGCTCAAGACATTTTTGGTTACACAAGCTTTACACAGAAAGCCAGAGCCCTCATCTATGAAGAAATCATAGTAACATCACTTTCAGCTAGATCGCATTATATTGAAGGGCATAAAAACAACAGCCTTTTCATCTTGGCAATCCAATTCCTTTAAACACACAAATAATAAGTCTATCTTTATGGCTGTCACCAAAGTCAAGAAACAGAGTAAACTGGAATGGGCTGAACTCATGCTAGGTCTGCTACAGGAAACTGCTACAAGAGCCAAACAGCATGTTTAAAGCTTGTCTGGGCATCCTCAGGCTAAGGAAATTATTGCTGTGCAGACATCCCAAAAGACAGACATCTCTATGAACCTTGAAGCTAGTTTCTTCCTTTCTAGCCTCCCCCATCTGACAACAATACATTAAAGGTCCCCTAGATTTCTGTGAAAAAGGCCCATGTATCATCACCCTGAGATCCTGGCACGCTAAAACAGCTGCTGCCCACCGCCCCACCCCCCACCCCCCCCACCCCCACCCCCCGATTTTACAGTGCAAAGCCCAGGTAAAGGGCCCTGCAGAGAATGATGAAGACACTTTTCCATGCTTTTAGGTACGTACTTAAGAAAAGAACAGTAAATCCACAATGTAACCATTCTCATGCCTTAGAATAGTTCTATTCAGAACACAAGCTCTATATAGATTTTGAAGTTGGACACCTCTCCCTTTGTTGGTTATCCATCTTACTGTTGAAAGGAAAAACTTTTATCGTAAAAATTGTGTTTGTCACATCCCTAGACCTGGAATCCCCTTCTGCAGTTGATCTGCTATGAATAAATGTGGTTTGTTCCCATTACTTCATTTGAAAACAAAGAACAAGTTCTCTTTTTCAGAGAATGTGGCTCCCTGCACAATCCCTAGCTTATGCGCTCACCTTCACGTATCTAGCATTATTCAGAAGAGTCCTAGAAGATGCATTCCACAGAAAAACTGAAGGGTGTAAGCTAACAAGAAAATGGTATAGACAGTTGTGTGCAAATACTTAAAGCTGCTGCAGTAGCTCAGTTTAGCCTAATGGCATCACCACAACCCAGCAGCCTCACATGAAGGCAGCATGTGTGGGGCTGGCACTGAGCCACAGCTCTGTGGTGCAGGCAAGACTGAGTCATGCATTCAGGAATTAAATGTTGAAGGGCATAGGGAGGGGATGTTTGTTTGTTTGTTTAGTCTCAACAAGCCTAAATAGAGGAGAGAAAGCATACCCATTCCCTCCTAAGGATCATGACCCTGAGGCTCCTATGATAGCTGCATGGCATCTTAGTACTGCAGTTTGTATGGCTCAGTATTTTTATCACAAAATGTGAATGTAAATCAATGAGATCACCCAACGATTAAAATGTAATGCACATTGGATGAGTGTTTTGCTGTATCAGAGTTAAACTCCACATTGGTCCTCTATACCTTGCAATTTTAAGTTTGAGATCAGTTTTTAATTAATTATAAATCAACACAAAACAGAGAGAAACAAATCCTGAGAGAAGGATTTAAACAGAGAAAAACAGAGAGAAACAGAGAAAAACAGATTCAAAACAGAGAGAAACAAATCCTGAGAGAAGGATTCAGGAGAGTGCCTCACATTCAGTCTTTTCTCTCATTTTCTTTCAAACCGTAAATGTTTTTTCAAAGGATAAGTATTGCAGTATGATACAAAGAGAGGCTCTTTTTGCCTTAAGAGGTGACTCCGTGTGTCACGACCTGGGCTGGACAGACCAGGGAGTCGTGTTGAATTCGGAATTCCCTCGGGCTAAATTAAGGTGAAACGACACCAAACGATCAGTTAAACATTTTACTCATGGCAGAAGCAGCCTGAACTTGGGAGATGTAACAGTAGGTGGCGGGGTTTCTCACAACGGGAACCGCCGCGGAACTACCTCGGTCAAACTGTGTCACCCGTGGTAACCAGATACGTCAGTTCAGGCAGGAAAAGAAGGAGATCCCTCCCGTTGGGTCACGAGATTCAGAGCGGACCCCCCCCACTTTTAGACTCCCTTTCAGAGAGGAGCCTGAGGGCGGCTGGATCCACTCCTAGCCCCAGGCTTGGTCAGCGGTTTTGTGTCTTAAAGGGACGAGGTGTAGGGATTACGGAAAAAAATGTCCTTTTTGCACCTTTGCCCCTCCTTTGGGCGGGCACTCGAACTCATTAGGTTAATTGGGTGTCCTGATCAGTTTGTGAGCCTTTGGGCTTGGGGGTCGTTTGGGGAGTAGCTTTCCCTTCCCTGCAGACGTGGTCTTTGGCCGTGCGCGGCGAGTTGCCCTGTTCAGCATATCAGAACAGGGAGCTGTGCACCCCCCGGCTCGCCCTCCCCCTCCTGTTGCCGATGGGCTCTGATTGGCTTCTTTTCACCTGGGGTTCCTGGCTAGGCAGAGTTCCTTGTTATGCAGAGTTAGTCGCCAAGCAGAACTTGCCCCACCACAATGTTTGAGACGTTAATTCTTTCAGTCTCTCACGCCTTGTAAAACACAGGAAGACATTTCTAAGGAAAACATGTGAATGTACAGGAGTAAAACGAATTGTCTGTTATTCACTTTATAACGCCAAACAACTGCTACTTGTTCACGTGCCATTTATGTGCAATCAAAGGCATAGTATGTGATGGGAAAATTTGGGTTAGAAAAATGACTGCTGAGACCTTGACATAATTTACTGACGACGGATGGACCAAAATTATATACATTATTTCACTGCCCTGTTATTTTTCAACTATATGATCTTGGAGATGAGGGGAGTAGGACATTTATAATCACTGCTTATCATAGCAGCCTTAACATTTGTTTGAATATAAGGTTAGTGATTATCCTAGCTCTAATAAAAACTTCCATCTCCCTACAAATACTCTCCACTGAGCTAGAATTTATGTAAAGAAAAAAGTTACTATTAAAAAAAGCTGTTAAACACAACCATATTAAACTCTTTTTTAGCACTCAAAACAAACATACTACAATTATCTTCTGTGCTGCATGCAAAGGAATGGTCTGACTCAAAGCTTTCAAAGAGAAGAGAAAGACTAACATTGATTTCCAATGGGATCTGCCTTAGCCTGCAACCAAGTGCTCTACTGGTGCTCAGTAAACTAATATCACAGATATTAGTGCAGATATCAGAACAGTCATCACAGCAATGTTCCAATAGAAATTCTTAGGTATCAAAATAAAGTCAGAATACTGTCCAAGCTACTATTACTCAATGTATCATTTATGTGTCACTACATCTAATATTCACATGACCACTGGGCTAACAGACAGTGAAAGTTCATAGGCAGGCAGTCCTCTAACTTTCACTTATGTAGGTCATTTAGGCAAACTAAAATGCTCTTCAACTGACATTTACCATTTAAAGAAGCACACAGTGTTTTTTAAAATATTCCTCAAGGTGCTTTGCCTCGGGCTAAGATCTCTGAGAGCCGTTCCTTGCAGTTACACCTTATTGCAGGAGTCTGCTATAGTCTTAGAGCCAAATTTACTTCACTAAAATACTTTCCTGATGTTCCTCCGCTCCTTATGTAAGTTATTGAATCTGTGACACTGTGATTGTTTTTTTCAATTTGTTACCTTTTTCATATTTAAATTACTTGAGCATTCAGGATTTCACATTTCACCCATAAAAAACGATTCTGTTCCCTGGGCAGCCTGTTCCAGTGCTTGATAACCCTTTCAGTGAAAAAATTTTTCCTAATATCCAGTCTAAACCTTCTCTGGAGTAACTTGAAGCTGTTACCTCTCATCTTATCACTTGTTACCTGGGAAAAGAGACCAACACCCACCTTGCTACAACCTCCTTTCAGGTAGTTGTAGGGAGCGACAAGGTTTGCCCTCCTTCTGCTTTTCTCCAGGCTAAGCAACCCCAGTTCCCTCAGCCGCTCCTCATAAGACCTGTGCTCCAGCCACCTCACCAGCTTCGTTGCTCTCCTTTGGATGTGCTTCAGCACCTCAATGTCTTTCCTGCAGTAAGGGGTCCAAAACTGAACACAGTGTTCGAGGTGCGGCCTCACCAATGCCGAGTACAAAGGGACAATTCCCTAGTCCCTCTGGCCACACTATTTCTGATACAAACCAGGATGCTATTGGCCTTTTTGGCCACCTGGGCACACTGTTGGCTCATATTCAGCCGGCTGTCAGCCAGCATCCCCAGGTCTTTTTCTGCCGGGCAGCTTTCCAGCCACTCTTCCCCAAGCCTGTAGAGTTTCAAGGGACTGTTGTGACCCAAGTGCAGGACTCAACAATTTGCCTTGTTGAACCTCATACAGTTGGCCTCAGCCCATCAATCCAGCCTGTCCAGATCACTCTGTAGACCCTTCCTACCATCAAGCAGATCAACGCTCCTGCCCAACTTGGTGTCATCTGCGAACTTACTAGAGGGTGCACTCGATCCCCTCATCCAGATCATTGATAAAGACAGTAAACAGAACTGGCCCCAGTACTTGTGACCAGCTGCCAGCTGGATTGAACTCCATTCACCACAACATTTTGGGCCGGGCCATCCAGCAAGTTTTTTACCTAGTGAAGAGTATGCTCATCCAAGCCATGAACAGCTAGTTTCTGCACGTGAATGCTCTGGGAAATCACATCAAAAGCTTTACTAAAGTCTAGGCAGACAACATTCACACATTTCCTTCATCCACTAAGCAGGTCATCTCGTCATAGAAGGGAATCGGATTAGTCAAACAGGACCTGCCTTTCATAAACCGGTGCTGATTGGGCCTGATCACCTGGTTGTCCTATGCGTGCCACATGATGGCACTCAGGATGGTCTGTGTCATAACCTTCCCTGGCACTGAGGTCAGACTGACAGGCCTGCAGTTCCCCAGATCTTCCTTCTGGCTCTTCTTGTAGGTGAGCATCACATTTGCTAACTTCCAGTCAACTGTGACCTCCCCAGATGGCCAGGATTGCTGATAAATGATACAAAGTGGCTTGGTGAGCACTTCCACCAGCTCTCTCAGTACCCTTGGGTGGATCCCATCGGGGGCCCATAGGCTGGTGTGTGTCTAAGTGGTGTAGCAGGTTGCTAACCATTTCCCCTCGGATTATGGGGACTTCATTCTGCTCCCATTCCCTGTATTCCAGCTCAGTGGACTGGATACGCCAAGAACAATTCGTCTTACAATTAGAGACGGAGGCAAAGAAGGCATTAAGTACCTTAGCCTTTTCCTCATCTTTTGTCACTATGTTGCCCCCACATCCAATAAAGTGTGGAGATTCTCCTTAGCTGTTAATGTATTTGTAGAAACATTTTAAATTGTCATTTACTATGGTAGACAAGCTAACTTCTAGCTGGGCTTTGGCTCTTCTAAATTTAACCCTGCATAACCTCACAACGTATGTGTGCCTGTGCCAGGGCTAATGCCCTCACTGTGCTTTATCTACCACGATAGGTTAAGGATGGTAAAGAACTTGAATGTGTCCAGAGGAGTGCAACACAGCTGGCAGAAGGGCTGGAAGGAATGTCCTGTGCGGAACAGCTCAGGACTCTGGGCTTGTCTAGTTGGGAGAGGAGGCGGCTGAGGGGTGACCTCATTGCTCTCTACAGCTTCCTGGGGAGGGGAAGTGGAGAGGGAGCTGCTGATCTCTTCTCCCTGGGATCCAGCGACAGGACGCGTGGGGAATGGTTCAAAGCTTCATCAGGGGAGGTTCAGACTTGACGTTAGGAAGCATTTCTTTACCGAGAGGGTGGTCAAACGCTGGAACAGGCTTCCTAGAGAGGTGGTCGATGCCCCATGCCTGTCAGTGCCTTAAAAAGAGGCATTTGGACAATGTGCTCGATAACAGGCTTTAACTTTGGGTCAGCCCTGGAGTGGTCAGGCAGTCGGACTAGACGGTTGTTGTAAGTCCCTTCCAAATGGAACTATTCTGTTCCCGTTCGGTTCCATTCCTTTCCATTCCATTCCCTTCTAAATCAATGCTTGCAGAACTGAAGGGAACCAGGAAGTGGTCTTCTGGCATTGCAGCTTACAGAAGCTGTTGCATCTTTGGAATCCTTTGCTACCTTTCCCACTGGCAATGCTTTCTCTTGTGGGACTTCAGCGAGCATCCCTGCATGGGCTTGTGACAGCTGTGCTCTGGGTGGTGGCCACTCAGGTCTTGCAGGCTGACCTCCAGGCTCAGGGATCCCACCTCCTCTCTGGGCAACCCGCTCCAGGGCTTCATGATCCTCATGGGGATTTTGGTTTTGATTCCTTATCTCCAGCGTGAACCTCTCGAGTTTCAGGAGATGCCACTGTCTCTCACCCTCCCACCAGGCAGGGCTGGGAAGAGCCTGCCCCCATCCCCTTGATGCCTTCCCCGTGGGCACCGGCGTGTGCTGTGAGGTGCCCTGACGCCTTCTCTGCTCCACGCTGAGCCAGCCCCAGCCCCACAGACCCTCCTTGCCTGCCCTGAGCCCCTCTGGTTTGTCAGCCTCCCTCCTGCCAAAGAGGACCCCAAAGAGGACGTAGTGCCCAGTTGAGGGCTGATGGGTGCTAAGCAGAGGCAGATCAGCCTTGTGCCTTCTAGGCTAGGGGAGAAAGACAGGAGAAGACCCACAAGGGCGAGCCAAGTGCTGCCTGTGGCCCCCTGTGGGAGGAAGCAGGGGAGCGCGGAGGGCTGGCCAGCAGTGCTGGGGTGTGGGCAGAGCCTGTGGGACTTTGTCCTGCAGCCTCCCGGGGAGGCACGAGGTGTTATCCAGTAAACCCTCTTACCTAACAGGGCCCTGGGAAGACAGGGCCAAGGCCTCGGTGACTGGCGTGAGACACCGATGCCAAGCACAAGATGAGAGATGGGGAGATGGAGCGGGCAGCGTCGTCGTGGTAACCCCAGACGTGGGGCGAGTGCTGTGGGTGAAGATGGCCTGTCATGACATCCCCCAGCGATGGATGGTGATGTCCCTGAGTGATGGGTTCTGGTGTCACCGACGGGTGGACTGCAATGTCATCTAGCAATGGACTGTGACGTCCTGTCATGGTTTAACCCCAGCCAGCAGGTAAGCACCATGCAGCCACTCACTCACTCCCCTTCTCCAGTGGGATGGGAGAAAGAATTGGGGGGAAAAAAAAAAGTAAAACCTGTGGATTGAGACAAGAACAGTTTAATAGGACAGAAAGGTAGAAAATAATAATAATAATTATTATTATTATTATTAATATATATAATAATATAATACAAGAGTAACAAAGAAATTGGAATATACAAAACAAATTATGCACAATGCAATTGCTCACCACTTACTGACCAATGCCCAGTTAGTTCCTGAGCAGCAATTCCCAGTCCCCACCCCCGGCCAACTGACCCCTGTTTATATACTAGACATTATGTTAAATGGTATGGAATATTCCTCTGGCCAGTTGTCCTGGCTGTGTGCCCTCCCAGCTACTTGTGCCCCTGCAGCCTTCTTGCTGGCTGGGCATGAGAAGCTGAAAAAAACCTTGAATTAGTACAAACAGTTAGCAAGAACTGAAAACATCAGTGTGTTATCAGTATTATTCTCATGCTGAATCCAAAACATAACACTATACCAGCTACTAGAGTCAAAATTAACTCTACGTCAGCCAAAACCAGAAAACAACCCCAGGTGCTGCATTGTGACCAGGCGTCCTTCACTGCTTACATTCAGACACCCAATCTCAGCAAGGTCCAGCCCACGCTCCAGCTGAGCGAGTTTGCGAGGTTTGGAGTGTTGAGGGAGGCCACTGGTGCTGCTGCGGTGGTCGGAGAGCTGCTTGTTGCAGCTCTCCATGTCCAGACCCAGACCCGTTAGAGGATTTTCCCCGGCCCCACCAGATGCAGGCAGCTGGGGCACCCAGGAGGCACGCTCACAGCAGCAGAGGTGAGCTGGGAGGGGGAACTTCTGCCTGTGGTGGGGAGCTGGGAGGGTTTCCTTCTTGAGGGACCTGGGTGTTTCTTCCACCCCTCCCCGGGCCAGCTAGTGACCCCGGCCACTCTTCTTTTTCTAGTGTGACACCAGCTGCTGCAGTATCAGTGAGAGGGAGTGGCTCAACATCCCCAGCTCCCCCCAGCCCACTGCAGCACGTGGAGAGTGTGGCCATGGAGCTGGACAACCGCTGTCCCATCTGCCTGGACAGCTGGGAAAAGACCAGCTTTGTGATACCATGCCTCCACCAATTCTGCTATCCATGCATTGTGCGGTGGGCTGAGAGCAAGCCTGAGTGCCCCCTCTGCAAGGGGTTGATCATCTCCATCAGGCACTCAGTGCGGGCAGACGATGATTTCGAGGAGCATGTTGTCATACCACCTGCAGCACCACCAGTCATTGGCCACCAGGCAGAAAGAGCTCTCGGCCGTCCAGCTGCCCGCAGCCCTGCAGCAACACAACGACGGGCTGTGGAGATCCAGCTGCCTGCGGGTCCTCCAGGCGGCCTCCATGCCAACACCTGGGCATCCCTTTTCCGGGACCACCCAGCTCTCCTCCAGCCCCTTCTGACCTGGGTGCATCAGGAGCTAGGTCAGCTCTTTGCGAACCAACATTCGCGGGTAGCCACAGTGGAGGGCCTCATTGCGCCCCTCCTGGTCCTCTTTGGGCTGGATGAATACCTACTGGTTGAGATGCTGAGGGCCACCCTCCAAAATCACACGGCTACATTTGTATACCAGCTTATTGACGTCGCCGTGCAACAGTGCAGCGGGGAGGCCCGCCGTCTGCTGGGCCTGGAGGACGGCCATGCTGTGGGGGGGTGGGAGGGCAGCCCCGCGGGTGCCTCTGGCCCCGCTGCCTCCCGGCGAGGGTCTCCCGCACCTGGGCTGGCCCCCTCCGACAGCCCCGAAAGAACCAACATGCATGACCACCCCAGGACCACTCGAGCTGCCCCTCGTGTGCATCGCAGCAGGCGTTTCCCTGCCCTCTTTCCTATCGCAGAGGAGGAGGAGCCCGAGGAGGAGCCCCAGGAGGAGGCCCAAGAGGAGGCCCAGGAGGAGCCCCAGGAGGAGGCCCAGGAGGAGCCCCAGGAGGAGGCCCAGGAGGAGCCCCAGGAGGAGCCCCAGGAGGAGGCCCAGGAGGAGCCCCAGGAGGAGCCCCAGGAGGAGTCCCAGGAGGAGCCCCAGGAGGAGCCGGAGGAGGCCATGGCAGGTCCATCTACTTCCAGTGGGGGCAGGGAACGCTCCCCTGGGGGGCCATGGCAAGCCCCAAAGAGGAGGTCTGGCAGCCCTGAGGCCTCTTCTCCAGCCAAGAAGAGGCCACCCCGCTGGCAGCACTAGAAGAATGTCCCAGGTGCAGCTGAAACCAGGGCTGGGCCAGCAGCTGGGGTGTGCGCCAGCCCTCAATGGCTCCCTGTGCTCTAAGTGACATAATTTGTAAGTGAAATAAAATAAAGGTCTGCAAACTGCAGAAGAGGTTTCCGAGTTACTAACAGTGCAGGTGGCATTGCTATCCCCACCCGTGCTGCTTTCTCCCCCTTTTCCTGGGGCTATGCCCACCGTTGCCTCTCGTTGTCCTTAGCAGAGTGCCATGGGGCTTCTCCCTCTGGTCTTGCACAGCCTCGTCGCCCTGCTTTGACTACCATGGGGCTGGACCTGTGCTCTCTGAGCACATCTCTCCCCAGAGCACAGCACCGTGGGTCTTGGCCCTCTGCTTTTGCAGGGCCCCTTTCCCTTCAGGAAGGTGCCATGGTGCCTGTCCCTGTTCTCTTGCAGGCCCCTTTTCCCTGATTCAAACACCATGGGGCCTGGCCCTATGGACCTGAAGGGCCCTTTGCTCTAATCAGAGTGCCATTGAGTCCCGTTATCTGGTGTCGCTGGGCCTTTCTTCCCCTTCTTCTAGTACTAAGAGATGTGACCCAAGAAAGATGGACATGATGCTGCCCTGAAGCACAGGCTTTCTTCCCCCTCTTCCAGATCCAGCCTTGGCGCTGGCATTTCTCCTCTGCTCGGAAAGGACCCCTCTTTGGCAGACGGGTGCCGTCAGTTCCCCAGCGCCCCTCACCACCACCCCCACCACCCCTCCCCATTGCTTGCTCTTTGCAGCACTTCCCCCAGCACAGCTCCTCTCTGCTGCCAGTCAGCCCCGCAGAAACGGCAGCGCAACTTCTCCATGCTCCCCGGGGACCCTCGCCCTCCTTTCACACACCCCAGGGCCCCTCGCCCTCCTCTCACACACCACTCTGTGACCCTTCTGCAGCCAAGCTGGCCACACAAGGTGAGGGGAGGGACAGAGGGTGGCTGCTGGGTTTGGCACCAAGACCTGCTGCCGGGGCCCAAAGGAAGACCCAGGTCCCCACGGCACAAAAGGCCAAAGCTCAGCTGGAGTTGAAATTGGCCAGTGTTGTGTCAGACAACAAGAAAAGGCTTTTAAAGTATGTTAATAGCAAAAGGAGGAAAACATTGGGTGGTACTTGATGAACTGGATCTATTTTATTCTATTCTGGTTTTTTTACTACCCATTGATTGCAGAGAGGAGCAGACAATTTATCTCTTAACAGTGTTGTGCTACATTTTAAATACAGTATTTATCAAATGTCTAAATAAAAGAAACCATGCAATTTATGGAAAGCATATTGTGATATATACCAGATACAAAAATGTGAAGATATGCATCAAGTCAAAATACCAGGGCAATAAAAAAAGAAATCCGGACGAGAACCTAATTGAAGGCCATTGGGAACAGCAATCCATCACAACATGAGTTCTTTTTAGTCCAAAATTGTGGAAGCATCTCGACCCTTTATTTAAGAGATATTCAAAAGAAGATAGGAAGTCTTGTTCACCATAGCAGGATGCCTATGCAGCAAATTTAACCATTAAGTCATAGCTGCCTTTGATATTTAAAGTCATCCTATGTGCCAGAATGAAAAACAGGGTGAATTGGTCTACTTTCAGGTCTCAGAACATGTTTTTAAATAGCAAACTTTACAGCAATCCATCTTATTCCTAAGCACAGCAGTAGTGATGCGTGTTCTAAGGTAATGATTCTTTCTGCATCTGTAATATTTTTCTTCTCAAATCTCTATGAACAGTAATGAAGATTCATCACATAACTAATGTATTAAAACCAAAGGTAATTTTGTGCTGAACTATCCACAATGGTGTAGCAGAAACCTGCCAAAACAAAACCGGTCAATTAAAAAGTACTCTAAGTATTAAATTCTCTTTGCAGAAGTTTGTAGTATAAGGAAGCCTGGGGTTTTTTTTTTTACATATTTATCCCAGGTTATAAACAACCTGATTTAAGGGTGAAACGAGCGCACCTGAGATGCACCTAAACACAAACCAAATAAATACAAGTGACAAAATAAGACTGAAAGCTCTTGGAAAATATTTTTCTCTTGCAAACAGCACACAATCAGATGAATGACTTTCTGAACAGTTACCTCGGCAGGGCCAGTTAGTGGTTTGGCTAATAATTGCACTGAGTTAGACAACATGACAATCACATTGAAATCAGGAAAGAAACATGGCCAGAGCACTACTTCAGTAGCAATTCTCTTTGAACAAACTGACCAGTTGGGGAACTGTGTGCCTCTCTCCTCTAGGTTCTTTTGGAAATCCTAGACACAGATCCCAAAGTACACTAAACTCATTTTTGGAGTGAGAGGGATAAAACTAATCTGGGACCTGGGATGTCAAGAACATGCTTATCTTTTTACTTACCTCTGCTTTTCAACCCCCATCTGCTGAAATTGCCCTCTCCCTAAATGTTTTCCTTCCGCCCCTTCTTGGAAATTAAAAGCCAGGTGGTAGCCAGTTCAGTGATTCCCTCATGTGAGGCTTGAAAGGTGTAGTGTATACCAATGCCAAACGCTGAAGTCTGATACTGGGTTTATCTGATTTTGACACAAATATGAGCAGACAGTGTCAGCTGCCAGTGTTACATCTCTGTTCAAAAGAAGGAATTAAGATAGTGGTTAAAAATGAGTCACTAGTGTCCAGAGCTGGCTAATCTTCATGTTAGTTTATTCTGCTAGTTAATTACATATATCAGCACGGTGAGACTGCTCTCCTGGAGAGCCTTCCTGCTACGTGCTGTTGTACTTCTCAAAGCACAGATGATGAGGGGAAGCTGACTTGAGTCTATACCCCAGTTCTCAGCCTAGGAACAACTACAAAAGCACAACAAAAATCCTGATGGAAATGCAGCAACTAAAACAACATGAGCCTACAGCTTTCGTTCCTCAGCAGTGAACACTTGCTATTTTTTATTTAAAACACTTTTCTGGAGAAAAGGAAACGAACACACCTGACAACTAAAACACTGCGCAGTAGTCAAACAGAGCATCATGAGCAAAGAAGGGCACACTACATCTTTCTTTATGCAGGGGCCTTCTCTCATGGCCAAGTATATGTCACAGTGGAAGGTTCAAAAAGGTCGCAGTTTCAGACAAGAATGTGGCAACTCATTTCATCAGGAAAAGAGTTCTCCCTGGGATGCTCAGCTTGATAACTTCTTTAAATTAATCTCTTTCTTGCTTTTATTGAATCCCATTGTGTTAATTTGAGCCTGTTTCCAATTTAATTTGGATTTATTCATATACTCTGAAATATTCTTGTTTGGTCCTGGCTTCATATCACCCACTAATTTGCCTAGCATACATACCATGTAATGCTTCAAGCTGTTGAGTATCATGTTTAGAATGAATGTCTGTATTCTCCCACTCTTTTCCCCAATGTTACACTCAGTCCTGACTATACTCGCTGCCTGCATTAAATCTTAAAAGGTAAACATTTAAAAAGCAACATAAAACACCTTTAATAAAAAAAAAATATTTTATCTACATTGCTGCCTCTGGAGTCACAGGAAAGTGGAAAGCCTCACTAAAACTGAAATTCTCACTGTCAAAACGACAGTCTGGGTCTTTCTTTTATTACAGTAATGTTATTGCAATTTCAAAGGAAAGAAATTAAATTAAAGCCCACTTACTCCATTTGAAGCCAATAGAAGCAGCATGAGCAAAAGAACTGCAGGACTGGCCCTTTGCTTATTGGAAGTTTTTGCCTTTCTGGCTATGCTGCCTACTACTTCTCAGTGTATTTTTATCCACACTTTCTCTTACGATCCCTGTGTGCTTTCATTATTGTGACCCTTTGTGCTTTCATGATACACTCGGATAGTGTGTGTGTGGGGGGGTTCCATTATGTCTAGAGGTATTTCTTTGCCAGCCTGAGTGGGCAGCCAAAATCCAGGTCCTGCACATCCGTCCGGGACGGAGATGACGAGGCAGCTGGCTGCTTTTCGACCCACAGCGGAGGGCACGCAGTAAGAGACGCAGGGGAGCTCAGTGCGGCACAGGGTTGAGGCTGCAAGCCAGAAACGTTCCCCAGCAGGGGAAAAAAAAAAGAAAAAAAAAAAAGGGGGGGAGGGGGGGGGGGGGGGGGGGAGGGCTGGGTGTGCCCAGCTCTGGCTGAGCTCCCAGCTCCTGGAAAGCCAGGCAGCGCCGGCTGCCGCGGCCCCTCCGGCCCGGGGAGGCCTTCCGCAAGCACCGGGGCAAGCGCCTCCCGCCTGCCGAGAGTTGCCTCTTGCAGAAAGGAGGCACGTCTGGAGGGGCAGGGGCTTCGGGGGCAGCTGGGAGCCCTCGAGAAGGGGCTGCGGGCGCCCGCGGGCCTTCGCCGCAGGTCCCGGGGGGAAGCCCCGGGCGGAGGGAGAGGGGGCGGGGGCGGGGGGCGCCGGAGGGCGCCGTCTCCCGCCGGGCCGGGCCGGGCCGGGCCCGGCCCGCCGAGGCCGCGCGTCCTTCCCGGGCCGAGCCTCGCCCGCCGCGCCGTTCGCCGGGAGCCCGCGCCGCGTCCCCGGAGGGCAGCCGCGGCGAGGTGGGTGTCCGCAGCCGCAGCCCTTGCCGCAAGCCTAGGCCGGCGCGCGGGGCCCCGTCAGCGCCCCCGGCCCGCCCGGCTTAACGCCGGCTGGTGCCGAGCGCCGGGCCGGGCCGGGCCGGGGCCGGGGCCGGGGCCGGGCCTGGGCCGCGGCCGCAGGGGCCTCCCCGGCGCCGGGGGTGCGAGCGCGGCGGGCGCGGGCCTGGGCCTTGCGGCGGGCCGGGGACGCGGTCCCCCGCCGGCAGCGGGGCTGAGGAGGCCGCCCTGGAGGTCGGAGGCCGCCCTGGAGGTCGGAGGCCGGGCGGAGCGAGGCAGGGTGGCGGGCGCCGGGGTGAGCGGGGCGAGCGGGCTGAGCCCCGGAGAGCCGGCACCGGCGGGTCTCCGTCGCTCTCGTGGTTTTTAATGGGCTTTGACTCGGTCTGTCTGTAGAGGGCATTACTGGTTCGGAACGGAGCATCGAAAGAAGTCGGGGTGTCTCGTTACGGGAGACAACGGGAAGACCCCTGCGTACACCCTCCGCCCGATGTGGCTCGCCCCCTGCCCTTGGCGGGGGGGCATCTTTTGGCTGGAAAGTTTTCAAATTGAGATGTGTAAACAGGCTTTTAAACTCCACTGTAGTTTTCCTTTATGGTAATGGTCCGTTGTACATGCCAGTTCTAAGTTTAGTCCTCAGAAATGGTCTCGTGGCCATAACAGCAACCTGTTGTACGTTTTTTAGACTGTTTGAAATTTGGAGTACAGGCCTCGGAGCAGAGTCTAGAATGCATTCTTCCGGAGGGATCACTAAGAAAAATTTGTTGCACATTATACTTTTAATCTTTGCTGGGATGGGATGCAAGGGCCTTGTGGCATTTACACCAGATTACTGTAGTTCGGAAGAGAAAATGTGTATAAATATGCAATGATTGATATATAACATCACCTCACAGAAGCAAGTGGTATTACTGATGACATTTCTGAGTTTTCAGTTGATGTAGAAACCTGCTTCTTCCCTAAAGACTTTTAGAGTCACATGCGTTTGCAAAAAGAAGTTCAAGATTTTCATATATTTTGCATTCCTCCTCCTAAAGGCTGGAGGGGTTAAAAGCCTTGTGGGGATCTTGGCAACTACAGGATTTGGTGTCCCTGCTCACGCATGCTCCTTTCTCTCTTGCTGTGGCACCGTATTTTCTTGTTCAGCATCTCCCTGGTATGAAATCAAACTGACAACAGCAGACTGCTGGAAGTTTGCTTCCCTTGATGACCGTAGCTGGTTTTGAATGAGGAACGACAGAAGGCGGCTGTTTTAAACCACCACTGACCTGAGCCATCAGCAGGTATTCTTAGATTTGCATCTGCTTGCTTGCCCCATTCTCTTTCAGTCGATATTCCTTTGTCACACTAGACTGAGGAGTAAACGGAGGGCGAGGGCAGGAGTCAGTGTAATAGGCAGTTACAAAGTTTCTTTAGGACAAATAGCTAGAAAATGTCTAGGACGGTTTCAATGTAACAGTTTCCATGTTACTGTTACCTTGCAGAAAGAGGTGTGATTTGCCTAGGCAATCCCCATCTTCTGTCAAACCCAGGTTAGGGTTCCAGAATTAAATACCACATGAATGTAAAGTGTATAAAAATAAATGCTTGCAAGTTCATAATAATTTCATCCTCATATATATGTATACAAAACCATGGAAAACAGAACATGATCCTGTCCAAATATGTTGATAACTATGCCTATAAAATATTCAGAACCACAGAGCAAGAGTATATTGGTGACTTGAAGCTGACATTATTTAAGAGTATATAGCATCATTAAAAGGTACATAGTTGGAGGAAGAACTCAGCCATGCTTGTCTTTCCTTGATTGATGTTAAGATAAGGTTTATACAGATAATTATCTCATCTAAATAATGGCTGGTTTTAGTGTCACACTTTATTTTTCCAGCAGATGAAGATTTATTAGGTGATTGAAATTCTATTAACAGGAAATGAATCCAATTTGGCTTTGCAAAATGCAGCATAGGCCAAGTCCAGACTTAGAAGCATCATTTGTTAAATCATTCTGTAGCATTGTAGTATAGGGGAGGGTAAGTTCTGAAATTTGAAAGTATCCTGCTCTACATTTACATACTAACTTTGTTCCTCAAACAAATCTTTATAATTACTTGGGGGTAGGCTAAAGAGAGCTCCAGAATAATCATGCTGAAAGATTTTTTTTGTGTGCTTTTATTGTTTTAGCTTCTTTATAACAAAAGACAGATACGATACAGATTGTGAGCTGGACATGAACGCCATGGGGCTTCTGTGTGACACTTTCCTTTGTTTTTGTCAGTGATGAAACAGGCATGGAAGTGACCTCTGAGGTTGGAGCTCTGCATTCCTGAAATGTTGCTCAGCTTAGTGCAGGCCAGTGTTGGGAATCCACTCGTTCACACAATGGTAGCATGCATGCACTAAACACCCGTGTGGCTCTGGGACGCTGTTCAGACAAATTGAGCTGCTGAAGTAGATTTGCCTGATGAGTGATTGGATATTCGCTTTCATCAGCTCCTGATCAATAAGAACTATACTTAACCCTTTGCAATATTAGAACCTTTCAGTGTTTGTGCAAAACCACTGCTATTTGGTTTTATCCATGACCCTTTTACGTAATCCAATAAAATAAGATTAGTAAATTCTACTGATTTAAAAGAAAATTTCTATGGGGGCAGAGCCTTAGTTGCAGTCCTGTGAAGCTGAAGTTGCACCATGTTTTTGTTCAGGTTAAATGCAGCAGGTCTGACTGCTCTCCTTCTTAGTGATGCTGTCTGGCAACTGTGGGATTCAGAAGCATAGGGAAGTCAAGCTCTATCGTCTGTACTGTGGGAACATGATGCCATCTGACAGTATCTCACCCTCCGTCAAGGCTAGATGTCTCAGACTGCTTTTTGCTGATGGAAGAGCAGAGCATGACTGGGGTCTGGATGGAGACTAGCATCATTTTATAAATCAGGATTAGTCCTTTGAGTCTTTTTGTAACTGGTGTTACAGTTTGGCCTTACTACCATTCTGCATAGGTAAATAAATTGACAGCCAGGACTCTGTTTTCCTTAGGTTATTTATAAAAACATTCAGCCAGTCTTATGCTAACTCTGGAAACAGCAGACTCTTGCTTCAGCAGGTCAATGCAAGTTTGCTCCTGAATTCCAAAGAGAGTGTTTCTTATAATTATTTAAAATTGGTAAGGAATTAAGACAGCGTGCTAACTTATTTCTTTTTGTGACATCTTGAAGCTCAGGTACTGATATTGTCTTATTCATTCCCCTTCAGCTGATGTTTTGGTAGGAGTTGTCCACTGGACTCAAATTTACCAGAGGGTGGAGGGCTCAAAAAAGGTGGTATAAAGGACTGAACCCGAGGCATTTTGTACACATATGTGTATATATGGGGATTAAGATACATGGAAGTCTAGGCTTCATTCATTCTGCTGTTCACAGAACAATTTGGGGGCATTTTCCTTGTTTTGAACGCACAAAATCTGGCTTGCTAGGCCGGCAACAAAAGCATTCATTTAAAAACTTGCCAGAATGCAAACCATTTATATTGGCATTTTTATCTTGCATGTGAGCAGGCTCGCATACTGCAACTTTTAATGCCAAAACCACATCCATTCTGGGCACTCATTTACTGTGGACATAAAGATTTCTAAGTATGACTGAAGCTATTTACTATCATCCAGATCTGCATTTTTCCAAAAGGTTCCAAGCCTCTTTTTTGTATTTATCATGTAAAATCCCAGATAATTAAATTTCCACCTGGCTAAGTAAAACAAATGCAGTAGCTGCCAAAGACTATGACCAATGGCAGTGTGTGCTGTGCCAGTCACCTGCAAATTTGCAGGGACAGCAAGCATACCACTCTGCCCCTGCAGCTGACTCTTACTGGTATCAAGCCTGACACATACAGATGAAGAACCCTTTCTGTCCCAAAATAAATAGTAAACCCAAAGCCCATTTGTTGCAGAATACTCTATTTTAGACAGCTTTATTTTTATGTGGTCAAAGAAAAAAATCTGATTCTTTCCTAGCATCTGAAATTTGATAATTCAGGCTATAATTTTCAAAGTGTAATACCTTTTCCTTGTATTTGCTCTGTTGAAACTTCTGGAAACATGCTGAGTTACCCTTACCAAAGTCCTCTGGAAAAAAGGTGTCTTTGACAGTACAGTAAGGCTGGTGGAGCAGTATCATGTCACCCATTTGATTTTTCTTGTGGTTGTTGCTTAGAAACATAGCAGTTAAGTAGCCTTAAGTTTAGAGTCCACTGCAATGTTTTGCTCTTCCTTAGAGGTTATGCTGGCTAAACTGTCTCTCTTAAAACAAAACTATGTAATATTAGTACTGAGAGATTCAGTGAATGCACTAGGCTCTTTTTTACTGAACATCCTAAAACATGCTTATCAGTTGCAATGTAGTCCTGCTACACTTTAGGTGTTTAAACTTGTGCCATTACATTGTGTATTTGTAGTTAGCTGTAGTTAGTAGAACTACGGGTAAGTTGTGCCTGAACAGAAACTGAACAGAAGCAGTTAGGCTTTATGTAAAAGGGACTTGTTTTTCCCAGTGTAAATTCCAAGTGTCATGTCTGCCAATAGTCTCTGTGCAGACTCCCTTTTGCTTCTGTTTTTTTTGCCTTTCAGACCTAAAATGCCTTGTAAAGGTCACATTAAGACACAAGTTTGGAGGAAGCACAGTTGTTATTAGTGTTATTATGAATAGGTGGCTTCAAGAATCCAATACGGCACCCCTCAACAACACTAAATTTACTTAAACTTTCCCAAAGAATTCACAAACCCATCAACATCTTTCATAAATTAATTTGCTGTTGCAGGAAGGACTCAGGGCAGTGTGCATGCTTTTAATATTACCAAGTTAAATCATCTTGGCTGCAGCTTTCTATTCACTGCAGAAAGCATTATATTGATATTCTGATTAGGTACAGATTAATTTTTTGATGGAATAATTTTAAGTAAGTAGAATATGTCAAGCACGGCAGCAAGATTACTGAGGTTCAAAGCACAGCACTTTGCATTTCGTTAATTTCACATAATTCTTACTGGCATCTATGCAGTTGAAACAGCATAATGCATTTATGTCAGCATTTGTGTTAGGGAATTTAAAAGAGGCATTTCAGCAAGAAAACATAGGGTGTTTTTTTTTAAATGGAACTACACTTTTTGAGCTACGCAATGTTTCTGGCCTGCTGCATAGTAAACCATTTTTCTGATTAATGTGTTGAAACTGTGAACATAAAAATCCTGGGAAAATTGTTTGATCGTGTGTATTTTAGAGCTGCAATTGAAGTATCACATTTATCTTAACATGAAATTTCATAAGCTATAACTTGCCACAAAACAATTAAACACTTTATTTTTGCCTTAACAGGATGATGGTGCTTTGTTTTCTGAGCAGAACACTGCAACTAGCCAGACATTCATCCAGTCCACTGGGGAGACAACTCTGTTCAGCCAGTGCAAATAAGCCAGTGTTAACTTTATTCACCAAGGTAAAAGTTGTTTACAGAATAAAGCTAGGCAAGACTGTGTGTTTATCAGCTTTGATATACATGAATCCCAGATGAAATATCTTGGCCATGCTTTTTGTCCCCTTCAAATTTGTGTACTGTTGGGCATTCTACTTTGAGAGTGTTTTTTACACCAGGTTTTAGAGCGTGGTCCTACTCTCATTGTAGCAAGCAAGTAGTTACAACCAACAAACGAAGATTTCAAGATAGTTGTGTCTCAGTGACACTATGGTCCATTTACTAGCTGAAAATTGTTCTCTAACTGCCAGTGTTTCATCCCGGAAATGGATAATAAAGATGAGGTGTTACATATAATCTGCCCAGGACAAGCATTAACAGCCAAAGTAGGCTCTTCAAAACACTTGAGTTTTATTTCAGCACTACCTGTGAGACTGAAAATACATGCAACTAGTGTTGGTAGCACATGAGGAAAAAGTAGATTGTGCTTTCCCCTCTTTTTGCTTTATTGGCTGTGTAATGCTAACAGGAATAAAATGCAGGGAAAGGTTTGTCTGTGGCATGAAGAGATAGGATTCTTAAGCATATTTAGAGAACAGATGTGATAAGCAGGAATGGTCATTTGTGAACTGTCACCTTCCATGAATCATTGTCAAGAGCCTATGTTATCTGCTGAGGTCTGTACTTTTAGATAGGATGGCACGTGGTGGGCTACACTGCATTTATATAGCTGATGTAGCCTTCAAGAGGAGAATAACTAGAAATGCAAAGCACTGAGAATGTTGACATCAGTATTGCTATATTTTTTGGAGACTGATGCAATTAAAATAACTTCCGCCTGCACAATGTTTGTTCATTCCATCCCTAGCCATAAAGGAGTGTTTAAACTGTGTAGCATACAAATAGGTTAAAAAAATAAAAGGTCACAATCTGTTTATTAATCAGAGCAATGCATGCTATAAGAAGAACTATACTTTAATATTACAGCTCTCTCTCCCCTTGCTTGATTCAGCATCAACTCATTCATAATCCAAATGTGATAAGGGAGGGAATAATGAGCTTACTTTGGGGTTAATAATTGGAACAAAGCTCTTTGTATGATTTTTGTATCTTAAAATTTCTAACTAGTAAGACACTGTATGAAATCAAATTTCCTAATAGCAGAGTTCAAGTAGTTCTGTAAAGTGGCCTCTTGTTGAATGTGTTTTTAACTTAAAATGTTTTTCATGTCTCTGGCAATTGCAAAGCAAAATGCAGACTACTTTAAAAGAGATCAAATCTGCACTCTTAGTGTATGCTAATTAACTCCTTTTCCCCTCCTTCCTATTTTTAAGAATAAGGAGAAAAGAGGAGAAGAAGGCAGGAGGGAGCTTTGACTTCTGCAGCCAATTCAGACTGATAGAAGCTAGCACTGCCAAATGGTTTTCCCCTCACAGGCTCCTTTTATGACAACACAAGCATTTGTATGCCATGGTTTAAACCCAGCCAGCAACTAAGCACCAAGCAGCCACTCACTCACTCCTCCCCGCCCCCCCCCCCCCCGGTGGGATGGGGAGGAGAGTCAAAACCAAGTAAAACTCGTGGGTTGAGATATGAACAGTTTAATAACTGAAACAAAATAAAAAATATAATAATAATTGCAAAGAAAAGGAAGATAACAAAAGCAAGTGAAATATAATCCAAGAAAGACAAGTGATGCACAATACAATTATTTGCCACCTGCTGACTGATACCCAGCCAGGAGCAGTGATCCACCCCTCCCAGCCAGCTCCCCCCAGTTTATATACTGGACATGATGTTGCATGGTATGGAATGTTCCTTTGGCCAGTTTGGGTCATCTGTCCTGGCTGTGTCCCCTCCCAACATCTTGTGCCCCTCCAGCCTTCTTCCTGGCTGGGCATGAGAAGCTGAAAAATCCTTGATTTAGTATGTAAACCACTTGACAACAACTGAAAGCATCAGTGTTACAAAATTATTCTCGTACTAAACCTAAACCACAACATTACACCAGCTACTAGGAGGGAAATTATCCCAGCCAAAACCAGGACATTGTGCAACAGCTGCTTCAGATTAAACCCCCCCTTTTTTTTTGCAAGATTACTATTAACTCAGATCAATTCTCCTGTCTAGCTCTACTGTGCAACTGTTTGAGTGCTTATGCCAGCACAAAAGAAACAGTGGCAGGAAGACGGGTCTGCTTCCTTCAGCATCAGTGCCAGCTTAAAATGACCACAAAACTTCAGTCTAAGTATGCAGTATAAATGACAATTATCTGTAGAAATAAAACTCTCCCTTCCACCATGTGTATTTTCTAACAGATATAGCTATCAACGCAGCATATGTCACTTTGGAAAGGGATTTTTACTGTCTCAGCAGTAGGAGTCCCTTTTGCCACGGTAATATACATCTGAAAGAGAAGGTTGTCCGAGACAGCTTTATCCAGGCAGACCTATTACAAATTAATATAAAGCAAGTGATGGCAGAGACCTACTGTTGCACTGTTCTACTGAAAAATATGTAGTAATATAAATTGACCATTTAAACAGATTTCACTGTCAGTTGAAATAGTTCACTATCTGATTTTAAACCTGTTCCGATCTTATTAGTACTGCGTAGTGCTTAAGCTTGCCATCAGAGCAGGCGTAAAAACATATTCTTTGCTAAGAGTCACCTTAGTTTGTCAAATGCTTTTATGTGACTGTTATGTTAGAAAGCTTTCCACAGGCCTAGTAGAGTATTTAATCCAAATTAATTCACACACAGGAAATAAGATGTAGCTGTTTCAGATTAACTCAAAATTTAAACAAGCCCTAGGAAGACTTTAAGTGGGAGGGAGAGAAGAAGGTCTTTTCTGGCTGTGAGAGGAATTTCATGGCAGAGGAACAGAGCCATCACCTTCACCACTGTATACTTTGCTATGTGAATTACAGGCCAAATTCTGCCATTGCAAATACTGAAGCAATGTGCCATCATGTGAGTCACTTCTTCAGGTACACACTGCTTTAATGATCATGATGCATGATCAGCAGAAGTCAGCTGTATAACTGTAGTTTGACCCCATCGCAGGTCAAAACACTGCAGCTGTTTGCCAGTTCTCCCTGCTGGAGGTTACTGTCCTCCCAGCTCTGCAGGTTGGAGGATCATGCTTAATTCCTTTCAAAGTCAGCCAGGTTATCTTAAGTCACCTTCTTTTGCTATTTGAACTGACTCAAGTGGCTCGATCTGAAACATTAGAAATTACTTATGTGACTTCCTCATTCCCCTTCTATCAAGGGAAATTCTTCTGTCAAGAGTGGAACCCACATTTGTTTTCAGCTGGTGATGGCAATGCTTTGAATATTCTTTCCTGCTGACCAAAAGAAGGGGTCTGTTTGTGACCTTCCAAACCATGCCCTTGAATCAGTCTTTACAAGTACCATTTTAAACTGTTAATTTGCACCATAAGAAAAATAATAGCAAATAAGAATTAATTAAATTCTGTGGCTGAATAGTTTATTTTCTTTTAATCCATGCTGCAGAAAAAGATTTAGAAAGCAGTAAGACAGGGTGGTACGGGGGAGGGAACCCACATTTACAGTAACGATCACTCCTGTTTATGTATGTTACTTTACAGTACAAATGATCTGTGTATTTTACTGTATGCTTTAAGTTGGTCTGAATATTTTCCTTTAGAAACCATGCCCTCTATGTGATGAAGCAAGAGAAGAGCTTGAGCCATATAAGAGAAGGGTAATGTATTGCAATACTGTATGCATTTTCTATATAGCAAGAAGAGTTAATCAGGATTCTTTCTTTGTAAATGAAATTGCTTGGATTTATTTGCATCCGTTATTCTTTCATGGGTGACTCTTCAAGACAATTTCAGCACTGATATCCATAAAACTCATTATCCAAAAGCATTTTGCAACAATGCTGCTCAAATACGTATTGGTAAAATAAACCAATATACACCTCGTCACAATAGTTTTTAAACTCACTGCTTTTGAAATACTATTGCCTTGTCTGATAGTGGAGTTTGCAACTTTTATAAAGCAGGTAGTGATATCGTTTGGGAAGGATGTTAGTAAGTGGGACTTCAAATATTTGAGCTATATGTCTTTGCAGTTTTTGCCATTCTTCAACCAGGTTTCGAACTCTTCCTTGAAGGAAGAAACCGTTAACAGAAGCATTAAGAGATCTTGCACTCCACTGCCTAACACACAGCTGTTATATTGCCAGCTGCATATTTGTTGTGGTTGGTGCTCACAGGAGAGTGGTTCTGCACAGAGTGTAAAGAATATAATTCTGGACTAGGGAGAGAGTCCTTTGTGGACACGCAGCCAAGGATTTGGGCTACATACATTTTGTACCCCACAAAATGGGCAATTGCCTACAATATGGAAGAATAAATCTAAAAGCACTAAGAAAACAGCCTCGCATTTCTGAAAAAAAGGTTGATCAAAAGACAAGTAGGCATTTTTTTCAGTGTCCAGCAGGTACTAACACATTTCTTTTCTGTCACAGTTTATTTTGCAGGAGGTGGATATTACCCTTCCAGATAATTCAGTGTGGTATGATAAATACAAATATGACATACCTGTTTTTCATTTAAATGGAAAGTTCCTAATGAAGCATCGAGTAGACATTCAAAAGTTTGAGGACCAACTTGTGAAGTTGGAGCTACAAAATGATGGGAACCAGTGAAAAAAATGCAGTTGCTCTGGTGTGGATCTGAAAGGAATGTGCAACATAAATTCTGTGAAAAAGCGGTATTCATTATCTGGCCTTATGTTTCTTAGAAAGTATGGTACCAGTGTCCTAAAAAACTTGAGTGACTTGTATTCTGTTTTGCATTAATCGTCTAGCCCAGCTGCACCAGTAGCAATGTTTTCTGTACCATTCCTTTGCTGCTGTCCTAGGCTGGCTTTTTATTGACAGAATAAATGATGCTCCATAACAGCAAATAAAATGAGATGTGTTTGTATTGGGTTTGTGTGGCAAGGTTTTATTGTGGGCGTGGATACAGAGGTGGCTTCTCTGAGAAGCTGCTAGAAGTTTCCCCTATGGCCAATAGTGCCAATGCCAGCTGGCTCCAAGACAGACCCACTGCTGGCCGAGGCCGAGTCCATCAGTGACAGTTATAGCACATCTGTGATAACATATTTAAGAAAGGGACCTCCCCCGCCCCCCCCGGCAATTATGGCCAGAGAGAGGAGTGAGAATATGTGAGAGAAACAGCCCTGCGGACACCAAGGTCAGTGAAGAAGGAGGGGGAGGAGATGCTCCAGGCGCCAGAACAGAGATTCCCCTGCAGCCCATGGGGAAGACCATGGTGAGGCAGGCTGTCCCTCTGCAGCCCCTGGAGGTCCACGGTGGAGCAGATATCCACCTGCAGTCCATGGAGGAGCCCACACTGGAGCAGGTTTGCTGGCAGGACTTGGGACCCCACGGGGGACCCACGCTGGAGCAGTGTGCTCCTGAAGGACTGCAGCCAGTAGAAGGGACCCATGCTGGAGCAGTTCACGAAGAACTGGAGCCTGTGGGAAAGACTCACATTGGAGAAGTTTGTGGACAACTGTCTCCTGTGGGAGGGACCCCATGCTGGGGCAGGGAAAGAGTGAGGAGTCCTCCCCCTGAGGAGGAAGGAATGGCAGAGACAAGGTATGATGAGCTGACTGCAATGCCCATTCCCTGTCCCCCTGTGCTGCTGGGGAGGAGGAGGGAGAGAAAATCAGGAGTGAAGTTGAGCCTGGGAAGAAGGGAAGGGGGGGTTGTGATTTTTTAAGATTTGGTTTTGTTTGTCATTATCCCACTCAGATTTGATTGGTAATAAATTAATTTTTTCCCCAAGTCGACTCTGTTTTGCCCATGATGGTAATTGGTGAGTGATTTCTCCCTGCCCTTATCTCAACCCACAAGCCTTTCGTTATATTTTCTTTCCTCTGTCCAGCTGAGGAGGGGACCGATAGAGCAGCTTTGGTGGGCACCTGGCATGCAGCCAGGGTCAACCTACCACAGTGTTTCAAGATTGTTGGTATGTGTAAGCTGTAGGTCTGTAAGAGACTTCCTTGAAGAAGTCTGGGAGTCTATCCTAAGCGCTCATTTGAAATGGAGAAGAAGGTACTTACTGTAAATGCAAAGGACACTTGGTTAAAGACAGCACGCTCTCACTGAAGCAGTCATATCTACAGAACAATCATCACAATTTGATACAGCTGTTACTAACACATGAACACTGAGTAGTTTATTTTTTTTCTAGTGAGATGAGGATATGTTGCACTTATGCCTATTTTATCTACTACAGCAAGATTTGAGCTCCTCAGTACTTAAGTTACTCCCAGTCACAAGAAAAAATAAAAATAGAGTGAACTATAACTGAGCCAAAAGAATAAAATCTGTAATGAAAACAGCATTTATTAACTCCAAATATGTCTCTCTGAATGCTACTAATTTCAGAGAATAGGATGAAAGTAAGAAACCCTAGGAGTGTCTTCAGAAATTTCCTGGTGTAAGATATGGGACTTCTCCCTTAGACTCCAGTTATGTTCTTAAAAAAATCCGTGCTAATGTATAGTCTTCTGCCCTGCCTGGGGATGCTTGTGGCATAATTCTCCATCATTACAAATCCAGTGAACAGAAAAAACACTTTTTTCTGATATGATGGGAACAGTGCTTGGTCCTATGGACTAGAGTTCTGTCGTAATTGAGTCCAGTCGTTACGCTTTCTGACAGAAAAGAATCACATTTTGGTTCTGGCTGCAACACAATTGCAAATCCATTCATCATATGGCAAGAATACCATTTATCAAGGGTTACTGCAGTTCTACTAGTGCATCATTGGCAATGTAGGGATGTGCGGTAGACAGATAGAATGCCTAAGTTAAATATATTTTCAGGAGGAGGAGAAAGATTAAGAAAAAGTCAACTCTTTTAAGTTGAATAATCTGTAGTAAGCACTGGAGAAAGTTGTCAGTATTTTTGATCTACTTAATAGATCCTTTAACATAGAAACTAATCCCTGCCTGCTGCATTTCTGTTCTCTCTACCACGGTGGCATTCAGTCTTCCCTCATCACCAGGAATTTAAACAGGGACACTTGACAGATGTGTCTTCACAGGGGGTGGAATCCAGCCACAATACCCAGTTAGAACAGCAAACTGAAATTCACTAGGATTTGTTAGGGACTTTAGGTTTTGGAGTATGGTTCAATAAGAAGCCAGCTGATCTGGTATGGTGAAATTGTGCAGCTCCTATATGGCCCCATCCTACAGCGTGTTTAGCGTTTGACAGATCATTTGCCACCCAGCTCTGATGTATTCTGCACGATGAAAAATTTCTGGGCAGTGGGAGGTGAGAAATTAAAACTTTCTTCCAGTTCAGCAACTTGACTCCACTCAGAAAGGGTTCTGAAAGTATCCAAGAGTTCCCAGGACAGAGAGGTGTGCCCTTTTTATAGAAGAGAGCTTTAGGTAAGTTCAGCCTCATCATCTAACTATACCCTGAGATTTGTAGGACTTCGGAAACTTACATTTGATAGCATTTCACATTCCTCAAGAGGCCTGCAGAAAGAGAGTGGCATCAAATAGGATGGATTTACTAGATTTGCAAGAACTAAAGAGAAGCTTAGAAGTTTAAGCATCTCCTTAAATCTGTTTAAGGCCTTTTATCAGCAATTCTGTAACTGTTTGATCCAAAACCAAAATTACAGCCAACTGTTGCTTCTAAAGGAAAACACTCATCCTGACTTTAAGTAACCAGTTTATTCTTTTTGTAGCCTTACTTCACCTTTAGAGCCTGCTGCTTCACCCTGATGTGGTCATTTACACTGTAGAGGAAGAATAAGTTGAGGAGATTATTAAAAAAAAACAAGCTGAAAATTCTCAGAAGTGACTGAACTTGAGAAACTCAGCAAAGTGTTAAGTGTAATGCTTTCCCCAGCCCCAGAGGAAAAAAAAACCAGGCAAAACTTGAAATAGCAAGATGCTTCTTGAATTGTATGTTGCAGCATAGCTTTGCCCTATCTACAGCGCTTTTTGTCACCATTGACAGAAGAACAGGACCCTAGAGACACAAACTTCTATACTTTCTGCAGTTCATAATGCTACAGTCAAACTTCTGTACCACAAGTTACTGTTAAATAATAGGTCTGAATTACCTCTGTATCAGCAAGCAAGTGCCATTTGCTTTCCTTCTGTAAGCTGAGATGGCTTCGGAGGACCCAGGTTTTTCTTTACTGAGGTTTTGTAATAGGAAAACTGGCATACAGCACTTAACCATAGTTCAAGCACTTTTCTAAAATACAAAATTATTATCTCAAAGATATGGAGGAAAGAGGTCATGTGGACTTGCCCCATTTCCCAATATACATCACTGACAGAGGCTGGATTAGGAATCAGAGAGCAATTTGCCATTGTTTTATTTTTAATAAAGTCTGTTTTGGGAAGGAAAAAAATGGAAGCTAAAAGCAAACTTCTTAATAATATAGCAGATGATGAATTCCTTGCTCCTTATTCATTCAGACTGTGGAAGTTTTCTTCTGCAGCCAGTGCCAGATTTCTCCCCCCCCCCCCCCCGCCCCTTTATTTTGTAAAGGGAATGGTAACAGGATTTTTATAATAGCTTTTGTTGATGGTGTGGCCTTTATCAGTGATGTGGAGGTTTTCCATTAGTTCTGGCTGTGGGTGCTAGTTGCATATAATGTGCAGAGAAGGGGTGGCTGCTTCTTCCAACTCTTCTTCTGGTGTACAATCAAACACACCCCTGTGTTGTGCAAGCCTCAATCCTATTTTCCTTGTCAACACAAGTAGCAGATTCAGATGTGTGAGAAATGTCATTGTAGACCCATGTGCAAGCAACATGCCTGGACTCCAGGGTGAATGTTCTATGGTATGGAAAGATTACCGCCAGCCACTCCTCTCCAAACACTACCCTGTCCTTCCAAAGCCAAAACATGGGATATGCAGCCAAAATCTCCCAGTGGTATCTGAGAAGATGTGACTGTTCTACTGTTTTAAAGGAGTGGAAGCCCTGTTCTTATCAGTTTGGACAAAAAGATAGGAGGTGGAAACATCAATACAGAGTGTTGGTGGCATATCTCAAAAAAGAATCTGTGCTATAATTGTTTCCAGATAAAAGCGCTGCAGGACAAGGTGATGAGCAAGAGGCTGACAGTTCATTTTGGACCATAGGTGCTACAGCAGGTTTCTCAGAGCAAAATTAGGTGGTGTCAGTGTTGCTGAAGATGTTATTCCCTTCTCTGTTACCTTCTCTGAGGAATACAAAATACCGAAGTAAAAACTCCAGGAGGCCACCTTCTCTTCTGAAGCCAGCAGCCCAGCTCAGTGGAGTAATAAGGCATTCAATGACTGTCTTCACATGTGAACACTAAGAGTTCATAATCTTCTAAGTAGTAGATTGGCCAGAGAAACATTTCAGTGTCATCTTCCATTTCCCTGCCATTATCAGTCCTAAAAATAATCATGTGATTTTTTGATCCCATAGACAAAATAATTTGTTAACCTCAATGGGACCAGAATTTTACCTGAAATAGTTTACTGCTTTCCATTTCCTTTGACATGTAGGGAGACTGAACAAGTGCTTGCGTGGCTTGGCATGACTAGCAGGTCTGTCACCTTCATTGTCCAAAAACAAGA
Organism: Haliaeetus albicilla; assembly: GCF_947461875.1. NCBI lineage: Eukaryota > Metazoa > Chordata > Aves > Accipitriformes > Accipitridae > Haliaeetus > Haliaeetus albicilla. The sequence continues at coordinate 39,546,138 of NC_091516.1, forward strand.
AAGGATGTATCATACATAAATTTGAGGTTTTTTTCTTCTTTTTGAATATAATAAATGCAGCAGACTCCCAGAACATGCATCCCTTTAATCTAATGTGTTAAAGTATAACCTTAAAATGAGAAGACATATGCCCCTGCTGAATATATATTTATGGAGGCATATGCAACTTTGTGAAAACCGGCAATTTACCCTTTTGACAGTGAACGTTGGCAGGAGTGTAAAGCTCCATAATGTACTATCCCTGTAATGTAAAAAGAGTTTGAATACAAGATGAACTTATTTCCTATTTCTGGCCAATTAAAAAGCACATACACAATGTCCTATCTTCTTCCAGTAACTATAAATAACAAATACCCATCAAGCTTACTTGCTTATATGTTCTACTTCTCTGACTCTTTATTTGTGTCTTTAAATTACACACAGTACATAGAAGGGATTGTCTCATTTCTTTAAGCACAGCACTCCTAGCACAGTGTCTTCCCATCCAAACTGGCCTGTGATACATAATCTCAAGATTCCCTCCTAGCTCCTTAAAGAAAGCTCTTTTCATCAGGTATGGTTCTCATTTACGTTGTATTTTTTATCTCTCTTATTAGCATCTAACTCTCCAAAATAACAAAAAAATCTGCTTGTAGGCTTAGCCAATTCTGAAAGTATTGGCTGACTTTCATCGGTAAAGATTCTGATTCATCTTTAACCACATGGCCATCTGGATTAACTACAAGTGCAGAACCACGTGGAAGTAAACAAAGCCACATGTGCAAGCATTTGTGTCCCTTCCCACTTGGTGGGCTCAGGACAGTCTCTCAGTCCCTCACAGTTTGCAGGATTATAGCTCATTTTTTTTGCTCAGTGACAGCATCACTTTCCAGTCAGCTTTGCTCTATACTGTACCAATATAATGTCTGTTGTCTATCATGTCCCGATGACAAGAAGGCTCCATTCCTTTCTTGTGAAGTTGCTGGACCTTGGATACCCAAACCTGAGTTCTTGCAGGGCAGGACTGGAGCTGTGAGACACACCTGCATAGGAAAGCTTCAATAATTAGGGGACTTCAGCTGAATACTGACTTGTGCTGCCTTGGCAAAAGTCATGGTAAGAACGACAAAACCACCCTCTGTCCTCTACCCTCACCTCTCACAGCATTTCAGATCAAAGTCTCGTTCTTGGTCTTTATCTTCAGGTGATGCATGACACATGCCTGGATATCCAAAGGGTAAAATGAGTTCCTCCAGGAGACAAATACTCTCAGGTGTCTGTCTTGTCTGTGGGATGAACTGCAGGGACTGAGGGCACTCCAGACCTTCCACTTTTTCCCTTGATGTTGTTGCCTTCTGTAGTGTATATGGTTGATCAAAACTTTATGCATAGAATATACAATAAATCCCCCCCAATCATACAGACACACAAATCTTACCAGAATGAGACACAACTACACCCACTTCTCCTGGGGAGAGGGTGAAAAACATGTGACATGCATTACTGGAATGCACCTAGATGCTATGGAGATCAGGGCATATAAAACTGTCAGCTCTAATTCAGGGCATTTCTATAGGCCATATACTTTTAGCCTGCCTGCTAAAGAAATTAGACTTGGACCATAAAATTGTGTATCAGTCCAATTCTCTTCCTTCCGTTCTGTGAGAGACTGAAAGAGTTAATGTCTCAAACATTATGGTGAGGCAAGTTCTGCTTAAAGACAAACCCTGCACAGCAAGGAACCAAGGTGAAAAGCCCATCAGCTCAGACATCAGCAACAGGAGGGGGAGGGCATGCTGGAGGGTGCGCAGCTCCCTTTTCTGATAAGCTGTTCTGATACAAAGATCAAACAATGGCCGTGTCTGCAGGGAAGGAGAAGTTACTCCACAAACAACCCCCAAGCCCAAAGGCTCACAAACTGCTCATTAACCTGAGGAGTTCAGGTGCCCACCCGAAGGAGGGGCAAGGATGATAAAAGGACACAAACTGAAGCCCCAGGTGCACAAGCCCACCAGGACTGGACAGCTTAGCTGACTGAACCAACGCTGGGCCCAGGACCAGTGAAATCTTTCTGTCTTCCTTTTTCTCTCCCTGCCTTCTTCTCTCTTTCCTTTTCTACAATCCCTACACCTGATCCGTTTCAAGATATAAACCATTGGCCAAGTCTGAGACTAAGAGTGGATCCAGCCACCCCTGGGCCCTTCTCTGAGGAGGAGTCTGGAAAGCAAGGGCGTCTGCTCTGAAACTCATGACTCAACGGGAGGGATCTCCTTATTCCCTGAATTGATGTATATGGTTACATGGTTTACAGAAGTAGTCTTATGCCAATTCCTGTTGTGAGAAACCCTGTCACCTACTACCATGCCTCCCCAGTTCTGTTTGCTTCTGTCTTAAATAAAATGTTTAACTGATCATTTGGTGTCATTTCACCTTGATTTAGCCTGAGGGAATTCCGAATTAAACACGACTCCCTGGTCTGTCCAGTCTGGGTCGTGACACCTTCTCCCTTTCCTCTCTGACTCCTTCCCAGGAACATTTAAACCAGGGACCAGTTCAAGAAAGTGATCCAGCTGGGGGTTTGGGTTTGTTTTTTTTTTTTTGGGGGGGGGGGGGGGGTGTTGTTGTTTTGTTTGTTTGTTTGTTTGTTTTTCCCCTGACTATTATATTCCTAGAAGTTTCCTGAAGATCTGCTCCCAGGAAGGTGACAGAGATCTCTCCATCCATGTCCCCCAGTGGGGGAAAAGCATGCTGAATGACGCCACTAGGCATTTTGGCCAGCTGGCTGCTCCCAAGCAAACAGCAGAAGGGTAGCTCTGTACTGACTGTGACATTTAATATCTCTCATCCAGAAGGTATATCACAGCAAATATGCCAAGGAGTCACGTTCCCACAGTGGAAGGAAGTTTATTGGAAAAAGGACACCAATACACTGGTAACCAGGCTCATTCATTTTCTTTCTCACGAAACAGTTGATTAGTTGGAGACAAGTGCTTGAAAAGCATCACTGCAAAATTCAGACACTAAAAGACAAAAAAGTGGTCAGAAACCACATTTGTACACATAGATCTGATCTGTGTCTAGATGTATATTTAAGCTTCTACTCTAAAAAGTGGGGCACCCATTGCAATGAGGCCTCCATGGTGGTAAGGGCTGTCACTGAAGACCTGTTTGCAAGGCTGGGTTCCAAGTGACTTTATTAATAATGTTCCCACTCCAGTGAACATTAACATTTTCACTTCCATTTAATTTAACTCACCTGCCCTCTGCCAAGGTTTACTGAGTGACTTCAACAACCAGTGTTGGGCTCTCTCCTTTTATTTTAATACACAGGTGGCACCCGTATGCAGCTTCCTCGTCCACCTGGAAGAGCACCTTTGTCACTGGGGGTGAACACACAGCCAGGTGCAAAGACAGGTGGGGTTTTTTTTTGCCACTGACGGGAAAGCAGACCAAAGGCAAAACTCCCACATGATTAGGCTTCTAGCAAGATTTAAGTGTATCTTGGTGTTTTAATGTGCAGTTGTATTGAGAGAACACAGCAGTTTTACAGAAAATACAGCAAAATAGATACTATCTCAGCCCTGCAATGCTAATTTATTTTTGGACAAAGAAAGCAAGGTTGCTTGAGAAAGGCCATGCAATGGAGAGCTATAATTAAGCAAACAAAAATACGAGCCTTCAGGTTTCCTTTAGGTTATTCATTGTTACCTTAGGAACTTGGAGCTGTCATTTTAGATACCGCTTTAGCAGAGTTTCAGCAACTTGGACTTTTGCATTGACATCAACACGAGCTTCACAGGCGCAGAGGTGCAGCAGGCTTCAGAAAATCTTTTTCTCTCAGACAACCTAGAAAGAGGCATATTGAGGTTCTGGCTTCGTGACAAGAAACTGACGAATTGTGTTTCCACGTTTGTTTTTAGTTGTTTTTTTGGCTGTGGGGTTTTTGTTTGTTTGTTTGTTTGGGGTTTTTAGCCTAGGCTTGGGTCCCGCACTGTTCCCGTTAACACCGATGCTTACAGGCGGCTCCCGCCCCGCCTGCCGCTGAGCACGGGCGAGCCCCCGTTCGGGGCTGGCGGGGGTGCCGACCGTCAGCCAGGGGAAGCCCCGGCGGGGACAGCGCCCGCGGGGCCGTTGGGCACCGGGCGTTTGTCCCGCTGCCGCCGAGCTGGACCGGGCCGGGCCGTGGGATCGGCGGCGCTGCCTGGCGGAGGCGGGACCGGGACCGGGACCGGGACCGGGACCTGGATCGGGACCGCGCCGCCTCCGCCGCCCGGGTCAACGGGTTGTGAGAGGCGGCGGCGCCGCGCTGCACCCTCCCTCCCTCCCGCCCGGCTCCGGGCTGCGCGGCCGAGCGTGAGCGGGTGAGCGAGAGAGAGCGGGCGGGCGGGCGGGCGCGGGTCTGCCCACGGCGCCGGCGGCGAACGGCGGGAGCGGGGCGGCGGGACGGGCGGCCGGCGGGGCCAGCGGGTGCCGCTCGGGCGTCCCGAGTTTGCGGGTGGCCGCGGCAAGTAACGGCGGCGGGACGAAGCGCGGGAGGCGCCGGGTCCCTCCCGGGGCGGGGGTACCGGGGCCGCGCGCCCGCCCGCGCCCGGGAGGCGCGGCGGCCCTGTCCGCCGGCGGCGCGACCGTGGGGGCGCCGCGGGGTCCGCGGCAGCGCCGCTCTCCGCGCTTCTGCCCGCGGACCTGCCGCGCCTCGCGGCGGCGGCCCCCCGGGGCGGCGGCCCCCCGCGCCCCCGCGCGCCTCGCCGGTTTCCCGAGGGGCGGCGGCCGCCGCCACCGGCGCCTGCGAGAGCCCGGCTGCCTCCCTGAACTTCGCGAGCGCTCGCCTCGGCGCCCGTCCCCGCCGCTGCTTGACAGCCCGTCTGTGGAAATACACCGCGTCCAGGCCAGGGGAGGCAGCAGGGAAGGAGGCGTCCCGTCCCCGCGAGGAGGAGGAGGAGGAGGAGGAGGTGGTGGTGGTGGAGGTCGTCTGTGCGTGAGCGCCTGCCCGCGCGTGGATTGATGGCTGCGAAGTCCTGCGGCGCCAGCCCAGCCGGAGGGACGGTACGTGGGTCGCTCGCTGTGGGGCTGGCGCGGCTTCCGGTCGTGGCTTTTTTTGTTGTTTGCGTGCCTGTTTAGTTTGTGTTTGGGGAGGTCGGTTGAGGGTCCGGGTAGATGACGCAAGTGTCATTGGACACACGCAAATAAAAATGCCTGGCGCTGGGAGGGGAGCCTTATCTATACAGAGATGAACTGCTACTTTTGTTTGTTTGTTTGGTAGGATGGCTGAGGCTTGATTTTTAACTCTATCAGAAAAAAAAAATAAATAAATCAAAACCGAGTACCAACAGTAAAAATGTCCAGATAAAGTGATCTAGCTGATGACTCTTTCAGCCAGAATTACCTTCAGGACTTTCTGGGAGGGTGAAGAAAAAAAAAAAAAAGACAAGAAACAGGTTTTTTTCTGTTACAGAGGTTGTGACAAACCCTAGCCATTTCTGAGATTTGGTCTTGGAATTTCATATCCTTTTGCCTTTTTTTTTTTTTTTCCTTTTCAAGAGCCAGGGATTGGTTGGCTCTTTGCAGATACAAGGGATTACGACACTGCTCGGTAATAATGCCAGCATATGTTAGAGGAGTTTAACTTTCAATGTTAACAAATTTTTAAACTTAATTTTAACCCTGTGTTGCACTCATCTTTGGATGTGGGCTGTTGATAGTGTGTGCAGGAGGTGTGCCAAGTAATGCGTCGACTCTGACTGTACAGAGTAATCTAGCCATTTCAAAATCAGTGAAAGCAGAGGATCTATTAGAAATGACTGGTTTTGGCAAGAATATTTACAGCCCATCCAGTGCTTATTGAGATAAACAGAAAAACTCTCACTGATGATGACTCATGTCCATGGGCTTCAGACCAAGCTGCCAGCGCATGGTGTCGGAAACCGTCTGGTACCAATCCCAAGCAGAGCACTCCTGTAGGTAACCCTCCTATGGTCCCCACAGTTTGTAAAGGGAGGGGGATAAGGTGGAGAGCAGCGGAAGACAACAACTAGTGCAATTATGGCTTGCTTTATGTAAGTGTGTTTGCCAATTATAAATAGTCTGGGATGTACATTTTTTAGGGTTTTAATTGTCATTCACCTTTAATTGCTAATGGTGCAGTCTGTTGCTGTTTGTTAGGCTGATGAAGCAGCCGACTTGCAACTTGTCTTTTCGTGTTAATGAAATGTTAATGTTGTGACAGTATCTCGGGGTGTGTGATGCCTGTTTTGAAAATTCCAGATGATGGAGTACTTGTGTGGAGTAGTTACAGGCTTACTCAGGTAATAGACTCATCCGGGAACATACAGATTAGCTGGTTGCCAGATTTCCCAGCCAAAATGGACCTTGTCTATTGTCTGTTCTGATCTCTTGCTTATTATAGGCCATGGGATTTCAGAAGTAAATTCTGTATCAAGCCCATGAGTTCTGTGTGGTCTTCACTTGCTGTTAAAGACAGACTCCATCCACAGAAGGAGTTCAAGCAAGTTTCAAACTGCCTAGTGGATCACAGGCTTGAGTTTTAAATGGATGAGTAATATCTACTGCTTCAAATGTCTGTAGTTAAGATGAGAGTTATTTTGGTCTACCAAAATACGATTTTGCATGTAATGCTTATTAAAACACATCAGGATAATTATAGTCCTTGTGGCATATGTACTGGCAGAGCTGCCTTCCCCTTTTTGCATGAGGATGAAACGCTGTTGGGGGCTCCTCAAAGTGACTGTGGACTTGCTGCTTGAAAGTTCTTTATTCCCTCTGAGCTGTGGTGCAAAATGATACCCTGGTTTCTGCTGGTTTCTTCTGCTTCCCTGAATTTGCCTGTCATGCAACAGATTCTGGCGGGGCTTTCTGCCTTACCCTGCTGTGACTTTCTACAGAAAGAGGAGAAAATGCATTGGGTCCCATCTAGACTTCCCAGCCCTGGTTAGGGTTGGGAAGGTGGGCTGCCTCTGCTATCCCATGGCGTGCCAATCACCAGTGTGGCATCCCGGTAGATGTGGCTCCTAAGATGGTTCCCACTATTTTTCCCCCTTGGATGAACCTTGCTGTAGAACATTCATCAAAGCAGCCAGGGTGATGTAACACCACCTCTGTGTGAGCAGATAGTTAAGACTTTTGGAGCATGTCGAAATGGCATAGGGCAATGGGTATTACTGTACCCAGGAGAGCTCCTCCAAAGATAGCACAGCTAATTAATGTAGGTATGATAGCACGTTCTGCATTGTAGCTGCCAATTTTCTTCTAAAATTCCTCATTCCACTACTGGATAGCTGCAGATACTGTGGATAATGACCTTCAGGATTCTGCCAGAGACTAGTCTGTCTGCAGTGGCTGGACAGTAGAGACGAATGCTGTTTATTTTCCATCTTCCTTTGACACTACTGGAGTTGGATTAGCTTCAAATGTTTCATATGCGGTTGAAGATTAAAGAGGTAACAACAGCTATATAACACAGCCCGCTGGCAGAGTCCTGCCAAACAAATATCACAGCCTAGTGTCATGCTGTTGCAGGGGAGCAGCCCTGACTGTGTGAAAGACAGGAGGAGAAAACATGGAAAATAAGGGGGAAATCAGGGAGATAATTTTCTAGCTTGCTCAGTTGCTCTTCCCCACAGTTGGGGGCTGGTGTGGCATGTGGGTGAAGTAGGACCTCATGGAGAGAAAAAAGCCAGTCCTGCTTCACCAAACCTCTGGCTGCAGCACTAAGTAGAGATGGCCAAGCTCAGGTACTGGCTGTGTTTTTACCATGGTCTTCACAAATGCTAATTTATCTTCTGAATTAACGTGCCTACACTGTTTCTGGTGCCTCAGCTGATGCCTGTAACACTAGTTGTAATGTGTATGTATGTTCACAACCTGCAGGGTTGCACTGGAGAACATCAGAAGGAAAAGTATGAGAGAGAGAAAACAACAAAGACAGCGAGGAGGACAGGAAATCTGGCATGTTGCTGCTGAAATATGCGGCTTAGCTAAAAGGAAAATTGACATATGTTTGCTCTCTCTCTTCCAACACCTTCCTGAATTTGTACAGAGTATTACTTGTTCCTTCTCTGCAGTAGATACAAACTCTTTCAGAGATGTGCATAGTATTAGAAACTTGATCTACATTTGAAAACACAGCTAGCATCTGCATAGCTTGTTCTTTGCAATTAGTTTTTTTCCAGGTCCCTTGATTCAAATTTTAGAGGGGTTGTTTTTTCCAGCCTTCTGAATGGATTCACCCTCAGACCATCAATGATCGAATGACATACTACCCTAAAGCTGACTCCAGCTAACTGGAGCAAGCCCAGAAGAGCCATTGTGGGCATCTTTCTTTTAAAATAGACCATAGATTATAGACCGAGGAAAAGTATGTGAAAGCATTACAAAGGTAGGCACAGCAGATTTCCACTGCTGAGGGGGATGTCTTCCTTTCCTTCTGGAAGCTGACAGGAAGAAATACTGCTACTGCTTAGAGCCACAGTCCTAAAGGGAGGAAAAATATTAATGACACTGTGCAGGAAGGCTTGTCACAAAATTGAAGTACTGAAAATCACCAAAGTGATAATACAAAGTAGAATGCTTACCAAGGAATTCTCACCTTACCCATATGTCATCCTTGCTGTGTCAGTCCACTTGGTGCTGTGCTGTAGTTATTTCTCAGTTCCCTTACTATGATACACCCCTTCCCACAGCACAGTGTCTTATACTCTTTCTTCAGATTACTGAACCTGTTTTTACATGAATATAAAATAACAAGAAGGGAAAAGGAGCTCGTATCTATCACTTTGCTCTCAGTTAAGCTTCATGCAAGGCACTGTAGACCAGAATTAATTATTAATTCCAATTATATTTTGTGTCTTGGAGATATTGATGATACTTTCAATTTCAGATTGATGCCTTTCCAGCTTCCTTTTTTTTAAATTGCAGCAACAAAGCCAGCAAAGCTCTTAAACACATGTCTGTTTTTAAAGCCTGCCAGCAGTCCCTTTGACTTAATTCATCTGAATGGCCCAGGGTGGCTGAGAGCCATAATTTAATATAAAATTTGCACTGGCCTGATGGCAGTCTAAATTGTTGTGGTTTTGTTGGGTTTTGAGGGAGGAGCTATTTATTGCTGAAGACTAGCACGCCTCTGCCACAGCTCTCCTGGGTAAATTCTCAAAGTGGAGATTCTTGTTATGTTAAAAATTCTGGTATCTTGGTACTTGCTTCCATGGTCAAATTAAAGTCTTTAGTGCAAAATTAAAAAAAATTTCCCCTCAGAAGTATCAGAACATTTTGTTTTGGTGTTTCTAAGGTGAGATGTTTAGTTTCCAAACTTTGTGTTTGAGGTCAGCACTAATCCCAGCACAACTCAATCTCAGCCCAATAGGGTGTTTCTCAGTCTCTTGAGTACCCTTGGTGTCCCGTCCTGGTAGAGCTCCCGAGCAGGGTTGCCTCTCCCATGGGACAGTGGGATCTCAGAGGTACTCACAGATTGATGGCTCCCAGAAAATCAATGCTTAGATTCACATTAAGACCTGAGACAAAATGCAGTAGTAAGTTTTTCCCAATATAAGGATGTGGTATCTTGTGGGCGGACTTCATGTTGAAAAACCTCCAATTTTGATGTGAGACTTATTCATTCAAAATAGTTTTATACCAGGCCTTGTTCATTCCCATTGAAAAATCTGAGGAACAGCATTTTAAGATGGGATTTAAAATGGTAGCATCCACACAACACTTAATAGTAACAAAACCACATGTTAAATCTGTCTCAGGCATGTCTGTTTCTGACCTGGAGTATGTCTACATCCCCAGTCTTGGCACTTTAGCATCCTTCCACACTTACATGTCTTCACCTTTTTTCTGCCTTGAGCTCCTGCGCTTTCCTGTTTTTCCATTTTGTTAGTATTTACCTCATACCTTTTCTTTCCTTGCTACCCTTCCCTTTCTAAAATGTAGGTGGTAGAACCAGTATATTTGCCGACATCATTCTGCTTTTATGTTTTCCTTTTCTCTGCTCAGTGTTAGCCTGTGCGCTCTAAAATTCAAGGATTTCAGTCACCCTTCTGTGTTTGTACAGTGCCTGGTGCAGTAGGTCTCCATGCTTGGACATCAGCGTGCACTGCTGTATGACTCATAGAATGGTTTGGGTTGGAAGGGAACTGAAAGATCATCTAGTTCCGCTCCCCGTGCCATGAGCAGGGACACCTTCCACTGGACCAGGTTGCTCAAAGCCCCATCCAACCTTGCCTTGAACACTTCCAGGGATGTGTCATCCACAGCCTCTCTGGGCAACCTGTTCCAGTGCCTCACCACCCTCACAGTAAAGAATTTCTTCCTAATACCTAATCTAAATCTACCTTCTTTCAGTTTGAAGCCATTACCCCTTGTCCTATCAGTACATGTCCTTGTAAAAAGTCCCTCTCTGGCTTTCTTGTAGCCCCCTTTAAGGACTGGAATGCTGCTGTAAGGTGTCCCTGGAGCCTTCTTGTCTCCATGCTAAACAACCTCAACTCTCTCAGCCTGTCCTGATGGGGAGGTGCTTCATCCCCCTCCTCTGGACCCACTCAAGCAGTCTTTCTTACACGGGGGGCCCCAGACCTGAACACAGTACTCCAGGTGGGGTCTCAGGAGAGCAGAGTAGAGGGGGAGAATCACCTCCTAGGCTGCTGGCCATACTTCTTTTGATTCAGCCCAGGATACGGTTGGCTTTCTGAGCTGCAAGCACACGTTGCTGGCTCATATTCAGTTTTTCATTCATTAATACCCCCAAGTCCTTCTCCTTAGGGCTGCTGTCAATACAGTCATCACCCACCCTGTATTTGTGCTTGGGATTGCCCCGACCCATGTGCAGAACCTTGCACTTGGCCTTGATGAACTTCATGAAGTTCTCATGGGCCCACCTCTCAAGCCTGTCAAGGTCCCTCTGGATGGCATCCCTTCCCTCCAGTGTGTTGACCGCACACACAGCTTGGTGTCATCAGCAAACTTGCTGGGGGTGCACTCGATCCCACTGTCCATGTTGCTGACAAAGATGTTAAACAGTGCCGGTCCCAGTACTGGCCCCTGAGGACCACTTGTCACTGGTCTCCACTTGGACATCCAGCTGTTGACCGCAACTTTTTGAGTGCAACCATCCAGCCAATTCCTTATCCACTGAGTGGTCCATCCATCAAATCTGTGTCTCTCCAATTTAGAAACAAGGGTGTTGTGAGGGACAGTGTCAAATGCTTTGCACAGCTCCAGGTAGATGACATTCATTGCTTGTCCCTTATCCTTCTACCCAGTCATAGAAGGCCACCAAATTTGTCAGGCATGATTTGCCCTTAGTGAAACCATGTTGGCTGTCACCGATCCATGTGCCCTAGCATAGTTTCTGTGAGGATCTGCTCCATGATCTTGCTGGGCACAGAGGTGAGACTGACTGGGCTGTAGTTCCCTGGGTCTTCCTTTTTCTCCATTTTAAGAGTGGGGTTTATGTTTCCCCTTTTCTAGTCAGTGGCAATTTCCTGGACTGCCACAACTTCTCAAATATGATGGATAGTGGCTTAGCCACTTCATCCGCCCATTCCCTCAGGGCTCGCAGATGGACCTCATCAGGTCCCATGGACTTGTGCACCTTGAGGGTCCTTAGATGGTCTTGAACCTGATCTTCTCCTACGGTGGGTGGTTCTTCATTCTCCCAGTCCCTGCCTTTGCCTTCTATGAATTGGGCGGTATGGCTGGAGCACTTGCAGGTGAAGACTGAGCCAAAAAACTCTTTGAGTACCTCAGCCTTCTCCATGTCCAGGGTAACTAGGTCTCCCATTTCCTTCCAGAGAGGGCCCACATTTTCCCTGGTCTTCCTTTTATCACTGACGTACCTATAGAAGATTTTCTTGTTGCCCTTGACATCCCTGGGCAGATTTAATTCTATCAGGACTTGACATTTCCTAACTTGACCCCTGTCCTTGTTTCCACCCTCTGTGGGCTTCCTTTTTGTGTTTGAGTTTGTCCAGGAGCTCCTCGTTCATCTGCGCAGGCCTCCTGGCATTTTTGCCTGACTTCCGCTTTGTTGGGATGCATCACTCCTGAGCTTGGAGGAGGTGATCCTTGAATATTAACCAGCTTTCTTGGGCCCTTCTTCCCTCCAGGGCTTTGTCCCACGGTACTCTACCAAGCAGATCCCTGAAGAGGCCAAAATCTGCTCTCCTGAATTCCAGGGTAGGGAGCTTGCTGTGTGCTCTCTTCAGTGCCCTAAGGATCTTGAACTCCAGCATTTCATGGTCACTGCAGCCAAGGCTGCCTTTGAGCTTCACATTCCCACCAGCCCCTCCTTGTTGGTGAGCACAAGGTCCGGCACAGCACCTCTCCTCGTTGGCTACTCCGTCACTTGGAGAAGGAAGTTGTCATCAATGCATTCCAGGATTGCTTATGTCCTGCAGTGTTGTCCCTCCAACAGTTATCAGGGTGGTTGAAGTCCCCCATGAGGACCAGGGCTTGTGAACATGAGGCCACTCCTGTCTATAGACAGCCTCATCTACTTGGTCTTCCTGGCTAGGTGGCCTGTAGCAGACCCCCACTGTAATGTCACCTATCATGGTGATACCTCTTTGATTATGTCAGGGAGATCACTAGAGGAGATAAACTTCCATGTTCCTTGTGTGTTCACTGTTATTTCCCCTCATTTACAGTTTATTTTGAATTGTGTGCCCTTCTCAGCAGTGTGTTTGACATGAAGAACAAACAAACAAAAACTTTTATGTGCAGAAGTGGCAAACACAGAGCATGTTGTGCTTGGGACTGTTCAATCACACAGAGAGATTTTCAATGCCCAAGAAATTTGTACTTGTAAGATACGAAAACAGGAATGAAACAATTTGCCTAAGCATCGTGAGCTGACTGATGTATTTTCTACATTGCAACAGAGGTGGGTTTCTGGGGGTGGGAAACAGGCTTCCTGAGCTGCCTAAGTGGGGAATGTCTTTCCCTGTTGTAGGGAAACATGCACAGGATATAAACTGATGGAGAAATTGGTGGAAGATATTTATACTACAAGAGCAGACTAGGGCTGTTCCTTAATCTGTTCCCTGAAAACTCCCTTATCTTGCTGTGATGGAGCCAGTCCTGAAGCTTTGAGGGAATTTAAATGGGGAGGTATGCCAAACTTCAGCTCTATGCTCTTGAGTTTGTCTCCTCAACCTGTGAGCCAAGGGAGCCTTCAGACATCCTCCTGCTCCAGGACACCTTCACCACAGCTGCCTAGAAGCAGACCCTCCTTCCTTTCTGTTGGGTGCTCAGTCAAGCTGAAACAAACCTGCTGTGCCTGAGGCTTTGCAGAGGCCAGAGGGCTCGCAGCATTGCTTGCAAGAAGCAAGCTGGCCCCTTAAAAGTGGGAAGGAGCCTTGTCAAAGAAGCCAATCTGGAGAAGTGGGCTGGGGCTGGTGCTCAGCTGGCTCAGTGGTAAGCTGGCTCAGAGAGGTACACCAGCAGAAAACTGCTTGTTTATTTTCTAGTAGGACTAATTTGCGGATAATTCAGCACCCAGATTTGGATTGCTGTAAGTGAGCAATGGAAGAGAAGGAACAAGAAGCAGCACCAGGGTTAAAGGGGGAATGGGACACTGCTGTAATGTGGCTTAAATGGGGGAACTGTAGCCCGTGTGGTTTGCTGAATGTCACCTAGAAAATTTCTGTCTCCTGGGACCATGGCGCTTTAATCACTAGCTGCACCTTCCTATTCTTATTTTTTTTCCTCTCGGCAGTGGTGTTATTTAGAGTTGAGTTGACGCATGCCAACAAATAGAAAGTCTGTTCACAAATTTATATTGCCCAATGCAGAGTGATAGCTAATAACATTATCCATACGGTGTTCATGGATAAGGCAACTAAAAACCTGGCTGCTGAAGCTTAACGAGCCTTGTTATTTCCAATTAGCTACAGAAAGCAAGACTGAAAGGTGACAGCTCCTATCTAGAGGTCGCTCAGCTCTGTGAACAGCAGCTATTTAATAAAGTTGAACAAGCTTAGGCCCTGGGTTGGGGGGAGGCGGGAAGCAACTGTGGTGTGTACATGAGCTCTTGAATTACTCCTCAGGCTGGTTAGATTTTATCTAAATAAGAGTGGAAATAGTGTTTATTTGCTGGTGAAAACCACAACTTGCTTAAGGTCTTCTGCAAGTACAGTGTGCCTCTATGACTGGTGGGTATGGGTACATCCCCGGGTACAGGCAGGCGTCTGCTCACTTGCCTCATGGTCAGAGCTGCAGAGAGAAGCCAGGCTCTGTTTCAGAAGCTGTATAGCTCTGCTAGCATGCAACCCAGCCACATGTAATGGGTCCTCAGGGTACACGTAAGGAGCTTTTTGCAGGTAGGGGCAAAATTGTTCTGCCTCTACTCCAGGCCGCATTAGTGTTATTACCTCATATTTGCCCACATACCAAAAAACAGTCATACAGTTCTGGCTTGGCTGGGAGCATTAGGTAGATGAAGGTTCCTCTTTGCCTGCAAAAGCTTGTGTAAACATACCCTCCTTTGGCATCATCCCTGCTACAGTGTCCCAGGCTGACCCCGGACTGGAGCTTTTACAGGCTCCAGCAGCACCAGTGTGACAAGCAGGTATGCATATGCCTGTGAAGACCAGCCTACAGTCGCAAGCTGTAGGACATTTACCCTTTGGAGAGCATGAAACCCTACATCTGGTAATGGGTGTTGTCACATCTGGCTGGTCTAATGAAACATACAGTAAAGGGATGGGGCAAAAGACAGCCCTGGCCGTAGGCAGGAGAAGTGACCATTTTAACTGTAACCAGTATGTAATCTTCACATCCCTGATCTATAAAACGAGATCCACGGCATGCTCAGCAATGTGTGCATGGGGACATAACATTGAAATATGTAGAGAGAGTTTTACAGTTGTCAGAGCAGCCATCTAAGTATTTGGAGAGGGTTTCCTTGCAGGAACGCACAAGTTGGTGTGTCTCTGCACCTAGGACAGCAAGACTGGACAAAGCCGTAAGTCGGTCTGAATTGCTTTTCTGGGCCCTGCCCCAGTGCACGTAAGTTTTTCTGTTGTTGCCCTTTTGCTCGGGTTATTTCACTCTGTTACTGTTGGTTTGCTGCTGCCAGCCAGATTCTTCTAAGTTGATTTTTTAAAACCAGGTCACAATAGTGTAAATGTTATTTGATATATGGGTGTTGTAACGAATTCCCATCTAACAGCAATGCATTTGTCATGTTTTGTTCTGAGAAGTGCTGATTACTAGCATGCTTGTTTCCTGAACAACCAGCTTTCTCTTCTAGTTGTCACTCAATTTGATTTCCTTATACCACAGATAATCATTAACAGTATCAGACTTATTCCTGCTGGCGAAACACAGTGCTTAACATCACGGTATCTCAAAATAAACAGAAAGGCTGAGGGGTCTATTTATGAAATAGATTATAGCCAAAAAATTTGTAGCCAGTATGGACTAACGAAGAAAACAAGGCATACTTGAAAGAGGTGATGGCAAAAGTGTGGACAGTTCATCAGTCTTTAAATTCAGTATTTCCATAAATGGAGGTTATGAACAAATCTGTCCCTGATAGCTGCCATGTGGTAATATGCATGAATACCGATAAGTCTTTTGGCTCATTTTTAATGTTATTCTGGTTTTTGGTAAAATCTTATTCAGGCCTGAACAGTGAAACTATCAGCATAAGGTTTCTGTATTAATTTTAAGAACATCTCCATTCATTTCAACAAGCTAACAACCATTTTTTGCAAATGGAAATTATTCTTCTGGGAACATTAATCTTCTAGGCACGTAAATTTAGTTTTTTACCCTTTTGTTCCACAATAGCTAGGAGACTGAAACCATTTTTTGTGACAGAGAACAGCAAACGCGTTTTTCCAGATCTTGACAAGTGGAGTATTTTCACTTCTCCCCAGGTTCTTGAGTGTGCTGCCAAAAACAATTGTCTGTGTTTCTTACCGTGTCTGTCAGAGCTGTTTAAGGAACGTCCTCTTCTTCATTAAAGTCATAATTCTGGGAACACTGAACACGGGAGGAAGAGTTAGAGCAGATTGTCTCAACCACACGTATTTTGCATTCTGTTTAAGGAAAATTTTTTCCTTAACATGGTTTATTTTATATCCAGCTATCACATCAGAGCCAGTTTAACCAGAGGGTATTAGAACTTGGTTTAATTTGTATAGGTTTCTGATCAGAATTTCCAGTCATTAAATATATTATGTAAACAGTTTTAAAACGCCATTTCCCACTGAGTTTTGTTAGAAAAGACAGATATTGGAGCACTGGTAAGAAAAAAAATTTTCTGAAGATGGTTCCAGCCTCTACATACATGTCTGCATTTCTGTATCTGGTAAGATGACCCTGTAACGTTTGACAGGAAGGCGTTTCTACTTTGCAGCCTGTGTGGGTAGGAAGCAGCAGGGGCTTATAGAAAATGTGTAGTAGAAGCAGTTGCAGTTAGAAGGAATCTGAGTGAGTCTACTCTGCTGGAGCCAGAGCTCAGCATGTACTTTTCTGTGTGCTTTGAAAGCTCTTTTGTGATCTGCAAAGGCAGCTGCTTCATGGCAGAAGTTGCCCTAGAGTTTCTGAAATACATTTAAACAGGTGTATTGCAAGCTACTTCTGTTGTGTTTTGAAGGTTTGGGAGAGTGGAGTCTTGGGAATGCATTATTGCACTGGCAGCAGTGGCATGGGATGTACAGTATTGTTACTCATTTATAGTAAAGTTAAAAACAAAACCAAACCTCCAAATTTTGAGTAGGCATCACCAGTAATCAATAGAACTTCAGCAAGTTTGCAGAAAGGTAATTTGCATTCAACCACGAAGGGGAGGAAGATTTCTAAACTATAGTTCTTCAAATATCTCTGATAAAAAGTATTAGCATTTAATGCAGTCTTTTAATCCTAGTGATTAATTAAAATTAGTTTTTAATATTTCATTTTGCTTTCCAGGCTTGTAACTGTTCCTTTTCTTTGTACTTCTGCCCCTTTGGATTGAATTTTGCTGTCTGTACTTCCAGTGACTGCACAAGGAAGTTTGGTTTTGTGCAGCCATGGCTAATGTAAACCCAAGGAGCAATTTTAAGACAGTTTTGAACATTGTGCCCATAATACTTATTATCAGAAACACAGGAAAATTGCAATTCTGCTATCTCTGTGAGGATAACATTAGCAGAGTTCTCATCATCTTTACGCTGTGCTTACTTGAGTCTTAGCTTTGTATTAAGAGCTCTTGTGGAAGCATTCCATAAAATTGAATGGAGATTAAAACTAATTGGTTTCTATGTAAGCCACTGCAAAAATTAGAATAATAATTTAAAGAAATTGTGTTTTTGTAAGTTTTTTTCCTGCTGTTGAGAAACTTTGTCACAAAAGAGTTATTTTCCTCTCCCATTCTGTAAGACTTTTCATAGTGGCAAAGATAATTCATTATTTTTTTTTTTTTAAACTGTAAACAATGGAAATAAGAAACAATGTGATTATTGAGCATCATTTATATTCCCAAAGTTTCAGTGATGCAAAAGCAAATTACAAGAGCACTTCTGGTATCTCAGACGAAGATTTTGCTGATATTAGTCATATCAGCATCATTTTGCTGATATTAGTCATTTACATAGTAGAGATGTAAAATGCAGTTTTCAAATTTCAGATCTGAGCTTTAAACTTTGAAAATCCCATATATGAACAGAACAAGGAGGTTACTCAGTAGTGTAACATGAGATGGGAAATGTCACAACATTTAGAAGCCAAACCAATGCATCTTGCCACCCTTGCTGTTGTCCATTGTGCGTATCTCAAAGACTGTGTGGGCTGAATTTCTCAGTTTAGGAAGAACTTTAGGAACAGCTTTAGGAAGAACTTTTTTGGGGGTCATTCTCCATTGTCTCCAGACATCTCATCTCCATGATGAGAAAGAGTAAGAGTTGTGTAGGTTTGTCCGCTGCTGACCAACTCTATACAGTAGAATCTTCATTGGGCCTTATCTGATTTTAAGTCTTCTTGTGTCTGCCTGTGTTTCCTTGTGAAATAGCTGAGGCTTAGTATTCCTATCTGAGAATACATTTAGAAGGGATTAGTTAAGGCATGCAAGTCAAGACACTATTGAAATGCATAGCCTTATCATCTGAAATAATTCTGTGCCCCTGTTAGGAATGGTTTTTAATTTAATCCACTCATTATGAAAAGTGTGGAATATGATGTAAAGGGAAAAAATACTTACATCCAATCAGGTAAAACTTATGTAGCTTCTTTTACTTAAATGCCCAGGTTGCCTGACATACTGTTTTACTTAGCTGATCTCAGCTGTTAGTCTTCTATTGCCCACCCCAAATATATGGCTCATGTTTAAGTTGAACATGATGACTATAAATAATTTGTCAGTGTTTTGTTTGCTCACTGCTTAATCAGAGAATCCCATGACTATTCAGCTGGTTTTTTTTCTTTAAGATGTATGAACCTCTTAGATGGAAATCCTTGCAAAAAAATATTTTTATATTTGATTTCCACAATGAATTACAAATTGACCTGTGAGCCAGAAAAGGGAGAGGCGAGAGACACATACTTTCATGGATCCATGTGAAACCTCAACCTTCTATAGGAGAATCCTCAAGCTTCTATAGGAAGGGCAAAAAACCCAACCCAGTTTATCTTTGAAAACTGTAATCCTTAAAAGAAAAAAAAAAAAAAAAGAAAAGAAAAAAGCAAGCTTGATATTAACTTAAGCAGAATTTTGGAACAGAACAGAAAGCTTTTCTGTATCCTGTCTGCTTACAGGAGTGCATTTGCTGGTGCCAGACTGAGACCTGGCTTTGGTTACTGATAGGAACCATCCCCTCATGCTAGATTAAGCAGTTGAATACATGCCCGAAAAGCCTGGAGTTATTTGGATGAGTACACAGAGTCATGCAGCGATGATTGAATTTGAATCTGTTATGAGAACAAGTATTCATTGACTCACTCAAAGTCCTGAGCAGAAATAACCTAAGCTTATAAATACAGGGTACATCACGCAGAAGGCTGCTGCAGTAACATGCAGGAACTTCCAGGCTCACATTTTCACGTACAGTTCCCTGCATTAAACACTTTTAACTTTAGGCAACAGGATTCAAATCAGTCTCTCACTGCCTTTTGAAAGGAGCATGCAGGGGACATTTTTCTTGTCGGGGAGTTTCCAACAGGATGTGACCCTTTAGCTAAGTTTCAGATCCATGATCTTTGTCATGTCTACAGGTGTGACCTGGAATTCACTCCCTCCCCAACCAAAAGATTTGTTTTAGGACTGTTAGAGGGAGTTTCAGGTGTGACAGAAACCAGTGTTGTGCAAGATGCTGGTACACGTCACTGAGCAGCAGTGGGATTTTGCTGCATGTCTATAGTGATCAGGCTTCTCTCAGAGAAAATACAAAGCTGGTCAATGGTGCTCTGCCCATGAAACTCATATATGGACTGCCACTGCATCGCACGGCTCCCTGTGCGGTGCAGAACAGCTGTGTGTCATACAGGAGTGCTCTCTGGACAAAATCACCCTAAGCTGGGATTGGGCTACTGTAAGCATGTCTGTGGCTGGCCAGTCAGCTGCAGTGGGGTGATATGCTAGCTTGTACTGCTTTTCATGTTTGTACTGGGTCTGGCTGGGGTGGAGGTAACTTTCTTCATAGCAGCCTGTAATGTGCTGTGTTTTGGGCTTGTGGCTAGGCCAGCGTTTTCAAGGCTTTCACTCCCTTCCCCTCCCTGCCCTCCCCCACCCCCACAGTGAGTAGGTTGTTGGTTTTTGGGGGACAGCTGACCTGAGCTGGCCAAAGGGATTTTCCATAGCATATAGTGTCATGCCCAGCAATAAAACCTGGGGTAGGGGAGAACGGAGTGGGGGTGTTGTCCTCCAAGGTGGCCATTGCTGGGCATCCATCTGCCTGTGGGAAGTGGTGACCAACTGCCTTTGCATCACTTCTTTTTTTTCTTTCCTCTTTCCTTCACCTGTTATACTTGTCTTTATGTCTACCCATGAGTTTTCTTGCTTTTGCTCTTCGTGTCCTCTCCCATCCCACTGGGGGCAGGTGGGGTGGGGAGAGAGCAAAGCTGTATGGGTGCTTGGCTGCTGGGCAGGATCAGCCCACCACAGCACTGTACAAAGGAACTGAGAACAGCAGCATTGGGCAGGTTATAAGATTGATCTCCCAGAAGGATGCTTCTCTCTTTGCTGATGTTTTTTTCTTAATGGGACAGAAAGCAGTATGGATGATCGTTTAATTTGTGTAATGTAGAAGGCTTATAGTTCCTCCTTGAATGCAGTTGTGCAAGTCATTAGCTGGGGGATAGGAAGAACATGCGGAATTTTTTTGAGTCCTGTCCTGTGATCCAGTGCAGTCTAGGATCTTGCTGGCCTCAGCAGCACCTGGGAGTCACCCTGGGAACATGGAGGCAAAACAAAGCTTTGATTTTCTTTGCTCTAAGTGCTACCAGTAAACACAAGTTAAAACCTGTTTCTGTTCTGTGAAGTGAGGTAATGGGTGACAAGTAGTTAAATAGATGAGTTAATTTGAATGCTGTCCTACATAGTGTAAATATGCGTCTCCTAATGAGGGATAACTAAGTTCTCCCTTTTGTGTATACTGCAGTCACACTTATTATTTATAAATGATGCAGCAATTTTGAGTAACTGTGGCTATTTAATCAACTTATTTTTTTATTCCCCTATTACAAATTTGCTCAGAAGGCAAAAGCAGAGCCTTAACTCGTGTACCTAATATGAGGCTGCAGTGAAGGAGTGACAATTGGATTGGTGGCTTGTGCTGCATTAGTGATCTCTTTAAGCTACATCAGTGCCTTCATTTTTCCCCAGTTTTTCAATGGGAAATTTCACCTTAGGTAGTTTGGTTGTTTTGATCTCCTAAAGCATTTGACATTGTCCCCAGTCCTAAAAACAGAGTTGCTATCGTTAACCAGAGTCATTTCATGCTGAAAAATTTGTGCCACAGTAGATGAAGATAGCAAAGTAGGAAAACTAGTTAAAAATGACTGAATAGGCTCTGCTTCCTCAGATAAGGGAAGACTTAGAAGTTGAAGCCTTGTATGCTTTTTCCTTTAAGAATATACTAAACCTGGAGATAACAGTTTGGTTAGATCACAGTGAAGGACCCACCAAACTTGACTTTCTGACATTGGTGTCACCAAAGCCTGATGGAAGTCACTCCATTTTAAACCAAGGTCTTAAATGCATTTTCTAGGCAACTCTCACCCTTTGGTTCTTCCTGCTTCATTGAATGATATTTATGTTCCTCATCATATCAGTATGAGTCTCTTGAGTCCTCCCTGGACATCCCAGTGTCTTCTTTTTTAACAGACTATCATCTTTCTTTTTCCCTTGGCTCTATATATTTTTCAGCAGTCAGGGACAGACCTAGTTTCTTTTGAAAGAAAACGTTGTCTGCAGACAGGAGGGGTACTGCAGTGAGCTCCTAGAGATGCCCTGGGGTGAATGGCCAGCATGGCTGGACTATGGGTAGTACTTGTGTCACCATCAGGATGCACTGGTGCGTGCACAGAGACTAAAACTGCAGAGGACAGGGAAGATCAGTTCTGCCCTGCTCTGCAGCCACAGTCTGTTTTGAGTCCTTTGTGGTCCCATCCCTTGCCCTCCACCATCTTATTTTAGATGACCCCTGCAGTTGTCACTAATAAGTAACAGTTAAACCTGTCTCTTCTTTCTTAGCATTTATCCCTCTGTTATTTCCTCATTAGCCCATACCTCTGAGGCTTTCTGAATGAGGGTCTCCAAAAACTTGCGCACAAAAAATTAGACTGCTTATCTTTTCCCTTGTACGTGAATTTGGCTATTATTTTTGCTTCTCCTTGTTC
Source organism: Haliaeetus albicilla (assembly GCF_947461875.1). Taxonomy (NCBI): domain Eukaryota; kingdom Metazoa; phylum Chordata; class Aves; order Accipitriformes; family Accipitridae; genus Haliaeetus; species Haliaeetus albicilla. The sequence goes on from NC_091516.1 coordinate 39,567,954, forward strand.
TCCGTCTAACTTGTCAGACTCTTAACCAAGACCCAGAATCTCCTGCACAATCATACTGTAGTCTCCTGCTCAATTGTACTGCATACCGAGAACAGTGTATTTAATTCTTTCTATGTTATCTGTGGCTGTTCATTTTCTTTCGTAACTGTAGATTGCACTAACCTTGTTCTTTCTGATGGCCACAGCAATCCTTGACATGGATTTGTCACCTCATCTTTGGATGCCTCCACAGAACCAAATTAAAATCCTCTTCAAAGTCCCACATAACTTTACCTCCTTGATACCTGTCTTCTGTAGTATGTTATAGCTACTTCTATCATCTGTTTGACCATTCAGGCCTGCCTTATTACATCGTTTGACTGAGTCTCTGGTAATCATGTCTGTGTTCTCATTTGTGCTCCCTTATGTGGGAAGCTGTTCATGACTTTGTCCTCAGGAGGTTCTTGTCTCTCTCTTCCTCCAGAGCCTTCTGGAAGATAAATGCCTGCCACAATGCCTACAAGGAAACTTGCTGACCAATACTGACACATGAAGGGTAGCTGCAAATAGTTCATATATTCCTGCTGGAGCAGGGAGGACGGACAAGATGACCTCCAGAGGTCCTTCCAACCTCCAGAGGTCCCTTCTGTGATTCTGTGATTCCCTTTGGAAGAGCTATCCTTGACCACTTGTCCAGTAGTTTTCAATATTAGCTATATATAGTTAGAGCTGACAGTCCATCTTATTTAAGCAACAGCCCTATCTTGTAAGTAATCACTGTAGCACTATAAAAGGTGAATTATCTAGATGTGAGCACCTTTTACTTAAATAACTTTTCCTATTCTCCTCTAATTTACACTCTGTTGCTTTTTTGTATTTGGATTATAAATGGTTTAGGCCAAGGAGTTTACCTATTTTTCCTGTTTGGAAAGTACTTCATATATTAGCACAACCATTAAGAACCAAGCAGCAAATCATCTTTGACTGTGATGTCACTGTCAATACAGACTAAGTAGCTGTGGCATTCCAGAGGGGGTTTTGCTGTAATTTTGCATGTGGTGTCCTTGTTAGCACATGCTGCCAGATTCTGGAAAGCCAAAACAAAACTGCAGCTTCAGACTTAATCAAGACTGCAGGTCTGCACATGCACTGTTACCCATCATGCTGCCAGATAACAAACTGATTTGAACCAATGAGGTATGTTGAGGGTCTGACTTCATATGTTACCAAGAAGAATGCCAAAGCTAACAAAGGCTGATATGCACTTCTGCAAGTGGTATTTTCCTCTTACTGTCTAGAAATTTGAAAAGTCACTGAGGAAAACGAGAACATGGTTTGGAAGAGTGACTTCATATTAATGTATGTGTCCTACCCTAGGTGCCTAATGTTTTGCATAGTAAAAACAGCAGGCATTTAACCTGAAAGAAGGATGATTGAATTCCCTCTGAACTGCTGATTAGTCCCTTTAATATTTGAGATGGTTAAGCAGTAACATATAACAACAGAAGCATAACATTGCTTAGAAATACAATTTTCAAGGCTGTTCTGTTGACTTCCCAGCAGCCTGCATTCAGTAACTGTACTGCAAAAAGCTGAGAATAGTTAAAGTTTGTTCACTGAGGGAATTTGTAGCCTGATGGTGTCTATAGGTAATCAATTGTAATATGAATATTTTCTATTCTGCACATATTTGCTATAATATATATAGTGATCTGTAAACATGTGAACACAGTTTTTCTTTTCTTGCTCACTTGCTTACTATAATAAAAAGGTAAAATCATTATCTGTTTTCCTTCCTTTCTGTACTAACCTGTAATACTAAAACCAATTTTGACTTGGTGTGGTTTGTGACTACATTAATTTTTGAAGGGCAACCCTTATGAACAAAAGTTAGTACTGATCTTAGGATTTAATATATTTCTCAGTCGCAAGCGTAATGCCAAAGAATACCTGCAATATCCCTTGACTTCAGTTTGAACTGTGGATCCCAGACAATTTCTAGAGCTGTGCCTTTATCAGCACATAATCAGTGTTGTCAAGCAGAGATCCAGGGTTTTCTGGACATTTGTAAATAGGGCAGAAGAGAGTGCTCTTTCATCTTACCTAAGCAGTGTGCAATGGAGCCATAAGTGAAAAATCTGTAAGAATTTCAGCAACAAGCCTTTTCTGCAGCATCTTTGCACTTGTATAAAGACCAATTTGTGACCAGAGTTACAGTTACATTGAATTTCTGTAACAGCAGCTGCAAGTTACAATACAAATAGACCAATATGTCCCACCTCATTAAATGAGCAGTTTTGTGTGTTGTGTGATTCAGGTGGTCTATTAAGCAAAACCTGAAACTCCTCCCCTTTCATGTCATTTTTGTGCATTGTGTTGGAGCAGCCACCAGAGAGTCTAACACTAGTGACAATGCGGACTTTTAAAGTGAGATAGAAAATTTTGATCAGAAGAAGTCTTTCAGAAAACTGTTAATTACTATAGGAAGAGATCCTGTGAACAAAACTGCCCTATTCCATAAGGAAGAATTAAGTTCTGATTCTCTCTGATCTTCCCCACAATTTGTTGTGGCTTTATAGACGTGTTGTGGGAAACAGCAGAAGGTAGGCAATTCTCCCCTAACCTGTCGTGTATAAATATTCTCAGCCCTCTCTTGCTTCCTCTCTCCATGACAAAGGAAATTGCCAGGACTGAATCTAAGCCTTTGCAAATTTCTTTTTAATACACAAAAGGGCTTCAGGTCAGACAGGTGTGGTTTCATCCCAAAAGGAATCTGAGGAAGCATGTACAGGCAGGGTGGCATGGAAACTGGAGTTTGAGCTTTGCAGCAGCGAACGTGAACTGTGCTCAGCAAAATTTCAGGTGGAAGGCTGGGCTCTATTTAGAGACACTTTGGATTTGACTGTGTAATATTTGTTTCACAACTGATCTTAATGGGATACTATGCTAACATTTGGTTATGGTGTTTTGAGCATAGTGTAGGGTGTGTGTGGTACTTGGTGCTCTGAGGTGCAACCAATGAAAGGGATGTCAAATTGTCCTTGTAAGTTGACAGAGCCCTGCTAGTGTATAGACTAACTTACTTTTACACTTCAGTTGTGCTGAATATTGCTGCTGTGGTGGCATAGCCTCTGGAGAGAGGAAGTTCAGCCTAGCAGTTAAGAGGGGAAACTTGGCAGCCAGGGCTTCCTGTTCCTGCCACTGCTGTTCATTCTGTGTGCAAGCAGGAGAAAGCCAGGCAGTACTTCTTTTCACCTTGGTTTTATTATTTGTAAAATGAAAATGACTGCCTTAAAATGATGATTTGAGTAATATTTTAGTACTACTATCCTTTGCTAGAAAGGCGTGGTAGGTTTGCATGCTACATATAACTTCAGTAAACTGACAATAGCAGTGTTGTTTGGCTCTGATGGTTGAAGGACTAAACTCCTTTAGGATATCTTCTAAAGTCATACCAGGTATGATGATTTACTTCAGGTAGCCTGCATGACACATCTGTTGGTAGAATTTCATCCCTTTTGGCAGTGATCACCAATCACTAGATTTTCCTTAATGATAGCCAAAGGGAATAGTGATTTGTTTTTTCTCTAGCTTTGCATTTTACTTTCCTATGCTGGAGCAGTTGCAGAGTTCATTCTGCTTCAAGGGTGCTTTAGTCTTCTCCATAAAATGATTGTGATCAAAGCTTCACTTCAGAAAGGAATTTGAAAAGGTCATTAATAAGGACAGAATAGCATTTCTTGGTTTTTAAACTTTGCCAGCCCTCAGTTTGTTTTCATAGTCTTACAAATGTATTCTCCCTTCTAGAAAAAGCTTTGCTTCCCCCCACCCCCCGAATTCTGGTTTAACTTTTGTAATTGATGAGTTACTGCTGGTTGATTGCCATTTCATTGTCTTCCTTTTCTCTCTGTATCTGCCTTGCTTTGTTACCTGCTTTCTTTACTGCTTCTTCTTGTCTTCCTCTTCTCTCCCATCCTTGGTGGTCTCCCCATCCACACTCTTTAGGGCTTCTTAGCATCAGCTCCTCCCAGCATCTCTCACTTCTAACTCTAGTAATTCCTGTTGGCTAGGCGAGTACTAGAATCAAAGGCTGTCTGCAGAGCCTTCGCACTGCATTTTTCATGCTGACAAAGATGTTCTTCAGGTGAACGTGGCACTCACCTGTAAAGTCAAATGCATATACAGTAAATAACAGTAGATAGCACTGTGGTCTTAACGTCTTGGACTCTTGTAAGAAGAGCTCTGTAGCAGTATACAAAGGCTGTTAAATTACACCTCGAAAAATAAATATATGCAAGTTGAAAGAGCTTATCTTTTATCTCTGTTTTTAAGCTGAAATGAGACAAGAAGTCTTTGAAGCTTGAGGAAGATATGATGGTGAATATCCAAGGTAGCTGATGCTAATGGTCTGCCTCTTTAAGCACTCAAGATGCTTACAAGAGGTATTGATGTGTTTGTGGGGTTTGATGTACACACACTGTGAGAACAGACTGGGAAGATGGAAGCCTACTCTGGAAAATTTTGAGGCTGATGAGTAAACCTTTTTTGTAGTATATACTAGTGCCTCATCTTATTAGAAACAGTGCAGTAAGCAGAATTTATTTCATTATCCATTGGGGAAAAAAATTGTCCTCTATAGCTGTCTGCTTCTGATAAAACCTGGTTATGGATCTGTGGACCTTTCCAGATTGAGGAATAGAAATATAAAAACAATGTCTGCTTCATTTAATGTGGTCATGGATCCAGGCTACCCTCTGTAGAGAATTCACTGTTACGTATGTAAAAGTCCAGCCATCTGCAGTAGGTCTGTTCATGGTGACAACAGATAAGACTGTGTCATCACAGGGTAGGGATTTGGTCAGCTAGAGAGGAAGCCTGTAGATAAAGGAAAACTCTTCCAGCAGACCTGCTTTTTGTCAAGCGGGACATGGTCCTGGACAGCTGCTTGATATACTACCTCTGCCCTGAACTGCTGGTGGGCTCCATAACTACAGTTTGATATTTGGGCCTTTTTGCTTGAAGGGGGAGGAACGTTGCAGGTAGGGAAGCAGTGATATTCTTTTAAGGCTGTTGTGAGCATACACTGAATCTTTATATGGGAGAGTTAGGCTTTTGGTTTGTAGGTTTAATTATTTTCTCTCAGCACATATGCAAGGTGAACTCCAGATGGACATGTTGTTAAATTCATTTTATCCCATTACAGCAAGCAAATGGAAAGATTGGTGCAGTATCTGGCATGTTTTTAAGGCCAATTATTTTCTTACTGCCTTTTGAATATAAATTTGTAAAAGATGACTTAAAGTAGTGAACCAATTCCTGAATCTCAACCTTCTATGCCTCTCCTCTTGTCTTGTGTCACTGTCATGATGCATACTTCAGTACAGAGGGCACGAGAACAGAATCTCCTGCTCTAGCAGGTGTGACCAAAAGTATTTTGAGTAGTACTCTACTCTGATGCAGCTTGGCTAATGGTCATTCAGCACAAATTGTTGAATTATACGACTGAGTACCAAAAGGGACATAAGAATACTGTTTGGAAGGGGTCTTGAGTTGTTTTGAGTTATTTATGGGAACAAGAATAACTTATAAGTTCTAGGCTTTAGAATTGTAAATAAGCGATAGCATGCATGTAATGGTGTTTGGTTACATCTGGTTATGGATCTCTGACTGGAAGTCTGTAGCAGATCTGTAAAGAGCCAAAGGTGGAGTAATTAGCCTTGCACCATATGCAGAGGTAAAAATAACTGCATGCTTGTATTGACTGTTCTGGCTCAGTAGCAGGAATAGAGCCATTTCATTACACTGTAGGTGTCGGATGAGGAACTAATGCTCCTCTTTTCTGCTGAGTAAGCAGTTTTTTCTAGAACTGTTAGTGTTTTCACGGTAAGTTAAGTACATGGCTTCTCCGTATTCCACATGGCGTGAATAAAATACCACTGGCAGAAGCTATAAATCAATTCTGAATGGTCATTAGTACATGGAAAAATCTAAGGAGAGTTATGTTAGCTCGGTGTGTTAAGCCTACACTCTGCTAGGCGCATTTGTCACTCTGGGGAATGTATTTAACAAGGAACATAAGACAGCACTAATGATTGCGGGGGGAAGCAATAATGGAAGTAGCTGTCAGCTGTTAATTTTTGTTATTTAAGAAAGACAAGTTTATACCATATTAAAGATTTTTAAAGTGTTATGCAATAATATAGGGGTGTTTAAAAGTGTATGTGAGGATGCTGTGCTGTTGCTGACAGCATTTGCTTGGCAAAAGAATTTTTTTCTTCCCCTGTGTGTTATGTTTTATGGTTTGGTTCACTTTATCAGTGCTACTGGCAGCTCTCCAAATCCTGTGCTCCATCCAGAAGAAGCAGCCAAAGTGAAGCTGTGCCAGACCACAACTAATGCAGTGTTGGTTTGTTCTGTTTTCTTACAGGTACAATTTACAGTATTTAGCAAGCAGTCATTCACTGACATTCACAGCAGTGGCTGAGTTTCTCAGTGTATATGCTGAAATAAAAAAAAAAAAACCAAACAAAACATCAGAGAAGGCCCAAAGCAAAGTCTTGCACTTTAGTACTACCCATGTCTTAGATATGATCTGAACCTGAATCTACCCCATGATTTTGGGTCTGTTCTGCTTTTGTAAGGGAAGAGAGATTTTGAATTTAGTTTTTTTTTACCAGACTCCTTTCAAAAGCTCATTTTTCTTGTGCTTGGTAAGATGGTGTCACTTGTTACTTTGGGGGAAAAAAATATTGCTCCCTTAAGCAATATCTTGTGTTCCCCCACATGTATCCATTACCCTGCTGCTGTCAAAAAATAAGTAGGATGGAAATGTGGATCAAAGGCAGTAAATTCTTTTTGTTATTTTTAATACTAAAAATATTTCTTTAAGAAACACACTGACAGGTTTTGTCAGAGTTTGAGAAGCTAATCGCAGTATTTGTACATTCACATTTGAGCATTTACTATCTGTGGATTATTGTATTTTATTTATATAAAGCTGTCTGGTCGAATTTAAGGAAGGGTGGAAACATGTTAAAAACAGTTACATGGGATTGAAAAAAGTACCTCTAAATAAAAATATGACACTTAATTCACAGACTGTCTTCATCTTTGTAATCACTCTTGACAAGTGCCAAATGGCAGTGTGTTATACCTACTTTTCACAGTGTCAGTGGTGGCTCTAGACCAGTATTTGTTCATAAAGAAAGTAGCAATACGTATATGAATAATAAAAAGCTCCACCTTCAAGCAGCGTGAATTAATTTTCTTTTTAACCACTACTCAATACTAAAATTGTAAATTGATGCTGATTTTCTCTGTTGTTTGTTCCCCCCCTTTTTATTTTTAAGTGTATAACCTTAGATAAAGAATGAAATAACTAATCAAAGCCAACAATGTTCAGAGCTTCATCTTTTTATACTGTTTACACTGTAAAATAGTTTATCTTAAATCTGGAAGTAATGTGATGTTCCTGCATCCTAGTACAGTACAGTAGGTGAAATGAAACCAAGTGTGGAGGACTAATTTTGTTAGATGGAATAGCTTATTTTTAGGAGCATCTTTCGGAAGGGTTGTTTCTGTTTTCACTAGATTGAAGGAAGAGTCAGTAGCCTGATTTCTGCCAGTTTTCTAGGGTCCCACCAGAAGCTGTGGTGTCTATATATATGTACACACATACTTATCTTTAAACCATACATTAAAATACTTTAAGCTGATTTACAAGATGACTCACTGTATTGAAAAAGCAGAACTGTGCAACAGAAATGGGAATATTCTTGATTTCCCACAAAGTCCTGGTCCTCATTCAGCTTTTTTTTCAGGAGGAGTGTGGATGGAGGGGAGTAGCTTGGCAGGAGATAACTGCAGACTTCTAGTACATGCTACCAAAAAAAAGTGAAATTCTCCCTACATGCAGACACAGTGCTTAAAGGAGGAAAAAGGATGCATTTTGTGTCTCCTCACCTTCAATGACTGAGAGTATTCTTATTAAGCATCTGGGGTGTAGATGGGGTATTTCTTTTCAGTCTCCTCTTCTGTTCTTTATTCTCACTGAAGATTCATTGAAATACTCATAAATTAAAGTAAGAGGTTTGGTCAGCCTCTGCTTGCAAGAACAGGGAGGAGTGTCTTTCATAGAGTTCTCTGTGCCCTTTATTTTTTATTAGAAGCTATTGAGGTTTAAGAAGTCCAAACTCAGTGTTTAAGATCCTTGGCTTATTTGTTTGGGTTTCAGCTCAGAATGTTACAGTCACAGTAGGTCTTTTAGCTTGCTGAGGTTTCCTGATTCAGAAACAGAGAAGTCAACTAATATTTCTAAAGGCAGAGATAAATACTTGCATGGTGATAAAGATGGGTCCTTCTATGTGAAAAAAAGACTGAGTACATCAACACATTTTCCTGTCATTTGTGCATCTTTTTAATGGGCTGAAATCCATACTAGCAGCCTTGCATGTCAGCCCTAAGTCTGGGTAATTTCAGTCTTGCCTTAATTCTGTTTTCCCTGGAAGCATTAACATTTGTCATTACTGTAGCAAGGGGCAGAATCTTTCGGTTGTGTTAGAAGTCTTCTGACTTTCACGTGTAGCTTTCAGAAAAGAAAAGAGGGGGGGATAACTTTTTAACGTAGAAAGATTTGTTAGAATGCTTTCTGTCTTTGCAGAGACTGCTTTTCTTGTGTGATGAGGTCAGGCAGTTACTCCTTTCTGAGCCCAGCTCATTTCTTCCCAACATCTCTGCAAGATATTAACTGAGCAACAGTGAAAATTTACAGGAGTTACATGTTAGAAGCATGATGGCAGCAGCAAGCCTGGTAAGAGGCCAGTTGTTCCCCTGCCTGTTCCTCCAGCTAATTGTGTCCTCCTCTAACCCAACCAGTATGGAGCTACCATTAAGCTGAAATAAGACCAGCAGAAGATGCAGGAGCTGCAAATTTCTGGCTGGTTTTAATCATTCAGAGGGAGAATGATTAAAACCAGCCTGGGAAAAGGCAGCATGGTGGAGACCTGTCCTCCCCCTCCCGTGGCAACCAGAAGATTTCATGATGGAAGAGGGGAGCGGGGGGGGAGAAGGAAGGAAATGGTCTGTGTTGCAATAGTCACAATGTTAGAGGTTTAATTTTTCCTAGGAAGTTTTCCTTCCTAGCTGGAGGCTTATGGGAAAGAGATTTCTACAGCAAAAAAGCCATGGATTCAGTGTGAACTGAAAACCTAGTATCTTGCTCTTTTTCTAGAACTAGATGGTGGGAAAGAGACTTAGCTTTACAAACGTTGGCAAACTTCTATGTTTTCTCATTAGTTGAGTTGATTGAGCTCCCTCATTCTTAGACGCCACCATTTGCAGCTCTTCTGTGTACAGCATTTATGGGAAACGGGAGGAGGGAATAGCTGGTTGAAGGTAAAAGGAGAAGAGAAGATGTCCTGCAAAAGAAAATTATAGCACACAGAGACAAAGTTTAAGCTTGAGATGCAAGAATGAACAGGGAAAAGAGAGGGTACAAAATTCATGCGTATCTAAAAGAAAGAGAGGAACCACACTGAATTCAACTGAGGAAAAGCCACCTCACCCACCCCACCCCCCAAAAAAAGTAAAGCCAGGAGCGGGAGTGAGAAATGCCAAGGTGGTAAATTACTTCTTTCTTTCTATTTTAAAGAAAGAAGTGATTTACACTGTGTTGTTTAAGAATTTACAAGGAAGCCTTCAAACTTGGAATTGTTTTAAGGATTTTTGTCCATTAAGTGAAGAGCAGGGAAGATGTTGATAGCAATGGCAGCAGAGACAATTCCAGCTGCTTCATGAAATTATTTTCCAGGTGCATAGAACTGGGGTCATGAGTCCCCAAGTCAATCACTAGTCCTAGTCTTCCTGTTCACTAGTCCTAGTGCCCCCTAGTCCTGAGTATTGTATTGTTGATAGTGCTTTGGGTTGTTTTTAAGTACCTTCCCCCTTCTGTGTGCTGTAGGGGAAAGTTCAGGTGTGGTAGTGCGCTCCTCTCCATGAGATGAAACTTCATCGCTTCATTTTTGCTCATCTGCTGGGTAGCAATGTTGCATGGAGCAAGTGTCCCTTTCAATTAGATGCTGACATTTACCAGGTGCTGGCCTATCAAAATCAGGGGAGGTGATGCTGCGCATGTGTACTATACTTCAAAAGAACAAATTTTTTTATCTTGTATCTGGGATTTTTCCCTACTTCTTTCAAAGAAGTGAAAAGTAAAGGATGACTTTGATAAGGATTACAGCTTGTTTTATAGTATAGTCTTATATACTTATGGTATAAGTATGCATAGCAACTTTTCATCTGAACTTTTGGGTTTTTTTTAATAAATAGCCACCTCAGAGTAAACCATTGCTACTTGCTGTTCAGTAGCTTTTGTGATGCTTAACATTGCAGGGTAGGAAATGATTAAGAGTGCTATGCCTGCTGTAGTTCTAAAGGTAGCTTATGGCAAGTGAAAATTGCTGTCTAAATTACAAATAGTATGAAGGTTAACAACCCATTCTTATGAAAAAGTCTTTGGCCATCAGTAGTAACAACTCACTGCCTTGTGTGTTTGTTGTTGAGTGACCTGGCAAAGTGAGTTCTTCTGGTTAAATTCCCATCATTCTCACCACCGTACTGCACCTCTTGTGTGTTAAAATATATGAAAACATTTAAAATCAGGCTTTTAACAGCTGAAGCTATGTGTATTTCCAGTGCTTTTGGGATGTGGTCACAGTGCATGAGACAGCACAGATTCATTCAGTTGCTGGAAAATACACTTCTGGGCTTGGCCACTAAGTCATGCTCTATGTAAGTTATTGCTGTGCATGCTGGCTCAGTGGCTAGGTTATAAGGAAGGTAGAAGATGAGACAGTAAATTAAGTCCTAACGCATTCAGTAATTTTCTGCTACTGAAAGTTATGCTGACAAGCATGTACAGTATGTGAGCTCCATACAGCAGGGGAGTCTCTCGATTTGCTGGAATGCATCTTCTATGGCCTCAGTTAAAAGGTTTTGCAATCTTTTTCAGAAAAAGATGTTAACTTTAAATTTCTTTTAATTTTATAACTTGGAGATGTCATGCAGTCATCTGTGTGATATGCACAGTCCTTAGCTCAATAGATCACCTTGATTGCTGCTGGGTGCACAGTAGGCTCCAAAATGTGCTGTAAAGCTTTGGGGGTGAATTATGGACAGGTAAGAGACATTGTGAAGAGGCTGAGAGAAAGCAGGGAGGACTGGTTTTAATTTGCTGTTCAGACTGGCTAACATGGCTTGTTCTGTTGGGGTGGTATGACATAAACAGCTCTGGTGTAACACTTTGGGTATGGTATGACTGTGCAAAATATCTAGTGGTGAAGGGGGGACCTTTTTTCATTTTTCTCTTTCTTGGTAGGAGGGAAAATAACCAAGCTCTATAGACAGTGCTGTAAGAGATGCACTTACTCTTTAGGACAGAGAATGCTACATTTGTCTTTTGCCTTTTTATAGCACTCTTTCTAGCCATGCAGTTTTCTTAATGGAGTCACACATGTAATACTTTCAGCTGAAAGAAAAATTGCTGCTTTAATAACTAACAAGGAGATAGGGTTTTGCATGCACAAATGAGTGCCTTAAGAATATTGTGGAAGCCAGCTGTAAAATGCTCAAGTGATTGTGGCTCTACTAAAATGATGAGAAGTCTGTAAAAATGGAAAAGGATAACAAAATTTTGAAATGTTTAATGAAATAGAACAAGATTGCAGAATAGAACAAATTCTGCTCCCTTTACCGTATATGTGGGCACAGCAAAGAGATCTGGGTGGGGGTTTTTTGTTTGGTTGGTTGGGGTTTTTTTGGTTTTGTTTGTTTGTTGTGTTTTTTGGGTTTTTTTGTTTTTGTTTTTGTTTTTAAATACTAACACAAGCTAGGGATCCAAAAAGAGCATAGAAGTGCTCCCAGCTGGAAAAGTGTACTCCATTGTTTCATCAGTTCTGTCCTTTCTGGGTCACCTTATAACCTTTGAGCTGTTAGTTAAGACATCTGTGAGCTACAAGAGGTAGAAAAAGTTATATAGTAGTAAGCTGTTTCAAAATCCTGATATATTTGGAAGAGTGATGCAATTTACAATGAATTAATTTTTCACCATTTGAATACCTCTGTGGGAGTAAGTTTGCATGCTATACATTTTGTATGCACAATTAGTCATTGTAGAGGACAGGTACATTTTCCCAAGTTTTTAAGGTACCTAATTTATAAAGCAGCATGGAGAAAGTTTAAAAAAAAAAAAAAAGTTACCAGGGAAGTATATGTTTGTTTTTGAACTGCTAGCATCTGAAGGTATACAGGGAGTTATAGCATAGGAATTGTCATTTTGGGTTTAGAGGAAAGGAAGGAAAATAAATCCAGGGTGATGCCTGCTTCTTGATTTTTCTTTGCATATATTGCTTTTCAGATATTGAAGTATGTGACTGTGGTTTGGAGAGCAAAGGATTTGTACACAGGATTTGTATTTGTTCTTTTAAACCTTCACTATATGAAAGAAAATGGGTTATATGCAGTCTACCAAGATATCTGGGAGAGAACAGGAAGCTGTTTCTCAGAGTGCTCTTTTTTTAGGCATGCTAAGCTTTGAAATCTCCTTGTGAGGTTTTCATGCTAATTGTGACAGGATTCTGTGAAAGTAAATGTAGTCGCTTAACATGACAGAAATCACAATTACTGATAGCTGCAGCATTTGAAAGTTCAAAGCTGAAGACCAGAGAAATAATAGTGATGTATAAGCCTATGTAAATTTGACCTATGTATCATCTAATTATTGTCTGTGTTTTGTTAGAGTAAAGGCTCCATTACACTGTGTCTGCTCATGCAATACGCATAATTGCAAAAGCACATTTCTTAAATGCTCAAAATTTGGGAGGATGGATAGGGAAACAAACTTGGCATGCTGATTTTTTTAGTTCAGAATCTCCATGGAGTTGTACATGGTCTCCTCTTAATTCTATTTAGTATGGGTGGGATACACTTTTCCTGTAGGCATTAATGAAGAACTTAAACTAAACTTCTCAAGATGCTTTTTCAGTTTTGAGGTGTCCTTTGTCATCTGGTATTTGGTAACCACCTCCTCTGCTCAGAATTATAAAGAGCTCCCACATGGGCACGTTCCTGAAGCTCATGTGAAAGGACTGGAGAAGACACATGCCCAGAGTATCAGACAGATGAGAGTATTAGGTCCTCTCCTAGCAGAAAATGGTACCTCTAGGTAGGAGAGGATGGGTTTGAATTTTTTAAGGGAGCAGTTACCTAGGTGTTCACAATGTAAATAGGAACTCTTTACTTGGCCCTATAATGCTCTTGAGAAAACAATATTTAGCGGGTGCAAAGTTATACAAAACTAATTAAAGGAGGGGTTTGTGCAATGTTAGTGTGGGCATATGTCTGTTTACTGGTTCACAGATACAAACTCAGTGCTTCTGAGTTTGAGATTGTCAGAAATGTCTTCTGGATACATTGTACTCAGTTTTGTTAAATAAATACATGCTGCAATACTGAACCACTTAAAGCTTTGTGTGAGTGCTTGGAATTCAGTTAGTGGAAGAAGCCCCAGAAGGCAGCCCTTGTCCACAAGGATTTCTCAAGTAACCTGGCTGTGTTTAGCCAACAAGATATCTCTGCAGTTTTTTGGGAACGGCTAAACAAATAATCTTTTGATTTTACTACCATGTGTTCAGAGAAGCTGTTTATCAAGGATGAGAATAAGTAAATGGATTACAAGTACTTGGTTCTTTCTTTTCCATCACACAACGGAATGCACTTCTGCTTCTGCAGAAATGACTTGGGATGTTCTAGTGAAGCAATGCATTCAGAAGGAGAGATACTGATAAGTTTAAGTCACCTCTGTCCTGTTAAACAGTCTGTGGTCAAGCAACAATGGTCTTCATAGTTTCCAATGCTATTCTGGAACTACATTATAATTTCTAAACAAAATCAGATACCATAGAACTGTCTGTCAGCTTGTCTTGTCTTAAAACTTTAATAGAAAAGGGGTAGCCAGCTGATTAAAAAATCAGTCTCTACAGCTTCATGTTTAAATAGTCACTTTGAGTGTGCTAAAGTAATGCATCACACAGATGTCTGTTCTTCCATCTGCTGGTCTAATGATATGTTAAGTTATAACAAAACACTCATTCCCAAGGCCTTGAAATCTTGTGCCCTGTATCACTGACCTCATGATCTACTTCCTTCATGCATTCAGTCAGAGCTGTTTTATCAATCTGTAACTTTGTGAAATGGCAGCAAGACTGTGATGTTTCAGGGTCTTTCCCTTGTGGGTTTTTTCAGGCTTTTCTTCCTTTGGTTTCCTTCCTTTCCTTTTCCTTCCAGTATTACATAGCAAAGGGTGCTGAATTGGTCCTCTGAGAATGGACATTTGTTTTAAGTACCTACAGAAGTTCATGCCATAAAGCCTTAGCCAGTGAAAGAAATTGTTTTTCCCCAACTATGTAAGTGAATGTCAAGACATTACACTAAAGCAGATTTTGCTTTTGGATCTGAGAGATCCCATCCTCAAAGTGATGGAGGCAAATAAAACTGCTTGATAATAATCCACTGGTGATCCTTCCTCTTCAAAATGCGTCTCATTCTGAGTTCGAGTGTTTTCTTTCTTTAGCTAGGAGTTGATGCGTCTTGCTATGTCCTTGTCTGAACTGCTGAAGAGCTCCTAGCTGCAGGTATCTCTCTGTAAACATTGTTTTTCCCTCCACGCCTTGGCATTTTCTAAAGTAAGCTTTCTTTCCTCCCCGCAAAGACTTAAGCCGCCCCAAGCAAGACCAGGGTCAGAAACAAGTCTCTGCAAGAAGTTCTTCACCCACTACTGCAATAATACAACCCATCTTTTCCTCAGCAGTTTTGTTTCTTGACAACATCTAACTAAACCCACTTTGAGTTCCTCAAAGAGTAACCAGACCTTTGCCATCTCTCTTCATGGGTCATTGTGCCTCTGTGTAGGCTGCTCTGACTCCAGCGAGAGCTGTTTCTACCTGTTGTGTCCCAAGCAGAGACAGTGTCTGCTGAGAGGATGAAGATGACTGGGCACACAAAACAGATGCTCTCATTTTAAGCTCACAGAGGTGCAAGGTGCTTTTGTTTTTTAAGACCTTCTAGAAAGCAGTTGC
This sequence comes from Haliaeetus albicilla, assembly GCF_947461875.1. NCBI lineage: Eukaryota > Metazoa > Chordata > Aves > Accipitriformes > Accipitridae > Haliaeetus > Haliaeetus albicilla. The sequence continues at coordinate 39,583,064 of NC_091516.1, forward strand.
ACTGTCCTCTCCGAGGGTGGAGTACTGCCAGTAATGCTGAGTAACAGCACTTGGTTCACTTCCATTGATCTCTACCTATGTAGGGTTTTAAGTGCCTCACCTTGAAATGGGTGGCCTGGATACTTATTAATTCCACAGCTAGGGCAATGTCACAGACATACTTTCTACATAGTAAGTTTCAGCTTTATCAGTCTTAGAAGCATTTATGATTAATAACTGCCAGCATTTTGGGAATGTGTGCAGTTCTGTATTTGTGCAGATACATAGTTGAAGCAATGATAAATTCCTTTTCATTATCAAGTGTAGAAATGTCAGTGTCATAAGTGCTGACTTCCTGCCTGGCAGGTTGCTTGCAAACAGCATTTACATTCCTGACTTTCCAGGTGTTTCTTGATTACTTCACTGATCAGATGCATTTGCAGACAGCACTTCCACTGTCTCTAAAGCACCCATCCCTGTTGTATGCAAATGCCACTGAAACAATTACAGAGCAAAAAAGAAGCAGAAAAATGAATTTAACTAACTTTTTAAAGATTGACTGGATGGTTAGCTAAATTTTTGTTGCTGCAAATCTCTGTCCTGCTGTAGAGCTGTGGCAACTAATCTGTGGTGTGGGTACAGCATAACTTTAATTTTCGCATTCTGTAATCTCACCTGAACTGTTAAAAAACCTGTTCAGTCTGCTTCAAGACTGGTATGAGCCACTTCTGGCTGACTTGGAATTTCTGAGGTTTGAAATAGTGAATGTAAAATTAGCCACCACATATTTGACATAAAATAGCTGAATACCAAGTGAAGAATCAGAGAGAAATAGCTTGATATTAATTTTGTCAGCTGGCACAAAGGAACTAAGTTTAATTGGTGTAAATTCTATTTGTTAGGATTATTAGCATTTCTAATTAGCAATTTTGTAAACTGGGTTTCCAAGCCTATTCTGCAAGCATGCAGAATATTTGATCTTGCCAAGAGCCTACAGAGATGGCCCTGTTAGGAAGCAGTGAGATGATGATGTCCAGTTCAATGGGGCCTCACTTAACAGCAAAGAAATCTTGGCCCTATTGAAGTCCATGGCAAGCTCTCCTTAAAGTCAGTAGATTCAGAAGTCAGCTGTAGGTGCTCCATCAGAGCTGGTATTTTCTACCTATTCCAGGAGAAGGGAAGTTAATGATGTAAGATGATGAGGCTTCAGCAAGAGTTTTAGGAAAAAAAGATGTCGCACAGAAAAAGCCAGTGAAAATTGGATACCACCTTGGTGGCTGGATCTAGAGGATGGGTGGGGAGCTGACCCCCTGCAATCTGGATGCAGCGTCATGTCCTATGGGGCAGAGCTGTGTGAGTGTGTGGAAACTGAATTAAAGCAGTAATGGTGAAAACTTTTTGTTTGTTTGTTACTTTTGGGTAATGTTTAAGGTACATGTTAATGTGTGGTGCACAAAAGATGCCTGAATGTCTCACTGGGTCCCTCACACCTGGTCCAGAGTAGGGGCAGTACTGAATTCGTCACCTTAATTATAGGCCTTAGTGACAGCAAATGTGTTTGCTAGAAGACTTACCATTTCAAATGCTTGTGATGGCACATGTGCTGAAGAGTAATACTGGGGCTTTATACCAGTGCTTCTTAAATTAGGAAAGCAAATGGCAAACAGCTTCCTGCTGTGGTGCTCAGACTACATCCCTACAGAAGAAAACAGCCCTGGGAGTTGCTGAAAGTATATGGAAAGCTCCTGGTGAAACACCTAGACTTTGTATGCTGAGCCAGTCACCAGGAAAGGATGGTTTTCTTTGTTTCATTCTTCTGCTCTTGTTACTTTATTGGATTTGCACCTGACTAAACTCTCTCCTGCTGAGCGTGCCTCACTGTCTGCTGCTGTGCTTTGTTCCTGTCACACACTTTACAAAAATCTGGGTTTGTCCTGGTCTGGAGCTTTAAAAAAAGGCTGTCATTGTTTTCAGGTGTTATGTGGCTGATGCTGTTCTTGGGCCAGGCCAACAGCATGTCACAAGACCAAGCTGCTGGGCGCCATTCAGTTGCAATAAACTTTGGAAGCAAACATGTCTGTTGTTCTGTATCATATTTTATTGTGTGGTGCCTAGGGATGCAATTATTTAAAAATTTAAAGTCTGAAATTAAAAATAGCATTCTGTTTGTTAACTTCAGCCCTTGTGGAAAATAAATAAATACTTACATATGCAATCAGGTCAAATACTGTTCCTGAGAATACATAGATCTCTTTTTTTAAAGAGAATAAAATAAAGTAAAAGACATTAAAAATTTGTGCTTGGCAGAAGGACAGAAACACTGGATTACACCAGACACAGGTTTAAGAATACAATACTGGTAGATACAGTATTAAGTCTAGCCCCCCCCCCCCCCCCCCAAACCATACCAAGCATTTAGGGCAAAAGGGGCAAAAATCATGCACAACACCCAGCCTTTGGCCACAGCCAAAGCTGAGGTTACTTCCAATGCACTCTAACAAACACTGAACTTCTCATACAGAATATTGAAAGCCTCCCAAAATGGGAGGAAGTAAATTTGTCTCTGAAAATATATAATTCTTCTTAAGTTAAGCACTAACCTACAAGGCTTGCCAGTGATGGACTAAAGCTTATACCTCCTTATCAGATATTAAAGGAAAAGCTGTATGTGATAAGTTATGGTCCAAGTTAAATTAACTGTTTTGTCTGCTTTTTAAGCACGCACAGAGGTATGCAAACGTGAAATGCTTTATGCTTTCATAAAACTTAGCATACAGAGATTCCAGGAAGGTCTTCTGAAATTGAAGTGAATTAGTAACTTGATGCAACAGTCATGTCTCCAGCTCTCTAGATTATCCTGTGTTTTTCAGGAAAGCCTGTTTTCTGAAAAAATTGCATTAATATAGACATCGCTTTAATGTGACCAGAAGTCCTAGTTTTGTGTCACATTTTTCCTTATAATTTAACAGGAAGTGCTTTTAAAAAGTACTGAAAATGAAGCATAAAACTCAAATTTGGCTTGATAAAACTGCCTTTCTTCCTCTGTTACTCTTTTAATTGAAATACAGTGTTAATTTCCACCAATTAGTATGTAAGGAAGCAAATGTTACTGTGTTGTAAAAACAGGTTCAGTGAAAATCCCACTGGCTGTAGAGAAGCCCTATCTGCAGGTCATTGCACACAGCAACCCTATAAGCAGTGGGATAATGCGCATGTGCAGCTTCGACAAAGTGTACTGATCCCTGGACTCACTCATGAAATGAATAAAAGACTGCGTCAGTTTATGCCCAAACGTTAAGTTTTATGGGAGGGACCCAACCCATTCCTCTGTAAATGCTTCTCCATGGTTACGCGACAAAGAAGCTCCTTCATGAATGTCCAAGATGCCCCCTCGGGGTTGTTCAGAATCAAGTTCTTTTCACAGCAACATCATTAGAAGAAACACAATATAGAGAGTAAGAGGTTTCATGGATTTGGGATTTATTCTTTGAAGTAATTAACAGCTCACTGAACTGAGGATTTGGTTATCAGTAGTGTGTTTTTGTTGTGGAAGAATAATAAAATTGGTAATAGTTGCCATCTATTTTCATTTAACAGAGTGGTGAGGTATTTTGTTAGCAGAACTCAGGAGGTGAACAATCGTGTTAATATGTCCTGCTCTAAGTTGCTGGTTGTCATTGCAGCACCGCTCTGCCAAGGATAAAATAATAGAAAATAACTTAGGATAATGTAGTGTGTAAGTTACTTTCACCTAAAGAGTTAGTGTATTCCTGTTGTGAATGGATCCTAGAAAAATGAGTGTTAATTAACTGACTGCTAGACATGTGTTTTAAAGAAAAAAGATGAGGAAGAGAAAATAATGTTACTAAAAGAGAATAGAAATATCATCTGGTTTTAATTTTTGACAGTATTTAGTGGTGATTAATCATTGCTGGCATTACCAAAGCAAAGACAAAATATTTAGTCTAACACTTTGTAAAAAAATCCCTAAATGCTCAAGTCAGATCTTCGATCCTTTTTCTTTGATTCTTGCAGATCTTTACTAAGTTTTATCTTACCTATCAACATTCCTAACAAAGTCAGAAACTGAACCACTTGTGTCCAAGAGAAATCAGCTGTGATATTATCCTGTCATTATGCATTATTTTCATCCATAACTTTTCACTATCATATTTGTTTTTCAAAATAATGCACTGAATGATTTATGTAATGGTCTTTCTGCCTGTGGCATGTTCGCATGCTTTTTCCTACAGCTCTTGCCATGAATACTCATGGCTTGTCCCATGGAACTGCCAGCTACTTAACGTTGCTCTAGTTATTTCTGCTCCAGACTGAATGACTCCCAAACCCACAAACCACTTTCAGGATAGTTATGTGAACACTTTTGTATTTTTTCTGTGTTCATGTAATTTGGACTGAGCTGTGGAAGCGGAGTGAGCATCTTCTTTTCCCCCGTTTTAAAATTTATTTTTCTTTTTAAGATTGAATGAATCTGGTTTGATTTGTTACACAAAACTGCTGAGTTTTGAGAATGAAATATCCTTGTCTAACTATCATGGCTACATGCGGAGAAGCACAGTGGCTTGAATAGGGCACACTGACTCTGATGGGCTCTTTTACTCCTGTTCAATTTTACTGATTTTTTTATCTTGGCTGTTCTGTGGGAGATGTGGAGACATGTCATGCCCTAGGCAATCCCTGCAAGATTGACGATTGCTAGAGTGTGCAAAAATAGTCAAAGCCATGAAATAAATCTATGGGTCATGCAGCTTGCCAAAGGACCTTGATAAGCTGCTGCTCAGATGTGTATCTTTTTAGAAGGAACCGTTAAAAAAGTAGAAGCTGTGCTTTCCTTCCTGGAGGAAGGTGGGAATGGAGATGGCCACTGGTATCACTTGGCCCAGCTTTTATGCTCATGACCTTTGAAATGGCCATGCACAGATCCCCCTTTGAGAGTTGGGAGAAGACCTCCATTAAATACTGTTGACCAATGCTTTTTTTAATATCCTGTTACATTTATATTAGTCTGCCCAAACTTTGCAACAACTGTTTTAAGTCCACTAGGCATGTATTAAAAAATTAGCACATAAAAATTGTTTAATGTGGTTTCTGCATAGAAATACCCATGGTGAAAAAGTAAGCAAAAGAGACTTCTTACTGGCTTAATGACGACAGTCATGATGAATAGCCAAGCATCACAGAAGGTGAGCCAAAGGGTACAGGCAACTGGCATAAAAATTTGATTGACTGTGATATTTATTAGGATGTGACAGTAAACACAAATTAATAGTGTTGTGAAGCTGTTACAGCACAGGCAGTCTGAAGCATTTTAGTTTTGGTATTTTGTAAGAAGCTAGTATAGCAAAAAGCGTACCATATTCCAGCCTTGCAATGGGATTTCATCCTACATTTTAACTTTTATCCAATGATCAGTTTGTAGCACCATGTAGTGACTGCCAGTCTTCATTGGGACTGTCTTCATTGTTCCTTTTATTTCTCTCTTAAGTCCCTCTGGAGGGGCAATACTAACAGCTAATGCTGTTGGTGCTGGGTAACCAAACATCTGCATGAGCAGTGGGGTAGAAAATTCTGGGGAGAGCAGCAGCTGGGGTTAAACTCTGAGGACAGTCAGGAGGTATGATGCAGCTGCAGAGATGGATGCAGTTGTTCAGGTCTCTTTTTCATTATTTTAGTAGACATCTAACCAGGGATTCTTACAGGTCAATGTGCAATTCAGAGAGTTAGCACCTAATAAGGGTTTAAAGTTTCACGCTCAGAAATGGAGACTGCTGCTTTGGGATGGTCAGTGTGTAGTGCCTACCTGTAGCCTGGTGTTCCTCAGTGATGCTTAATTCTTCCATTAAGCAGCCATCAGTGATGTGAAGGAAGAGGAAATAATTCAAGATGTTTGGATTGCAGATGAAGTGCAATAGACCTTCCTTTTCTTTTGTCATCAAAACTGAACTCTGGTATCCCAGTTCTCATTGTAGTTGACCAGTGCTTTATCTCAGGATAGAGAGCAGCATGAGGAGAGGTCAAAGCTGCAATAGTCTGCAATCCTTTCTTATCCATGTGGTTCTTCGTACCAGTGTGTGAGCCGCATGAGAACTTGACTTGGCATTGCCTTGGCATCATTTTGAGGCCTTTTTTGAAGGTTTTTTTTTTTCCCCCTCATTTCCTTAGTGTCCTGGGTTCAGCTGGGATAGAGTTAATTTTTACAGGAACCTGGGAGGTGGGGGGCATAGCCGGGGCAGCTGACCTGAACTGGCCAAGGAGCTATTCCATACCATGTGACATCATGCTCAGTATATAAAGGGGGAGCGGGCCGGGGGGTGGGCTCTTCTTTTCGGTGGGGGAAGTGGCAGAGCGTCGGGTCCCGGGTGGTGAGCAGTTGCACTGTGCATCACTCTTTTTGTATACTTTTTCATTAGTACCGTTGTTGTTGTTGCAATTTCTTTGTGTTGTTCCAGTAAACTGCCTTTATCTCAACCCTCGAGGTTCCAGGTTTGGTTTTTTTTTCCTCTCCTCTGTCTCCTCCCTATCCCACCGGAGGGGGGCGGGAGGAGTGAGCGAGCGGCCGCGTGGTCCTTTGTTACCGGCTGGGCTGAAACCACGACAGTCCTTTTTGGCGCCCAACGTGGGGCACGAAGGGTTGAGATAACGACAGATCTGGCCAGAGCGTGTTGAAACAAATTTGTCATACGCATTTCTTATACTAGATAAATAGATGTTAGTCACAATGTTGATTCAGCTGTTTACATGGTGGCGTTTTGTAAGTTCTTATATGCTTTATGTATTGCCTGTAGTTGCGTATCTCATCTCTGGGAGAGTGATTGGGATTATCATTTTGCTGTACTGGGCAATGTCGACTTGTGAAATGATTACATCACTGGTCATGAGGTTAAGCTGTTATCTGTATGAGGCAGTGATATCATTTCCAGACTTTGGGCACCTTCTGTCGGATTTTATTGGTAATTACACCCAACCCATGGGGAAGTCAGGGGGGAATACTTCCCCCCATCCGTTCCCCTCCCTTTTCTCTTTCCAACTAATTACAACAGTTTTCGAGAATTTTGAATATCCTTGGGATGCGCAAGCCTGTGTGCTGTTAGTGCTATGCCTCCTGACTATGTTTCAGGTCTTGTCTAGGGCTACAAAGAGGCTCTTTAAGAGTACCACCCAGAGATCTGTCCCAAAGCTGGATATTCATGGGTGGCACGGCGTGTGGGAGGATGTGGGCAGGTATCTAGAGAACTTCTCACCTCCAGTGACTTGGAAGTTCACTCCCGAACAACTGCAGAACCCTCATGAAGTGGTAGAATATTTGAAAGGAAAATGCTGTGGCTATCCCAGAGACACACAACTCACTACACTGTGCTGGGCCCTGGCCGGTATCTACCAAACCCTGCTTGATGCTATGCAGCACCCCCAGGGGGAAAAGGGGGAAAAGATGGAAAACAAGACAACATGCACCGTGGCTGCCCCAACCCCGACAACATGCACCGTGGCTGCCCCAACCCCGACAACATGCACCGTGGCCGCCCCTACCACGACAACAGGTACCATGGCTGCCCCTACCCCGGTGACAGATACTGCCACTAAACCAGAGAACCAACCTGTGCCAGTATCAGTCGCCCCTGTACAGAAAAAGAAACACACAAAGAAATCAGTTCGCTCAGTGAGAGATGAAGATGAACCAGGGTCATCGCGAGAACAGGAGGAAGAGGCAGAACCTGAAATAATTACCCGATCTCTATCCCTGAGTGAGTTGCGTGACATGCGAAAAGATTTTAGCCGCCACCCAGGTGAGCACATTGTTACCTGGCGGCTCCGGTGCTGGGATAATGGGGCTAGTAGTGTGGAATTAGAGGGTAAGGAAGCCAAGCAGTTGGGATCTCTGTCTAGAGAAGGGGGTATCGACAAGGCGATTGGGAGAAAAACACAAGTCCTCAGCCTCTGGAGGTGACTTCTGTTAGGTGTAAAGGAAAGATACCCTTTCAGGGATGAAGTTACATGTCACCAAGGCAAGTGGACCACCATGGAGAGAGGTATCCAGTACCTGAGGGAATTAGCCGTGCTGGAGGTGATTTATAATGATCCAGAAAATGCGCAGTCACCCACAGATCCAGATGAAGTCCAATGCACACAACCGATGTGGCGGAAGTTTCTACGAAGTGCACCACCAACCTATGCCAACTCATTGGCAGTAATGTCCTGGAAAGAAGGCTATGGACAAACGGTGGATGAATTGGCTGTCCAACTCCGGCAATATGAAGGAAGTCTCTCTTCCTCCCTACGGGCCTGTGTCTCAGCTGTAGAGGAATTGTCCCGAGAGTTCCAGCAATTCAAAGTAGATATGTCCTCCTCCTCACCTGTACAGGCCCGCATTGCAGTTATTGGGAGTAAGCGTTCCTCTGCCCAAGAGAGAGAAGAGAGAAAGTACACACGACGGGCTAACCTGTGGTTTTACCTGCGTGACCATGGAGAGGACATGAGGAAGTGGGATGGAAAACCTACCTCAGTCTTGGATTCACGGGTACGGGAGTTGCGAGAAAAAGCAACCAGAAAAGAAGATTCTTCTTGGAAAACTGCTGCTCCAGTTTCCCGTGAGCAGTCCCCCGGACGCAGTAGATGGGCCGATCTCATTTCTGATCCTCTTGAAGGGACTTCTGATTCACATGTGCAAAAAGTGGGTAACAGATATTCTAACCAGGATTAGAGGGGCCCTGCCTCCAGCCAGGTGGAGGAGAGGGACAACCGAGTCTACTGGACAGTGTGGATTCGATGGCCTGGCACGTCAGACCCACAGGAATATAAGGCTCTAGTAGACACTGGTGCACAATGTACCCTAATGCCATCAAGTTATAAAGGGGCAGAACCCATCTGTATCTCTGGTGTGACAGGGGGATCCCAAGAGCTAACCGTATTGGAAGCCGAAATGAGTCTAACCGGGAATGAGTGGCATAAACACCCCATTGCAACTGGCCCAGAGGCCCTGTGCATCCTTGGTATAGATTATCTCAGAATGGGGTATTTCAAGGACCCAAAAGGGTACCGTTGGGCCTTTGGTATAGCTGCATTGGAGACGGAGGAGATTGAACAGCTGTCTACCCTGCCTGGTCTCTCCCAGGACCCTTCGGTTGTGGGGTTGCTGAAGGTTGAAGAACAACAGGTGCCAATTGCTACCACGACGGTGCACCGGCGGCAATATCGCACCAACCAAGACTCCCTGATCCCCATCCATAAGCTGATTTGCCAATTGGAGAGCCAAGGAGTGATCAGCAAGACTCACTCACCCTTTAATAGTCCCATATGGCCCGTGCGGAAATCTAATGGGGATTGGAGACTAACAGTAGATTATCGTGGGCTGAATGAAGTCACGCCACCGCTGAGCGCTGCTGTGCCAGATATGTTAGAGCTTCAATATGAACTGGAATCAAAGACAGCTAAGTGGTATGCCACAATTGACATTGCTAATGCATTTTTCTCCATTCCTTTGGCAGCGGAGTGCAGGCCACAGTTTGCTTTCACTTGGAGGGGTGTCCAGTACACCTGGAATCGACTGCCCCAGGGGTGGAAACACAGCCCCACTATTTGCCATGGACTGATCCAGACTGCACTAGAAAAAGGTGAAGCTCCAGAGCACCTGCAATATATTGATGACATCATCATATGGGGCAGCACGGCAGAAGAAGTTTTTGAGAAAGGGAAGAAAATAATCCAAATCCTTTTGAAGGCTGGCTTTGCCATAAAAGAAAGTAAGGTCAAGGGACCTGCGCAGGAGATCCAGTTCTTAGGAGTAAAATGGCAAGACGGGCGTCGTCAGATCCCTGCGGACGTGATCAACAAAATAGCAGCTATGTCCTCACCGACTAATAAAAAGGAAACACAGGCTTTCTTAGGTGTTGTGGGCTTTTGGAGAATGCATATTCCAAATTACAGTCAAATTGTAAGTCCTCTCTACCAAGTTACCCGGAAGAAGAACGATTTTAAATGGGGGCCTGAGCAACGACAAGCCTTTGAACAAATTAAGCGGGAGATTGTTCATGCAGTAGCTCTTGGGCCAGTCCGGACAGGACCAGATGTTAAAAATGTGCTCTACACTGCAGCTGGGGAGAATGGCCCTACCTGGAGCCTTTGGCAGAAAGCACCTGGAGAGACCCGAGGCCGACCCCTGGGGTTTTGGAGTCGGGGATATCGAGGATCCGAGGCTCGCTATACTCCAACTGAAAAAGAGATATTGGCAGCATATGAAGGAGTTCGAGCCGCTTCAGAAGTGGTTGGTACTGAAACACAGCTCTTCTTAGCACCCCGACTGCCAGTGCTGGGCTGGATGTTCAAAGGGAAAGTTTCCTCTACACATCACGCGACTGATGCCACGTGGAGTAAGTGGATTGCACTGATCACACAACGGGCTCGCATAGGAAACCCCAGTCGCCCAGGAATTTTAGAAGTGATCACGGACTGGCCAGAAGACAAAGACTTTGGAATGTTGCCAGAGGAGGAGGTGACACGGGCTGAAGAGGCCCCGCTGTATAATAAACTGCCAGAAAATGAGAGGCAATATGCCCTGTTCACTGATGGGTCCTGTCGCATCGTGGGAAAACATCGGAGGTGGAAGGCTGCTGTATGGAGTCCTACACGACTAGTTGCAGAAACTGCTGAAGGAGAAGGTGAATCGAGTCAGTTTGCGGAGGTGAAAGCCATCCAGCTAGCATTAGATATTGCTGAAAGAGAAAAGTGGCCAGTGCTCTATCTCTATACTGACTCATGGATGGTGGCAAATGCCCTATGGGGGTGGCTACAGCAATGGAAGAAGGGCAACTGGCAACGCAGAGGTAAACCCATTTGGGCTGCCGCACTGTGGCAAGATATCGCTGTTCGGATAGAGAAGCTAGTGGTAAAAGTACGTCATGTAGATGCTCATGTACCCAAGAGTCGGGCCACTGAAGAACATCAAAACAATCAGCAGGCAGATCAGGCCGCCAAGATTGAAGTGTCTCAGGTGGACCTGGACTGGCAACGTAGGGGTGAGCTATTTATGGCTCGGTGGGCCCACGATACCTCAGGCCATCAGGGGAGAGATGCAACATATAGATGGGCTCGAGATCGAGGGGTGGACTTGACCATGGACACTATCGCACAGGTCATCCACGAATGTGAAACATGTGCTGCAATTAAGCAAGCCAAGCGGCAAAAACCCCTGTCGCATGGGGGGCGATGGCTGAAATATAAACAGTGGGAGGCCTGGCAGATTGACTATATCACACTCCCACGAACACGCCAAGGCAAGTGCCATGTGCTTACAATGGTGGAAGCAACCACTGGATGGCTGGAAACATACCCTGTGTCCCATGCCACTGCCCAGAACACTATTCTGGGCCTTGAAGAGAAAGTTTTATGGCAACACGGCACCCCAGAAAGAATCGAGTCGGACAACGGGACTCACTTCCGAAACAACCTCGTAGATACCTGGGCCAAAGAACATGGCATTGAGTGGGTATATCACATCCCTTATCACGCACCGGCCTCCGGAAAAATCGAACGATACAACGGACTACTGAAAACTACATTGAGAGCGATGGGGGGTGGGACTTTCAAACATTGGGATACACATTTAACAAAAGCCACCTGGTTAGTTAATACTAGAGGATCCGCCAATCGGGCTGGCCCCGCCCAACCAAGACTTCCACATACTGTAGAAGGGGATAAAGTCCCTGTAGTGCGCATGAGGAGTATGTTAGGAAAGACAGTCTGGGTTAGTCCTCCCTCAAGCAGAGGCAAACCCATTCAAGGGGTTGTTTTTGCTCAGGGACCTGGGTACACCTGGTGGGTGATGCAGAAGGATGGGGAAGTTCGATGTGTACCTCAGGGAGATTTGATTTTGGGAGAGAATAGCCAGTGAATTGGGCTGTATGATACCTAACTGCTAAATACCCTGCCAATGCATGTCATTGTATCTATAGTGTCTATATGCCATATCAAGGGTATTACTGTAAGAATTACCCAAATGACTGCGGGATGGACTTTGAAACTAAGCCAAGTACAACAGCGACAGAACTTGAACTGACACCCAGCAATTTCCTCAAGATCAACATCCTCGACCTGCAGACCAAGGGCGTGAGTTGCACCAAATGTACTAGCCACAAGTTCCAGAGGCAGCATACAACGACCCACCATCTCACACCATCTCTCTTATCCTGAAGAACTGTTACAACAGATGGAGCCCCAAAGTCATGGACTAAATAAAATCAATGGACACATTAGAGGAATAGCCCATACGCTAAAGGAATACCATTCGCGTGTGTGTGTGTGTGCGGGGGGACGACGGGGACGGACGCAAGTCCATATACTTATATATATAAGACAAGGAAGTGGTAGTGGTCGATTGGAAAATGTAAGATCTGGGCATGATGTAGATGGTATAGAATAAGGGGTGGATAATGTCCTGGGTTCAGCTGGGATAGAGTTAATTTTTACAGGAACCTGGGAGGTGGGGGGCATAGCCGGGGCAGCTGACCTGAACTGGCCAAGGAGCTATTCCATACCATGTGACATCATGCTCAGTATATAAAGGGGGAGCGGGCCGGGGGGTGGGCTCTTCTTTTCGGTGGGGGAAGTGGCAGAGCGTCGGGTCCCGGGTGGTGAGCAGTTGCACTGTGCATCACTCTTTTTGTATACTTTTTCATTAGTACCGTTGTTGTTGTTGCAATTTCTTTGTGTTGTTCCAGTAAACTGCCTTTATCTCAACCCTCGAGGTTCCAGGTTTGTTTTTTTTCTCTCCTCCGTCTTCCCCCCCATCCCACCGGAGGGGGGCGGGAGGAGTGAGCGAGCGGCCGCGTGGTCCTTTGTTACCGGCTGGGTTGAAACCACGACACTTAGCCAGAGAAAATGGTCCTTAGCTGAAGTTGAGTAATATTGATCTTGTAAATTGAGGATCTGACCCATCGTTCATTAGCGTTTGGGTAATCCTTTGAAAATGCGTAACTGCTGTGTGTTCCTGCTCTTCCATAATACTCCAGTAGCAGACCTGATTGACTGGTGAAGATTTTTTTGGTGGACTTTGGCAGTTGTCCTTTGCCAGGGCTGGAGTGACAAAACCAGAAAGAGCTTGTTCTGTGGCTGGCACATCATCATACTCAAGGGCAGTCTTGTGTTCCCCTCAGCCAGATGTGTTACAAGCCTCACTGGCCTGGAGACTGGAAGATTAGTTTTCTCCTAACTAGCTTAGGGTTTAGGTAAGTGGTTTTCTGAGGGCTTAAAAAATAAAATAAAATTGTAAATCTGACACAAGGTCAGTGTTAGTTGTTTGCTTATCTGCTCTAGGCTGTTTGTGAGAAACATCAAATGCATTTCTCTCTAAAATGTTTGGAAATAAAATGCTGTAGCAGTTCATGTTTGTAGCTGGAATTAGTAAATATACATGGCTTGTTTAAGCTCTCGATATTGACAGAATCATTGTAGTATCTTCACATGAGGACAGCCTTACAGCATCATCCTTTGGGCTGATTGAACCGTCAAATTAATCTTTAAGGTCTGATTCCCTTTGAACTCACGTCTCTGTGAAACAGAATAAAATAACTTCTGTGGTTGCCACTGGAGACCTTATGCACTGTTACAGAGATCCTGAGACTGACTCTTCCTAAGGTGAACTGTGCAAGGGCTGTGGGGGCTGAAGAAGCTGCTGGTGCGGGTCCTCAGCCACCGGAGCCTATCTTGCACAAGGCACTTACCTGGGCACTGCAGGTCCTGTAAATCCGGTGGGCAGTGGCAGCTGAATGTGGCTAAGGCTTGAGTGGGCATCTGGACCGCAAAGCTTGCAGGGGGTTATCTTCCTGGATGCTTCACAAGGAGCCTTGCTGGGCACTGGCTGGACCACAGGTGTCTGCCCAGGCTGCTGACTAGAGCTTAGGAGTCAGCTCAGAGCCCGGCAGGCTCAGAGAGCTTGACATCGGGGCAGACTTGGGGCCATCTCCTAGTGTGTTGTTTATGACCTCCATTTCTAAAGCATGCACAAGAAATAATAGTTTGTGACAGCTTAAATCATGTCTGAGGGAGACTGGGGGCGGGGGAGGGAGAATTACTTAGTGTTAATGGGCGTATTAATAAGACAGAGAATAGGCTTTGTTTTCTAGGACCGGCCCCTGAAGATGATCAAATCTTAAGAAGTTATGAATTGAATCCTATCTCTTTCTTTTCCTCTCCCAGCAAAATGCAGAGCCACTTTTTAATGACTGCTGAAGTTGTAGTTTCTCTGACTTACTGCATGTGTCTGTGCCAAGGCAGGGAGGAAGATGAATGTGGTAGCTAATCTTCCCATTCCTACTTTCCTCCCACTTGTGCCTGTAACCTTTCAATCCATGCAGCTCAATTGCAGCATAAAAGGATAGTTTCCCTTATAGCAGCTTATTTTAAATTTAGGCTGTGCTAAAACCCAAGAGATCAAAGTATTTTCAATAGCACAGGAGGAACTCATCCGTAATAAAGCCCTTAAAGCTAACTTTGTAGCTGTAAACTGACTTCATTGCACAGGAATGGTCAGTCAGTCACTGATTGTGACTATAGGGTTGTGTTGCATAGGTATGATAATCCTGCTTTTAAGGACACATCTTGGGCTGAAAGTAATTGGCAGCTACAAGGCTAGTGCGGGCTTTCAGCAGTGACCTACAACATAGAGTTAATTCCTAATTGCTGTTTGACTGACTGTCATTTACGTGCTGCCCATATGAACAGCCAGCATTTTACATGAACAAGAAAAAGTGCAGCGGGGAAGAACAACTGGAGGTACTTCACTGGACATTAGTGTTGTAATCATGCTCTGCTGCCATTAAGGTTTAGAAACTAACAGACACCTCTCTCAGTCCTTTGAGATATTTTATACGTGTCCATGTTGCTCTTGCTTGCTTGCTTTTGTTTTCTCACCCACTTGTTCATGTTCTAGGTTATTTTACAGGTTTCAGACAGAGTTTGATCTGGTTAGTTTGATTTGAAAGCTTCTATTAACTAAATCAAAGTGGAATAATGAAAAATTACAAACTCAGGGGACTATGGCTCAAGTCTTGCCACAGGAATTGACATTTTGTATGTGTCTGTGTGTTAAAGCTAGATGATACAAGGACATCTTCATCCAAGCTCATTTGGGTAGTGGCTGACAGACCTTCACCGTTTGCTTGTCCACACTTGGTTAGGAGCACAACGTGTTTAGGAATATAAGCAGGTAGGTCTTTTTTCCCCCCCCTGAAGACTCAAATGGCAATGAGTCAGTTACTGCCTTCCATTTGCACAAAAAATTTAAAACAGGTGAAGTTTGCCACCATCTGGACTCCCTCACCTTCTCCTGCACTGGCCTGTTGCAATTAGTTGTGTTCATTGAGCATTAGGCTCCTGTTGTTTTGCTTTCAACAAGACACCTGAGCTCTGGTGGGGGCCAAGGTTGTTCAGTGTTTTGAGGCTGAGACAGGGAATTTTGCAATGAGACATATAATCTCAGTTTAGTTTCTGGGAACACTTGCTCAAAAATACCTACCCATAATTAGTCCATCCACTGGCTGTATCAGCAGCCAGGAATGTCATGTGTGTGAAGTAGACACTGACTGTCAGAAAGGGCAGATCTCGCAAACATCAGATGCACATATGTTGTCCCACAAGAGGGGTCTGATACCCAGTGTGCAATAAGCCAATCTTACACACAGAGCCGAGGTATTTGTTTATTTCATGTTTGCGCAAATATGGGTGCTAGGTGGTAATTCCACAAAGCTTGCACACCACACCAGAGAACTACAATGTATTTATCTTGTTAGATGATTAGTAAAAATGTGCCTAAATTTACGCTCATTGATTAGTAATCACCATCCTTTCTGTTATTGGTTAGTTATATTTAAATTAGTCTTGCTTGCTATGTAAATTGGCACACATGCTCCTTATAGGTGTAGGGGGGTAAGTCTTTTTGGTCTTGAATTGAGTTGGTGGTTGCAATCTCCCCCTGCCACCCTTACCTTTTCCGGCATTTGTGCTGCTTTGGCAATCATCCTTTGTGCCTTCTGGAGCAGGATGTTTCCTTTTTATCAGTCTTTAGTTTCTCTTCAAGGGTATAGTCATTAGGAAAACATGCATTGTTTATACAAAGTAATCAGGCCCACACAATGAAGATACTGATTAATGGTCATCCTAAATTAAGCAGTGTCACTATGACCTAGGCATTAACATTTTAGCTAAAATCAGATTGCAAAATCGTATTGTACAACTATTCAGCAGCATTTCCACATAAAATATTCTTAATGCTAAACTATATAAATTTATTACCTGGACTACACGTATGTGTTTTAGTTATTGCAAGGATGAGACTGTTCAGCTTTGGAGAAGAGGTGCACCAAGTAGGAGTTTGACCAAGACTTTAGCTTACTTTCAACTAATTTTGTCACTCTTTTGAATCAGTGTTGTTCATTAGGGTTACAAATAAATTTTATGCCTGGAGGATATTACATACACAAGTATGTCAAGAGCATTAAGATACATTTTATGGAATGATGTGATATCAGGAATTAATTCTGCATCCACAGCTGTGGTAAGAGATAAATTAGGAGGCAGAAAGGAAGGAGAGTTGTTGGAGGATGTAAGCTTCCTAACAAAAACACTGGGGATGCTTTTGATGGAAAATTGAACAAATTTACGGACAAGTATGACTGAGAACAATGCCCAGATGGTATGGGAAATGTAATTAACCTTTGGCAATGCAGCAGTCTCAAAACTATGAGACAAAAATTCATTAAGATTCACTAGTCTACTAAGATGTTCATATGTAAAGTGATCAGTTTTTCTACTTTAGTATCAACGTTATTATAAAATACAAATGGAAAACATATCAAGACCCAGAAGCAACCACTTAAAAATGCAGTAGCTAAAGATAAGAAAGGTGAAAGTGATGGAGATAGCCTAACGAAAAACAGAAAATGATTGACTCTTAGTTATCCAACTTAGAGGGTGAAAAATTATACTTCTAGCAATAGGGAAAAGCTAGGAGACATGGTACTTAATGAGGAAATTTGTTTCAGTGCTTCCCTATAACAAGGTGTACTTTCTTTCTGACCTGACAGGCTGATAAACCTTGGGATGCCATTAAACTGATAATGAAGTGCCATGCTAAAAATAATCTGTCTGCTTTTTTTCTGGTTGCCAGAACCAGCAGAATCATCTGTGTAATCAATTTACTACTGAGTTTGAGACATCTCTGTGTGGAATCCTCCTGGGACAAGAATTGTCTCTATCGCTCAGAGCAGAGTTCAGTGCTCATCATGTACTAAATAGGCAGATAGAATTGGAAACTAGTCATTTTATCCTGTTGGTTTGCTCTCCTTGTTTGTATTATTGTTAAATGTGCTTTAAAAGCTTAAGCCTGAGCGTTAACTGAACCAAGGAAAGTGCTCTTTATAGAAAATGTGGTATACTTGTTTATTCTTTTAAATGGTGTCCAGTTTTATGCAAGCCCTTTGAAGCCAGATCCTCAAACTTCACATTTCATGGGCTATGCAGCTATAAATGGGTCTTGATTAAGAGACAGAACTAGAGTACCTAGCTAGGGCTATCGTTTAGGACTTTTAAGGTTTCCATTTTTAGGTTTCATTGGTAATCATCTCTACACTCTCCTCAACTGCTGTGTATAGTCACTGGATGATAGATGTCACAACAGAAGATAGTCACTGAATGGACTCTAGAAATTTCCACAGTCTTAATGTGGGGTAGGGCTGGCTAAAAACAAGTTGTTTAGAGTAGTGGAGGGGACAGACATCCACAAAATCCTGTGTTGTGGAAGGTGGAAGTTAATCAACAGGTTATGGAAATAATACATCCTCAACCTCTGTCAGACTGTTCCTCACCTTCCTCACCAGCAAGCAATGACAGGAGGGCAAGCCTTGTCCTGCTTGGGAGGTACAGAAGAAAATTTTTAATTACTTGTTTTCTAAGAATGGATAATATTTTGGAGGGTGAAGTAGGTTGACATAAGGCATTGCTGAAGGCAGATAATGATTTTATCTTAGCTTTTACTTCTGGCTGTTCACAACTTCTCCAGAAACCACAGAATTTTGCAGCCCCTGAGGCAAAAGTTTGAGCTCTTTAGTTATTTTGCCCTTTGGCAACAATTAACTTCATGTAGGTTCGCCTACAACTGAGCCAATGCGCTCAGCCAAGTTCTAGCGTTTCCACGTCCCTGGATGCTTTCTGTGCTGTCAGTGATGCTTTATGATATGTAAAGTGGTATGTGTGCATACGTTTTGATGAGACATAAGTGAGAAGATAATAAGATACTGCTTTAAAAGGGTGGCTGGAGGAATATGATAATCATCACATCCTCAAACCTAATGGGATTTGACCTTCTTATGGAATGTGGCCAGAGTCCCTTCATACACATAGGATATCCATACACATAGGATGAACTCCAAACCAGAGCATGTTGGTGGTGAGGTAATGGTCCACTTCCCTCTAATACTATTCTCTGTCCCTACGTGTATTAGGCTTGACAGACATGCTTCCTCTTTGAGAAGGGGAAAGTTACCTTTCAAGCAATAAACTTCAAAAGAATTCACATTCAGTATACATTGCTTATGGGACTGAGTATTTGCTGTGAGTTGATGAATGATGTCTGTTTAGATATGGGTATGTGTTGATTTTTTAAACTTGTTCTGGCCAAAATAACTTAAGTAAACTGTTTCATGATTGTAAACTGGGGTGTATTCCTGTGAAGTATGAGCATGAAGCCTGATCTAAGAGCCATTGAAAGAGTTATTTCAAAGCCATTCAAAATGGACAACTGCATATTTCTTATTTTGTTCTTTAGAATTGTCCACGATGCAAGTAAGTAAGATATTTTTCTCAAGAATCTGGGACTTGCTACTGCTGGATGCTATTTCCTAGACTAGTAAGACCACACTCAAAATTTCTGCAGCTGTAGAAGACATTAGATGAAGATCACAACTGATGTCATCTTAGTGATAGGGGCCAGAATCTGGCTGCAAAGGCTAGCTAGGAATTTCACCAGCTGAGAGAGCTATCTAGTGGTATAAATCAGGTAAACTATACTGTACATGTGGCCCCTGAAGATACAGATAGTGATGGTACAACTTAGACAACAGTTATTAGACTGCTGTGAAGCTCTAACAGCTCTGGAGCAAGCTAAGATGTCACTATCAAGCAGTTTCACTATCACAGTCCTGTACCAAGCGTATCATGGGCATGCAAGAAAATCTGCACCTCAGGGTTGATGTCAGTGCAGAAGTCACAATAACACAGAGATTGAAATCCCAGCTCAGATCAGCACCTACTCCAAACTTCCATAGCCTTTATTTCTCATAGTATTAAGGCTAAGACCTAGTTCACTTCTAACCCCTGTTCTTACTATCTTTCTTGTCGGTATTTCTCTTAGATTTGGATAAGGAGAATAATGTAGTCCAGTCAAATTTTACCTATGCTGTTTTGATTTAATTCTGTCTTATGGTTTTGATTCACTAGTGCAGCATTTCAGTAATGTGCTTGAAAATTACTGAATAGAAATTGGATTTTATATGCTTTGTTTACAGCAATTATTATTCATTCCCATGTCTGTATGTCAGGTCTGATTTGTTTGACCAGTGCCAAGTTCATTTGACAATGACTAAAAGCATTCTTGGTGTGCTTGTTGCTGGAAAAGGAATGGGACTGTCTGGTCCCTGTAACATACAGTTTTACACAGCACAACAGATATGCATGAAAAACTAGTTAGTGTAGGGAACTATCACTGTTTTTAACTAACTTGCAGTATTCCCTTGTGCTTGTCACATCTGGAGCGATCTCTAGAGCACAAGTCTTGGAGTTTGATGAAAGACTCTTTCCCCCCAGAATTCAAGTTCAGAGGGAAATCTTTATGTAAACATTGTAGAAAACCACAGAGTCTACATTTTGCTCCTGCTGAGAAAAATAAACTCTTTTTGTTCTCATATTAGTGCATCTTCCTGTGCAGACAAAAATGCAGTGAGAATATTTTTAGCTGCTTTTGTCTGAAGGGTAAAAAGAGAAAAGGGAAAAGGAAAAGAGCTGAATTTTGAGTCGTTTTTCTTTTAAGAATTTTTTTTTTAAATAATATTTTTGGAAGGCTAATTCCCTCATCAGTAAACATCAAAAGCTCAACTACTGGCAACTAGAACACTACAAGATCAAATAATACACAGTAAATTCTCTTTAGTGAAGGAGAAGGGCTTGTTAGATGGCACCTTCGTTTCCGAAGGTTTCTACAGGGAGTGATCACAGAGTCTTAGAATAAGAGAAAGCATATATTTTACAAATAAATATGTTTGTTTGGGGCATGTTTTGCAAAGCATCACATACAAGCTAAGTTTCACATATTTGCAAAGTGTCATCAGCTGAGTCATTGCTGAATAAAACATTAGAAGGCTCGAATCTACCTTGAGTTTGCAGCCTCACTGTAGTACTGACACAGTATCTAGGGGAGAAGAGGTAGAAGCCTTCCCTTCCTTCAGCTTAAGTTTCCATTGTACTTAAGGCACGTAGGCTTCAATACAGAGTACCAGATGATGCTTTTACTAATGCAGATATCTTGCATAGAGCGCTACTTCACAGGGTAAGATATTTGAGATGCCTCACATAGGAAGGAGAGAAGCGCTCTGTACAGGAAGTAAATGTTAATATTAAATATTAGGCAGATGAAGACTAAGAAAAAAGAAATTAATACAAAGGAATCTGAATGATTTCAGGTTAAATTACAATGCATCAAAACAGAGGTATTCAGGGTAAGAAAATAATCTTTGTTTCTCTATTTCAAAACTGAAATCCTAAAAAGTTTGCAGTCTTGACTGCAAGAGCTGGAAGAATCAAATATACTAAAAGTGGGCAAATAATTGGCTTAGCAACAATAAACAAAAGAATTAGCATTTTAGTTAAGCTATCTGTAGAAATACTGTGACCATGTTTCTCCAAGTATTCTCCTTTAATAATTAAAAACATTTTGCTTTTTGCTTTTCACCCCTGGCTCTGTTTGCCCTGCAGTTTTCAGACTCTTGCCTTCATTGCCAACCAGTGCTGCCTGTGTTCTCTGTCATGCAAGCTCTTGTACAGAGAAGTTGCTCAGGTCATAGTCCCGCTCAAGATTTATGTGGACTAGACCACTGTGAGCCATGTAAAACCACAGGTTTACAAACTGCTCCTGTTTGTCAAAGAATTGATTTACACAAGTTCTACGTGAACGGGAATTCATTACTAAACCCCAGGCATGAAGTTAAGCAATATTTACACCATTTGCAGTTTAAGTGAGTCATTTTTAGCTTGACCTAACCTGGTCAGGAGTAATAGTTGAATTCAGCTGATGTTTACCTGTGTGAGCAGAAAATGAAGCACAGTTAGGGATTTATTATGTGGGACAGGGCTGTAATTCATGTGACGTTAGCAGCCCTTCTTTTAGCCTTGCAGTGGAAATGGTGAGAGCTGGTTTTGGATGTTCCCTGGGGAAAACATGGCCTTGGGAGTACTTAAAGAGTTAACTTGGAGCATTTTCCCCTGAGCTTCATCCTACAGCTGCTGAACAGTAACTTCGAGTCCAACGTAAAGCTAGGGGAGGTCAATAGTAATTTTTCCATCAAATGCAGCACATTTGGATCGGGTCTGATTTGACTTGCTCTCTTAAGACTTTGTATTTAAGAAAGACTTTAAGATTTTGTATTTGACAGAGGTATTGGTCATCACACTGTCTTGGTCCTCACTGTCTGCTGAAAAAATAATTAGCTATAAAACATCAGCATGTAGTAGGTATAATTTTTGTTACATTTCTTTGGGACACTTAGCTGCCCCGAAGTGTGCAGATGTAGTGTGAGTCCCAGAGGGCGTGATGAGATGTGCTGTGTGGAAGGAGCATCCCGCGCTCTTGGATTACACTTTTACTGATAAAACAAGCACCAGAAATGAATGATCTAAATAGAAGAGAGGCCAAACAGGGTCCAGAGGCGCTGACTGATCCGGTTAAAACTGCTGCTGTTGGAAATTGCACAAGACAGGTTTTCTGACGAAATCCTAGGTACTTGCAGAGAAAGGGATTTCTGAGACTTTTACAGTTCCTGTGCTAGAGGAAGTGCAGCATCAGTAATACATATTGTGCAAAAAAAGATTGCCACTTTTCAGAACAAAGCAATTAGTGATTTTTAGAGATGAACCCTGCCTTTAAGGTCCTGACATGGGATTTCTTGTCCTTTGGCTCTTGTTGAAAGGAAATTAAATTCTCATGGTGCAAGCCTCGTCTTTAAGGTCTTAGGCCAAGAAGTAAACATGCATATCTGGCATTTGGTTAGAAAATCTGTTTGTCTCATCTGTATAAAGTGACCCAATTTAGGAAAATGAAAAAGAATCTAGAACTTACTTTCTAGTGCAAAAACGAGCTACCAGGCCTCTTTAACTTGTAAGCTTTCAGCATATAAATAGATACTAATTCTGTCACTGCATTTTTGTGCTTAAGTGTGAAAACACCTGCACTTTAAGCCATGTCCTGGGATGACACGAAGTGTAAGTAAATCATGTGGAAACAGTGAGTCAGGGCAATGCCATCCCCACACCCTCCTGGGGGAAGCCACCCTTCAGATTTATTCTGTGTCAGACCTCAGGAGCTGTATTTATTCATTAAGCCACATTGTTTCTGTGGGAAGCCAGATTCCCAGCTCATACCCACTAATCAAAAGAAATGGAGAAAAGCACTGTCCCAGCACTTGGCATAATTTTGGTAGTGATAATCATTTTGCAGCCTTAAACTTGGTCCTTTAATAAAGGAAGCTTTTGGTTTCTGCCAGAGGGGTAACTCATGCACTTATGGCTGCAGAGGGTTGGTGCAGGATCAGCCCTGCTCCCCAGGTACAGCCACCGCCCGCCTGGCATAAGGGAAAGGAACTGCCTGGGGGAAGCTTTGTCTTTTGTCCTCCAAAATTTGTCATTAAGCGGGACCAGGGTAAGCAGAAAGTTTGTGGGCTGGAGTGGGGAAAGAAAGGAGGGGGAGTGTGAAGAGGACGTGGCAATGGAAAAAAGGGAATTTAGGAATGCATTAGGGTGAGTGCCTTCCTCCACTGGCAGGGATTCAGCCTGAGTGTAGTCACCCAGAAATAGGTGCAGGCAAGCCTTAGCCTCCAGTTCCGAGTATTCTTAGCTTTCTCAGTTAAGGAGGCCTAGTAAAATGATTTTTATAGTGGCAAGCAGCATAGAGGAGGTTGGGGAAAGAAGCTGGAAAATACTTAACCATTTTGACTCTCCCACTCAGGATTGTCAGCAAAACTACTACATCCTTCCTCACTAAGGATGCTTATATCAGAGCAGCCTGTCTTTAGCACCCGCTTCCAGAGTAACCTTTACTGCTCACGCTCCTGTCCACCTTCCCTAATGCAACAGGCACAACTCACAGGCATGGGATGTCGCCCAGTGTTTGGAAGCCAGTGTATGTCCCACTCCAGGAAGCTGAGCACTCGCAGGACCCTTAGACCAGAAGAACCCATGTTAGCAAATGGCATCTGGACTTGGAGCTGCAACAGCCAGTTGTTTGGGCTGGGGTAACTGGAACAGAATTACAAGGAGTGCTGGGTAGGCAGAGGGAAAGACGGACTTCAGCAGAGTTTGTGCGCATGTCCGGTGTGTGCAACAGGCAAGTGTAGATTAAGTGGCTATTCTGGGAGTCTGGCTCGCAATATCAACCCATTGCCAGGAATTTACAAATGCAAAATTAGCAGTATATACAGAAACACTAGTTGTATTTCCTAGATTATGCTTAATAGGGGTGCAATTAAGCACATTAGGCTGTTTTATTCATGCCTATGTTCTACCAGCTTCTGCAGGCACAGGGACCCCATTCACACAAAGGGCAGTTGTGGAAATACTGGTTTTCTGCAACCCCTGTTGCTCCAGAGAACCTGGAAGCAGCTTGTTCAGCTCTGTTGGCAGCACCGTTCAGTAACTGAATCATAACTTCCTCCTGTTTGTCTAGTAATTCAGAATGTCTTCTAGGAAAAATGAGACGGACGGGTCTTGCATTCCAACTCCTGTGAGGAAAGACATTGCCACTGGAAAAGACTAATACTAGAAAAGAAAATTCATTCCATTCTTTATGCTTTGAAAGAAACTATCATTACTATTTCCAGATCAATTGTAAAGTGTATTTGTATCTTCTGATTTTTATTATTAATGCAAGACTAAAATGCTACCAACATAAGTACTTATGGTATTATCATGTGACATACTCCATTTTGACAACCAACAGAAGAAGAAAAATCTAAGCAAAACACTTAAGTTAGTGTCTGTGCAGACATACAAAGCAATTTATTAAAGTCCACAGTGCCAAAAATGTAGTCCATTGCTCTCATGAAAAGTGGTTCAAGGTTCAGTACATAACAAAAAACCATTGATTTATGGGTGGCAGTGATTTTTTAAGTGCATGGGAAGACTCTTAAGGACTATTCATGCTGTACTGCTTTGTGCTACTGCCTCAGACCAGCACTCAGTTCTTTGATGTGCTTGTTTGTAAAACTACACTTTACATGGAGCCTACTGCTCAGTAGTTTTTAAGCGGCCCTGGAGCTCTTTGCAGTCAGACCAGCTGAGCAGAAAATGCTATCTACAGCGTGAAAAATTAGTAAACTGTGGGCTGAAACAGCCATACTAAAATTGCCTAATATCAGAGAGGTTTGGTATTGCACTACTTTCTATATGTTGACAAACTTTAAAGTGAAACCTTGCAAGCAGTGTAAAGTTTACTGCCCTCCTGAACTGGTAAACAAGTATTACATCCTCCTCTTCCAGCATTCAGTTGTCTCTCATAGCTCCTTGGGAGGGTTTGGTGGTGGTGTTATAGTTGCTACAAACTGAATGCTGTTGACCAGGTTGTATGGATTCTTAAGAAAAATGTTTTCCAACATCCTTCTCCTGTCGTTGTATCCCAGAACTGCTGTGCCCTGGTGGTGGTTCCCCTCGGCCTTTCTCTCTCATGGCTTGATGCCACTGAGTGCTTTGCACCTCCGTAGTGAACAGGTTAAGCAGCGTCTTGTATGTCCTTCTGTATACTAAGCCACATGTGACTGTCAGATGTAGGAGTTACTTCATCTTCTCAGGTTGCAGAAATTAATTTTTTACTCGGGAGGACTTAAGGGTCTTATACATACCTCGTGTGGTGGTAAGATGTTTTTCCTGAAAGTTTCTGTACCTTTTTATTTTCTCTATTTTTTAACAAACGGAACAAGTGTACCAAATGTACTGATCCTTACGTCTACTAAGGCTGTAGGAGAGCTGGCATTTCCTATTATGAATTCTGGGCTTAGCTGCTGTAAAGTCTCACTTCAAAGAACAACCCTGGTACACACACAGGATAATGCAACAGGACTGGAACTGAGTCCAGAGAAAAAAGTGAAGAGTAGCTGATAAGCTGGGGTCCCGGCGAGGCAAATGCAGAAGGGATGGGGTATGGCCAGATGGATGCCACAGGGGACAGGAGAGGCAGGTTGGGAGCCCGGGTTGTGCCTGCCCTTCAGGCATCTCCCATGGCACAAGGTTCTGAAGCTGTAATTGTCAGCTGACAGTTGCCAGCTGATACCTAAGAAACATACGGAAAGAAGTACGGATCTGTCCCCCATGTTGGCAGACAGCATCTAGGGCTACAATGGGAACAGCCAGTTACTCCATTAGTTTCTTTACTCAGTAGCCTCAGTAGAATTGAAACCAGGAGGGGATCCATGCAGCTCTGTGTGGCAGAGTGTGGAGGGAAGAGTCAAGAAACATTTAAAGCAATTCCAGCTATGAATGCCTCAGAAATGACATACCAAAAACTCCTTCATGAGTGTCAGAGTTATTAAAATAAGAGTTTCAGGTGCCCCAGGGTGCCCTGCTCTTTTAGAAAGGTTCTGTTCACACCATCTTCACAGTACGCTGTATTGTTTCTTAATAGGTAAAAAATTAGGAAGTTTCACAGTACTCTTGAGTTGAGACTTTTGGTTCTTCTTTTGTGTTTTTCAGTGCGAAGGTGAATCTGAGAGACAAAGCAGCAAGCCATCCAGTCATTGTAATGCCTGTTTTAGTCTCTGGAGCATCTTAAGTTAGCTGCAGTGGGACGGGGCTTAAGTCACAGCTAGATTAACTGCCTAAGTATTTAGCTTCTCACAGAGGTTTGCCAACCAGTCCTGGCTTCTGTCCTGCTGTAACTAAACCCCTAATAGTAGTTTAATTAAAGCAGAGGTCTTTTGTGCATAGGGGTTGATCTCTATAAGGATCATGCAAAGTCAGGGTAACTGGAAGATGGACATGTTCTATACTGAGAAACTACTGAAAAAAAGCGACTGTCTTAAGAGGCAGGATGGCATAAAAATACTGTCTAAACCTCAGTGATGGAAAGATGAGTTCCTGTTCTCCATTTCAAAAAAACATAGTATACAGCATAGTATACACTGTAATACTTATTTGATAGGTTTGAAGCCAGTGAAGAACACCTTTTTCACACAGCCTCTGATAACTCTATTACAGACAACTTTTGAAGCCAGTAATTTGTTCATTACTTAGAATGCAACAATTTGCATTCTGAGTAATGAACTACGATTGATAGAAGAAATAAAGTTGAAAGATGTTTCTCCATGAGGTGTACCATTCTTTGAGATTGCAGTACCGTGCAGAATTCTATCTGTGCTCCAAATCTGCTGACCTGTCCTGAAGTAAAAATCTGTCCATGAACGTAAGTCACTGGGGGCCAAACTGCTAGAGTAACCTGTGCAAGAGAGATTGGTTTGCACTTGCAGAATCTGTTGGGCAGACTGAGGCAGTCGTGAGCCCATGTGGGAGACACCCCCCTATCAAGTCACACAATGTAAATATGTGGCTAGGTTTCACTCCTGGCTTTCAGGACTAGTTTGCCATTTCTACTTGATACTGGATTGTAATTTTAATCTTGAACACTGGGCTGTGGATAGAGTAGAAAGAGAAATATTCTTCTGGCATGTGAAAGTACATAAATAGGAAACACAAATATATCTCCGAAAGCTATTTTTTTTTTAATAATGGCTGTGGTTTTTTAATAATGCAGTATTTCTTGGGAATATGTCTCCAGATGGGAAGGTAATGGGTTTTCATGCAAGTTTTTAAGTCTTGAAGCTGATTGAGGCATGCTTGAATTGCATTTCTTGAAACTAATAGGATGACTCATGGGAACATGGAATAAGAAAAGTGAATGGATTTCCAGGATTGAAACTGCATGACTATGGGAGATGCAATATGTCCTATTCTTAGCAAAGATGCTGAAAAAAAGGAAAAGTGAGCAATTCACACACAATCTCTACAGGAATACTTGTTTAACTTTTGCAACCCATTGCTTGAAGTGTAAGATCTTTTTGTCTCATGCAAATCTAAGCCACACACAGCCTCAGCAGAAAAGCACCACTGCTTAAAAAAGTCTACTGTGATAATTTCACTCATCAGCATGATAATGCTTTATGGGTTTAAGAAATGAGGTCAGTTCACACACAGTAGGAAAGAGTGCAACAAGGATGCCAGTTGTACGTGCTTATTATGAATGCAGATGGTTTCTTCTTTAAATTCCTTTTCAGGGCAGTAATGCTAATTTTTAACATCTCATATTTGAGTGTAATTCAGTAAGAGTAACAGTGCCTTGCTCACTGTTGAGTATTTGTTGAGTCTCATGGTTTCTTTTGATATAGAAGTTATAAATATTTTAAAAAGAAATATAAGCATGGGAAAGAATGTATGCTATAAATACCTTGCAGCATATAAAGAAATGTTTGTTGAGCTCAGCAGGGACATATTGTTAGCAGTAATCAGAAGTTGACTAAGCCCAGAAGTAGTTTGTCTCTGAAACAAAGATGGCAAGTGTTTGGTGGCTTTTTTTTTTGTGGGACTGAACTACTTTTCCAAAATATTTGCATTCATTCATGTAATGTCAAGATGAAAAAATACTTACAGATGCCTCTTAATAACTACTGAAGCCCTAGAAAGCAGTCTGGACTTTGGAATGATTTAATAAATGAAGCAGGGGGGAGAGGGCAGGGAGAGGCAAGATAATCAGATGCTGACTTACATTTTAACACTGGGGGTAGCAGCCAGCAGATCAGGAGAGAAAAAAGAGTGTAAGTTATCCCTAACATTTGCTAGAATGACATCCTATAAATTATTATGGGGCGAAGGATGTAGGCTGCACTTGACTCTTCAACCCAGCTCCAACATGACCTCAAATAATTTGCGTGAGTACAGTGCATCTCATTCCCTTCTGTAGTGTCTTGCTTCACAGTGGCAGCTAGGTTTAATTTACTAACTGTATGTATAGAGCCTGCCCTTTTTTTGAGAAAATAGCATAAATAACAACAAACTACTGTGGTCATCTGCATCTGTAACTGTGTAAATTGAACAAGGGAGTAGACTTGTTATTATGAGACTTGCACTTTTCATGTCTGTAAACCAGAACCCTGAATGCAAAAGTAATAAGAACATATGTGACACTTGCAGGGCTTGCGGAGGGATATTCACTCCATAAGCCAGTGAAGAAACGGAAGGAATAAATCACAACTAGGGCACTCTAATCAGTGACTAACAGAATGCTGTTCCACTATGTCCTCCCACCAGGAAAACCTGTACTGACATCTTTCCTCTTTCCAGCCAGGAATTCGACATTTCTGAAGACACAGAACAACAATGAGAATTAAACAGCTTTCCCCACCACACCCCCCCGCCATGGTACAAGGAAAATACATGCAGTATCTTTACTTTGATACCCGTGAACCCATATATATATATATATATATATATACACACACACACACATATATATATATACACCAGGATATATATAAGACACTAAAAAAGAATTCCTTCTTATCTCAGGATTTTTCAATTTGTGATCATTAAACAACCCTGAAAATGGGATTTTTATATAGTTGATTGAAGAAATTGCACAAGAAAGTGAAGAGAAGAAATATACCAAGAACTATATACTTACCAGTGATGGTTGGAAGATAGTGCTGAAATTGGAGAGTGGCTCTACAAGACAGTTGGACTTTGCTATCTCCCATCAGAAGATCTCATGTCATGGAAGCGAGAAGAGGGTGTTAGAAACTGGTACCAAAGGCAAAGCAGGAAAACTAGAACAGGGAAAAGAACTGGTTTAAATACTACAGTAGTAAGGTACTCTTAAAATAGATTTTAGGTAGACAAGAGATGTGCAAGAGGAGTGGGTGTAGTAACACAGAAAAGAAAAAAGAGCCAATTACTAGATTTCTTCAAACATACACCCATCATGCCAAATTCAGGTACTTCTCCCTGAATTTTCTGGCATCTGAAATAAATGTTGATATTCTGGCTTCCCCCATTTAATATTGCATCTCTCCCTAATAACATCTAAACACATCTTCCTGCTTTTGTTCTTCATTCTTCCTCTTCTGTTAAGATATTTGTGACAGATTTCCACCTCTTTCAGGTGAAAAACATTCTGACAGAACATAATACATACGTATGGGTAAATAGTGACTTTGGGGCTTTGTGGATGTTAAGATTTACAATTCCTTAACGTCAGCTTTGACTTCAGATTTGCTTAGGATCTCTGTGCTTCTTAGGACAGTTAATCTTCATTATTTACCACAGGGCTCAGGATTAAAGCACATATTATTTAGTTCTATAGTGGTATTACTTTCATGCACATAAACTGATTTTGTGTGAAAATTATTCTTCTGAAATCAGGAAAATATGTTGTAACTTCCAACTTTCTTTAAAAAAAAAGAGTTAGGTAGAAAAGGGTTACATGTATTTGCTATGCCAAAGCGGAACGTCAATGCAGTACTGCATGCAGAAATTTGAATTAACATCATTGCTGGGATATAGCTACATTATTTCTGGTGTGCTTTTAAGCTTTGAATTTAGTTCCATCATCTGATGCTTCAGCAAATGCTCTGAACTCATCAAGTGGCTGATGGATGTGTTTGTAAAGGCTTGGATGGTCACTTTATACGCAACAATAAACCCGCCATTGTACTTAATGAGGTCAGTGAAGCAACAAGAAAAAAGATATATAATTCTGTAGCATGGGTCTGTAAACATGGTACTACCTAGGCTTTTTAAGTTGAATGAAGCAGGCATTCAGCTGCTGAATATTCTTGTTAAACAGTCTCATCATGGATTTTAAAAATATAAAGTTGCTGATACCATGATCTCCTTGGAGAGTCTGTGGCTCTTATTCTCTTAAAAAATCTGCATCTTTTATGTGTTAATGGTTTTGAAATCAGCCATTTTCTTAATTTTCATTGTAAATGGGGTCCAGAGTCTGATTTCCTTCCCCATTCTCTGAACACTATAGCCCCTGTAAGCTGTCTTATCAGCCTCCAGTTCACTCTCTTGGATATACATGGTCTGAAAATAGCTGAAATAATCCTGTAAAACAAACACTTTGCCAAGCATTTTCCTATTTTAGATGCCTTTCTAAGAATGTAAGTCCCTACGTGAAAACTTGCATGGTACAAGTGGTCGAGCACCCCCATCACATCCTTGTGTGCTGCAAAGTCTTACTGCCAAAGACAACATTCAGGAGACATCGGAAAGTTAGCACTGCCATTTGCTCAAATCCAATGAGATCAAATTACAAGATTTCTTTTAAAACCCAGAGAAATACCTCTTTTTAAAAGAGTGGGTTAATGTTTAATTTTTAAAGACTGTGTTTCCTGCTGCGGTGCTGATACTACACAAGTAACAGTGGTGTCTGATGCACAACGTTTTTTTTGAGGATTGAATGCAGTGCAGACAAACATGCCCAATTTCAACATGTGAATATCATAGTAGTAACCCATAACATTTACATGTGATGATATAGAGAACGAACTGCTAATTGCTTAATGATTGTCTCTCTGTAACTTTACATACCAAAGACTAGTGTTTGTCAAAGATTAAGCCTGTCAGAGACTGGTACTTGGGAATGATGAGCAAGAAGGAACCATGAACAATCACAAAACTTAATTAAATGTTTGATGAATTTACAATCTTGTCGAGAAGGCACAAGTAGAGGCCTTGCTTGAATAGATAGGGCCAGAAAAGAGAAGAACTCCTGCATTTGTTCTCGTCCTTGTAGATAATTAACTTAAACTAACCATATGGTTCTACACCACTAATGAAAACTTAGATAATAAGAGCACTAACAAACACTGATGTATCAAAACGAGTAAAAGACCATACTGCGCAGAATCACCTGAGGAGGGTCAAACAGTGGACAAGTGAGGAAGACTATGGAAGACCACCAGAGGACTCCTGAAGACCACCAGAGACCTTCAATGCACCTGCATAAAGGACATTTGCATATGCTAATAGTTTCCCGGAAAACTAATTCATATGTACAACATTTCTTGGAAATCTAGTGAATATGTATGTAGAACATGTACTTACCTGCACAATTAGACCCAACGGTGTGCACGATAGGTGGAGTGATCCCCCGTGCATCCAGCACTGCCAATAAAGAATACCTACTTTCTTTGAATCAGTGACTGTAGCCAAGTGTCTCAAGGCATGCTAGGAAGTCTTTCCCCCCTTTTGCAGAGGGATTAACCCACCCCATACATATGCGGTCGGTGACCGACCTGAAGAGCAAACCTGCAGGCGCACAGCCTGGTGTTCTGCCTGTTGAACCACGCAGCTTTTGCTCACCGATAAGCACACCCAGCAAGGAGCATCATACGAAAGTATCACGAATTTCCGTTCCCAGGCTCTTTGTTACCAGCATAACCCTTGCTTTCCAATTACCACACATGAAAACATCACACAAAATACATTCTAAGTGATGGGTGAAAAAGCAAAGCAGAGAAGACAGACACAGGCACGCTATGATTTCTGCCTCACCTTGTTGCATAAATTATTGCTGCACTCAGGCAGTTATTAAGCAGGTCTGTCTGACAAAACCCCTGTACAGGATTATTTGCCAGGTCCATGCTCTGCCGTGGGTTGGTGATGGAAGGCACTTAGCAGCAGTGGAGTGTTTTCCCAGGGCATTTGGAGCTGATCAGCCACTTTCTCCTCCAATACATAACTTTCCCCATTGGTGGGCAGAGGCAGGACTTTAAGTTTAAAAGCTCACAAGGTAAAGATTGTATATTCCTTTGCAGCATTTGTGGGGGGAGAGACAAAAAGGTTCAGTCTCTCCTTTTATCACTCGTGACTTTAGGAGTCTGCAGAGGAAAAAAAACAGCGCAGAGCCCCGGCTTGCTGTTTCTGAGACGTACAGACTGTTTTTCTGTGACACATAACGTTATAAGCTTCCTCTCCCTGCTGAGTATGTTTTGGAGGGCTGGGGCAGGGAGCGGGGGATGTTTTTTTCTCATGCCTGGTACTGATCCGTGAGGCAGACTTGCAGGCAGGGAGGGACGTGCCCCTTCCCCCCGTCCCACCGCCCTGTCCTCCCTCCTCCCTAGATGGGGACCCGCCGCCCACCACCATGAGGACCAGCCACTGCAGTCACCTGCCGGGAGTCCTGCCGGAGTGCCCGCCGGCACCCAGCAGCAAGACCCTGCCCGGTGGCAGCGGCAGCGGTGGCCCAGCCGGCAGCTGCTCGCAGTATGTCATGCAGGTGTCAGCCAAAGATGGGCAGCTGCTCTCCTCCGTCGTGCGGACGCTCGCCACACAGAGGTACGTGGGGGGTGGTGGGATGGGACAGGACGGGATGGGACCCTTCCTTGCGTGGGCTCGAGTGCACCCTCCCCAGCTGCCACCCGCAAGCCCTGCGGGCGCTTGAAGGGAAGATGTGGTGGTGTGCTTTGTGAAGGTTTACCACAGTGCACTTGTAATTAAGCCCTCGTCCTAACTTTATAATGATTATGCTACACATGTAATTAAGCCCTCACCATTTATACTCGGTGAAGAAGGGGGAAGTGAGCTGTCTAGGGATGCTGCTGCTGCTCGAGTGCGCCAGCTGCAATAATTTGCCCTGATACGTAGAGGGAGGCTTTGGCAGGCGCTGTCTGGCACAGGATGCCATGTTTAGTCTGCGTGCTGCCACCAGCACTTCTGCAGCATGTTTCCTTCACGCTTCCCAAGCCAGCGCGCCGAGCGGCCAGACAAGCTATTTCTAGCAGAGGTGCACACACAAGTGTTGCTGCTTCAGTCATTCAAGTGATTGAGAGTGCCTCTTTCTGCTGTTGGTTTAGAATGGCAGATTAGTGGTGAAATATGTATTTAAACTATACCCTTTGAAACACTACCCAGCTTTTGGTTGGCTTTGTTTTCATTAGAAGCAAGAAAGAGGATGCTTAAGGGTTTGGCCACATCCAGACTTGGTACTTGGTCAAAATTAAGTTCCACTTCACTAGTGTGAAGCTGGAAAGACTGCATGGGTCTTGAAGTTGCCCTGGATTTTCACAGAACAGCAAATGTAATCCAATCCACTGCATTCATGTGAAGAGTGAAATTATTAACTGCTGCTGTATGTGCGATGTGTAAGCCTGAAAGGGCCTTTCCCCCTTTACTCATAGCAACTTTTTTAAACCTTGTGCATTTTGCACAGCTCAGATGTGTGTGTAGAGCATCAAGCACAACTTCATACTGTTTTACCAGACAGATTGAAAGGAGCAGGCTGGCTTCTTTACACTTTCCTGCTGTTAAACTTGAGGGAGGTTTACCCGGGGCAGCCTGCAAAGAGCCAGAAAAGGGACAGAGGGAACAGCTATGTGCCACTGTACACTATCTGCTAACAAGCTTTTGTCAGTGGCAGTCTCAAAACTTGTTTTTCTGAGGATATCACCTGAGGTGGCACCTATGATAGGGAGAGTTTTTGTTTCCGAGACCTCAGCTAAGAGATTGACCTTCTCAGCCTTGGCATTTGGGGGGGCTGAGTTGAAGATGCAGTCAAGTGGATCCGTGGTTCAGCAGCACAGGTGCTTGCAGCCTGCTTCTGCTTTCCTCCTGCTGCGCTAAGCCTGAGCACCCCCGGAAGCCACACAACTGCCTTTCTCTTCCCCGAGAGATTCCTCTGTAAAACAGAAAATCTTGATGGTTAATACCAGAGCCTTCAGGTTTTCACTGGTGGGAGGAGCACCTGTCCCCCTTTGCACATTAGCACCCCGGCACCAGCAAGGCGGGTGCTTTGGAGAAGGCACTGCAGGAGAAATAACCACAGGCAGCAATATGGGAGGGATGTGTTTGGCAGAGTCCTTCCTTTCAGTGCCATTAATATCACTCCTCCAGCTGCTCGTGGGGAGTTGTCCCAAAGAGAGGGGAATCCTCCCCAGGGACGGAGCTTCCAGCCTGCACACACCTGCCTCTTCACACAACTACAGGGCAAGGTGCTGTTGTTTCAGGTCCAGTAGTCCTTTGCTGTTGATCACTGAAAACAGGTTACCCTGTAGGCCAGGGCGTCATCACTAGTGTAAGAGATGCTACCCTGTAGGTCAAAAGTATAAGAGGTGCCCAGCTGAGGCAGGTTTAAAACTTCCCTGATGCATTTAGAGATTTCTTGAAGTGGCTGCTCCACTGCACTGCGAAGAAGCGGGAAATACAAAGGTCCAGAAGCACTTGGTTGTTTGTCTCTCATCTGCCACTCTGATGTGTTTTTCATTCTCCACTTTTTTCCCCCTGTAGAAGAGGTATTTTAAAACAAGAATACCAAAGTGCCTGCAGCCATTAGCCCAGCAGCTTGGTACTAGCTTGTACTAGCTACAGAGCAAAGTACGCAAGCTGCAAATGTTTCCCACATTGTTAATTTGTGACATACAGAGAGACAGAGAGGCTAGATCACAGCCCTGTATCCTGACCAGCGATTTTCTCTCCTCCTCCGGCAGCCCCTTCAATGACCGGCCGATATGCAGGATCTGCCACGAGGGCAGCAGCCAGGAAGACCTGCTTTCCCCCTGTGAATGTACAGGGACCCTGGGGACTATTCACCGCAGCTGCCTGGAGCACTGGCTGTCATCTTCAAACACCAGCTACTGCGAACTCTGCCACTTCAGGTTTGCAGTGGAGCGCAAACCCAGGCCATTGGTGGAGGTCAGTACATGGGGCACGTCCCCAAAAGCTTAGCATTAATGAGCAAATGATGTTTGTTTTTATGTAGGCATCACAAAGACTTTGCAGCTCCGCCAAAGCAAGCTGTGAGTTTTGGGCTTGGCAAGATGAGGGCAGAAGCTCAGGGAAAGGGCAGGAGTAAGAAAACCCTTATTTTGAACCAAATCAAAACGAGAAGAAGAATGGGATCGATGGGTTTACTTCACTGTAAATGTGAGTGAAGATCTGGGGAACAGTGTGCAGCGAATTCCTAGTACACCAGCCAGCTTGGAGAGGATGGAAGAGAAGTAACAGTTTCTGCGGAATGCAAGACAAGCGTGGGTATTCAGCATATTAAATATAGGTCAAGAATAATTTTTTTTCTTGCTTTTGAGAGAGAGGTGACAAATGGAGGAGCCTTAGAAACCTAGTTTTCATGTCAAGCCCATAAGAAGGAATTGTTCTTGTTCAGTGTCTGGCATGTTTAGCCATTTGTGTGTGACCTTTTGGCCTTCTCTTGCCTGTGTACCAGACTCAGCAGTGAATTGGACAATTGTTTCTCCCTTATCATTTAAAATTCAGTTTTTGCCAACTATAGATGGTTTAGTGGCTGCATGAAGTTTGCCAGGTTTGGGGGTTTTTTCCTCCGGAAAAGAAGAAACAAAAAAAAGCCGAGATCACTATCTTTACACTGTTAATAATCTTTCTCCTCCCCTATTTTAATTTGGGAAAAAAAGTACAAGTCATGGTTTGTGTTGGAATTAAAAGTGAATTACAAATAACAGTATTTTACAAAAATAATGAGAAGCATCTTCCTGTACCAGCTGGTGACACAGGTGCTTACATGCTAAGCTTGGGTTCAGGACAACATGTCTTTCCTATGCATCTTCATTGCTCCTGTAAACTGTAGCAGAACTGGTTGGAAGAGATACAGTATTAAAAATAAGGGGGAGGGGGCACATCTTGTTTTGCTCTTATTCACAGATGAAACCATAAAGGATAAAACTGACTGCTGGGAAGTTGGCCAGGGGCCCGTACAGAGACGGGGTGAGCAGTTCTCATTGAAGACTACCAAAATTGCTTTACTCTGGATTGAGTTACGCATGCGCATTTTGTGTCTAAGCCTGAGGATATCTTCATTCTTCCTTAAGATCAGCAAAAAAGAGGTACATGACACGGTATTTAGCACAAGACCTGTAGTCTTGTCAGGCCTTAACCAGAGCAAGCCTAGGCCAGCTGTGTTTGACTGCCTCTGGTTTGTTGTTTAGTGCTTCTAGCAGGACTCCAGCCTCTCCCAGGAAGCTGGTCCCAGTTTGAGAAACGCTGCTGTTCAGTGTTCTCAGGCTGTCAGCGACTGAGCAGCAAAATCTTTATGACTGAGCATTCTCCAATGGAGCTGATAACATCTTTCGGCCAGCTGGTCTCGGCCTACGCCAGGCAGTTTTCGGTTGCGGTTTTGGCATGAGGACGATGCCACTCTGAATTTGCCTTCTGAAAAGAAAGACGAGCGATGCTGAGGCAGTGCAAAATAAACAGTTTGATTTTAGAGTCCAGCTTCTTCAAGCTGTTCCCTTGCAACAGGTGCTCGTGAGGCTTGCTTTGCACAAATGTGACATGACAGTGTTCAGAGCTAATGATGATTGAAGACATTGAAAGCAAAGCTAACCCTGCCCAGGCTGGGGGAGTCCGGTCACTTGATCATTCCCTGATGAAGTGAGGCTTCTTTTTGCCAAAAGCAGTAATAAATAATAGCAACAACAATAATAACAGTAATAATGGTAAAGCTCTCTTCTGTTTCTTAGCTGAGGACAAATGAGAAGCAAGTGCAAGAGCATTTCTGAAACATAGTACACATTGTTAACTGGTGTTTTTCTCCTTACTACCTAATCTTTTCTTGCTTCTCAGCTGCCACGCCCACAGTATTCCAGTGCATTAAACAACAATTACATGCAGTTGCAGAAAGGGTCATAAAAAAAAAGCAACTGACTTTTTTGAAGTACTTTGTGATCTTATACAAAAGAGTATATTTTCAGTTTAGAAGGGAATTGAAGCCATGCTTTTAAAATTGAGAGCAGGAGAGACAAAGAGTAAATAAGATGATTTGTATGGAAGGGGATAAATTAAGCAGAAAGATAGCAGTCAAACCTCTTGAGTTCTGTTAGTATAATTTAAGTTTGTCCTTAAAGTTTGTACTTATTTAATACACAGTGCTTTGAAATCCAAAGACCTCCCCATGCAAACAATTACAGAAAATCTGAAAGTTCTCAAAGCATGACTAAAGCAGATGCAAGTTGCCAGATTCCCCCATCTTCTGTGTCCTAAAAGCACCGTCCTGTCTGTCTCCCTGTATTATCTAGAGTATGAGAGCATGGAGGGAGGTATGTTAGGTATAGTAGGACCACCTCTCACAAAAACCTGCTGTAATTTTTGGACAAATGACAAGCCAGAGTGGCCACCTGCTTTTAGCTCCATCTTGTGTGTGTATGTGTGTGTGTGTATTTGTGTTTGTGGTTTTGTGTGTGTGTTTGTGTGTTTGGGGTGGGGAGTTAAAGTTCTCTTCATTTAGTAAGATAATTAGCTCTCCAAAGATTCCTCTGAACTAGATAATGGAAATGGTACGTGCACCTTTCAGAGGAGGTGAATGATGAGTTTACCAATGCATTTTAGGAGGTCGAGAAGGAGTATTGTACTCATAAAGTAATTCATAGAGCATAGTCCATAGAAGCTTATCCAGTAACTTCTCAGCAGGCCTTATCTCATACAGGGAATATATCCCATCCATTGGTCAGTGACAGGTAGTATAAAAATGCTTGAGGCAATCAATCATCATATTCAGCTTTTCTCCTAGAGATTGTCCATCAGGAAAAAAATGGTACTTCTGACTATTCAAAGACATATTATTCACTTTCTTAAAGGGGAAAAAAAAAAAAAGAAAAGAAGAAGGTATTATGTTTTCTCCCCATCCCTTCACTTGGTTGATTACTGCTTCTTAGTGGCTTAACCAGGGGTGTGAAGGAAATCTCAATGGAAAAGAATTGAGATACTTCACTTCCTTTTTCTAGAAATGTCATATCTGACTTCATTCCTGCTGTTAGCACCTAGGAGAGGCTGCAGCAGTAGTGGGCTTGAAATGAAGTGAGCAGTAAATGGTATGGCTGGTTGTTCAAGCCATATTCCTTCCTCCTCTGTGTACATTACTATGGAAGCAGCAGAGGATTTGATCAGAATGGGCTGGTGAACCCATAGCATTTGTCCTGCCTCCCCGCCATGTTGCTAGTTTGCGTTAGTTCATTATGAAATGAAAGCAAGTGCTCTATAAAAATTTGTTGCAAGATGTCTTTTTGCCTTCTTTTTGCCCATGTTCACATTAAGGATGTGGGCCCATGCGCTTGAACAGGAGCTATTTAGCTCAGATACAAGGGACATACCTACAGCTATATCCTGCCTCCTGCATACATCATGCATAGAGTGCAAAAATGCCAGGAGCTCACCTTTGCTTTCTTTCCCCAACTTATGTTATGCACAGCAGCCTGTTTTTTCCTGGATTTCTCTTGCAAGAAAAAGCAAAGGAAAAACAGCATTCGTTTTGACCTCCATTTCCTCTTTCATCGTTCATGTCTTTTCTCCATCATAAGCTTCTCTCTGGTTAACTGAGTTTCAAACTAGGTACTTCTCAAGGGAGATATTTCTTTATCTATGCCACAGGACACATTTTTGGTGTCTGGGGGAGAAATATCTCCCAAGAAATGTATGATCTGCTAACTGATGCCCAAAACCCAATGAGAGAGGCAGGAAATGGTAGTACAGTCTGTCAGGCAGATCCATCCTCTCAAGATTGCATTTGTGAAACTTCAGACATTCTTGGTTCACTTCTTTATTTAACTCAGATTATTTTCCCCAGAAGAATTGTGTTTCTGAACCATGAATTGGGCATTATGGTGGGGATTAACCCCTCCTTCAGTGTTTAAGGCAAGTGATTTGTTCATTGCCATCCACCATTTATGTCTTTTGCCTCCTGCTACATTGGGTGGAGTAGCTCTGTCACTTGTCTTTCATCAAGACGAAGAAGCACACACCAGGGAATGCACATATTTTGCCTCCTCCACAGGTGTTTGTCAAAGGTTGGTCAGCCAAAAGGAGTGGTCTTCTTTACAGTTCCTTGTCTCCATACTGTTGGCCTACATGTGTCAAATGTGCCCTGTGTGATTTTACAGTTGTTGGTAAGAATGGCTTTCTGTTGAGCCTTCACAGATTTTGTTAAATGGGTGGCTAATGTGCTGCACGTAAGTGCAGAGCCTCCTCATGCCTCACCTGACTTTCAGCACTTATACCGCCTTGCTTATGGACTGAGCTAACTGGGAACTGTCGCACTCCCTCCAGATGACCCTGCTTCTGGTGGGACTTCTGCGCAGAGGCTAGGCTGATGCTCCTCAGCTCTCCACTGGGACCTGGTACTTCCTACTTCTCAGTCACTTGTGAACTTGTTCAGAACAGCTGCACTGGAGAGAATACAATATATTACTGTAAAGGAGCAAGAGATGGATCATGATAGAAATAGAGTTCTTTTCCTACTGAAGATTGCTGTGTCCTTCTGTTCATCTCCCTTCTGGAGGGCACCCGGCAAGCTCTGGCACAGAAAACTGAAACCACCAACATCAATCAGACATAATCTACTGAAGCATAAGCTTTCTGTAGCACCTTTGGAGCTGCCATTTGAAGTCACATTTTTGCTAGACAACATGTAGCTATTGAGGCACTTGGCAGGCATCAGCAGACCAAGTCTAGCCATTTTGCTTGATTTCAGAGCTCCTCCTTCAGATAAGGGGATTGTTTGGAGACATCCACAGCCCTACAGTCAGTTAAAAGGAGCTGTTTGCCAGTAATCCAAAAGTTGTTGCCCATTTACACGTTACATGAGTACATGCACATTCCACTCAGTCCCAGGGCTCATGATACTCCAAAATTCAGTTCAACAAGTACATGCGAGGTCTGAGCCCACCTCTTCTACTGTGTGCTAGATACACAGCACCCCTTTACAGTCTGCTGGAAATTATAGATGGGTAGGATGTGTGCTTAGGCACATGGATATCTCATTATGAACGTGTCTAGGGATGATGCATCTCAAAGAGAAAAGGAGCTGCTGCTGGGTAGCCCTACTTATCTTCCCATGTTTTGATCACCCCGCTGCCAGTGAGAGTGTGGCTACATTTGACACAGAGGACCCAGGCTTAAGCAGCAGAAACCCTAGACACTTTTATAGACCTTCCACTTTCATATAAGCTGCTTTTTTAATGCAGCCAATCCACAGAAAGAAATCCACTCTAGAAATGTGCGACATTATTCATGTAGATGCTTTTGCTACGTTTCAGCATAAAGATTAGGCAAGCTTTATGTGTGTATTGTATATCATCTTCATTTTAATTTCCATATTGCATCTATGTTGCTTCCGCTTGGCTTAGTACAGAAACAGAAACAAAACATGGCAGTACAAATGTATTTATAAGCAATAAAATGTTGTTAGAAAACAACCAGCTACAACATAAATATGGTATAAGAATATTATGTGACCGCATAAGTCAGGCTTGTATTGCTTGTAAGTTATTTACATGTTTTAAACCAGCCAGGATTTGGTATCTATTGGTTCATTTTTTGCAAGCAAGCAAACAGAGAGCACTTAAATAACGATATAAAACACATACATAAGCAAAACAGCATGACTAGGGGAAAAAGTAAAGTCAGGATAATCATCACAATATTGGGCAGAAATTAACTTCATTTTTTCCCAATCTGTTGCTGGCTGTAGAGCTCATGCTAGAAGAGAAAAATAAATTTTAAAACCCCCTAAAACCTACATCTATGCATAAAGTAGTTAAGATGAGCTTATATTGTAATTTAAAACTTACAGAAGCCTTACACTGAAATATGAATTTACTTTTTATGCAACACTTTGAGTCATGCTGGTTTTATCTGTTGGGATTCTTTTTACTTATTTTTCTTCTCCACTGCTCAGTGAAGCAAATCATTAGCATTAAATTACTGTAATGAAGAGACACCAGATTTGCTGCATGTAGTTTGTAGAAGGATCACTCTTAAAGCCAGAAGAAAAATGGTGACTCAGAGTAGTCACCAACAAGGAAAACTTTCATGAATCTAAGGTCAAAGCTGTCAAAAAGCTGTCAATACAGCACATTAGGGGTCCGTCCCTCCCTTCTTGACCCCAAAAGGGCAAAATAAGAAGGGCGAGGTGATGGGGAGATACTTTTGTGCGTAGTTGTCTTCAGCTGTGAAAATGCCCCCCCGCCCTGAGACCCAAGTCACACAGGGTGAATTTGAAGCAGCCATGTAGATTTCCAGTAGAAGTATGTCTGAGTTAAAGTATTACAAAAATAAGTAATAAACTCCCCAACTCATACAGTTTTAAAAACATAACCTCTTGAAGATGCACTTTTTACACCTAGAATACCCTACTCTATTCATTTCTAATGAGGAAAAATCCAGAGACCCAAACAAGCTGTTCTCTCTCCTGTGAAGAGAAATGAAATAGGGGTTTTATGTTCTTTTCAGAAAAGTTTTGCTACATTGCCTGACTTTTCTCAAGCACAAATCTTTCTCATAGTACTGACAGCAAGCATGCAAACAAGATCAACCCACCGCCCCCAACAAAAACAAAACAAAACAAAAAAAGCGCAAAAATTACTTGTCAGTGAACAGACCATGCCTTCAAACCATCACATCTGTAACTGCTCTTTCCTAAATTTAAAGGACTAGTGATCAAGGGCAAAAAATGTTGAAGAAAATTCCCAGGAGAAAGCAACTGAACATCACAGAGGCAATAGCTGCTTTGGGAAAGTCCAAATGCTATTCTTTAAGGACTAGCAAGATGAGGGAAGATGCTGTGGGTTTTCAAAGGTACAGCTATTTTTGTTTTAGATGGTATTGATGACTTTTCTTTGGACACATGATTCTGTAATACAGTTCTAAACTGCCTGGTTATCATCTCTCTCCTGCTGGTAGCATTTCCTACAACCAATAGAAGCAAGTCAAACTTTGCTTTTTCTAGGGGAAAAAAAAAAGTGCTAAGATGAAAAGGTTTTTTTGCATGTGTCTTTTTGGAGAGTTACCAAGCATTTATTATCTATCATGTCTTTAGTTTCCATATATTTGAGCTTGTAGATCAGGACATTTGCAATGTATTGAAGTATGTGTTGCCAATAGCAAATCTGCTTTGCTTTTGATTTAAAACGCAAAATGTGATTTTTGTTGATCTTCTTGAATGCATACATTTGTCTGCCTAATTGGGAATACATTCATCCAAAATAGAATGGGAGCTTTGAAAAACATACAGATAAAAGGAAATACTGCTTCTCCCGGAGTTCCACAAAATCTTGACACATCTTGAAATCTTTTACCTGATACAAGCATCACCTGAAATATAAACTGAAAGTGGATAGTAGAAAAACAGAATAGCAGTAAGCCAGACTAGTGTTAAAGAATATAATATTGTTTAACTGGACCTGTAAGAAACTTCATCGATTTTTATAGTGCAGCTTAGCACGCTCTGTTGTTTGTTTTCACTGTCAGAGAATTACTCATCTTGTTATTAGACGTTAAAGTTGTATAATCCAGAAACTGAACACCACATCTACTGGTCGCTGTATTATTGCTACCTGGTAGAGCATTGCATGTCAAACTCTTGTTTTTCAGCTAGCAAAATACCCAAGGTCTAGATTGCCAGTTCAGTTATGGTGTGATAGCAACAGCCTGCTGTACTCTCCTTACACTTAGCTGCCACCTAGGGTTGGTTCCCATCTGCACTGTGGTTTCTTCTTTTTATAAAACAGAAAAAATTAAAGGTGTATCATACACCACCTTTACAATGAATAACGTATTCCTTTTACTTGCAACAATGTGCAAATGAAAGTCATTTGCTCTTTCAAAAAGTAGCTTTGGCTCATTCAGACATCCACAATTAAAATATTCCCTGGAACTTGAGTTAAAATAAGGGTTAAACTTTAATAAGTGCAGACTCAGTTACAAAGAGGCCGTACCATTAGCATAATAAAGTTACTGAGATCAAATAATTTAGTTTCTAGCTGTCAAATAGACAGGCCTCTGTCTCTGGGACCAAAGGAACATCTCTGTGAGCTGTTACCATGGCCTTTCTAAAAGCACCCACTGAAGACAGTAACACTGTGCCAGTAACTGAATGTTTGATCTAAGCAGGAAACCCAAAATCTGAAATACAAATATTTTTTCAACTGAAAAGTAACTGTCAAATGTTTGTTTTCCTTGGCAAAACATTAACCTAGAAAAGTTTTGCATCACCCGAAATGTTTCATTGCACTGAAAACAAACATACATACCATTCTGGTCAGGGAGACTATTTTGAGTTACATGTAGTTAAGCTTAGTTTCAAAACATTTCATTGAAAAAAGTTAAAAAAATTTTTTCGAGTAAAAAAGTATTTGAACAAAACTGTTCAGATGTAATTTTGTGTGTGTACGTGTGTGTGTGTGTGTGTGCGTGCCAATAAATGGTCCTCCTGGTCTTTAAAAATGTCCTTCATTAAGAGAAACAGTCTAAAAACCCAGGCAATATCAGTCTGTCTGTTCTTAAAGCCGAAGACAAAATGTTCCTGTTGGTCACTGCTGGCATGAAATGAGAAAGGACAACAATTGCTAGCAGTTTTGGGTACAGG
Source organism: Haliaeetus albicilla (assembly GCF_947461875.1). Taxonomy (NCBI): domain Eukaryota; kingdom Metazoa; phylum Chordata; class Aves; order Accipitriformes; family Accipitridae; genus Haliaeetus; species Haliaeetus albicilla. The sequence continues at coordinate 39,626,742 of NC_091516.1, forward strand.
CTGCTTTCATCAAGATTCACTGCAGAGCTATCAGCGTGAAAAGAACAAAAAGAACTGATATGTTTGATGTGTAATAAGCTATTTCTAGTTCAAAGGGAAACACATTTAGGGAGACAGTTCCTTGCTGTCTCCCCCCAGCTTCATATGATAACTATTTAGGTACCTTTAACTAAAAAGCAGTGTAATGGATTTTCTTCATACTCTCTGGAATCTTCTTCGCTGCTGGTATAACTGCAGCAACATTTATGTAAAATCAATTTTCCAAGGAAAATGTAGTGAAGTAAAAAGGGTTTCCCAGTAGAAGCAGGTTCTAGCCTTAGGATCTGATCTGGAAAACACTATGCACATACTTTACTTAGCATGTGTGAGTCATCTATTGAAGTTAGACCTATGGAGGTGAGTGCTTCTAGGATTTGGCCTTTGGCAACGGTGAGGCAGCTCAAACTTGTGGAGGTGTTTTACAGCAGTTTTCTGCTGGCAGCTCATTTTGGTCAGGTTAGATAAAATACCAGTCTGAGCCTCTCCAGGGTGTTCTGGTCAGTTGCTGGTTGTTCTGATGATTTCCTTCTCCAAATGTAAGGCTTCACTTTGCTGGCACATCATGCAGATGCCTCAGCCTGTCTTCCCTTTCAGATGAGCAGTTCTCTAGTCTCCAGTTACGTTTGCTTAGGCAGGATGAAGTAAAGCAGTGGAAAGGAAACAGACCCCATTTGCTTATCTCGGGACCCTGAAGTTTCAGATTATTTGACAATGTCAAATAAACATCTCTGTACATTCACACTGAAAGGGGATTTTGGACAATTTCATAGATCTGGTTTCACATGCAGTTTTAAATATCAGGTAAAATTTTGAAAGCCAGTAGTGGGCTCATATACCAAAAGTCTCCCAGGGACTGTTGCAAATCCACATTAAGTTCCTGAGCACTAGAGTCTGCATTCAGTTGAAGGAAGCGTGGAGACCCTCAGATGAAGGTCAAGAGCTCAATTTCATCTTTCTAGGGCAGATAATAATTTATATTCAACTCTGCTTTGTGAAGTAACTGCAACAAATCCTTGTATGTGTATTACACGTGTCAGCGTGTGAGGTGAAGGAGCCTTGGGTGTGTTAACAGTGTTTTCTCATGTCAAATGCAGTACATCAAAAATCCCTTTCAAAACATAAGCAAGTTCCTTCCTAAAACTGTGTCAGCTTTGGGGGGGTTTAGCCTATACCACTCTTCTCGGGAGGCTGTTCCAGAGCTGGATCCTCTGAAGGCTGGGAATTTTTTTCTGATTCTTACCCTAAATTTATTTATGGCCAACTATTATCAATTTGTTCTTAAGCCCACATTGTCCATTAGCTTAAGTAGCACTTCTCCATCACCGATGTCCCCCTTCAGTTCTCCCTTCTTCTGGCCACCGCCAAGATGCATTTAGAGCGTGACTTTGTTAGGATAAACGAGTCAAACTTTTAAAGTCCTCTCTTGCGGTGTGGGTATTCCACCCATTTCAGCAACACCTGCCCCATTTAGCTGAGCTTGGCTGAGCAGAGAGCCCCTGTGCTGGAGCAGTGTGGCAGCACCCAGTGCCAAAGGGATGGCACAGACAGCTGGGCGAGTAGTGAGGTATCGTGTGGCCACAGCCATTAGCTCAGGGTTTGCGGGGTGTTTCGCTTCTGAGCAGACCTCATTTGGTTTGTGTCACTGTGAGGGATGAGGTGGGACCCCACGTTTCTTCGAGGGGCTGGATCCTCATCAGGTGTATATTAGTGTCCAGGCGCAGGTTTCTTTGCTTGTGTCAGTCATGAGCCAATATTGTGCATCAGGTGCTGCGCTTACCTGTTCTTGAATTACTGCTTGCTGCCATTGCTAAACTCAATTCGTGTCTTTGACACGTTCCTCTGGCTTTACACCTGTGTATCAGGAACAGGAACCACTGCTCACTTCAAGATAGCACTTGAAAAAGTAGTGTTTTGCCAGGCAGGCCAGCATCTTGCTTCAAACATGACCCTTTTTATGAACTCTTTTGTTTGTTTGTTTCCAAAATGGAAATTATTACTGCAAGAGTCTCAGTTTATTGCAGAAATTATTGAGCACATTGACACATTTTAATAGGACAGATTTCAGAGTATCATCGTGCAGATATGAGAGTTGCATCTGGCCTTACATCTCGTTCTTTGTCAGCAGGGTAGTCCCTACTGTACTGACACGATAATCAGCTCTGGGCTTCGTTGGGATCATTGTGTGGGTTTCAGTTTCACAAAAGGATTTGCTGACTTGGCTTTTTAGCTATGAAGTAACTTGACAGTGCACATTTCCAAAACAAAAGACTGACACCTAGAATCTAGATGGAAGCAGATTCAGAAACACATGTACACTACTTAAGGAGAAAAATATGTGCTGTGACTGAAATCCATAGACCCACTGAAATTATTTATTCATTGCTTTTGACTTCCACTTCAGAACTAGCTAATGAAATTTCTCCAGCTTTTAAGGTTAGACTGAGAATGGTGTGGGGGGTATTTATTATTAAAAACTACTCTTGTCTGTCCTAGGCTCATCTAATACTTGAATTGTTTGGGTTTGATTCTTTGTTCACATGGGTCAGACAAGACATAAGGAGTGTGGGGAGCCATCAGCCTCTGAAGCAGTCTCACACCATTTTTGTCAAACTTTCAATCAAGTGAGATGGCACATCATAAAATACTGTCTTAATTCAAGTGCTTTGTACTGTGTGTCATGAAAGTCGTAGGGCAGAGATGACAACACATGCCTTAATGTGTGTGCTTCCTTGCATATATGTATTCTTGCCGTTCTTCCTTCTTGCTCAGATCAATGAACAGACTGCGATTTGAGGATGCAGCCTCCACTAAACAGACTCTGAAACGTTGCAGTACATTCTTCACTGCCCAGTTATAGGGGGGACAGTCAATGTATAGCACTGAGATAAGGAGATACTGGCATTTTAAGGTCTGCCCTGGGGAAATCGCGAACACCAGCAATTCCCATTGAGATCAAGGAGAGGTGCAGGTGCTTAGCAATTCTCTTGTGTTTCACCTTTTAAACAAATACTCTGCACAAAAACCTTTCACAGTTACCATTAAGAGCAGAATCTCCACTGCCAGGTGCTTTCAGTTCCTCTCATTTTCCTGGTGGTTTCACATTACAGGGATTTGTGGAAACTGAAGAAGGTAAAGGTTGCAATCAGTCCTGTCTAGAAGCAATCAAATATAACTGTTATGCACATACCCTTGGGGGTGTTTTTAAGTAAGTGGAGTGAAAGCTCCAAGGAAAGTGGTGTAAGCTTTTCACACATTACTTTTTATAGCGTTCTTCTTAACGTTACAATAAAATAAAAAGCTGTTCAAACATAAACATGTCTCCTTATTTTGTACAGGCTCTACCGAAGCAAGCTCTGCTTGCAGCCTCTTCCTGTTCTCTCCCCCATACTGGTGGGAGTGCAGGGGTGAGCAAGCAGCTGTGTAGGTGCTCAGCTGCTGGTTCGGGTGAGCTCACCACACCCAGAATTCTGGTATTTTCAATAATCTTGAGCTTAAGACACTGCTTGAATAGGAAAAAAATGAATATTGAGCCTTCCTTTTTAACTAGCATCTTCCCTTACAACTTCTTATAGTAGTACATAGTAGTTACGAAGCACTTCCTGCTTCCTTAGGTTTTAAAAGTATTGAAGCAAATTAAAAGCCTACATCCTGAAAAAAAATGTTTAAGAACAGGTTTTTGTGGTCTCCTAAATTCCTGAGTGATATGTGAAAAACGGATCTTAGGCTGCTGCATTACTGTGTTGCAGTTAAACCTCACAAAAATCCTGTGAAGTAGATAATTTATTACTTCCATCTAAGAGATGCTGAGGCTGAGGCACACTTGTCTACTGATTTGTGTCTTTCTGTTAGTGCCATATTAGTGACTACCTGTTCCTGGTTGCACTCAGTTTCTTGACTATTGTTTTACCCCATATGAAGGTGGAGAGGTAAATGCTGTATTTGTTTTCCTGTTGTGGGCAAAGCGGGAAAAGATGAAGCAGGGTCTGGAAATAATAGAGGGATAGGATACCTAGATGAGAAATGTTAATTAGCTTGCACAAGGCTCGTAGCTTTGCCCTCTCTTGTCAAAAATCTTGAGTCCTGCTATTCCTCTGGGTCATTGCTGCAGCACTGTAATGGGGAGGAAGAAAAAAACACCCGTACACTGGGAGGAATGAGAGGGCCAGTTTAAGGATGCATGAGCTTTATCCCCATCTGCTGGCACAGAGCTGCAGTGGTTTTGGTTTCTTGCTGCGCTGATGACAGATAATGCAATAACGCCCTGGAGGAGCGTGACTTTCCTTGCCTTCAGCACGACCTCGACACTCGGAGCGGGGAGCCTGGGAAGGACGCGCCAGATGGGGAATCTGTAGCCTGCCTGCGCCCAGCTCTGGCCGTGCAGGCAGCAGGGGTTGTGAGAGCTCACCCCGCCTCTATAGCCCATTCCCAGCCTTGACTCCTCTGCTTAGATCGTGGACTCTCTGGGGCAGACACAGTCCTGTGCGATACGTGGTGTGTTTGCCCTCGCTGGCCAGGGTAGTATGTACTGCTCCCAGGCTGGCTGGGGTTCCCAGGTGCCACAGTAAGAAATATTTGCTATCCTCGGTAGTGCTGTGCATACAGTTATATACTCAAAGAACAAAAAAAAAAGGGGTGCTGCAGAGCAGTTTTGAATAAATGCTGTGGCTTACACTGGCAAAAATTGCACAGCACGGTAGTCTTCTTGTTCAAATATTGACTTGAGTGATGAGGGGTTTTTTATTAAAAGGTCTCAGTGTATTGCTGTAGGCTGAACTTCTTTTACCTCTGCTATCTAAAATCCTGTTTAGAGAAACATGACAGGCTAACAGCTGTTCAATCAACCTTCACTTCAGCAGTTGACTTTCAGGCACTCTGTTCTGCAAGACTCATATCCTCTTAATAACAGTAACCTTGTGGGCATTCAATGCTGATTGCATGTGGGTATCTGAAAGCAAGTTGAAAATGGCTTTGCCAATATTACAAGCAGAACATTAAAAAAAAAAAAAAAATCTTAAAATAGCACACAAAATACTAACATTTCCTGCCCTCTCAAGTTGTCAGGACAGCATATGATTTTTTTTCCACATTAAGAAAGGAGTTTCTTGAACAGTTCTGCAGCCGAATGCAGGGGCTGCACTATGCAAAACACTTCCCCTTCTCAAGGCAGCTTTTATTACAGCTGTATAAATGATGTGGTGGGTATACATGGCTAGAGGTGCACATCAGCAGGCAGCACAGGGGAGAAGCTCATGTGGGAGCTCTCTAGGGACAGCCAAAGCCACATACTGCGTGTGGTCCACGTTCCCTCCTCAAAGAGGCAGGTCTGCATTTTGCAAGCGAGCAGCTTGTCTCGGGTAAAACATCCTCCCTGGGCTAACACTTGATTTGTCTACATTTTGCTTTCAGTGGCTGAGGAACCCAGGTCCCCAGCATGAGAAACGGACTCTCTTTGGAGACATGGTGTGCTTCTTGTTTATCACTCCGCTGGCGACTATCTCTGGCTGGTTGTGTCTACGAGGAGCAGTGGACCATCTGCACTTTAGTAGCAGGCTCGAAGCTGTTGGCCTCATTGCACTCACTGTTGCACTCTTCACTATTTACCTCTTTTGGACCCTTGTAAGTATTGGTTTTCTATTCAACTCACAGGAATAAGGGAAAGAACAAATCAGAAAATTAGTTACAGAGTGCTGTACAGCAGGTGGACAACTGTACAAAGCATTGCTTATGTTTACCTTCTGTACTGATAAATTTAAGTTAGATCTGCAAGAAACCTCTTGGTTCCACACCACTCAAGTCCTCTGGAAAACCAGAAGGATAGTTTGCCTTTGGGGTCAGTAATTCCCAAATCCCAACCAGAAGGGACAGCAAGAGGGAGACAAGGAAGTAACATGGAGAAGTTCAAGACAGATGCTGCAGGAGGGAGTTTCATCAAAGATAATGTGCAAAGGGTAAAGGCACAGTGCACAAAAAAGCTTTAAGTGAACAACCTGGCTGCCATAGAGGATTCAGATTTTATTCTAGTCCAATGTCTGGCCAATTTTACAATTTGAAAGCCTTGGATGTGGGTGCATCCCATGCTTTCCCCATTCCTTGTGCTTGTGGCACTGTGGGAAGTCCACGGCGCACCAGCCAGCGCACCAAGAGTTAGCCCAGCAGAAATGAAGGGAACTCAGAAGACAGCTGCCAGAATAAGTGCTTATCAACTTGTGGTCTAGCAGTTCACTGAACACCCCAGGTTACTGTTGAGTTTGACATTTCACACCTCTAGCTCCGGTGGGGGAAAAGAACAGAACAGTGGATGCAGACACAGAGCATTCACACTAACAAACAGGGTAATGCTTGTGCAGTCGTGCAAGGCTGTGCTGCTGTGAGAGGAAAAGCTCATCTAAACTGTGCTGCCCTGAGTGGGGGCAAGACCGCCATGCCTGTCATGCTAGGACAGCCACCAATCCCACAGGGCCAGTGCCCAGCTCTCCCCCTCAGGGGGTATGGCCACTCACTGTATGGTTGACCCCTTCCAGCAGTTTTTGACCAGTGTAAGCTGCTGAGGTAGCACTTTTATAACTGCATTAGTAGAGCTAGCCCACAGCAAGAAACCCCTATGCTGAGCCCAGAGTAAGCTTGGAGAAGGGGAGGTGAGGGGAAACACAAAAACCCCACAGTACTTAACAGCTAGGTCCAAGAAAGCTATGAAAGGCGACATCTCATTTACTCCATTCATAATGGTGAAACCCTGCCTCTTCCATAGAATAATGCAGGCTAATTTTAGTAGCACACAGCAGTAGGGAAAGCTCAGAGTTTTGCCTCAGCCTCCTGCAGTTTCTCTTTCAGTTGTTTCTGCTTCCATTTTCTGTGAAGCAGCAGCATTCCCCTTTGACAAGATGGCCATTTACTCCAGCAGTGAGGCGGCACTTCTATTCCCTGCACTACTGTGTGTAGACCTGTGTGTAAGGTATTTAAGCAAAGGTTGTTCAAATTTCCTTTGTGTATGACTGTCTTAGAAACCCAAATGCTGTGCAATTTACCTAATATACATAATTCACAAGCACCAAAAGAGTTGGAAGTTGGAAAGGGTAGTCTGGCTAAGTAGTTGGATTTAATTACCCATGACACATGGACATATCTGACTTTGCTCATTAAGACTTCTACAGCATCTCAGTTGTAGTCCCTAACACCATCTATTGCATTTGGATTGTAAGCAGCAAACATCTCTTCTATTCACTTTATAAATTTTACCCCTTCAAAAGTATACAGAGAAATGTGTTACCGGCACTTGAAGAATACAGCAGTAGTGAGCCTGATGTAAATGCACACCTTGGTTGACTTAATTGAAATACAGTATCTTCAGTGTCCACTGACTTGTGGAAGATGTAATTCCACTCTAATCTATTATTCAGACTAGCAGGGGGTGGATGGGCTAATGAAGCTAATGTTTATCAGGGAAGGGCAAGGCAGGCAGCCTTTCAGGGCACAGTAACCCTCCTGTTCAGCATGGACTTAATTCAGTGCGCAGAGCAGAGAGACATGACAGGAAGGACTCTCAGGCTCTCTTCACAGCATAGAAGGTGCCCTCATTGTCCTCACAGTATTGGTAGTGGATGGAATAGTTTTGAGGAGGTTTAAGTATATCTGCAGATTAAGTCAATAGGCTTGAGCAACAGTGTTTTCACACACTTTCTCACAGGGCAGATTTGCAAAGTCAAGGTAGAGATTTAAAGCAACTACTTTACAAATGGCACTGAGCACCATACACGTGGAAAACATGCCCCCTCTGCTCAGCAGCCTGAGACCCATCAATCATGCAGGAAGGCCCCAGCCTGCATTTGCCTTGGGGAGGCTCCACCCTCCCCTTGCCATGCAGCAAGGAACGGATCCAACACAGAAGTGCTAACCCCATTAAGTGCTTCAGCAGCACCTGCCCTTTAATTTTCAGAAATTGGAGAATCTTGTACTGCTTGCTTAGTTATGCAAGGGAATATATTGAGTGCTGTGGGGTAAACTACATACAACATGCGATATAATGCTCCTTTAGGTCCTGGGAAAATTAAGAAAACTAAAACTTCCTTTTACTTCCAATAAATCAGCTTATTTTCTCTGGAGGCAAAAGCTGGCATATAGATTATTTACATACCACAGTTATCCCAGTGAGCAGAGAACAGAGAGATGCTATTTTTAGCATCTAAGAAGCTATTTTATCCCTTCCCTTAAAACAGCCAAGTTCTCCATAAAATGCTATTGGTTTTCGTCTTCATTTTATCACTGTAACTGATGTATGTACACAAAAAAGCCTGCTACTCCCAAGAAGAAACCTTCAGACACAAAATGGAGATTGCTCTTTAAACTAAGAATACAGGGCCACACTCTGCTTTCTCTTGCATGCAGGTAATCTTGACTCCTGTAAGATCAAGTAGCAGGTTGGAGTACGACAGGATTTGGCCCTATAGCTTCCAGTATAACATAACTGCTGGTTTAAAACAAAGGCTATTCCAAATTAATTCAGAGTAAGTTAGAAAGATAGACACCCCCCTTGCTATCCTATTGAAGAGGGGAACAAAGGAGTTTAGTGTGCCAAGGACCAATCTAAATCTGGCCTTCGTTCAGTATGGCAAGAGTTTTGCGTCCAGTGTAACAGCTTAGGTTGAGCAACTGTGGCTCTACTGAAATTCAGTAGCTGACATCACTTGGAAACTGCCTCCAGGCAAGAACCCATTGTAAACAAGCTGTCAAACTTAACTAGGATATCCTATGAAAATGCCTTAAACAAGCAGTTAAGGCCTGGCTTAACAATGCAGTTCCTCAAAGAATCTCCTGTGGTGCTACTTGAAAACTCAACCTAAACTCTACCTCACTCCTCTGAAGCAGTCACTGCATTTTGCATGGCATTCGTTTTTGCAAGGTGGTTTTCCTCCCCCCCCGCCCCACCACATGATTTTTGCTGATGCTGCAGTGCCTTTTTAAAAGGGACTTCTCATGTTCTTTCATATACAATGTTCCACAGAAACGAAGATGCAGACTGCTTTACCTTCAGGGAGAACAGAGGAGATTGAAAGGTGGGGAATGAATTCATCTCTTGGAACAACTGTCTTTGGGCAACTCCTTAGTGAACAAAAGCTCTATAAGTTTCCCTCGTTAACAGCAGACAGCTGTATAAAGATCCAGTAAAAAAACCTCAGAAAGTCTTTTTTTGTCCCTAGTAGGATTTTATAGAAAGGTAAATAATTTATTTAGTTAAAAGCACCCTTTCTGCAATAAGGAAAGCGTTCTGAAGGATACATTCATAGGCATGTATATTACTTAATATCCCTCCATACCTCACTGGCAGCCAGCCTGTCATTGCTGTAGGGGTAGCAAAGTAAGCAGCACAGCCCCTTTTGACAGCAGCATGCACAGCCACTTCTCTATGGAGTCAGCAGCGTCTTACACCCACTTGCGCAGACCAAGCACGTTACCTCCAGCCTTTATGGCACCCTTTGCCATCTGAATAGCACAGACCTACAGAAGTGGCACAGGTGCATAAAAATCAGTAACAAATGACCAGCTGCACATGAAGACAGAACAGCTAACAAGAAGAGGTTCCTCCTGTGCTCACTGCATGGGTCCCTCCTGCCCACAGCTCCAGAACACAATAATTGTCATGTGGCACATTTCACCCCAAAGGTCCCAAGCCAGTTTACAGGTTGGGGTTTTTTTGTTGTTTTTTTTGTTTGTTTTTTTTAAACTGCACATGTACATCATCTTATACAGACATAACTCTCACTACACTTAGCTGTCACTAAAATAAGCAGTAAACTATTTCAAAAAAATACAGGGCCAAGCTATCTTGTATAGCTATAGCAGTCAGTCATTTCTCTTCCAGTCATTTCAGAACCACACTAAGGTTGAAACTGGTTAGCGGATAACAACAAAAAAAATTCGAAGACAATCTAAACTGAGATACACACATGTTGGCTGATGGCTCACACCTTGTTGCATCTGCGCAATCTTGAATTTCATGCATTCAGCAATAAAGCATTACAAGGTAGAACATAAAACTCTGTCAGTTTTTGCACACAGCTTAAAGTTACCTGCAAGCCTTCACCATCCAGCCAGTTACATTATTTGTCAGTTTAACAACTTGCAGCATGATAGTACCCCAAACTCATTCTCATTTTAAGTGGCTGCCAATGATTCTAGTTCTTGGGAAGGACAGAGGCAGAATGTCTGATTTTTCATGTTATAAAAAGGGGTATGAGAGGTAGGCAACAGCAGAAAGTAGGGCACAGGCTGCTTTTCTTCTCTCCTGTGGCAATTTAGGGAACAAGCCATCTACATAGTAGGTCTCATCTTTGCCCACCACTTCTTGCTCATTTTTACCCCACCCTATTAGGCTGCTTATCAGCTTTTTGTTCCACTGGAAGGCATTTCCCCCTAAAACCCAACTGATTCCTTGGAGGACCGCAGTGACTCTAAACACAGTGCATCTCTCTTCTCTCCCCAGGTATCCTTTAGGTATCACTGTAGATTATACAATGAATGGCGTCAGACCAATCAGCGGGTGATACTCCTAATCCCAAAGTCTGCCAACATCCCCTCCAACCAGCAGTCCCTGCTGGGCCTGCAGTCCCTCAAGAGGAACTCAAAGGAGACAATCGTTTGATTTGGGCAGTTCTACGCAGGGGCCATGCACTAAAAATATTTTCCCTCAAACTCACTGGGGACACACACTGTCCAGAACCCAGGAGTGTGCTATTCTGATTTACAAGCTCTTTGCAGAGTAATAAATCACTGTTTGAATTCAAATCATGGATGCTGCAATCATACGATATTTGCTAAGCTGCCAAACTTATTTAGCAGATACTGTATGGAATTCTACAAGCTCATGTTAATACTTGCATCATCAAGTGATGCTAACTTTTTTATTGTTTAAAATATTAAACTCTGATAATCAACAATGCAAAACAGGTTTTAAAAGTGCTTTTGTTTTTATCATTTCCTGATTGTACAGTATTATTTCTTTAGGTAGCTAGACAGTAACCAGTTCTGTTTTTTCTTTCCTAAAGCACAGCAATGGCATTCCCCCAGTTGATTTTATTTGAAGGTCCTTTATACCAATATTTTGGATTATTAAAATTTGTGTGTAATAAGTTCTACAAATTGGCATATTATTTAAATGCTATAAAGTGATTAAAAAAATTATCTCTGTTTCCTATTTGGCAGGAAAGCTCTGATAGGAAAACTCTTCAGTGATAAATCTAGCATGTGCAAAACAAAGAATGACACAAATTGCAGTAATCTTCCTACTCAAAAGTATTCTAATATGTAGCACTCAGGAAAAAAAAATTGTACTTTTTCCACTCAGAAGCAACAAATTAAGCAAGACATTCTGCACTGAAGTGCACATTCTGCTGGTGTGAATTCATACTTAGCCAATTTACTCTGCATTTACACCAAGCTGAACTTAACCCTAATTGTAAGACTTATTTTTGTAAGGAAAACTCTGCATACATAATGAATGAGATCATTAGACATGTTTTAGGAAGCAGGAACTTGTCTTGCATAAAAATTAGCATTATGTTAAAGCTGCAGAATTTTCAGCTTGACAGGTAGATTTAGCAGAGTATATGTAAACCCTGACTTCTCAGTGTAGCATTGTAACTAAGGCTCTTTTTTAAAAAATGTAATACACAGCCTACTATGATGACAAAACTGAATTTGGAGTGTAAAGACTAGACTTTATTCCTGGGTGGCATTATCTATTTCCCCTTGGTTTTATGCCCAATTCATTCAGCAATTCTTCACTCTCAGAAGAGACACACACTTATGTAGAGAGACTTTATGTTAAAGAACTACACAAAATTTCATTAACAAATGCTGCTAGAATTAGAAATTGATACATAGCCTTTTGAATAGATGAATTTTTTAGAAATGTGTGTGAACGGCAATGCCACTATGTGCTTTGTTTTTTAAACTCTGCAGGAACTGAAAATAAAAAGGAACACCTAGCAAGAAGGCTAGTAATTTTAATTCAGATAGTTCAAGGTATTATGGGTGTTTACCATCAGACAAGAGCTTATTTGATGTTGTGTGTGCTCTATAGGAGAAGAAGCTTAGTACGCAAAACCAAATCTGTTATTTTTTTAATTGTGTCTTTGGACCAGTCTAGCTGTAGTCATGTTATTTAACAATATTGTTTATAACTGTCAATTTCATGGGGATAAAAGAATCAACTACCTATATAAAGCAACAGCAGCCTCATTCCGACATAAAACTTGTTTCACAACAAGCCAAGATGTGTAAGAAAAATCACGAACCTGCAGATCTATACTCATTAGTCTGACAGTAAGGTTGAGATTGGTTATATGTTTGGCAGTGAATACCTGCTTCTCTTCCAGAGAAAACTGCACAAGATTCTGAAGACATGGCTATCACAGTCTCTGTGATGACCTAAAACTTGTAGTGCTTTTTTTAAAACCATCTTCCCAAAAGGCAGCTATCTGCATAGAAGACTGAACATGCATGTAAGCAGAGTTCCGGGTTAAAAGAAAACCTGCTATCCAAGGGTGTGGAAATAAAACAAGTCTAGCTGGGTCCGGACACTGTCAGTGTTTTAATACCTATATATTTGCTTTAGGTAAGCTTTCTTCAGAATTTTGTTCCTACTTTGTGTTAAGTACTTATTCTTGGTTTTGTTTCATGAAACAAAAAATTAGGATGATATGGAATTAGGTAGTAACTAGGAAAACAATTACTCAAATCAAGCTGCAAGGTATATGCAGACAGATCAGCATAGTGACTTGGCCCACCTCATCTGTGTTATTTCAGATTTCATTTTTTGTTTAAAAGACAGCTTATTTAATCTGCATGCATATTGAAGCAGCCAGAGAGAAGGTATGGTCCAGTTTAGCAAATACATTGCCACTCCATTTTCTCTGCTTTGATGCACAAGTAGAGCAAAACTGACTGGTGAAGTCACTAGCAACAGTCTCCCATGCATTTTCTTGAGAAAAAAATGCCAGAAAAGAACCAGTCACACACTTACCCTTTTGCATTAAACCCATGGAAAAAAAGCATGCTTCATGTTCTTCCTTGTTTCTCCTAAAACATAAGAACAGGAAGGTGGGTGATACTAATTTTCATTCCCTCCTCTGTTCTGAACTAAAGAGTTGCAGACAGAAGGCCCCTCCTGACAAGTATTTCTTTTTCTTCTGCTAGATGAGGCTGTTGCTGCCACACCAAGTCCAAATTTCAATTAACAATTTTAAAACTGGATCATTACAGCAAATATTCTACAACAGCAGCAATACTCATTTTTGTCTGAGTAGATGTGAAAGACAAAATTAACTGCAGCAGTAGCTACAGCTAGCAAAGCTCCTGGCAGTACAATGATATATTTGTTATGCTACCCTAAAGAGTTCCCAGTCAAGCAAAAGTAAAAGTTAACTAATGAAAGGATGGGGGAGGGTTTTTTTCTTTTTTTAAATAATGTCACTCAATTTCCTTCTTAGCAACATTATGCTTTCTTCTCATGCAGCTGGCTTTGCCATTTACATTCCTTTTCCTTTAAGAAGTTATATAGAAGGAGCAGTATTCAAATCAGTATTTTGAGCTGCAAGTGTTAAAAGCAGCAGCAAGTTAAGCCACCCAAAAAAAATGTTGTAAGAAGCTACAGACATAATACAGTTTTGTTCCTTCCTTCCACATCCTGCTTGCTGATGATAGAGATTGCCATCCTAAGCGTAGAGTTAAACCCACACAGGGTCCACTACAATTCAGTATGAGTGCAATGCAAAGTGAGTAAGTTTTACCTCTACACAGCCTTTTCCCTGCAAGACTAGTCTATCACATTACATAAAACAACAAACAAGACAAAATTTAGGTAAGGTTAAGCAGTGGTATTTGACAAAATGACAATGCTGAAAAGGTATGAAATTCAACAGCAGGAAGCTATGCAACTCCTCACTTCCTATTGTAGTGAGGAGAATAAAACAGGAAGCAGAAGTATAAACCACTTAAGAGGGAAAACCATATTCAATGGATAGAAGAAACTGATACAGAAGGATGTAACTGAAGATTTAGCAATAACATAGCCTTCTGTTCAGCTGGAAGTAAGTCACAGCATAAGTAGGATTACAGATGCTTCAGGTTGGGTTTTTTTGCCTTTTTTCTTTACTCAACTGTACAGTTCTGCCACACTGAGACATCAAACTGTCATTTACATTTCATTTATTAAAAAAAGCTTTGCATCAGTTTCACAGTAGGAAGTCACACGGGGCAATGTCAGAACTTAGTACATAAAGGGAATCAGGGCCAATAGATACAACTAGCCTTTGATGTGATGGATGCTATCAGAAAGAGATACAAAAAGCTACTGGGAGAAACATGCACTAAAAGAGAACTAAAAAAGCTCTCCCTCAAATGAAGGTAAGCTTAAAAAACCCCACATTAATAATTGAGCTCTTCATCTGTTATTAGCTCCATTTAACGCACAGCTAGTTAATCAAATAAGAATTTTCCTTGCAAGCAGATTTGAGTATTGCCTATTTACTGCCAAATACTGGTTTGGGGTATTCAAAAGTATCTTTAAAAACTGTTAGACAATGCAAAATGTGCAACAGAGGCCCCTAGCTTTATAAATACCTAGTAGGCCCACAAAACAAGCAAGCCTACAGTATGGGTATATAGTATGTAATGTAACTGATGACACCACCTGCATACTAATTCATTGCTGTTATTCCACATTTCAAATTTAATTTCCACATGCATTTCCACATAAGAAAGCTTTTTCAAAAAATCAATAGTTATACCTCTCGACGGCTGCCATGTCTGTTAGTACTTGTGATTGCTTTCAGTTCTTAAATTTTTTACTGACAGCCTCTTACACCTCATAGCAATGCTACGTTTTTCCTCCCTTTGATGTTGAAAGGTTATAGAACTCATTGTGATTTTTTTTCAATTCAATCTTAAGTGTACAAAATACTTTTCCAATAAAGCTTGTTAAAATACAGAATCAATGTTGACGTTCTATCTACAACATTCCATTACAAACAACAAAACCACACCACCTTCAGAAACAAAATGCTACAGTTGCAGAGAAAACCAACATCACAGTTTCATTCCATGACTTACATTATGGAGAATGTCAGACTTGCTTGCCAATAATCTTTTCTGTTCATAAAATGCAACAGTCAAACCAGCTATGAAAATTCACATCCAAGAGTTAATTGATAACTGTGGGAAAATCCTATCAAACAATCAGCTTATGCTGAAATGTGCCTTTATTGATGCCACCAAATTAACTTTTCTTTCTTCGGGGTTAATCAGAGAACAAGTCCTGTATTTATGCAAACCCATAAAAGGAAAACAGAGGAGAGCAGCAAAGTACTCAGAGCGATAAATGCACACCAAGCAAAACCGGAGATAAAATAGCTAACTTTTGACATAATCCTATGATGGATCTAGTTGAATATTATAAATAATTAAGTGCCCCAGTGTTTCCTTGAGGTTAACCATCATACCAGGAAAGGCTAAATAAGCATTCACATCCATCAGACATAGCCTCCATTCCTTTTATAAATATCACCAGTTACTACTAGTTGTCCTGTTTGGGACAAGAGCTTTAAAGAGCTTTTATTCCCCATCAACTACTTACTTTCTTTGCCTGGAGAAAAATACTTCATAATCAATTACAATGCAACCATTTCTGCAAAAACAGCAGCCTTTTTTCTACTGCAAGTACCTATACTGCTTACAGTGCAGTATTAATATAAAGGGCACTGTTTCACAGACTTGGAGTTTCCCCATAAAACATCCTTTCACTTCAGAAACCCTCAGATTTGTATCAAAATGATACACTGATAAGACACTCAAATTTCTCCATGAAAATTTAAGACCAACATTTAAAATTGCTTTTTTTACAGAAGCAGACAAATTAATAATTAGCAGGTCTTGAATAGAAAAGGTATTTATATTATTTACGTGTACATTTCTCTTTCTATATTTTGCTGTCTGCTTGGGCAAATATGATGTATGTATATGCAGCAGGGATAAAGAAGTCATAGGCATAACACAATTTGTAGCATCGAGCTACAGTTGACTATGCTGTGGAAAGTAATTTGTACCACAGGGCTGCCATTGATTACACTGGGGTTTATTAATGAACTTGTCCACTATAAACAAAGAATACAGTTTACAGGTTTGCTACTTTTGCTGTGAAAAGACCCCAAAATCAACTATAGAAACAGGACCAGCTGACAGGAATGCATACCTTGCCTCAAGAGTGTTCATCATACAATACTAGTGCTCTACAAGTCAAACCACTTGTTTCCTAAACAGATTCTTACATTCATTCCTGTGAAAATCAGAGTATTTGAGGAGATACATTTCTCATAAAGTGTTTGCCTAGTTGCAAGCAGTAAGTTACTGAACAGTTTTCACTTTCCAGGATGATAAAATTTCTATCTCTTGTCAACTGTGTAACAGATCAGTATCAAAGAATGATAATCTGTATCTGTTGCCAATTCCAGAAAGGACTGAATGTACCTAAAAATAAATCTTCACATATTACTATAACAGTAGTAATAAAAAGACCTGCCAAAATTTTAATCACAAGTAGAACACGTCTACAGAGCTAACTGGGGTATTGTTTGCTTCTTCTCTGGCTCATTACCTGACTAACAACCTCCAGAAAACATGAACACATTTCACGTAACATTGCATATAGCCATTTTTCAGTGGTCAGCTACCTTTACCAAATCCACCCTTCTCTCACCGAGACTGATGTAGACTATGGCAGTAACCACAACAGCCAAGGCAGTGTATATTGAATGCAGCTCCAGACTAATTGGAACAAGAGCTCTCATAGACATTGTGTGACAGAGGAGAAAAAAAATTAGTATTGCATTTGCTGTATACAGTAGCACAACACATACACCTTCACAACCTTTCAGTACACCAAAGGCCCACCCTACCTTGGAGTAATCAAAATGCACTTCTGGACTTCAGCATGGGAAGATGGGGAAGAGGTAGGAAAACAGAAGCTGTTCTGTTCGACAAAGCAGAAACTTTCAAAAATTATTATGGCACTCACAGGGAAGTGTAAGCAGTTTGGGATTTTTTACTTTTCTTAAAAATATATGAATAGTAAGATCTCCACCTGGTGGTAGGATGTTTCACTATGAAGGTTAGAGTGAACACACATGCACACACACACTCCCCAGAAGGGTCATTTGTGTTTCCCAGCACTCTTTATCCTAGTTTATAGAAATACAACAGCAAAATAATTTTTCTAAAATCAACATTTCTCCCATTAGTTTCAAGTAGCAGCTCCTAGCTACACATTCACGTAAGAGTTACAGCGCTGTTCATCATCCTGGTGACAAAAAACAGGCTCTACAAAAGCTATAACCAAGAATGCTTGATTATACTGGCAGGTTCCTACTATGAATTAAGAATTAGGTATCCAATTCCTACATGCAAAGTATTTTTCTTTACTACTGATTGGAGAGATTAACAGTCCTATTTAACTGGCCCAATCAAGTCTTTACTGGAATACATTGCTAGCCTGTGCTATTAGTTTTGAAAACAAACAAGAAATGGAATTAACTGTTTCCTAAAACATATGTATTCATTTATATGGTGTATACCTACAGGTATCTGAAACTACAATGAATAGAAAGCCATTATTCCTACAGATCAAACTGAGGAGTATTCAGAATGTTACAGGACACAGTCATGCTTAAAAGACATGAAAATATTTATACTATGTAAACATTCAAATATAAACAGGAAATTAAATCAAGTATTACATTGTGGTTTCATGCAGTTGTTTAAGCCAGCATTACTGTCAAAAGAAGCAGTCCCCTAATCTTCATCCATCTGCATCTGGCACAAGGTTGAAATGTCACCATGTAGTTCACCAGAAAAGGGAACTTATCCAAGACGAAAGGCATGTTAAAAGTCTTAAATTTGTCATGAGACTAATGCTAGAAAAAGGCCCAAACCAACTTCCAAAATTCCAGCCATGCATTTGAAAATAACTCCAGACAAAGATACTATTTACAGTGTTTCTAAATTTCTATTTATGTTATTGTGCAATGCTTAAACTGCTCAGTCTGGTACTTGTATGATGTAGTAAAAGCCAGTCCTGTAAGAATTAACATATGAGCAAAGATGATGCAGAAATAGTTATGCAGCAGAGTTTGAATAAAGCTCTTAAGAATTAATTTTCCAAACATGAGGTTATGTAACCCATTATTCAGAAAAAGTCTTTATAAGTCAATTGCCACCATTCCACTTACATTTCACCAGCTTCAAAGCCTATCAGTTCCAAATATTCAACACTCATTCAACTTTTAACTCAGTTCTAGGAAGAAACACTAGGAAGAAATTCCAAAAGCTTTACTTGATAACATCTTAAACAGAGATACTTTATTCAAAACTTTTTCAGACATTAGATTAATGCAGGAAGGACAGAAAAACTCTCCACATTGACAAGGTTAAAATTGTTTTCCATACAAATGTAGACTAGACCCCTAGAAGACTTAGTTTTGTTCCTACAAATTGTAAACAAGCAACACAATCCATATTAAAAACATCCTTCTATTTATTAAAAAATCATTTAAGAAAATTTAAGCTGGTTACACTATCTTAACACCACAGGTAACACATTTAACACAAATCCTTCTCCAGAATAAAAAAATCTAAATAAACGAAAAGAGTACCAATAAGGAGTTTTACTGCATCCTTCATCCTCTGAGTTCTTACCTGAACATAGCTGGGCTATGTTCTTTTTTTCTTTGTGTGGGTGGGTTTTTTTGCTTTCAGTTGGTTTTGGTTTTGGTGGCTTTTTTAAGTGGGTTTTTTTGTTGTTGTTCTTGCCTTTTTTTTTTTTTTTTTTTTTTTTAACAAAGCTGTTCTTGCCTATAAAAAAAATTTTATAGGCTTGATTGTGCTGTAGGAAAAAAAAAAGTCTCCAGTATAAAAGAATTCATAGTATCGAAAATGCCTTCCCCTTCCCCAACAGCACCTAAATACAAAGAGGTCAACAGCAACTGGCTAGTCTAGAGTGGTGTAATCTAGAAAATTGATCCCCAAAACACAGTGGAATATTTCTATTCCACAAGGTTTCAATAAAAAAAGACTGGCATATAAATCTGTGGGAGAGAGACACAATTTTTCAAGCAGTACATTGTTCAGAGTCAACAATTCACATCCTGTGAGAAAGTTACAGATACTTCTTTTATAAAACCTTTTCAGTGGCAAAGGAAATTAAGGCCATCAGACTCACAGCTTAAAAATTTACATACAGAAAATACAAAAATACATTGTGCTTCTGAGATGGCTCTGTTCTGTAGGCAAGGATTACCATGATTTGAGGAACCTGGCTGACTGGAAGTTTACATGATCACACAACTTCTGTTAGATGTCTCTGGGCCTGCCTGTTATGAATAGAAAGAGTCATCTTCAAAGAGAAATCCAGCAGTAAAAGATTTAACAACTCAAAATAATATACTGTACATTTTTGATATATGAAATTATTAGCCTGGTATGGTCTAAGCAAGAGTCAGCATGCAAAGCTGTACAACCTGTTGTCCCCTGTAAGTGAAAGAATGCTAGATAACCTTTCTTATGAGAGATAATGGAGGACAGGTACCAGAAAAAACACAGCTTAAATAATTATCATATTTGATTTCAAGTCAAAAAGCATTATTGAGTTTAGACACATGGTGAATACTGCAGGGATCATATACAAGTACCTTGAGTTTTTATCTAAAGAAATCTAATCTCTCTATAACATTTTTGTAAGTAAGGCTACTAAGACACACTCTTTAGCTGAATGAACTATACAATCCCAGAAACCACAAGAACAGCTGGATGCACTTCTGTACTTTTGCATAATAGCAATAAAAACCTGACTCTATATTAAATGCCACAAAGTTATGATTCAGTTATAGGCCAAAACCCATGGTTGCCATAAAATATGATTTCCAACACAGCCAGCTCTCTCCATTTTTTTGTCTGTTTCCATATGCATACTTAATTACTGTTCTATATTATCTTTTCTAGATGACTTTAAGATATGTACTAACTGAAATGCGGCAAAGTTTTAGACAAATTAGCAAACTTGAACACTGCATTACAGGAACTTATGTTTGTTACCTTACTTGGTTTTTTGGTTTTTTTTTTTAAGAACTGGTCGAAACACTAAGGCAGTGGATAAAACTAAGAACATGAACAATCAAGTACGTTTCATCTCAGTCTTTTCCCTTATATTTCAAAACATTTTAGTGTCACTGCAAGCTCACACCTTTCCACTGCCTTCAGAGTTGCATTTCTTCAGCATGCAAGAGACATTTTCTCTCAGAGTGCCTTCAAATCTCTCATTCCCTCTGTCAGAGAAAATGAGAGATTTAAGTTCTCAAAACTTTAGGTAAATTTAGGTGTACCTGCCTAAGCCAAACTTTACCATAAACAATTGGGCTGGGGGAAATCTTACCAGGAACAGAGTTTAAGGAAAAAAACCAAACAAACCCAAATCTTTAAGATTTAAACCCTTGTTTTAAGAAAAATCTACTTGTCTCCATCAAGGGAATATGTGAAGTAATATTTTTTTTTGTACTGGTTTTAATAACACATGCTTTCATTAAATTACAGAGTAAACAAAACAAAAATAAAAGAATACTTGCACCCAAACATGTATGATATTTTTCCAAAAATTCATTACTTATATATCCATTTTTTCCAACCTAAATAACCTTGTTAATGTAAAACAAGATACCTGCTGGTAAAGGCCTTCCTCCACAGCTTCAGCTGCATCTTCCTCAACTGCCTGCTCTTCCTCTTCATGTGTAATCGTTTTAAAGACAGTGCTTCTCTGAGCAACCTCCTGCAACAGAGTCTTATTTTAAGACTTGACTCCTCTAAAGATCTGTTGTTAATCTACTTAGATTTTGAGAAATGGGAGTTCCAGCTGTTGGAAAAGCTACTTCTACTGATTTTGTCTATGTACTTTTCATGTACTGCTATGCATAAACGCCATTTGTAACACCTTAGTTTTAAATCTCTTAATGATTAAAAAGAGCCTAACAATACACACATCAAGTTCTTCCAAATTTGTTTTTTTAATATATTTAAATATTTTCTTTCAGTTGCAAGATGTCATAGCAACTGTCCTACCCGAAGTTGTAACTCCCACCTGACCAGTCCCACCTGACCAGAATTAATGCCTCACTGCTTAAAGTGAGTTTCACTGTAACATTTCCCACCCCTCATAAACACACAGTTTTAAGGAAAACTGATTTAAGAGACAAATCAAAGAGTTCACTAAAACCTTTCCTTCTCAAAACATATAATAAGGCACTGCCCAATTCCTGGCATGAGGGCAGTGTCTGAACAAGTCATTCTTCTACTACTTACACTCAATACAGGGAAAAATTTCACAGACTTCAATAGACTGCATTCCTAAATTACAGTTAAGACAGACAGGGGTACCATAGGCTTGGTTGGAAAGCAAAAGAAGAAAATCTTACTAAACACTTGTGTACATTCATGTGTAAAGTCCTAACGATGGTTCTACCTGCATCTTTATAGGGGATGGCACCACAGAAAGACAAATTTAAACACATCTGAGGTACTTTACCTCTCCCTGAGAATTTTTCAGTACAACTTTCATATCTACACCAGTGCCCCAAGAATTCTGGTTCTTCCAGATGAGGTCAGTGGGAGGGCTAGCAGTTATTCCAGCATTTGCAGCCCAGATCTGTTAAAAGAAGTCACATGCAAGCATTATTTGCTAGTCTTATAGATTTCCATGTTATTTATTCGAGTTAACGTATTCCACTTAAGTGACACTGGTGAATCTCCTCCAGTTAAGAAAACGTAAGTCTCTGCCTGCCTACTTCCAAAGTATCTTACAATAAAACACCCCAATGTTTTTAATGCAGAGACTTTTGAGTATGTAAATGCACCTGTTCATGGTCAAAATTATTCCTCCATATAGAAAGTAAGTTTCTGAAAAACAGGTCTCTGTCCAACTTCTTCCCAGCAATTGATATAACTAATGCCCAATACAAATATAGGTGATTATTTTCTGAACATATACGTAGAAAGGACAAAACTAAAAACCTGTGTCTTATTGACACACACAAGTTGGCCTAAAGCCTATTTCAACTGAACAGCTGAAGCTTGACAACTTACTTTAACAGTTTGGCCTGCCTTTAGTATATATCTTGAGGTATATCTGTAACTAGCAGAAGTGTCTCTTATTTTTAGGATTATCTCCCAACCTCCCATAGGTTGATCCTAATGAAAAGAAGAAAAAAAAAAAATTTTCCATCAGCAGTCATTTTCTATTACATGTGTAGGGTATTTTACATATAAGGCCATGAGACACACAAAATTTTCAGTAAAGAGTTTTATTATCACTTGATCTTCAGCATGCAGTTAGAATAATTTTAATTAAATTTGTATTACCTCTTATTGCAAGTTAAAGTTTAATACATCCTGCTTTTCAGTTCTGATGTTATATTAACTAATGTTTATAATTTGCATCAGTTTTGTTATACCTTGATCCAGAAAAATACATAAATAAAACTAAAATCCTCTTACAAAAATATAATACGTTTTTTGAAGCACAGGATAACAAGCAGGCTTCTTAAAAAACAAAATATTTCTGTCAGTCTTCTTAAAATGTGTTTCTACAAATGCACACCACTTCCCACTACATACTCCTGTGCAAGACCTACATTATTTTTTCCTTTCAATTATTTTTTGCCTGTCAACTACTTGACAAGCACTAGCAAATCTAACAGAAAAAAACATATACAAGTCATTATTACAGAATGACTATTTCAAACCAAGAGTAGATCTTTTTTAAAATTCTCCCACTGCCTGTTTCCAAACATTAAACAGTTGCCATGGGAGTCTGAAAACGGCCAGTTACAATCATCTAAAATAAACAATCTTATTTATCTTAATGGATGCTGACGTTCAGTTGGTCATTGCAACAAAACATACCACACTTAAGAAGGATTTTACGTATTTTCTATCTTTTATATATATAAACTGCCAAACACTTGTGAAAATTCCCCAAGTACAGCTTATTACACTGCACTACAGACAGTTGCTCAAATCTAGACCCTGGCAAAGTGCTATAACCATGAGTTGTCCATGGCTAGTGGTAACAGAACTATTGGACCTCCCATAGAACAATGAATGTGTAGCTAAATTAAATAAAAGCAGGGGGAAACGCATGTGGTACACAAACTGGGAGGTGGGTGTGGTAGAAATCCCAGAGGCTTGAAAAACTCAAAAAGGAAAAAAACCAGCAGGTCATAACTCACTAGAAGTAGTCTTTGATTTGTCTGAATTTAGTCATCTAAATGCTTAGCTGTCTGGACCAAGATGTTTGTCAAGGTTTCTTCCATTCAATAAATGAAGTCAGCACTTTCAGCCAACACCCCAGGCAAGTAATTAAGAATCTTATGTATCACCACCTGGAGGAGTCTGTCCGTCTGTCTCTTCATTGATTAGAGTGGACTGGGACACTTGGAACCAGACCGATCTTTGTCATCTAAAACATCAAGACAAGCTGCCTTTTACTGAAGGTAAAGGATCTGATGACGTTAGACAAAACCTATGTGTCACTGAAAACAAAAAAATGCAGCTAACACTTCTACACACAGCTGAGGCACAGACAGCACAGAAGGCAGCAAGAATTACTCAACCTTCTCTGAAATCAAGGCTGCAAGAAATCAGGTCTTGTAATTCTGGTGTTCTAATGAGATAACACTCAATTCTCCCTTCTCCCAGACAAAGATTTAAAAAATGGTAGTCCCCAGACTCCAACACCTCCTGTGATGACTCACAAAACTGTATAAAGCATAAGACTTTTTTTTCTTAAGCAGAAATTACAAGTAACATTGTGGGGGAAAGGGAAGGCAGGGTGTAAATGTACTCAGTATAACAGCATCATTCCGAGGGCAACATAAAGAAAAGTTTTCATTATTACTCAAATGAAGTACCCTTTGATAAACAGATATGTGTATTCCTCCCAGTACAAACTCCAGCCTATTTATAGAATGAAATAATCTAGCTTTGGTATGGGAACTGAAGGCTCCTAAAAACTGTGCATGTAGCCAAGGAAGAACTATGCTTTAGAGAAGCTATATGGAACTACAAGGGACACAGGCAATTAATTGCATTTAGACATCCATTTTGCATCAGTATGTATTTCTTCCAGGGTTTTTTAAGGCAGAGAAAGTTCTTAAAAGTCTTCTAAAGTAGCTTAATGTCTGCTTGCATTATTTACTGTCAGTGACAATGTCATCTGTAAAGCTTTACAGACAGATCGCTTGCAAGGCATAACTCTGAAGAGTGATGTAACACTTTGATGGGTGGCAACCTAGCAATAAAACAATTACTACGAAAAGCATTAAAAATCATTAGGAAGAAGTCATCGTCAATCCAGAATACTGTATGAAAGATTACTTTGTGACACATTAGTTTAAGTGCAATCTCTTATACAGCATGCTTTAGCTCCAGGGTCAACATGAGCCTGAGGCCTGAAAGAGTCCTGAGACTGCCTTCTACCTCTAATCAGCCCATTGTAAAGTCGTGATACATGTGCATTTTCAAACCTGTTCAGAGGTGTTCTTCAAGCGGATGAATTTTCCATCAATGTCTATCTCCTCAATAGAGACACTTCCAGTGGCAAAAGCTGAGTGGGAAATGCTAACACTACTGCTGGCTTCAGATTCCTCCACATCAATCCTCTTCCTCTTCCCTTTAGTTGCACGCACAGTACGGCTCGACGAAGCCCGTGAAACTGTCACTCGGGAAGATGGGCTTGGTGAAAGCTTCAATCTATATTGAAGAAAGAAAGAAATATGCATGACACATGGTTTTACTTTTTCCACCTTTTTTATAAACTTTTTTCCTCTCTTCTCTTCTTCCCTTAAAATTATAGAGCAAAAAGGTAAAGAAATAAAAGTAAACAAAGCATGTTAGAAGAAGAAGCAGCCTTAGGTACTTTTTGGGGAATTGAATAAAATGTTGTCAAACAGGTGATGAATGCTTTTGGATCATAGAATATTGATGGACTACTACATTAAGATCATGAAGGCACCTCCCTGCATTTGTTAAACACTGCGTTCCTGGGTAGATGGAACCAGTAAAGAAAAAACTTAGGGCGACTTAAGCTATTGTAGAAAATTTATGCAAAAACCCAGTGACACAAGAGCTTTTGCTATTTCATCCCCACACTTGAGAGGAATCAGCCTGGACCAGTAGGATGCCATTCAGAAAACAGTTAAGTATTAAACTACTTCAAATGACAACTGTGACTTATCAGGCAAAAATTCTTGGTATTGCTGAACTCTGGGGTCAGATGTGGAAAATGCAGCTAGCTGATAAGCTGGGCAATCATAACAGGTATTACATTATTAAAATTAATCTATATTTAATTTGGCTAATAAATAACCCTGTAATTAACTCCAAAAAAGAATACTAGCCACGGCACCAAACAGACCTACAAATGACAATTCATTATGTCCTCAGTGCTGAGTCTTAATACAAGAATTGTATTTGTTCCCTTGAGAGCTATTGATGTGATACTCAACCAGCTTGGTCTCATGGAGACTTAGAAATAAATGTGTCAGACAGAAGGGGGCAAAAACAAACAGTGCCTTGGAAACTGTAGTAAAGCACCTAATGAATGCATTCACAGTAAGAACTGCCTTTCAAGAAAAAATGAGACAAGTAAGGAAAGCACACAGATACCCGCATTTGTGCTACATTCTTTCATACCTCTTCTCCTCACCCTCCAGCAATTGCCGGTATGCACTGATTTCCATATCAAGTGCCAGTTTAATATCCAGAAGTTGTTCGTAGTTACTCAGCTGGTCCCGCATCAGATTTCTTATCTCTGTTATTTCCTTCTCTTTCTCGAACAGTATTTTGCGACAGTTGTCCTGTTCCTTGGACAAAGTGTCCTCAAGCTCTTGCACTCTATCTTGCCATGCTCTAGACTAGAAAGCATTGAAAACATAAGTGGTACAAAGGAAAGCTCACCCAAACCTCCTTGCACTCAGCTATTTCAGGCAACATGGAATTCAAAACATTAGGTAAGCATCCTCCCTGCTTTCTGAATTCAAACTCACTAATATTCAACTTCCTGTTCTCCACCTCATCTACTACAAACATAACACCTTAAGTTCCAATGAAACTTACAACATACTCTGAAAGACACCTACTGCTCCATTATTCTGAGACCTGAAGATATGTTACTACATCTGTATTTACTCAGTCAAGAAAAGATGAGCTTAAGAGTCAAACTGTTTAAGACATGCCGGACAGGACACAGAATCAAAGTGCCACTCAGTGGACTTCAGAGGCTGTGGTAAGTAATTGTTCTTTAGCTTTCAGACATCTACTTCCTGCTTCAGTTTACTGCTGCCAATTCTGAATTCTGGGAAGAAGTTCCTCTAAAGGAATAGGGGTTGTCAGTGAAAGCCTGTCTGCCTGTTATCAAAGTCTTCAAGGCTTGCTGAAAGTACAGTGGTGTTCCATGAAGAAAGTCACTTTGTCACATACTTTAAAAATCACATCAAGCCAGTAGAACTTAACATTGTACATAGAGAATGGAATGTTTATCAAAGAAAGGCCAATGACAACAGCTTTAAGGTTGACCTTCCCTAAGCATGCTTTCTTCTGTTTGATAGTCTCTTGAGAATTTTTTAAAGGACAGACACAGGAAACAATGCCCTACAATCACCTCATCTGGTTAAGTCACCAAGTTTTCTATGCAGACACTCTACTTAGAAAGTCATCATCAAGGAGACAATGAAAACAGGCAGTCTAAAAGGCTGATGCAGAAAGCCAGTGTAACTGCTTGTCAATGTTAAGAGTCAGATAAGGAATTTAATAGAAGGAGTTGAGTGTCACATGGAAGATCCCAGTCAAAACTACTATACAGCTCAGTGTTGCCAACTCAAACCAGAGCAGCATCAGTGATGGGAGAGTTGTCTTCTTCCCAGACAGCAAAGGTAAAGTTAGTGCTAGCAAATGGAAAACTAAAACTTCACTGGTTGACGTCACTAGCAGCAAACCCACAGCAGCAAAATGGGGGTTTTGGTGGATAATTACAGTCAAACTAGCAGAAGTTGATTTTGATAGCCCTGAAGTTAACAACCAATACCTCTGCAAATTCAGAAGAAAGTTCTTGGAACCTAGCTGTCACTCCCAAACAAGCAACAGAACACAGGTAATTAACTGAAGTAAGAAGGAAAAAACCCTCGGAAACACCTGCTGACTGACCCATCAAGAGCAAGATGATGGTAATCTAAACCCAGAAACAAGATCTAAGTAGACAAACTCTCAATCCAATTCTTGTGTAACCTCATCATCTGATCTTTTCCAGAGACTAACTTGCCTATATAACAGGAAAACTGGGAAGATTCATACTAGTATCTGCTAAGTTATTTGGAAAATTATGAAGTAACAACCCCTGCATTTATATTCTTCACCTGAAATACACAGAATTTTGAAGTCCTAGAAGAGTCTACTGTACAGGAGGAATACAGTTCAAAATGTGGTGCAGAAAGAATCAAAGCCAAGTATGACCAATAGTTTATATTTATTTTAAAAAATTATGTTTTGTTGCATTTTTAACTGATTATTAAGTTACAAAAGCCCACTTCAGAACCAATTCCTAACATTTCTCATTTTCACTCTAGATTTTCCACTGCAGTGCATATGACGTTACTCCCATCAAATAAGCTAGTACTGAACATATGGCTTATCATAGGTTGTGTCATACTTCTTCAGGTGTGATCTATGTGCTCTGTGATCTGACATAATAATTAGTATAATTATAATTAGTATAATTCGTTTCTGCTCAAGACCCTACTCTACAAATGCTCAAGTACAGTTATTTGATGTATTTTCTCAGTCTCACATTTCATCCTAATCCTGATAAGATGACTTCCCCCCCCCCCCAGAGTTCTAGGTGCAGACTGGGATGAAAAGACACCAAACGGACGAGACTACATATACCAGCTCTGGCTTTGAATGTTGCGTTGTGGAATCCTATATTAGACTGTCCAATTACTACAGAACAGAACTGAATTGCTTAGAACATGAAGAACTTTTAATACAGAGCTCTTGTCTAAAATTGTCCCATCTGTCCACAAAAGTTTCTGCAAAAGCAGAACCACCTTTCAAATGCTCACTCTGTAGCAGGATACTGCACAAAAATTCAACTTTGTTGAAAGGAGACATTAAGAAATTTGAAAAAGTACAGAACAGAAGACAAATTCATGCTTTCCCTTAACTTTTTACTAAGTCCTTTAATGTAAAAATCAACAACAGTAATTAGCAAGACTGAAGAGTCACAACAGCTTGTTACCTCTTTCTGAAGGTTTGCGAGATGGGAAGACAGATTATCAATTCGCACATGACTTTCATGCAGTTCTTCTCTTACTGAGTTGGCTGCAGAATTGCTCGTCTCAGAGGACAGTTTAGCATTCTCAAGCTGCAGTAAATCAAGTTAAGGCATCAGTTTCAAAGTAATTTTTATTAAAAGAAAAATGAGTTACCAAAAACCACACACAACACTAAACTGCAAAGTTCCTCTCTGCAGCTCTATCCTAGAATAAATAGAAGAGCTCCTCTGAATATTTATTCTAGGATTAAAAATGTCTTCCCTTGTAGACATTACTGAAGTTGGACTGCTACGTTCAGTTTTCACGCTGGCCAATGTTTAGCTTTATGTATTTAATTACTGTAGCACTGTTTTTGAGTAGGCTTAAATAGAAGAAGCTAAACTTACCAATTCTCAAAAAACAAGCAAACTTTTGTTAATTTTCAGCCAACATAAGCAAACTGGTAATGTGCTTTCAGATTACAGTACCAGTGCCATGAGTCTCTCCTGCTTCATTCTATCACAACTTCAAGCTCAAATAATTTTATTTAAGCTGGCTACATCATTCCTGCTGAACACTACCACATCCACTTGAGCAGCACCACAGACTTATTATTGAACTTGTAATTGCAGATGAAATGGAATCTAAAAAAACTTTTTAAAATAAGAGAGTCCAAAAATACAAAAAACAGTATACCTGAAGAGAGGGAACAAGAAAGCCTCAGTTGTGAAAGGATTTTTAGACTAAAAAATATAAAAAAAATTTTTGGCTGGATCTTACTGTAAATAAGTTTTTCCAAGTCAGATTGAAGCCCTGAAGATAAGCAACAGCACACTGTTAAGACTGTAAAGACTGAAAACTATGCTAATAAATTCAGTTTGTACCAACTTTTCTGTGGTAACATCCCACCTTGTTTTTAAAAATACTGTCTGCAATAAGTATAACCACAGAAACCAGGTTCAGTTGAGACATCAGGATCCCTCCTGACAGAAATGCTGAATCATAGTAGAGGAAGGAAATTATGAAGTAAAACTGATTTCAGCTTGAGTATGCTTCCTCTCTAGAAGAGTGAAAAGCAGAACACATTGGGTATGGTAAAACTTCCACACATTTTATGCAGAGTCAGAGGACTCAAGATGCTGTATTCTCAGCAAGCCCTATTATGAAGTAAGTTTTATACAAATTATGGGACACCTTATTGACCATCAAGACTATGTTACAGTTGATACATATTTACACACTGTCATGGTTTAACCCAGAAGGCAGCTAAACACCACACAGCTGCTCATTCGCAGCGGCAGCGGGAGGGGAAGCGGCAGCGGGAGCAGAGTAAGAAAAGTAATATACAGAACAAGTGGTGCACAATGCAATTGCTTACTACCCACTGACCAATGCCCAGCCAGTGCCCTAGCAGCAAACCCCAGCGAGCTTTCTCCCTCGTTTATATACCGAGTACGACATCATATGGTACGGAACACCGCTTTGGCTAGTTTGGGTCCACTGTCCTGGCTGTGTCTCTTCCCAGCTTCTGGTGCCCCCTCAGCCTACTCACTGGTGGAGTGGTATGAGAAGCTGAAGGGTCCTTCAGTGTAAACACTGCTTAGCAACAACTAAAACGTCAGTGTGTTATCAACACTGTTCTCATCCTAAATCCAAAACACAACACTATACCAGCTACCAGCAAGAAACTAACTATCCCAGCCGAAACCAGGACACGCACAAACTTTCCTTGAATTCACAGTAATCCCAGTACTAATCACTTTTCCCCCCACAGTTCACCTTCACACAGGGCTTCCCACTCTTATTATTATTATTATTGTACTTCCTGAGGATTAAACCTGCTCCCAAAGTGAGACCTGAAAATGCAAATTTACATTCAAAACCATGGTAATTTTAAATCAAGCTCCATAATAAAATCCTCTGAAATGCAAGTAATTAGGCTATCTTTCCATTAAGTAAAACAAAAATAAAGTACATCAGACAACTCTATGAAAAGGTATTCTTACTTTGGCATGGTAAGTCTGTTCAAGCTCTTCTTTGTACAGTTTCACTTGTATGTCATGCTGCTCTCTTATTTCACGAAGGGCTTGGGCCAGTTTATATTCATATTCAGTTTGATGCCCAGAATCAATCTCAGCTAAGCGAGCTTCATGTTTCTTTCTTCTTTCATTCATTTCCTAAGAAAAACAGAAAAATAAAATAACATTTAGTAAATAAAAGAGAAAACAAGTTTTAGAAGACTATCCGCTGAGCAGACAGCAACGCAGATTTTAGCTAGCCTTGTGGATCAGCACTAGATTAGTTTATTTGACATTGAAACCTTCAGTAGAAACACAGGGCCATTTCCCCAGTCTGATCTGCATGGTACCTTATTTTGCAACAGTCAGTCATTGAAATAAGAGCTAGGATACCATCAGAATGTAAAGTCACATTTCCTTCTGAGAGTTGTCTGCATTTTCAAGAAATACACCTCAACATGATTAGATTTTAGAAATACATCTTCTATGCTTGCACAAAATGAAAGTACTGTGAAATTAAACAGTCACTTTCACTCATGGCATTTTCCCCATTTATTTGTATGCTTGCCCATGGTCTCTGGAAAAAAAGAATTCAAACAACATGAACAAAGCTGAAAATACAACTAGCAGGAAATGCACACACAGAACAAAAGACAGTATGGTTAGGTACATTTGTTACTGCTCTAAGGTTCCTCCTGGAAAGCCTCAAGTACTACAAGTGAAAGGGAGGGTGGCAAGAAAAAGCTCTAAATCAACTTCTCTTCCATTATTCAAAAGCATCCTATTAGAAAGTTCTGACATTAAAAAGCAGTGTAAGTCCATAGCACCTGTTTGAGTGTCCCTCTCCACTTTATTTTTCATAAAGGGATTATGCAAGAAATTACTAACCTACTTTCTCATTACTAACCTACTTTCTCATTACTATGAAGAGATGTGTACATTGCAGTACCATGGGCAGAGCTGAACATGAAACAACATGATTCAGGAAGCTATTTTATCACAAGAGCTCTGGGTAACATAATTTTTCCTAGAATAAAAAAAACCTGGTTATCTTCCAGCTAGAATGGAGGTAAACCCTGCTCCGAGTGGGAGTTCAGAACAGATGACTTCCTGAGGTCCCTCCCAATCTAAATTATCTTAGTATTCTAGGATGACCCTCCAGTTGCAGTCTTCCCTTTAAAAACGTGAATGAGACTAAAGCATTTACCTCCTCATACATATTTTTACGGAATTCCAAATCCTCAATGAGACTCTGACAACGGTTTTCAAGATCCACCTTCAATAACGTTTCAGTTGCAAGGTGTTCCTTGGCAGCAGCTAAAGAAGTTTCAAGCTTTAAGAAAAAGAAAGAAAAGAATCAACACAACAATGATTATGTAACAGAACTCACATAACACAATGACCTCAGCTACCTAGAAGTACAGCTATCTCCATGTTATGGTTGAACTTGACAATCAAATCCAGTATTTACACCAGTACCATGTTCGCCCCTCCTCTTTTGCAATTGCTTGCACGAGTGAGTTCTAGGTATTTCACATTGGTAACTAGCATTAAAATGCTACTTATCAATTTTCCTTACAAAACCTCAGTTTTTCTACATGGCAAATACCAGTCTCCTGGTCTCCTCAACTCATCCTCTTGAGGTGATGTGGCTTAAGATCACAACTCATGTGTTTCAAAGGGTTAACAAAACTAGCCCAAGACTTTTTTTTTTTTCTTCCTCTTTGTTCTATCAGATGCCTGGAAGATGGAGAACCACAGGCAGAACCAAAAAGAGGGCAGAGAGAACCAAAATCTGTTACTTGTCAGTTATTATTTATCTGTATATGTGAAGTCAGTCTCTCCCCAGAAACATTTCTACAATTTGTTTTGACTCTTGATCTGCTTTCTTTAGCATACGCACCATCCCTTACAGAGTCTGCAATTTTAAAAGCACTCTATTCTGCCATTCATGTTTATTAATAAACTGAACAGTACAGGACACAGACACCTAGTCAGTACTGCTTCCAATGTTGACAGTATACAGGTTTGTATACCATTTTTGGCTACAAAGTTGCATTTCACCGGAATGACAGCTCTTACTATAGATGTATTGTATATGAAACCACCTCATTTACTGACAGAAGTTTGATGGCTAAACATTTCTTCTCACCTGTGCAATTTGATCTTTGAAATCCTCAACTTCTGCCTCCAGACTTTTCTTATCACCAAGGGCTCTGGCCAGTGCAACTTCTTTAGAATTGAGGGCTGCTTCAAACTCTCTAAGTTTGACTTGGGCTCTATTAAGATCAGATTCCTTTTTTGCATAGCTGGAATAAATCAGAAAAAGTGGTAAGAAAGTCTAGAAATGCCCCCAAAGTAGACTGCTGACTAATAAAACAAGGTGCAATCTGAATCCTAAACTTGGAGAGACACCCAACAAAAATATTTTGTCTTGTCTTAATTTACTCTAACTGAAATCAACTCCTTAGTTCTGCTTTCTCATCTGATATAACAGTAACCTAATATTTTGCTTTGGCTATAGAAACCTAAATATATGAGAAACTCAGAGCGTCAAACAAGTCTGAGAGGCATACACGGAAAGGGAAAACTTTATTAAAGGCACCTCTTGTTTTCTCTTTAGCTAGCCACTGTAAAAATGTCCTACCTTCACCAGAATCTTAATAGGAACAAGTAAGTTCTCCCAGCAGAAGGCTCTTTCCATAGGGTGGAAACAAGTAAATTATCTTCCTTGTCTTTTATCCACTCAGGAACTTGTGCAGAACCACTGTCTGGGCTGCAAACTGCCCATTTCCAATTAACAGACCAACTTCTCATTGAAAATTGATGTTTACTATTGTCGTATTATTGCCCAGCCAGCAACTAAGCACCACACAGGGGCTCACTCACTCCCCGCCCCCCCCCAGTGGGATGGGGGAGAAAATTGGAAAAAGTAGTAAAACTCATGGGTTGAGATAAGAACGGTTTAATAGAACAGAAAAGAAGAAACTAATTATGATAATAATAACATTAATAAAGTGACAGCAGTAATGATAAAAGGACTGGAATGTACAAGTGATGCACAGTGCAATTGCTCACCACCTGCCGATCGACACCCAGTTAGTCCCCGACTGGCGATCCCCCCCCCGGCCACTCCCCCCAGTTCCTATACTAGATGTAATGTCCCATGGTATGGAATACCCCTTTGGCCAGTTTGGGTCAGCTGCCCTGGCTGTGTCCCCTCCCAACTTCTTGTGCCCCTCCAGCTTTCTCACTGGCTGGGCATCAGAAGCTGAAAAATCCTTGACTTTAGACTAAATATTACTTAGCAACAACTATCAACACTCTTCTCATACTGAACTCAAAACATAGCACTGTACCAGCTACTAGCAAGACAATTAACTCTATCCCAGCTGAAACCAGGACAACTATCTATAACCCAGTCCTCCATAAGCAGAAGCTGTAGCATAGTGAACTGCTTTGCATCACCCTTCTAACCATACATAATGGCAAAGTTCCACAGATCTGAGGAAAGATACTCAAATCCTGTCTATACAATAGTCTGGGCTGCCACTGAAACTGCACTGGTGCAGAGGTACAGGTGTCTGTCTTTATAAAAGCAAACACACAAGCTTTTCAAGTTACCACTCAAATTAGTTTTTATGTCTACACAAGTGGTCAAACAGTTTCCAGGGGTTTATTCTCTAGAATGGCATATGCAAACAAAGACATCAAATGAGAAAAATAAAGTAATGCCACATAAACACAAACCCACACTCTTCAGCCTAAATTAATTGCTCACAAATAATGCTACAACAAGCCACTATCAAAAATAGGGGAAAGGAAAACCATAGTCAGGAATCAAAACTACTGTTGACTTTTAGTTGGCAAAAGCATCTGTGTTTAAATGTGTAACACAAGCTCTTCCACCTTCAAGTTGATTCCTTTTCTCTCTGGGATACCCACATTTGTCTAGTAAGGGCAGTAGCATATAGAAGTTCTAGATGTTTATAATCAAACTATGAACATTTTACAGGAATGGACAGATTCAGGCTCAGTAAGACAACAGCTAGCACATTCTTCAGTTTTCATGCTTCTCTTTGCAAAAGTGAAAAAATCAGAATTCACAATGCTAAACTGAAGAGACTGAAAACTGGATAAAGATTCTTAAGAACAAGATTCGAAAGTGTTAAAGCATTAATACATTCACTACTTTTTAATTACTGTACTGCTTCTAAGAAACAATAGCAATGCTTCTCAGCAAAATGAGACTAATGTAAATCAACACACACTTATAAAAGGAGAGACTCTCAAATTTAAAAGATGCTTTTCCAAGATTACATGCAGACATATACAGTTAACATCATGCTCAAAAGAGATGTGTGCACAGAGGCTTGCAAAAAAAAATCTGTAGAAATAAGATTAATGTTTGGATGTCATAGCATTACAGCCAGAAGATGGCAGGCTTTACATAACAGACTTAACACTAGCTAATCCTGCTCCTTTTGGGTAACACCACAGTTAACCAAAGTTGGAGACTGCCAGAGCCTGTGACACACACTGACTCTTCTATACTCAACTATTTTTTTCATTTCTGCTGCTCAGCGCTATCCAGTCCCTCCCTGGGATTTTACATACCATTTCTTAGACTCAACAGTTCACAGCCGTTGGGTCCACAGCTCAGACAAAAGCACAGAATTTAGGTTTTGGCCACATAGGTACCTACTTCCAGCTCTCTTCATTATTCACTGGAGGCCTCTGTCCTGTCCCGTCCCTCCCCTCCCATCCAGGTCCATAGGAACTTCAGCATGCAAGGAAGCTGTATGGCAAACAAGGAAAAAGAGGGAAGGAAAGGTGTCTTGCTATGGTTCATCTGTAATAAAAATCTCTCCATCACCTATTGGGAAGTATAAGGGCCTACACCAAGCCTCTGTTGTTTGATCATTGCTGGAGAAAGCTTTATTCAAAACATGGAGAAACTGTTTCACCCAGGCTCTCTCACAAGACTTCATGCTGAAACCAAGCCTATCAAATTGGATACTGAAAGTCACGCATACACAGGGCCATGGCATGCCGCCCCCTACTCCACCCTGAATTATCCTGGACTCTGAAAACAGGAAGACTCCCCACATACCCTAAAGTTACTTTTTAACGCAAATACCTCTACCAACTACATACTGGAACGCAGCTGAGAAGAGAGCTCTTGCAATTGGGAGCGGCAGAGAAAAAGATATACAACATGGACTAGCAACAACAATATGATTAAAACCCAATACACTACCTGTACCACTAAACTAAGACTGATGTAATACCTGAAGGACCTTCCTTGCTTGTTTGCAACAAGATTGGCTGTGAAACCATCGTATAATTTAGTGCAACTGAAGTCACAGAAGGGGGGAAAAAAAGAATTAAAATTAAGCACTCTCAGTTGTTAGTGTTATGAGTTGTCTGAGACAGCTCATCCGAACACATTCTTGGAACGAAAACAGAAACTGGAGCTCAACAATTCAAATGCTGAAAGCCAGATGAAATCTCAGCCACTCAGCAGTGTCATCCCAGCCCTAAACGAATGTGGGAAAGAAGTGAAGCAAGATCAGAAAAACCTCTGTGAATTATAAAAACATACACCAAATGTATACAACATACACTTCATCCTTACACCTAGTAATTTTTACTAGGAAGAACTTGAGCCTCTCAACAATAGCTAGCTTTTTCCTCCACAGAAAGGCAAAGCTACATCTCAAAACAACAAATAAAAAAATCTCAAACAGCTTCCTGTTGTAGTGTTCAGAAATTAGCCAGAACTGTAGTCCTTCAAGTTGTTTGGCTCATGAAAGAAAAATAAAAGCAAAGAAATAGTTGCTGAGTTGCATCTTCTTCAAAGCAGCAGCTTGTTTTTCTCTCTTTTGACTTCAAAGCATGTGGGTCTTCTTATCTATGGAACTGTAATTTATTTTAAAATAGTGTGGAAGTAGGATCTGCCCAGAAAAGAGCCAGTTCCCATTAATTTTCACCATACTTCAAGGAAAATTTGCACTTCAGAAATTTAACCCACAACAATTAACTCCCATAGACACTACCGAGTGTGAAGAACTCGGTCTCACTCCTACCCAACATAACCGGCACAGCTCTCAGTAAAGGAGTTGCAGCCATGTATACTTTAGAAACAGCTCAGCACACAAAATAATGCAATCAGTTTTCCCCAATACACTCCAACCACTCAAGCAACCTGGCAGCCGTAAGCATTCCACAGTGCCACTCTCAGGAGTACAAATAACCCTGACAGCTGCAGTACATGTGGCCAGCTCACCATGAAGCAAGCTAATTTCTCATACCAGATGCAGCCTAGCTGAGGCACAGGTTTCTAAGCAGGTTAATTTGCTCACCATTCCCAAAACTTAATAACCTGTAAAGCAGAGTAAATCAACTCACACACAACTATAAGGTACTGTGGTTAAGTTGTGTCTGGTTACCTGCACTAGCTCATTTAAAGCTAATTCAAAGCTCTGAAATACAGATATCAAGGGGCAGTCACTGCTTTGGTGACATTACCTGGATTGCTTGGTTTGCGGTTCAGTAAAATGGCCAAGTCACTAAATAGCCCACTGAAAGTGGCAGGCTCCTTCTTCATGCTGTTGTGCAATCAATCACCCTTCTTCCTTCAACCCTGAGGTTCATGAAATAACCTAGAATTTACCAATCTTGTTAAATTTCTTGCTAATGTACTAGAAAAGCCACAGAGGAAAAAAGATAAAAATAATTTTCTACCAGTTTAGTAAGTTGAACTGGCCTTCTGGAGCCAGACAAACCACAAAGCCAATGCAAGGTAAGCAGGAAGACTGCTCCTTTCAGTCTGTAGCTAGATCTCAAGTATAATTTAAAGTTCCTTTGAAACTGACCAAGTGAAGGATGCCACCACCCTACAGGTGATTTTTTTCACCTCCCACACCCACCCACTCCCTTCTGCCAGTACTTAGAGTCAGACCACAAAGCTAAGCATTACCAACATTAGCCAAATCCTCCTTGAAAAACATTGGTTTTCAGCCAATTCACGACACAGCTATGCAAGTGTTGTAATTCATGATAATGCAGCCTATATTTACACCCATATAAAATTACATGGTACTGCACATTGAGCTGGTTTTCCACTCCAGTTGTAGAGAAATATGAAAATAAAAAAAAACCTATAGTCATTAACACTTTATGTTTTGTTTAGCTAGCAGTCAGTTGTCCATATTATTTTACCCTATGGTAGGCACAACAGTAAGGCTATGTTTTGCAAGGAAGTGATTTACAGTAGGATAAGAACCATCTGTCTAAAAGCATTCAGGTTTTTGACAATAAGCATAATTGGACAAGCTTGCCTTTCCTGTAAATAAATATATGTAACTTGGTTTCAGCTTGTCTCATGTCACCCATTTTATTTAACTGGAGAGAGCTGCTGAGTGTTTGAAATCAACCCTAAATATGCATCATCTCTAGCCACTTACTGCTCAACAGCGACTGTTCCTCAAGCGCTCTGTCAACCATGTGAATCCCACGACTCTAACAAGCAATCTAGGCAGAACCTTTACCCATGCACTGCATACATGTCAAGTCACTGCCTGTTATCGTGTTATCATTACATGTCCACATATATTTGAGACCACATTTAACCCTACAGCAAATCATTCCTTACATTGTTACATCCTACACTGCATGGAAGATACTCTTAGATAACTTAAGTTATATTCTTACATTTCAATCATTTAAATTATTGTGCAACAAGTTAATCACTTCCCTCCTTACTTCTTTGGGTGGTCTCTCTACAGTACACAACAGTGACAGTTTTCAGATTAAAGCTCAGCAGTTCCCCAGCCACCAATCTTCACCTCACTTCCCGAGATCACCTACAATAATGAAAATATGCTTTGAAAAGTTTCAAGTCAGCTTCCTCAGAGCAGTTCCTCTAGCTCATTACAGCACACCACATGTACACCACAGGGAAGCCCTGGAACAGCTGTTAAAACTTTGCTCACATTAACACACCCTGGTTCTTCTGAGTAGTTGTTCAGGGTACCAGCTGCAAGGTGCCACACACTTGCACACTAATTCAAGCTGTAGGCTGATACCAAGCTATTACTGATGTTTATTTTACTGCCTAATCCCACTGCAGAAATTCATTTCATAATATAGATGAGAAGACCAATTGAAGATACAAAGCAAGAGAGCCAGAGAAATAATCTCTTACATATTAAAAATGCATAAAACTAGTTCCTTGCCACAATTACATTTACTACTAACACTCGCACTCTGTAACACTTGATGATAATTAATGACCATTATATCCTTCGCCAATATCTTCAATAAAACACATAATTTCCTTCAAAGTTAACTTTTACCACATTGTCTCCTTTTACAGGAGAGCAGATGTTACTTCAGCATTGGTAAACTGCCACAGTGAAATCTCAGCCTGCCAAAGACAAATGTAAACAGGGAGTTTCCTAAATGAACTAGCACTAACACCAGCTCATGCTTCCTAAACAGCATCATTACCTCACATGACAAATCAGAATACAGACAAGTCCAGCTAGGGATTTCAACCTGCTGTACACTTAAATAAGTCTCCATAATGAACGTTCACCCCACCAGTGGAAATCTATCCCCAAACTTGATGCATAAGCAGACCGAGTAACACAACAGTAACAGTGAGCCTGACTTACTGAACTGCCCTTGTTCAACACCACTGTTAACACAGTTGTGTCGAACTTCACAATGTAAACCATTGTTACATTAATTGCTCAAGTTACACATCAGGATTTTTCCTCCACCATCTTGGCTCTACAGTTCTCCCTGGTTTGCAGCTATTGCAAATGATGAAAGCATGATACACTTCTACCCAAAAGCAGAAACTTAATCCAGTCTGTAGGATGCTGGAGGGATGGAGCAATTCAGAGCTCTGCTCTTTTATCTGCTACTTAAATGATGACATTATAAAACGCCTAAGGATCACATCTTTCACTGCTTTGCCTGCATTGTGTGTTCTGTTCTTTTCTCAAAGAACATGCAGACAGCAGTAATCTGAAGTCCCAGCCAAGGCCATGCCGCTCTGTTGTAGGAAGAGCACTCTACCTAAAATTAACAGCTACGAGTTGCATCTTGAGCCCAATCCTCCACATACACTCTTCTAAGAAGCTGACAGAAGAGTGCGTCTTCCTCCACAAAGTCACTAAGAGATGGAAATTCCTGGTTTGACTTTCAAGTCATTTTGGTGCCTACCTGCAGCTACACCTTGCCTTCCCAGTCACTATCAATAATCTCTTTGATGTAAGACCTTCATGTGGCACGAAGAAGTAACCACAAGAATGACTAGACTCGCTAATTACAAGCTCATGGTTTGTTTTTTTTCTAAGTAACATGAGCCCGAAAGATATTGGAGCTGTCTGCAGTCACATGAAAACATCAATGTGCTGGTTCACACATGAAATATCTTTCTCATTATGAAAAATCAGGGCTGAAAGTGTATTTAACTGAAAATCAAAATTAACAGGTTATACAATGGTAGAGCAAGATTAACAACTCTGCCCTTTCTTCTTTTCCAACGTCAATCCACCGACAAACTTTGTGATCCCAAGACTGAAGTTAGAATGGTAAGTGGGCCTAACTAGCAAAAAAAAGCCCAAACAGGAGATTCTTTTTTGCTAATGGAAGACTACAGCAGTCAGAAATCAAATTCCAGGTATAGACAAACAAAGAAGCAAATAAACAACTGAATCAAGTCAAATGTGTAAGCTGCAAAATCTAGTGGCACAAATCAGTTCGCTGCAAGAGGGGAGGGAGACCTTGGCGCCGTGCCATAAAGTTTGCAATCTTGAGGGAATCTGGTCACAAATCTACCTTTCGTAACATCCGAATATCCAGCAAAATGAACAGACGTTCCAGTTTTTTGGGTTGTTGGTTTTTTGGGGTTTTTTTTTGTTAAGTAAACTCTACTTACTATCCACTCGTGTGGCGCCGTATCACGGAGTTAACATCTTTCAGAAGGGACACATCGAAAGCCTAGACCGGCAACAGCCAGTATACAAACTGTCATCACTCTGCATTTTTCATCCTGAAGCAGCTTAAGCCGCACGGACAGAGTCATCTGTCTGCACGGAGCGGGGCGGGGGGGGGAGAAAGGGGAGGTGAAGGGGCATCCTGACTCCAACCCCGCAGCCCTCCCTCCAAACTCAGATATGCGAGGGTGAGCTCGGGAGAAGTTTCGAGGGCGCCGCCGGCACCGCATCCCCCAGCGGACTCGCTCTGCGGAGCGACGGGCCGCCGGCCGGCGCCCTCCCCACGGCCGCAGCGGCGCGGGGCGCGGCAGGCGCAGGGCGGCGCTGCGGGGGCCGGGCCGCCGCTTCCCGCCGGGGCGGGGCGGGGCAGCGCCTCCGCCTGGCGCTCCTTCATTCAAAGCCGGAGCCGCCGCCGCCGCCGGCCTCTCCCCGCCCTCCCGACGGGTCCCAGCCCCTCCGCCCCCCATCCGTGCCTGCCCGCGCCCCGCGCCCCCCGACCGCGTCCCCGCTCACCTGCCCAGCAGCTGCTCGTGCTCGGCGCGGATCTTGCCCAGCTCGATCTGCAGCTTGGCCCGCTCCCGCGCCGTGTCGTCCAGCGTCCGGCGGGCGTCGGCCAGCTCGGCCTCGTAGACCGACTTCAGGCTGGTGACCTCGCGGCCGCGCACCTCCTCCCGCTCGGTGGCCTGCAGCTGCAGGGCGCTGTTCTCCGTCTCCAGGCTCCGCACCTTGTCGATGTAGGCGGCCAGGCGGTCGTTCAGCTGCCGCAGCTCCTCCTTCTCCTGCAGCCGGGAGAGGCGCCTGGAGCCGTGCGTCGCGGCGGCCGCGCAGCTCCGGCTCCGTGGCCCCAGCGACATGCTGGCCGCCATGGCAGAGCAGCGGGAGTGACAAGCGCGACCCACGGGGAAAGAAAGGCGGGCGGGATGGAGGGGGGATCGGACGGGAGACGCCGCGGCAGTAACGGCAGAACGAAGCCGGCACCGGCGGGGCGGGAGGGGAGGGGAGCCGAGCCGTCGCCGCTGCCGCTGCCTCTCCGTGCAACACCGACACCTCCTCCGCCGACACCGGCGGGCTCGGCGCCGCGATGCAATATGGCCGGCGCCCGCCCAGCCCCGCCGGCCGGCGCCCCCGACCCTCCGGCTCCGCCGCCCACCTGACCGGCCGCCGACCAATCGCGATCCGAGCAGGGCGGGGCGCCGCTCTCCGCCGCCGGCTGGAGACTAAATTCAAAACCCGCCGCCACCGCCCGCAACTGTCAGCCGGCGCGCGAGGGAGGGGGGAGGCCGCGCCGCGCATCGCCCCGCCCCGCCCCGCCCCGCCGGTCCGCGCCGCGCGGCTGAGGCGGCGTGGGCGCCGCGGCCCCGTCCTTTGTTGCCGCCTCCGGCTGCGGACAAAGGGAGCCGGAGCCGTGTCGGGGCGGGTGGGGGAGTGATGGCCGTCGCGCTGTCCCCGCGGGCGTCCCTCCGCAGCCCCTCCAGCACCAGGCGGGTTCCCTAAGGCCGCCGGCCTGCGTCCCCTCTCCTCTCCTCGCCTCGCCGGCGTCCCCGCCGGCCCGCCTGCCAGCCAGCCACTGCCCGGCCCGGGGGAGATGCTCGCGTTTGGCAGTGCAGCTTCTGCCTGCGAGAGAAGAAGCGATTTTGCTGCGCCAGCCATTTTCTGTCCCTAATTTACTCTTCCCTCGTCTGTAGGCTGCACGCTGTAATTTGAAAACGGTGCTTGACTCCTGATCCGGGGAGTGCCTGAGCAGCCGGTTTCGAGTTGCCTCAGATGAGTACTCTCATTGCAGTATGCAAACCGCAATTATTCCGATTCAGCTCAGCCCCGGGTTTGGTGTTAGTGTTTGAATATTCCTTATCCGATGTTAGTCTGGCTCCTGGAGGTTTATTGTGAGTGAGATGTCGTGTCCTTAATTACAAGTTGAACCTGAATACTTCAAGGAAGAACATGAATCCTTCGGTGCTGCAAGCGCAGGACGAAAAAGCCACGTTCGTCCGTGTGGAACTGAACCCGCTGAAGGTCTGGTTTTTATGGCTTTTAAATCAACACTATCGCTTCACAAACAATTAAGTAGGCTGCATCTTCTGGAGGTCGGTTTACATTAGGACCACTGGGCATTATTAGCTGGGTGTTAGAAAGTAGAAACTGGAAAGGGGAACACAGTGAATGGTTCAAAGTCTCGACTGTAAACCCAACTGTCCTCACAGAAATTTCTGTAGAGGGGGTTTGTCAGCAGGAAGGCACTTAAGATTTTCCCCCACTTAACATTTCCTCAGTCTTTCAGTAAGGTTTCTTCTAAAATGAGCCATGATGAGATTCCAGAAACCCAGTAGTTTTCCACTGGACATGAGATCGCCCCTATGGGAGCTGGGTGCCCCTTCTCAGTTCCTGGATGTTCTTTCTCTGTTCAGTTAGCTTAGCACAACAATTTTTGCAAATTTCCACTGTTAAGTGGCATCCCCTCAAAGAAGAAAAAGAAGTATTCCAGTCACAGGCGTGTGTATAACTAAAGGTAATTTAGCCGTAGCAGGGAGCTCCTGCTTTTTCCCATGCGGTGCCTTTGTTGACACAAGCCATTTCTCCTTTTTTCTTCTCTGCCTGTTGTTACAATTTGCTCTTTTCCAGCTCTTTGGAAAAATCGCAAAGCTGGCTAAAAAGAGTGGTAGCAGCTGGGGAAAAAAACCCAACTCTGTAGCACCTGCTGCAACAGAATATTGCCAACAAAGTAGGATTATAGCCCAATGTAGTTTTACACTGCAGCTGGCGCTAGGGTGAACTGATCTGTATTCACAGGCAGTACAAGAGACAAATAAAGTTTGGGAGATTTTATTGTTGTACAAACTGAGCCTTCTGCAGGTGTTCAGTGCTGACTTTGAATCTGTCTACATCCAGGATTTAATTTAGTGCTGGGTTTTAAATCATTGAGTTTTCATTTCATTATAAAAATATATATTGTTATTCCCTCCCTGCTCCCCAGTATTAGTTTTGCAGTTAGTGTGTTTGAAGCGAAGCATTTTTAATTTTTTTTTTTGCCAAAAGAATTATGGGTGGGATATGTTTCATTTCACCTCCCAAATTGAAAGGATGTATTTAAAATCCAA
Source organism: Haliaeetus albicilla (assembly GCF_947461875.1). NCBI lineage: Eukaryota > Metazoa > Chordata > Aves > Accipitriformes > Accipitridae > Haliaeetus > Haliaeetus albicilla. Next base: position 39,670,304 of record NC_091516.1, read on the forward strand.
ACTATTTGTAAGGAGGCCTTCCTTTCTCCTTAGAAGCCTCAAGCTTTAACTTTTTGTTGTTGAAACTATTGCATTTTAGCTTCCCAGCCTATCACATGAAATGAAAGTAGATGGGGCTTACTTAGCAGACTAGGTTTCCTAATACAGTAAAAATTAGGCGGAAACAAGTGTTGTAGTAGTAGGGGCTGGCCTGATGAGTTTGCTTATTATAATTGCCCAGTGAAAAACAAAATGTCTTGCCAATTCCATGCCTACTTTCCACCAGTCTGTGTTTTTAGGTTGTTGCTTCCACCTAATTAAAAAGTTAATATTGATGTAGCATTTCCTATATACATTTAAAAAAAAAGATAGTAGTTGAATCTATTAAAATCTCATTATTAAAAAGATAATTTTTTGTGTGGTTTCAATGGCAAGATTAGCCTCCATATTGAAGCAAGTTAATCTTCAGTAATCATGCCATCAGATTTCCCTGACATTTGCTTACAACTGAGATTTCTTGCTGCTAATTGTGTGATTGAATTCATCTTGCTCTACTAGGCTGAAAAAGAAAGTAAGAGAAGAATCGACCTTCAAACTGTGCCTCGGCTGATGTCAGACACTTTACTTGTGAAACTGAATGTCAACGTTGTTTTTTGCTCTTAGCAGCTTGGGCCTGATACAGCACGCACATGTGATATACTTCCTCTGTATAGGATAGCCTGTAAGTGCCAGTATTAAATCAGCCAGAGAGGTCACTGCTCAGAGGCACAAGGCAGCCCTGAAGGACTGGGAAATGACACTCCCATGCCTCCAGTCTGTTGCCCAAGGGAACCAGGAGTGTTTTCTCTACCTCAGAAAACCAAACCAAAACAAAAGAATGTGATGTTTAACCCATGTGGCTGACAACCTGACTCAAAACATTTTCAGTTTATAACTCTGACACACTTTACTGCTCTTAGAGCTGATGTCTGAAGTACATCACAAGTACTTCAGCACAGCTTCAAAATACCACCACAGCTACAATTCAATACCTTTACAGTCAGCATAAATTGCCTACAATGGGCATGTGCACATCTTATGGACACAGCAGGCTATGCTACGTTTAGACTCGCCTCCCCTAAATGTGGAAGGTATTTCACTGACTGAGCCATTTTTAAAGACAAGCCTTCCAACATTTAACAGCAAAGGTTTTCATTGTACACGGATTTAAACAAACAAACTTCTAGAATCTGGAATATAATAATTTGTATTTATACCATATTTACTTTTAAAGTGGACAAGAATCACGGTGAATACATTCTGGAAATGTGTCAGTACTCCTGAGAGTTATGTCAGGGATTCAAATATGACTCTTCTAAAGAAGAAATGGACAAATATTTTAACTTCATATTACCTAATCTGTTTACCAGAAAATACTGTTTGTTTCCGCTTGGGGAACGTCTGCTAAAGAAGAGTCAGAGTAAATGCTGTGATCTGCACTTTCAAGAAGAAGAGCAAAACAACAAAAAATGAATGCAAATGTTTTTCTGTAACAGCAAGAGTTGCAGATAACATAGTTACAGTCCTGCAATATGTAACAGGGCTGTCGTTCCTGTCAGCTACATTCAATGTTAAACAAGTGAAACTTCAGTGTTTTCACAATGTCAGAGCATGAAACAAGCTTGGATGTACATGACACCATACCAGGGCCTGATCTAAAGTCCAATTAAGTTTACACTTCAGTGTTGAGAAAACTCCCTTTCAGGAGATTCCCTTTTTTTCTGTGTTATCATTCGTGCATCATAAATACTACAGTATGTAATTCTGGCAAGTCAACCAAAATGTTAATTTCTGTGCTTATCTAGTGCTGACTAGAGACCACTTCTGGGGACAAAGCAGCTAGGAAATAGATTATTATTTTATTTTTCCCCTGAGGTATTGCCATGGCAGGAGGGGAGAGCACGGGCATGTCTGAAGCTGCTTAGAAAGACAGCAAAATCTGGAGACTCCTCACATGAGCAGATGGGATAGTAGTTTTTTGGCTTCAGGAATGCAAAAATAAAGCCAGTTAGATAACTGTAAGTGCTGCATGATCCATGTGTTTCTAATTGCTGCTCTGTATAGTAGTAACTCATGTATGACTACGTTACTCTTAATGGGTACCCTCATGCATAACTTGAAGCCGTGCCTAAAAAATACTTTTAAAATATTAATTCTACACTGTATCTCACCAGGATTCAAACAGAGCTATCCATATTGTCTGCATGCAAATGAAATAAAAAAAAAAATCTGCTCTTCTTTTAAGTTACTGTTTAAAGTACAACAGAAACTCAATTTTTCATTTCTGCTGAATCTTTCACACTGAAAATTTTCTTAGAAAACTTTATTTCATTTCTGTGGGGTCTCTTCCCCCAGCAGAAGCCAAAATAGGATGAATAAACATATTTGGGATGCAGCCGCGCTGTAGGCGCATGCCTATGACAGGCTGCAAGGTGGATGAGAGCAGGGGGAGGAGAAGGGAACGTAGCCTGGAGAAGCAGTGCAGGAAAGACAGAAGCAAAAATAACCGTCGCAAGAACTGCAGTGCTCCTCGGTATTCGTTACTGAAACCACTGCTCTTCAGTTTGCCTTGCTCAAGCAGACCCTAAACCATGCGGGGATGCATGCACACTTGGGGGTGGGTGGTTGATTTTGGCTGAGATAATGTCCAGGGAATAGTCTACGCGCAGTGCTGAGGTACCCACAGGGGGAGATGTAGTGATAGGACAATTTGTCGTAGTTACAGTCACTTCCCACAATGATTGCAAAACCCCAAAGGACAGAGAAAGAAACTGCAGACGGTAAAGGAGAAGCAGGAACAGATAATTATATGGCTCCACAGGAAGATCTGATTAAGCTCACTTTAAAAACCACTGTGCAAGACTAGAAACGTTGCACTTCTGCAGAACAGGCTATGAACCAGATTACAAATACAGACTCTCCTTGCTAGGAATACAATCATTAGCGCAGATGCCTTAAGCTTATACAGAAGTACTAGGTTTTGGGAAAAACTTTTTGCCAAGAAATTACAGAGGTATTAGCCTTACTAGTACATGACAGTGCTTTGGTGTAGCTGGTGAGAGAACTCCTCTGATTCACTTTGTAAGGGTATGGTTAGAGAATACATCAATTGTTGCCAACTTCTGTGACCTTGTCATTGGTTTTAAAAAGCTGAGGTGGTTTTTTTCAAAGACTAATTAAATTAATTCCTCTGATTAATCACAACTCAAAGTTTTAGTTAAGAGATTCTTGTCCCCTTAGATGTAGAGAAAAAAAATTGTTGAAAGTGTGAGTCAGTGCAGAATTAAACATCTTAAAGAAAATTAAACACTCACTCTAAATCTAAACTAGTATCTGACAGGTAATACTAGGTACAGTGAGTTTCCTGGTTTCTCTGCATTAGGGTGAGTGCTTATGTAGTTGATGTGCTCCATATCTCTAAGCAAGTTTAGCACAGAATTTCAGAAAACTGGTATTAACAGCGTATTTGTCTCTCACATACACTGCTCTCTTGCCAGTCAGAGCTCTTTTCCTCAAGAGAATAAACACCGGGAAAAGCCATGGGAGAAATATCTATGTCTGACACCATGAATCACCTGCTCACCAGACTGGCTCCTCCTTATGGCCTAAGCATAAGATCAACAGTGCTAGCTCACAGAAAAAAAACACAAGAAAACCCAAACACCACAACCCGTGTACAGTGGTGTTGGGATTAATCAATAAGAGTGACTCAGACTGATGCACAGTATTAGGATTTCTTTGCTCCCACCAGAAACTTAGCTCCAGACTCCCTAACAATAGAGTAACAATAGAGTGCTTTTTGAGACCTTCAGTGAAAATACAGAAATCTTGGAACATGGACAGTCTGTCTGCTTCTACAGTAGCTGCTGTGGATGACAGTGCAAATATAATAAGCATGCAGCAGATTTCAGGTGCAGACATGTCCTTATATTTAGTTTTATACCAGTAGCCTCTTTTATGTGGCTGGGAAGATGAGGAGTGTCAGTATCTGTTCTAAAGGTGTTACAGGTATTAGAAATACCAGTTTTCACACTATACATTTGAGGACAGAGAGGCATATGAAAGCCTTAAGAATTTTTAAAATAAATTAGCAAGGTAGTAATTATGATTTTAAAGTTTGGCGCCTAGGTTGTAGAGTTATTCTTTAAAAGTCTTATTCATTAGGAAGTCTTATAAAAACTGTACTATGTTTCAGAGTTAGGCACTGTGATTACCTTAACAGGTCAAGGGATTTCTAATATAGAGTATTGGTATAGGGAAGATATGGTGAACTGCAAGACAATTTCAATGCAATTGGCTAGTCTTCCTCCTAAGCATTTTGCATTTTTCTATAAGGATGTGAAGCCGTCCTTCCTGGGCTCAACTTCACTCCCAGTTCTCTCTACTTCCTCCCCCGCAGCGGCACAGGAGGACGGGGAATGGGGGTTGTGGTCAGTTTTGTCACACGTTGTCTCTGCTGCTCCTCCCTCCTCCAGGGGAGGACTCCTCACTCTTCCTCTGCTCCAGCACAGGGTCACTCCCAAAGGAGATAGCCCTCCACAAAATTCTCCAATGTGAGTCCTTCCCACAGGCTGCAGCCCTTCATGAACTGCTCCAGCGTGGGTCACCCACGGGGTCACAAGTCCTGCCAGCAAACCTGCTCTAGCGTGGGCTCCTCTCTCCATGGGTCTGCAGGTCCTGCCAGGCCCCTGCTCCAGTGTGGGCTTCCCATGGGATCATAGCCTCCTTCGGGCATCCACCTGCTCCAGTGTGGGGTCCTCCACGGGCTGCAGGGGGACAGCCTGCCTCACCATGGTCTTCACCACGGGCTGCAGGGGAATCTCTGCTCCAGTGCGTAGAGCACCTCCTCCCCTTCCTTCTTCACTGACCTCACTGTCTGCAGGTTTGTTTCTCTTCCATGTTCTCACTCCTCTCTCCGGCTGCAGTTTCTGTGCCACAGCAACTTTTTTTTCCCTTCTTAAATATGTTATCCCAGAGGTGCTACCACCATCGCTGATGGGCTCAGCCTTGGCCAGCAGCGGGTCCGTCTTGGAGCCAGCTGGCATTGGCTCCATCAGACACAGGAGAAGCTTCTAGCAGCTTATCATATATGCTATCCATATTGCCCCCTCCGCTAGCGACACCTTGCCACACAAACCCAATACAAAGGAAAAAAATCCAACACAGAAACTTAACATTCACTGAAAATAAAATCAGATAGTAAGTTCTTTCTTCCCCAGAACACGTTTTTTCTTCAGTTGAAGCCAGTATATTCAACAGCAGCAGAATCTGGCCGACCAACAGGTTAACAAAGAGGTTGCATTGTTACATCACAATCTTATCCCAGAAATGTTTTTGGATTTGCTTTATTAGTGTTTGTGTAATTAGTGTATTGATACAATCTCAACTGAATTACTATTATAATCTGCAATAGTATTATAATTAAAATATGGAAAAAAAATCAGTGTTCATTTCACATACAAGGCTAGAAAAATGCAAGTCTGAGCATTAGTTCGTTTGACTATTAAAACTTGGTATCAGGCAAAAGTCTAAAAAAATATTGCAAATCATAGGACAACAAATCGTGACGTTAAAACTGTCTTACACTCAGATAATCACATATTTACGATAGAAAACAGTTTTCAGTATTTCATCTGAAGTCCTATATTTTTTAGCATACATGGAAGTGCAGAGAAGTACTGTGTATTTCTGATCTGATAATGAGGGAGATAAACATAGCATTTTGAGATATATGCATAAACATATATCCAACAACAGCAATAGTATTCTTCTGCCAGTTATGATTTCTTCCACTGTCATAATTGCAGCTAGCAGAATCCAAAATAAACATAATTTCTTAGTTGTGTGATATTGTCTGATAGTGTACTCTCTCTATTGGAAATTCAATGTGGTTTTTATATTTCTGAAAATTCAGAAAAAGGGAGGCTTGCCTTAGACTCCTGAAGTTGATAGTGATTACTGGTTCCGTTTTTATCTGTTGCTTTAGCTATATCTGTCAAATTGTCCCCAGTCTTGCTTGGCAGAGGAAAAAATTGCAGTCTTCAAAGCTGTTGTAACAGTGTCTTTTCACAGCCTGGCTATTTGTAGCCCTCAGTTATGAAGCCGAAAGGATTACGAATGCCAAGAAAACTATATGACCACTTAAATAGCCATTTAAAAAAAAATCTTTTGAGAGCAAAATAAAAGATTCACTAAAACTTCAGAAGGAAGTTGCAGCATATTTTCTGGCTACTAAGTTTCTAGTTCTGGGACTCTATGAATACCACACTGTAACTGCAAGTGAGTATAGAAGAATTTCAGCTCTGCAAGTTTAAGAAGTTGTTATTTTTTTACTACAGCTGTATTTAATTTTGGCATGCCGCTGCTTAATTCCTGAAAGCAACGCAGATGCAAATATTCCTAAATTTTACTATTTTATTATTCATTATTCTTTAAGTCAAATGTTGAATCTACTAAGCAGGCTCTGCCAGTACTTGAAGTATTGTTTAATTTCACCTGGCTCATAGTGGTAATTAATAGGCAGAGCTATATTCTAATAAAAACCTCAAACTGCATGCAGATTCTAACCCTCTGGATGAGGGCTGGTGGAAGAGTGACGCATAAGACTGCGTATCTTGCATCAGCTAAGCTGCATGTAGAGGTCTGAACGGTGAAGACTGCACATGTCCATGAGCAGAGGACTTGGAGCGCAGGAGCGCTGTTGCTGACACAACAAAGCCGAACTCAGCACTCCAGAAAACCCTTTAATTCACAGAGTTGGGGGTTCTAAATAGTGTAGAGGTTGTGTGCCTCACCAGGGTATGAAGCTGTTTGCAATGAATTTCATTACATGTACTGAAGCAGAGGTAAGAGGCAATCTTCCCAGAAGCACAGGAGCAGGGCCCACGTAGGCCTTCTCACTCTGAAATCATTACTGTGAGCCAGTGGATTGCTGGTAGAGATTTTAGCAGTCACTGAACCCCTGTGTACATCTATCACCACATGCAAACAAAGAGTCGTACATCAAAAAATGTGTTGTAATAAATAGCTATTATTATATATGACAATATATCAATTTTTGTTGGCTGAGAAAGTTAGTATTGAGGTGTACATAGGTAATACACCTTTCTGGTCAAGAATTCACTATGAACTAAGAATTACTTCTTGCATTGAAAGGGCATAGAAGTAGAACTTGAACTAGGTGCAGCAATTACTAGCAGGTTCCTACCTTTGAAATTACCAGTAACTTCATTAAAAACAGTCTTTTTTTGTGTGCCAGCAGAAAGTAAGAGGGCATAAAGAGTCTCTTACCAGCAACATCTTCCTGATGAACCTTCCTAGAACCACATGCACTTCTTTGTTTGCATTGGTATGTACAGGACAGATTATTCAGAAAGAAGGACCTATACTAGGACACAGAGCTTTATTGTACAGATCCTCTGTAGTTCAGTAAGAGTGATCTGACCCTATAATTTTTGTTAATAACTGCCTTTCACAGAATAACAATGCTCATAAAATAACCCTTCTTGAAGTTTTCCCTTTATTGACATCCACACTAAATGATGCAATAGTGCCTAAAGTTAACTACAGAAAATTAAGAATCGTTTATTTCCATTTGGCTTCAGTGACTGAAATCATGTTTTGTTCTTGCTTCTAGTATCCAGCAAGCAAGTTCTCTGAAAAATCAGCTCACTACACCAGCATGAACAAGAATCAAGATGAAATAAACCAATAATCAACAGTACAAATCTGATCCTCCTACGCACACGTGTGTCCTTCTCCCAGGGCCTGATCCTGCTGTAAGGCAGAGCTCCCAGCTTGGGTCCAGGCAGTTGGCTTGACTTGCAGCCATGCTGGCTGAAGCAGAAGGTCAGATCCAAAGCCACAGGGATTAAACATTAAGGTTTGTGCAGCCATACCTAGTTGGGCAGGAGCTGTTAGCAAGAAAAAAGAGTGAATGAGCTTGGTCGGCAGTCAATCTCATATGTTTCTGAATCAGCTGGACACTCTCCGATGCCAACTCAGGGATCACAATACCTGCGGTGGGCATGGGAGGGAAAGGCATCTTCATGCAGATCTGCTTCCAGGCGTGGTCACTACAGTCTCCTCTGTGGACAACTCCCAGTACTTGGAGAGAGCTAGGAAGAGCTGTTAGCTCTTGATGTTCCTGCTCTGGGTGGGATTCCAAGGTAATGACTCTCTGGAACCTCCACTTTGTTCCAGGAGGAGCAGCCATCCACCACTCCCCTCAGCTGCTAAATTAAGGATAGGATTGTTTGTTCAGTAATGGGAATCAATTTTTTTTTACCAGCAACTGTTTTCGAGGAGCCCTGTATGTATGCTTGTAGATTCATGCTCCTGTATTTTGTTTTCTGTCAAGTAAGACTGAATTTATGACTATCACGACTGGTGTGTGCATCTCATTGGGAATTTGGACCTTAGCAGTCCCAAATGTGTAGGCACCATTTGCACTAATTTCTGCAAATCAGTTTCATTTTTGCACCGAGTACACAGAGGGTACATGTGGTTCTTAGTGGCATGTAAAAGCCCTACATGTACCACAACAGTGTTTCCTGCTTAACTGGTACCTGATCAGAAAGTAACCCCTGAAACACACAAAGTATGTTTGGAGAGGAGACATTGCTTTATTCTGTGCAGGGTGCAAGGTGGAAGATTTCCACAAATCGAGCATACCTACTGAGGTTTTCAGTCCATAATTATACACTACAGCTAAACCACCATGCCTATCTAATACATATGTTCCGCCTAACTATTGCATATTCATTATGTTGAGCAAGCATGAAGTGTTGTTCTCTTGAGCAATCATCCCAGAGTCTTCTACACCTGCGCAGGGGTCTCTGGTGGTCTTTGGTGGTCCTCTGGGGAAGAATACCCCTACTCCTTTTGTCCTTTTGTGGTCATGCCTCGTTTGAGGACACCAGGGTCTTTGTTTCTCTTGCCACCCCCTCGTTTCTCAGTGCCGAAGGAGGATGTAGGTCCTTAATTAGCAAGTCTGTGACTCTGAAATGTCCATTATCTGGTGCCTTGACTATTATCCAAACACTCCTTAAGCATCCTCTATTGCAAGCAGAATCTTAAACTAGATAAGCTTTACCTTAAGTACACATAATCTAAACAGTCCTTGAATAGCAAGCATATCACACTTTTCATGTTTTAGGGTTTTTTTCTTTAAGCTATCACGGCCTTCTTACTTGTTAATCAGTTTTTTTGAAGGCTTGAGGCAACATCACCACTAAAAATTACACTTAGAATTACATTACCTTTAGAAATTTCTCTAAGCACGACAAGGAGATAATCAGTGTTTTTCAGTCACAGCTTCCTAAGTTTCAGGTACTCTGTTAATTTTCTTCTGGGCAATATTTTTACTTGGATCATTGTAAAATTGTTTTGCACTCACCATTGGCTGCCTTGCACATGAAGAATTTTTGGAATCCTAAAGCTTAGTTCCTCATGGTTTAAGAGATTTGGGTATTAATTCCAAATGGCATCTCACAAAGGGCCAAATTCCATCCAGGAATAAATGACTGCTCATCCACTCCAACTTTAATGGGATCTGCTCTGCTCAGCAGAGGACAGGATTTTATAAAAGGCTCTTAATTGATTCTGCACCCATTTGCAAAAGAAAATACTGTATATTTCTCTTGAAGCATTATTGAAATGGGAAACAATGTTAAAAGCTGCAAAGAGGACAAGAGTACTGAAAAAGAACGTGAGTTAATAGCCTTACTGATAAAATAACATTTTAGAATTAGTAGACAGAAATCTTACCTCATGAATAAAAGGTGCTATGCTTTGTAGTAGCCTGTGAGTGGGAAAAACAGTTTTTGATAACAAACCCTTTTTAAAAGATAACGTACTTCCTATAGGTTCTTATAAAGAAAGTAGTGTAATACAAACAAGGTAGTTGCTGAGATATTGATATGCTGGCTGCAAAAGAAAACTCTTATGCCTTTCTAGAACTATATTTGTAAACTCTAAGAATCAGTTCATCTTCCAACCTTCTTGAAGGCTCAAGGAGTTGCTCAACACGTTAAAAAAATTCAAAGATATCTGAATAATTCTTTCAGGCCTTGTGCCAAAAATCGCTTCAATATCTTGCAGAGATGACTTAGTTCTGAAAATATGCATACAACTAGACAATAGTGAACTTGTAAGATACCTTCTCCAATTTCTGGACTAGAGACCTAAAGCCACAAAATCTGCTGCTTTCCGCCCTGCCTTTCTTCTCAGGATGTAGCTTATTTTTCTTGCCTGTGATTTCCACTAAATATGCCACTGCAAAACACCACCTCCTCCTCTGTATACCAGTATCTAAGAATATTATGCTAGAGAAATATGGTGTACAGTAACAACCAAGAGGGAATAAGGAAGTAATATTTTTTTTTATTCAGCGTGCGGGATAAAATTCATGCTTCACTTTGAATCAACTGCCAAGCATCAGAAAGGGACTACCTTAAACACAGATACCTTAAAAATCTAATGAACTGTTACCCCCCCCTCCTTTTTTTTAAAAAATCTTTCAACTTGAAAGCACCATCTGCATTCTTTAGGACAGAAAACTCATTATTCCTTCCCCCTCCCCTGGTAATTCTTGCATAATTACCTGAGTAAGCTTTAAAGGTTAAAAAATACAGCTCTACAGCCAAACACCATAAAACTGCTTTCAAAGAACTGGCTTGGAATCACGAAGCAATATTAATGCTTTACCTTTTTTATTATTATTCTTATTTTTAAAAGTAAATAGGATTAATGTTGGTCTCTGATAAGTACATACAACCGGCAGAACCTTAACCACACAACCAGCTCCTTTCAGGAAAAAGCTGTTTCCATGCCTGTCCTTTGCTAGGAAATGCTTGGGGCAGGAGTGAGACTTAAAGGATGAGAAAGATGACACACTTTGTCAGCATTTTTTAAAATTACATTTGGCTAGATATTTTTTTTTTTTTTCCTGTTGATGCTGAGCCAAGGGTGAGTGCCCCTATTCAGATTTCAGTGAGCCCCCAGTGTCACTTTATAACAGGGCTTACTGAATTTGGCTCCAGGTCCTGCTGCTAACACCTCCTTAACAGATTTTAGACAACAGAGTGCTGTTTCCTCAATTACTCTTGGCCTCCCAGCACACATCAGATCCAGATTTCCTCCTAGCTGCCTCACATTCTTGATTCAGAAACTTTTTCCGGCATCTGGAGAGGATTTCCTTCCTGGATGCAGCTGCTCACTTTGGTCTAATTCCCACATCTTCAACCTGAAACTCCAGAGTCACTGAACCTAACTCTTTCCTGTATATCTTTTCAGTTTAACAAAATACAACCAATTTCTCCCAGGTCTCCTGAATGACCTCTGGCAGCTTTTAAATACTCTTAGCCCTGTGACCCTTAACATTTTTCCTTTTCTCCAGCAAGGGGGAGTCAGCTGTCTTCCAGGTGAGGCTGAGCTCCACGTCCTTGAAGGTCTAATTCTCTCTCCAAAATACTCTAAAATAAACAGGTTAGAAACTATTGCTCTGACTGATTTGAAACATTTAAAGATGCCCCAGGGATCTGAATTCTGCAAGTGAAGGCTGATTGCCTTTAGAGTCAACTGGAGAAAACATTTGGTTGTACTTGCATGGGGAAGAGGAATGATGGCCAGTCGCAATGCTGCATAAATAGCCATATTCTGGAGAAAGTCAAAAGTATGCAGGAATACAGGAACAGCCATACAGGTGGCTCAGGTAACATACAGGTGATGTTTTCTTACATATTGCTCTTGAAGTCCAATTCCCCTCCCCCCAGAAGCAGTGAAATCTTTCAAAGAAAATTACTCCTCCCAACACAACTCCGCAGATAAGGAGGGTTTATCACCAGGTTATGGAAAAAAAAATCAACAAACCCAACTTTTTCTGAAACCAGCCTTCTCAAACAGCCTCAACAACATTTTTAATTCTAAAATTCTTCTGAACAAGAAGAGAAAGCATAGTAGTAAACCATTGTTTATTAATCTAATTTTGTTTCACTGCAAATGTTTTCTCTCTTTTCTGCTGAGTGCAAGATCAAAACCTGAAAAATAAATGAAAGCAGTAGTGCAGCCTTGTTTGCTGCAGTACGACCTGGTACATACACAGCAATGAACGTCCTTCTCAGGACACTTGCACATACTCTCTAGTAAACTGTCGTTTAGTGTGTTGAACTGTTAACAACTAATCACTTTATATTGATCTGAAAGGTCAAGGCACATGCATATATTTAAGTCATTTTTATGAGCTTCTGCAGCACGGTGAATATGTCGCCGTGTTGAAATTGCATGTAATTACATCTTGAAGGAAGAATTTCTGCCTTTGCACATTTAAACTGATTTCCTCATAAAAATAAAATATTTCAAATATATTCTTCATATCAAGTAATTTTAGAGATAGTTTAGCAATAGTATGAGTTCCCGTTCACAGCTCGAAGGCTTAAGATTCCCTAGACAGAACTGGCAGCTCCCAAAAGCTCCACAAAGGCCAGCGGAGTACTTAGTGTGTGCCGTTCTGTATCCAGTTCTGGGCCCCACAGTTTATGAAGGATGTGAAGGTCCTTGGAAGGGCTGGAAGGAATGTCCTGTGCGGAACAGCTCAGGACTCTGGGCTTGTCTAGTGGGGAGAGGAGGCGGCTGAGGGGTGACCTCATTGCTCTCTACAGCTTCCTGGGGAGGGGAAGTGGAGAGGGAGCTGCTGATCTCTTCTCCCTGGGATCCAGCGACAGGACGCATGGGAATGGTTCAAAGCTTCATCAGGGGAGGTTCAGACTTGACGTTAGGAAGCATTTCTTTACCGAGAGGGTGGTCAAACGCTGGAACAGGCTTCCTAGAGAGGTGGTCGATGCCCCATGCCTGTCAGTGCCTTAAAAAGAGGCATTTGGACAATGTGCTCGATAACAGGCTTTAACTTTGGGTCAGCCCTGGAGTGGCCAGGCAGTCAGACTAGATGGTCATTGTAAGTCCCTTCCAAATGGAACTATTCTAGTCTAGTCTATTGTATTCTATTTGCCATTTTTTTAAGGGCTTTCTGGAGTATCTTATTTATTTCACTATTAGAAATTCCTTGGGCAGGGACAATGATTTCTTAGATATCAGCTGAGTGATTTATTAATTACAGGAACAATCCCTTTTTTGCCTGATTTAATCTCATCTGTTGAACTCACATAATTATGAATTTGAATTCAGCGTTAGAATTACTTCAAAACTTGTCTTGTATACACACTCCTCTGTTCTCTATGTAGTTGCTTTACAGAGAAAATTGCAGCAGGCTCATGTCTCCCTTCTACATGCAAAATCATTTTTCTGCTGTGTATTCACATGCCTGGGGGCTGCTCTAAAAAATTATAAAAACTACAGCAGCAAGGAAGAAAGGGAGGGAGGATAGAAATGGTTTGCCGAGAGGCCAGGCTACTTGTCATGGTGCTTGTCCTGTACATGCTTTTTAACTCTCTACAGGAAACTCATGGGGGCATTAATACTGCCAGAGGTAGCTGCGGAGCACAGAAAATTCTTGAGAGTGGAGGTAGACTGCCAGGGCAGGGAGAGTAACACAAGAAAAAAATCATTTATTCAGTTACCTGACTATAAAGGGTAGGGAATCCTAAAGGCCTCTCTTATCCTGCTTGCCTGGCACCCTCTTCTTTTCATTCAATCATTCTGAAAAGTGCAAAGATGATTACAGCTCTACAGCTGTAGTGCTTAGGTATTCATCTGTTTTGTACTCTTTTGGCTTAACTAGGAGCATAAAAGCCTGCAACTGCATCAGAAATCAAAGGAACCCATGAATATCTTCATTTTGTAATCCTCAGAGAAAAGTGACTGAGATGTTAAATTGTGGTACCACACACTTTCAGACAATTTCTGCGGGAAATTTCACACAACTGAACTTAGTATTCTCATACTTCCAGTTATAAGTATTTTGACAAAGTAATAGTTATAAGTAATCCTTAAAAAAAAAAAGGAATGTGACACTACTATTCTCCTTCCACATGTATGTATTCTGATTTCTTTAGACACAGTCATCCCAAACTGAAAACATTAAAATAGAGCACTATATAATCAATAATTTATTGCAAAATGACAACCCGATCACATAAAAGGTTCAATTTACCTCCAAAGATTTTGTTAAAATTAACAAATTACTTTACTGAAGCATCAGTCTTTTGAGAGGTACTGTAATGTTTTTGCATAGAAACTAATCTTGATTGCCTTTCATTGGGGAAAACGTGGATAATGTAAGAAATCAAGCAGTTCACAGAAAATAGCTCAAAGTATTAGCATTAAAAATCAAAACCAAATAAAAAAAGAACAAGAGAATGTTACATATTTTCAGAGCAGGGAAATAGATTCACTTAGCATTAATAGCAATGATGCATTAGCTCATTTTTATTGCCTTCTGTAGAAGAGAAGATTGTATCAACCATAGATTTTTATCCACTGTGACAGAAGTTCTGCAGGGAGAAACAACAAGGTGCTGCATATAGTCTATATATTTTCCTAAGTAAATATAAATGCAACTTGTCTGGATTTGAGACCATTTGAGGAAAAATAACAATTGGTATTTGGAGATCAGTATTTCTATGTACACAAAAGTAAACAGATAGTAATTATATAGAATTCTTCAAAGCCCTTCTCATTTGTTTTCGTGACAATTTTGTATTTTGTATTTCATGGCAATTAATAAGTACCTACAGCTTTGAAGCCAGCTTCTATTCATTGGATTTAAGAGTTAGTATGCTACAAAACAGAAGATACAGTAACTTGGGATAAAACATATTTTTCAAGAGAGTGACATAAAATAAAGCTTTAGTATATCATGTTTTAAAAGACAATAATAAAGTATCTACACAAACATTACAATAGACAAACTTACTTGTATCACGTAAGGCAAAAGTCAACAGGTATCCAGGATATTAAAATCACTTTCTGCAAAACTTATAAAATATCAAACCCTTTCAAAATTAAAGATTTTTTTTTTCTTTATATTTCCCACTTGCCACTATCCAGCTTGACAATTTGGTATTTACACAATGAGGAGTTGGCAAGAGAATCACAAGACAAAACTGAATGACACCTCTTCTTAGATATATGCATCTAGCTTGGGCTGACAGCTCTACAGGGAAAACATTTGGATGGCTGGAACCAACTGTAGTAATTTGTGGAGCTTATTTATTTTATACCTTCATGTACTTCAGCTTATTCTTCACTTAGATCTTCAGCACACTTTCCCTGATGGCCTGCAAGAATCCTTCTGCATTTGTCTCATTTTCTTTTAAAAGGTGTCAGGGACTTTAGATCAGAAATTCTTCCTTCAGAAAATCTTAGTTCACTGTAGTAGGCTTGGGAATAATTTATCCCTGCCACAGAGGAGTTAAGAGTATTTTATTTATGTATTAGTTACGCAGAGAAATAGAACTGCTTAAACAAGTTAAACAAAAAAAAAAAGAAAAGGTAAGGTGGGTCATAATATCTCCAGAAGGACAAAAGAAAAATGAATAGGGTCACTTCCAGGAGACGTAGGAGGAATAGAAGAAAGCCATCAGGACTTAAAAAGAATGATATGTCAGTTGGGCTGCTACCCATCTCCTGTACATCTACATGGACATTCTGCTTTTCCACCAAAATCTTGAGTCCAAAATATTTTGGGTTCTCATATTCTTTATCAAGGACAGCAGATCAATATTAAGACAGGTTTTTTTGACTTTTCTCTGTACACAAAATAGTCCACCACAAGAGTTTGGTGCAATGTTGCATGCTGTTTAAACAGTACATACGACACTGCTCCAGCTTGTTTATAAGAGGAAAAAGGAGGTCATGAGTTTTCTGCGTGCAAGAGTAATCATAGTTGCCCAGTATCTGGAAACATGGGAATGTATGAGGATATCAGCAATTAACATTTCCCAAAGCATCTATTTTTTCTTGGAGGCATTTTCTTTCTTCTCCACAGCAAAGCCTGTCCTAGTGCCCAGGAACAGTCTTCCAGAGCCCCAGTATATATTTCAGGAACTTCTGCATGCCTAATAAAGACATTCCAGTGGTCGAAGGCTGTCAGTGCGAAACTCATCAGTAGAAAGTAAACAACAAATGTAATTACTGTAAATAGGTGTACTATCATTTGAAAAAAACCTGATAGAACAAATGAAAAATTCAGGAGGCAAATTAAAAAAGTGTGACTTCTGGGGAAAAATGAGAATACCTTTCAAAGGAAGGATGTTTCAAGCAGGAACGCTGATATACTGATTCACAAAGTGACCTTTCAAGGGGAAAAAAATTCTTTTTGGGAAAATTTTTCAGGATAAGAAAGATTTTTCGTTTCTTTTCAAATAACTGAAAAATGAATCTCTCTGCTCAAGCAACCCCCCCCCCCCGCCAAAACAAAACAAAAAAACCCAAAGTTACCCAAAAGGCAGTAGCTAGAATATGTAACTTGGGTATAGAGTCTCCTGTTACAAGTTCAGATATATGTTTTTCATTTTTGTCAGTATCTAGGTCTGGATGTTTGTGATTCTAGAAACGTATTTGGCTAGGCCATATTAGATCTATCACAATTGAGTGTTCCTTCCTCCTTCCCCAGCTCTGAAAAAGTGGCATCTATCAGTATTGCTGATAAGGAGATGAGAACGCTTCAAATATGTCCTTACTAAATTTTGTGAAGCTTTGTTCTGCAAGAACTTCCTACGGCCTGACAGGTCATGAATGAGATAGGATGCAGTAGGTCTAAATCATCAAGAGGTTACAGCTGCTGCAAAGGTTGTCACTGCGCAACATGCTCTCCAGCTGCCTCCTGAATCTAAGAGGTGGTCCTAGGAAACTGCAATCATTGTCTCTGCCACATTCTTGAATCCCTTAAACTATGATGGAAAAGGCTCTAAGACTGGATATTTCCAGAATCACTTAAGTACCACAGTAGTTCAGAAATAGACTTGTATCTTTGACCTGCTGCTGACCAGTAAGAATTAGGCACAGGAGTGGGGTACCAAGGCCATATTCACTGGACCCATGAATACAATTCTCCTCCATAAATTGAAATAAACTGAGCTTTAAAAAAAACGCCTCTGGCAGACTCTTCCATGTCAAAACTGCAGCAGCAGAGGATGGCATAAGTTAAGGGGGAAAAGTAATGAGGGTTACCATAGGGAAGTTTTTGAGATTGAAAAAAAAATGCTTTTGAAAAATTCAGTTTCCTTTATTACCTACTCTACCCCTCCACACCTTTACTCTGACAATATACAAGGAATTCAACTTCTCCGTAACAGCAAGTGTCATAATAAACGTAGTCGTATCTTTTTACTTCACTTTTCCCATCACCTTTATACCTCGTTATTGCTGTCTTCTCCCTCCTCTCCCTCTTTGGCTCCTCGTAGGTCTTTCAGAAACCATACAATCCTTAACAAACCTATCTGTAGAATGAATAACCCCACATGTGCCAACTATCTGTCTCTAGGTGTTTCTCATAACATAACAAAGGAGTCACAGTCACAAGTTTGGGTTTGGTTTTTTTTAAGTTATGAGCAAAATAAAGAAAAACAGAATAAAAGATTTAGACATGTTTTAGACAGTAATAAGGTTCAGGATAAAATGTCCTGCTACCATTATGAAGATGGTACAAAGAGAATAGCAAAGCATTGCTGTCTGGCTTGACGTTTGGAACTGGATTCAATACAAGTTGCTCCAGACACCCAGCAGGACCTTGGGAATATGGGACAACTATTAAGCTGCATACAGTACAAAACCACTTTCTGATCTCACTACCACTACCTTTAAAATCAAATTATTCTTCATATCTTCTTTTCAAAGCATCACAGTAAGTACTAGGTCATTCCATGCTTGCTTGAGAATGTGGGCAAGTAGCAGTTAATAAGCTTAGAGGACATAAAAACATTTTAATGAGATCATCTACTTGGAAGGGGAAGAAGAACCTGGAATACTATAATTATACTTAAAGTGATGATTTCATGATCCACTATAAAACCAAATCATTAATAATTTTTTTCCTGTGATATCAAAAAGTATTGTTTTCTTATTTGAATTTGGGATACAAAGAAGAAAAATGTCTTTGGTTACAAACAAGCCTTGTGTTTTCAAACCAGAGCACATTTCCCTCATCTTCACTGTCTGCTTCAGGCAAGACAGAGATGGCTTATTACCCTGCTATAGCTTAAGGGATGGAGGGGGAGATTTGTCCTGGCAGTATGCAGTCTACATTTGCAGTAAACGTAATGCCTCAATCACATCTGCTGATCAGAGAACCTTAAGAACACAAACCCCAACTCTTACATTTGCATTTTTATCTGTAAAACATCAGCTACTAAAACTCTCAACAGCCAGGTGTGTCTGTTCCTAGACAAAACACAGCCCACACAATCCAGTTCAGGCAGGCCACAGTCCACTAACTAGCACAGAAGAGCTGCTATCTCTGCAAGTATCAGCTCAGGATAGACTAAACAAGTTGATTATGTGGGAGTTAAGAGAGGAAACCTCTACCCTTACCTATGCTTCCTACTTTTGCAGTAGTTTGGGGGGGAAGAAAATACAGAGGGAGGAATGAAAAGCTCTTTGATGAGGAAGATGGAAATGACCACCACTGCATCCCTCTCAACACCTTCCAGCAACCTGTCACATATGGAGAAAAGACAGATCTATAGCAATACAAAGGAACGTCACAGCCTGTTCTTTCTCACCCTTGTACAACTGCATCAGTCCCTTTGGAAACTGTGGTGGCTGCAGCACCAGACTCCAAAGCCCTGGGCTCCTCAGCTCCAGCACTGCCCATGCTCAATCCAAGGCTTGCTGACACAGACTGTCACACACAGACTCACGATGTGGCCACTGCTGGGCCACCACCACCACACACCAGCACAAACAGACATATCCGACAGAAGAGGGCAGGGGTCTGTGCCAGGCTGCAGAGAGGGGAGGATCAGCCCCGCGACTCCACCAATAAACCAAAGGTCGACTGCAGCCACTACAGTGCTACACAAAAACTGGTGCTGCTTAATGCAACCTTCTTGATGCCAAAGGTAAAGAAGAAGAAATCGCTGCTGTAATAGGAATGAAGACTAGTTGCTCACCGTTTTGAACAAGCTTCCCTTTGAAAGGACTCTGTTCCAAAGAAAATGGAAAAGAGAGAAAAACACAGAAGATAAGCAAAGGCCAGTTAGTCAGACATGGGAAGGAAGGAACAGGCAGTCTGTTTCATCTTCCTTTTGTTAAAGAGGAGACTTTACACATTGCTTCAGTACCCCTTACCTGGGAAATCCAACATTAAAAATACCAAGATTTAAAAAATACACAGTGGTCATCAGATGCAAATTACATCACAACGAAAAAATTAAAACTACCATTAAAATTTGCTGATTCTATCCAGAAAATTGTTTAGACATTCCCAAGCAGTTCTGCAAACTAGGATCAAATGGTACAGTCCCAAACTAATTAAATAGCACAAAATTCTGTTCCACTTACACGAATTATCACTTTAGTACTCTGATCATCACAGGTTTGTTAGGAAAGTTAATGAACAAATCAAAACCTTTTGTTATTTCAGTAAGAGGAACTACTACCTGAAAAGGCGTGCTTCACATCTGATGAGTAACTTCTTAAAAATAGGGAGCTCTGGCACACGAACAGAAAAATGCAAAGTCAAAACTCTAATTAAATTTAGTAAAACATATAATAGAATGTGCTATGGGTTTAAGAACTCTTCCTTCAAATATTGTAGTCCTTTAAATACCAGCTTTTGACAGTACTGAATTGTTCAATGTTATAAATTTATTAATGTGTTTTAGTGATATGCTTTGCTTCTGAAATCCAAGGACTCCAGGTGAACAAAATTTACGTGCGGAAGTTTGCTGTTGGGTTTGAAAGTGAATTCATTCATTAATATTTCAGAAATATATTATACTGGAAAACAAGAGTCTAGTCACAGAAAACAAAACTTATTAGTGACACGTATTTTAGACATCATAAATATCAGTGTCACACATGTTCTTCAGTTATATTAAAAACAACATTCAACATAAAAGTTGTCTTCAGTTGAACTTAAAAACTACACAACAGTCTTCTGCATCAAGTAAAAAAAATCATCTTTTGCATACAATTGTTTTTTTAAGAGTCAGCATAGAAAAACTTCAGAACTTCTGCAAGCTGCATGTTACTTTGTCCTAATGCACACATAAGAAGCATGGAAGCAAGAACTGCAAGGTAAAGGGTTTATACTTGCATGTAGAGTCTACAGACCCTTGAGGGGAACACAGATTACTAAAATCTCACTACTTAGAAAGCATTCAGTTGTATTTGTTTTCAAACAAAAAGATTGTGTAAGTTATGTGTGTATCTAATCATGGAAAAAGTATAGACAGAACAGGTAAGAAGCCCAAGCTACTATTATAATACGAAGGATTAAACTGCTGCAGAAATTTAAAACATACATTGCTTGACAGTGCTTATTTACAAGATTGTTATTCAAAGGTCATTGACTATTAAAATTATTCCAAAAACCAATCTGTTTTTACAGGTCTTAATCCTATAAACACTGCTATTCTTGTCAACACACTGCCATATTAAGAACACACGATCCATTATTTCAAGACTAACTTTATACTGTTTTTCTGTTCAACTGTAATGAGAAGCATTGCTCATTTGATGATTATGTTAGTTTCAGCAAATTAAATATGAAGTATTTGGTTAAAACATAGCCTTAATTCCTAAACCTAACATGTGGCTAAAAGAAGTTCCTAAGGAACTTGGTGATGCAGAGCTGTTACCTAGAAAAATCTTAACAGCTTTGGAGGACTCAGCAAACAAGTAATAGGACAATTAACATCTTTCATGCTGTTTTTAGCTAAGAATTATGTCATGTTCTTCAGCATGAAATACTTCCTGTTTCTGCTGCTTATGAAAACAAGAAGCCATGGGACTATAAGAAAGGCTTATTTAATATGTTTTACAGTGACTTTGTTATCAAGAACATTAGTAACTAGAAGATCTCCAAATCATGAGTGTTATCAATTTCAATAACATCTTCAGGTTCCATCTTTGCTTCATGATGACCCTCCTGTAGATCATCCAGGGAAGCCAGAGCCTCATTTGTGTCGCTAGCAAAAGTCTCACGAGATGCATCATCATATTCTTGCAGGTTAAGCCCTTTAATGGCTTTTTTCATCTTCTTCCCTAGAACTTGTATTCTCCTCTTTTTAGCTGCTTTTTTGTTTTCATACTCTTTTTGGTTTTCCAGATAGAATATTTCCTTGAAAGAAAACAAAAAAAAGTTTGGCATATTCATTTTACTAGTGTTTCCTAAAGAAAATATAAAGAAGTAAAAAAAAATTTTTTTATTACAAATATCGTTCAATAATATTTAACTAATATAGACATTATTGATAGTAAGAGGACAGATTGCACTTAAGGAAAATGCCCCATTAATAATTTTATTACATAATTTCTCAGCTATCTCAAACTGTATGTAAGTATGTATCACTAAGTTTTCAATTCAAGTTTGCTGATGATACAAAACTGGAAGGAATGGGTGATAGACCACAGGGCCATGCTGCCATAGAGGGACCTGTAGAGAAAATACAACCAAAGGTTCTATGACAACTTCAGAAAACTTTTCCTCCACAATTGAAATTTGAGTCCAGGTCTCATGATCTTCACTGTCAAACATTTGTGAGCCCTATTAACATCTTCTCTATGGCAAAATACGACTGTACAAGTTTCCTCCATATTTCAAGGGGTAGAATATCATGTGGCAGAGCTAAATGCTACTACATGCCTTTCTCTCCCTTATTTTTTAAAAAACATAAAACACATACAGAAAACATTAATGCTTTTTTTCTCCCCAAAAGCTGCCAGTCAAGTGCTAAGGATATGCAAATCTGCGAGAGTTATATATGATGACAGGATTATACATACTTTTCCCACAGGTTTGTATGACAAATGATGTCTCTTACCATCAATCAAGTTCACTGAGTGAAAACTGGTACCTCATTAAGCACCTGAGACACACAGTTACAAGGGCATGCAAGAGGGGTAGAAAGGCAAATTATTTTTTTTTGTAATGGGGTAAAGTGATCAAACTTGCAACTTTTTGTGACCACTGTAAGCTATCAGCGGCTGTTTTTTGGTTTTGTTTTTTTTAAACATAAAACAGACAATCACAGTTTATGTTGATTTGTTTCTCAGTTCCCAGTACACGATGCTAGGATGATTTACAGAGTGAGCTGTGGCCACCTACATGCAAAATAAATGAGTCACTCTTTTAGTAACAACTTTATTAAAGTGGCAAACACCATGAAAAAACTCAAGTTGTTTCAACTGAATGAAGAAAATACCATCTCAGTCTATTTCACTCCCTAAAAGGAAAGGCGGTAATATTTACAAGCTGACAAAACTGACTTGGTGAGCACCACAGGTGAGGCCAGGGAGCAATTCAGACTAGGTTCAGACCAGTATCTGACTTAATGGGAAACACTGCCTGGTGCTACAGCTGGAGCTGTATAGAACAAAAATATTCTATTAAGAGACCACCATTCAACTGCAGATAACATTGCTGTAAGGTATATACAAATTAAGGAAAATCCAATGTTTATTTCTTCAGACTCTACAGTCTCATCATCCTCAACAGGTTTTTGTGACTGGCAGTACATAAAAGGTGTCCTCTCTGCACAGTGTGAATGGCAATTAATTTTTTTGTTGTTGTTTTTTTCTTCTTGTATTTTGAATGTGAACTAGAAGTTATGAGAGAGATTCAGTCATAAGATTTCTAGTAGAAAACCCCCAAAATTTACTTTGGACAACCATTTGCACTCTTGACAAGTTTACCTTGATTTGTTCTTCTTTAATGCTAGGTGTGTTCTTCAGCAGGTTTAAATAAACGCCCCCTGGTGTTCTTCTCCTAGTGCCATTCTTAATAGGGAAAGAGCAAATTAGTAATAACAAGCTTAATACATAAGTGTTGACATAAAAATAGCATCTAAGACAATGCTTTGTAGTGAGACAGAATAAAAAAATTTCTGCTGTGTTAGGTATTACATAAAAACAACCCTGGCTATGTTTTATTTGTGATTGAACCAGTCATGAGGTCAACAACCAGCTTGCTACATTTGGACAGGTAAACTATGAAGGTAGAAAAAATTTGCTTTAGAACATAATACCAAACTGTTCAACTACATACTAAATCTGATTTTGGTAGAGAAGAAACAAAATGCAAATACTATTCTACCTACTCTCACAACTATCGGCAATAATGTATATACTAGGTTAAATATTCAGAACATCCCAAAGACATAAGTCCAGTAAAATGTCAAAAATTAACTCCATAAAATTATGTAGGTCTCAGTTTTTGCTCAGAAATTCTACAACCTATGTGCGTATCTGCAGGATTTTGCATTTCTGCCTAAGGCATATGAAACACAACATGTACTTTAAAGTTTCTCCCCACAACATATTATTTCCATGCTTCAACAGTTTTCAGCGTAACAGCAGCAGTGCAATGTGCCATGCTGAATCATGAATGGACTCGGCTTTGAAACCTCTGTAAATTAGAAGCACTAATTATCATATTATTATTCAATTACCATTCATAGCACATGAAGTTGAACTGTTACTCCAGTGCTCTGGCATTGTATTAAATGTGATACTTTTCTACTAAATAACAAAGTAAAATACAATAGAAAAGTTCTAAGAACAGAGAAGGTCAATTTTTAAGTATGTTCTTGAAATAGCAGACACCACATACTTCCATCATCCTATCAGCACAAAATCCCAGGAAAAACAGTATGATCTGCCTCTCAAATACCGTACTCTGATCTGCAGCCAAAGGAACCTGTGCCACCAGGAGCTGTGTCCTTTTGGCAGTGGGGGTGGTGGTGGTGGTATTTTTTTTGTTCTGGGTTGTTCGTTCGTTTCTTTTCTCTCCTCTCTACTTCCAGTGATGGAACTTAAAAGATGTAAATTATAAACAAATTCCTGAAAGTACTTACCAGTTCCCTCCCGCTTTCTTCCCTTCTGAACTTTTGCACTGAGGCTCATTATTTAATAGAAACAAAAACATACCAAGAAACTGATAACCTAACCATCAAGTATAGGATTTTTACCACGATTTGTAACAGAAATCAGTACTCAGTTTTGCTCTACTGATACACAAGCCAATGGTTCTCTAATAAAGCTAACAGATTCCCTTTTGAAAGTTAACTCTTCAAATGTGACATTAGAAATGCTCACTACTGAGAATGTTGATCTCTGATGGCATGCTGATTAACCCGGTAGATAGGTCAGTGCTGTCAAACATCCGCCTGACTTACTGAAGCAACATGCCAGGACTTCACCTGGATCCTAACATTATAAGCTTCAGAATCCTTCACTCTTAAGTCTGCCAGGGAAAGATCCCAACGGAGGCAAAGTAACAGATAAGATGTTATCACTGCAAATCAGATACTAATCTCAGTACAAAAAGTTGAGCAATTTCCAAGTTCATTCATCTCATTGTTTACTCATCCTGCTGGAAGGTTACATTAGTATTTATTATGCAAGCTGGAAGGCCATGAAACTCTGAGAGAACCTGTCCAACATGAAAGCTGTGCAATAGTACTACATAAATATTCTACAAGTAAAAAGTTGTGTGTGCCCCCCCCCCGCCCCTGCAAACCCACAATGTCACATTTTCCTTACCACTATGAACAGTCCACCATTTTGTTCCACTTCAGCTGTTTCCATAAGCAGTTCGATAGCTTTTCTCTTCCCAATTATTTTCACTACTCGGGCAATTAAATCCTTCTTTGGCTCACAAAGCCTGGGAGGAGGGGAAAAAAAAAAAGCACATTTATTGTCAGTATAATTTCTTGAGTAAATAATTTTGTCAGTATAATTTCTTGACCATGGAACTTCCATAATGAATAATTCATTCTGTGGGACATAAAACTGTGCTAAAATTAAAGAGTCCATACATTTAAACATGTTTCAATGGCTTCTTGAATCAGATTTCAAAACACTCAGCTTCTGAGGGCTAGTTTTTTTCTGAAGCTTGCGTTTTTAAAATTTGTTTCAATGAAAATGCATTGAGTAATTATTTTTCTTCTGTTGGTGTGTAGAAGACTAAACCAAATAAGAAACTGCAAAGGCCTGTATAAATCTCTGAAATTAAAGTATAAAACTCTGCTGTGCATTTAACAGTTAAAATTACAGCACCTTTTACAGTTAAATCAGCCATTAACCAGAGACAATAGTAAGTTTAAAAGTTCCCCTGTACCATGTGTCATTCAGACAAACCTACATAATAAAAATGAAATCAGTCTGTTGACTAATCTATGATAACCTATAAAATGCAAACAAGAAAAAAATTTGCAATATTCCTGAGTTAAATTGTTTTCTTTTGTTAGCAACAATGTCCTCATACAGAAATTTTCATTGTCAGTCTGCATGAAGGGAGAGGCTTATACAGTATCAATTCGCTGTGCCAAAGTATGTACTCCCACATCGTAAGCCCCCAAATCAATACCACCTGTCCAGACCAAGAGTTCATATGCTAAATTCTCGTTTTTTAATGTCAAAGCTTCTCATTAAGCACAGTCCCAAGCACTACACCTCAGTAGTTTTACACTTTTCAGATCAGCAGACCACCATCATTACCAAAATTTCTTGAAAATTGCTGTCTAGCCCAATTGCTTCAAGTGACATTACTGTGCTATAAAGTTGCATTTGTTACAATGACTGCATAATAGGTGTTTGACCACAGATGTGAACAAGTGTTTAGAACAACCAGGCTAGCTTCAGCTGCTTCAGTTGTATGACTGAAGTTACCTGAAATTAAATGTTAAAACTCACATTTTAGTGACGATTGTCCTAATCAAGAAAAGGATTACCAAACCTGCTTAACTTTATACTTTGTGTTTAACCTCACTGAGTTCAATGAATGATAAAGCACCAGAAGGCAAATGCTTTCTTAAAATATTTATAGGATTGAGTTCTAAATTGTGAATTTTTGGAAGAGAATGAAATGTTTCTCAAAGATGCAGAGACCTTCAAGATTACCAGCATTCCTTAGAGAGCTGGTTAAATAGACCTTCTGTTACTAGCTGTGGCAGCTTAAACAGTCAAATCCCCACCCAGTGTTCATTCTGGCCCTGCACAATCCTCCTGTATGCATGCTTTAACAAGCAGCTGTGCACTGCACCATGAACTGAGTGAGGTAAAGGGCAAAAAATGGCACAAGATGGTCAGAAAAACTCTTTGATTTCAGTTCACTGTGTGGGCCAGCACAACAAAATGTTATGAATCCAGGCACTGATGGCACAGCACAGATCGAACAACAGTGCTGTGATGTGTATAACCTCAATCCTACTGGTGCAGTTCAGCACCACTACTACTATAAACAATCAGAAAAAAGAGGCTTTTGCCCTATTTGGATGAAGCTCAATATAACAAAGTAAAGTTTATTACAAGAGACATGCTCAAAGTTTTCAAATTCATAAGTAAGAAGCTACCAAGAACTGATAACAGCATTAATAATTGTCTAATTATTGCCAACATCTGCCAATACTAAGTATCACACATAAGAAACCAACAATGATCAATAAACCCAGGTTTTATTTAAACATCAAGCTCACCATCATTAAATCTTTTAACTCTTGTTCTCTGTTTCACATCATTTTCTTCACTCGCACTATTGAAAAATGACTGTGGCAATTTAAGTCAATCTAAGTGAGAATGACTGCAGTTGTGCCCTCCCTTACACCATCAGTCCAGTGCTGCCAGTACTAGCTCAAAGGCAACTGTGCAGCAACTTGGTTAAGGAAACAAATCTGTCTGCGAACTATTTCCTAAAAAAGCCACTACTAAATCTGTATCATGAGAAACAATATTTTTCCTTGCCATTGTTCTCAAATTGTGGGATATTTAGAAAACAATGGACATATAGTGAACAATCCAGGCACAATGGAACTGATTATTCTGTGAGCCAGAGGCCTCTGCAGGCAGCAGGCCTCAAGGATGTGGCGAAGATTAACTGTTGCTACAAATTTGATGAAGCGAGCACAAAAAGTAGAACAAGGCTAACTGTTGCTACAGAAGTTTGATGAAATAAGCACAAAATGCTGAACAAAGTTGGGCCTACGTGACTGAAAGCAGGACACAAGACAAGTTACAGGTGGGGGGAACCATTCGCATGATCAGAAGGCCTTATCCTATCAAATTATTGTTTTAGGCACGTGGACAGCACATGTTAACCAATCATCAGATGGCTTACGCATGAGCAGGAACTAAAATACTTATATAAACCAAGCTATTTGGGCAATAAATTGGCATCTGCTTTAATCACATTGATTGTGTGCAGTGTCCGTGACTTCCGCGTCGACATCAAATAACAAAACATTTTGATGGATCTTTTGGAAAAAAAAAATTTAAAAAATTAGACAGTATTACTGGATGCTGCTACAAGATACCAGCCATACATAATGCTGCATTTTAATCCCAGGATTTTGGAAATACACACATGCTTTTTGTAATGTGGTATGACATCTTACATATTTAGCAGTAAGAAAGCTTTTCCCTCGCCTCTTCTTTTCCATCAACAGCTTACCAATACTTAAGGAAGTGAAGATATACTGTTATTAAACTCACCGATAAGCAATTTCATCTGCCACTTTTTCCTCTGAATCTTCTTCTGTTATCTCATACCTTCCTTTATATTTCATTTCTTGTCTTTCACCCAGTCTATCTTTTACAGGCCTCTTCCGCTTGGGAAAGCCTTGCCCATTGTCATCTTCTGCTGGCAATGTTTTCTTGTCATCATGCATGTATTCATCCAGTTCTTTATCTAAAGTCTCTGCCTCCTTTTGCTGAGCTTCCTTCATCAGCTTTTTAGCCAATAAATAATTGTAAGTCTCAGACTGCCTGCTTCTGTCAATACTACCATCCATGCCTAGAATCCCAAGTTCAGTAGCCACCGCATCCTGATTCTGCTCCTGGAGCACCACACCCCAAATGTTGTTGACCTTCTTGCCACCTAGAGCGGTTTGTTTCTGGTGGCTCTGGCTAAGCTGAAAAGGCTCGGATTTAGCAGGAGGAAAGTTGAAACATTTCTGTCGTTTTCGTTTCCACAGACAGCTGTCATCATCAGATTCAGAAAAGCTTTCATCACTTGAATCCACACTTTTGGTTGTCCGATAAGGAACACTTGGTGCACATGATGAAATGCTGCTCTGGAACGGTCTACCTGAATCATTGCCAACAAGTGATTTCTGAAATGAAAAAGTAAACGTCCATTAATTTAACTGTAAATTAAAAGAGCTATCAAGTCACACCAAAGATTTGGTTAGCTAGTGAACTTAATTCTGACTCATGACTGTTTGGGCAGTCCTCTACGAGCATCTTTTGGACTACAGTTGACAGAAGCATCCTATGAAACTTCTGTATTTTGAATGTTTGTGTATGAAAGAGAGTATGGCTGCTATAGATAACACATTTCCGGAGTTGCCAATCTATTTAATGTAATCTTTCTTGAATGAAATTAAAATTATTACAAGACTGGAAAAGCTATTAAAATTCCCAGATTGGAAAAAGACACAACATGCATAGCAGTTCTATGAAAGACCAAAAAAAAAAACCCAAAAAACAAACCACCACCATGACAACTTACCAGAAGTTTTTTTAACAGCACAGAAATCAGTATTTCTCTACAGAGTCTGAAAGGGGTCAAGACTAGTGATATGCGACCACAATAGCTTTCCCAGATGCTCGAGATGAAAAATTGACCAAAAAACCCAAACCCAAACCCACAAAACTTGGATACTGCTCAGACTTTGAAAAGCTAATACTGTATTGTGATTCTGGCTCAATCAGGAGAACACATGACCAGCTGGGGGCAGTAGTACCTTTCAGAAGAACTGGAGTTTTCTTCCTTTAAACCAACAAGACATGCCAGACTCATTATGGTTTCTTATTAATTAGGACAAAACCCCTAAAGGTTTCAACATACTTTGCACAAAAAAATCCCACTGCTATAAAAATATTCAAGAAATGCTGTTTCCCCATACACCTGACAGATAAACTAAAATACTAAAGCCAAACCTGCTCAAAACTGCATAACCTGCAAAAGCACCATGGGTAACATAATCCAGAATTCTTATTCTCTATTACTGGAAACTTTTGGCCATGCTGTCTGTGCTAACCTGCACTAAGCATTTTCCTTACTCATAAATCCAGTTTTTCCCTAACTAATTTACTATCATAAAGTTATATCCCGTGATCTTTAAAAATAAGACCTCTTCCTTCAGTTTCAGGCGAAATAAAAATTCTTTCTTTAAGCTTGCTGCTTTCACTAACATTACGGCACCGTTTCTTCTTCCTTCTATTAGCAAACACAAAACAGAAGTCTTTGACTTATTTTATCATGTTATGAAGTACAAACCTTTAATTTAAAAGGTATTCTATAATGCAAAACACTAACAACTCCATAAATTAACTCCCCCCCATCTGTAATAATTTATTTTGTTACACATCCCAGAACTATATTGCAAATAATCAAAATAACTAACCCCCCCCCCCAAATCCTTACACATACAGTGTCATACGCTGATTTATCTTATTTTGAAATTTCTTCCTGCCTGCACACCACCATAAATTCCTTGTAAACTTCATAACACACTCTAACGTGAAAACAGTATGAGACACCGGGAAAAAAAATTACATCTCTTCAGCAATTCACGGATGCAAAGGAGTTGCAACGTCAAGTGAAAGCAGTAATCGCCACTCATTACTTTCATATGTTTTTACAACCGCTCGTTTGCATTGTTCCTGAAGCGACCAGCGGTACCGGTGAGCACTCTCCTTTGCTCACCAAACCCACTGCCCAGCAACAACAAAAGCCCCCCCCCGCCCCGCGACGCATGCGGTTTTCCCAAATGAACGGGCACCGGAGGAACAAGCCGGTTCCCGGGCCCCGGGTACGGGGTAAGCAGTCACTCCGGGGGAAAGGCCCCCTGGCCCAGCCGTCCGGGCCGTACCGCCGCCCCGGCTCTGCCCTCCCCGCTCCCCAGCGGGCCCGTCCGGCGCCTCCCGCTCGCTAGCCGGGCGCGGGCCACCACGGCCGGCGGCGCCGGCAGGGCCCCTGCGGCCCTCTCCCGGCTGGGCCTTCCGCGGCCCGCCGCCAGGGGTGGCGCGGCTCCGGCTGAAGCCCGGGCCTCGCCGCCTGCCCGTCCCCTTCCTCACCTGCTGCGGGTCCCCGGGAGAGCCGGCGCCGGGCATGTCGGAGTCCGAGTCGGAGAGCTCGCCGTCCTCCACGTCGCCCTCCATCCTCCGCGCCTCCAGCGCCATCGCGCCGCCGGAGCGCGGCGACTCCTGAGCGGGCACCAGAGGCGGGCGCAGCCGCGGCGCGCGGAGACCGCCTCTCACCAATAGGGAGAGCGGGCGGCTGTGATGGAGAGCGCGGTGCGTGTCGGGAACGCCGGCGACCGGGCGGGAAGCGGGCGGGAAGGAGGCGGGAAGGGGGGGGGGGCCGCCGCCGCCATCTTGTTCTTGTTGTACTCTCCCGGAAGTGTTTCGTGCTGCTGTCCCGGCGCGTTGTCTTGTCGCTGCAGTTGTGGAAATGGCCGGTGCTGCACAAAGAAATAAGTTTAGATGAAAATCCATCCCGCTTAGCTTCACCGCATGCCCGGGGCGGCCGGCCAGGCCGTGCGTATGCATCGCCTCAGCAGCTGTGGGACCCTGCAGTGCCCTGGGCGTTGACAGCAGCGTGCGGCTCCTCAATGCAAGGGGCAAAACCAACATCAAGCTGTTGTATGAGCGAGTTAGTAAGATGGCCCCCTGTGATCTCTACAGCAGATTCTTGAGGTATTTCTTAACAAACACTGGAAGAAAAGAACTTCCTACTTACATAGTGTCACTCAAAACGCCCCAGAAGCCTGGAGAAACATGTCTGTTTCCTGCTAGTCATCAGGGACTAAGCGACCTTCCAGGGTCCGTTCCAACCTAAATTGGCTGTGTAGTCTTATGTGTTAATTTACGTATGACTCAAGCTATCATTTGTGCACTGCAAAGCTAGAATGTCACTCTCTGAGGGTGCATCTGTAGATCCATAACACAGTACTGAGTAATGGTTTGATTAAGGGATTGGTAGTCTGAAATGGAGCTATTTTTATTTATGACAACAGTCCAATCCAGTAAAAATCAGGCAGGCAAACTGTTAAATCAGTGAAAGGACATGCCCCCCCCCCCCCCCCCCCCAAAAAAAAACCCCCCCAACAAAACAAAAACCGAAACAAAACCCAAACCAAAAACCAACCCCAAACCTCAGATTGATTAGAATAAAGCAGAAGATAGAAAAGTCCTGCCATAATTTCTAGGGTTGTTCAGTATCTGTGTTAAGCAACTAAAAGAAGTCTGATTGTGTGGTTCAAACTCTGTCCTTACGTTCTGTAAGTAATGACACATAAATGTGATAGTATTTGGTGACACAAGAATTAAAATACTGGAGATGTGAGAAAGTGATGAATGAATATACACAACACTGGACAGATGGACCAAATGTCCAGTATCCTCACCTGGTATAAACAGAGGTAGATTAGATAATTTCATCTGAGGACAAGTCTGCAGCTGTTGAAATTCAAATACACTGCATATTTTACAGTATTAACATCTCTGCTTGCAGAGACAGTGAAGTGTTGTGCTCACTTTTATCAGGAAAAAAATATCTGTTTGATTGTCATTTCTTCATAAAATTTCATGGATACTGATTCTGCAGTAAAGGGAAAGAAACCACTCTGCCACATTTTGTCTAAGAACAGATGTTTTTCCCAGTTGGTGTGCTACATAAATGGCAAGTGTTAAGAGATCGCTAGTAGGCATCCTTCAAACTGAACTTAAGAAAATGAGCATTTACTTCAGTGATAGACTGTGATGGTCAATGCTCAACAACTTTCCATTTGGCTATGCCAATCAGGAGTTCAAAGGAGGTCTTTCTGGTTGTTTTAGCTCTGATTAATGCCAGATAGATCAATTTAGCTTATGTCTTCAGTAATTCATATATTTATTTCAATAATTAATATATACACAGTCCCTCAGCTGTGTACACAAAGCAGTGGGGCACGGTGCAGTGCAGCTTAAAAATGCTTACTGTGTCTCTGGGTGGAATTTGATAAGTTGAGTTAGGCACCAAGGTTCTTCATGCATTGGAGAGCTAAGCAGAAATCCATTCATTAGCACCCAAAGCAGGGTGCTGCCCAGATCTACCTAATGATAACAGCTAAACCAAGGGAATGGTCTTCACTGTTACCTGACATCTCAGACTACCATTAGGTCTATCACTATTGGCACCATGAAGAAAAGCAATAGTTCAATCCTGCAAAGTAGGATGTGTTACTTACCTAGAAATACAATTTTCTGCAAGACTTAAGAAGCTGTTGACCGTTCCTGCCCATATATACATATATATAGTACCCCCCGCCCTTGGTCTGAAGGATGAGAAAATAGGAGGCTGTTATTGAGTAAATAAAAAATGATACACATTGTGCCATACTGTTCTAAATCTAGATTAAGTTCAGATTAATGTCAGTTAAAGTACTAAGTAGCTGGCAGTGTGCGATGGGATGTTTTTTAGAGCTTCAGAGAATCTTCACAGAATTTTGATGCAGGAAACAGAATCCAGTGGTTACTGCCTGATGGATAGAAAGTTAGTATGATGCCCCTTTTTGATGTAGGAGAAAATCAGTCAAATTAGAAAGGAATTATGATTAACACTAATGGGTACCTGTATTGGGTTTATGTGGCAGGGATTTGGTAGTGGGAGAAGGGCTGCAGGGGTGGCTCCTAGAAGCTGCTAGAAGCTCCCCCACCTCCCCCAGCTCCAAGTTGGACCCACCTCTGGCCAAGGCCGAGCCTATCAGTGATGGTGGTAGCACGTCTGGGAGAACAGATTTAAGAAGTAGAACCTGCAGTGAGTGGTGGGATTTGAATGTGAGAGGAACATCTCTGCAGACAGCAAGGTCAGTGAAGAAGGATGGGGAGGAGGTACACCGGAGGAGGGGATGCCCCTGCAGCCCGTGGTGAGACGGCAGGCTGTCCCCCCCCCAGCCCATGGAGGGGAGCGGGGGAGCAGATGCCCACTTGCAGCCTGTGGAGGACCCCATGCTGGAGAAGGTGAATACCCCTGAAGATGGCCGTGACTCCATGGGAAAGCCCGCGCTGAAGCAGTTTGTGACTGAAGGACTGCAGCCTGTGGAAAGGACCCACGCTGGAAAAGTTCATGAAGGACTACAGCCCATGGGAAGGACTCACGCTGGAGAAGTTTGTGAAGGACTGTCTCCTGTGGGAGGGACCCCACACTGGAGCAGGGGAAGAGTGAGGAGTCCTTCCCCTGAGGAGGAAGGAGTGGCAGAGATAATGTGTGACGAACTGACCCCAACCGCCATTCCCCTTCCCCTGCGCTGCTGCAGGGGAGGAGATAGAGAGAACCGGGTGTGGAGTTGAGCCGGGAAGGAGGGAGGGGTGGGAGAAAGGTGTGTTAAGATTTGGTTTTACTTCCCATTATCCGTGTTTTGATTTGATTGGTAGTAAATGAAACTGATTTTGTTTTTTCCCCAAGTTGAGTCTGTCTTTTGCCCATGACCATAAGTGGGAAGTGATCCCTCCCTGTCCTTGTCTCGACCCATGAGCTTTTCTTTATATTTTCTCCTCATCCCATCCTAGCTGGAAGGAGGACTGAGCGAACGGCTTTGTGGTGCTTTGTTGCCGGCTGGGCTTAAACCATGACAGTACCTTATTTGACTTCCACAACGAATGCAAGCTAAATTCTTTTCCATCAACAGCAGTACAATATCTGTGCATATATGCATATGACAAATTATTCTCAAAATAAGAAATGAGGTCAAATATTCAATGCAATATGAATATGTCAAATATTCAGTGCAATATGAATATATCAACTATCTGTCAAACACAAGGATTCTGCACAAGAATCCAGTCACACAACACACAACACATGGTGTGGGTCACACAGTACGTGCTGTGTGAACTGTATCATAAAACATCTGACATTCCATATCACAGAACACATAGTGTGCTAATTGTATCATAAAAGCTGTGCAAATTTCGGAAATGACAAACTGGAGAAGCATTTCCATGCCTGTGCTTAGACAGCCATTAGACTTTGTGTGGCAGGTGACACAAGAATTACATCAGGAAAACAATCCAGCTGAAAACTGGTTTAGCCAGAAAAGAGATTATTCTTCAGCCAGGTCAGTTCCCTGGGTCTCTTTAACCCACAGTGACAGTGCATGCACAAATAACCAGGAAAAAAGAAAAGCGGTCAGGTCTACCTCTTCTGGCAGCGTGTACATTCATCTTGTAGATAATGGCAGCAAAGGTGATGGAGTGGACCAATTACTAAAGTGCTCAAGGTGTTATTTCCTGCAGGAAAAAATCTTCATTGAATTCCAACCACAGAGACTTCAAAACATTTTAATTCCTACCTTTCTTCTTGAGCACGTGGCACTTGGATGGAACTTTTCAGTCTTCAGAGCTCTTATTCTGCCTCCAGAGACCATCCATTTCTTAGTGTTCCAAGGCAACCCTATCATGGAGCCTTCTGGCATTTTGAGTGGTATTTGTTTGTTTAGCATTTTTCTTTAGAACTATATGTTGTATAGCATTTTTCTCTTAAACTAGAAAATTTTCTGACCAAGTGTGAACTGTTCATTTTGTCTAACATCAGGATAAAGATTATCATTAAGATAATGATATGTAGTCAGGACCAGTTAGGTTGGGAAGACAAAACCCCCTTAAACCCATGCACTTTCCTTTCTCTCCTTAACTTTAGCTGACCATAAGAGAATATAGATTTTCTCATCTTTGAAAACTTAAACACCTCAGGATATGTTGTTATTCCTGTCAATATTCTCCAAATGGTAGAGAGCTGTTCAGGTGTGACAATAAAATTCAGCACTAAGGTGCTGAGACCTTGCCATTCCTTGCTCTTCAAAAGTATACAGCATGCAGGAATGTAAAATCTGAAATAAAAGAAACCTTGGTTCAGTGCATCTGTTTAATAGCAGACAATTTCTTTGATTGTTCTTCTCTGAGGCAACTAGTAAATAGTGAGCGGGAAATGCTTCATAAGGATCATATTCATGGCATTGTTAGTCCAGACTGTGACACAGCAAATAAATCCATATGGTAGAACTATGCCGCTCTTTCAAAGTAGTAAGCAAGTTAAGGCATTCGGAATTGCAGGAATATATCCAAAAGATACTCAGCATGACAAAAACTTCAGGAAAGCATAGGACTAATCACGCTACCCCATGCAGTTCTCTGTGTAACAATATTACACTTGTCAGTAAAGTATTTCTCTAATGCATGTGGTTCTATATTCATAACCAGGCTTCAGAGAGTGCTCCGGGTTATTCCAAAAGTTGTTGCTGTGTGAAGTGTATCAGCTCTATCTAGGTGTGGTACTTTTGCTATTACCTTCTCAAGATTTCATGACCATTTCTTTACCTTGGCAGCAGATTTGTTTTCTTTGGTTATTTATGAAGTGGAAGGGGAATTACTGCTTTACAGTGCAGCAGTATGCCAAGGTTTTACAATTAGTAAAACTCTCATTGATATCATGCCTCACCTTATTGAATCTATTACCTATCAGTATATAAGGTAGTTTGAAAGCCAGGCTCTCAAATAGATACATATATATCTCTGTGCCTGTGTGCACATACGTCTGACTTTTATGCACTTTTAAATGATAATGAAAAAATTCTTTGAAGAATATAGGAGACACTATGAATTAGCTTTCATCAGCAGAAAATGGTTTCAACTGGAAGACAGTAGCATTTATGAGGAGAAAAATGTGGATTTCTTCCTTTGCCCACTAGCTACATACAGCAAATGTTGTATACTTTAAAGTTGATTTTCATGGCCTCATTAATTTTCCATAAAGGGACCCAGTGCATCGGCAGAACAACACTTGGGTCCCATAGAGAAAGTCTGCAGATAATATACTGAAAAAAATCCAGAAACCTATGTCATCATTCAAATATGTTCTCTAGTGTGTAAGGAATAGTACACATTCTGCTCATCAACACAAATCTGGCTTCAGCAGTGTAAGATTTCCAGAGAAAGTACTGAGCTTGACACCTTCAGGAAAAGTAGAGTAGATAGCTCAGTTGCCTTGTGCTTAGTACCGTATAGCTGAATCTGGACACCAGTGGCACCTTGAAGTCATTGTCTCAGCATGATTCCCTGAGATACTCAGGGAATTGGAAGACATATTGGTGAAAATTGGTATGGAGGACAAGTGTACCGCCATTTCCTTGCATAATGTCAGTAGAATGGATTTAACTTCTCCCTCAGGATCTTCTGCCTCAGAAAGACATATAGGAGTATGTAAAGCAGCTTAGGTGGTTAGCTTGGAATCATGTCTCCAGTCCCACTGTTCAGATTTTGCATAAATCTATTTGAAAAAAAAAGGTGGATCATGACAGGCTTAGTCCCCATGTCAGATACAGCATTCATCTTAGTGGTCTGGAAGAGGTGACAAAGTTTGCAGATGACACTAGACCGTGCAGAATAGTAAGGTAAGGACTAGTTGTGAATAATTGTGAAAGGACCTCCTAAGACTCATGTTTTAAGGACCAGGTCAGGAAGCTCAGTGTAGATAAATGGGGAAGGATGCATGTGGGAAAAGAGACACACACAACTTGACATACAAAGCAGTGGACGCTGAGATGACCATTGTAATAGCTAGCCCCATGAAAACACAGTTCAGTGCTCAGGTGGAGTTCAAAAACAAATGAAATATTAGGAACTATTAGGAAAAGAGTGTAGCACAGAAAACAAAATTTTCACAATGTATAAGTCCATAATGCACCTGCAGTTTGAATACTGGGTACTGCTTTGGTTCCTCTCCTTTCAAAATGTAGAACAGGAAAAAATAGAGTAAAGGGTGACAACAGTGTAAAACCTTTAGAAAAAATAAATGAAAGATGACATAATAAGTGTATGACAGAGATTGGTAGAATAGTGATTGGAGTGGGAAAGATGCTTTGGGGACATTTGTTCACCTGTCTTACCTTACAGAGGGAACATGGGGCTAGTGTGTGACAGGTTCAAAACAAAGAAAAGGTGGCAGTGGTAACCAACAGCTACACTGCCATTCTTTGTCACAGGGTCCTGTGAATGTCAGAGGACTTATTTACATCAGTTCAAAAGGGACTGAAAACACCAGGAAAAAAAAACAACCAAAAACCTAGTATCAATTCAAAGATACCTTATTATCAGTTCAAAGATACCTCATTATCAATTCAAAGATACCCTTGGCTGCGCAAAGGATCTAAGCACAGAATCTGAGCGTAGATCACATGCTATGATAAGGACTAGGAAAGCTTTCTTTATCCAACCAGTGCTTAAACACTTTTCACTATTTTGGTTAGAAGACAGCCTGCTCTAATATGGACTTTTGTTCTCCTGTGTACGAGAATGTATGTATGTATGTTCTTATATGTATGAGTGGGAGAAAGAAGAACTTCTCTCTTAAAAGTAGCTGTTTAAACTATTTTTAGACGACTTTAAAAATATCAGTATTCCTTATATTGTGAAAAGGTTGGGAGGGATAGGCAGTTGTTTAGATAATGAAAATGTAAAAATTGTCAGTGAAAACACAGTTTTGGTCACATTTCATTTTACTCCAGAGCTGTCTTCATTTTTTAGGAGGCATTAACACCTAAATTCCATCTTCCTTGTCTTTCCCGTGAAAGAGGTGGGTTTATTTTTTTCCTGTTGGCTTCAGTAGGGCTAGATTACACTTTTCAGAAGCATGTTGGCTTTTGTAAGGCTAGATTTCCATTGTTCAGAAGCCTATGTAGAATCTTCAGAAAAGCCCAGTGTGCCATATGAAGTGACTATTTTTTCAAGCTAGACAAATGCTTCTCTCCTCTTCCTGTTAAGTAAGTATTTTGCTATCTATGTTTAAGCTATCTTTAAGGAATCACTTTAATTTTGCCTGTGGCTGTGTGGCCTAGCTCTTTCACTAAAAACCAAGGAGTATTTTTATATATATTTTTTTTTTTTCTAGCAACAAACTGGATGCCTTGAACATACAGTGGTGAATAAAAGTGGTAGCACCATAGAAAGTCTGGTATTAACAAGCTGTATATTCAATTTAAACTTGTCCTTTCTTCAATTTCCTAGAGTTCTGAAACTTTCAAGCACTGTTGCTTCACCTTTATTATCTTGTGCTCTCAGGGGAAATGACTGCTCTGTAAGGCCCATTTGTGTTTCAGTTGTAGTCAGTGGGAATTTTGACATTGTTTTTAACAGCAAGAGCAGCTAACCTAATTTTTTTTTTTTTCCTTTTCTCTTTTGCTGAAATGTTTTGATGATGATGCCACTTCAAGAATGGGGTTTTTGTTCTTGAAAGGTAATTGCCTCCAATTCTAAGCCTTTGCAACTCATAGAACTTCACACTCTAGAGGGGAGCCAAACTGCCCACCTCAGATGCTATTCAGTCTCATAAAAGCCTATATACAAATTCCTTATTATTTTAGTAGGGAGATAAAATAGGTACAGCAATTGCTGATGATTAACACAGTCACACCACCTTTGAACAAACTGAAGAGGCAGTAAAGGATGGAAGGCAATGAAAGATCAGTACTTTAAGCTTTGCATTTCCTGGATTTCTTTGTTTTAATTCCACAGCCTCAGTATCTGATTTATGTGTTTTCTTCTTTGTGTATCTATGGATATACTCGTCCCAAAAGAAGTTCCTCAAGGTTATCCTTGGAACTGTTTTCTTCTATTTCTAAGTTGTTTTTGGAACTGCAAAAGCCAATGAAAACAAAGTACATGACTGGAATTCTTCAACTGCTCAGAATCCACTTTGGAGAAAGCAACTAACATTAAACACTGGACCAGTGAGAAAGTATAATTCATATGAAGCTACTGGTGTTAACACCACTCCTAGCCTTTTGAATTATTCTGCAGGGTATGCCAAACCCCTCCCTCCCCCCTTCCACAAAACCAGAACTTAGTCAGCAGTTGATTTCACTCTTCATGACTTCTATTGCTTCGCCTTGCAAGGAGCTTAAGAGTATCAAATAGAAGTTGTGTTTATGAAGAGTGTGTGTGATTGACTATATCACTAATGAAAGCAAGAAAATGACCTGAGTGTACTCTGAGGTGGAACTTTGAGGCCTGCTTTCCTTAGCCCACCCAACATGTCCTCTTTTTGTGTGCTGACTTAGAAAATGGACCTCCAAGTTCAAGGATTGTGACTTATTCCCAGGGTGCTCAATAACCTGCCACCAAAATATCACCAAAAGTTTCATAATGTAAACTCCAGTTTAACAAATAGGTGTCTCCACCCAGGAGAGAGAGACACAGAAATTTGCCACAGAAACCATCTTCAGCTATCCTCATCTCAGAAGATAACCATCTGAACCCCAAAAGAGAATATTAACAGGAAACAGGTACAACAAAAAAAGTGTGCAAATGTTGTGTCAGTTTATGCAACCCTGTATTTCTTCTGTTGGTGAAAGTAATGTGCAACTATATTAAGAAGCCTTTTAAAGCCATGTGTCTTGACAAATTTTTTCAGTATTACACAGCAGACTCACAAAGCAGAAGCTCTAGAAAAATTGTATGCTTATGTTTGCTATGAGGGCACCACTACTAGCCTGGAGCAAGGAGATTGTGTATCTCATGAAGAAGTGATGTCAAGATGGCATTTCCTAGAAAAAGCAAGCTAGAGTGGCAGCAAGACAACAGTGCGACTTCCTTTTTTTTTTTGTTGTTTGTTTGTTTTTTTTTTTTAATTAGAAGGTAAAATTACACATCTGTGCCTTCTGGCAGTGCCAGAAGTATGTTACTTGATCCAGGGAAAGTTTCTTCTACAGAGCTGGACTGTCAGCTATCAGCCTCATACCTCCTATGTCCAAGCTGAGGCTGTGACCCTCAAACGTGATCTGGGGAGTTCGCCCACATTTCCAAGGACCTCAGGACTGAGAGACGCTGCTTGTTCAGAGGGGGCCCCAGCAATCACAGGGGTGTACAAGCCTGAGTGCAGGGTCCAATGGCACAAGTGGGGCTGGGCTTCTCTCCCTAAGAAGAAAATGTCCTGTAATGCATGATACCCATTCGCAGTACCTTGCAAGATTTTGCTCCCTTTCTCTGCACCGTTCTGAAAGGGCTTGTGCTGAAAGAAAAATTGTAAGCACTGTTTTTAGGCTGCTCCCTTCTGCACTGTCCTGTATATCCTATCTTATAGCATCTGCTGTTACATGCCTGTGCTTTCCATGAAAACAGTCTCACCAGTTATTCTGGAGACTGGCTTCTACAGCTGGAAAAGAACCCCAACCCACCACATTTCTGCTTTTAGAAATCACAATTAAAGAACAGATTTAATCCATGAGAAAAATAACATGCACTTAAATACAGACAATGTAAGACAGCCACTGCTCCTGCTCCAGGAATTTTTCATACTCTGATGACTGCTTGGTCAGCACAGCAAGAATAGGGTCGTTTCACTGGCTGCCTCTTGAGAGCATTGGCGAAGTCCAAGGCAGGCTGTTGGTCAATCCTTACGCCCCTCCCCATCCAGTAAAGGGGAAATCCACACACAAAGAGCTGTGCTGGGCAGAGCCAGCCAAAACAGATCAAAGAAGGGTAACAAGTGGGTATAGCTGTCTAGGAGGCGGGTTATGCGAATATGGCAGGACACCAAAGCCCCTGTCAGAGAAGGCTTTGCGCAGCCTCTCCCCTGAAGTACCTCCCAGGCTATACAAGGCTCTAACAGGCTGGGATAACAGCCCAGGAGGGCACAGTCCTCCTTCACTCAGTAAATCCTCCACACAGGCTCTAGTTGCGTGCCTAACAGTTATTAAACAGCTCTCAGACCAGAGATGGTTCACATGTGGTGAGTTCAGCCCTCACAGCTGAAAACAGCTGTCTGGGTAGGCAGTCTCCAGGATGGTTACAGCCCAGCCCAAGCGGCAGAGAGTGTAAGTCTGCCAAACTCACTGCTGTTCTGTGAACAGAGAGAGTGCATGCTGCACCCTGGCTAAGGTCAGCCATCTGCTCCAGGACACAAGAAGCTCAGGAGTTTGGTCAAAACTCTTGGCAGTGGCCCCCAAAGGAATGATTCCTCGTGATTTTCAGCATGGTGTGGAGCTTTGCTATCGTTCAGGGCATGTCAGCATGTATAGAAAAACTGTGGTTGTCATGTGCGCAACTGCCGTGGGGCCTAAGAAAGGTGAACATCCCCATCACATTTTGGAGAAAATAATAATAATAACAATAAAAAACACTGAGTGAGGTTTGAGCAGGTAACTTACATAGGATTCCCATGAAAACCTGAGCTGTAGCCTTATCAATTTGTAGGAGCTGAAAGGTGTATTTGATGAGCTGCCACACTGCTTGAGGTCTGTGACCTTTTAAGCTGCTGTGACTCTAAAACCATCACCCTGGAGGATTCACGTCTGTTCTTCACCTCCTAGCCCACAATTTCCAATCAGGCTGGCATATAGAAAAAACTGTAGAAGTCAATTAATCAATT
Source organism: Haliaeetus albicilla (assembly GCF_947461875.1). Lineage (NCBI taxonomy): Eukaryota > Metazoa > Chordata > Aves > Accipitriformes > Accipitridae > Haliaeetus > Haliaeetus albicilla. The sequence continues at coordinate 39,711,846 of NC_091516.1, forward strand.
TCATGATAAGCTATGAAAAATAAGCTTTTGACTACAAGCTCACTGCCCATCCTCAAGTCCTTTACGTTTCCTAATTTCCTAAATTTCTTAAAAGCACACCTGCTTTTAAGCAGAGGATGTATCAGGTAAACAAGTGGAAGAGCTCTTCTGCTTGCTTTCAGCGAGATGATCTGTAGTGATAAACTTGTCCTTTGGACAGTTAAGATAGCTGCATGCCGGGAGTGTCTCAAGCGAAGGAAGTAGTAAAAGAGGTAGTAAGTTGTGGCCACATGTTAGAAGGCAAAGTCACGTAAGTGCTCCAGGAAGGGGAATGTCCTCATACGTTCATAGTTCGCATGAATAAGCATGCTTCCGCTGTCCCTTCCCCTCCCTAACTGAACTTGGGCGCCTTAGAGTCTGACTTTGTCTCATTTGTCACAGAAGTAATGAAAACGCATAAAATTTGGGTTGAAATCCTGACCTTACCACAGATTTTTTTTTTTTTTCTGTTGTGGCCTTGGGCATGTCCTGTATTTTCTCTTTTTCTATCATGGTTGCAAGCTTTTAAGGACACATTTGTACAAGGATATTGCATAGCTTCTTCATAACTTGGCCCTGATTTTAGCACGGGCCTTAAGCTACACTGTCACAAAGATTATAACCATTTTCTGCCAAAGAATAGTTTTCTGCTTTCTTTCCTGACATAGTACATTTTTGCCTTTCTTTCCTGGGAGACACACAGAATGAAGAACCTTTTGGACACACCCCCACTACCCCCCATCTATTGAATCATAGGAGTAGTTTAAGCCACTCACAATACTTTGACCTGCTTTGCAAGACAGCAAATGAACAATGAAAAAAAAATTGCAGATAAACATAAGTTTTGCTTCAAACAAACTCTCATACTAAATGCCTTATTTTTCACGCTAAGAAAATCAGTTCATGGCCAGTGGAGGGCATTTGACTTTAAGACTTGGGCTAATGGCTGTGGTCTCATCACCTTGAATTAAAAAACCAAACCCATTCTACGTTACTAAAAATTTGTTCCATTAGTGGTTACTTCCGTGCTGTACAGAGGTTTAAACTTTTCAGTCAAAGTTCCCCCTGAAATCAGTAGAGGCTGAGAACATGACAATGAAACAAAGAATTATTGACTCATCCTTTCCTGAATTATCCACTTCCTACTTTCTAACCTCGAGATAAGCGGAGCTTTACTCAAGCAGCATTTAAGTGAAAGGACCACCTACAAATGGACTTCTCTGTCCCAGGTTAAAGGGAGTTACATGCTTATCTGAGCTGGTGCAGTTACTCCTTTTTATTTTCATTGCTGTTTGTTAAAAGCTTTAAAGTGAATAGAATAGAATAGAATAGAATAGAATAGTTTAGTTCCATTTGGAAGGGACCTACAGTGACCATCTAGTCCGACTGCCTGACCACTCCAGGGCTGACCCAAAGTTAAAGCCTGTTATCGAGCACATTGTCCAAATGCCTCTTTTTAAGGCACTGACAGGCATGGGGCATCGACCACCTCTCTAGGGAGCCTGTTCCATGCCCCCAGGCATGTGAATACACAGCAGAAAAATGATTTTGCATGTAGAAAGGAGACATGAGCCTGCTGCAATTTTCTCTGTAAAGCAACTACATAGAGAACAGAGGAGTGTGTATACAAGACAAGTTTTGAAGTAATTCTAACGCTGAATTCAAATTCATAATTATGTGAGTTCAACAGATGAGATTAAATCAGGCAAAAAAGGGATTGTTCCTGTAATTAATAAATCACTCAGCTGATATCTAAGAAATCATTGTCCCTGCCCAAGGAATTTCTAATAGTGAAATAAATAAGATACTCCAGAAAGCCCTTAAAAAAATGGCAAATAGAATACAATAGACTAGACTAGAATAGTTCCATTTGGAAGGGACTTACAATGACCATCTAGTCTGACTGCCTGGCCACTCCAGGGCTGACCCAAAGTTAAAGCCTGTTATCGAGCACATTGTCCAAATGCCTCTTTTTAAGGCACTGACAGGCATGGGGCATCGACCACCTCTCTAGGAAGCCTGTTCCAGCGTTTGACCACCCTCTCGGTAAAGAAATGCTTCCTAACGTCAAGTCTGAACCTCCCCTGATGAAGCTTTGAACCATTCCCCACGCGTCCTGTCGCTGGATCCCAGGGAGAAGAGATCAGCAGCTCCCTCTCCACTTCCCCTCCCCAGGAAGCTGTAGAGAGCAATGAGGTCACCCCTCAGCCGCCTCCTCTCCAGACTAGACAAGCCCAGAGTCCTCAGCCACTCCTCATAGGACATTCCTTCCAGCCCTTCCAGCAGCTTTGTTGCCCTCCTCTGGAAGCATTCGAGGACCTTCACATCCATCTTCAACTGTGGGGCCCAGAACTGGATACACAGTACTCAAGGTGATGCTGCAGCAATGCTGAACACAGTGGGATAATCACCTCTTTTGACCGGCTGGTTATACCGTGTTTGATGTGCGCCAGGATGCAGTTTGCTGTCGGGGCTGCCAGAGCACACTGCTGAGTCACATTGAGCTTAGTGTCAACCAGCACCCCCAGATCCCTTTCTGCGGGGCTGCTCTCCAGCCACTCCTCTCCCAGTTTATGCTTGTGCCCGGCTTTACTCCATCCTAGGTGCAGAATCCAGCACTTGGACTTGTTAAATATCATCCCATTAATTGTTGCCCAGTGATTAGTGAGCATAAAAAGTGGTGAGCATACAGGGTTTTTATTGTAATCTCAAAACTTAAAGTGGTGGAAATTTATACCCCTGTAGAGGGCTGTTAGAATTCTAAATCATTATGGCAATTAATAACAAGCACAAGACTCCAAGTGTCTGAATGTTTCTTTCCACAGTGTTGACTGTGAGCAGAGGAAAAATACACTCTCTTAAAAGTGTGTGCTTTTGAGACCTTAATTTAAAGCAACGAGAGGTACTGAGTAGGGGAAATGCTACCCTGCAGTTGAAGGATGAAAAGTGTACGTAAAAGGCAGAGTTGGGTAAAACATCTAATCAAAAGAAACAGTGGAGTTGCCAAAACTACATGTTTCATGATTTCACATTGACTTTCCTGAAAGTTTTACTTCTTAGTTGAAAACACTGAAATTCTCAGTTTTCATATTTTAAAGGAAAAAATACCTACCCTGTTTTTAAATGCCTACAAGTATATTGATATTCCAAGAAGTCTGAAGCTTGGTTTGGGTCTTTATTGATGCTAAACACAGAATACTTCTGATCCCCTCCAAAGTTTTAACATTCTCCTTCCCCACCACGTGTGAACTGGAATTGTCCCAGATAATATAGCTAGCAGTAAAACCAAAAGATCTCCTTCCACTTCCCTTAGTTACATATTCTCAAATTGAGTTTTTACAAAACTCAAGGCTCAATTGTCATTGACCTCAGCAAAACCTCCAATTTTATGCCATTCTTAGAAGAAGTTCTGGCCCTGAACACAGCTAGGAGAAAAGAGTCACTGTCCTGCATGACTAGGAACAGAGTCAGGTCAGCAGCAGTGTTACCAGAATGGATTTGCTTGCATTTTTCTTCTCTTCCAGTTCATACGTGGGTACTGGAAAGAAGGCAGCAGAAGTACACAGTGGCTAAAACACCTTTTATTGCTGGCAATAAAGGTGCCTCTCAGCTGGGAGCACAAAAAGACTCTGTTTTACAACTCTATTCCTTATATGCAATCTTAAGATTATTCACACATTCTTTTTTACAATTTACATAACCTATTGGCTTTGACCATGATATTGTCTGTTACCATTCACGTTTGAGTATTTGTACATGTAACCCCCCTGTGCAAGAGTGCTTAATGCATATTTATTAGCTGAGTTTGCATGATTTTGTTGGAACTTTGCTGCTTTCAGACGGTTGGTCTAGTTTCTTCTATGAGCAGACCTACTTGTACAGGCGAGGTCACTGTCAGTCAAGTTCTGCTGGGCAGGTCTTCAAATCCATCTTTACATTGTAGTTTTTCCTTACGTAACAGCACCTCAGGCAGTAAGAGCAAAAAGTAGCTTAGGCTAACAGGAGACCCAGCAAACTAAGAGAAGGTTGTAGCACAAACAGTTAAGGTCAGGTCTCTTGCCAAAGTTTGTTTTCCAAATGGGTTTAGGAAAAGCTGGGTCACTTCAGTAGATGATATCTGAAACAAAGCAGAGAAATTATGATTTCAGCATTTTATAATAAATTCATACTTTTCTATTGGACTTGTTATATGTACACACATGTGCCTGTGAACGACAATAGAAATGAAATGTTAGATATTTATCAACACTGGGAAGTGGACTAACAATGAATACACTAGCCTATTAAAGAGATCAACACTTTGCTTTCAGCATGACACAGAGAAGTGCCTAAAACTATTAAGCAAGCTTGCCAAATGCAGGTGAGTAGAGCAGGGAACCGACAGAGTTCAACCTAAAGCAAGACACACAATTTTGCAAATAAGGAAACCCAGTCATAGGAGGTGATGATGACAGGATACATTAAGTTTTACCTCACATGGTATCTTCAAATGAAGATTGTATTGTCTTCCTAAGAAAGCTCAGTCACCAATGGCCAGGGACTGAAGTGGAGTCACTTGGAGAAACTGCAATACTATAATGGCTTGCTCCTAGCTTAGATTCTGCTGCAGCAACACTTTCTCTAAAAAACTGCATAGTATGAAAACATACGGTTTGGAAACTTATGATGTATCTTTGAATAATGGAAAAGTCTACTCATAAGCAGATAAAGATGGAGTGTAACTTGCTGGTTAGTCAAGATAAGCAAAATTTAGGAGTACTTATTAAATAATTACATAGTACTGCTAATTTTCATGGATGCTGGACAAACTGTGTATAATAAACAGATTCCCCTTATGTACCACAGCACTGCTTCAGCTTTTGGTCATCGTCTTCATCATCAACTATTTCACTTCTTTTGATGCACAGGTGTGCTGTGGAAAATCTACCACAAAACACTGCCAGAGATAGCAGCTACACCTTCACGTTCCTTAGTGGTTCTAATATCACAGCAAGGCATCAGTGCTACACGGCCATGGTAAGTGCCTGAAAGCCCAAAGTCCAAGATTCATGGCACTACATAAAATAATTGTGTAAAGGAGCCCCTGCTCTAAAATGGCCACCATCTACTATGCAGATAAGCCACACTATAAAAGAACTAGAAAGAACACAAATATAAAGAAGATGCTGATCAAAAATGTGAAATAGCTTTCACTGTGCCAATGCAGATGCCAGGCCATGTGGCAGCCAGAGCAGGAAAAAGAGGCACTGCCTGAATACCAACCCCAAATCACTTTCGCGTCACAAAGCACACCAGCAAGACCTGCAGGAAAAATGTATGCCTGGACTTCAGGAGAGTGAACTTTGGCCTCTTCAAAGATCTGCTTGGAAGAGTCCCATGGTGAAGACCTTGGAGGGAAGAGGGGTACAAACATCTCTGGGCCATTTGTTCTAGCATTTGGGAAAAAACCCAACCAAACCCAAAACCCAAATCAAAACCAAACCAAAAACCCAAGCCCCCAAACCACCAAACCTCTCAATATCTATATATTGGTTTAATCATATTTGCATATGGTTTCTTGGATGAAACAGAGAAAAAATGAATGAATATTTGCAGGTAGAAAAATTAAAATTTGCAGTAGGAATAAATATTTTCCTTTGTTCACAGTCAAATAATGCAGCTTATTGGCACATGACATCTTTTAGATGAATAACTGCATCCTTTTTTAAGAAGTTGGGTGTGTATTTTAATCAGGAAGCATGTTCTAAGTTATACTGACCAATGCAGATAAAGTTTTAAAAGGGATAAAACATCATGATAAGTCTCAAGCCAATCCCTCAAAGGAGATATGATTAAATATTTGTAGGAAAAAATATGTGTTCGTTTCTGCTTGTTCTTATGCCTTCAGGCCCTGCCTGGAAATATGTAGTGCTGGAATACTGGACTTTCTTACCATGATGGACAAGAAGACCATCACAATAATTTTTTACACTGATTACAGATGAGTGGAGAATTCTAAAGTATCTTACAGTCAAGTGTTTTCATGATGACTAAGGGTATGACGAGTCCCAGCAACTAATACAGGAAATCTCAAAATGTCATTTTCCAGTTTTTAAGTGAAGCACAACAGTGAGCTTTCTTGCAGGAATACCCTTTGTATTAAGGAATATCTAAACCACTAGATTTATGTCTAGCTCCTGTGCTAATTACCTAATGAGATCCTACAAAACTACTAAGAAGTAGCTGTCAAAAAGCATAAAGTGATGCTACCAGATTTTTCAATTCATGCATGAGGCTAACAGGCAGTGTAAGCTTCATAGGGACAGATGAAAAATGTAATCACTCCCATCTTCCTTGAGCTTAGAAACTAGCCACTCTTCTGTAGTTTGAACATGTTTGATTGTAAGCAGAACAAGGTGTCTGGAGATGACCAAGCTGAAACATTAAAGACAAGAAAAAGCCATCAGCAATGCTTGGAAACGGCCTGAGAAGCCATGTTAGAAAGCTCAAGAGCAAAGGCACAGCTTGCACTGAAAACACCCTGGGTATGGCAGAAGCACAAATCTCCCTACCAGATGGTAGTGTCTGCCATACTTTTAGCATTTGACATTTCTCCAATTCATATCATCAACCAGACCCTCTTTCCATTCCCCTTCTGTATTGACCTGCACCACCTGATTTATAACAAAGCCTCACAAGATCAAGAACTGCTGTATCATTCATACTCCATTCCATGATTGTTCTGGCAAAAATACAAAGAATCATGATCTTTGACTGCTTTTTTTCATGCTGTGGGAGTTAAAGTCCTCAAGAGCATCAGCGGCAGAGAAATTTTGTGAGTTAGTGATTTACAAAAGTTTCTAGTCCTAGAATGGGAGTTACATGCCATATACCTAGATCTTGCAGAGAAGTGGTGCGTCAGTAAATAATTGCTGGAATTAGCTAATTCCATGCTAACTTTGCTGAGAAAATACAGAGTTAACTTTGATCCTGGTTTCATACCTCTAGTCCTCAGAAACATATTTCCACATTACTCCTGCAAGCATTTAGACAAAACAAAGGCACTAAAAAAAGCATTTAAGCATATGCCTCTTAAGCAAGGCATATCATGTCAAAGGCACTTGAACTCGTATTTAGCTCTGCTGAAGGAGGACCAAGAATGCAATGTTGAGTTACAGAGGTACAGATCTTCCTTGGCTGGCTCTCAGCGGTGGGGCACATTTCACAGTCAGAGAGGGGATAACTTACCTGTCCTACAGTCAATGGCCTACCTTCTAAAGCTAGCAGGGGTATTGTCAAAACCCTTGACTCATCTCAGCTAACAACTAATCTTTGCTGTAATAAATACTGTTGAAGGTGTGTCTTTCATGAAATGCTGCTAGCCATGCCAAAAGTACCTGCTTGTGTTTTATTTAAAAGCAAACCAAATACTTGCATAAAACTTACATGAAATTGAAAGGTAAGTGCAGTTCACCCATTGGCAGCTTTAATTTATGCCAGGTAGGTGTGTTGGTTTTTTTCCTCCTTAGCTCTTTTAAAGAACTGCAAAACGTAAAGAACAAGTGCTGACTCTTGGAGCGAGGCAGAGTTCCTTGTGTTGTTAATGGAAATAGGCAGTAAGTGTTGACCTTAAAATACCTGAGAGTAAGCTCAAATACTTACATCTCTTCATTACAGAAATACAACAGTACTCCATAGCAGTAACAGAACAAAGAGTATGCCACGCAAATAACTACTGTAATACATTAGCATACTGGCTGGTGCAGCAAAAAGGCTTCAGGTATGGAAAATATTACAGAAAGCTTCTTTTATCTCTCTTACTGAAAAATAAGTGTATAGCACTTGACCTTTTCACCAGAGAGCAGCATTTTGTCATTCTGCACAGTATCACTGAATAAGGCACATGGCTGCAAGCACAGGAACCAGAACTGCAATGTTATTCCTGTCATAGACTTCCTTTTCCCGTGTGTCATGACTATGTTTGTCAGGCGTTGAAATGTAAGTCCCTTAGTCCCTTAAGTCTTAGTCCCTTAAGGCAGCTAGTGCACTTAAGGGAAAGACTGGATATACTTTTCAAGCCAGGAACTTTCACATACACTTCAACTATTCATTGAGCTGCCTTGGAGAGTCAATAAGAGCCTGCAGAAATATGACAAAGTAACTCCTGGGCAGTGAAGGTAGTGACAGGGAGCAGCTTCCTTTTCCCCTGTGATCCTGACACTAATCCACAGGGGTGGATCTGGTGCCACAGGGTGCTCCACTGATAGCAGCGGTGTCAAGACCTGGTCTTCTGCAGAGTGGAAGGAAAAAGTTCTACAAAAAAACCCTGTTGCAGCCATTAGACCTTTCTAGAATTCCTTGGGTATGCTATCTTTCAAGCATTTCTAAACTGCTTGTATCAGTGAATGGGATAAAACTAGTTCTCCAGATCATACATTTACAACTTAAGTTTTAAGGGATTTATTCATTGAATTCTGAGCTTGGAGTGTTCTGAAGAGGCTCTATGAAAAGTTTGATTTAAAATAAAAGTATATGATTTACTCTATACATTTTGATATGTTCAAATTATACTATTTGTTTCAATGTACTGTGAATGAGAATTTTTTCGTTGTTCTGCTATTCCTGTTTGTCTTTCATGGATATATCTGATTAAATTTTAAATAATTTATGGACAGTGCCTAAGTTCTATTTCTTGAGCCCTTACATTGGATACATTTCACATTTGAATTTACTTCTAGCCTGGAGAGAAAAGGAATGCTTGTGCTTCAGAGTTACTGTCTAGTGTTTTCCATACTCTAAAAATCTGTATTATCACTTTTATTTATTAACTATTTTTAAAAAGAGGAATTGGATGCTTCTCCATTGTTTATTTTCTCAGTTGCAAGAATCACAAAAATCTTTGGTTTATTGCTCTTTGGAAGAGCATCTTTCTACTTTATGAGCTCTGTGCTAAACCATGCCTTTAGTCCAGAAGAAAAGCACAGATTATATTAATACCAAGCTGACAATGTGCAGATACTTCTCTGCTCTTTTCTTAATCCAACAATCAGCATCTGAATGCCCCTAACAGCCACGTGGAAACTGGCTGAGTCAGCACTTCTTAAAGGTCAAAATGTTCCAAATAGCTCAAATCAAAGCTGAGGTTTTCAGTACTGTATACAGGAGTTTCATTTTCAAACACAGGCATTCAGAGAGAGAAATATCACTGGATAAACTAGCAGCGACTGATTCCTAGCACCCTGATCTGTGTGGGCATCCCTCCTGCCTGTTGGGGCAGCTGGAGAAGCAGTGGGGCACATCCACTCCTCAGGGAAAAGCCTTTTTTGCCTGTAAAGTCGCCAGGGTGATCAAACAGCACGACTACATATTCAGCTGCTCTGTGCACGGCAACTCCTACTCCAGTTCCCGAGAGCCACCCCAGGGAGAGATGTGTGGCTCAGATCCCTCCCTTCACAGTAGCTGCAGAGTCTGTACCAGGACACCTGAAATGGACAGACAGTTTTGGAAAATGCTGCGGCCTTTCTGGTCACATTCATATCACAAGGCATTCCTCTACCATCCCCAAGGGGAGAAGAGCCAAGGAATTGAAGAAGCTGAAGCTGTAGGAACTGAAGATTTTGGCAGTTCAGCACACCAAGCGCAGTCTTGTTACTGCCATCTCTTTATGTTTTTAGTTCATATTGCCTAAGACAAAACCCCCTCTTTAAACAATGGCATTTACAAATTGCCCTATGAACTTAAATAGTTCCCCCAATAATATCCTCTCGTATATTACTTGAAGTGGAGCATTTACACCACTGGCATCAGCTATAATTACTCACTTGCCCTGTGGTGGTGCATCAAGGAATTGGAGCCACCATTGACTCATTGTATTTGGCTTCATTCAAACCCGACTGCAATTACAGTGCCTGCCCCAATGGCTGGACAGGCCAAATCACAAGGCTTTTCCCATTGATTTCAGTGATCTTTGCAGCAGATCCGCAGGGTTCTTTTCTGATAAAATAGGATTTTGTCAGTGCAGGGCAAGGTTCTGATTAACCAAAATGACTGGAGAGAGTAACAGGAGTAAGGGTTCAGTTCATCTGAACATTAGACCCCCATTGTGCATTTCAAAGGGCTATTCTGCGTGCTTCTACAGATGGTTACTATTGACTGCTGCAGCAGAGGCAAACTGACCCATCAAAGCCAGGGCTAGTACCACAAGGTACTACACACTCTGCAGACACAAAGGGCTGCCCCACACTACAGACTTGCAGTCTGCACAAGGTAGAGTCACACAGTTTGAGAAAGCTTTCCAGTGAGACAGCCGAAATGCTCAAGTTTTTAATACTGATCCTGGACTGAGACCATAATTAGAAAATCAGCCAGGAGAGGGTGACTTGTAATGATTCATCCTCACTGGTCAACCTTCAGGAAACAGATCAAACTACTGTAGGTTGTTTTGGAAAACAAATAAGCCAAGATCTGTTTGATTGTTTGCAAACACTAACAGTCAGTTAAAAAACGTTCCTGTGGAGGTAGCACAGATTTCACCTAGGCTAAGAGATGGGCATTTAGTTCACTCAGTGGGCAAAGAGAACGGGAGAGTGATCAGGAACCCTCAGCCAAATAAAGGTAGAAAGTCCCTGTAATAGAGAAAAGCTGGAGAAGTTAAGTCAGAGATCACATCCGCTGAAGTCAAGAAATAAAGCTGTAGTCACAGAAATAGATTAGAAGGGGAGCTAATCAATGCAAAGAGAAGAGACACAAAAAACCTGGTTCAAATGTGAGTTTTGCAAACAGAATTTCAAGAAAAGATTAAAGAAATTAAAGCCCCAAACCCAGCACTTTGCTGAAAAGTACCAGTTTTAAAGAAAAGAACAGTTTTAAGATAAGAGAACACATTGGTCAGGATCAGCCAGGTCAAGGAAAGCTTGAGAAAGGTTATCAAATTAAAAGCACGAATCAAAAGGCAAAAAAATTGAAGAGAAGGTTGCCAACCAATAACCAGAACCATTTGCTCTGGAGTGACCTTCTAGAGCTGCTGTGAGAAAACCTTGATCTGTGTGCTCCACAGGTCATATTACCAGGTACAGGGCTGAACTCTGACTATCCTTATCAAAACCAGTACAAGGAGTCAGCAGTGTCACGGCAGGAGCTTCTCTTCTGGGCACTTGATTTGAGCCAAAAAATCTTTTCTTTGTTCACAGTAAGCTAGTCCGAAACTCAGATGCAACCTGGCCCATCAGTAGTTCACATTCAGCACAAAAGGGACTGCACAAGGTCATTACTTAAGCAGTAGTGTGATCTTTGGGGAGAAAATCAGGCTGAGGAACTGTCCTGATTTCAGCTGGGATGGAGTTAATTTTCTTCCTAGGAGCTGGTATAGTGCTGTGTTTTGGATTTAGGCTGAGAATAATGTTGATAACACACTGATGTTTTAGTTGTGGCTAAGCAGTGTTTACACTTAGTCAAGGACTCTTCAGCTTCTCACACCATTCCACCAGTGAGTAGGCTGAGGGGATGTAAGAAGCTGGGAAGAGACACAGCCAGGACAGTTGACCCAAACTGGCCAAAGGGGTACTTTATACCACATGATGGATGACTGTTCAGTATACAAAGGAGGGTGAAAGCTGGCTGGGGCCCACTGCTCAGGAACTGGCTGGATGTTGTTTGGTGAGCAAAACACAATGCGTCAATGGTGAGCAATTGCATTGTGCATCACTTGTTTTGTATATTCTAATTATTTTATTACTAATAGTATTACTACCATTACTATTACTATTAGTATTATTAGTGTTACTGGTATTATTAGCATTATTAATATTATAATTATTATTATCATCATCGTTATTATTACTGTTTTCCCTTTGTTTTCTGTCCTGTTAAACTGTCTTTGTCTCAACCCACAGATTTTACTTTTTTCCCTGATTCTATCCCCTGTCCTGCTGGTGGGGGTGGGAGTGAGCAAATGGCTCTGTGGTGCTTAGCTGCCTGCTGGATTAATCTACAAGGGGAACAAAACTTCACCAAAGCTTGCAGACAGCAACATGCAAAGAGGAAACAAAATAAGAGGATTTGAAGCATGTAGCATGGGAGGTAAGGCAGCAAGGTAATTTCAGATCATCAGTCTACAAGGATGGAGGTCAGGCAGTGAAACCGTTTTCTCTTTCCAGAGGTAAACATGATTGATAAGCTGATAAAAGAGCTAAAAGAAAGAAAAGCCAGGAAATGAAAAGTGCAGAAGGTTCATGTTAGAAGTGGCTGATTCTGGCAGCCTGACAGAGGCAAGGCTGCTATGGTTTCATGCCCCATGTCCAACTAGTAGGGAGGCTAAATATGCATTCCCAGCAGGTAGACACATAGAAACACACCTGTATAATACATAGATACATGCACATGCTAGATGCATGGTTCAACACAGAGAGAAAACAGAAAACAGGCAGACTGAGGAACGAGGGCAGGCTCTCAGAGGGATTGTGTAGGAACATCCCTTCATATGTGGGGAAAAAAGCACAGCCTCAGTAAAAATGCTTTGCATGGTAATTTAGGAGTCAAAACCAAAGTTAGTTACATTGCCTCTCATACATTTGCCAATCATTATCAAAGCAACAAGTAATTAATTTCTGAGTAAAAACTCTTTCCTGTGGAGTTTGCCTCACAAATTAAAAACCTTAATGTTTATGGGGCATTGGGGTACAGGCTGTAATTTTCTGTGAGAAATCACTGTGTTTGCCTGTTGGTGGCACTTCTGGCCAAGCTAAATGTAGTACTTGCCTATTTATAGCACATGCATATGCACAAACAACAACAAAAAATTATCAGTCTGTACAGTGCAACTTTCGGCAGTCATCCCGAATGGTTTTGGTTAGAGAGAACAGAAACAGTTTACAAACTAATTCACTTGTTGACTTGTTTTTCAAAATGTTTTCATTCAAAAAGTTGCAATCTTTTGGAAATCATAGAGCACACAAAGCCTCATCCCTTATTTCAGAAGTCAATGCACTGCATATATTCTGGGATGTACTTTGGTTTTGTTGGGTGGCTTTTTCTTTTTTTAAAAAAATTGCATTCCCAGAAAATTTGTGCTCATTTAGTGCAATATTTACTCCTGTATTGAATAAAACATGAGCTGATACTGTACTGATTGCCGTAGGCACTTCATTAAACACAGTCTTGGTTATATTTAATATAGCAGAAAATTGTTTGTTAAGGGACTAGGTCAGTCAGCATCTATTTGCTCAAAGTTTGCAGTTCCCACAAGTCAGGCTGTGCAAACAATTTTCAGTTCACTGGTAAGATAGAAAAATGAAGCACAAGATTTTGAGGGCTATAACAAAGTTTCTTACAAAAAAATTCTGGAAAAGTTTTAACTGAAGGAAGGAAAATTCAGTTTCAAAATGCAATGCTGAAGTGCTGATTTAAAATGTACTGGGAAAGTTTAATCCATTGAAATAGATTAATTATATACACAAAAATTGGCAACACTGCTTTTGTTAAATTCATTAAAGTAATGTTTTTCATTTTTCCCAAAGACAGCCATCCAGCTGGAGGCACACAACCCTAACAAGGATGCCTCTAGAGTCACTCTTGCTCCTCCAGGCCACAGAGTTAATTACCCAAGTGCTCTGACTCTTTGAGTAACCTAGGAAAGCACTTCGAATGTCCTTCTCTGGGTTTTGAAGGAATCCTTCTGCTCCAAGCCACAGCCCTTTAACTCTGTGGGGAATTGGTGGGTCTTCACAGGTGTGTCAGCATTGTAGCCAAAGCAGAGGTGTGTGTCATCTACAAATTATAAATGTGCTTATCAGGATAAAATTAATATTAGCTTGCCTTGAACCTGAATATAGGTGTACTAAAATGATATAGAAATAGCATGTGAGTTTTTTGTAGTAGTCAGCCAAACACAATTTTAAATAAGGATGTGAGCAGTGTCATTATCCAAAAGGCAAAGGTGGGTGAAATTGCACACAGGAGGCATGCAAGTGATGAAAGAAAGGGCAACATAAGCACGAGGGCATGCAAAGAGGCAGGGCATCCTCCTAAATACAGAAGAAGGATGACTGTGAAGACAAGAGAAATCAAAATAAGCAACAGAGCAAGCAGAAAGGATACCCCCCTCACTGTTTTTTGGAAAGAGAGGGCAATAGTGTAAAAACTGGCATGAGAAAGGAGAACCCAAGAAGAAACAAAAATAGTTTGGTTCTGATTTTTCCCACTAAGGATCTTTCCAGCCCACTCACCATGATCTCAGGACAAGGAACCACCCAGGACTCTGGCCATATGGACTCACTATATGACATCAGTTCCATGGTACTATATACCCACAGCTAATTTAGGGTATGATTGTAAGACTGGTAGTTTTGTATAAGTACAGGTATTGAGTACTGTGTGTGACAACTGCCCATCAGCACCAAGTGCATTGTTAATGAATTAATTCAATAAAGTTTAAAACTGGCCAGATTTGTTGGTCTTCTAAACACACCCATCAAAGCAATCCCTAATTCCCAGAGATACATAGATGCATTCAGATGGTATAGGTGTGAGTGTAGGTTTAGGCAGAGGTGTAGGCATAGGCATAGGTATAGGCATGGATATATACATATGTAATCTGTTGCAACAGTATGCATAGGAATAAGTATTTTAGGGCAGGTGTAGGATCTCCCAGAAAAGGAGCAAAGTCTCTGTTGACTTACAGAAAAATCAGAAAATTCTGAATTTAAGCCAGACAGGATGAAAAGGCTAACACCTTACTGTTATTAGGACATTATTAGTAATTTGTTTTGTATGGAAAACCACCGCTTGATTAAAAAATCAGTTTGGTCATGATTCTTTTCTGACATATCAAGTGACTTGATTTGATTCTTTCATACCAGAGCTTTCAAGCTACTTTACAGAAAGAAAAACAGCTACTGATTTAAAGAGCAGGATATATTCTTGTTGTTTAATAAATAAAAAATATTTTTATTCCTGCTGCTGACACCGAACTGACATTGGTATTTTGCTTACCAAAAAATTAAAGCACAAAAAGCTGTATGAAAAGGAGAGGATTACCGAGGTCTGAAGAAAAATGCAAAAATGAGGAGAGAGTTTCTTGAGAGTGGGAAATGGGGAAAATGACAAGTGGAATATGAAGCAGTGTTTGTGACAGTGCTCTTAGCTGAGGTGTTTAAAGAAACGTTGCATAGGAAAAGCACAGCTGGCAAAGGGGAGCAGCAAACTTCCACCAATGTCCATACCCAGAAAAGGACACTTCCCCTCCAAGGACAGCAGTTCCCCTTGTTGCCAGGAGGCCCAGCACCATGGCAAACCCCTCTGCGCTGAGCGTAAGCACAAGGGAATTTTCTTGAAAAGTATCTGACAGGTAAAACTGATGGGAAATTGCTATCATTTATGTCCTTGAAACTTTCCTTTAAGGATCACAGCACTGTCTTGGGTTTCTGACCGCAAACAAGGATTAAATGACTACTTAATGAAATGGGTAAGGGAGATGGGAATTCACCTGTCTGCTGCCACCAATTTGGAAAGGTTTGGCTTCTGTGTAGTGCCAGATTCCCCCACATAGCTTCTTTGATCAATCATATATGCCAAAGGAGACTTAGTTTATCTTCTATGATCCAAGCATATGATCTCTCAGAAAAGAGATTCGTGACAATATTTCTCCCTCAGCATGTTTTCTCACTTTCTTGAAATAATGAGGACCAGAAGGTCCAAAGCTGTCATGCTGATTTACTGCAGTTTAGGATTTGGCCCTAACAGTAAGGATGAGGTGCAGATAGTGAAGCTGTTATAAAAAGAATCAAAATTTTTGCTGTAAGAAATAACCATTTGTACCAAAGCGCTCTCATTGCCTAGGCAGCTAACACATCTGTTTAGTGCCACGTTTTGACAGGAAGCCCTTTGGAGGTTTAGGTGATGTCTTTTTCTCCCCATCCCATGCAGAGAAGCAACACTAAGCCTCCAGATGTCTGACCTTGGTGCAGACCACTGTTGGTTCCTCACCAGCAGGAAGGACCATGCTGGTGGCAGAACAGCATGGCTTTGCCTTACCCAGATATTCAAAAGATAAAGGGAAGTAGACTTCCTGTTCACAACACATTGAACAGAGAAATTATTTTCTATGACTTTCACCCAATGTTCAGACTGTACACTTTTTATTTTGGCTAATGAAATTACTATTGGTTTAATCAACTTTTTTTGTTAAAAAGTATCATCGGCTCCAGAGAAGTTATAAGTACCTAAACTCTGTGAAATACAAAGCACAGGAATAGTGAGGTTTCAATAGAAAATTAGGCCTGTCCTGCCACGAGGCAAATAAAATCTGGAGTCATAAGAACAGGAAAAACAGTACAGGAAAGAGAGTGAGGTGAAATTAGCCTTAGAGGTAGGAGAGAGATGCTTAAGATAGGATTTACAGAGCTTAAAAAACTCTCAGAATGTCTCCCCAGCCTTCTCCCATTTTCAGATACTAACTGGACTTATATGACAAATAAAAAATGATGTTAAAAAATGTGACTCCCCTTCTCTTTCCTCCCTCTTAATTTTTCATTATTTAAGATACATACAAATACTTAAAAAGTAAATAGTCGGAATTGCCCAAATGCACAGTACAAACTGACATGACCTACCACAAAGAATTCAGGCAATTTAAAGACTTGCAACCAATGGAAAAAAAAAGATAAGACTGAAAAAATTACTTACTGAAGTATAAAGTGTTTTGAGCTTTGTATGTACTGCTGGGGAGATCTCACTTATATAATATTCCATAGAGGTTTACTCTTTTCATCATAAGTAGGATGCCTTCATAGTTGTTGGATTCACAGTCCTTCTGAAAAGTGGTCTCTTCCAAAGACACACCTGTGCACCCCATTATGAGCTCATCCACATGGAGGAGAGGAGTGTGCTGACTTTCCTGTACAGACATTCTGGTGTTGGTCTAATCGAGATGTGGCTATCTCTCTGTTGTAACATTAGTGTCATGAAGGCAATAGCTAAAATATAGGCAAAATCTTACGTTTATGTTATTATAACTAAATCTGTGAAAATGTAAGTTCTCGTGGGAAAAATAGTGCTTTCAAAGCACTCAGCTGAATTTAAGCTGTTTTTTTTTCTTTGCTAAAGCTTATTTACAATTAGAAGCTTAATTATCAAACTCAACTGTTTTCCTATATCACACAATTCAAAGGATTAAAGTTGAGAAAACTTATGCTATCATGAGGCAGCCATGCTCAAGCTTTCTTGGTCAAGCCAGCCCACCTTTCTTGTTAAATTCAACAGAAGCAGTGGCATCAATTAAAACAGGACTGTGCCAAAATACATGAAGTAGAACTAATAAATTTGAAACTGGATAATATGGTGAACACAGGCAAAGGCCTTTACACCTTTGAGGAACTATGTAATACCACAGTGTGTACTAGTGGAATCTGCCTCCAGAGTACCTGGGAGATGGCTGTGTAGTGAGCTTGCACGGGGAAAACTGTCCTGCCGGATCAGACCCATGACATGCCTTTTCCAGAAGCCTGTTTCTAACAGAGGCCAATGAGCTCTGCCTCAGGACAAGGTGGAGTTCCCTTGTCCCACCCCCAAAATCTTCAACAGCTGTAAAAGAGAAGTCTTTTCCTTGTCCATGGCAGAAGGTGGCATAGACTTTACAGCAAGAGGATATATTAGCCTACTGAAAGGCACTTGGGAGGGGGTGGTTAAGGTTTTTTTTTTTTTCAAACCTCTGGTCATTTTATGTTCTTCATAAAATTATCTCACCCTATTTTGAAGTCCTTGCTGCAGTGAAATCCGGGGTCAATGAGACCTAGCAGCTGATTGTGGATAGTGCTAACAATTTTCCTTTTATGTTTCAATTCACATTTAATTTTATTTTCACATTTTTGTGTTTTCCTTTCAACTTTGTATCCAGTTTCTTTTTCTTCCTACTTTCCTTTTTAAAGCTTTTCTGAAGGCTTATTTTATGTCTAATTCAGGCATACACATTGCCGAGATAAATTTCTTCTCCTGAACAGTCTATTCATGTGGTAATGTATTTGGTAGTACAATTATTCAGAGGCACTTTTGGTAACGAAGGTAAACAATGCTGCAATGTGGCCCAAGAGAAAAGAAGAGCTAAATTGTGTCATTAAATAGTTTACTACTAATGGTAGAACACATTCTGGGGGAAACACATTTTCTAGCTCTGTCTGCACTGCATTGAATCTGAATGGGCTCTGAATTGAATGAGAGCAGCTGATTTCAAGTGGAAGTCCCCCACATCTTCTCCTTAGTTGTATGACAAAATGCTACCTGTCTTGGCTTGCATATCCATTCAATATATGTGCTCAAAAATATCAAGATCAAGAATAAATTTGCCTTTTACCTTTCTGTTATGTTTTCTTTTGAATGTTTATACTGTGCCATGAAAAAACATCTGTCCTTAGGGACGGATAAGGGCAAAACCAGAATGCAATTCTGTTCTCAATGTGGTGTCAGATGAAATGCCAAGAGACCAACTATTGGTTTTTAATACTGTTCCTTTCTGGTTTCAGGGGAGTTGCCACAAGCATGCCCAACCAGCCATGATTTAAGGTGGAAGCCCACACCTTGCAGAGAAAAGTGTGCTTCTAAGGAATTGAAGGATTAAGAAGGAATGGGAGAGGAGTCCTCTAGGAAAAAATTGTAAGCCCAGTTCCAATGACAACACTACTTCAGGGGAGTTTTGGTGAATTAAGGAGAAAAAAAACCAAAATGAGGCTTGAGTACCTTTTCCTCTCAGCTCACAGGGCCACCAAAGCCACTGTGACCTCAAATCTTCCCTTCTGTGTATCACCTTTTCTGAGCTGCTCTTCATTCATGCAGTCTAAGGCATTCCTTTGATTTTGGTAAGAATGCATTACTTGTAGGGGATTTTTGCTTAGATTACTGGGTACTGGGACAGGGATGGGTTCTGATGTCACCGAGTGCCTGAGTGTTGGGTTCTGTTGTCACCTAGAGATGGACTGTGGCATCTCCAAGTGATAGATTGTGTGACCAGGCATCCTTCGCTGCTTATACTTGGGCACCGAGTCTCAGCCAGCAGGCTCGTGCCCGCACTCCAGCTGAGCGAGTTCGTGAGGTCTGGAGTGTTGAGCGAGGCCTTCGGTGCTGGTGTCGTGCTCGGGGAGCTGTTCGTTGCAGCTCTCCGTGTCCAATGCCAGAGCTGTCAAAGGATTTTCCCCAGCCCGGCCCTGCCGGGTTCAGGCAGCCGGGGCACCCAGGAGGCACGCTCGTAGCAGCAGAGGTGAGCTGGGAGGGGAAACCTCAGCCTGGAGTGGGTTGCTGGGAGGGTTTCCTTCTTGAGGGACCTGGGCACTTCTTCCACCCCTCCACGGGCCCGCCAGTGATCCTGCCCTCTTTTCCTTTTCTAGCGTGACACCTGCTGCTGCAGTACTGGTGAGAAGGAGCGGCTCAACATCCCGAGCTCCCCCCAGCCCACAACAGCAAGTAGAGAACATGGCCAAGGAGCAGGACAACCGCTGTCCCATCTGCCTGGACAGCTGGCAAAATGCTGCCTATGTGACACCATGCCTTCACAAATACTGTTATGTGTGCATCCTGCGATGGGCTGAGGATAAGCCCCAGTGCCCTCTCTGCAAGGGGAGGATCATCACTATCATGCATTCGGTGCGGGCGGACAATGACTTTAAGGAGCATGTTGTCAGCCCACCTGCAGCATCATCAGTCGTTGGCCGGCAGGCAGGAGGAGCTCCTGGACGTCCAGCTGCCCACAGCCCTGAAGCAGTAGAACAGCCTGTGGAGCAGGAGGTGCCCATAGGTCCTCTGGGTGGCCTCCAGCCCAACACCTGGGCGTTCCTTTTCCAGGAGTACCCAGCTCTCCTCCAGCCACTTCTGCCCTGGGTGCGTCAGGAACTGAGACGGATGCTTAGGAACCGGCGTTCGCAGGTAGTCATAGTGGAGGACTTTGTTGTGTCCGCCCTGGGCCTCTTTGGGCTGGATGAAGATCTCCTGGTCCGGCTGCTCCAGATCAGACTCCAAAACCACACGGCGACATTTGTTCAACAGCTTATTGATGTCGCTGTGCAAAGGTGCAGCAGGGAGGCTCACCGTCTGCTGGGCCTGGAGGACGGCCATGCTGCTGAGGAGCGTGAGGGCAGCCCTTTGGCTGCCCCCCAACCTGCTGCCTCACAAAGGGGGTCTCCTGCCCCTGGCCCAGCCCCCGCTGGCAGCCCAGCTGGAGCAGATGAAGTGGAGCGTCCCAGCACCTCAACTGCTGCTCTTCGTGGGGGTCTCAGCAGCCCCCCCAGCGTCCCCATTCCCACCCATGGGGAGCAGGAAGAGCCACACCAGGATCCGGGGGAGGCTGTGGCAGGTCCCTCCACTTCAAGGCAGGACAGGGACCACTCACCTGGGGGGCCACGGCGACCCCCGAAGAGGAGGGCTTCCCAGCCCCGTAAGAAGTCACACTGCCAGCAAAACTAGAACCAGGCCAAAACCAGGACCGGGCCAGGAGCTGGGGCACGTGCTGGCCCACAAGTCAATGTGGTCAAAGAGTCTCGATATTAACTACAATGCCATTGGCACTGCTATTCCCATGCGTGCTTTCTCCCCCTTTTCCTGGTGCTACACCCTCTGTTTCCTCATGTGTCCACTGGGCCCTATGGCTGATGGGGTCAGTGTGGTAGTTTCCAGATGGGGGGTTCTCCAGGGCCAGCGTGTACCCCACCGCTCATCACCCCAGGCTCGTCCTCCTCCTCACTGCCCCCTCTGCCCCCACATCCCAGGGCTGTGCTCTCCCACCAGCCTGCACTTCCCGGTGCATCCTCAATATGGCAGCACCCAAATCCCTCCTCCTGTGAGAGTCACGACTTGGTGCTGCTCTCTGCATCAGCCTAGGGTCGTACCCTGCCCACGCTTCCATAAGGGTGATGAATGCACCATGGCCACCTGGTCAGCAGAGAAAGTGCTGTGGCAGCTAAACCCCACAGAAGCCCCTCTCTCAGCTGGCCAGGGCATGTACTGTCACAGCAAGCCTGAGCAGCCTCTGCTCAGAATGGAATAGAATAGAATGGAATAGACTATTTCAGTTGGAAGGGACCTACGACGATCATGAAATCTCACTGCCTGAACACTCCAGGGCTGGCCCAAAGTTAAAGCTTGTTATTAAGGGCATTGTCCAAATGCCTCTTAAAGACTGACAGGCTGGGGGCATCGACCATCTCTCTAGGGAGCCTGTTCCAGTGTTTGACCACCCTCTCGGTAAAGAAATGCTTCCTAACGTCAAGTCTGAACCTCCCCTGATGAAGCTTTGAACCATTCCCATGCGTCCTGTCGCTGGATCCCAGGGAGAAGAGATCAGCAGCTCCCTCTCCACTTCCCCTCCCCAGGAAGCTGTAGAGAGCAATGAGGTCACCCCTCAGCCGCTTCCTCTCCAGACTAGACAAGCCCAGAGTCCTCAGCCACTCCTCATAGGACATTCCTTCCAGCCCTTCCAGCAGCTTTGTTGCCCTCCTCTGGAAGCATTCGAGGACCTTCACATCCATCTTCAACTGTGGGGCCCAGAACTGGATACACAGTACTCAAGGTGATGCTGCAGCAATGCTGAACACAGTGGGATAATCACCTCTTTTGACCGGCTGGTTATACCGTGTTTGATGTGCGCCAGGATGCAGTTTGCTGTCGGGGCTGCCAGAGCACACTGCTGAGTCACGTTGAGCTTAGTGTCAACCAGCACCCCCAGATCCCTTTCTGCGGGGCTGCTCTCCAGCCACTCCTCTCCCAGTTTATGCTTGTGCCCGGCTTTACTCCATCCTAGGTGCAGAATCCAGCACTTGGACTTGTTAAATGTCATCCCATTAATCATTGCCCAGTGCTCCAATCTATCTAGATCCCTCTGCAAGGCATCTTGTCCCTCAAGAGAGACAACAGCACCTCCCGGTTTGGAATCATCAGCAAACTCTCTAATGGTGCGTTCAATTCCTGCATCCAGATCGTTGATAAATATATTGAATAGAACTGGCCCTGGAATTGAGCCCTGAGGAATGCTGCTGGTGACTGGTCACCAGCCAGATGTAGACCCATTCACTACAACTCCTTGAGCTCTCCCTTCAGCCAGTTCACCCAACTCACTGTGAATGCGCTCATCCCACAGTTGGACAACTTGTCCAGAAGGATGCTGTGAGGGACAGTACCAAAAGCCTTACTAAAATCCAGAAAAACTACATCTACCACCTTCCCTTCTGTTTTGGGTTTGTGTGGCAGGGTTTTGGTAGCAGGGGAGGGGCTGCAGGGGTGGCTCCTGTGAGAAGCTGCCAGAATCTCCCCCAGCTCCAAGTCAGACCTGACTCTGGCCCAGGCGGAGCCCATCAGCGACGGTAGTAGTGCCTCTGGGAGAACAGATTTAAGAAGGGGAACCTGCAGCGGGGGAGGAGACTGGAATGTGAGAGGAACCCCTCTGCAGATACCGAGGTCAGTGAGGAAGGGGGGGGAGGAGGTGCTCTGGAGGAGGGGATGCCCCTGCAGTCCATGGTGAGGTGTCAGGCTGTCCCCCCAGCCCATGGAGGGGAGTGGGGGAGCAGATGCCCACCTGCAGCCCGGGGAGGACCCCAGGCCGGAGCTGGGGGATGCCCCCGAAGATGGCCGTGACTCCATGGGAAAGCCCGTGCTGGAGCAGTTTGTGACTGAAGATTGGCCTGCGGAAAGGACCCATGACAGAGAAGTTCATGAAGAACTGCAGCCCGCAGAAAAGACCCATGCCACAGAAGTTTGTGAGGAACTGCAGCCCGCGGAAAGGACTCACGTTGGAGACGTTCGTGAAGGACTGTCTCCCATGGGAGGGACCCCATGGTGGGGAAGGGGAAGAGTGAGGAGTCCTCCCCCTGAGGAGGTAGGAGCGGCAGAGACAACGTGTGACGAACTGACCACAACCCTCATTCCCCGTCCCGCTGTGCTGCTGCGGGGGAGGAGGTAGAGAGAACTGGGAGTGGAGTTGAGCCGGGAAGGAGGGAGGGGCGGGGTAAGGTGTTCTAAGGTTGGTTTTACTTCTTAATATCCTTGTTTTGATTTGATTAGCAGCAAATTAAATTGATTTTTTCTTCCCCAAGCTGAGCCTGTCTTTTGCCCGTGACCATAAGTAGTGAGCGATCCCTCCCAGTCCTTGTCTCAACCCACAAGCCTTTCTTTATATTTTTCTCTTCATCCCACCATGGCTGGGGTGGGAGGAGCAAACGAGCAGCTGCATGGTGCTTTGTTACTGGCTGGGTTTAAACCATGACACCTTCCTCCACTAGGCAGGTGACCTTATCTGTGATGGGTTAACCCTGGCTGGACGCCAGGTGCCCACCAAAGCCGTTCTATCACTCCCCCATCTTCAGCTGGACAGGGGAGAGAAAAATATAACAAAAAGCTTGTGGGCTGAGATAAGGACAGGAGAGATCATTCACCAATTACCGTCACGGGCAAAACAGACTCAGTTTGGGGAAAATTAACTCAATTTATTACAAATCAACCAGAGCAAGGTAATGAGAAATAAAACCAAATCTCAGAACACCTTCCCTCCACCCCTCCCTTCTTCCTGGGCATAACTTCACCCCCGGATTTCTCTACCAACCCCCCCCCCAGCAGCACAGGGGGACGGGGATGGGGTTTACGGTCATCATACGTTATTTTCTGCCGCTTCATCCTCCTCAGGGGGAGGGCTCATCACACTCTTCCCCTGCTCCAGCATGGGGTCCCACCCACGGGAGACAGTCCTCCACGAACTTTCTCCAACGTGGGCCATTCCCACGGGCTGCAGTTCTTCACGAACTGCTCCAGCATGGGTCCTTTCCACGATGTGCAGTCCTTCAGGAGCACACTGCTCCAGCGTGGGCCCCCCACGGGGTCACAAGTCCTGCCAGAAAAACCTGCTCCGTGGGCTCCTCTCTCCACAGATCCACAGGTCCTGCCAGGAACCTGCTCCAGCGCGGGGTTCCCACGGGGTCACAGCCTCCTTCGGGAACCCACCTGCTCCGGCGTAGCATCCTCCATGGGCTGCGGGTGGATATCTGCTCCACCGTGGACCTCCATGGACTGCAGGGGGACAGCCTGCCTCACCATGGTCTTCACCACGGGCTACAGGGGAATCTCCGCTCTGGTGCCTTGGAGCACCTCCTCCCCCTCCTTCTTCACTGACCTTGGTGTCCACAGGGCTGTTTGTCTTACATGTTCTCACTCCTCTCTCCGGCAGCTGTTTCTTACTGTCCCAACTTTTTTTCCTTCTTAAAAATGTTATCACAGAGGCGTTACCACTATCGTTGATTGACTCGGCCTTGGCCGGCAGCGGATCCGTCTTAGAGCCGGCTGGTATGGGCTCTCGAACACAGGGGAAGCTTCCAGCAGCTTCTTACAGAAGCCACTCCTGTAACCCCTCCCGCTACCAAAACCTTGCCACACAAAACCAATACATTATCGTAGAAGGATACCAAATTAGCTAAACAGGATTTTCCCTTTGTGAGCTCATGTTGACTGTCCCCGATGATGGCATTATTCTTAAAATGCCTTTCAATAGTACGCAGTACAATCCTCTCCATGATTTTTCCAGGAACTGAGCTTAGACTAACAAGTCTGTAGTGCCCTGGGTCTTCCCTCACACCCTCTTTGTAGACTGGAATAACACTGGCTAGCTTCCAGTCAGCGGGGACCTCCCCCGACTCCCAAGACCTTTGGCAGACAGTTGAGAAGGGTCCTGCAATAACATCTGCTAGCTCCTTCAGTACTCTGGGATGAATCCCACCAGGCCCCGTGCACTTCTGAACATTTAGCTGATAGAGCTGGTCCCTTACAATTTCAGTGTCCACAAATGGAAAGTCGCTGTTCCCACACTCGTGGTCCTCTGACTCCGGGGACCGGGCGGCCCAAGGTCTATCAGCGTTGTTAAAGACTGAGGCAAAAACTGCATTGAATGCCTCTGCTTTTTCTTCATCCCTATTAGTCAGATGACCATCCTCAACAAGTATGGGTCCAACGTTTTCTTTAGACCTCCCCTTGCTATTAACATACTTAAAAAAGCCCTCCTTGTTATCTGACACAACACTGGTCAGTTTCAACTCTAATAGAGCTTTGGCCTTTCGTGTCTTCTCCCTGGATATACGAACCATAGCTGTGTAAGCTTCCTGCGAAGCCTGACCTTGCTTCCAGAGATCATACAATTTCTTTTTCCTCTTGAGCTCCATGAGGAATTCCCCTGTCCAGCCAAGCTGATCTTCTGCCCAGCTTGCTTGACTTACAACACCATGGAATTGCCAGCTCCTGTGCTTCTAAAACGTGGCTCTTAAAAACTGACCAGCCCTCGTGGACTCCTAAGCCCTCAAAAGAAGCTTCCCTGCTAAATAGCTCCCTGAATAGCTTAAGGTTTCCTCTCCTGAAGTCCAGGGTAGCAACTCTGCTGTCCGTTTTTCGTATTACATTGAAAATTTTAAACTCAGGCACTTCATGATCACTGTGGCCAAGACAGCCACCTACCACCACATGCCCCACGAGTCCTCCTCTATTCACAAACAGCAAGTCTAGGAGGGCATCTTTCCCAGCTGTCTCAGAGAGTACCTGCGACAAGAAGTTACCTACGGCAAACTTCAAGAATTTCCAAGACCTGCTCATCACAGCAGTATGATATTGCCAGTTGATGCCTGGGAAGTTGAAATCTTGCATAAGGACAAGGGCTGCCGATCCAGGAATTTCTCCTAATTGCCTATAGCATAACTCATCAGCATTTGCATCCTGGCTGGGCGATCGGCAGTAGACACCCACTACAACTTCTCCTTTGTTTTCCATCTCCCTAATCCTCACCTACACGTGGCTCTCCACCACATCATCACTAACTGTAGGGGCTGTACAATCAAACCTCTCCCTTACACATAGTGTGACACCTCTACCCCGCCTGCCATGCCTATCGCTCCTGAACAGCCTGTAGCGCTCCATCGCAGCGCTCCAACCGTGGGACTCATTCCACCAACTCTCACTACTACCAATGATATCGTAGCTCTGGGAGCTGACCAGCACTTCCGGTTCCTCCCGTTTGTTTCCCAAAGGCCTTGGAAGCTCTGTGTAGAGCTTCTCCTGGGGCATTCTGGACATTCCAGCCCAAAACCTCTGTTGCAAGCTGTATCACAAATCTAAGTAATGTTGCAAATTTCAAAGCAAGGAGGGGAGGGAGATTTTTATTTCAAACTATGACTGATTTCACTCATTCACATGCATGCTGTCATATCCACCTTTGTGCAAGCAGCTAAATGTGTATTTCCACCTAGTCTGGACAGAGTTACCTGAGGTGAGACAGAGGACAAGAGGCACAACCTTTGGAGGGCTCTTCATATCTCCTGGATTGTCCCTGCTGGGTGTCCTGAGAAGCTGCACGTAGATGTGATCTTGATGAAGTGCCAGTGTGAGTGCCATTAACAACCGCCATTCTCACAGCCCTTTTTCTGCCAGTCCTGAGGCTTCCATGCTCAGATGTTCCCCTTCCTACTTGGCCATACCAATCACCGAACCACAGAACCACTCCTGCTAGGAGGGGACTGAGGAGGTCTCTTGTCCCACCACTGGCTCAGGGCAGGGGCAACAACGAATATAGACCTGGATGCTCTGGGTTGTGGCCTCTCAGGTCTTGCAGGCTGACCTCCAGGCTCAGGCATCCCACCTCCTCTCTGGGCTACCCGCTCCAGGGCTTCGTGATCCTCATGGGGATTTTGGTTTTGATTCCTTATCTCCAGCCTGAGCCTCTCTAGTTCCCAGAGATGCCACCGTCTCTCACCCTCCCACCAGGCAGGGCTGGGAAGAGCCTGCCCCCATCCCCTTGATGCCTTCCCCGTGGGCACCGGCATGTGCTGTGAGGTGCCCTGACGCCTTCTCTGCTCCACGCTGAAGCAGCCCCAGCCCCACAGACCCTCCTTGCCTGCCCTGAGCCCCTCCGGTTTGTCGGCCTCCCTCCTGCCCAGGACCCCAAAGAAGACGTAGTGCCCAGTTGAGGGCTGATGGGTGCTAAGCAGAGGCAGATCAGCCTTGTGCCTTCTAGGCTAGGGGAGAAAGACAGGAGAAGACCCACAAGGGCGAGCCAAGTGCTGCCTGTGGCCCCGCCGTGGGAGGAAGCAGGGGAGCGCGGAGGGCTGGCCAGCAGTGCTGGGGTGTGGGCAGAGCCTGTGGGACTTTGTCCTGCAGCCTCCCGGGGAGGCACGAGGTGTTATCCAGTAAACCCTCTTACCTGACAGGGCCCTGGGAAGACACGGCCGAGGCCTCGGTGACTGGCGTGAGACACCGATGCCGAGCACAAGATGAGAGATGGGGGGATGGAGTGGGCAGTGGCGTTTGGTAACCCCAGGCGTGGGGTGAGCGCCGTCGTGACATCCCCCAGCGATGGACGGTGATGCCCCTGAGTGATAAGTTCTGATGTCACCTGGCGATGGTTGGTGATGTCACTGAGGCATGGATTGTGACCAGGTGTCCCTCACTGCTTATACTTGGGCACTGAGTCTCAGCCAGCCAGCTCGTGCCCGCACTCCAGCTGAGCGAGTTCGTGAGGTCTGGAGTGTTGAGCGAGGCCTTCGGTGCTGGTGTCGTGCTCGGGGAGCTGTTCGTTGCAGCTCTCCGTGTCCAACGCCAGAGCCGTCAAAGGATTTTCCCCAGCCTGGCCCTGCCGGGTTCAGGCAGCCGGGGCGCCCAGGAGGCACGCTCACAGCAGCAGAGGTGAGCTGGGAGGGGAAACCTCAGCCTGGAGTGGGTTGCTGGGAGGGTTTCCTTCTTGAGGGACCTGGGCACTTCTTCCACCCCTCCACGGGCCCGCCAGTGATCCTGCCCTCTTTTCCTTTTCTAGCGTGACACCTGCTGCTGCAGTACTGGTGAGAAGGAGCGGCTCAACATCCCGAGCTCCCCCCAGCCCACCACAGCAAGTAGAGAACATGGCCGCGGAGCTGGACAACCGCTGTCCCATCTGCCTGGACAGCTGGGAGGAGGCCAGCTACGTGATGCCGTGCCTCCACCAATTCTGTTATGAGTGCATCTTGCGGTGGGCTGAGAGCAAGCCCGAGTGCCCCCTCTGCAAGAGGAGGATTGTCTCCATCGTGCACTCAGTGCAGGCAGATGACGACTTTAAGGAGCATGTTGTCAGCCCACCTGCAGCACCATATGTCCTCAGCCACCAGGCAGGAGGAGCTCCTGGACGTCCAGCTGCCCACAGCCCTGCAGCAGAAGAACAACAGTCTGTGGGGATGTTGCCCAGGGCTTCTCTGGGCGGCCTCCAGCCCAACGCCTGGGCATCCCTTTTCCGGGACCACCCAGCTCTCCTCCAGCCCCTTCTGCCCTGGGTACGTCAGCAGCTGGCACGGATCCTTAGGAATCGGCGTTCACAGGTAGTCATAGCGGAGGATCTTGTCGTG
Source organism: Haliaeetus albicilla (assembly GCF_947461875.1). Classification (NCBI taxonomy): domain Eukaryota; kingdom Metazoa; phylum Chordata; class Aves; order Accipitriformes; family Accipitridae; genus Haliaeetus; species Haliaeetus albicilla. The sequence goes on from NC_091516.1 coordinate 39,740,210, forward strand.
TCCGCGCTGGGCCTCTTTGGGCTGGATGAAGATTTCCTGGCCCGGCTGCTGCGGGTCAGCTTCCAAAGGCACACAGCGACATTCGTACAGCAGCTTATCGATGTCGCCGTGCAAAGGTGCAGCAGGGAGGCCCGCCGTCTGCTGGGCCTGGAGGACGGCCATGCTGCGGGGGGGCGGGAGGGCAGCCCTTTGGCTGCCCCCCAACCTGCTGCCTCACAAAGGGGGTCTCCTGCCCCTGGCCCAGCCCCCGCTGGCAGCCCAGCTGGAGCAGATGAAGTGGAGCGTCCCAGCACCTCAACTGCTGCTCTTCGTGGGGGTCCCAGCAGCCCCCCCAGCGTCCCCATTCCCACCCATGGGGAGCAGGAAGAGCCACACCAGGATCCGGGGGAGGCTGTGGCAGGTCCCTCCACTTCAAGGCAGGACAGGGACCGCTCACTTGGGGGGCCACGGCGACCCCCAAAGAGGAGGGCCAGCAGCTCCCAGGAAGCTTCCCAGCCCTGCAAGAGGCCACCTCGCTGGCAAAACTAGAACCAGGCCCCCGGAGCTGCCAAAATCAGGCGACGGGGCCAGGAGCTGGGGCACGTGCCGGACCACAAGTCAATCCAATACCTCTCAGTAGCCTAGATTTATCAAAGAAAATAAATATAAGAAAACTACAGAAAGAGCCTCGGTGTTAACTAACACTGCCATCGGCGCTGCTTTCTCCAACTTTTCCTGGTGCTACACCCTCCGTTTCCTCATGTGTCCACCGGTCCCTCTGGCTGATGGGGTCAGTGTGGTGGGAGAGCGGGTGCAGCAATGCAGCCCCTGGCCGGGAGGGGCGGGATGTTAATGCTGACGGGTCCTTATACACGTGCCATGTATTATTCCATTGTTCCCCACAAAGGCAAGTGCTGCCTAGCTCCAGGCCTGCAGCATCTCTGCAGCTGGTCCTGGGGCAGATGTTTCCAGACGGGGGGTTCTCCAGGGCCAGCCCATACCCCACCGCTCATCACCCCCTCCTCCTCACCGCCCCCTCTGCCCCCACATCCCGGGGCTGTGCTCTCCCACCAGCCTGCACTGCCTGGTGCATCCTCAATACGGCAGCACCCAAATCCCTCCTCCTGTGCAGTCACGACTTGGTGCTGCTTGTCAGAGACCGAAGGAGTTAATGTCTCCAACATTGTGGCGGGCAAGTTCTGCTTAATGGCTTGCTCTGCAGAACAATGAACCCCGCACAGGGGAGGAACCGCAGGTGAAAAGAAGCAATTCGGAGGCTGTGCAGGAGGGTGCGCAGCTCAGCATATTGGCTGAGCGGGGCAGCTCCCTGGGGATGGCGAAAGAGCAAAGAAGGGTCGGGAGGAAGAAGAAGGGAGAAGTTACTCCCCAAAGGACCCCCAAGCCCACTGCCCCATTTCCCGAAGGTTCTGGAAGCACAAACTGCATGTGACACCTAATTAGCCTAATGAGTTTGAGTGCCCGCCCAAAGGAGGGGCAAGGAGATTATAGAAGGGCACAACCTGAAGCCCCACATGCGTGCACCCTCCAGAACAGGACCTCTAGGCTGACTGGACCAATGCTGGACCCATGACTGGTGAAATCTTTCTCTTCTCTCTCTCTGCCTCTCTTTTTTTCCATAATCCCTACACCTCATCCATTTAGACATAAACTGCTGACCAAGCCTGGGACTAGGAATGGATCCAGCCGCCCCCAGGCTCCTCTCTGAGAGGGAGTCTAGAAAGGGACGGGGTCCGCTTTGAACGTCGTGACCCAACAGGAGGGCTCTCCTTATTATCTTCCCTGAACTGATCCCCAAACAGGCAAGGCCTGTAGTGTATGTTTGGTGATGTATGGTTAGCACATGTTACAGTTTACTGACGTAGTTTCATGTCAGTTCTTGCTGTGAGCATGCTAATTCTTGTTGTGAGCAAATACAAGTTGAGTTTTGTGAGTTAAAGGATGCTGGTGTCATTTCACCTTAATCCTGACCTGGGAACCGGCAAACCTGAGTCATCGTCCTGAGAAACTGGGACATGACACTGCTCTCTGCATCAGCCTAGGGTTGCACCCTGCCAACACTTCCATGAGGGTGGTGAATGTGCATCAGCCACCTGGTCAGCAGAGAATGTGCTGTGGCACCTAAACCCAGTGAAAGCCCCACTGTCAGCTGGCCAGGGCATGTCCCGGCACAGCAAGCCTGAGCAGCCTCTGCTCAGAGGCTTTGGTAACTCAGTACAGAGTTTGTGGTCTGCTACTAGCAATGGCCATGTTCCTGGGGTGCTGGACACAAGGGATGGGATGCAGGGGCACCCCACTGGGGGTACTTCTGCTCCGTGGGGCAGAGGAACGGGGACAGGAGATCAGGTGAGGCCCAGGTCCACAGAGGACCAGAGACACAAGCCTCTGGCAAAAGGTGTGAATGCCTTGCACCAAACTCCTTCAGGGCTGCTCTGGTTTAAGTGGAGGTGTTCATTGAAAACACGCCCACCGCGGTGTGATCTGGGGGTGTTATGAGCGCTTTGAGGAGGTCTGTGTGAAGCTCCACCGCAGATGTACTTTGTGGCGCACAAAGGGAGATCGTTGTGCCTCAGTGATGGGCGAGGGTTTCCAAATGCATGTCAGCTCACAGAAACTGAAATGCTATCAGTCTGCGCCATCTTCTCGTCTTCCCAGAGTCTTTCTAAGTGTACGTGCATCTTTGGGGGAGAGATCTGCTCTTTGCTTCTCTCTTTGGTTTGGTTTTCAAAGCCAATGCTGCAACCGGGGATGGCATGCTGGGGGGCTTGGTCTGACCTGACCGAGCAAAAACTGGACGGCTCACAGAAGTGGGAGAGGTCAAACTGCGCCATTGTTTGCGCTCTTGGTGGGGCACGCATGGCCTTTTAAAAAAAGCAAGCAAGCAAGCCAAAACGAAAAGAAAGGCAAAGAAAAGCAACCCAAAGACAAAGACAGTTACCCCCCACAAAGCAGCCAGCACCTCCTTGCAGGGCAGTGCTCTAGCCCCACCATCCATCCCGCTGGCCTCCCCTGAGCCCCTCGACATGCCTCCTGTGTGGGGCCCCAGACGGGAGGCAGTGTCCCGGGTGAGGCCTGACAGGTGCTGAACAGGGGCATCACCCCACCATCCCCTGGCTCCCCGTGCCATGCCCTGCTCAAACCAAACTGCTCGCTGCTGCCCGGGCACAGACCTGGCCCCTGCTCAGCCCGCTGCCCATCTGCACCCAGCGCCTTCCCCTCAGACCTGGTCCTCAGGACTGCCAGCATCGCTGCTGGAGTCTGCCAGCCCAGGACGGGGCTGCCCATTCCTCCAGCCCAGACTGCACAAGGTCCAACCCCGCTGTCCCAGTCCCTCTGGATGGCAGTCCCGCCCTCGCACGTGCGACTGCTTCCCCCCAGTTTTGTGTCCTGTACAAACCTAGAGAGTGCACTCCACCACCTGCTCCAGATCAGTGATAATGTGACCTCACTCTTTGTATTACAGCTCTTGATACATGTCTAACAAGAAGGTAGGTGCTATCTCTGCAGTCCTCCAAAATGCATCCAGCACCCAATATAGCTTAACTACTTGTCATTATTAAGACAACAGAAGGAACTGGCACTTCTGGCTTGCCTGGGTGATTCCTCTTCAGGGGCTCAACCTATCTTCTGAGCAGCTTCCTACCCCTGAAAGGGGGAAATCTATGCCACAGACACTATTTGGTACTTAGCCAAACATCCCAACGGAAGTCAAAGTAAAAGTAGATCTTAGGGTCCATAAATTTGTCAATGCCATTGGCAACAAAAATGTCTAGCAAGTAAGAAGACAGTAAGACGAAGGAAGAACAATCTAGCTTTCAGCGAATGATTTTCAGTCAAATCACTGGTGCTGTGAAACAGTATCATTTTTGTGGTACGTTTCCCAGAATCAAGCAAATCCCTCCTCCTGTGCAGAGTCACAACCGGTGCTGCTCTCTGCATCAGCCTACGGTCGTACCCTGCCAAGGCAGGAGCCCCGACAAGCTCATCAAGGGGAAGCGCAAAGTCCTGCCCCCCGGAGGGACAACGCCAGGCACCAGCAGATGCGGCGCGCTGCCCGGCTGAAAGGCAGCCAGGGAACGGTGACCATGCTGCTGCCCTCGAGCACAGGCTTTCTTCCCGCTCTTCCAGATCCAGCCTTGGTTGTTAAGAAAAATACATTGTCTGCCTGAATGTTGGATGCCAGTCCCACCACCATTGAAACTAATGGGACCAGTGAGGTATTTGTTGCTGTAAAGCTGATGAAATATCACTTTAAAATTTCACAGTGAGCTGAGCTGAGCTGTCAGTCATCTGCTAGCCATGACATCCCAGTGGAGACAGACTAAAAATACTTTGTGCGATAATATATGCAGGAAATACGGTGCTGAAGGACGTACTTGTGAGCCAGATGTTCAATTAGCATTTGCTGATGTTGGCTTGTGTTTGCTGAAAAAGCTGTGCATTTGAGCAATGGGCTTGATGCCACCTGCTCCGTGCAGGGCCTGATTCTCCATAATCCTTTGCTTTATATTGCCATTTAGACAGTGTGAGAAGGAGTCTTAGAAGCTGCCGTTCACATTCTTAACAACAGGAATGGAACAAGACTGTGAGTTGGGGAAAACACAAAGCTCGCTGACAAATAATGGCATTTATTTGAAAATATAAAATAAATAAACAGCAAAGCCTTTTGTATTCACCATCTGTTTAGCAATTTTTTTAAATTATGTTTTTACATCTGATAATCTCAGGTTTTAAGGGGAGGGGGTTTTTCAGCCCAGCGGGATGTCCAGACTCTGAGAGTCAAAGATTTTTCAAGATTCTGTTCACAGTGTCCTAGAAGCAACCTAAGCAGTACCAGGACACACGAAAGTACTGTTGCTTCAAGCCTGACATTTTCTTGAGTCTGGCAGGAGGCAGAGAAGGTGTTTCAGGCAAGCAGTCCTATGCAAAGAACCGTTCAGTTTCTACAACGCAAATACAAAATGCCTTTTCTTTTTACTTTTTAACCTGGGCTTTTCATTGTGAGGTCACTTGCAAAGAACATTTGGCAGGTTTTGATATGAAGGTTTTTTTCCCTCTCTCTTTGTTTCCTTTTTTCTTTATTTCCCCCCTCATTCTGTCCATGATTTTGCTTTTTCTTACAGCGTTCTCAGGTGTGTCTACACCCTGGGAAGATAAGGACCCTTTTCAAAAGGCATTTCCATATCCTAATCCTTCTGAGTACAAATCAAATATTGATCTATTTAGGAGAAGTCAGGGTTGTAAAAGAGTGTTTACTCAGGAGGCAGACCCCATGACAGCCGTTCAGTGAGGGAATTCTGGTGTCACAGTAGTAAATACCCTATAAACAGTGGATACAGAGGAAAATAAAACATGAAAGGGAACTTTGATGCCTGTTACCAAGCAACAAAAAACATGTAACTTGAGATGTGACACGCATGTACGTTTTCTAGGAAGCTGCCCAGATGTCTTGACTTTCTAGGCAATCTTATTTTCAGTTTCAGTTTTGTTTTTTCTTCCTCTATTTTTTTCTTTTCCTGTCCTTACAAAGTGGAAGTGACGGTTTCAAGGGAAAAGAAGGAAAACGTTGAGTTATCTTCTGTTAGTTGTTATGAATATTGTTTCGGGGCAAGTGTTTCCTCTGTATATGATGAAGTTAAAATTTCTTCTGTGTGTGTATTCACCACTTTGTTCTCTCTTAAGATGGTCTATGTTGATATGTTTTCAATCAAGACTTGAAATTTAGGGCAAATCTCGAATTTGACTGTGGACTCCTGCCTCTTCTAAACAGCAAGCGAAAATGTGTCTTGCTCTTTCTGGGGCTGGGATTTTGCCCCATCTTGTCTCCAGAGAAGCACAGGAGATTTAGGAAGCTTCCCACCTGTAAGTGGGTGCAGTTCTGTGTTCGAGTCCTCTGTCCAAGTTCTCAGCCTGAGTAAAGTTGACCATGTATTTCCTGCATGCACAAGGAATCAAACGTTGTCAAAAATTAGGTCCACCAAGAGGTCATGGTGGTGATCTTCCTCACTGGAAGTGTTACAGTGAAGGCCAACAGAGATTTCCTTTTTTCCTCCCACACCACATTTTTCGTTTAGATACACGTGTATGCATTGTTCCACCACAAAAAGGGACAAGGTTTTTTTTCTAACATTAAGCAGAATCATGCCTTGTCCCTTGCCTTGGTGATGACATTGTCTTTTTCTTCTTTGTGAAGAAGGCATTTCTTTGTAGGCTGGCATTTGGAGAAGCTCGGTTCCTGTGTCACACAGTGAGAAAGGGAAGACTTGGAGGGTTCTTCCATCTGCGCAAGGACCAGATAAATTCTCTCCTACTTTGATGGGCAGAACAGCCAACGATGTTTGTCCCTTTGTTGTGGAGTAGAGAGACTGCAAAATATCCTTTTACCTCTTTTCTCATAAAACAGGCAAAAAAATTTTTTTTTCTTTCACTGAATTTCTGGAAGACACTCTAATTGAATGTTCATGAAGAGGGATGTAATGGGATATTTCTTCCTCCTACAAGAAAGCAGGGAGGAATACTGGTTTTTTTCCATCTGTAATTGCTTTTTTCCATCAAAACATGCATCTGATAGATGTGATCCTTCTGGTTAAATCTTCCTCCTTTCCTTTAAGGGGAGGAAGAAGGAAGGGGATGTCCTTTTAAAAAAGAAAAGGGTGTATTTTTTTAATGTAATAATTCTTTTTTACGAGTTCATTTTAATGAGGAAAATATGATGAATAAAGGAGAAAATAAATCAAAAAATGTTTAGCTTTCTAGTTCAGCAAGTTATGTGAGTTTTTTTCCCCAGCCTGCTGTAGTAAGCACAAAACTGTGAAGGAACTATGACTGAACACATGTGGTTGTATGTTATCTAGGAGCAACTAGGAGTTAAATGCTGAATGTCTTTCACAAGAGCAGTATATACTCTCCAGAGGAGGAACATGGTGTACACACCAAATGGAGGAGTTGGCTTACAGGTCAGCAAAGAACTCATAAATCATGAGAGACTTCTTGTAAGTAGTGTGAAAGCTGTGATCCATAAGAGTGTGGTTACCTGAATCACGCATGAGGGTCCTTTCATGGCAGAAAACACATGATGTGAATAACCCTTGTTCCATGAGAGAGCTCAATAGATTCCACAGTACCAGTTACGGACTGCACCTTAAAATACAATTATAAATATTTAAAATAACTCAGGAAAGGCTCCTGACACAAAATGCCTTGCAGTCCATATGCCTTGGAGTCAGTGCAGCGATGGTCTTGAACCATAGCGAAAGAATCACACGTCTATTTCTTGCTAGTAGCTCTGTGGGAAGGAAGAATACCTGTTCCTCTACTTTCTGGTGCTTCACTGTTCTCACCTCCCAAAGTTCTGCTTCCTCATTTCTTTCTCTCATTGCTCGTCGGTTCCACAAACTCCGGGTGTCATCTTCTTCATATGCTGTAAACCTGATTGTCCTTCACCGTAGCTCCTGAAGAACACAGGCATTAAGACTGAAGTCTTCTCAGAGACATAGGAACTGCACTCAAATCTAGTTTGAGTTAATACCGTCAAGCCTTTGAAGCACACAGCCTGCATATACTAGAGAAGGGAAAGGAGATCTGCCTTGTATTTCTCTTAACCCATGCTACCAGCTGTCATACTGCTGTTCTTCTGAAGTCTGTGGGACTATCAGGAATTCTCAGTAATGATGGACTATAAATTACATCTGAGAACATAAAGTACAGTTTTCTTCTGACACAAAGAAACCTATCTGTTTTGAACAGCACAAGTGAAGATTAACACCAAAGTGGAAAACCATCTGAGCCACCCCATTTCATTCTAAACTCAACAGTCCTCACCTCGCAGAAGCACAGAGGTAATTGCCAGGTAGAGATGACAGCTAACACTGTTACTAGTAATTATAATTTGATGGAAAATAAATCACAAGGGCAGGTATCTATAAATAAACACCCACAAAGCAGGCCAAATAGCATTCCACAATACCTCCAGCTCAGAAAGCCAGGAAACTGTGCTGACTAGAGAGCACCATGAACTCTTTGCAAGGAAGCCTTCTCATTACTCTCAAAAATTTGAAAGCGAACATGAAACGGATGGACTTGCATTTAGCTCGAACTTCCCACAAAGGATGGATTTAGGTTATGCTAGATGGGTACCCAAGCTAGGGAAACAGAAAGACCGTCCCTGAGCAGTGCCTACCATAGGATGAGTCATTCTGTCCTGTACTGTCGTTCTGTCTAAAATGTCCCTTTTGTTCTGAGTATCAAAAGTCTCTGCAAGACATCCTTGCCTCCAAAGCCTTGTGTCTGATGGCTTTTAGCCTTCCAGAAGCCATCCATTCAAGAGCATGCCTTCTCCCACTACTGTGCAAAATCTGGGTCTTCCTGAGGCGTCTCAGAGGAAGCCACAGATCCTTTATGTCGTGAACATGCTGGCGGGCCTTTAGCATTTCCAAACAAGCAGGCTGTAAAAGTAAATGGAAACAAGCACAATGTCTGATAAGGGTCAGAATATCCTTCCTGTTTTCTGTGAAATATTTATCAAAAGCAAACCTTTGCAAATGCAGTAAAAGTAGGATTCAGACAGCAACAATTTTCCCTATAAATGATGCAGGCATCTATTATAATATCTCTGTAGCATGCAGGAGGCCCTGTCACACACCAGGCTCCATCATGCTAGAACAGTATAAAATACACAGAAAGACAGCGCCTGCTCCAAAAAAGCTGGCTGTGCAAACAAAAATTGTTAAGTATTTACCCTAAATGTTTACATTCTTAGGGGATTAAGAAGTATCCATTAAAAAGGGGTCTTTCTAAATTCGTACAAGATATTGAGGTGGAACATACACTGAAACTATAGAAACAAATCCAAAAAAAGCCCCAAAAAGAGATCCACTTCTGATTTTAGAAATGTGGGGACATGTTTTTTAAATTGGTTGGTTAGAGATAGTCTCGTCACTGTTATTAATAAAAGCCATGAGGCTTTTGTAGTTTGCTATAGAAACAATGCTACTGACAGGTGTTTTGGTTAGTGTTCCCACTAGAAGAAAACGTCTCGTCTTTCAAAGGCACTAGTTCCAGCAAACTGTTTCTGCAACCCTCCACGGTTTGAATAATAAAAATAACAATTTCGATATTCTTGCTTTAAATGTAGAGTCATCTTTCAAATGTTCCTCTTACATGGCGTTTATTGTGGACATTCTCAGAACAAATCTACTAGCTTAGACTTGATGCAAAATGCAAAGAGTCATTGCCTTTTCCCATTAAAATGTTACCAGAGTTGGAGACGAGAGCCTTGTCTAAAGATGCACTTGCCTTATGGCTGACAGACAGATGCAAAAAGGGCTGTCGGTATCGCACACTCTGCTGTCTGCTTACGTTAAACCACAGTGTCACCAAGTAAAAAGCCCACATGTTGTTTGGGTATGCGTGGAATATTTGGGGCATGGAGGCTCCTCCATGTTATAGGAATTTGGGGTTGGCTTAGACAGTTACTCACTATCCTTACTGACAGGTGCTTAAGGCAACTTTAGACAGTTTTTAACATGTTGTATAAATTCTTCTAAAATATGCTTATAATGTTTACAGAGGACCAAATGATCCATGAGTTTTCACTACCTTCATTAATATCAGCAGCTAGAAATGGAGATGGTAGATAGCTTTCAGAGACTTTGTTAAGGCTTATACAAAACACAAGAATTACATTTCTAAAATCCTTTACCATCCATAATGAAAGCCCATTGCTGATTTCGTTAAAGGTAAGAAGACACTTCCTGTCACTTTCAGTGGAGGAACAAGAGAGAAAACAAAGCAAGACAAAAACCTTGTTTTGCATTCTGCAGGAAAACCCACCACCAACTTCACAAATGCTTATTTGTTGCCATTTCAGCTGGTGGAGTTTAGAGAAACTCCACCGAGTTCAGTGGCAATAATCCAATTTATACCTGTGGAGGATCTGGCCCTAGTTGTGTGTGATCATGTTTGTTATAAATGATATGCTGTTACTGAGAATACTGAATGAGGAGGAGTTATCAAAAGAAACTCACCCAAGTATGGAAGGTAATGTCCTTTCTCTAATAATGGTTGATAATAACTTGTCTTGTCATGGCAAGACTCCTACCGAGTCAAAGCAAACTTGCTGACTGAGTGCCTACTGCCCAATTCCTCTCCAGTACAAGTACAGGATAGTCTGGAAACGTCCTGATCTGGGTCATGATGTTTCACCAGGCACACGTGTTTCACCATAACCTGTGACAGCTCTTGGCTTCTTTTAGGGCTCTCAGGAAAATGGAAGGATTTGTCATAGGCACTTTCCTGAGAGATGGCTTTACAGCAAGGCTGGAGGTGGTTTCTTTTGCAATTTGCTATTGAAGGACAAAGGACTTGCTGCTAATTCACTGTTGAAGGACAGAGCTGCAAACAGATCAGCTGGAGTCTTTGTCCTTTGAATGTCTTCTGTTCAACTGGTGGCAGAGTGTGCCCATGTCAGACAGGGACAGCAGCCCAGTCCAGCCCAGGTTTCCCTTGTAGGCAGTCCAGCTGATCCCAGCACATTGAAAAAACCTCTACACTCTCCCTACTTGACCCCATGTGTGTGAGGGGTTCTTCATGTGAGTTCAAGTGCCCAAATGTTATACAAATACTACCCAGAACTGATAGAGATGAAGAGAAGCACATTTCTGAGAGAAGCGCCCTTTCTTTTTTGCTTCTGACACTAAGGGAGTACTACCTACTGTTTGCAGTCCCTAAAGCCAAAGAGTTGTGGCACAAGGCAAACAGGTAGGTTTGGGCTGAAAGGAGCATGTCAGAGCACGCACACGTGAGATTTTTGTATGCGTGTGTAGGTCCAATCTCTTCACCGTCTTGTATGCCAAGATGTGTTCCCAGTAGTTTAATTCTTCCTAGAGATTGTCTGCTCTCTCCCATGTGTCTCTTCTGGCATCACACAGCTGGCCGACAGAGGCACATGAAACCCTCAAGTGGAAAGATGCCTCTGTAGATATTGCAAATGAGCATGTCAAGACCTGATGGCAGCAGGAGTGGGAATGAGTAGCCAGACGTAGCTGCTTTTAGGTCAGTTCAAGTACTTCAGTAACAGAGAACAGGAAACAAAATCCTGTGGTTTAGGGAGGACAACAGTCCAAACTCCATGGCTGTGTCTACTGCATTATTTCATTTTAATAGCAAGATACATCTCATCCACTGAAAATCTGACCCTTCTGGGCTGTTCTTTAAGAAACCAGGCCTCAGCAGTCAGTGTAGCATAGAAAAGATGGCACCTCCCATCCTTTTTTAGAGTGGGGCAAAAGCTGTTTCTTTGAGACAGACAAAATTATGGGCTGAAGTTTTCAATGCCATGAGACAGGCAGCATCTTCTCTCTTGTTTACCTTTCCTTCCCCACTTCCTTCTCCTCCACCACCTCCCAACACACCCTTTGCAGAATCTTTGAACTGCTCAGGCTGAATTTATCAGCATCTAGTAAAGCTGGTGTAAGTGATGATCATTCTTCTCATTACAATGATATTAGCTCAATCCCCCTTACAGGTACAGACTAAATGATATTTTAGCATTAGACACTCATTCATGCTATTTTCAGAGACAGGTCATATTCCAGGGAACAAAAGGTGCCCCAGTCGACTTGGGGCCAGAACTTCAAACAGTGGGGGTAGTGCAGGATCTGGCTGATGGGTCCTGCAACATCCCTGAAGAGAGTAGCACATCTTGTGCCAACACACCTAGTAAGCTGGACTGAACTAGAAAGAGGGGCATAGGCAGAGCCACGTTGCAACTCTGTGAATATGGCCTATGCTCTTGTGGAGTCTCGACTCTCTCCTCCATGAAAGTCACTGAACAGTTTGAGGATCTTGGAAGCAGATACATGATCAAACCACAGTTGGCTACAGTCAGGTGTCGTGTAAGACACACGTAAGACATAGTTAAACTACAATCCATCTAAAGTTTCTACAAAGCTACCTGGATAAATGGCCCTTTCCAAAAGTGCAGCTTGTTCTGAAATTCAGCCTCATTTCTTGCCTTCAGCTTTATAAAGAGAGGTGACAATATGTGTTTCAGTAAGAATAAGAAATGCATCACATGTAGTTTTAACAAATTCCAGTGCAATATGGACTTAAGTGTGTGAAAAGGGGGTGCACAGTGGCAAAATTAGCTATATAATTATGTACGCTCATACTTAACAACTTTTTTAAGTACTTCAGAACTGTGTTCCAGAACTTAGCACACTGCACTCTTCCAGCAAGTTCTATGGTTTGTCAGCAGGAGAGCAACAAACCAATTTTGCCAAAATTTTTGGTGGCAATCAGAATGCCTAACTGAAAGTGCAGTCTCAAGTAGAGAACGCTGCCATAATTGATAAGGTGGTCTGAGTTAAAGAGAAATCTTGGTCTGAACCCTTCTGAAATTTGGACTGGAGACTTGTATGCCTACGAAAATGTTTCTAGAACTTAATAGCCCCCAAATAGTTATGAAATAAATTGCTAATAGAGACCATTTGGCAAGTCAAACTCAGTCTCTGATTTCACTTACGATAAAGTGTGCTATGGGTTGATAAAGACTTCAATATTATCATGTTGAAGCCACAGTGTTTGGAGACATCAGTCATCTTCACCTTCGGAGAAAAGGCAGCTTCCTCCTCTCTCTCCCTTGCAATCACTTGAGCATCTGGTAAAGTGTGCTGGCTGAGCAAGTTGAGTGATTTTTTGAAAGTGCTTAGGAACATGTAACGGCTACAAAAAGAGACAGCGTACTTTTTGGGGGAACCTGCTGTTCTCTCAGTGCAGCTGTGAATTCTTTGGCGATGTTTTATCATCTGCTATAAGCACTGGTCTTATGACTTTTATTGAAGACACTTATATTTGCAAGAGAGCAAGACAATTGTGTTGTTGCAGCAACTGAAACAGGTTTTGGTTAAATACCGCAGAACTTTTGTGGCTTTATTTTATTTCTACTTTTGCCTCTTCGGTATTAATTATTTTTGTCTCAAAGGCATTTGGCCCTTCAAAATGATATTTGAAAACTTTGCAGCCTTGACTGGGGCAGCGAGTCAAAACTGAGCCAAAACCAAGCTGCAGTCATGGGCAATGTTGAAGAGCTGACATGTGAGGTGCTTGGCAGCCGTTTGTAAAACAGTTGTCCACTGTGCTCTCTCAGCACCTGTCCAAGCTATTGAGATTGAAGCAGGAGCAGACTTGCGTCCTTCGAGGTCACAAAGGAGTTCTCCCAACATCCTCCCGAACCCGAGTCTCACTGGAAGAGTACACGTCATTCCTTTTAACTCCTCGCTCTCTGGAAATGTCACTTATTGCCTGCCTCTTTGCATTGGAAACGAGCAGGGATGCCTTTTTGACAAGGACCAGCAGACCCACTGAGTAAGGCACAAACAAAGACTAAAGTTACAGAAACTTTAGTTTACTTTTCTACTGTAACTCATTAAAATGGATAAAGGTCCTTATTCATCAGTCTTTCTCTTCATCTGAAATATTCATACTATGTAAAATAGGTACTATATAAACAAGCTTCATGCAATATAACCCACATGATGTGTACGTAATCCTTTCGACTTAAGTACATTTACTTGATTGGAAATGGCACAATCAATAGCATTTCCTAAACAACCATATCTAGATTAAAGCTTAGTTAATACCCAAGGCAACAGATCTAACAAAAAATACATAGAGAAGAGATCCACAATGTGCTCCAGAAAAATGTATGTGCCTTGCATATATTTATCATCCTTTTCTTTACGTGGTTAACTGAAGAAGCATTCTTCTCGTCTTTGACCAGTTCAGTGTGTGCAATTAAGATCTACAAGGGAGACAGGAAGTCATCGCACTTTGATGTCAAAACTATCCAGAACTGTTCTGTTCCCTGAACTAGATGGCACCCGTAGAGTATCAAGGGAAAATCTATTTATTTTTAGCTGCCCTAAAAAACAAATTATAGAAATAAAAATCAGTGCCGCAACATGCACAACAAAGGGATTAAATCCCTATAAAATTCATAGATCCTTTTGCTGTTGCAGAGGTACCTACACACCTTGGCTCCAAACAGTAGGAGTAGTTAATTTCATCACTTTTCCTGTCTAATGGTTTTAATTTATTTGTGAAGAGAGATGATGTTGACAGAGGTGATTTTGTCATAAAAGAGGCAAGCACATGCCTCTTTTCTAATCTCTCAGTGTCACAAATTTGAGAATATAGTTCAATGAGTGGAAAAATCAATTGTATTAGCGGAGGAGGAAAGGATGTTTCTTAGTTCCTTTAGTTGTATAATTCAGTATGCTTTTGCATAAGAGGCTGCATGAGAGAAAGGGAGAAGCTTATTCTCCCAGTCCTATGTGCATTAGGGCTGGAAAAAAGTATTAAGCCTAAAAAGGAAATTTGGGGTGTTCACAAACAAAAATCATAAGCATTTTGAATCTGTGTTTCACACCTAGTGTGGCCCATATCTAACAAAAGAATATTGATTTGTTTCCACTTTAAAGATCTAAAAATTATCTCTGTGGACAACATGGAAATTTCAGTGCTTCTATGGGCAGAAGTCATAGGTGATAAATGAAGCCTCTCTATCCCCAACCCTCAGTATGGACAAGACCTTCCACAGGTGGGCTGACCGATCTGTGTGTGTGGACGAAGACTGATTTGGGAGCATCTGACGTGGGGAAAGGCAAATAGAGAATTGAGCTTCTCAGTGCGACACGCAGGTCTGCCAGGGGTGTCTGCACCAGGGTCGGTGCTGGGATGACCAGCTGGTCTTTTCCTTTGTGAGGGTGCCAGGCTGCCTGGAGCTGCAACACTGTGCAAATGCTGCTGGAGTCCCAGCAGACAGCTAGGGAGAGCCAGGCTGCGGGGAACGAGGAAGGCACTGGTGGCATAAGGCGCCGGGAAGCTTCTGCCTCTTGACCATACTAACACTTCTCCTGAGATTTTGCTGGGAAAGAAATCCAAGTGGAGTTTTGCCAACCTGAACCTTCCCAGACCCCCTTGGAGAGGAAAGTGCGTGGGACTTGGTGCTGGCTACGAGCAGCTCAGTACACCATGGAGGAAGCCTATTCCCTTACTACTTGATCCACAGATGGACCTAAAAGGAAAACAGAAAGCTCAATTAGTGGTTCAGCAAAAGGCTATTATGGAACCAAAGTGGGCCAATTACTTCATTAAGGGTATTGCCATTGGGCAGGTTTGAGCCTTCCTTGTTCGTGTTTGTTCTTGGCACTTCATCTCAATCTTCAAGTCACTGTTAAGGCAGCCACTGGGGGAGGATGATTACCCTAAATGGAAACCACATGTGCCCTGTAATTAGAAGATGAGAATCACTGTTTTGCTCACTTTTGTTTTCTTTTCTTCCTTCAGTGTATATGAGGCAATAAGTAAGATGATTTAATAAGAATTGGGGAGGTGGAGTGGACAGCGGGATTGCGGGAACACTAGGTGCATGTGCTGGGGCCACAGTGCTGTTGGGGCAAGCACCACAGGTGAGAATAGCCTGTTGTGACATCCCTGAGCAACGGATGGTGACGTCCATCAGTGATGGGTTCTGTTGTCACCAAGTGCCTGAGTGATGGTTTCTGATGTCATTGAGGGATGGACTGTGATGTCACCTGGTGATGGTTGATGATGTCCCGGCATGATAGATTGTGACCAGGTGTCCCTCACTGCTTATACTTGGGCACTGAGTCTCAGCCAGCAGGCTCGTGCCTGCACTCCAGCTGAGCGAGTTCGTGAGGTCTGGAGTGTTAAGTGAGGCCTTTGGTGCTGGTGTCGTGCTCGGGGAGCTGTTCGTTGCAGCTCTCCGTGTCCAACGCCAGAGCCGTCAAAGGATTTTCCCCAGCCCGGCCCTGCCAGGTTCAGGCAGCCGGGGCACCCAGGAGGCACGCTTGCAGCAGCAGAGGTGAGCTGGGAGGGGAAACCTCAGCCTGGAGTGGGTTGCTGGGAGGGTTTCCTTCTTGAGGGTCCTGGGCACTTCCACCCCTCCACAGGCCAGCCAATGACCCTGGCCTCTCTTCCTTCTCTAGCGTGACACCCGCTGCTTCAGCGCCGGTGACAGGGAGCAGCTCAACATCCCCAGCTCCCCCGAGCCCACCGCAGCACGTGGGGACCATGGCTGCGGAGCTGGACAACCGCTGTCCCATCTGCCTGGACAGCTGGGAGGAGGCCAGCTACGTGATGCCGTGCCTCCACCAATTCTGCTATGCATGCATCCTGCGGTGGGCTGAGAGCAAGCCCGAGTGCCCCCTCTGCAAGAGGAATGTCACCTCCATCTTGCACTCGGTGCGGGCAGACGATGACTTTGAGGAGCATATCGTCACCCGATTTGCAGCACCACCAGTCATCAGCCACAAGGCAGGAGGAGCTCTCGGCCGTCCAGCTGCCCACAGCCCTGCAGCAGCAGAACGACAGCCTGTGGAGATCCAGCTGCCCAGGGCTCCTCCAGGCGGCCTCCAGCCCAACACCTGGGCAACCCTTTTCCGGGACCACCCAGCTCTCCTCCAGCCCCTTCTGACCTGGGTGCGTCAGGAGCTGGGGCGGATCTTTGGGAACTGGTGTTCACGAGCAGCCACAGTGGAGGGCCTCATCATACCCCTGCTTGTCCTCTTTGGGCTGGATGAAAACCAGCTGGTCCAGCTGCTGAGGGCCACCCTCCAAAACAGTGCAGCGACATTTGTGCACAAGCTCATTCATGTCGCTGTGCAACGGTGCAGCGGGGAGGCCCGCCGCCTGCTGGGCCTGGAGGACGGCCATGCTGCGGGGGGGTGGGAGGGCAGCCCCGTGGGTGCCCCTGGCCCCGCTGCCTCCCGGCGAGGGTCTCCCACACCTGGGCTGGCCCCTTCCTACAGCCCTCAAGGAACCAATGTGGATGGCTACCCCAGCACCTCGGCAGCTGCCCTTCGTGGGGGTCCTGGAAGCCCTCCCTCTGTCCTCTTTCCTATCCCTGAGGAGGAAGAGCCCGAGGAGGCCATGGCAGGTCCATCTACATCCAGCCAGGGCAGGGAACGCTCCCCTGGGCAGCCACGGTGAGCCCCAAAGAGGAGGGTCGGCAGCCCCGAGGTCTCTTCTCCAGCCAAGAAGAGGCCACCCCGCCAGCAGCACTAGAAGAACGCCCCAGGCGCTGCCGAAACCAGGGCTGGGCCAGCAGCCCTCTCTGTCATGCACTCGGTGTGGGTGGACGATGACTCTGAGGAGAATGTCATCACACCATCTGCAGAGATGGGGCATCCACAACTTTGCTGCGCAACCTGTTCCAGTGTCTCACCACCATCGCAGTAAAGAGTTTCTTCCTAATACGTAATCTAAATCTACACTCTTTCAGTTTAAAACCATTACCCCTTGTCCTATCACTACACTCCCTGTTAAAAAGTCCCTCTCCATCTTTCTTGTAGGCTCCCTTTAAGGACTGGAAGGCTGCTATAAGATCTCCCTAGAGCTTTCTCTTCTCCAAGCTAAACAATCACAACTCTTTCAGCCTATCCTAATAGGGGATCTTGTAGAAGTGCTTAACAATTGCAGTTTGGGTAAAGATTCTTGCCAATGCATTCACAAAACATCTGGTGAAATTCTTCTCTGAACATCTTACCTGAGATGCTGTAGATTTGATTCATGGTGGTGGAGAGAGGTAGTGTCTAGGGCTCCATAAAACACTAAAGGTCATCCCCAGAGTCTACCTTCCTTGAAAACTGGGCTTCATCTGACTAAAACTGGCCATCCAAAAATTAAAACATGTGAAAGTCTAGTAACTAATGATTATTTTAAAGAAGGTTGCAGGCATAAGGCAGATGAACGAGATCAGAATTTTCCTACAAAACTTCCTGACTCGTCTAAAGCTGATTTAAATTACTTTCTTCTCCACAGAGTTTGGGAATGAGTTTAACACTAAGTTAACTCAGGTGATTATTTCAATACACAGCAGAGAAAACTATCAATGGATCACTTGAAATTTATAATGCATAAAGCTCCATTCCTTATTCCCAAATGATTAAACTGCGTCCCCTGGTCACCCTGTTGGTCTTACTCCCTTTGTCTCAAAATACCATCTGACTTGCTCCTGCGAAATCCAGAATACTTGAAGTTTCTAAGATCCTCTGGATGCTGAGTCTAATAATCCTTTCTAGTGTTACAGTGATGTCTTCATAGATTAAGTTTTTAGCTCAAAAACTGAAAGCCAGCAGCTGTTTGCTTTTGTTTAATCTTTCTTGTCAGAGTTTAAGGTACTCTTCAATAAGATTAATAATGCTGCCAGATCTAGCCTAGATTCTAAAATAGAGATACTTCTAAGAACAGGAAAGATAAAACTTTAAAAAAATAATATAAAATCCCACAGGAAATCTTGCTTTATGCTTCAAAACTAAAAAGTATTTGCTTTGATGTTTGTCAAGTAACTGCAGAAAAAGAGAATAGCAGCATGGACAATATGGAAAAGATACAATTATTGCTTCATTAATTTTAACCTTAATCATTTTAAGGTTTAGAAAATAGGTCTTCTATGTGATTTTTTTTTTTTTTTTTTCATATCTCCCACTCTTCGGAAGGTAACAGAAAGAAAACACAGAAGAAAAACATTGCTTAATTCTTGGTGGGTGCTGGGAGTGAAATAAAGAAAAAGTAAAAAAAAAAAAAAAAAAAAAAAAAAGTGTGACATGAAGGCTTTTACTGATTTTCACTAGTACTTTGTAAACTTAATCTAGAGATATTAATTTGGCCAGGCATTATGCTTTCTTATTGTTGCAAATAATTAATGAAACTGATCTAACATAACTGATTTTGGGGAGAAGTAGAGGATGAAGACACATACCCTTTTAACCTTTAGGTCTCATCTAACTAATATTTTGTTACCCACTGCTCCTGACATTTCTTCATTTTTCCATCTTGTGGAAAGATATGGCTCAGTAGTGCCAAATATAAATGAGATTTTTAAGCCTTTTCCTCCCATTTTATAGGTAAAGCAGATCTAAATAAGGGCTCGGGAATCACAGAACTGTGATAACAACAAGGAGTGTAAAAAGACCTATAGAAAAACAACAGTCCTGTCTTGAAAGATGACTCTAAGTAAAATGCAGTAGATTAAGTATAAAGTTCACACTCACACAAACAATAATTTTGTGAGAACCAGCTACTCCGGGCACTAACTGAGACAGAAATCCCAAGAAAAAGCTGCTTAGGATCAAGTCGCTAAGGTCTATCATAATGTACATACACAACAGAGTTGAATAAAGAAAGGTCACCCAGGCAAGTTTAATTCTGACATTTGGTATGTCTCAAATGATCAGTTTAGCATTTAAAACTGCTAAAACAAAACAAGAATAATGTTTCTGAATTGCATCACTGTAATTGTCTCCCCTCTTTGATCACTGGTAGGATTCCAGGTTTCCAGTGTGTTTAATAGAGACCAACAGGTACTGAATGTCTCAGTACACCGTTTAAGGGAAACCACATAGGAGCAATCCATGTCTACAGAGAAGCAACATTTGAGAGCTAGTTTTGCAAGGGTCAGAAGACAAAGTGTCTGTGATGAACCGAAAAGATCTAAAATCAGTTTCAAAGCAGAGGCAACAATTCTAAGATGAAAAAGAGATGTTAGTTTAGTGTAAATATAATATAAATTGTACTGAGCAAAGCTTTATGACATATGCCATAGCAGATCAGCTAAATGACTGAAAAGCCTCCATAAACAACATGCATTTAAAGACCAAACTGTATGACCCACAGAGGAAAGAAAGAATCAGGCTGGAAGAAGAAGGAGCAAAATCAAAACAATGAGCTATTTAGTAGTGTGATTGATTTTATGCCTTGCTATTTCCTCAAATAATCCATGTCTACAAAGTAGCAGTCACAATTTCTATATTCAACAAAAGTTACCTGGCACCAGCCAGAGTTTCACTACACTTGAGATTAATCTCCCACTTGCTTGCCTAAGCTCAGTTGCATGATAATTTGTAAAGAACAGACATAATTCACATCTTCTAGAGTTGGAGGAGAAAAAGTCCTGATCTCCTGTGGATCATCAGCCTAGAAAACTGAGCTCCTCTGCGGTCAGTAGCAGCACAACTCATACTGAGATATTTCCCCATTCCTGCAGGATGTTCCAATATTGTAAAACCAAATGCAAAGCACAGTCTTTAATCATACTCATTCTGTCCTCATCCTTGTTTATAAGAAGTATATGTGTGTATATAAATTTATATAAAAATATATATACCTATTCAGACATGCATATACATACATACATAAACACACTGGACACACACACATATATTAATATATGATCCTCAGCCTTTTGGCACTGTGATATGGAAATGGATCAACTTTACAGAGGTGATCAGCCACCAGTTTGTCAACTGAACACAACCAACTCTCCAAGCACAGTGCTTGCTATTCATTCCTCTAGTAACTAAAAGCCATTGCCCCCTAGCAATGTATCATCCACATCACCTCTGCAATATCAGGAAAGAGTAACTTCATTTTGCAAATGCGATGTGAGAAAGATTAATCTTAACGGGGAGCCTGTGTCAAAAATTAATACAGCCAAGCTTTCCTTTTCCTGGAGAAAAGCCTTAATGATCAATCCATCATGTAGCAGGGAGTTCAACCATAGTAATTTTAAATACCTGGGTGATAAGCAAGTGTGTATATCACTGATTACTGACTGTGTAGATAGTGTGCATAAATTAGAGAAAATATTACCTAATTACCTGATTTGTTTGTGAAATCCATTCTGTTTTTCTTGCCCTTATAAGCAAGTCCAACAGATGGAGAAAATTTATTTTGAGACATACATTTAATTAAAACAACTGAGATTGTCATGGCTTTTCCACCTCATCACAAGTTGAATTCACAATAGAAAAGCCACTTAACTGCTTCAGGATTTTTTTGAAAGAATTCAATTTGTGGAGATAAGGCTAAATAAACTGTTCACCAGCAGACTAAATCCCAGTCTAACAGGATGTTCATTTGGAAAAGGCATTATTCAGAAACACTTTTGCTCCTTAGTATGGAGTTGAACCTCTTGGAGAGGATGCACTTGCTTAACTTTTCCTTTTTTATCCCTGAAATGTTGAGAGCTTATGGATTTAACTTAAAAAAAACCAAACCAAAAATCAAGCACTAATAATCCCAGAAGCTATGATGTTAGCAAAACATTGTGAGGGTCATAAAAGAATCATAAGTAGCAGCACTGAATCTGTAAATTCAGGTGCTCCCAATGCAGCAAAGTTTGCAAGCTCATTGCTTCAAAGGCAGGCAGTGTACTAGGGTGTTACATCCTCAATGTGACTGAGAAACATAACAGCAAAAAACATTTACAGTGTTTTCTTTTTCAAAAGGATTTGTTCAGTTAAGTACTTCTTGGTTGCTAAAACTAATCAAAACACTTTAAAAACATAGAAATATATAAACATGCAACTATCAGTAACGAAAATAGCTGTATTAAGAGAGGACTTTTATGATGCCAGCTAGTGAAGATGAGTATTGGTCTTCAACTCTTCCAATGCATTTGCAATATGCAACTGTGAAATCCTGGTGAAAATGAAATCCTTTACAATAGTCATAAACAGAAAAAGGTGAATATGCACACAGGTACAAGAAGTGCATGGCTCTTTAACTGAGGCCATCATAAACCAACCTTTTAAAGAAAGAGGCATATGAAGATGTCTCCTACATCTTCATAAGGCAAGTTTTCAGGGTTTTAGGCACAGAGGACTTTTAGTTGTTTGGTTGTTTTGTTTGTTTGTTTTTGTTTTTTGTTTGTTTTTATTGTTTTGTTTGGTTTTTTGTTTGTTTTTATTTATTATTATTTATTTATTTATTTATTTATTTATTATGTATTTATTATTATTTATTTCTCACTATCCTACTCTGTTACAATCACTTGGCAATAAATTAAATTAATTCCCCAGAGTAGAGGCTGTTTTGTGTGTGATGGTGATTGATAAGTGATCTCCCTATCCTTATGTTGACCTACGAGCATTTCATCATATTTTTCTCCCCCTGTCCTGTTGATGGTGGGGATTGATAGAGTGGTTTGGTAGGCACCTGGTGGCCAGCCAATGTCAACCCACCACAGAAATAAATCTCAATCCTGATCTAACTGAGAATTCTAATTTAATCAGCAATTGACAGCTTTTCTATTTCAATTCAATATTTTCTTTTTAGTACTTATTTTATTATTATTCACAGCATTTCTGTCCTTTGTGACTGTAGTCTGAAAGGCTACATAGTAAAGAGTTTAACTGAAAAGTCCTGTGACACGGAAAGATGCTCTGGAAATACACTTGCACTTCAAATTAACTATCACAAATAAGTGTTTGGTTTCAATAAAACAGTTACTAAAGGTTAATTAGTAGCTGATAAAAATATGTGACCAAGAAGGAAAAATGAGCCTGGTCACTCTATCTAAGAGTTACATGGGCAATAAAATATAATCATTGTAATATATTAAAACTATGGATTTAACTTTTGCCCTTGGAAATAAATAGACAATTATTCATTCATTAAACAGGCCTTGTAACAATGCTTACCAAGATGTAACAGACTGTGTTGGACTATGTTTGTCTCAACATTGCTGACCATTGCTAGCCTCAGCATCCTGTTGCTGTGGGGGAGTACGTGCTGAAGGCCCTGAAGAAACCACCATATCCGCCTGAAGCTAGCAGTCTCTGTGGAAATGGCTGGACTCTTTGGAAAAACTGCGTACTCCTCCCTCGAAAAAGGAACTACAAGGGACTGGAAAAAGGAACTGAAAGGAACTGCAAGGGATTGAAAATCAGTGCTTGGAACTGGGACTTTGTCATCATCTGTCTGCTGGAACCTGGAACTTGGACCTCCATCACCTGCACCGAGACCAAGCCAATGGGACGTTGCTGGCTTCGTGGTGGTGGTAACTAGTCTTGCTGCATCTCTTCCATTCTCTTGCTTAGGCCTGCCTCTTTTTCCCTTCTTCTTCCCTCTGTCCTGTCACTATTATCAGTTGTTATAGGAAATAAAACTTGTAAGGTTGTACAGCATCTGACCTCATTTGTGTCTTAATCTCACTCTTGGGATCATTTAAGAACCCTGCCTGATATTGGATTGGGACACAAGATTAAGTCATTTGTCAATACTACAGATGTGCCACAGCTAGACAAAACAGGTCCAACAGAAAACTAATTGAAAATTGCCAAAATATTTCATTTTTTTTCCCAATGCATTCCAGTACTTTTAAAACAAATAAGTGAACTTAAAAAGTTTGGACGTTGTTGTTATGTTTGTGTAGATTGGTCCTGATACAGTCACTACTTAGTGACTTGAACTTCTCATGCTGCACTGTTGTGAGTATTTCAGACTGTCCAAGCCACAGAGTCCAGTCTCCTAAGTCAGAAGATGACACTGAGTTGTAACATTCAGGATGGTATACTCCCTAAGCTGCTAACCGAAGACCTATGGATTTGCAATGCTTCTGTTTTTACTGTTCTTACACCATCAACATCAGAACAGTAATCCTTTGGGTAAGAAAGTAGTGGATATATTCCTAGATACTCCACAGTTCTGGATATTTTCAATAAATAGACTGTCAGGCTATTGAGTTCCTTTGAATTTACTTTAGATTTTCCTGGGAGTATAACTCCTTTTGATAGTCCAGCTTGATTGCACATCAAACATTTCGCTATAAAAGATTGCATTTTTATAATTTTATTAGATCATATGCAGTTATTCCATGAGGAGATAGGTGTCTGAGAAGAACCTGGAGTTGACTTTCTTTTCTCTCTGGGATAGAAAAATAAAAAATTTCTTGAAGGTAAAATATTATGTCCCTTGAAGGTAAATTACTATGTCCATATTTATTTTCTCTCCTGTGCCATGGAAGAATGAATGGAAATGTTTCCATTTTGTCAGTGAAATACATAATTATGAAAAATAAATGGTATTCTGAGACTTTGTCACTGAGAAGAATAGAAAATACTGTCTGGGATAATAGGGTACCATCTCACTGCTGTAGATTCTAATGTCTTGAAGTAGGATTATTAGAGACACTGAAAGATTTGCAGAGTTTACTTCCTTCTGTTACCCTGCAACACTTTTTTTTCATAAAAACCTTTTCCAGTGAACTGGGGGGAAAAAAAAAGAAGACGTTCTTGGTACTCCAAGTACACATCTTACTTGTATACTGGAATATTCCTTTTAACAACAACAACAACAACAACAACAACAGAGTTGAATTCTAACTACAGTATATTGGCCCAAACAGAAGAAGTTTTTTTTCTCCATCCTAGCTACTGAGAATCAAATCTACTTTGTTGTATATTCACTAACAAAGCCAGCCTGATTGGTCAAAGATATCCAGAAATGAAGTTTTTGTTATCTAATTTAAACCGTTCCCATTACTGAGATCTCCATGCAGACTCCTTTTGGTAGACACTACAAGGGTAAATCATGCATGCACTGCTGATCTGATTTAACAGGAAACTACAGCAAAAGGTGATTTTTACAATGCATACAGACAAATAAATAAATAAGTGAAGGTCAAGCAAAGGAAAATGGATGGCATGCTGAAGAGAAAAGACAAAGATCAGACTTGGACTTCTCTTTCTCCTTACTATACCTGCACAAGTTACATTGGAAAGGAATGGCCAGAGTTTGGGGGAAGGAAACAGTACACCAGACCCCTTCAGGTTTAGGTTTCTGCTGCTGTGAGAGGCCCTTGGGTATCTGAGATGTTTCAACCACACTGTAGGCAGTGATACACAAGTGAAAGCTATAGTTTAGCTTTAGGAAACTTGCAGTTTGCCAAGGGAAGGTCTCTAGGTTCCTGGTGTGAATTGGCACAGCCTTGGAAGAAATTTGGAACCAACTGCTCATGACTTGCATTACACCCTGGACACTAAGACATATACCCAGTCTTACCTTTTTCCTATGGCAGTTTTAACAACTGTACCTCAGAAATTGGCCTTAAGAGGTTATCTGACTGCCACCATCTGGCCTAATGGCTATATTTTCTGCATTTGTTAAGCTTTCTTCCATCACGTTTTCATCATAGCCTGGGATGAGTTATAAGGCAAAGTTTCAAGGAAACTGCATATGCAGTTAGCATTCAGCTCCCCCTCTCTAGCACCTTGAGATGAAAGGCTGTTGCTGTACATATGGCTATTTATTTTGGCTTTCCTCTTCTTGGTGACCTCTAGAAGAAAAGGCCTGCTGTACAGAACGCTGTGTACCAGGACTGAAAAAAAGAAAAAAGACACAGCTTTGTTCATGTCAAGGTCTTGGATCTCTTGAGTATTATGTGTGCTCGCAGAACTGAACATTTCTTGAAGCCGGCCTTGCAATGAGAGTAACAAGAGCTTTGATAAATGGGCTGGACAATCTGTCCTGTTACACTGCCATTTTTACAAGCACAACAACATAATTTCCTAAAATATCTGAGTGAGAAATAAGGACATTTCAATGTCAAGCAAGATAATGTCTTCACATGTTCTGCTGGGCCATCCAGAGTATAATTATCAAAATAGAAATACATCTGTTCACCTATGAGAGAGAGAAATCTTGTGCTACTTCCTTTAATGTGCCCAGTTCTTGTTAAATTCTTGTTACTTCCATCAAAGACTTGAGACAGAGGAGGCAGCTGAAGTAAATACCCACTGTTCGTAAAGGCATTTCACAACAGTTTTGGGATTTCTAATTCTTGATTGCTTCAAAATGGAAGTCCACAGTAGGCATATGGCACAGTCTCTAAACTTGCCTCAAAACACAACTGTTTTCTGGTCCTAAATGCTGAAGAGTGACAAAAACCTCGTCACTTATGGTCCACAGCAGTTTGTACAGCACACTGATGGGGGAGCGGTGAGAACAGAGAAAGAAAATTATTTATTCATGCACTTACATTTCCCATTCCCACGGTATTTAAGTTTCTCAAATTCTCTGAATCAAAAGGATTGTCACTTTTCCAGGCTTTAGCTTAACTGGAAAGAGTTGGATGACTCTGTGGCACCCAGAAAGAGGGAATGTAAGCCAATCTCTGTTTTCGATTTGGATGTGTGCATAAAGGTCAAAGTACCAGGGAAGAAACCAGCCATATTGGTGGTGATATTAATAGCTCTCTTTTTAATGCTTTTCAGCATTTTTGATGGCATTTCCTAATGTAGTGTACTCTATGTTCTGATGGACAACTGTAAGAAAATACATGTGAGTTAAATACCTAAACTTCGTAATAAATAACTCAAGGTAAACATGAACAGTACTAAGAGTAGTTTCCAATCCTTGGTTTAGGTCCTGTAGTCAGTAGAAGACACAGAGAATGAAACTGTCTTAGAAATGTGTTCATGAAGACCAGTTTTGTTAAGCTGATGATGTCATTTGTTGTTGTGGTTTTTTTTTTTTTTTTTTTTTTTACAAGCTATAGGTTTTGAAATATATATCACTTTAACACGTCAGGTGCCACGAAAAATGATTTCTGACCTTTCTAAGCAGGCTGGCTTTCTGAAAGTAACAGAGTTCATAGCTGGAACAAGAAACATCTTCTTATGAACAATAATGTTATTAAAACAACTGGAAAAATTACAGTACATGTGATTCAGATTAATTATTTTAGTAGTTCAAGCATTTACCGATTAAATACAAAACAAGCTTCATACAGCAAAAACAGCAAAAGAGAAGTATGCACAATTTGGACTAACAGTACAGGAGCTGGAAAGAGACCATAACCCCCATAATTCAAGACATGAACCAATTGTTCTTTCAACAGTGAACAGTGATAACTCAGAACTGGAACTTAAAAATACCATTCATTTCAGGTAAGAAAGATAAACCAATGCGTTTTAAAGAAAAAATTTGCAAAGAAACGGAACATCCTATGTTCCTTTGTACTCCACACTGCTAACCAACACACCCACAAACCAACTAATTTGAATTAGACCATTTCATGTCATGATACATTTGTACCCCGTGATCTTTAAACACTTTCTACAGATAACTGGTTTCACTGCAGACGTCTATCTGTATGTTGCTCTCTGCACAGGGACAGAGCAAACGGTAGGGCAGAGGAGAAGTGTCCTCTGTTGGCATTCAAGTGCTGAGACAGAGCAAGAAAAATAAATAGATAAGAATAAACTCAGAGAGTAAGCAGATGAGACAAATAAAAGTTTATGGTAAAAACAAAAATGAGAAGGAAGGTGAGAGGTAAACAGAAGCCACTGAACAAAGAAAAGAAAAATCACTTTGAACACTAAAATACAGACAAAGCACGAATCTTAAGGTGGTTGTATTTCTATGGAAGACTATTCCTTTCAGGCTCACTGGTAAAATCTTGGTGCAGGTCTACATCTTTGCAGGTATCCCAGAACTATATGAGTCCTTCAAGGATCCTTCTGTGAAGCACCAATAAGATACTTGCAAAAGCAAGCTTCAGAGCCCCACTACAAATCTTGACTTGCAGTAATGCTTGGCGGGCAGCTGCTTCCAGCAGGATGGATAGTCAATCTCCCAGAAGAGTGTCCACACTAACCTACTCTCCATGTCAGAAATCTTTAAGAGGCATCAGTCCCTAGATGTGAGATGACAAGCGTTCACTCAGCACAGAACAAGAAGATAATGTGAAACACCTCCCTGGTCAAATTTTCTCTGTACAGAAAAAGGTTGTATTTAACATTTCTGCATTGACACGCATTTTACTTTCTGAAGTGTTCTGCTGTTCCTGTTGACTTGTTTTCCTAAAGCTGTGGTGACCTTCTTTCCCCAGCAATGAAACTTAACTAGTTGCAGGCTGCCCATTACTCTACAGCCACTGATTTGAATGTCTTGGCACAACAGTTGCAGTTATGGTGTCTTGACTATTGCTACCTTAACACCTCAGCAGCTACGATATTGAAGCCTTGCTTATTATAGAAGAGATGATATAATATCATATGATACTATGATATTACAGCATCTTTGTAATACCAGTTATGGTTAATGGGAGAAAAAAAAAGGAAGAATTTTTTTAGTGATGTCCATTCCTAGCATATACTCAGGAACAGGGTACAATAAATTTGATGTTTTCCACAGATTTTGGATGACAAAGCAACATCTGATGAGCAGTCTGCTATTCCACATCTAGACAGTCCCCCAGTGGAATGAAGAATACAGCTCTTTATATCAGGTGCTGCAGTGTGAGCTCGGAAGGGGTGCAAACACAAACCTACTGCTATTAAAATCAGTCATTCCATCAGTTAAGTGTAACTCTGCCATTGATTCCCATGTAAGATACTTTATGGCTTGCACTCAGGACCACAGATGAAGGCAAAAGTCTCCTGTACACAGCTTGCTGCAGTCTATAGGGAATTTAACAGGGGTGTCTATTAGCAGTCCATCTACCAACCGCAACCTAGGCTCAACTGTTTCCTTCAAAATGCATGTGAATCTGCTGGACAGCTGTTGTATGAAATCCTACTTATCACTTTAATGCTAATTTATTTTTCATTTACCATGATAATGTAGGTTAGAATGGTATTTATAGGTAACTATGTTTAATTATCTAATTATCTAAAGACATACCAGTGCATGTGCAGTCCCAAAGACCAGTAAGCAGTCAACAAAAATTCATCACCACTTGCAAATATACATTTAAGTACCTACATTTCAAATACATTCACCATCTCAGAACTCAACCATTTGTACAGTTCAAAAGTTTTTAGTGTAAATTACCAAGGAATCAGCCCAAGAATCTGACCTAAGTTTATGTATGCTCATCATATTCTGTTCATAAGAAACACTTCTTTGATTATCAAGTCCTGTCTCCTCCAAGGTACCTTAACTTAGAATTACCTTCTTAAGATGGAATTCAGTGTTTTTATGCTGGAAACATTTTCACCATTTGCCTGGATTTTTTTTTTCCACTTTTTTTTTTTCAATTTTCAGGGAAAAAAAAGAGTGCCTTGAAAAGTATGCTGTTTCAGAACCTAGTTGCCCTAAGGAAACTTTGGAACTTTTGTTTAATCTCCAGCCTTCATTTCTTAATAGGCAACTTTAATACATTTTCTTTTGTGCCACCAGTACTTAGCAAATTTTCCCTTCTGAATATTTACCATGGTGATACAAGTCAATTGAGCCACTCTGAGGCAGATATTTTCTTCTTTTCAGTAATTTTCCCTTTCTAACCAGGCCACCTTTATGGCTGCTCACATCAGGAGGCTCAGTTCTCTGTCACATAGTTACTGGAGTCACCATGCATGTGGTCTCTGGTGAACTGAGCATACAGATAGATATACGTACATCTGACACAACACAATGTCACTTTCTTATTCAGATATCAAGTCAACAAGTGAAGGAATAATAAAGTCTAGTTGGACATTGTCAGATCTAACAGCTTCTAGGTCAATATAATAAAGCAAGAGCAAAAGTTTCTCTCTTTCCAGCTAAGTTGCTTTGTATGCCCCTGGCAGTCATGGTACACACAAGGCATTGCAAGCTATTCTGTGGAAAGGAGTAGATTAAAAGTTAAAAGCAGAAGTAAATAGAAATAATTAACATGAATTTGCAACACCCCTTAAACTTATCCCTTAAAAAGGTTTCGTAAAGGGCAGTTCAGACTCACTGGGGAGCTGCCTCCCTAATGAATTGAGGGACTATAAAGAAATATAAAGCACAGTAACCACAGTAGGTTACGACTAGTGATGGCACTGTGATGGTTAAGGAAATAAACTACCATAATGGTAACTCAGTCAAAGACCCAGGCCAGAGCATTTGCTGTAACTTTAGCTATGGATGTACATACAGGAGTTAACTTGCTAAGGCTGGATGTGCGTGTAGGACACAACTATTAATTTGATTCTCCAAGATGGCTTTACAGTCCCACAGCAGTGTGAGGTAACGTGGCTTACAAGTATGTGTACAGCTAATGCAAACCAGCAAGACTGGCTTGCTGGCTCTTTATTTTAATCCCTTAGAGAGCGGATTTTTAGAAAAGACTGAAGATGACAGTAAAGGTCTGTTGAAGATTCCCCACTCCATTTATTACTTTATCCGTTGTCTCCAAATAGTCAAAATATGTAAACACTTGCATATAATTAACATATTCTTACACCACATTATGTTACACTGTCTGTTGTATTGATTATGTTAATTATGAGCATTAGTTGTTTCTGTTTGTGATCCATTTGACCAGTTTCATAGAAGCTGTATCTTTGCCAGTACCACATTGACTCATTTATCTCATTTAGAAATTGGACTAAATTGAACTCTAGTCATCATACTGGCCTTCAAGTTAATGGCTAGTCCCTTGCTTCAGCCTCCCTTGCACTGGCTGACGATAGAAATAAATTTGCCAATCTACCAGAACATTACCAAAGTTTAAAGCCAAAACTTAAAACAAGGAAATCATGTGTTAGGAAACTTGACTCACATAATATATATGATATCAGTTGTAACTGCAGCCTTCATTTCTACATTTTACTTTCAGATCACTGAGGGTGAAGTACAAAAATATGCATGTTCAGGAAACGATTGGGGCCAAAAAGTCAGAACAGATGTATTGGCGGGGTTTTGGTGGTGAGGCGGCTGCAGGGGTGGCTTCTGTGAGAAGAGGCCAGGGGATGCCCCTGTGTCCGACACAGCTGGTTCCAGCCAGGTCCAAAATGGACCCGTCGTTGGCCAAAATGGAGCTCATCAATGACACTGGTGACAGCTCTGTGATAGCATGTTTAAGAAAGGGTAAAAAACACTGTGCAGCAGCTATGAGAGGGAGGACTGAGAAAAATGTGAGAAAAACAGCCCCGCAGACATGAAGGTCAGTGAAGAAGGAGGTGTGTGTGGGGGGAGGTGCTTCAGACACCAGAGCAGAGATTCCCCTGCAGCCCGTTGTGAAGACCATGGTGAGGCAGGCTGTCCCTCTGCAGCCCATGGACGTCCACGGTGGAGCAGATATCCACCTGCAGCCTGTGGAGAACTGCACGTTGCAGCAGGTGGATGTGCCCTGATGGAAGGAAGCTGCAGCCCCAGGCAAGCCCATGCAGGACCAGGCTCCTGGCAGAAGCTGTGTCCTGAGGGGGACCCACGCTGGAGCAGTCTGTTCCTGAAGGACGGCACCTTGTGGAAAGGATTCACACTGGAGCAGTTCTTGAAGAACTGCAGCCTTTGAGAAGGAGTCACACTGAAGAAGTTAATGAAGGACTGTTTCCCATGGGAGGTACCCCATGCTGAAGCAGGGGAACAGCATGGGGAGGATGGTGTTGCAGAGACAAAGTGTTATGAACAGACCAAAACCCCCATTCCCCATCCCTCTGTTCCCTCAGTGGGGAGGAGGTAGAAGAGTCAGAAATTAAGTCAAGCCTGGGAATAAGGGGGCGGTGATGGTGGGGAAGGTGTTTTATCCTCCTCTGTTATTAATTTGCAATAAATTAAATTAATCTTCCCCAAGTTGATTCTGTTTTGCCCATGAAGATATCTGGTGAGTAATCTTCTTGTCCTTATCTTGACCAATGAGCTATTGATCTTATTTTCTCCCCCTATCTTGATGAGGAGGGGGAGAGAGAGGGTGGCTTGGTGAGCACCTAGCAGCCAGCCAAGTCAACCCACACAACAGGCAAGGAAAGGTAATGAGGAAAGGAGCAGAGACCAATCTATTAGAGAATCATTTGAAAACATCTGTGTGTCTATAGCCTTTGGATAAGAAATTTTGCAGCTGGCTACATATGGGCATCAAGGGATGCATTTATTTCATCACTGGTAGAACATATACTTATATGCTAGTCAGAATTTTAGGATATTCTCAGCTTAGAGTGGCATTTTTTCTTTTCCTTTGTTTCTTTCTTCAATTCATAGAAAGTTTAGGGCATTTTCCTAATATCTAGGCACAATATGAAGGACAGGAGCCCTGTGTGATATCCCATGTACTGTACATAGCACAGAGACAATCACTGCTTGAAATGAGTTTACAGTCTGAATAGTTTTCAAATAAAACTTTCTGTGTGAATGCTGTCCATGTCACCGAGAGAAAGATGTGCACAGAAGTATCAATGTCAGGACATACGTATTTTAGGAAGAGTGAAAAGAGTGTAGGTGTAAGGGGAAGAGTATTGTGAACTTGATCAAGTTCACCAATAACTAGAGTAACAGATTTGAGAGATTTCCAAACCTTGAACTGTGCAAGTTCTATCCATCTCTGAATCAGTCTATTGCAAATCAGTTTAGTGCCCAAAGCTTTATGTTGTGGTTTAATGCTGAACAACATTCACTGTTAGAGCTGAGGGCTATTAGCAGCTACCAGTTTGATTGTTACCTTTTATTCTTGATAAAAAATAGCAACAATGACCACGATAAAAAAAAATAATAAAAAAATAAAATTCCAGCAGCAACAGAAGCAACAGCAGCAACGGGAAATGGACAAGTGATTACAAACATCCAATGCTACAGTGACACCAAGTGGTGAAATATTAGCCTTCATGCTGCAGTTTCAAAGTTAAGGTACGTAGTCTGACACTTCTCATCTGTCTCCTATTTTGCCTTTTCTTCCCCTCCCATGCAAGTCAGTGTCAGTATCACTGTTAGAATGTATTTTCCTTAGCAGTACATTGCCTTTTCTACAGAAAGCATTAATAAAACTGTCTCCCCTCCCCGCCAAGTTCAAATTAACTCTGTGAAAGAAAAACAAAGGTTTAACATTTTATATTCTCAGTAGGTCCCTTTGTTCCTGCTTGTATCATATGTGACACAATTCACCAAGAGTAAATTTCTCTAATTAAACTGCTGAGAATTTTTTTTTCTTATTTGAGAAGTGTCTCCTTCTATTTCTTCCTCAAACAATCTAGAGGTATACATCCTTCTGAGACAGAGACGAGAGCAATAGTTCTTTGTAATTTGCCTTAAGGTCTTAGTTACACTTACATTTTATTAAGAGTTTTTCTTCACTGAGCCTTTTATTTGAACAGTCATCCGCCCCCCCCCCCCCCCCAATTATGTATATGCACACAAAATGGCTTCCCACCTGGGTAATATGTTCTCCTATGTTCCTATGTTTTTAGGTCTATTTTAATTCAGTCACTGCTTCCTAGGGGCAACTTTTTTCAGCTTATTTAGAAATGATACCAATATAACATCAATGCTAGGAAAATAAAAAAGAGGAGGTTGCTTGGTATTGTCATCACACACATAATATTTGATTGTGTGATACTACTATTTTTCTTAATATTACTTTTTCACTTCCACAACTGTTTACTCACATTTGTGATAAAATCTCTTCTTCAGTTCACATTATAGTAGTCATGTCATGCAGTGCATGGCTCTAACAAAAAAATTATTCTAGCGTCTATTCTACACTTGGTGGGTGATGTGAAAAGATGGAGAAGTCCGATGTGTGCCTCAAGGGGATTTGATTTTAGGTGAGAATAGCCAGAATTAAACTGTATGATATTAGTTGCTATATAACCCCGCATTTAGGATTTAGGTTGGATTGGTCTGGGAATTTATTCTCAATTAATAACAAGACTCTGACACGAATTTTCACTCTGAAAGCACACTTAGTACACAGCTGATATTACTCAGATGCTAATTCAGAAAAGCAATTAGGACTCTTAATTTGGATGTAAGCAGAGTTAAACACATACTTTAAAAGTCTAGCTCTTAACCTAAAAAAAATCATGTAACTATAAATTGCACTGATTGTAAATACATCGGCATATTAATCCATTTAAATATCTAGAAAATAATGGAAGAATTGCCTTGCTTTATTACCACAAGGGGAGCACATGAACTGCAGGCCCATTGACAC
The DNA here is from genome assembly GCF_947461875.1 of Haliaeetus albicilla. Classification (NCBI taxonomy): domain Eukaryota; kingdom Metazoa; phylum Chordata; class Aves; order Accipitriformes; family Accipitridae; genus Haliaeetus; species Haliaeetus albicilla. The sequence continues at coordinate 39,773,907 of NC_091516.1, forward strand.
AGAATTTCTAGCCCAAAGGCTCTGATTTACTAAATCATGTCCTGGTAGTTTTTGATATGTATGTATGGAAATCAAGATAGGAAGTCTTAATTTCTTCTACTGATATGGAAAATTAGTCAGACTGAAAATGGAGGACCAAATATTTGTGTTGCCAGAGGAGCTTTCTTCTGGAAAATGTCCAGCCATCCACAGAGACTGCAGGAAAAAATAATTGAAAAGTGCACAGATCCTGTCTTTGCTTTTCATTTTTTAATGGGAAAATTAAGTTGTAGTTTTGTCAAGTTCCTATTGCTCTTGCCATATGAATGAAGAAAAGTATGAATAACAGAATACCTTTAGTGAAACTCATTATTAATCTTCACTTCCCTTGCCTGGGGAGCCACCCCGCATTTCTTCTCTAGGCTAATAAGGTGTCAGACAGCAAGACAAAGGGCCGAGTAGGGCTTGTGAGGCTTACTTAGCAGATGCAGCAGGTTCAGAAAGAGTAATTTTTAGCATCCTGCATTATAGATGAAAGTCAAAACAGTGGGAGTATATATCTTTCTTTCTTTCTTTTTTTTCTCTCTCTCTGTGGTATGCGTAAGCAGAGATAATAGTTTAAATACTTGTTTTTCCTAAGGCTCTGGTGCCTGGCTGTAGCAGATTAGGTGACCCAGTTAAAAGAGAGACAGTGAGAAAGAAAAAGACTGCTTTGGAAATAATACACTTTCAAACTACAAAGATTGTAAAGCCGAAATTTTGGAAGGGAAATAGGAAAGAGTCTCTGTTTGTTGGCAGGGGAACATCACAGATGGCATCTCCTCATTGACTGCATGAATTTAGATGAAAGAGCAAGATTTTGCAGCTGAGCAGTTCCCTGCTCTTCACAGTAACAGCTTCCACACCGATGTGAACCCCCACGTAGTGCGATGCAGTTATATTTAGTTCGATTTGGAAAGATCCAGAGTTGATCTCACCTTACCCCTATTTTCTATTGGGTAAAAACAGTCATGAAGAAAGAAAATGCAAGCAGACAACCATCTCATGTAAAGGTTGCTAATGCACTTGGCTGTCAGGCTGGGCATTTTGGTCTTAAAGATTTAATAGCACTGCTGATCACCTCACTATGCCATGTGTGACACAGACAAAGCAGAGTTTGGGTCTTTAGGGTCTTATAGCAATTCTTGACTTCGGAGTTGAAAGATAATACATATGGGACACTCATGTTTGAGGTGAGAAATTCAATAAAATATTTTTGAAAGTGTAAGAAATTAACAATACAGAGATTCAGGGTCAGGGAGATTCAGTGATCCTTTAAATGGTAAATCCATTTTCTAAAGGCTCAGGTTTTGCCACTGGTTGTGAAGGGCTGGATAGAAACTCTCACGTAACATATCAGAGCAATGACTCTCTGCTTCCATACCAAAAGGAAGCAAAAAGCAATGCTGCATGTCCTTGTTCCTGAAGATTTCATCAGAACAGAGACTTCTCCTGGGTTGCAAGTTGAAATGTCATATTTTTTCAGACTAGTTATCTAGCATTGCATTGCTGTACTTCTATAGCTAAAATGAAGAAAAAAAAATTCCTTTCTATGTTGGCTACTATTGCTTTTGCAGCATGACTATATGTGGGTATAGATGATTTTTATTAAATGGAATAAGGTTGACTTGCAAATAGGGAAAAAAAGATCTAAAATCATTTAGGCTGCAGACCAACTTCTACATCTCTGAGTCATGCTGTAATACATGCCAGTAGCAGATATGTAATGATTTTCAGACACAGAACTGTGGTTGCTCATTAGACGAGAAGTTCACTTCTTATCAAGTGCATCTGGATTCCAGGAGCTGGAATTAATCAGGAACATCTGTTGCCTACCTACTGCAGATATTAAAAGGATTCTTACCAAAACTTGCAAATATATTCATATACATAGATATATGTGTATATATACATATACAGACATATACATATACCTAGGCACAAATATCCTTAAGCAGAAGGTGTATTTATGACTCTGAAAAGACTTCAAAGCATGACAGTCTGAAGCCATGGCGAAACTGCAGCTGACAGGTGGAGTGATTTCCTGACCTATTCCCAAACACAGAAGCAAGTCCTACTGTCCTCTCAGAGGTGCATGGCTACAGGACATTCCTCACCCTGGAGTCAGAAATGAGGTAGGGCTGCATCCTCCTCAGCTGTGCCACAGGAAGATTGTCAGCTCCCAGTTTAAACTGTCTTTCCCCAGGCTCCAGGTGTCTGAGCTCAGCTACCTCAGAGCCAGATTGCATGCTGCCTCTGCCAGGGAAGGTCAGATGGTGAATCACATCACACAGGGAGAGTCTGATTGTAAGTGATTAGAGAAGCTTTCCCAACCGAAGGGTTGCATTTAGCCTCACCAAGTCCCACAGAAAGCCTGGCATTCAAGAAATCAATCATTTTCTGGTTTGAAAATTAGTATTTCAGTGCAAGCTCCAGAGTAGATCTGACTGAAGTTTCATGGTACTTTGAGAACCTTTGATCAAAGACAGCATTAAAAGTATCAGAGGTTAACATAAAAACTATTGGCATTCATTCTTTTGGGTGCACACTCTGTTTACATTTGTATTCATGTCTGTAGGGATGCCTTAGATAGGAAAAAGTCACTGATCAGTTGGTTAAACAGTGACATATTTTTATTCTGTACTTAAGGAACTTTTAAAATGTGCTTTGGATACTCATTGAGTTTTATATCTGTTTTTGATATTTTTCTTGGAAAAGATCAAGTAGGCTCTAATCAATTTCTAAAACTACTGGGTTTTTTTTTCCCTATAAGATAAAATTTGGAATTCAGTATCTTGTATGTTATAATGAAATCAGGACATCTTGCTTTAAAATTCTAGTAAGAAGATTTATAGAGAGTCATAGTAGGCACTGCAGATACTAATTTTTGCTACAGAATTCCCTATCTAACTTAGGAAAATCTGAATTTTACAGTTCACTGCAAGCAATACTTACTAAGTTTTCCTCAAGGTCTAAGACATTACCCCAGAACATTCATGCCGTGAGGCAGTTATAAACCCACTATGGAGCTTTTCAATTTTATTAATGATCACTAGCTGGACTATATAAACCTTTAACACCTTTACGAATAAACAGTGCCTCCTGAGAAAGGGGAGATGTTGTATTTTGTGAGCCCAGTATGGACATGCCCAGTTACTTCTGAAATATTTCTACCTATGTTGTTAGCAGTTTGATGTAAGCACAACCTGGAAGCAACAATAAAATCCCTACAGTTGTCATAGGGTGATACCAGACTGCTGAAACCAGGCATCTTGCAAGGGGTGGTAGCAGCATGATAACACTGAACAGTTGAAAAAAGCATTCCAGAAGATGTAAGACTGACTTTACACATGCACACCCTGTATTATTACATTCTAATCCTTGCAGGAGTAGTGGCCAAAGTCATGGGGTTAAGCTGTGGAGGAGCCCATGGTCATTCTCTGAAACGAGTACAGAAAACAGATACGATGTGCACATCTTCTAAAGATCCAAGTACTAAGCTAATGTCATGTCAAGTCTTATCATAAAGTGAGGAGCACGGAAGTAAAGTGCAGGATGAAAGAATGGTTACTCACATACAGGGCCATTTTGTAGCCATTTGCAATCATCCGTGCTTGTCTGGAGGACTGAACTCACAGCAAGGCTAAGTGCATCCATTGAGTCACAGGGAATTTAACAAATAAAAGATTTGTCTGAGAAGCACATCCGCCATAAGCTGGAGATAGAAGCTGGAGGAAGGTAATTTGCCATCATGTCAGCAAAAGGAAAATTCCACATCTGTTATCAAATTGTCTGGGTAATTTAGTGGTAAATCTAGTGGTGAACACAGAGCTTAGAGCAAACATTTTGCAGCTACCAGATGTTCAGGCGGGTTTAGGTACAGCAGCTTACACATATGACAAAGTACAAGATTTGAATTAGCCTTCACAGCTCTCAGAAGCAAGTAATGGTCCAATAATAATTCAATGGAAGAAAGGCTTATGTTTATCAGTCAATACAGCACAGCTAAGGCTGTTTCTGCTAAGATTTAATCTATGCAGTTAGATGCAGAAGGAGTTACCCGCAAAAGCACATTCTGATGAACATTTTTAGGAAGTCTCTAAAGACTCTGTTTGGATGAGCTTATGCACATGCCAAGCTACCCCACAAAAAAGTATTTTATGCAGAGATTGGAAAAGATGACCTTTGCTATTGAAATTTCTATCAAATTCAGAACGTCTGCTGTACAGCCAGTCTGCTAATGTGACAAATGCAAGAGAGTCAGGTATTTGTCATCACATATACATTATTTTAGCCTGAACAGGATGCCTAGAAGAGATAGTAAAAGGAGACAAAGAGTACATCTGTGCAAATAGAACTGCTGCTCAAACCCCATTCAGTAGATGAAATATATTGAAAAAGTGCTTGTTAGACTTGTCATTTTAATGTGAGGTAAAAGACCAGACCTTCTGCATAATAGAAGAGGGAGACAACATACAACTAAGGAAAAAAAGTCTGCTGTGGTGTCTTCACATTTCTAAACTAAAACTAGATCTGTAATGCAGACTTTAATACAGGCTCTCTGTTACGAGAATTTCTGCTACAGAGAAGGATCTGTTGTTAGAGATGTTATGCAGTGATTGCTGAATATCACGCAAGCACTACGAGTAGCAAAACATCTGTGTGTCTAAGCTCTCTTTGGCAGAGAACAGAAGAAAGAGTATAGGAGCAGTTTTCCAAAATATTCTCAATGCTATCTGAAGCTTCTGTTTACAATTGGAAACATCTTAAATACTCAGATTCATGAGAAATTTGCATACTATCCTGCACCATACCTTAAAAATCTATCTAACCAGTTACAGAGAGAATATTACAGCAACCATGTAGTTTTGCTACAAAACAGCTCGTAGGAATTTATTAGCATGAAAGTACTGTCTTTTTGGTGCAGAACAGTTTATGCTGTTCTATTTTATGCTGTTTTCTGCAGAGGAAAAATTCATATGGAATCTACATACTTTCATCCACACTTATTCCATACTTAGGGAATTTATACTTACATCTAGGTTTTGTAAGATGCAGCCCTTCAGAATTATTCAGTTTTCACAAATTGTGCATTTTTTTTCAATGTATTTTGAAATACCAGTGTAACTGCTTGGAGGTTGTGAAGGGTCAAACACAAGTCTTAATTTCAGGAATAATGCATAAGTTCCCATGATCCAGTACAGAGATACCGGAGATGTGTACATCTTTCAACAAGCTGTATTTTTGGTTAAAACCCTGAAGAATACAAATGCACTGAGAAACTGCAGAACCAAGTTATCAATATGTGTGAAGTCCCTCTTTTCCAAGCTAATAATATGTATAGATAAAAAAACCCCACCTGTGAAATTCTAAGTTCTCAGATCAAATTGTAGAAAGTAGATACAACAGTCTTTTGTCTTGTCTCAACTGATGGGTACTGCTGAAGACACAGTCCTTTGTTCTGTTTTGAATTCATCAATGATTTATCTTGCCCAGCATATACAAAAATAAGAACACAAAGATGGACCTTAGTAAGTTGTCATGCTTCAATTTTTTTATATTTCTTGTTTTAGGGGCACAACCTGCAAGGAGGGGATTATCAGGTGGCCTGGAATCTTGTGTAGACTTTCTCCACTTGGAGCACAATAAGAGCTCTTAACAACCTGTGTGTGCCAATATATCTAGGAAATAAAATGTTTTATTTATAACAAGGTTAAATAATGAACTGGATTTCTTAATTGTATTAGCAATTTTAATTTGTCTAATAAATCCACTATCTGGTAAATGTGGTGAAAAAATACACTTACTGGCTGGGAAGGTGCTGTCATTCAGAGCACAGCTGTCATGACTGAGCCATTGCTCAACCAAGGCAATAGTGGAAAAAAATTTTCTGGCAAGTGCACCTTTTTCTGCCTTTCTAAGGCACCAGAAGGGACTCTGCTGAAGTTTAGAAAAGTAACTGCTTACCTGCTTCTCACTTCCTTGAATTACTTCTCCATGTGACTGTTTTCACAAAGCAAAATGAGTGCTATACATTTTCAGGAAAAACACTACCTATTTCAAAATAAGTCCCTTAAAAATACGATGTTCTTTAAAATCAATCAAATCATAAAAGAAACCATGCCCAGACCTTCAGTGCAATCTGAAAAAGGCAAAATTAACAATCATTGAAAGAATCCATAAGAAGAAAAGTATTATTTGCTCTCACCGGGAGAACACATCTGAACAGGGCATCTGCAGGCAAATCAGCACAGATGGGTTTCTTACTGCTTATATCACCTTATAAAGTGATGCTTACTCACCATTTCTGTTGCATCAGTGGAAGGTCATTGTGGTTGTAGTAGCTGGTGCTCCTGTGGGGCTCAAGGTGTGCCAGGAAAGCTTTTCAACATCCAGCATTTCAGCCTCAGTTTGGCCTTGCTTGGTGAGCAGTCTTCTGCTTTCATGGGGCAATCTGTTTTGCTGCTCACTTCTAGCCTGAAATGGGCTGGTGTAGGGAGCATAAAGCATGTCCATCGACAGAGATGTCAGATAAAATGTTTGTGATATCTTTCCTGTCTCTGTTTTCATGTGGTACTTTTCTTTGAAGGTAAAACAAGGCTGAAAAGGGCTCATGATGTATCACAGCTGTCTGTTTCCAGATGGGACACTGCAATGTTAAGAAAAATGTCAGGGGCTGTTTTGGATATTTGAGTCAGAGCCTTCATTAATAGGAAATGCAGAAGTATATGAAAATATTTACCACCTTTTTGTCCAACAGCAACAGCAGAGAGTGATTTAAATCCACATGCATCAGAAACAACATTGCCACTGTAATTAAAATTATTTTTGGTAAATAAATTAGATAAATGCTGGAGAAGATGATTATCATTAGCAAAAGTGGAAAATGTTCATATTATTTTTTTATCTAAATTCTGGCTAGAACTGAAGAAGAAAAGAGGAGAACTGAAGAGTTCAGAGCTAGAATAAGGTGTAGTAAAAACATTTCAGTGCTCACCCAGGCTTTCATCCTTAATCGCCTGATTAAGAAATTAGCTACATTTTCCTCTGTTGAACTACATTTTTTGAACACACTGTGTGGTAACATCTTCCTTCTTCTAGAGGATAATTTCTGAAACACGATATATTTATTTATACCAAATTTATACCAATATTTTGCATGAGTTAGGGTACTTAAGTTAGAATTGAAGTATGAGTAATAATTTAGTTGTAATGGTGGTGTTGCTGGGTATCAGGGCAAAGCCTGTGTGCACAGCTGGTTCACTTTGGTCATCCGTTCTCTGAGTGGTCCAGAAAATTCACTTCTAGTTGTTTTCATAGATTAGATAATGAAATGGTTTAAAAAAATGGACCATCTTGAAACTAGGTGACTGATCTCCTAGCCACCTTCACAGCACAGTTTTTTACTCAGCGGTGCAAGAAGTTTCTGAGTTGGAATTTTTGACTTCCTAAAGAATCCTTCACAGGGTAGCTCCTGCTGTGCCAAGAACATTTTAAAAAAGCTTACATGAATGACACTGTAGGTGGATAACCTGGCCATTTCAGAGACTTCCCTAGGTAGTTCTTGCCGAGCTTGAATACCGATAAAGCACTTGTAAATAGTCACTAGAAACTGGTCCCACAGATGCAGAAGTATTTACATAGGATGGTCCTTCATGCATGGATAAGTTAGCAAGATGCTTTGCACATACTTTAAGACTGTCAGTAAGAACAGATCATGCATGTGCTGGAGTGACCATGAAGAACCATGGGCCATCTGGTGCTTAAGACGAAGCAGAACAGCAGTTCAGCAAGTCTCATTCGTTACAGCTGAAGATGTCATTGCAAGGAGGCTTGCAACAGATACTCCTTCCACCACCTAGCCATGACCAGCCCTTGCTTAAGACATTTGCTTGCTCGTATGAGCGTTACTTTATGCCAAGATTCAAATAAATTAGCTTTGTTTTTCTTTTAAATAAATATTCATGAGTGTCTGTGCAGCAGCAGCCTGCCTGTGTAGCCTGAGAGTTACCCAGATGTTGGTCTGAACTGAGCCCAGGAAGCTTCCCTGCAACTAAAAAACCCCTTCATTTAGTTTTTATCCTTTCTTTGTAGCTGATCTTGGAAGCCTATCAGGAGAGCATAGACCTTGTACAAACATACTAGTCATTGTGTAAAAACAAGCAAAGACAACAATTAGCATCAATTAAGTTTTTACTGCCTTAGAAATGCCATTCCCCATATTGGGGTACATCCAAACTGATAAATTACCCAGCCTTTTGTATTTAATAACTGGGAGAGCAATTATACTGCAATGATGCCCACAAAGGTAGCTGCTGCAGCCAAATTTTGACTCAAGGCATCTAGAAAGATCACAAAGATGAGGAAATACCCATCATCTAGAGTGATCACTCAGTTCATGATGATCCACTGGTTGAAGTCTCTCCATACAGTGCCTCCTCCCATTCCAAAAGGGTTGCACATTTGAAAGTTTATTTTCTTTGTGGAAGTTCCTATTAGATAGCTATAGCTGAAGTTTCCAGCTTTAATTTTTCCCTTTTATTGCTCACTGCAGTCACATAATGCCTAGGACTTTTCTGTGTAAGAAAATAAATAAATAGATAAATTAATTTGAACAAAGCAACTATTCTTACCTTGCTGCATGTTTTCACATATTCACCTATTTTAAAACTGTGGATTACAACCAAGCCTTTCAAGGAAAAAGAAAAAGATGACCATGAGAATTCAGAGATGCTGCTTTTCTATCCATAAGACTATATGGAGTAAAAATGTTGCAAATGGAAAAACATTTTTTCATTCTTAAACTGACAGGAAACCCACAGCCCACCCCATTCCAGTTGTTTTTTGAAACCCCAGATCTCTTTCCCACTGCAAGTTTCTGCTTAAGCATAACTTTTAGAAGAATTCTGGGAGTTCCTACCATTGTTCCCAGAAAAGGATCCCAGGGGCAAAGAACTACAAACCCTTACCTTTCACTACGCTAAGGGCAGCCTTCTGTTGAGGTAACAACTGTTCAGACACCACCGATGGTTTCTTACTAGGTGAAAGCAAGACCCAGTGCACTTCACCCTGCCAATATCTTTCATCTGACTTCTTTTCAGCAGCTGTACTCATCAAACTATGTGAATATTGGTAAGCTCTATGCTTTTAGCACATTCCTGCAGGTGCTTGATTGGAATTACCTAAATCTTCCCCAGGCAAAGCTGTGAGTAAGTTCACAAGTTCTCTGGATTGTAATACATAGTACAAGAGGTAGGATCAGAAGATCCTATTCTGAAATCCAAGCAGGGAGAGCTGTTTATAAGAAATTCCTAATATTTCTCCTCCCTTTAGCTGACTACTTACTGGTAAAAGGATGCAAGGAGAACGTATGAAGAGACTGAAAGAGTTAATGTCTCAAATATTGTGGTGGGGCAAGTTCTGCCTAACAACGAATTCTGCAGAACAGCGAACACCATAGCAAGGAACCACAGGTGAAAAGAAGCCGATCAGCACCCATCAGCACAGGACATCACCAACAGGAGGGGAGGAGCCCACTGACCCATTTCCTGAAGGTTCTGGAAGCACAAACCACACGTGACACCTAATTAGCCTAATGAGTTCAGGTGCCCACCTGAAGGAGAGGCAAGGAGATTATGGAAGGGCACAACCTGAGCTGGACCCAGGACTGGTGAAATCTTTCTCTTTTCTCTCTGTCTCTCTTTTTTTTCCATAATCCCTACACCTCATCCCTTTAAGACACAAAACCGCTGACCAAGACTGGGACTAGGAGTAGATCCAGCTGCCCCCAGGCTCCTCTCTGAGAGGGAGTCTAGAAAGGGAGGGGGTCTGCTCTGAACCTCATGACCCAACAGGAGGGCTTTCCTTATTGTCTTCCCTGAACTGATCCCCAAATAAGAAAGGCCTGTAGTATATGTTTGGTGATGTACGGTTAGCACATTACACAGTTTACTGACGTAGTTTCATGCCAATTCTTGCTGTGAGCATGCTAATTCTTGTTGTGAGTAAATACAAGTTGAGTTTTGTGAGTTAAAGGATCCCTGGTGTCGCTTCACCTTAATCCTGACCTGGGAATCGGCAAACCTGAGTCATCGTCCTGAGAAATTGGGATGTGACACATAGCAGAAGTAAGAAGGAGGTTTCCTTGGGATCCAAGATGGTTATTTCCAGGGACTGCTCTGAAGTGGCAGGCAGACTTGAATAGTCAGTGCTTTAAGGCTCTGGATCACTTTACCTGCTTGAAAGATCTGATCAGGTCCTTAGAAGTACTGTAAATTTTTACAGCTCTTCAGACCTGAGTGGCTGTTTCTGTCATCTTGTGATACTGTTTCCAAGAGCAGGGGTGTTGAAAAGTAGCTGAAATCCAAGAGGTATGCAACAGGACAAAAGAGTTGGGCAGAGAGGAGCAGAAGACAGGGCAAGACTGCCTCTAACATGGCAAAGACTTAGCCTGGACAGGTGTCCAAAACAATATCCTGATGTCACACACTATAGGTGTCAAGGATTACCAAATTTTTATAAATAAGCTAAAGAATAAACTACATGGTGAGAAAAGATGTCCTTGGTCTCTAGGGGACCCTCAGGGTTTCCTCTCCCTGCAGGGTTTCTTTGAGGATCTCAGACATGCAGTGATCGGAAGATGACTCTTACCATTCTCAGTCAGCCTACTGCCAATGGCTATTTTGTTGTATGGATCCTACTCTGCTGTCAGGTCTGTATGTCTGTCAAACCCTACTGCTTTCTGCAGGCTATTCAAATAATATAGGAGAATTACACAGGAAAAGCATTAGAGAGAAAATAGGATGAGAACATGAGAACCAGTTTATTATTCATGATTGCATATTTTTATTAACTAAGTTATATTAATCATGTTACTACAGGACTCCATGTTACAAGCAGCTGAGCTTAGTGTTAGGTTAAGCAGAAGTTAGATGGTCACAAAATTGAGAGAGGAGATGAGAGGAGAGAGGGAATAGGCCTTTTCCTGATTAAGGGTTGCAAAGAAAAAGCTGAATTGCTAAGGTGTCTATAAACATACATATAATTTTATTTATAGTAAAATAAAACAATCAGATCAAAGGTGATTACATAAGTTAAAATACTTTATATTAGTTACACGGTAAAAAGAGATGTCACCAAAAGTTTATGTTCCTCTTAACTGTACTCATCCTGAAGTTGTCATATCTGTGGATATTCAAACTCCTTTTGAAACACAGTAACTGAATCTGAGCTTCTTTTTCTGGCCTTTCATCTTATCATAGCACATGAACTTTCAAGGCCCTATCTCTGCCACATAGGTCTATTTATTATATTGCACGGGTCAGTTGCTAAGTAAAATTCTTTGTACTTATTACCCCCAAAACTGTATGTTACTGAGTCACCCTGGGGCAAGATCCTGTTCTTGAATTTGCAGCTGTAGCTAGTGCTCAAGGTTTTCTTGTTTACCTTGCAAGAGCCTATCACTTCAGCTGTTTTTTTACTTAAGACAACTCAATTCCCTTTTATATCCCTATGTGATTGTTCAGATGGCTCCTCTCTCTGCAGACTGCTTTTTACAGGAGAGTACAGGTTCAGGCCTGCTTGCAGAGAGCACTGTCAGTACCGCTCCCTCACACCAACTGCAGCAGTTTGGACACCTCCCAGGTCCTGGATCCCTTAGAGGTTGTGGAGTGCAATGCAGTTCATGCCTAGAGTATTTTTATTTGTACTTGTTCCTTCCAGACATATAAGATCTGCCAGATTTGTCTCTCTCGCAAGTTTATTCTAGTAAGCCATAGGGTTGATGTTTTAGGACAGAAACAATATTGCAAACTTAAATGAAGGACACAGTTCTGGTTTATAGTGTTTAAACCTGCATTAACATCCTTCACCTAGACTTTCAAAGATGCAAAGATGCATCTCAACTATGACAGGGAACAGCTGAGGCTGCTGATCTCTATCTGTCTGCTTGCTTGAGTTGCACATATTCATCTCGCTCTAAAAGCTTTCTAGACATCTCTCTTCACAGCTTCTGTTCTTCATCGTAAGTGAAATATTCAGATCTTAGGTGCTCTTGGAATGAAATTGTTAAAACTATAGAATTTTGGTTCTGTAAAAGAAACTAACAGTATTTTCAATGTAAGTAAAGAGTTAAATGTACTCCATTTTCTCTTAATTTGTTTCTTATACTGAAGAGCAGCTCAGTGCTTTGTCAGTAAGATTTTTTTTCTCAAAGATAGGTGAAACTAGAAACGAAAGAGAAAACTTAGAGCCCAGCTAACAGCTACAGCCAACAAATGCAGCAGTTTATGCAGAAAGGAGCCAGAAGCTCAGCTGAGGGTGGTGCACATGTGCTCAGCAATGCTGGTGGTGGGGCACTGCAGAACCTGCTGCCCAACAGTGACTGGAAAAGCTGCCTTGATACATCAAAGTCTTTGACCCAGACTGAGCTCCCAAGGGAGCATGCAGCCCCACAGGCCTGGGGCTGAAGGTAAGCAGGGATTTATTGTGGGGGAGGGGGGACAGGGGGAGAGGGTGTCCCTGCCCACAGGAGTTGTGTGCTGGTAGTGGCTCTGTGTAAAGGAATTGCAGAAGGACGTCAGCAGACTTCCCAGAATCAGAGAACGCAAAAAGCAGCTAGACTGTATCTCCCTTGAGACCCTCAAGATACAAGACCCCAGCTGGATTAAGGGAGGGGCAGGCAAAGTCTGCACTTATCAGGCTGGAAAATGCACGCTGCTTTCATGGTGAAGGCTGGAAGCTTGTGAATTTCAGCACCTGGAGATGACTCCTGCTCCATTTGCTCATTGGCAGCTACAGACCAGGTTCAGTGCCCTGGCAGCTCTCTCCAGTGCAGCAGCAGAGCCAGATGAGCCTCAGCCCGGCAGCAGCATTAGGGCCAGGTGAGTGATAGTTGTGGGAGACTCCTGTCTGTGGGGGACAGAGGTCCCCCATCTTCCAGTGTGAACTGCCATCTAGGGAGGTTTCTTGCTTGTCTGAGTTTGGGGTCCAGGATGCAGTGACTTCTCGGAGTGTACTGCTCTTCTGTGTAGGCACTAAAGATACTGCTGGAGGAGCCAGTGACAGGGATGCTCTGCTAATTCTTACAAACAAGGGAGAACTGTTCTGGGATGTGAAGGTGAGGGCAGCTTCAGTGAACCACAGATGGTTCAGGATCCTGAGAGGAGGGAGCAAGGACAATAGCAGGAATGCAACCCTGGACTTCAGGAGAGCAGACTTTGGCCCCTCCAGAGATCTGCTGGGAAGCATCCCAGGAGATATGGACCTGGAGAGAAGAGGCATCCAGGAGAGCTGGTTGATTTTCAACAATTGTGTCCTTAAAGCTCAATAGTAGGCCATCCTGGCATGAGGTCAGGCAAAGGCGGCAGGAGGTCTGGGTGAATGAACAATGAGCTCCTGGCTAAACTCAGACATGGAAACAGCCCATAGTAAGTCGTGAAGAATTTCCACATGTTCTTTTTAATATTGGAATCACATTTGTAAATAAAAAGTAAAATTTGCTGTACATGAGTAGATGAGGTTGATTTAAAAGTTGCTTAAAATAATCAGGACTTGCACTTGCTGTCAGTTGAGGACTTAAAGAAGTTTTAAATTTGTCAATAATTTTCCAGTTTAGATTTACTTGAAAACAATCTTCTGCTATGTGACAAACATAATTGTCTGATAAGTCCTTCATGCTCTGGAGAAATGAATGTTAGTACTTAATGGTTTATTAGAGGTATTTTGAATTATGTTTTATACTGCAGAAAACCTTAGATTAGAAAATTCATAGGTTGAGATTTTTGTGATGCTTGAACAGGTTTGAAAAAATGATTAAATTAAAAAAAGTTTCAAGAATTCATGGTAAATGTAAAAAAACTTCAGACTGAATAAGATTTAATACATTCCTCTGTATATAAATTTTTTTTGCTTATAAATTGGAGATCCTTCAAACAGCAATTATGTAGTTTAGTCTACCTTAAAAAACCCAAACAATTTATCACATAATATTGGCTGGCTCTAAATTCAAATGTATGTATTGCACAAGTTTCATAATTAGCAATTCAACCCTCCTCTGGCCCCCAATGCCCCCATCCCGCCCTTTACGTCTTTATTTAAAGCATTCTCTTGCTAGGATAAAAAACAGGACTCAAAGACGTTCAAGGGGAGCTGAAGATTTTCAAATGAAAGACACATAGAGATTATTAAGCCTTTTTGAAAAAGTTTCTGAGGGGGAATATTCTCTCTCCTCACTAAGAAAGGAAATCCTCTTTCAAAGTACAAAATGGGAAACCAGTTTTCACATGCTACTGAACCAAAGACCTGTCAGTCTGAAAGACTGACTTAACATTTGAGCTCTTAAGTGCATGAGTGAGACTGAACCTGTAATTACCATTACTTTCCAGTCATTTGTTAAAGCAAAAGAAAAACCTTTGCCAAATGGCTTCCTTTGCAGGAGCTGCTGAGGCTTCTGCCACGTGGTGGATGGGGCTGCAGCCGCACCCTACCCACAGGCTTTTATGCACGGGCCTGGTGGGTGGAAAGATTCAGTTCACGGCTCCCTCAGTAAGGTACCTCCACCAAAAAGGGACTGCAGGGCCGGTTGGGTTCATGACATGAACTGGCTCGCCAAGAGAACAGCGAAACCACAGAGCAGGATGGAGGGAAGACATGGCGCTCCACTACCAGACGTGGGACTTTGCCTTTCCATCTCTCCTACCAGCTGTTACACCAGCTCAGCCATCTCACCAGACTGCTTCTTCAGGACTAGATCTGTGGTCCAATTCACTGTCCTGGTGGGAAAAGCAAGGAACCTGTAACAAAAGCAGGCTCTGCTGACATGAGAGCAAGGATTACTTAAGAGCCTGGAGGACTTCCACAGGCCCAGTCCTGCTGCAGTGGGAAGCTGGCCTGAGCTTGCCCCATGCTGTTAATTTGGATAGGCACATAAATTTGACAGCCATGCGAGAGATTTTGCATTTTTGTTTGTGGTGGCTTTAAGTGGTAAACTTACTTCAGTGAGACGTCTGATAGTCTACCAGCATGGCAGAGTTTGGAGGACTTGTGTTTGGGGATAGAAGCAAAAGAAAAAGGACTAATCATGCCTGTTGCATAGCTTCAAATTGAATTTCAGGTTAATGTAGTTCATCCAAGAAATTACAAGTCTTCAATTCATTGTGTATGTGTCTATCAGTAGTTCTACCAGAAAGAGTAAGTCATTAAAGAAATTTTCAACAGCTACTGAACAGAATTTGCTTCAGTTGCATTAACTTTCCACAAATACCTCACTGAATGCTTTTGCTGGTGTGAACATGTCTTATGGAATACAGAGCTTGAAACAAAGAATCAATTCTACATGCCTGATGGCTTCAGTGGAAAATAGATAATACTATACCCATTCATTTAGAAACAAGGAGAATGCTGTGTGATACCTGTCCAGCTAGAAGACAGCCTTCTCTTCCCAACCTTACACGGTTTTTTTGTTAAAAGAAGCTGAGAGCCAATCATCATAAAGTTTGCCGGAAAATTCCTTAAAAAGTCTAGATGCTCATATGAGTAATTTCCTTTGCAGAGCTGTGAAACCAGAGTGGTATAGACGTGGCAGGTCAGACTAAGGGGATTGTGTGTTGCTGTAACCCAGGTTTGTGAAATAGTCTAGCTTTAAATAAATCCTTAAAAATACTATGTGAATTGTGGGCAGGATCCCCTTTCTTCTGGTTTTGCCAGTGAAAGAATCACAATGTAGAAACACAACAGAAGAACAAGGTCCATATTGGCCTTCTCTGGCAATGGAAATGGATGAAAACATTTCTTCCTCCAGCTGCCCCACCTGCGGTGTGCTGAAGTCCACTGAGCATTCTCCTGTGCCAGGATAACGTTTTGTAAGACTGCATTTAAGTGACCCTATTTAAGACAGTATGTTTTGTTTTAGTCCTGTGTTCTATTTTACACTTCAGACCTGCTGGGACCTGGATCAGCATGCCTTGAGAGGGGAATGAACCATGGTAGAAGGGCCACCTACGCCTGGAGAAAACAATTGATTTCTAAATGGCCTCAGCCATGATTACCTTAATGTGATGTAGTGGTGTGTAGCTATGGACTCCCTAGTGCTGATGTGAGAACAGGGTCAGGGCTGTATCGCTGCAGGTGGGAGGAAGAGTTGCCTCGCTTGGCAGCTGCAGGCCTGCAAATCACATGCCAGCCCAGTTACAATCTGGACTACATCTTCCACGCTGTTACTCCAAGTTTCAGTTTATATTTCCATTTCTTCAGGCTTCTGTGCTCAAAGGTTTTTCTGAGGCCAAGTTAAGATAATGCAGAAAAGACTTATTGTTTCATTGAACTATAAAGATAGCCTGTGTGTGTACATTTGATTCTCATCACCTTCATCAGCAAAAGAAAAGCAGACAACACCTAATTTCCTATGAAGTCTCCTCCCCCTTCATACCATTTTGAACATATCTGAGGCAGTAGAGTGATTTTGTACCAGAGCAGCACTTTGTGTTATCTCTCTATGGAGTCAGTGGTGCCCCATAGTGGCTTAAAAGTCAGATTCATTGTTTCATTGAGTGACAGCCTAAATGACCAGCTGAGGAAATTGTGAGAACTGGCATTTCATCAGTTCTCTGGTAAATGCAAAAGGCAAAGGAATTTGAACGAACCAGAGCAAATCAGCATATGGATTAACTCATTAGGAAGATATAACCATTTTGGAGGAACACCAAATGGGGTCAGTTGGGGTGAGTCTTACTTTCCAGGGAAAAACACAGGAAAGATCACTTATAAAGAAGAGGAAGTTTCCAGTATAGTTTTAAATAATGCAACCTGTAAGTCAGTTAGCTAATTTGGTTGGAGACAGTGAACAGCTCTGTGGTAACAGACAAGACCTCCATGCACTGCAGATAAGCAGGAATCAGCAAAAATTGAGAAAATTATCTTCAGGAAGCCACATCTTGATAATGAAAATAGCCACTCTTGAGCATTCAAAGATAAACTGCTTTTGTGTAAAGAAAATCAAAACCTTCCACAAGTAAATTCTAGTATTTTTTAGCTTTTCTGCTGGGCCATAGGGCTTTGCTTGTAGCTGAAATTGGTACTAATCAGCAAATCTAGAAACCTGTTTTTATTATAACAATCTTCCATCTCTTCATTCTAGCAGCTTGCACATTTAAGTAAAAAAAAAAAAAAAATCAACAGAGAAAAAAAAAAAATCAGTATTGTGGTATTAAATTTGACTCTAAAAGACTAACAGAGATGTTAAATTCTTATGTAGACAATACAGATGTGTTTTCTGGTCAATAGCTCTAACAGCTGGAGAGTCATGTGAGGTTTAATGAGTTGCTTACAATGTATAACACAGGTCCAGTTTGAGTTAGTTGGGATTCTTTTCCCCTTCAGTTGTGCTACACAGCACAATCGGAAGTACAGCAACCAGCAAGAATATCTGTCTTTGAAAACATTTCCAAAGCTACCTTGTAGTGAAGATGAAGTTCAGTACAATATACTACAAAAGCAAGCTTTTCTTCTTTAAACAAGAACATTACATTCTTAGCTGTCCGTGTAGGACTGTGGAAATAGACTTTGGAAATAGCATTTTCTTTGTGGAAAGAACCGCTTCCAATTCGACTGTGTGCATTGCAGAAGAGGTAAGAATTTCTATGAGTTTTAAACTACTAAACAGCACTTAAAAATAGAGCTGTGGTGCAGTACAGAGTTAGTATGCTTTAGATACATACCAGATGGGTTTTTCCCTAGTGAACACCATCCCTTTTTCTGAGTATTAATATCTACCTTTGACAAAATGATGGTGTGGATAGGGTGGCAGACAATCCTAGCTGTCTCCCAGACAAATAAAAGTATATAAATAATGATATTTGTTCACAACATTTAAAAAAAGAGAATTAGAAGCCTTAAATGACTCAGAAAATCCACATATCTGGAATAATTTGTGCTACAGTTAAGGAAGATACAAACTTTTACATTGGAAAAGGCATGTCTTACAGCAGTGATGGGAAGATCTTTGCTGTGTCATATCCAGCTATTTGTATCCATATTCTAGTATGATGTGCAAATAATGTCTTGGAGTATGTTGCTGTTTCCCCTCTGCTCGTGTAGGCAATGTTCTTGTTCCAGAGAGGAACTTTGACCAGCATCTTTGACCATTTCTTTAACAACAACAAAATATAAGGGTGTTGAAAATCTTGGGGGAAAATATATCCTGCCGGATCCAAGAGCCTGGGAGAGGCGAGGCTGCTCAGCTCCACGTCCCCGGGTCCAACCAGCAGCGAGGCTGGAGGTGTGTTCCCAGCAGGCAGATGCACGCAGAGCACACGTTACATACCACATAGGTACCTATACATGTGTCCGGACACACGGATCAGACAGACACCCGGAGCACTTGCACAGACACAGTCAGCACCAAGGGCCTCATCCTGCTCCCCTCTCCAGCGGAGTAGGATGGAAGTCCATGAGAGAACGAGGTGGGTGGCTGGCTCAGACCCTCAGCCTGACCAGCAACTGTCCCTGAATCATGGTCTCCCCAGTTGCTGGCACTGGGACATACAGCCCCCAAGACTGCAACCCCATGCCAGCTGCTGGGACAGACCATTGTGCTCACACACACACACACACACACAGAGGCATGCAAACACAAGCACACATGCATGCACGGAGAGCTGGCTGGGACTGCCCTGTCCCCATAGCCAAACTCCTTGTGCTCTCACCCTCAGAGACCCCCACATCCACTGGCTCCCAGCCACTTCACTGGCCCAGTGCCCCGTTCAGCGCAATCCTCACTGGTGCTTGCACACTCACTCACACACCCACACCCGCTGTGGCCACTGCATCATGGACACAGGGCTCCCACCCATCCTCTGACCCCTAGACACCATATGTGAACACACACACACGTGCACACACAGCGTGCACACACACGGAGCCATCACCCAGGACAGAGTGTGGAAGGACTGTGGTGAGCAGCCGGGAGAGGCTGCGCTGGCCGGGCGCAGGGCATGGCTGACAAGCGTACCCACCCGCCAACTACTTAGCTGCCACTGGCCCTTTTTGCGCCCTTGCCCCGCATTTTGCCACTCCTGTTCCTCCCCAGATCACCTCAACGCCCTTTTCCCACCTTTGGTTCCTCCCCCAAACATCCCATAATAAATCCCGTGGGAACCCGAACTGCTCTTCCCCTGCACCCACAACGTGCCCCCCAGCCCTGGGCAGCAACCCCCCTCCATCAGAAGCTTAGGATGGCCGCTGCTGGTGGGTTTCACGCTGGGCGTGGGCTGGGGCTCTCCTGGGACAGCCCTGGGAGGGCCATGGCAAGGTGGCTTGTTCCTCAGGAGCCCTTCGTTTGGGTTCCCTCCTGCCGTCCTGCCCCGGGACTCCTCCGAGTGTGTGCGATGGGCCTTTGATGTGCTGGTGGCCCTGGTGTGGGCCTGGGAGCAGCCAGGGCAGGGTGTTGTTTGGGGTCCCCCTCCTGCCACTGTCACTCTGTGCTCCTTGGTGGGTGTACAGATGAGCTTTACTACACAATCTAACAAGAAGTCTTGCAGACATTGGGATACCACCCTCACATTGCAAAAACTAGCCAGTATCACCAGTTCAAAGAGGCCCTGACATGCTTTTCTCCCTCCCACCTCCTTTCTATTCCTCCTGCTTCATGACATCCTGTCCAACAATTCACAGCAAAGATAAAAAGAGCAAGAGAGGTCAACATGGAAAGAACAAAGAGCTCATGGGAATAAAGTTATCCAAACACATTTATGAAAAACGTCCAGCTTCTAGTGACTTCAGTAAGCTTGGTGAAATAGCTTCCAAAGCAACTGGCCCAACCAAAGCACTTGCTGTTTGTATATTGGTGCTGTCACAACCCTTTCAATACACTGTAAGACTGTCTTGAATGCAGTCAGCAATCTTTACACTGTGGGAAGATGCAATTGATAAATGCCATTCATTAAGTTGTTAAAAAAAAAAATCTTATTCTCTGTTAAGAGTGAAATCCTGCAACATAATAACAAGTTAATGTGTGATGATCATTCAAAATTTGGGATTCAGTCCTTATCCTAAGCCTATTGAAGCTGCATGATAATCAGCATATGACATTGTGCTAAAAAAAGAAAGAGTTTTATATGCAGATTGAATATCTATATGGTCCCCTGACATATGCCAATATGTAATGCCCATCCTCAGTCTGTGCATCACTCTCACACAGTGAACTGTGAGCACGTTTTTTTTCAAATGCAATCAACAGCAATCAAACAAAGAAAACAATGTACTTCCTCAGTTCATGATTTCAGGAGAAAAAAATTTACAAAAACAAGTGAACATCACTAGTTCCCTGTATTCTGACTTTTATACCTCCATTTTCCTTTGACAATTATGAAGATTTTGTAAGATTATTCTGGACTTAGTTATGAAAAACATAATTCTTTTTTTTTTTCCTTCTGGAACTGTAAAAAATCTAGATTTCTGTTTCAAAAAAATGCAGTATCAGCATGAGATATGTAAGTTGCTTCACAAGCTTCTTAATGGAAAATATGTAGAAGAAACATTTTTTCTGCTGCTCTGATCATCCCGATCTTCAGAGGCACTCTAACATGTCAGAATAGCAGGAACCAGTGCCCCTAAAGGTCAAAATGCCTTCCTTAAAGAAAATCTTGTCCATCCTTACAACTATTTAGAAAGAAAAGAACATGCATAATGAAGATAAGTCATGCCATCACGCTACTGGCAGATAAAACCAGGCTAAAGCAGGAATCAGGATGCATGTGAAAACAAGGACTACTGAATACAGACCATATGTTAAATTAGGAGGAGGCAAGGTCCCCTTATCACAGGCTGTGTCAGACATGGAGGCTATCAGCTTGTAACCATGGGAGGTTCTTGGCAATGCGAGCTCATAGAGACTTACTTGCATGAAAGCAGTCACCCTGGTGACACAAACTACAGTCAAAATTTCAAGTATTGTGAATATCTAACATAACTATTTTTGTGAGGTAAAACGTGCAGCTCAGCAACTTGCCAGGGTGTCATCAATGAAAATACTGGTTTTGCCACTTCAAGACAGACAGGTTCCAAGAGGGTGGAAACCAAGACAGCCTCCTCATTTCTGATTGCTTCATTACACAACAGAGGACATCATCCTTAGGCTGTTCATCTGCTTCTAATCTCAGGGGGATGGAAATCTGTCTAAGAATCTGCTGGGATATGGGAAGGACAGGGACAATACCGAAACTGTTCTGATATCTTCTTGTCAAAGTCTTGAACTTGCTTCCTTATTAAAAAGTAAATTTAAAAAAAGTTAGTGTTAGGCCTGAAGAATATATCCTGAATGCAAAGCGAAATGGAAAATGAGCCACTTGCAATTAGCAAACAAGATATATTAGACCCATTGGTCTGTAGAAACCAAAGTTTAGATTGCTGTGCTTATGATACCTGTGCAGGGTTTTCATGGGCAGAACGGTCATGATGCACCCTGCACCTTCTGTAGTACTGAAAATCTGCTTACAGCTGGTAAATCCTGTGTTGTGCAGCTACTGAAAAGATGAAGAAAAGATCCAAACATTCTGTCTTAAAAAACCCTAATCTCCTTTACAAGTTGAAGTACAAACCCTCTTTTGAGGTTTTCTCAAACTCCTGTTCTTTTAAGTATTATGGTCTGGGAAACAGAAGTGCCTTTCTTGTACAGTCACTTATGGTTCACCAGTGCTAGTCACATTTCTGTGCCTATTGGAAAATTTCATCATTCACCATCACCATCATCAGAGGGTGATGAGGACTGGAGAAGTGGTTAGGCATATTGACAAAGGATTTACTATATCAGAACATGCTGTCACCCTGACCATTTTTCCCTTTTGGCTGAGGATGTGCTATCAGACACTGATACAACCTAGGTTTGGTTCTGGTTTTGGTTTTGGTTTTGGTTTTGGTTTTTTTTTAATGTGCTGAATGGCATGTTCATTTAGCCAGCGAAGATCACAGCCTCTTACAGCACTGAGTACTGTTGGTTCCTATTGATGCTTAAGTCACAGGAGGTTTTCAGCATCTGCTGGGACTGGGTCTGAAGGAATTAGAGCCATTGCTGCAGTATGTCTTAATTAGGATATTTTCAGTGGAGGAAGCTAGTGCTGACAGGCAGGCATTATCTATTTTACAAGCATATGATCCAAGCTGACATTTCTTCTCCCAAAGGGACAAGTGAATACCATAAGTCAACAGAGCAAAGTTTAAGGTACACTGCAGCACTATACCTGAGGGATAGCCTCTTCTGAAGTTGCTTCCCTTCTACTGTACAGGCAGCTATGCCTTCCTCCACTCCCTGTCTCAAAATTGGGCTCATTGAGAAAGACTGACTTAAAAAGAAACTATCCCCATGTCATCTTCCTGGTCTGTAATTTGTTAAGCCAAATTTGCCATCCTGTCTGACCTGCACAATATCTGTAGTATTTTAAGAAGCAGCTAAAAAAATAGCCAGGCCGGAGGGGACGGGCAGAATGGGAAGCCTCCCCTGAATATTACTTTTATTGCCATTATTTTTAAATGCAGTTGGTCTGGAAGACAGTCCTGCACTGCTTATCCTTTGTCTAACCATTACAGGGAGAGGCTGCTAGCAGGCTGCTATCGCACACATACATTATAGCACAAAGAGCAGCTGCCATGCTGGGACACCAGATAGCATATAGCAAGTACCAGACGCAGGAGGCCCATCAAGCCCTTAACATCTGCAGGCAAATGGCACTTTTTTGCCCATGTCTTGCTTTTAGTGCAGGCCTGTTAAAAAATCTGCTCTAAACAATAGTTTTAATGGTTTTGGATATTGCAAGTGAAGCTCACATAAACCCTGGTGAAGAAGGAGCTAGTAATTTTTCTGCACAAATAATGTCCAACTATTGGGTTTTTTTGCAAAATGTTATCCTGTTGGAAGGCACAGTGTTATCTGCAGTGCAGCTGAAAAGGGGGGAATCTCCTGAAATATCACAATAGGAGATGTCAGTGAATCTCAGGGATCGTTGTTTTATTGGAAAATAGCCTGGTACTGACGCCATGGCAGTGGATGGTGTGCTAGGCCTGAGGTAAAAGATACTGCCATCCTAGAAGACGATCAGGAGTGGGACCACCTAGGGAACACTGGTGAGATTTGCCAGGCTCCGGGGGAGATGAAGAGAGCAAGCATGGACAGGACGGGCAGACTCTTCCAGCCTCGCCCAGCAGGTAGGAATTAACTCAGGAAGAAACATACCGGTTGTCTTAACAAAAGACTAAAGGTTATGTAATACAGAAACCTGCAATTCTGTCGTCCCAGTGTTCTGTGCTTGACAGACTCACTTGATCAAGGCAGAAATGGGGTTGGACCTCGCAGATCCAGGTGTGGGGTTCCAGGGGGCACAGCTCTTGCAGAGAGGCAGAGCGGTAAACCCTATCCCCCTTTTTTACAGGTTTACAGAAAACAACTGCAGAGCTGTGTGCCAGGAGTGGGCTGCTCTGCCAGGGGAGGGGAGCTGGAACTGAGGGTGTCACCATGCTGCTGGGGCAGTGCCCTTCCCAGCAAGGACCCATTGTGGTGGCCAAGCCAGGAGAGCAGGGCAGGTCTGGTGACAGCAGCCTGGGTCAGCCAGAGTCCAGCAGTCACTAGGCAAGCCCATAGAGATGGGGTAGGTCCAAAGTCAAGCCAGGAACTCAAGTCAGTGTGTGATGATCAACAGCATGCACATACATCACCAGGCATGGGCATGTCTGCAGCACAGCTCGGGCAAAGAGCTCCAGGGAGAGGGAAGACATGCCTGGTGGAGGCTTCTCGTGGCTGTCCCTCAAACACCTCTTTTCAAGGCTGCGCAGCAGCAGCACAACTGATGTGGCCTTCAGATCAGGCAGGCAGACCTTGGGGACAGGGCAGGTGTGGCACACAGGGTCCTGACACACTGTAACTCAAACAG
This sequence comes from Haliaeetus albicilla, assembly GCF_947461875.1. Classification (NCBI taxonomy): domain Eukaryota; kingdom Metazoa; phylum Chordata; class Aves; order Accipitriformes; family Accipitridae; genus Haliaeetus; species Haliaeetus albicilla. The sequence goes on from NC_091516.1 coordinate 39,797,840, forward strand.
CATTAAAGTATTTCCTTTCCTTTGATACAGATTGTGTAGCCAGAGCACAGTGTTCAAGTGGTATTAACCTAAATGCTTTGTCAGCATGAACAGGTCTTGCAGTGGATGACAATGGTTACCTATATCTAGAGGATGCCAAGGTCAGACAGGAAGAAAAGGAAAACCCCTTCTTGCAGTCAGACTGATAAAAAGAGAAATGAGTGTTGTGGAGAGTCAAGCTGCCATCTCTTCCTGCCTCATCATGCACAAGAGGGTATATGCAGAAGAACACATTTTCAGAAGCACTCAGAGTGCTCTGTGTCATCCTTTCTCTTAAGTTAATGAATGCAAAACAACAGGAACAGAGGCAACCTTAATCATTTAGAAATCCAGCCAGTAGTTCCCCCTAAACAGTATGCTGGAGTCACTTTGCAACAGACGTGACTCTCCCTTTCACTGAAAGGCACCTAATAAAGATTTAAACTTTAAAAAAAAACATAGTTAAAAGAGGGGTAGAACTGATTGGTGCGAAAGAAATGGGGAGAGGTTAATTCTGGTCCCACTGATTTCACCAGGGCTGGGACTTCCCAGCATTGCTATCCCGCATTTCCTAAGGGTGTCTACTACTTTATGTTACTTCTTCTCACTGCAGGGGAAAAGGGACCTCATACTGGAAAGGTAATCCTACAAAATTGCTAATAATACATTTTTAGCTCTGAATCCAGTTTTGACATTTTCTAGAATTTTACATATAATTAATTGGAAAGGTATCAAAGCAGAACATCATAAAAAAGTGAAGGCTAGCATTTTTTAGTGAATGGGGAGGAGGAGGGAAGACAAAATTTATCATTCCATTTCAATTGATTCAGGGACTACAGATAGGGTGAAAAATTAAAACTAAGGCGTTGAAGAAAGAAAAGGGAGCACTGAAGGAAAGGAAGGTAGGCTCATACCAAAAATGTGTTTCCTTTCTATTTATAATATCCTCTTTTTCTTTCTCTTGGTATAGAATTCTTTAGTAACACTTTTCTCCCTGTATCATGATAGCTAGTTTTGTTTTTTTCAGACATTTTTCTTATTTATGATTACATTTCAACACAAGCATCTTTTACCTTATCAGTCTTACCTCCTATGAAAGACAGCATATACTCAAAAAGTGGTAAAAAGCCAGGCATCCTTTGTGTCTTATGTAACAAAAGTCTGCAGACATACGTGCGAGTGTGCACATATGGACTGTGTATGCACACACTTCAGCAGGAATGGCTGTCTCACCAGCTTTCTCAGGACTCAGTGGTCCTGGTCCAGGATCTGAGCTGTTCTTTTCCATTATGTGGTGCATCAGAAATTATTTCCTACCTCCTGCCAAACTCCTCCAACTGAAAAATTACTTTTACATATGCTACTGTTGCTTCAAATATGCAGGCAATTCCTTCTTCTGTGGTCCCATAAATCCAGACTCTGGATTATTTTCTGTTTTCTTTTACACCTGGATTTTTAAGTCAGTGGGGGGTTGCAAAGAGGTCACCCTAGAAACAGAGGTACAAACCTCGGAACACAGTTATCATGTGGGCTGGTTAGAATACTTGATGGTGTAAGGTATTTTTATCAGTTGTGCCTTCTTGCCTGATAGGAAGGCATTGAAAAGGAATATACAGTAAAGACACAAAGATTTAGGTTTCCTATGTGAATGTGTAACTCTAAAGGTTTTCGCCATCTTTGTGTCCCTCTTCTATGCCCACTGAAGTTGGTGGATGGCTCCTGTTGTGTTTGTAAGTGCTGGGCTGGCACAGAAGGGCCCTTACTCCTATGGGGGCCCATATCTCCAGCAGGTAATGCAATGACCTCTTGTACTGATCACGGAAGAAGTGATACTTCGCAGTGATGTAGCTGAGGTCCCATCTTCCCTGTCAGAACTGCAGTGTGTTTGTTCTGCAGAGAGGATGATGGTGTGAAGGATGAGAACATAATATGAGAGCAGGTAAAATACCTAACAAATTCTGTACCTTTTGGAAAAGGGATGATATGGTAAGCATATGAACTAAAGAAGGAAAACTTTCCTGCCTTAAAGAAGGAAAAAGATACTTCCCCTCAAAACAGAATAGTGAGCTGATTCTTTCCTGGTGGAGAATCTTCCATCTCTAATTATATGCAGATATCCTCTTGAATTTTCAGTGTCAGCACTTCCTATGCCCTGCCACAAACACCTGTTCACAGTCTGTGTTGTCATATACAGCAGATAGAGCCAAACCAAATGCCAGTTAAACATGTTTTATTGTTTCTTTTCCTCCTGTAAGCTTTCAGACATCTGGAGTGGTCTGGAAAGGAGTGCTCTCCTCTTTCAGGCATTAACAACCATTCTTACATGTAAAAGAAGGAAGAAACTTGAGGTTAGAGAAGCAGCTGATGATTAAGTGACGGTTTTAGCTACCAACAAATCAAGCTTACAAACAGAGAAACCTGTTCAAATTGCTCTGTCTGCTCCATGTGTTGCTATGCTGTAGTTACTGGCTAGTCTGTAGGTAGTGTAAGAGGAGTTTATATTTGAGAATGGGTAAGCTAACATGCATTGGATCATCAAAGGAAATGTAGTGAGTTCTGCATGTCTTTTCTCTTTCGTCACAATCTCTGCCAAACTGTTTCCCCTAGAAATGCTATGGGTTCAGCATTTTCACTTGAAGTTGCTATTTGGATTTCAGTTCTGGTCCAAGAGTGGCACACTGCACCTCACAAAGTCCCTGTAAGGTTTCAGTGTATGGCTCCTCAGTATTAACAATCAGTGCTGAACTATGCAAGTTGAAAATTTACATAAGACAACTTCAGAAACAATAAACAGCTTGAAAGGGGTTCTTTGGCTATGTGTTAAGGCCAGGAAGCGACTGGTCCCATGGGATAAGAGGTTAAACCTTTATTTCTAAATCATCTACATATAGCACCTTGCCTAGGAGGACAGTGTAATGTCTGATAAGGTGCTCAGCTGAACAATAAGTCACCTGTAGTTTTTCAGGCATTGGATATGTGTGGGAAATGTTTGTCCACTTTCGAAGAAACTTCCTAGAGATTATTCTGTAGTCCATAGTGATGTTACAGAAGACAATCATTTAGTTTAAACCCAGAATTCTGAAAGCCTTTCCTCCAAAATTCTTTCAAGTCAATGGGACAATTTCCACTGATCACAAGATAAAGACCTTGATTGTATCTCAGTTTCCATTGAGTTGTTTTAGACTTTGACATTATAAAAAGATATATTTGGAAACAGATAAACACATAAATATTTGCAATTACTTTGTGTGTGTGTGGGTGCTAGTTTCAAATACCTGAAGAAATTTCAGTGAGGATGAAAATAAGGAAGAAAATGCAGACACTCATTTAATCTCATTCAAACTTTTCTTCAACTAACTTAATGCAATAACAGAATAATAATTTTAGTTGAAGGTTTAAATACCATTCAACTGAGTAAAGGGATGGTTATTTAAGGAACAGATGCTCATAGGTCTTGTTTGTTACCTTAAGCTATTGATGAAGGCACTTGATTACACTATGTTGTAGAAGTCACGTGCCTTCATAGTTTTGAAAACTCCGCCTGAAAGAGTCCAAGCTCGATCTCAAAAAATACAATTTAATCTGATTATGAAGAACATGAACAAAAAGCTGTGTTTGGAAACAGTTACTAGAAGTAATTTTTTTTTCATTTTGGGAAAGCAACTGTTGTGTGGTTTCAGGACATGTGTGCCATAAATAAGAAATCTTGCCCAATTCTTTAAGGTTTTGTAATTCATATTTTCATAGTTTTAAATCCAGAGAGACCATTAACTTATCCAGCCAGTCCTACATAATAAAACACAGGGAATTCCATGCAGTTACTATTATACTGAGTCCAACAGCATGCACTGTAGTCTTAGGCCTACCTCTGGAACAGCATCCTGACTTGCCTGGACAACTCTAGACGGTGGAGAATGTGCCCCTTTCATGATTAGTTTATGAAGTGATTAATCTTCTGCAGTGCTTAATACATATATCTTATTTCTAATTTTAATGTATCTGCCTTAATTTGGCAGCTCTCAGTTTCCATTCACTGGAAGGCAGTATGCCCCCAAAATGCATATGGTTTTAGGAAGAAAAGGTGACCATGACCTCTGCAGAACCACTAGTAAATCACAGTTCCCACTGAAAACTAGCAAGGTTTTTAATGAGTGACAAGGGATTTGTTGATGTATCTATACATTTAAGTTTTATGTGACTGACCCTTCATCTAAAATCATGATCAGTTCTAACCATTGGCTTTTTCAAATCTAGGATTCGGAGTACTGGAAAAGCGATATGATTCACTTATTTTTAGTACTATCACCTACTTTATGATTGGATACTGGGGCAAAGAGGAGCTCTCTGCTTCACAAGGCATTCATGTAAATAAAAATTTTATGATTAAAAAAGAATAACACTGAGAAACTGAAAATATACACTCATTGGAAGTTGCTGCTACATGGAAGAAAAAAAATTATAAAAGAAAAATTATGGTAGCATTCATTTTATCTTTCTTGCAAGCAGGAGAAAGGAAGCTTTTCAGGAATCCTAAGGTGTCCAGAAGGGTCATACAAAAGCAGAGCTGTACTTCTCTCAAAATTAAGTTCCTTGGTTGAATCTCTAGTCTTCATTACATCTAAATAATTGTCAGAAAGGGACCCCTGTGAGTACGTGGTCAGTAGACATACATACTTGAGCAAAATTACGGAACAAATATAACACAACCAGCCACAGTTCTTTCACTGCAGGGATTTGTGATCCCACTAGGGAGAGCTCATGCACCATGTTCTTCCCACAGCGCAGAACTGTTGCAATATGGTCCTGTCTTTTCCTTTTCTTACACCAGCCCTCAGGATTATAGCAGATGCATGAAGCCTGGAGCGTGTGCATATAATATTTAAAAAAAGAAGAATACAGCAGGAAATATTTGGGATGTTTCTGCCTATACCCTTCTTCTTCTAGTCAGGTTTTCCACATTGTTTCTGAGGTGTAAGCTTTGATAACAAAACCAAAAGAGAGACTGCATCTGTTGTGTACATTTTGTTTTTTTCCATAGGTCATGAAGTACAGATCAGCACTCATCTCTGTTCCTTGCATACATGGCTTATACTGGGAACCAATCTTTCTGTGCCTTGGTTTCTTATCTATAAAATTGGGATAATGATACTTCTTGCACCTGCCTTCAGTAGCTGGTTGGCACAGCCTTCAAAGCAGGGCCCAGACGTGCTCTCACTCTCAATTGCAGCCCCCTGTTTTTACTGTATCCTGCATAAGACATTATCTGAAGCATAACCCCAGCATAAAAAGGAAATACTAACGATTGTTTGGAGAAGATGTTTATTCTTTATAGTAAAATTGGGCATAAGGGAAGAGGGTGGGATCATTTTCTAATCTTGGAAAGTTGACTTGCATTAAAGTACAATTTCCATGTGGGTGCTGATACTGATAATTCTAACACGAGCACTTCTATAGCAAGCTGCTATTCACTAAACGGCTGTAAGGGCTGCTATAAACCACTAGAGGCTGCTATTACCAAATTAAAAAAGAAAAAACCATCACCAAACACTCAGATCCATTATAGGATAAATAGGTATTCATCCTTCCCACATATATTCATATTTCCCTTCGAGTTTCTTGCCCCAGTCCTCCAGTCCTCAAGCCAGGCCAATTTGGAAGGAAGAAAAGGAAGACTGGGAAAAGCCAGGATGTTGGGTCCCTTATCTTTTAACAAGCATGAAGAGGAAAGTTTCTCTTTCACACTGAGGTCCTGTGGTGAATCGAATTGCCTGTACGTTTTGTTTCTCTACCTTCGTCACACAGACTCCGGTCATTCATCATACTCTTGGCACATGGAGAAGCAGTGACCACAGTCTCAGGCCCAGGGAGGCGGACCTGCCAGAGCAGTGCTAAAGCAATCCCTTCCCCAGAACAAGCAGCAACTGCATTTCCCAAGGCACATATCTGAGAGAATAGCAGCCGGTCTTCTTGGGCAACTTGCAAGCAAGACCTCTTCAGCCTGCAGCACAGCTTACAGCAGCCCCTGGTGTTTGCTGTCCTTGGAAGCCGCTATCGTCTGGTGGATTTGCAGCTCATGGTCTCCCTAGAGCAGCTCGCCTCCACAGTGTCAAAGCCTGTGAAGGTGGAGCAGACAACTCTGTCACCCAGACGTGGCAATGCATATGTTTCCCCCCCTCCCTGTATCTGCCTTGGGGTGCTGAGGGGATTTTTCAGCCTTGGAGGAGCAACCAGGACCTGCCTGTCTGATATGGTTTTGGTGCCCTATTTATATGCAGTGCACTTTTATGACAGCCAGGGCTGCACTGGTCCAATGCCTGTCTCTTGCTTGTACTCCATACAGATAAAGAAATGAAACCGCTTTGATTTCTGATACTTAGCAAAGACCAATCCTGTTGGCAGTCTGATGGGTGACTTTCTTGAAGGGTACAGCAATAGTTGCACACTTTGTTGCTCTCTGTTCCTATTCATCATAATGGGTTAGGTGAGGAGGGGGACATGTCCTTATGCACCTGGAGTGTTTGGAAGCACAAGCCTCCACCTTCTTACTGTCTCACTGTGTCAGCCACTCTTACTTGTAATCCACCCACTGCTACTTGACTCCTTGAACTCAGTTGCCAGCAGCAAGGGCCAGATTCAGCAACCTCCTCACTGAGAGAAGCTAGGTTAGGCCGCCAACAGAAACCTGAGAAACCCTTGCAATTATTAATCAAACAGCAAACAAAATGGTGCTTTTCAGAGAGGAGAAAAGGAAAAGAGCCAGTGTGTAGATCTAGAGAAGTTATTGCTTTGTCAAAGTGGAATATTAATTATTTGAAGTCCTCCTGAGTTCTTGCTGTGGAAAATTTGGAGCCTCCTAGTGCCTCTTTTAACACCTCCTCTTGGCTTCTTAGTATCAAATCTTAAGGCAGTATGATAACTCTACTGGATAGTAAAGCGTCACTTAAACTATGTGTCATCAATTACTACCAGCTCCTAATAAATTGCTGTAGCTCCTCCAGCTTGTTTACCTTTACCAAATATCTTTTACAATATATTTTTCATTCCAAAGATACATGGTTCTGTATTAGATAAGGATGACAGTCCATCCTAGCAGAATTAGTCAGAAGTATGCTTACTCAGACTTCGAGATGTTACTCTGCCATTATTTTTGCTCTTTAATGACTTGAACACCCTTTAAAGTTAGTGTACAACCAAATTACATTCACATATGTCCAGCTGTACTTTCTTTGCTCCCTTTCTCTTCACCAGACTGTTTTTTCTGGTCTTCTCAAGATCTGGATTTCAAGGGAAGAAGGGGAGGAAGGATGATGGGGAACTTCTTCTTTTTAAGGCCTCATCAGTTTTATATATTGCATAAAAAAATAGCTTCTTTTCACATAAAAATCTGTTGCCTAGTATCTAAAAGAGAAAGTACCTCCTCAAAAGAAAAAGTAAACAGAGAAAACAAATTCCCAAAGGCTTACAGACAGAAGCAAAGCACACTGTAGGTATCCAGTGGAAAGAAGAGGAAATAAGTAGAAAAGGCTGACAGGCCTGAACATTTTACATATGTTGTTTTATTGTGTTTGGGAGGCATTTCTGTTAAAAAATAAAAGGAGGTGCCATTCCACAAAGTGGAAAAACAGTAATGGTTTGCAGCGGTAATGGAACACAAAAGTCTGGCTTATGTAACCAGACTTAAGTGAGCCTGTTCCCATCATACCCCAGGGAACAGCTTCCAGGCCTGTGTTGAAAAAGGTACAGCTGAGAGGGAGAAAGTCTTTGCTTACAGGTCTCCTATTAGTGGAAGGAAAAGACTGTTTTAAAATTCAGAGTTACCTGTGGGCTAAGAAATGGAAGTCTGCTTTAGAGTGATCCACAAGTCTGAAAAGACTATGTATTCCTAAATATTTTGTGTGATCTGAGTGGGGAGCCAACATAACACCAAGCCCTGGGAAGGTTGTACCAGGAAGAAGAGCAGCTGAAAAGAACTAAACTGGGGAGCTCACAGAGGGGACATGGCTCACACTGCCTGAGCAGCATTGCCTTGATCTGGGCTTTGTTGCCCTCCAGGACTGGTGCCATTACCCCAGAGCTTGATTATCTTCACCTGCAAGTCCTCCTACACAAGGGAAGAAAAATCTGTCTGGCCTTGCAGGTGTCTCCTTAGGAAAAAAAGAGAAGAAAACTGTAAAATAGCTACTGATGTTTCAGGCATTAAGCACCAGATATTACTCCAACTTGTTATTGGGCTTACTTTCACTTTAAGAACATATTATAATAATGTTTTGATAATTTCTCTGGGTTTTTTTTCCCCTTTTCTTCCACCCCCCATGTGGAGAGAATTATATTCTTGAATATCTGAAAAATTAGTTCAATCCTTCCCAAGAAAGGGAAAGTGCATGCTTGAGGCATTCACTTTGTGAGTGACCGACCCCCTTTGAATTTTAACTGAGACCTTATAGTTCTTGATGAACCCTGGAAAAGGGGTTGCATAGAGTGACAGAGTGCACATCCTTGGTAAGAAAAGGAGAAAATTACTGGGATTCATCTCTGTTTCACAGAGGAAAAAGACTTTTTAATCATGAAAAAGTGAAGATGTTTGTAACCTTCACACCCCCCCCCCCCCCCCCCTTGGTTTATCTTAGGCAGCCTTGTACAGAGATAAGGCTGCTGCCCTGACACAGAAAACAGTGTCTGTTTTAATATTCTGTCTGTGGGTTGTACCACAGAGTTCTCCAACAGCACTGTGACAGAATCAGAACGAACGTCACGGGTATTACCACAGGAGGAAGTTTTCAAAAACAGCTATCAGATGTACTCTGTCAGTCACAGACCTATGATCCCAATGTCTTAAGAAACTCTTTTCTCTCAAAACTCCTACAACTTAAGTGCTTGGGAAACTCTCTTTCTCCAGTGTGTGGCAGACATTTCTGAAGTAGGTCAGGCATGTGGTGGGGAGAACTTAGGGATGATCTCTCTACTTACAGGAATAAAAATTAATTGCTTGAGTCTCTAGCTCTATGGAGACAATACATGCTGTGAGTTTGGAGAAGAATAAAAACAGGTTTTATGACCGATAACCTTTAGTATGCTTTATTTCGTTTTCATTTTGCTTAATATGAATCATGGGAGCCTTAGTTAAATGGAACCAATTTTCTCTAGTTTGGAATGAAGCAACTCTAGTAAGTGCAAGTTTCCTCACACTGATCAGGCCAGATGAATCCCTTCAACAGTGCAAAGCTAGTCAGCCTTTCAGTCTTGAGCACAATGCAACTGTCATAATGTTTTTCAAGAGGAATTTCAGACAGCACCTGATCTCACATGATGAGTTAATTTCACATAACCTTGTAGATCATAATGGTTGTAAACTTCCAGTAAACAGTAGGAAGCATGTGTATCAGAGCCAAAGAGGGGAACATCTCTAATGTTCACCACAGCCTGGCTTGAGGAGGAAGTTCTTGGGTGCATATCTATCTTTTAACATGCCTGGACTTGAGTGGAAATTAAATGCAGTATTTACATACAGAACTGACACCTGAGAGGCAAGATGAACCTCCAGGATGTGGGGTGCATGGCAGACTGCGCTGAAGCTTTTGTAGTGGCCACACTCTGTGTGTGAAGAGGGGCCATCTTCACAGATCTCATGAAACTGGGGAAGATCATAAAGTCTTTCCATTTCTCTTGTACCCCTTTGTGAAGAAATACTCAGAAGGAAGTGTGGTGAGGCACTCAAAAAATGTGCAATGACATATGCAAACTCACAAGATTTTGATCTTAAAATCATCACAAATTTACTGTCCAGCATAAAGCTCAGATACAGCTTTTGGTCTCTTTGCATATTCCTTGAAATTCTTACATGATTGCACAAGCTGTTATATTACTAGCAATTATTTTTATAGAGTCAATTTGCAGAATTCTTATTTTATGAACAGCCAGGTCCAAAGAATGTAAAATTTTTCTGTGATGGTCTGTGTAATTCCACTGTGTTCAAAATACAGCTAATAAATCACCAGTTTTTTCTGAATATGGACATTGTAAACTACTAAATGTGAATGCTAGTTTGCATTACTAGGAAAAAAGGCAGAATACCTGTTCTACAAATACACAATGGAGATAACATGTATAAGCTTCCCTTTTTTTTCCCCTGACTGTATGTACTGCTTCACAATGCATAAGAATGGAAAGAAAAATGTCAGGAGCTGCAGGCATAGATTTAAGAGCACAGTTTGGAAGAAAGAAAAGATATTTCATCAAAATAGCAATCTCTGAAGGTAAAGCCAAACAAAAGCAATGAAAAGAAAGCTGGCAAAACCAACAGAATTGAGGCAAAGAAAGAGCTGGCAGAGATTAACTCAGCTGCTGGTTCATGCTGATGGTGTGCAGTGTTCAGTCTAGTTTTCAATGATTTCACCAGTGCTGTCTTGGCTTTCCACAAGAGCTCAAGATCCCCGTCCCCCCTTGTCACAGGCCAGTTTACTCCAAAGAGCTATTAACTCAGCACATCTGCAGAGGGGAAGCTGCATGCAATTCATGCAGGCCGTGGGAATACTTTTCTCTGCAAAGCACACTAGACTCTCATGTATGAGCAGTAGTTTGTCTTGATTTGGCCTCTACTTTCAAAGCATTTCAATGGCCTGCTTTGCCATAATCCCCATAAAATAATGCAGGCCAAGGTAGAGCAATTAATTTTAATTGGTAACTCAGCCTATTGACTTCAAAGGGAATTTAGAGATTCAATTCAAATTTGAAAAATACAAGTGAAAATATCACTTCTTCTTAAATAAAGGCAGTGCAAAGAACTAAGTAGAAATACTCCTGCTGGGTGACCTCTGAAATGTTGTTTTTGCCTTAGTTTTTCTGATCGGTAATGAGGGAATAATGCTTCCAAATCCCTTACCAGCACTGGAAGATTTGCAAAGAAAGGTTTATAAGTGTAAAATATATCAAACTGTTTTCATATAACATTTTTTTCATTCACAATGTCAGGCAGCAGAGTAATGTTCAGCATTGTGATGAGAGACTGCTTTTAAGTATCTCAAATATCATCGTTTGCAACTTGGCAAACAAACAAGATTACAGCTTCTTCCAGAGCCGCCTTCTAAATCAGATTATGGTTTATTCCCAGCAGGCATAAAGTACTAAATGACATTGCATTTCTGTTCTTTCCCAAGCAGAATGTATGTATTTGATAACAGGAATCTGTGCAAAAGGGGGAAAGCTCTAAGCAGAGGAAACATCATTGGTTTTGGAAATACTAGTATTGAGGACTATTTGTGAAGAAACTCCTCCAGCTTTTGTTAATCACAGTCAGAGAATAGTTTAGATTTGCTTCTACCAAAGTACTTATCTAGGTACTTTTGATGCATATTAAGGATTTTCTAGGCACTAACTAGAGCAAAGTTCCAATCTTTTCCTGGTTGTGTTTTCCAGATCTTTACCCTGTGCTCACAGAGCAACGTGGCATTTTTGTGTCCAGTCTTGGCTCTGTAGGAAAACTGAATCAGATGATAAACTATTTTGAGTAAATGTTTTAATGTTTGTCAATATCAGGTATATAACAGGTATTCATACTCCTTCCCGCCCTGCACCTCCTTCCCCAATACAGACATCTGGAGAAAAACATCTGTTAAAAACAAACAAAATACCCCCGAAACTGAAACAAAAAGCCCCTAAGAGAACCCCATCACTCTGCTTGAATTTCCCCTTTTTGATATCATGCCCTGATTCCTAGAAACAAACTTCCATTGCAGACTAGTGTATAGCATGCATGTTAATTTATTGTATACATGGATTTTAAAAGTATAACTATTAAATAGAGTTTAAATTCTGCACATTGCCAAGTCCTTTGGCCTGGCAGGAATAAAATTAGAAGCCAAAGCACCTCTATTCAGATCACTGATTACCAGTCCTATGTGCCACCTCAGTTATTAATCTTTTTCTTGGCAGGGTCACAACTTTTGAGCATTTGGTTATAATCTGAAGTGAGGAAATGTTGCTCCCCCAGGGCCTGACTGACAAATAAACACACTACCTTGAAGCATAATGATCAGTCAATGAACATCAGCAAATAAATCATACCAAATAAGGCATTGTGATGCTTTATTGTGATATAACTAGGGATTTTTTCCCCGTGTAAACTTAATGGTATATTTAATTGCAAAAGATCTATCACTATGAAAAGGAAACATCACATTGCTGCTTTTATATGAAAGAGAAATAGCTTTCCATTTAAATAGTTATCTGCTATCCATAGCATCTCCTTTCGCCTTTATTTCCACAGCTATGAATTGGTGATTTTGCATACTTCCCTTTATTCAAACACAAAGCCTTACATAACTGTAAATTGTTTGCTAGGTTAACACTCTATCTGGTCTATTTCATATGACTTGGGTTTTAAAGTTCTTTATGTTATGGCTTACTTAGAATTAAGAAACTAACATAAAATAAAGCTTAGAGTTGTGAAATTTAGAAGTGTTAAAATCAAGGTCTGTTGTTTTAGCTTGTCCCCATAGTTACTAATTTCTACAGTGTTAAATGTACTTTTTTTCTCAATGTTTATTTCTGATATTAGGAGTTCTCTTGAGTAACATCTATTAAATGTGTTTGAAATAAACTCGTTGACAAAAGAATATATTCACATGGCTAAGGATTTTTCATATAAGCAATGGTTTGCAGTACTGAAGTTCTACGGGTGGGATCTTGGGGTTTGACCTATGTTTTCCTCACACTTTGAATGAATTTGGTTGAAATGCACTGTAAGGGAAGAGAACTGATATTTCATGTGATGCAGATTTCTGGTATTGCTGTGGGTGGAGAGGCCAATACTGTTCATGAAGAAATCTCTATGCCAAACAACCCATAAAATCTCTTCATGAGAAAATTCATAGGTAAACGTATGTTTAAGGGTCACATTAGGTTAAAGCTTAGCACTTTTATAATTGCTTTGCACTGTTACTCTACAATTAGTCTCTCAAGAAGAGAACTGTGTAGAGAAGAAACACAAAACCAGTCTGGTGTAATCCCAACCAAAAATTATTTATGATTATTTTGAAAATAAGCCGACTGATTACCAACTCCTGATACACCCACTCTCTCTCTCCCCCCACTAAACCCAAACATATGCAATGCAAGAGTGTGCAAAGTAAAAAATATTATCGTGTACCCCTGACTGCTTACTTTTTCTGTCAACAACTGTGAAGCTTAGATGATATCGTAAGGAGCCTGGAGTACCTTAAAAGAAAGATACAGAAGAAAATGCACAGGCAGATCATTGTTGGCTCTGACATGACCTGGAGTGAGGAGCAGCACGTAATTGCACTGCCCTGAAAAGAGAAGTTATCTCTGTGGCCGTTTGCTTCTCTGCAGCTGCTTAGCTGAGCTTTGCTAGCAGGCAGGGATGGGACGGGTGAGCGCTAAAACTCCCTTTCCTGTCTCTCCCTCTAGTTTCATCCTCTGTCAGGGGAATCCATGTTACCCATGGAGAGGAAGAAGTCTCTGCCACTCACTATGCAGAGTGCTCATACTTCATGTAGTGTCTGCTAATTAACGCCAGTGAAATGACTACACTAGCTGTTATTACATGACTGTTTCAGTTAATAAAGACACTTGTTATATTGTCATGGTTTTATACTGCTCTGGATCTTTCAGATGACAGGGTTGAAACTCAAAGTCCCTTCTTACCTGTTGGTTTTCACTCTTTATACTTCAGCCTCTGGAGAGAGGTGAATATGTGAAGTCATGGTTTTTATTTTAAGTAAAAAAAAAAAAAGTTTCCTACTTGCCAGATTATGTAGAAAAGGAGGAACGCATAGCATGACTGCATCTTGCAGCTTCAGAAATCAAGGCAAACACAAAAAAATTCAAGCCACACTTCAAAATTATGCTTGTTTCGAGGTATCTCAGGCAACAGCCAGCCTGATACTTCATATCTGAACATTTGGTGGGTTGTAATGGAGGTGGCATACCACTATTTCCAATTACCCCAGTCCACTTCACGTCAGAAAGATTTCAGAACAGAAGTAAGGTGAGGTGTTTACTAGCTCAAGACAAAATGTTTTGGTTTGGGGGTTTTTTTTTAAGACGAAGATGCAAAATAATGAAATGTTGAATGAAACTTCAGTAAACTCAGAAGAATCCTCTTCTGGAATTTATGGATGTTAACCGAACACAGCATACCATTATCTATTTGGACCATACTAGGCAATGGTGAAAGTCTTTGAATTTCCCTGTAGCTCCTGGCATTCACAGGAATACTGCCACAAGCTCACAACAGTTCTTTATCAAAGTTGAAAAGGTAGCTTCTCTCTCCAGGAATGGGATTATAAACAGTTGCCAGGGGAGAGGGAAAGATTCAGCTGAACTTTGAGTTTTTGTGTGTTCAAATCTAAAGTTACAAACAAGCACATCACAGGAGCCTGCTGAGCTCCCCCTGAGCTGGGAACTGAAGGGGAATCTCTGCTATGTGTCATCTGCGATCCTGAAATGAACCCATTTGTACCTGAGTTGGGGCCTGAGCTCAGAGCACCAGAAAAGCAGTCAAACTACCACTACCAACTTCCTTCATTCTTTTTTTTTTTTTTTTTTTGTATCCAACTTTCTTTTCTGTGTGTTCCCTTCTTTATTTGGTGATTCAGAGCCTTAGCTAATATAGCTGATATTGCGGCATGTTAATGTATGTATTTTAGATTTCTCTTTAAGCAAGACAGAGTTTATTCTGCTTTAAGCACCTTCCTAATGTAACTACATTATGATTCCTATAGCTTTTCAGTGTTCTGAAATCTTTGCTTCTTGCCCCAGAGCATAAGGTAAATGGCTTCAATAAACTCATTGTCACTCATAAACATCATCTTCCTCCAAAGCCACAGCTTGCCTGATGGTTTTCACTCAGATCACAAACACACAAATTGTTGAGCAGCAGTCAATTAAATACCATGGTAACCTGCTGCTTTTAATTATCCTTCTCTGTGCCGTAACAGCTGCGAAACACAGAGTGACAAGCCAAACGTAATTCAAATATTGTGGCATGTTCCAGATGTGGCAGTGCTTTGCCAGGTGTCTATTTTTAATGTATAACTTGACATTTTACCCCATTAACTCATCTTTTGCTCTAGAAAAACTCACTAAAAATGTAGGTTTCCTGCCACAAGTGCTTTAGTATAGTCACAATTGTGAATATGATTCTTTCAAATTTGGTAGTGGGGGACAGCTTTACTTCCCCTCCAGGGCTAAATATTAATAATGGACATTATTGCTACTATTTTGAACCAAGGCCACACCACACATAACCTGATCCAAAAGCAACTGAAGTGCAGGGAAGATTTTATGGTGTTGCCTCTGGGGTGCAGATCCAGCCTTAAGCTAGCTATGCATCACATTATACCTGTGTAGCACACTTGCACACACTTTCCCCACAATTCACTGGTGATAACAATGTTGGGCTTTGTCTTTTTGTCTTTTTTTAATAACTGTTCCACAGCCACTAAGAAAAAAATCTGTTTTTTTTTCTTTTTAACTGGGATTTCAAGACCCTCTTTAAAAGGACAATAAAAGCAAGTTGTCAGGTTTGCTACATTATAATGTACTTTCTTACACCCGAACTTGGAACTCCTAACACATGTTAAGATCTGGCGGTCCAGTATTTAAAAAATCCACCAAACCCCCAACATCTGTCCTTTAAAATATTCTGTAAAAAAAGGAAATATACTGTCTTAGATCTCAGAAGTATAAGGGGCAGTAATTCTGTTGCATTGTGTTGACCTTTGCCTTTCTTGCATGAAATAATAGACTTTTCATGATACTGGCAGAAAATGGCCTTCTCATGAACACATGGTTAAAATGGGGAGAGTGATCATTCATAGCAATTATTAATAGGGCCAAACAGCCTATATGAAGATTACTAGCAAGCTATGTTCCAACATGGCTAAAAGAGCCTTTATAGCAGTGCATGCATCTATAAAACAAAGTGGTAGCTGAACTTTTTTTTAAGAAAAACCCAACATTTTGCATACAAGCGTAAAGCTTCTTTGCCTTGCTGCCATTTAATCTTCTAAAAAAATGAAATGCAGACCTTTAGGGCCTTCTGAACACCAAAGAGCTGCTGCAGCCACTCACAGGTTCCAGACAATAATGGAAGGAAATCAAAATGGGGCTTAGGGGATCTGTAGCTATGTTTTCTACAGAGCAGGGTGGAACCCAAACACTTCTCACAAGGCAGTTCCTGTGAAGACAGCTATTCCCAAACAAAAGGTACTCTGTGTCCTAGAACAGGTGCCTTAGGCCCAGAGCTCATTATTCCAATCAGATGGGAACAAAGGAGCTGGGCCTGAGGTGGTCTTCACCTTCCTGTCTTTGCTTTTGGTATTCCAGATGGAATGCCTCAGAATTTAAATGTTTTTCTTTCAGGCCTGGAAAACATAACTGTTGAGACTTCAGTCTGTCAAGTTTTTGTTTCATGATTCATCACAGCAACCCTGCACACACAGCGCTGAGAAATGAGCACATTTGGCTCCATAATGTGGCTGAGAGAATGACCCAGAAGAACCTGTGCTCAGAGCTGTCACTGGAGAGCAAATAGGAGGAGGAGTTGGCAGAAATTGAGATCAAACAAGCTCCAAGATAAGCAAGCTCTGTGGTATTACCCAAGAGTCACAAGGCTTCCTAGCATTGCACTCAAGAGATAATTTCCAAAAGGGCAAAGCAGATCCTTTCCCTACTCTTCCATGGACTAAATGACCACCCTGGATTCTGGGAATGGCAAACAAACTCCAAATTTGCTGAAGTTTTTCAGCTTGTGGCAGAAACGGATTGGGGATAATGTATTTCCTGAGAAATAGTCTGTGCTTCTCAACATGTCTTCAATACGAAAGTCATTCCCACTTGCCAGTGAACCTAATTCCCCTCAGAATTTGCTTTTACAGTATTTATTCCCATTTTGAACCTCATTTTGTTTCCATTACTTTGTTATTTTAAGCTGGAGTTCTAAGCTTAGGCAATGTAACTCTTAAATTTTAAAATCAGAGGCATCATATATTCCAGTTTCCTGCAGAGATCAAAGACAGATAATTTAGTCTCTTAGGTGATATGGTAGACATCGAGCAGTTCCCATTGGTTTTCATACTGACAGTAAGAAATGATGAGTGTTTTTGAAAAAAACCCATGATTTGGACCTTCAGTCTAATCTATTGCTTAAAAACCTGAAGTTAATTCTAGAAAAAGGAGTAATATGATTGTCTTCTACACCTGCCAGTTTATTCATGTCATTTAAAAATATTTTTATTTTGGAAGTAAAAATGAAAAAGAGCAAAACAGAAAACTCCTCATTTAACTATCAGCACTCCATGAAAGAGCAAATTTGGAAGCCACTGCTCTACATGCAGATACGCAACAAAATTTTATAGATTAACTTTCTGATTAAAAATAATAGAATCTGCATGAGCTGTGCTCAAGGTGCAAATGTTCTGATCATCTGTGGTTTTTGTAGTTTTACTTGGGTGATTTAATTAATGGGATTCTTCACATTTTTCTGTGACTGACACAGGAGAAAAAAGGTTTATTTTCTGAATGGTCATACTATTAGAGCAATTCTGGCACACAAGGAAATTGATTATGCCCTCTGAGGAACTGGTGCTACTTATTTACCTGAATTATCTGCAGGTCTTTCACTACTGCTCATTTTTGTACAAGCGAAGTGATTTTAGCCATGCTTGCCATCACACAGTAGAGCACAATGGTACAGATACTTTGTAAGGGCTTATTAGTCAGGGTTGTAAAAACAGTAGCCATGCTAACTGATAATGTGTGAGTTCATATATTCACTCTGATAGTGGCTCCCAGTATGTGCTTACATGACTTCCAGATGTGCACCTCAGCACTGCTGTTACTTGTATTGTTTTGTCAGGGCTTTCAGAAGAAGTTGTGGGAGCTCTTGGTCCTTCCAGAATATCCATGGATACAGTGCAAAGGCACTTGTGGAAAAGCACCACTGAGATGATCACTTGGCCCATGACTAAAGCCATCATGTTAGCAGCTTATGAATAAAGGCTAGCCATGTTTTGATGGGTGATCCCTCTCATGCCAGAGCTTGTGTGTAGGGCTGAGAGGTAACACTGGTTAACTGCAGCTATAAAATTCCATGTGGACAAAAAGGTTGTTCATCAGGCCATCCTCTGCTCTAGAGGTGGTCCCTAGAGAGTGTGCACGTGCACTCTGGTGCAAGGAAAGTAGGCTCTTCCACCTACCATTTTACAGAATATTTCCAACGCAAAAGCTTGTTAATTAGGCATTACCAACCCAGCTGACCAAAAGTCTAGAGTGTGCCCCAAATTCCTTCTTCAGACATGAGAGCTAGAAACATTTCTGAAAAATAATGGGCACAAATGTTTCTGTTTCATCCAGACTCCAGCAGGTGAATCTCTCTTGTTGGATGTGGAAAGACTCAGCTGAAAATCCTAACCCAACAATACTAATTCAAACTAACCAAGGAAATAGGCAACCATTTAAGAAAATTAGCTCAAGAATTATGTTATCATACTACTATTTTGCATAGAGACAGCTTTTGGGTATTTGCAGTTGTCCCACCTGGAAAACACATTGACATAAGAATGCCCTTTTCTGAAGTAAGGGCAGTAATCCCCCCCCCAGCTAAGTAAGGGTAGCTTATTGTATTAAAAAAAGAATAATTGGGTGTGCAGAAAAAGTAATCTTGTAGAAGAGAAAATCTTTAAGAAGATTACACTTAAGACACATCTTAAAGTTTCGTAAAAATGCAAAAGGAACTGAATTCCAGTAACATTTCACAAATGGAGAGAACAGTATGTAGGGTGTTGTCCAGCTGTTCTCATTTATTGCATCTTAGTCATTACTATTTTGTTTGTGAGCAAACATCAAATATTCAAATCTAGTGGCTGTCAATACTATTACCAGCACTTCTGTAGCCAAAGGCCATCTTCCTGTTCAAAATCTTACTCAGGGAGAGGAATTATGCAAGCACAGTGCAATAAAAAATGTCTAATTATATTGTTTTTTTCAGGCAGGGCTTCCCCAATCTTCAGTCAGTGAATTATTTTACAAGCTATCTGTTTGTAATTTTAATGCCAGTAAACTCGCAAGTCCTTACTTACAGTATTGCTGAGTATAGTTTACTGATGAGTTTATATACTTTACATGATTTATTAGTAGTTTTAGGAATGAGGTGGAAAACTACAAACAGTATCCTGTAATAGCTATGACTTAATACTGAATGACAACATATGAAGATTTCTGTAAATTTTACATGCTCCTCCCTTCTAGCAGTCTTTGTTTCATTCCCACACCTTCTTTCAGAAATCTTTGCAACCCAGCAGGTGCTTCAGGGGATGCAGCTACCAAAGCCAAGCCAATGTTCTTTAAAAGATTATTTGGAAAGAGATCTTGCTAAAGTCACCCACAGGTGTACTTACTGAAACAAGACATGATTTAGTCCAGTTGACTTTCAGTCTTAGTGAAACTTCTACTGAAATCACATGAGCTGCAGTGTGTCCCCAGTACTCAGAGCAGATGATTGTTATGTATATACTTCCCTGAGCCAGAAGATGACCGTCAGAACAAGCATGAATCTGAGGAAGGATAGTGAAAGAGAGGAGGTTTGCCAGAAGCTGTATTTTGTTTGCTACTCTCTTATCATGAGAAAGCAGTCACAGACAAAAAAGTGTCTTTTAACGGTAGCTGATACTTGGCATTTCTACCTGCTAACAGAACCAGATGGCCACCCCTCAAATTTGCTAGCCAGAGAGGAACATACAGCAGAGCACTGATTTGAACGCTGCCACTATCAGGAACAGTGCACTGTGGTCATTTCCAAAGGAGGCAACATCCCAAGACATAAGCAGCTTTTTATTGCACCATCCTGTCAACTACATCAGAGTTTTTCAGATCAGATTCTTCAGTGGGCTCTGCTCCCATTTGGGCCCCAGATCTGCATGGTCAGACTTTTCAACAGAGCTTAGAGGCTAATCTGTTTTAGAAATCTGGCCAAAAATGTGTTTCAAAGCTAGGGGTGGAACACAGGGCAGAAAAAAGAGAAATCAGTGGCCCTGTCTAGAAACTTAAGTCACACCTGAGCTTGCTAAACAACTAGGTGGGTGTAGAGTGCTCTAAGGTCTGCCCACAGGGACTAATTTAAATAATCAAAAGTAACAAACACATATGTGGAACTAATGCGCTTGTCTATTTGAGATTTTGACCAAGACACTGTCATTGAAAAACATTATTATTAGCTGGAGAACAGGAGACCAAGGAAATCTTGGCAAGAAAGGCACAGAAAGAATTCCATTTTTTCCATGTCGAGGTATTATTTGTTTAATTTTAGATTCATGAATACATTTCAGCTTAGATTTTCTCTTTGTTTCATAAAAAATTGAATCAGCTTGCATGAATCTGACTATCCCACGAGTGTTTGTGCTTAGATTTCCAATTTAGTATGCAGAAAGACCCTAGGTCTGATCAAAGGAAAGAAGAGAAATAAATCTACAAGCTCTGCTGAACAGAATTTTTCCTTTTAGCTCTAGCACAAAACATAGAAATGACTGAAAACCATGCAGTGAATGTTTGTTTGGACATGTAAATTAGTAGAGCAGAGTATACGCCATCGTTAGGGATTCATTTTAAAGAACTTTGGAGATTTAGTTTCTATGTTATGTAGTAAATATTTATCCACTATTCTGCTAAGTTACAAAAGGGAAAAAAACAATGTACCTTTTTATTGCAGTAACCATAGTGATGTACAGAATAATGATACAACAAGGGACATAATAATATATATTCTTTGAACAGCTTCCATGTATTTTCCAGATTCTATTACCGTATTAAACTATCAAATGTTTAAGTTTCCAGCAGAGGGAAGGAAAAAAGCTGTTCCTTATTCAGGCTATAGTCCACACTAAGTCACCTTACCTGATAGTTCTTCTGGATGAAATCTCCAACTGTTGGAAGAATCTGCAACTAGAATGGCCTTTCCCATAATGTGTGTTTCCTTTCCTTCTTTACATTCAGGAAATCAGTAATAATGGAGATAATGGAACAAGCATCTTTCCTTACCATATCCTTATGTGATAAGGTGATGCTATCATTACCATTTGACAGGGAAGGAGAAATCCCAGGTGTAATTTTCACATATTAGTGCAGAACGTATTTCTTCATGTAGTATCTTACCTTCCAAGATAAAAGCCAGGATGCCTCTGCAGTATGGATCCTTAGAATGTGATCATTTGCAATGAAAATTTCTTAAGGTGGCTGAGAAGAAACAATGAAGACAAGGATGCTTCCTGAATCCTTATTAACCACCCTTACATGCCCATTACTCTAGCTTTACAGAGGAAGCTCTTCCCTTCCATGGAGAATCTAAAGCTCTTCTTCAGGTAAGCACAGGTTTTTTACCTTTCAGGTCAAGAGCTCAGTCTCTTTTTTTCTTCTTTTTCCTTTTTTTTTTTTTTTGTTTTTTTAATATATTGTGACATACAAGTGACTTTTAGCTATGACAAAAAAGACTCGGGTTCAATGCCATCCTGTTCCTGGTGGTACTGGATCCCAATGCCTCCACCTCCCAATTGATGGGCCAACCACGAGACACTCTAGTCCCCTCCACTTTCCGTATCCATCCTTATTGCAATAAATGCTGAAAAAGACAAGCCATGAGATAAAACAGGGATGGGAAACCTGATTTCCAGATGAACGCTGCATCTTTAATCATCAATATAGACTAGCGTACAGAAACAGTCTATATGCCTAACCGGTACATGAACTGGTGAGGTTCTGGATGAAAAGGACCATCTTCCTCTGCTCCAGACAATCCCTTAAGCAGAGGCTGTTTGGGTAGGAATGTGCTGAACACACCCACTGGTCCAGCTCTACAGGTTAGATGGAAAGGGAAATTCCTAACTCAGTGTTTGCAAGTCTGAGGCAGTCCTGAGCACACCAAGCAGACCTTTGGGAGCCAGAAGAACATTTGTGGATATTAATCAACCCCAGGATGAGACCACAGCTGAACAAGGGCTTTAAGAAACTCACGTTTGGATTTGTGACACTAAATGTGTCAATTATAGACCTGAAACATAGATGTTCACCATGAGCACCTAGTCCAGAAAAAGCAAGGTCTTGCTAACATGGACATGTGTGGACAGATCCAAGCTCCTCTGAGCCATATTGGACAGACGCCATATTGCTGTGTTCATAAGACTTTATTTTAAAGCTAATAAACGCAGCCTGTAAGTACAAGGCTTCCTAGGTCAAGCACAGCACACTGTTAGCACAGCTCTCTAACTTCCAAGTAACACCCAGCCTTCTCCAAGCATAAGCTTGAGTTAGCTTGTATCTACTTGTTCACCTCCATGGACACAAGTCTAAATGACTTCCCAGAAACCACACAGCAATTGCTGGCAGAGCAGGGATTTATTCTCATTCTTCAGACTAAGAAAGAGTTCTGCATAAGGCAAAATGGAAGGGATTGCTAAAACCAACTTCTAAGTCTTAATCCAATACCTTAATTGGACAACTTTTTTCCCCTTTACTTTCCTAGGTTTGGTTTCCCTAATCTACATAAGTTAGAGGGGCACAGGAAAATACAGTTTCTGCAAATTTCAGTTTAAGTCTTATTTCTTTTTCAGAAAGATAATCAGGTGCTTAGAAGCCAACAAAAACACACTTTATATTAAAATGATATTATGTTGAAATGATCTTGATACGCCAGCCAACTCTTCAGCAAGATTCTCTGATCCACACTTAAGATCAGACAAGGGCAGTCAGTCAGATGAGAACAATATTGAGCCACATCAAAAGGCTCCAGTCACATTGAATTTTGTTCACAAAAATAATTGCACCACTTTGTATCTTGCACCTCAGAAAACTTACTGTCATGCTTGTTTGCTCTGTGTTTAGCAATATTCAGGCCAAATAAGATCATGTAGCACTTTTTCATACGTATTATAATTCCAAGTACACATGATCTATTTGTATCATGCATTTCTCAGTGGTCAACGATTTATTAAGCATTTACCTCATGGCATTTTCCCAGTTTGACATCAGTACCCCATAATAATGATGTGCAAACACACTTTTACAAGGCTTTCATGGGATACCACATATTGTATCATGGAATGAATGAAGCAAGTGATGACAATTAGTTAAGTAATGCAAGAATGTCTGCTGTAACTTGCACTTCAAGAAAAATCAGAGGTGGAAAAGCCCAGCAGTATTAGGTCATCTCACAGGACAAGAATGTTCATAATATGCTAATTGTGAACTATTTCCTATAGATGCAAGACGAATTCATCCGAACAGCATCTGATTGCATGGCAAACTTTGCTGCCTTTGGAAGTTCTCACAACTTTGCCTCACATTGAACCATCTCTTCACATGTGATGTAATAGTCTATTCTCAGGAATTAGATTCATATTCTTTCCTTGAGGTAGGGAGATGAGTAACTTTCCATGAATCAAGCTGATGAGAAGATTCCCCTGAGGGAAAGCATTGTCCATATACCGCAGGTTTATTTACAAAAAAAAAGGTTTCATTTACCCATTGCAATTCAATGGACAGTGCTCCTTCTTCCAGGTTGATAGTGGTCCAAAATGTCAAAACGGACATGGAAATGCACTGGATTTAATTGTAAGCTCACAAACAGTTCTTATCACTGAGGATGTAATTGTTGGTAGTTGCAAGTCTCAAAGCAGGCAGACATTGAGCTGGGACTTTTTACGAAGACTGGAGGGCAGTACACCTTTCTGTAACACTCCCAGGGATCATTCCTAAACCCCCAAAACATTACCTTTTGCATTTTCTTCTGTTACCACTCATCTGAGCACCCCAGAGAGAAACGAGAAGCACAAAACCATATACCTTGTCTCAAAGAAAGTGAGATGATCATATAGCTTGGCAGTTTAGCTTCCAAGTCCAGACTCTAGTGCTTTGATGACAGCTACACATCATGGTGCTTATGTACTGGAATAATTCAGTGACAAATGCCACACAGAATTCTATGCCTAAAAAAATAGTAGATTTTGATAAATTAAATTATCAGCTCCTCACTTGCTGTTTTTAATTCCATTTGAAGAAAACAAATTCATCAGTGAAATAACAGTTTTTCTGAGGCAACAGTACTGTCATATTATAGACCAAAATATATTAGGTAAAATTATATATGCTAGTTAAAATTGATTGCAGTCCTGTTTGTCTTGCCTTTTTGATAAACAGACACTAACATTCAAAGCTTGTAATATAAAAGCTTGGTACTGAATGTTATTTAAATGTACTTTTATAGGTATACCTAAGTGGACACAGAGGACATATCAGTTTGTCCCCCCATATCATATCTATATAGGGTATGTTTTTTTCTCCTCCTTTCCATTACTGGTTTCCTAACAGGAAAAATATGAAAATGTCAAACTCAAGCTTGTTATCAGTATGTTATGCTGCAGTTACAGTTAAAGAGCTACTGATCTCTCTTTAATTGTAATGGCAAAAAAAAAAAAAAAAAGTATTTCTTCTCTCAGACGGTCAACAAAAACCACAGGTTCAGGGTAAAAATTAAAAATGAAACCTATATGTTTTCAACATTCACAAAATAAAATGCAGTTGATAGAAGCTGTATGTATACCAGCCACAATTAACACAGAAGTGCTAGCAGGCCTTCATTTAATTGTTTTAAAAATACTTAGCTGGTGTTTTTATGGAGGGTTTTTAAAAATATTTTTACTCTTGTTGAGTCTGACTAAGTGAATATCCTTAACCTGACTGCTAGTACCGCCTCCCTGTGAGTTACATACAATTATAAAAAGAATGAGAAAACCTGGTTTGTAAGAAAGGCAAGCAGTGTACTCAGGTTTTACCTGCAGGTGAGTGACCTCATGAGACACAAAGGCAGTGGTGACTCAGAGGCCTTGCTCAAGTGGAGAAGAGAGCGGGAACCTACCTGGAGGTGCCAGTGCTCCCACACAAGCATCTCATAGCCAAATCTGCTCCAAGCCACTGGCTCCCGAGGGTTAAGACTGGCCATAAATGTACTCTTCTTACCCCCAGATTTCACATGACTTGCTCCAGCCAAAAGCATGCTGTTTACTTGCTGGCACAATAAATTGACTTATCATGATTACGTTAACTTAACTTGGTTGGTTAACTGGGGAGCAGGGAGTTTTCCAGCACAGATTCCGTCCCCTGGGTGGAGAGAGCCCCTGGCTGTGTGTGCCATCGCTGGGTTTCCACCAGCATGAAGGTCATGAGCACTTGCACACCTGTGGGGATGCGTGCAGTCGCATGCTCTCCTCCGATCACGCAGAGAAGAGGTCCCGTGGCCACAGGGCACAAACACGGCTCCTCCAGGAGAGCCCGGCCAGCAGCGTTTTGGGCAACCTGTTTTCAGGTTGTGGCTGGCAGTTGCTATGGTGCCTGAGAGGCAAGTGAGAAAAGCCCTCCTGAGGGACAACTGCCAGCAACAGGCTGTTCCTCCCCAGCTTGCATGCAAGCTTTTTTCTTACCACCCCCTGCCCTGAGCAAGAGGAAGGCTGATTGGGAACAGTTACGTATTTGGCTACATGGCAGCATCATCCTACAGTGTCAGTTCCCAAATACACCTCTAACACTGGCATTTCTGTTGACTTAGATTAAGTTACACTCCACTGTCCGCACGCACCTTCTGCCAGAAGGACAATAGCAGCACTGTTCCTCTACGGAGTGCGAATCTTTCTGCACAAATAACAAATAATGCTTTCATTATATTTCCTGCCAGTGCTTCTAAGAAAGCCACAGAAACATCACATGGACACCAGGTCTCAATATTTTTTTTACATATACATGTTGACATCAGCCCCAGATAAAGAGACAGCTTGCTTACAAACCTTGGGGTTTGTTTTCTTCTGAGTTTAAGGACAGATCTGATGCTGAAAGCCATTTGGAAATTCCTTCCAAAGTGAAAAAATAATAATGCCACAAACACTAAAAGCAAATTCCATGGTTGTGTCCATCACAAAGGTCTGCGTAACCCATTTGCCTTATTTCAAAGTGACTCCTTTCAAGAGCATCCAACAATCACAAATCTACCAAGATGCAGAATATATTCTCCCTCTGAAGATCCTTTCACTCACTGTCTCTTCTTTTGTGCAGCTCTTCCCTGGATGAGCCTTCAATATTTTTAGGAGAAAGAAATCTGGAAGCCTCTCTGAATTTTATGAATCAGCCTGGCAAGTTAATGGGAACAGCATTCTCCTTCTGATTGAATTAGAAATAACCATGGCAACAGAATGTCTTGAAATGTTTTTGTTTTTTCCAATTAAGAAAGAAGCAAACCACTCCAGATCAACCCAGATAATTTGCTTGACCTGAAACAAAATGACTCATTTTAGGTTTGGTTTTGTAAAATTATGATCAGCTTACTCTTCTTTAAAATTAGAATATGAAAATGAAAACTTTGTAGAAATAGAAGCTTTTCTGCAGAAAAGTGTCTCAAAATGAATTGCATAGATTAAATTGTTTCTAAAATGAAAAAAAAAAAAATCTAACCTTAAAAACACATTTGGTGTTCTCAGTATTGCTGAGCCCATATAGAAATGAAATTAAATAGTACTTCTACATCTAAATTATTTGGATTACTTAAAAAAATGAGCTCAAGAGTCAATGAGAACATTTTTCTGGCTATACTTTAGGGTCTAACCTGGAGCAAACTTTTGCTGAGGTGCCAGTGCTCTTGTCTCAACAATGCTCCATTTGAATGAACTTATTTCAGGTTTATATCACTACACTTTGAAGAGAATAAGGCCTTGGAAATCTATGTCTGTTTTGTGGATTTCTGTGACAGTGGTTTACAGTTGCCAAAACCACAATCCTCTTCTACAATATAAATAAAAAATGGATGCTCAGGATTAAAATTAGATGCCATTCCCTTTCCCTTCTGTGCTTGTAAACAGGTGGCATTTAGAAACTTAGTATCAGGAAAAGAAATCATGTGTCCTTATTGGGGGAAGAAGTAGAAAACCTGGAATCACAGCATCATAATAAGCAGTCCTCTAAATCAACAGTGTCAAAAATCACTTCATTTCACAAAGGAAAAAGATGTTTGCCAGAAAGTCTTTCTGGAACATCAGGTTTTTCTGTGAAAATGTGCCCCTCAAATCCATAGACACTCATGATCTTCTGTCCAATATCACCAGAAACACTGGTGAGGTGCTCTCTTAGAGAGGTCAGAGGAGCTTTTCAGTTGTCAGTCACATTTCCACATACCAGCAAGGCCAGAACACCGCTTCCTCAGCAGGTAATGACACTGGGATGACACCAATTTCACTGCGTGACTAATGCAGCAAACAGGTGCATGAATAACCAGATGCTCAGTACACATATCTAATTGGAGTGAGCGATAGGTTCAAGTCAGCAGTATTGGCTTGTCAAGGGAAATAAGGGCCTGTTAACAGTAGGGTTGCTCATGACACCCAGTTGTAAAATCTGTGTGTAATTGTTCACATTATGCAAGAAGTTTCATCAGAGCAATGAAACCAACCAGTGCTACGTGTCAATTCACATTTATCATGCTCATCAAAGGCAGAACGAGTTGTAATCATTTCCAGCATAGGACAGAGGAGAAAGGATTCACTGTTTATCATACACTGCGTGCCTTTGGATAGACACTAACAAACAGGAAAATACAAATTTCTTTTTTCTTTTTTTTTTTTTGTTGATAGATAGTTACACCACAAAGCACTACAGGAGACTTGCATTTTCCAGCAAGTAATGTTTCAAAACACAAACTCTACTGATTTCGTGGAATATACAAGACAAGACAAGACAAGACACAATAGGATTTTTGACCTGTTTTTCAAAATAAAACCTGTCAATTAGAAGTGCCAAGAACATTTAAACTATTAGAAATTAAAACCCCATGAGATTGTTGTTTTCTGTTGTTCTAAATCTTCAGAATTCTAGTCATATTCTTAAAGTCACCATGCCACCGAATTTCCCATCAATTTAAAATGAAAAATAAAATTTGATTTGAAACTGTAAGATCTTCACTCAGACTTTCAAGCAAGCTATTACTTGTTGACAGAATGGTTTGAACTTCTGCTTTGCAGAATATTTAATTAAGTGTGGCCTCCCCTAGTTAATTTACTAGGACCTCAGTTTGTAAAAACATTCCTATTTAGCTAGCTTTAATGCCTCTTTCAGCACATTCCTAATTCTTTGTCAAATAGCTGCTGTTGTCAGTAGATGTTTCCTAAATTTTGATAAAAATTGGAACAACTTATATTTTTCCAAACACACTGAACATAATTATGAAGGGTTTTCCTGCAGTGTGAATTTCCTGGCTTTTGTGGGGTTAATTTTTTTAATTACTTTTAATCTGTTGGATTTTTTTATGTTTCCTTTACGATATCATTATGTTAGTCTTTAAAAGTTGGTACTAGAACTCCAACAATTTTTAACAAAAAAAAAAAAAAAAAAAGAAAAAGGATTGCACTGGTTCCAGATGACCAGAAGGCAAAAAAAATGCTGGTGGTCCTTTTCCCTTCAGTCCTACAAGGAAATAAGAAGAGTTTTTATTTCTATTTAAATGATTAGGAGGGGGTTTTTATCTATCAAATACACTCTCATTATATATTTTTGGAAGGGATTGTAAGGGAATGATGTTTCTATTATCATTTGGGGGCTATTTAAAAATCTGGATCATTACAGCAATCTCTAAAATATGTGTTTGAGAACTTTTAAATGTTTATTATTGACCCAAAGTATTGCACATAATACCAAAAAGAGCACTTTTCATCACGCAGATTTGCATACTGTGGACTGTGTAGCATAGCAGAAACAGATTTAAGAGCAGATGTCCCAGACTATTAGCCTTCCTCAGCATTAGAGCTATTTCTGTTCATGCTTAAATATTTCTGGAAAGGAAAGAAGGAAGGAAGAAAGGAAGGAAGGAAGGGGGGAAGGAAGGAAGGAAGATGCCATGTGTCCATGGTTACTTGCAACACCAAGGAGTTTTATGATGCTGCCCACTGGAAACAAAGGATGACAAATACAACTACCTGAAATTCTCCAGAGACATAGTTACGCTTTTATATAAGGCATCTGTATTGATGTGTGCTGGGAAGAGTTTCCAAAAGAAGCTGTGAATCGACTCAGTGCCAAATACATTTTTCCCCAGAGAAGATATAGCTTAATTTATGTACTTGGGACTCAATTTGTTTCAGATTGCGATGAATTTCTCCTCATCCTCACAGTCGTTTAATTAACTTTTTTATAGAAATGTGTGAATTCATGGTGAGGGATCCTGTCATCCAAGCCAAAGGCTAACAGCTTAACTTCACTGTCCTGATTAGTGTGGTATTTAGATTGGTTTAGAACCCATCCTTGTAACATATATACTCTCACTCTTACATTACAACTACTACTTTTAGCTGTAATGTTAGGTTAATTTCTGATCTGTGAATACATTTGTGGATGTGGAGGTGTGCTGTGTACACATCTATGCTTAAAAAAATTTTTTTTTAAGCATGCTGGGAAGATGAGTGCGAAGATAACTTTGTTCCTGGGTACCGGGGTCAGGCTGTTCCAGAAACAAAACCTCCCGCTAGAAGGATTCAGGTTCTTTGGAAGCAGCAATGAGCAAACAGCTGCATTTGGGCAGGCTGACTCACTGTCTGCACTTTTGTTTGTGCTAACAAGATCTAATCTGCAATGAATTCAGAGGAGTTAAGAGTAAAGAGACAAGGGGCACACTGCAAAGACTTGAGTTGGTCAAACGCTATGGTCATCTTGAGCTGATAACTGCTTACAAATTACTTCAAAATATGGGGAAGTTGTTTTACTCTTTGGTGAGAACATAGTGCATCATTTCCATTCTCTGGCTGCTGTCCATACAATAGGCTGGACAGTTGATAATAAAATGAGTTGATGCCAAAAAGCCTGTCTTTCTCCAAAAATATATTTGCTTAGGTATAAAAACTGCATTCTTGTAAAACATATAGACTTACTTATTAGTAGTATTTCTAAAGATGCCAATCAAGGTCACACAATTCAGTTAGTCCAGGCCATGTTCAAATACATCTGGAATGACACATCTTCTCTTGAACCACTTCCTGTGAAATTAGATGTGAGCAACACCGAGGAGAGTATCAGAGACAGAAAGAACTGAAATGACTGTCCCTGGGGCATGAAGTTGCCTGCCTCTCTTCCTAGTGCCATGTCTGTTAGGCAGCAGATAAAAGGAGTTTAACCCAACAGTGATGATAATATATCTTTTGATACAGAGGTGTTTCTTTGGACACTACACATTTTCCAGAGCCAACAGTCACTGCACCACCTGGAATAGCCATCATACTTCTTTAAATTACACTCACAAAGTATTACCTTCACTGGATTCACATAAAGAAGGTATCTGTTTTCTCTCCTATTCCCCTTCCAGGCCTGTTCCCACTACAATAAGCATTTCCAGAACAATACCCTTGTAGCTATATCTTGTAGCATGAAGAGACCCCGTGAGAGACTCTGATGGTCAAAAGTGGCTCTGTGCTCTGCTCAGGCATGCACACAATTCTGCTAAAAGCAGCTATTAATGGGTTACACTGAACCCATATATGTGTTTGCCTCTCTCAGTCATGCCCATTTGCGGTTCACAAAAGCTGAATGCTGAAGAAAACATTCCTGTTGGTGTTTCTCATTTATCCCATGGGGTCATATACTTATTTACAGCTCATTTCTTAAGATCTAGCATTAACCAACCTAGCTAGGCCACAAATAATTTTCAAAATCTATTCAATGCTGAAAGCATCAAATAGACACTTTTTATCTTTTTTCTTTTATCTTTTTTCCTGTTGCTACCTAGACCTTCTTCATCCTTTCATAGAAAAAGACTACTCTCTGAATTCATAAGTAAAATTCTGGTTTTGCTGTGGCAAGCTTCCTTTTTTCATGCGCCAAGGGAAACACTGCATTAGGCCAAATGACTCACCATTGTTTGGGAAAAGATACAACTACTAAGGGCACTCATTATGAAAGTTTGTCTCATTAAAGGTGGCTAGGAAGCAAATCTCAGGATGAAAGAAGAATTTTGTGAGACTTTCTCTGAAAGTATATTAATCCCTAATAAGATAAGATATGGTACAGAGCATGCCCCTGGTTTGACCTGTGGTAACTCCTCTGAAATTATTCAAGGGATGAATTTGTCAACCTTGAGCTGTAATCTTTCATTTATGGGCAGAGTTCAAATTGTTTTTATTGTGTTCATCCTCACTTTCTCTTCTCCAAAAGCCCATGGGACACAAAGTAAGAAAAATCAGCAAACTAGTGTGGTATTAGTGGAACTCTCCATGAGGAACCTATGCAGGGACTACAGTTTGCAGAAACAGATCTGTTGTAGGAAGGCTGATTCACCACCAATAAATCCACGAAGAACCTGCTTTTTAGTGAAAGGGTGAATCAAAGTAGCAAGACACACAGACTTGGCCAAGAGGACTATAGTAGAACAGTAGACATACACTTTTGCTACATGTGTATTTCCACAGCACTTCAGTATTCTTATTTCTGACCAATATTTATAGATTTGTCTGATGAGTTCCTGATCACTATGATGCAAGTATGAACTGTATTTGAACTACACCTAAGCAAAGATCTCACCTCTGGAGAGTAAGTTATTGAGAATGAATACTCACACATACCCATCCAAGACTAGCAGAAGAAAGATTACCTATGGGGATCCTTAAGGGTCATGATGAGGAGGCTGGTTGGCTGCTCTGAGGCATTCCACATCTATTGAATGTGCACAGAAGGGTATGTACCCCCTCTTACTACTGTGTGGGCTCCAAAAATTCTCTGTATTTTTACCTTTACTGGTAGCATGGTTTCAACTATTGGTTTGAACTGTATCTCTTCATCTAGTCAAGACAGTTATTCTCTGGGTATAAATTTAATGAGAAGCTCATATAAGGTATTTACTTCTTTCTAGTATTAGTCCTCTAGCTGACTCAGTCTGAGGTCACCAAGGAGCACGAACAGGACCAGAATGTTGTAAGTTTATGTGTGATTTTTATCATAATTTGCAGACATAAGGCTTACGATATCACCTTCCAGATATAAACCTGAGATGCAGAAGATATTATGGACCCAGCTGGCACTGAAAAAGAAGACACTTTGCATTTTTACATATTAAGTAATCTTTCCTATGTTCTCTCATTGCCCCTGCCCATGGGCAAAAAGGTGAGAGAAGCTGTAATTGGGTTAATCCTCTGTATCGTGCTAACAGGCATAGGAAAACACATCCTGCTCCAAGATATCTAAATAAACTCCATTTAGACTCTGCAGCCAGATTTTTCAAAGCTTGACACCTCTTTGGGGAGCTATCGAAATAGCTCATCCTCCTCTCAAATGGAGAAAATTCCGGCTGGCTTGCTGCTGATCAGAGTTTTGTATGTATCTTTGCATGATTTATTTATCACTGGGCCCTGCCCTTTCTGGGTCACCTTCTCTTTACTTCATATTTTCATCTTTTTAGCTGTCTGTCATATCTTACTGACATTTCCTACACCTTGGAATTAACATACTATTATGTCTTCCATCCCTAAATGTATTGGGACAGCTAATTTTGATCCAGAGAGTAATGCCTTCCTTTGCAGCTGCCCTGTTTTCTTGCTTTCCCAGCCACCAAACTCTCTTCACTATGAATTTATTCCAGCTTTGCCTTCTAAGGGAAGGCTTGACACTTCCTCAGTCATGAATCAGCTTCCTCCATTACACCTTTAGTTTTCTTCCAAAAACCTATGTAAAAACATCCTCCATGGGTTATTCAGCTAACATTAATCCAACCTTCACAGAACATTACATGTTTCCTCAATAGACAGATAATAAATTCTTGAACTAATTGAAGATTTTTTTTTTTAGAAAAAGCATTCGAAGTGCTGTCTAAAAAGTTTGATCATGATGATGCTTCAGAACTGCAAAATAAGACCATGTGAATGTTGAAAAAATTGGATTTTCTCCCAATCTTACATACTGATTAGATTATTACACGTAAAGCTCCAATTCTTTATTTCCCACCAGTGAATTGAGAAGTCTTCTGTTCTCTTACTAGGAAAGGAGAAAAATTGTGGAATGAAATATGATAAGAATTAAAGCTCTATATGTAAAGAGAGATTGAGGATGCCAAATGTGAAATTACATCAGATGGTCTCTATGAACACAACTGGCTTAATACACAAATCCAAAGTTCTTTCACTGTAGTTTAAGAATTTATACTAAAGTATAAATTCCAGCAAAATTCCTTGTATGTGTGCAAACTTATATGCAGAACCCAGCTCTAGGCAATTCCCAGTGTTGCATCCTTCTAAGGCATTTGCTCTTTTCTTCAGAGGTGACTTGATGGAATATGTGCAGGGGCTTGGATTTTGGATGCTTGAATGCAACCTTTCAACATTTTTGTCTGATTGAGATCTTTTTTAACACTGTAATTTTACATATATTTTGTGTACAAAACCTATTGCATTTCCTGAGACTTAAGCTGCTAAGTAATGTTTAGCTGTTGATCAATTTAGCCTTCACAGAAGAATTAAGATGAAGGTTTGGGTACATGTTTGACAGTGCAGGCTTCTCACAGTCTTACAAGCTCTTGTGAGAACTTATATCATCAGTTTTATCGCCTTCACAAGTCTGGACACCTTTGTAAGATCTCATCCATCTCCTAGTGGCACCTAAACCAGAGGAGTGGTAACCTGGGTGCAAATAAATTCTGGGCAGCTCTAATGGCTTCCTCTTTGAGATTCATGAAGAGGCAAATATGAGATTTAAGCTAAGTGATGCTTATTTCCATGTGTCAGTAAGAGTCTATTGAATAAAAAAGTAGAAATCTTTCATCCCATGGTACCTTTGAGAATGTTGTTAATTTGTGGTTGGTTTCCTCTTCCTCTAGATATTTTGGCTTCCATTGCTGCATTTACTGGAAGCAGATTCTAGCTAGCTGATTCAAAGATGGGATCATTATAGCTTTAAAGGTAGACACTTGATCCAGTTCTTCTTTTGGAGGAAAACGCTCAGTGCAGTCCCTATATTTAAGGATGAAGGTGTTTGGCTGGAATCACAACCCTTGACACTCTAAATTCAGGCTTTCAGTGAAAACAGGTTAAGGTATTGAAAAGCTGATTCTGAAAATCTAACTGTGAAATTACAGGAGATATAATTTTTACCCTCTTATTTCATAGTTTTTGTTCTGACAGATTTCCTACATTTTCCCTATGATTTGTAAGAGCTTAGAATTATTCCAACCTTCAGAGTAATCTGTCCGCTCTATTCCTACAAGCTGAATCTCTAGTTTGAGACTCCCAAAATTGTTTGAATACTATCAGTCTTGTGATTAATATTCATTCTGACTTTTTTTTTTTTTTTTTTTGCCTCTTGCATCTACCTTTTTTTTAACCCAGCTATATATGTATGCTTACTTCACGCAATAGTTTCTCAAGCATCTTTCACTATTGCCTACTGTGGTGTCATATCTTGCCAAGAGGTAGGGAGGGGAAAGGAACATCTTCCTACTGTGTGACCTGTTTCCTCTTCTGCAATAGCCTGCCTTAATTGTATACTGCATTTGGCCTCTTACATCTTTTGTGATTAACGGGAGTAAGTCCTGGCTTGAGCTTGTGCCTGTAGGGCCCCTTCCAATTATCATCTGGCACCCACTAGTCTTGCCAACTTTGCAGAAATGTATGTTTCACAAAACTTCTGAGGCCCAAAATGAATTTGTATTCTTTCTTTCCTTTCCTTCCCTTTCATTTTTGGTAGCAATTCAGATACCATTGTCTATTTCTCCAAAGAAACCCATTTTTTATATCCTACACTGTACTATTCTACAAAGTAAGCATTGTTACAGCAGTAGGCACAAAAAGTCCTAGAGCTGACATTGCAGAATGATTTCGAGTCTTTTTTCTTGATGCTCCCTTTCAAAATAATTTTTTCTAAAAGTACTGTATTTTCCCAAATGCTTCTGGGTTGTTTTGCTTGTTTAGTCTACTCCAGTAGATAAAACATTTTTTCCTCAAGTTTTCTGGTGATAGAACATGGAAGCAGTCTCTCACTTAAATATTTCACATTCCCTGAAAAAAAGTTATGTAGGAATTGAAGAAATTTGACGTGTTGTGGTGAAATTAGCCATGATTTGACTTGAGTCATGGGTCCCTGAAGCTCTTCCTCTGCACAAGTAAATGAAATATCATTTTCTTACTCAATTCATCAAGTGCAGTGTGCAGTACAACAACAATTTTCACATGGATATGACTGGTAGACACAGTGGCTTGATACACAATGATATGTTCATATTCTGGAAAACAAAGTAAAAAATGTTGCTGTTAAAAGATTTAGTGATCCAAAATTTAGGTGCTAAAGTACCTAATCTTTAGTGTCTTACTTTCATGACAGGAATACAGAAGATTGTGTGAGGCGTCCAGCCTGCTAGAAACTGTTTGTGAAGAGTTAATGACTTCAAATGGAGTCCAAGATGTGGAGGTACACTAAAGAGGGAACCATGATCATGGGCAGTGAGCAAAGCTGAGAGGAATCACGGAAGCCAGGGATCTATCTGAGATTTCACCATTCTCTCAGTCATCAACATCTTACCCAGGGCTCTCTCAGTTTTACTGACCATTTTCTTTGCAGTACCAGTCCACCTTTCAAAAAAATGGGATTAGGCTGCACTGTTGTTGCTACAGCACTCACCACAACACAGGAGACCCAAGTTCAACATAGTCTCTTCCCTTCCAGCATACATCTCCTCACTCCCCCCAAACTGTGGTAACTATCTAATGATAGAATCACAGAATCATAGAATTATTTAGGTTGGAAAAGACCTTTAAGATCATCGAGTCCAACTGTAAACCTAACACTGCCAAGTCTACCACTAGACCATGTCCATAAGCCCCACATATTTTCCAACAAGCAGACTTCCAGCCACTCTTCCCCAAGCCTGTAGCACTGCATGGGATTGTTGTGACCCAAGTGCAGGACCCAGCACTTAGCCTGATGTGCCATACTGCTTCTTCTCCAACTTCCTGATTGGAATTGTACCTCTGTCCACCAAAGAACTGAAGATTTCCCAGGGCTGGGGAGCTATGAAGTGAGGAAAGGGAAAGAGAGAAAGTGCAAGTACACACAAGAGGGGCTATAATTTTATAGTCTTGTGGTTAGAACAATCTTCAGCAACAGAGAGAGGGAGAGAGGAGCATATTTGTCCTTCCTCCCAGAAGTTACATCTTTTTTCTAATAACTGTTTCAACAGATGTTGTCCTAAAATAGTGATTCAAGTACTCCTGTGATTGGTTTCAAGGGTTTAATGACACAGTTGCTTAGCCTATGTAAAACTAGAAAAGCACCAAACTGATACAGAAGGACAAGGTACATTTTGAAATTGCAGCGTTAAGCAGGAGTTTCCCTAGAGTTTAGTTTCCCAGAGTTTGGGGGCTTCTCACATTGCAGTTTCAGACCAATACCATAGGTCTATGTCAGACCTAGTCCTGAGCTAACAGACTCCACCAGACCATGCAAATTTGCTAAAAATACATTGCTAAACGTGAATGCATAGGCTAATATGCTTTGTTTACGTATTTGCCCAGCAAAATATTACACAGATTTGATTTACTGCTTCCGTTTCAGCACTAAGCATTGCTGCACTAAATGTGTATCATTTTCCATAAGGAGGAGCAGAGCTAAAACCTGCTGTTCACTTACCATCACAATCTTCCTCACCTTGACACTAGGAGACAGATGAAACCATGGAACATTCCTCCTGTTTTGGCAAAACAACAACCTGAAGTCTAACTGGTGCAATGCATTAATTTTTTCATGTGCATATACATCCTAGATGACCTTAAAGAGGAGTTACTGACCTGATGCACCTCATGATGCTCTTGCCAGGAAGCTTCCCAGTAATTTCAAGGGTAATCAGAACAAGCCCAAGACTAACTTGTTGAGAGTAAAATAAGGGGAAAGCTCTATCTATACTCCAACCCTTAGCAAAATGGTCCTCCCACTTAAACAGAGGTGGTAGTTAAAGTAAACTAAATATATTTTAAAAGTCTCTATTGCTCTGGCCACTATTCATCAGTATTGCTTTTGGATAATTATCCTTATTCAAATAATCAAAATGTTCCATTAACTGGAATGTCTTGGAAAATCTCTGCTAGGCAGCTAGAAGATTATCTGACTGCACAGGACGCTGTATGACTGTAGCCTGGAATATAAAAGCTGTCCTGAGGAATTCTGTGATTCTGTGAATCTGCTGGCACAGGATTTAATCTACACTAATCTGATTACACCCCGATCTAAAGTAAGTTAGATAATGGTAGAAGTTAATGGACCAAACTGCGTTATATATATATCATGTGCAATTCTGTTAAATTCACCTGGTTGCACAAAGTAGGATAAAGGCAGAATTTATTCTGACAGCCCTCTACTCAAACACAGCCTTCAAAGTAAGTTTCGGAGTTTGATGCTGAGATCAAGTTTTTTCTTACATTTTAGTATTCATCATTCTCTGTTCACTTCTGGGACAAGCAGCTTTGGGGAAGGATGTTCAGACATGGTTGAAAGGACCTCAACATTCAGTATACAAAAAGAAAAAATATTAATAAATCAATACAAAAAGTTAATATTTATTGTAGTTATGTAGTTTGAAAGAGGTAGATTTTCTAGTCCTGGCATTCTTCCAGTGCAGCTTGTCAAACCAGGTTACATTTGAAATGTGCCTGCAGCCAAGAATGTGAGAGCTCAACGTGACGATGTGCAGAGGCTTGTTTGATTTGGGGTGATTTTCACTTTTCATCAAAGAAACTACCTGATCCTCTTTCACGGGTAATATTTCCGAGGCTCATTATTATTCTTTTGTTTGCTTTGGTTACCGGGGCTCATTGGAGGAAACATCTCATTTAATTTAGAGTTTCTTCATTATGAGACACTTCTTGTAAAGATGCGATGTTCTGCTTTGTTCTTTTGACTTCTAATCCATAAAACCCTCCTTGACTTTGCCATGTTTATTGACACCCAAGGGAGTCTGCATTGCATAACATGTCATACTTGATTTGTTTGTTTTCCCTTCCCAATTGTCTCTGTTTTTCTAAGGAAAAATTATCTAAAATTCATCTTTTTCTGACATAAATGACAACAGCTTATG
This sequence comes from Haliaeetus albicilla, assembly GCF_947461875.1. NCBI lineage: Eukaryota > Metazoa > Chordata > Aves > Accipitriformes > Accipitridae > Haliaeetus > Haliaeetus albicilla. Next base: position 39,835,992 of record NC_091516.1, read on the forward strand.
TTTGAAACATTACTGATTTCACAGTATGAGGAAATTCATTTCGTATAGCAACATCAACACAAGAAATAAATAATCAATTTACTCTTTCTCAGCTTAGAGATGGTAACATACAGATCAAGGATTGTAATTTCTTTAAACATGCTAAAGAATCAAGTGGCTGTGATTGTCTAAGCCCACTTCTAATTAATTTTTAAATAGAAGGAACTCTCATTGTTTTTCTATTTGACTAAGCACCCAGTTTCCCAGTCAAAGTAGTCATAGCAACTTAGGTCTGATTTTAGTGATCCCTGTTGATTTCAATGCAGTATGCTATTTTTAGCTTACATTAGTTCATGGCTATGAAGAGAATAAGGTGCCAAATAGACAAAAGAAATCCAGAGGTCCATATAATGGCTTATTGGAGTTTCTGTATGTGAAACAACAATCTCTCCAGATTGTTTTATGGTTTTATTTCAGTCCTCACTCTCCAGTTAATGGAAAGTTGTTATGACTTGTCAGGTGAGAAAGTAATGAATAAATATTGAGGGTTAATTAAATAAATATTATGGTTTTGTAATATATCCCCTCTGCCTATTCTCAGTTCTTCTTTCTTCCTCCCTTGTCCACATACATTTTCCCTTCCTTATCACACGCTACTTTTAGTTCTCCCAGTTTCAGTTTTCAGTGCTCATTCACACAAGGTTTATTTTTTTACCTGAAAGTATCACCAGTCCTGCCCTGCTTTTCAAATACTATGATAAAAACCTCCTTCATTTTTGCTCTGGAGGTTGGAATCATATATCATTTGCAGTTTAAAACTTTCCTTTTCATAGTCTTCCTTACTCAATGTCTTGCAGACACTCCTGCTGACCCTTATGCATCTTCCATTTCCCAGCCCCCAGTTTGTTAATGGAATCAAAACGCAACTTTTTCACCTTCCTTCACATATCATCAAACCAAGTTTCTCCTGCCTAGAATATGTTGCTTGTGGTACTCTCAATGTCAGTTTTGCATATAGCCTGTTTTCCTAACAGTTTCTTTTTTTTTCTGGTTAGGTGGGGCTACTCATCTTTTTAAAATAGTTTCTTCGAGGTGTATCACTCCCAGTATTTATTGCTTCTTCTTTTATAAACATTCCTCAGTGTAACACTATCACAGTTACTTGACAGTATCTCTATGATGATTTTACCCTCTAACTTGTAACACCAGTGTGGATGTAGCTAAACTGACAGATGCCAGAGTATTTATTTTGTAGAATACCTGTATTTTGTAAAACATGAAAAGCCTGGGATCCTTTAGAAGCACTAGAGGTAACTGAAAGGAAAAAGACAACCATTTCTGAGTGAGAGCAAGAACAACTTCTTAACAACAGTAAAGTGGGTGAGCAACTTTGCAAAACAGGTTGGAGCTGCCTGCTGTTTTGCACCCAGCAACAGCTGAATATGCTGCACCAATTGGCTGCAACACTGACAGCGGGTGAAGAAAATTTCTGTCAGACTCCTTGACTCTGAGTGGTTTCCAAACAACATAGATACTGTGGTGATGGACCAAAGAGAGAGAGATAGGATCTGCTCCATTATTCTGCTTGGAGCTGTTTAGACCTAATTTTTTAATTAACAAAACTTCAACTAGACTCCAGGCTGTTTGCTATGCAGGAAGCTTATTCAAATTGTCAGCCACTTTTACTCATGCTGAATGAAACCACCAAAATTGTGTGTGGTGCCCCAGGTCATTGCAAATGAAGAAGGGACACTATCAACAAGAGAAGTTAAATCAGGAAGCACTTTCTGTGGGGGAGCAGGAGGGAAGCAAAATATAAGGAGAGCAAAATCCTATTGAAGACAGCTTAGGAACACCATGCTACTTTCAAGAAAAGCATTGATCTAAACAGCCAAAATATAAAAATCTATTTTGAAGTGACTATTTCCTATGAACAAGACAGATTTGGTCTTATCTGAGAACATGGAAAAACTGCTAGAAAATGAAAGCACACTTTTCAGCCTGGGCAGATCGGCTTTCAGAAGCCAGCAAGGCATGTACCACTTTTCAGCATGGTGGCCTGGCCCACACTGCAAGTTGAGTGGAAACCCTTTCCAATGAAAGGCTCCTGTTCTCAATCCAAGTCCCACCCATTATTCTCTGCAGTGTGAGTCAGAGCTTCCCAAACATCCATGATGTTATGCCAACACTTTCTTCTACGATAGATAGTGTCCTCTGTCCCTGGAGTCTTGTAACACACATATCTAAATAATTTGAAATACATGTTGAGCTGGAGTTTCTAAAACACAAATATCCAAGGAAAAACACATGTTTGGGAAACAGGTTCCTGGAGCAATCAGGGAGAAGGTAGAGGAACAGAGTTAGCACGAACTTTTTACTGGAAGCACATTCCTGGCTTTCTTGGCTTTGCAGAATTTCTCCTCCCTCCTTTCTCATCCCTCCAGCAGCACTAAGTCATGTGTTCCAATATTATTTCAATATATGACTAATAATTAATTTAATGTTTCACTCCTTCCTCACAGAAACCTGACAGAAAATTATAATTCCACTCTAAGTAAACAAACAACGGTATGTGGGGCCTCTCTCGAAGAATGCTCATGCAAAAGAAAATGCAGATTATTGTGGAGGTAGCAAAAGCAGTAACAACTGTTCAGCTTAATATGTTTCTGCTACTTGCCTTTCGTTACAGCAGACATATTCAGTTCCTCTGAAGAGATGTGCATTTTTCTAAGTCAAAGTGTGCATCTAGTCCTGAAATTCAGAGTAGTCATTTGCTTCATTTGTTAGCCTTTGAGCCCTTCTGTGAGCGGGTAAGACAGGTGATTTGAGAAAAGCTAGATTATAGGAGCATAAATGCATCCAAACATTAACTGTAGAGACAGCCAGTGACATATTCAGGAACAAATATTTAGTAAGGGTGCAGACACGGAGACAGGGAAAGAGTTTGCCAGAGATAAGCAACTTCCTGGAGACATTAGCTAAGTTAGGCTGCCAGTTATATCTACACAGTACTATGCACCACGTGGAGAATGCCATGGCAGCTCTGAAGAACTCTCAGTAAAATATCAGAAGTCACATTAGCAGCATGTCTCGGATGTCTAACATACTGTGGTCTGCTACAGGGATGGTATGCAGGTTGTCTTCCATTGTAATGTTTGCAGATTGCTTCCAGTACCAAGCTGCCCTTTTCCCAATGAGCTTGGATTTCCATACATAGTTTTTAACAATTATCCTTCCTTTGCTTGTGCTTTCTGTTTCACCTGTGTTGAATTGCCATTAAATTGCACAGAAAATAATGTAATAAAGCTTCTTAAATCTGTCCTTTCTGCGCTGTAGGAAATCAGAAAGACAGAAAAAATATCATGTAATTTATAAACATTAGCTTTACTAACTTTACTTCATTATTTGTATTCATGCATTTGCGTGAAATAATTTAAATTAAATACTAAGGTTAAGAAACATACAGAAAATATTTCCAATGGAGTTGATCGCTCACCAGAGAGTGCTACCACAGTTTTGTAATAAACATTAAAACAAATCTTGAATAGTATTAAGGAGATGTGCTGCCTGGAAAAACACAGAATCACAGAACCATAGCATGGCTTGGTTCAGAAGGGGCCTTTAAAGATCACCTAATGCAAACACCCTCCCATGGGCAGGGAAGTCTTTCACTAGATTAGGTTGCTCAAAGCTCCTTCCAACCTGACCTTGAACAGTTCCAATAATGGGACATCCACAACTTCTCTGGGCAACCTGTTCCAGTGTGTCACCACCTTAATTGTAAAAGGGTCCTCACCACCTTCTTTCCTTTAAAAACTGTTGCACCTTGTCCTGTCACTACAGGCCCTTGTAAAAATTCTCTCTCCATCTTTCATATAAGCCACCTTTATATATTGAAACCCTACAATAGGTTCTCCTCAGAGGTTTCTCTTCTCCATGCTGAACAACCCCAACTCTATCAGCCTTTCCTCATAGGAAAGATGTTCCAGTACTCTGACCATTTTTGTGGCCCTCCTCCGGACCCGCTGTAACAGGTCCATGTCTTTCCTGTCCTGCGGATCCTGGAGCTGGATGCAGTATACCAGGTGGTGTCTTAAGAGAGTGGTGTAGGGGGGGACAATCACCTCCCTCAACCTGCTAACCATGTTTCTTTTTATGCAGCCCAGGATTTGCTTTGTTTTCTAGACTGCAATAGCATGTTGCCAGCTTGTGTCCAATTTTTCATCCATGAGTAACACCAAGTCCTTCTCTGCAGGGCTGCTCTCAATCCATTTGTCCTCCAGTCTGTACTGATATTGGGGACTGCCCTGACCCATGTGCAGGACATACACTTGGCCTTGGGCTTCATGATGTTCACATGGGCCCACTCCTCAAGCCTGTCAATGTCCCTCTGGCTGGCATCCCTTCACTGAAGTGAATGAACAACACTACTCGGCTTAGTATCATCTGCAAACTTACTGAGGGTGCACTCAATCCCACTGACTATGTCATTGATGACGCTATTAATAATATTGGTCACAGTATGGATCCTTGAGGGACAGCACTTGTAACTGGTTCCCACTTGGATGTTGAGACATTATTTCTTTGGGTTTGGCCATACAGCCAATTGCTTATCCATCTAACCATCCATCTATCAAGTCCATATCTCTCCAATTTAGAGGCAAGAATGTTGTGGACGATTGTGTCAAAGCCCTTGCAGAAGTCCAGATAGATGACATCAGTTGTTCTTCCCTTGTCCACTGATGTAGGCACACTATTGTAGAAGGCCACAAGATTAGTCAGGCACAATTTGCCCTTAGTGAAGCCATGCTGGCTGTCTCTAGTCACTTCCCTGTCTTCAATGTTTAAACATATCTTTCAGGAGGATCTGCTCCAAGATCTTACCAGGCATGGAGGTGAGGCTGCCTCATCAGTAGTTCTCAGGTCCCTCTTTTTTACCCTTTTTCAAAAATGAGTGTGATATTCCCTTTTGTCCAGTCACTGGGAACTTCACCTAACTGACATGACTTTTCAAATTTGATGGAGAGTGTGTTGGCAACAATATCAGCCAATTCCCTCAGGACGCTGGGATGCAGCTTATCAGGTCTTATGGACTTGTGTATATTCAGATTCCTCACGTGGTCTCAAACCTGATTTTCTGAGGATGGTCTTCTCTCTGACAAGGTACTCTTTTTTAAGAAAGAATAGTCTCAAACCATTGTGTTCTAAGTTAGAAGCTTTTTTAATATCTCAAAGGAAATAAATATTTTTTTCTGATGCTAAGTGCTGCCTCACATCCTCTCTGATAAAGATAAAAAGAGAGGGACTATGGAGGTTCCTGGAATTGCTTTTATAAATCCCCGTGGCTCTAATTTTTAACATCCCTATGTATTTTACTGAAAAATTTACTTCTTGTAATACTATAAAGGTGGGCAAAGTACAGTCATGTCTAATAATCTATTTACAATGAAGTGACTCACTCATCACAGCTGTATCAGCTTTTAGAGTTCAAGCTCTCTGTATCAGATATTATGGTATTTTATAATTTTACAACTGCTGTTTCAGAGATGCAGTCAGTCAAAAAAAATATGATAACACTTGTGTAAATCCATATACCTGTCTGTAGAATCATAGAATAATTTAGGTTGGAAAAGACCCTTAAGTTCACTGAGTCCAGCTGTAGACCTAACACAGCCAAGTCCATCACTAAACCATGTCTCTAAGTGCGAGGTCTTCACGTCTTTTAAGTACCTCTGGGGATGGTGACTCAACCAACTCTCTGGGCAGCGTGTTCTAATGCTTGACAACCCTTCCAGTGAAAAAATTTTTCCTAATGTCCAAGCTAAACCTCCGTGACACAGCTTGAGGCCATTTCCTCTCGTCCTATCACTTGTTACTTGGGAAAAGAGTACATAAATTTATATACATTTCTCCTAGTTTAAACAGCATACATTTTATCTGTGATCTTTTGTAGGATATAAAATTTGCAATAATCATTGTCCAAATATCTTCTCAAGTTTTCGAACTGAAGAACACTTACGCATTTTCCTCATATGCTGAAAGCAGTTTAATGTCGGAATTTACATATAATAGACACCAGTCAGTCTAATCATATCCTGTAGGTTTCCTTCCAGGCCTGTTTTAGCCAACTAGACCAGCATTTTCTAGCCTGTCCTGAAAAGATGGGTTCAGCCTTCTTCAGAAGCACTGAACAAGTGCTGCTTCTACTAACTTTAGTGTAACCTGGAGCTGTGCAACATTCTCTGAAATCATGCCACTTCTACTAAGATGGCTCTTCTTTCAGAAGTCACACTTGACAAACATTGGGTCCACTTATCCAAGAGGATGTAGTCCCAGTGAGCTGAACCTATGAAAAATGTCATTGAGAAGACAACATGAGTCAGATTGCTTCATCCCAAAGTATGTGGAATACAGTGAGATCATCTGGCACCTTCCTACATAAATACATCAAAAGCATGTGTTGAACAGGTTTGATTAGATAAATCTTTTGCATAATGATAATATTTGCGTGAGCTGAAAAGGGCAGAATTGAATGAAAGGTTGGATTGCAGATGGATTGAAAACATGACAGTTGGGTTTCCATCCTTACTTGAAGAACTGTGCGAGGCATGGTGAAATCTGGAACATATAAATGATGCTCACAATTAGCTTCAGCTGAGGCCACTAGCAGAATTCAGATTGTGGTATCAAATTTCCAACAGCCTCAGGATTTTGCTGGGTATTTCCAGTTTGCCATTACTCCCTGATATCCCAGCATACGGTTTGATGAATTATTTGAATTCTCTTCAAAGCCCTTATAATTAGCTCAGTTTCTTTTGTCTCTGTAAATCTTGGCAAGTTATATCTTGTAAATCAATCCCTTCATCTCCCCCAGCAAAGCATAAGGCAAGAACTATAGAACATACAAAAATTAGGTGAGAACAAAGCACTCCCTTTTCAACACATGACATAGGAGGTAACTATCACTATTAATTTTATTCAGGTATGCCCAAATGAAGTAGTCACTCTAAATTCCAGTCATTATAAATGTTAGTAACAGTTATTCTCACTGGAATGAACCTTTATTTGTACAACTCTAAGCAAGATTGCTTGCAATGGTCAGTGCGTTTTTTCCTTATGACAATATTTTTTCATCCCCCCCCCCCCCCCAATTTTTATCTCCTGCATTTGGCAAGTGAACCCTGAATGACAAGAAGAGCTTTGTTGTGGTCCATGATTCATTTCACTTATTCCCCAGCCACTCCCTGGGTGTGTTTTTATAGGGGCAGGCTCTTTTGCAATTTGAAGTAGTACGGCTCTGTAACAATGTGGTATCACCTGCCTGCCAAGGGAAGGGACTATTGTGATTAACAGCTTCAAGAGGAAAATGTAACATCCATTCACAAAGCTTCCACAGCTTGAGTCCTGATGCAACAATTTTGTCAAACTAAAATGCTTTCAAAACATCCATCCAGAGGCTTTGAAAAGTGCCAGTCTTACAAACTCAGGATGCCTATGCTCTGCCTAACTCCTGTGTTTGGTCATTGTTTATTGTTGGAAAACATTTCCATTAAAAAACCTCCTGAACTCAGAGAAAGATGTCCTTTGAAGAATGTTATGCACACAAGAGTTACTAAGGCTAAAGTTTTTGCAGAGTCAGCTCAATTTACTATAAAAGCAGGCATAAGCTAGAGCATATCACTCTACATTTTTGTGGAGTGTTTGTTTCCCTAGCCTTTACTTTCACAGATACACTTCTTGGGGCAGTGATTGGCTCTTTCTGATGTGCTTTTGGAGGTCAGTACATGTGGACTCAGTTCTTGGTTGATACCTCTAGGCTTTCTCAATGAGAACAACTTAAGAAATAATTATATGATGCTGCATTCTTATGATCCTCAGGATGAGTATTTCTTATTCATTGTACCTGACATTTGATTCCTGGCTGGATGAGATGATTCATAAAGTCCACAAATGTTTTAAGTAGCAGCTGTGTTCCAAACTGGAACCACGATCTATTTCCACAGGGCTGAAAAGTCCACACACACTTCTGGGGACCCACCTAGTTTCCAAAAAAGGAACACTGTGAGGTAAATAAAGTATGTCAGGACACAAAAGAGGGAAATGCCCATCTCCAGAGTAGCCTGACATACTGTAGTGCACTCAACATGAAACCACAGACTTGTCTTCTCTACACTGAGTGTTCTTTTCCTTGGAGCCAGAGGAAAGCATATACATAACCTGCAAATTGTCAAGGGAAATGTTATATTATGGTAAGAAACTGAAAAAATTCTGCATGTGAGCACAGAAGAGGTGATAAACTTGGAATGCATTTGCTGTGAGATACTAAGTACTTAGTATTTACATTTGACTTCCCACCTGGAGCCAAAAAAGTGGTCAGTACACTGATGGCTAGTGGGTTCAGAAAGCAGCTTTGCTACATGAAAGGCGGTAAATGGCCAGTCAATTGATCAAGAAATGAAAAGGAAAAAAAGCCACCCCTCAGTTTAAAAGAAATACTGTCTCAAACCGAGAATTCAGGCACTTTTTTGCCACTGTATTGCCATTAACATTCAAAGCCCTCTCAACCAAATGAAAAGGGAAGCATAAGCCAGAAAGAAGATTTTCTTTGTAAAAATCTCCATCTATTGCAAACTGTAAGTTTTATATCACCCATAATAATGGTCATTAATAAAAATCACTTAAGTTTCATCTTCATAGGAATGCATAATAAATAATCAGTGTTTAGTTCTGGTGGAAGTATTGCAATGTACTCACAACTTTCCATTCTTTGATGCTAGCAAACAAAATTCAGCTGAATGGCCCAAACACAAGCACTGCTGGAACATTCTTTGGAGTCACCAGTCAGTCATGGGGACAAGTTTACCTACCATATCTGTTAACAGATCATGTCTTAGTGTTAAATGATATTTACACAGCAACAGTCTTATGTCAACAATTAGAACACCAGCTTGGAAGATGAAAAGATTTTTAATGAATTATTTGTGTGTTATTCAACAGCATCTTCAGCATCTTTACACAAAGCAAACAAGGTGTCTCAATCTTAAATGTACATCTGTCTTGATACATCAGTTGCCTTGCAGGGTAATTTATTCTTTACCATATAGCCTTGACTCAGAGAGGTACGTAAGCACATGTATAATCTTGAGCAAGTGAGTTGTCCCATTGATTTCAATAGGTGATTCATAAATCTATTGAATTACAACCTTAGTCTTACTCTGTTAACTTCTTTGGCTATGAATAATTCCTTGCAGTTTAAATTCCATTACAGCCTCTAATAGTTTGTTTTGAGCATTTTATGTTTTTAAAATACTTAACAATGCAGTCTTTGGGGACCACGCATTTACAACCATAGAACTTTGGGCAGGAGGGAGAATATTATACTAAAAGTCAGCCACTTCATGCCATTCAGCAGGAATGTACTCTAGCAGTTCTTTATTTGGTTTAGTACATCCAATATTGCCCCCATCCTAGTTCAACCAATCATCTTTGATTGTTATTTGCTTTTTTCAGGTGAAGATAATAATTCATTGTTATTGTTAGTCTTCTATCTGAAAATGCAACTGGGCTGTTGCCTTTGCAGGGTAAACTCCTCTTTGAAAGTTCCTTTCTAAGCCTATGTGTTTGCAGAATCCTTTTCTGCTCTAACGCGTCTTCCCATAGGCTTCAACAGATGAATGGAGCAGAGTCTGCTCATGCATTAAGGTAGGCATTTGGCAGGATCAGAATTTAACAGCATCAACCATTTCTGCCTAGGATTAGCAGACGGTTCCCACTGGCATTTTGCTGCTGCTTTCCCCTCACACTGTAGCAGGAAGCACCATGAGATGGCAGTACTGCATGAGCAATTGGAAAAAAAGCCAACTTTTTACAGAATTCATTTCTTGGGAAAAAACATTTTCTACTGGCAGCTTCAGAGCTTTTTGTAAATTCAGCCTGCCCCCAAACTGCTTTGCAACAGCAAGGAGATATACAAGTGAAATCTATACCCTCCACATTCTGAAGGGTGGTGGTTAATGGGTCATTCTTCTGCTAATAAAATACTGCTGTTTGTTTTAATACAGTATGTATCAACATGAAGGATGACATGGTATTTTAGGGCACTACAGAAAGCCTGTAACTAGGAGATAAGATTCGCACTATACCAAAACTTGCTTACATCTGAGAATGGAAGTGTTCAGAAGAAAATAGACACTGAAATACTGAAATTTCAAGGCAGAGCAGAAAGGAATGACTTCTTTGCAAATATTTTTACCAAAGTGTTGGCTTCCTTTGCAAAAGGGTGATCTTTAGTGTCTGCACGGCAGAGTTAATTATAGAAGGGAAAGTAATGTGCCAATATAGCTAAATTGCTCTTAGTTTCCAGAGGCTGAAGTACCTGGTCATTTCTGCATAATGGGCAGTTCTGCATAACAATATACCTGTTCAGTAAGACTGACCCAGAAGCAAAAAGGAATGGCTGAACAACAAATGCTCAGCTTTTAAAGGTCTGAAGATGTGTATCTTTCCTCTGCCCCTTCATTTCATAGAGGCATGAAGGCAAAAATGCTTTTTGTGAGTGAACTAGTCCCTGTGAGTTGCAGAACATTAAATCGGTGTAGGAATTCTTTGTCTTGCTTAATCTTGGACCTCCAAACTATTTCCTTCAAGGTTCCAGAGATCAGAGATTGGTTCAGGCCCTGCTTGGGGACCGCTGGTCTCGTTTCTCTATAGTGGGCTGCACAGAGTCCAGGGAGAGGACTTTTGGTTGAGAAATGCTAGTGCACTCAATGTTCCAGGAGCTGGTGTTAGGCCACCCTATGGCTCCCCTGGCACAGCAAGGGACACTGTCATGAGTGTGCCTCTTAATACAGTGGTAACAACTGTCACTGCCTGCTCATAACTCCTCACATGAAATCAGCCTTTTTTTCGTGCCCATGGGAAGGAAGGCACTGTTTGAAGTTCGTGGAGCATTGCTTCAGGCCTCCTGTAAACTTTCCGAGACAACCATGAGTACAGTGTGAGTAGGTTCTCTGGTCCTCATTGGTGACCAACTGCTGGCACTCACTTAAGCTAAAACTGGGGACTACAACTTCTAGTTGGTGTCCATGTGCGACAAAACATCCCTTAACTTTGTTGCTCTGAATTATGACAGTGTTCTATGTTGACGTGGCACCTCAAGCAAGCAGGGTGACTCCAGCCAGCCTTTTGAATTTCTGGTACTCAACAGCTTTCTGTTTCTGAAAGCAGAGTCAAAAATAGCTCTTTCCTTCAGATGCAAAGAAACAGATGTGCCATGCAACACAGGAAAAAATTTGAAAAGGAAATAAATGAGGAATTATCCAAATGGGCAGGAGCCACTACCTATCCCTGAAGGAAACTCTGCCATTAAAGCCTTGAGATTAATGCAGTATGACCCAAGACAATATGACCTAGTGAATGAAAGACTGAAGCACTCAGTGAAGGAGAGTTTCCTTTCCCCAATAAAAGAAGAGATGGAAGGAGGAAAAAAAAAAAGAAGAAATAGTGGTTTCTGGCTGCTTGAAATTTAACAAGTACCAGACACCTTTCCTCCACTCTTTTCCTTAGGAGGATGTAAAGCAATCATTTCACTGGCAATGTTTACTCTGGAGATATTCCAAAACAAGTGGAACAGTCAGCACGAAAGCATGCACAACAGACTCCTGTCAGATCCATCACTTCATCCACAGCATGGTTAAAGGCTAATTGAGAGAAATGCATTCCTACACAATGGCTAATATGAACATATTTCTGCATGTGTGTATTTGTTTACAGAAATACATGTATATTCATTTTGTTATTATGTTTTGCCTGCAGAAATAAGCTGAAGTAATCAAACTTGTGCTGGGAGCAGTAATGCTAGCAGCTGAAGGACAAAGAAGTTTATACCCTGTCACATAAATACTTTGCAATCTTACTGCAGTTTGAGGAACACAATGAGGAGAAAAGAAAGCAAGACTGAGGACAAGTTTTACCTTTGTAGATTCCCCTCCACTTGCACTGGGAATCTAACTTTTGAAGATCTATTTGGGCCCACCTGGATAGTATTTTGCCATCTTGTGCTGAAAATATTAATAATATTTTCACTGCAAGGTTTTTGGTACACAAAAACAAGGGAGGAAGAAGTCCTAACACAGCTGCTTTTGAAATCCCTTTGCCACCAAAGCTTTGACCATTCTTCATCTGAGGGAATATGAATGACAAACTGATTTAATTTGTACAGCAATAGCCACAGAAGTGTGTTACACTGAGTGTTAGGACTGTAACCCTCTTAACACCACATGGAGGAGAGGGAGATTAAATAGCATTCCCAAATTGCCCATTTTTTGGTTGGTTGTTAAATCATTTGGCTTGTTCCTTTTCCCCTTTCAGTGTCTCTCAAAGATGAGTGGTGCTTGCTGCCTTTGCTTGCCCCGGTCATGTGTTGGACTAACATCTCAGACGTGTCCTCTATCAAAGCCAAGGTCCGTTTCCAAGCATACAATAAAGAATTATGTTGTGGCTCAGAAAGTCACAATGAAAACTGCAGGGGACAACATTACCTTGAAGGAGATTATGTATTCAGCAAGCATGCAGTCCTCCTCTATCGCCAGAGAGCATTACTTCTCCAGGGCATTACAATTGGACTTCTGTAAAAGCTGTGATTTCCTTCCTCTGGAAAATGTTGCATTTTTGGAAAAGGTTGACATTGCATTGTTTTCCAATTATGCATTTTCAAATACCAAATTCTTTAATCTGAAAACACATGGCTAGGTCTAATTAGTATTCCTACATCCTGCTAAGATAGCATGCAGCTGATGTTTAACTGGGCTTCGTCACTGTGGAGAAAAGGCAATCAGCAGGTGATGATAGGCTGAGCATAAAAAAGTCCTTCTTTGGCTGTTGTCTAGGTCACTGCAATGCTACTGCCACAATAAATAATTAAAGAAACAAACAAAAGGAAAATAACCTCCCACAAAGTACAAGGAAATACTTGAATATTTGCATTGTGGGTTCGCATGAGAAGATTCAAGAACTTGTAACTGCAGTTATCCACTATTTTTATTACTGCCTTTATACACAGAAAACAACTAGTCAATAGAGAAAAAAGAACCATTTGCAAGCCATTTTTTAAATGAATATATTTGGGACTAGAAATTAATATCTGCCAAATATTGCTTAATAATCCACCATGAAAGTTTTCTTTTCAACATTTTGTCTTCCCTCCTGCATGGAGTTATGCCTTGATTTTCATCAGCCTTGTCAAAAGATGACACAATAGATGTATAAATCTTTGCAATGCATTTTGCTTCTAGGAAAAGCTTTCAGGAAAGCACACATGCTCACTCCATGCATATTCAAAACTCAGCAGATGTATCATGATGAGTTGCCTTGATTTGGCTCCAGAATTACAAATTATAGCCATCAGCACACATCCTACCAAGAACAGAGAATGAAACTCTGTTTAGTCTAATCATCCTGCTTTAGTTGTAGTCATGATTTCGTGTCCATCACAGAAATATTCCTTCTAAAAGTATCCTGCTAACGTTTGTTAGTGTAACTATTTTGAAAATACAAAGTAGTTCTTTTGTTCCCTTGTAGGTCTTCTATCTCTCCCCAGATTTGATCATGCTGATTATTACAGCTGATTGGAACTGAACTAATGAAACAACATTTTGCTGTAAAAGGCTGGTTACTGAGCCCAAAGAGTTTCACTGGAAATATCTGGGCTTGAGTAGCCTCCACCAAATCCAAGAGATAGCTCCAATGTGATTGAGCAGGGATTCCTGACAAGCCTAATTCCAGAACTGGGGACGCAGAGAGCACAGCAGTTCAAAGTCCAGGGTGATCCTGCATCCTGCTTTTTTTTTCTTTGTTTTTTCTCTTTATAATTCTGAAATTGTTTATTTTCAGTCCCAGTTGTGTTTAAATCAAAGTTTTCTTAAGGGCACAGAATGAGGGAACCCTGATCAGTTGGAAATCTTGATTTTTTGTGAGTTCCAGTATTTATTCAATATTACTGTAGAGAACGTTTCCTACTAGAACCCTCTTGAGTAGAAAAGAGTCTGAAAGTCATCTCCAGATCACACTCTTTCACCTTCTTCTTCTGTTTTCTTCCTGGAATATAGCTAGGTCAGTTTTGGAGAGATATCATATTGCAGGAATACATTTTTGTTGTCCCAATGTGTCAAACACTTCTGAAAGACACTGGTTTCATAAGATTGTTCTCCATCTGGACTAAAATCTGAAAAACACATTTACAGTGTAATTTCAAAATAAAGTTTGACAGACTTTGATGCATCAGCTATCAATGACAATACAAAGGCATTGCTCTATTTTGGATTATTGTTCCCTAGTTTTGCTGTCTTAGAGCAGATAAAGTCTTTCAAATATTTGCTTTGGTATGTGTATCCCAAAATGTTCTGTCAGTTTGGGATTTCCCCATTCATATGACCACAGTATGACAGGGACAAATCAGCATGGCTTCCCTTGGAGGAATTTCACTCCCTTTCAGTCCTTTAATGCTCTCCTGTGGCTGAAAGGACTCAGCAGCATCATGATTAAGCCAGCTCTCAGCACAGTTCAAGAGACTAATGAGGAAACTGAGTGGTGGAAAGATGAAACATAAGACAATGCCATAGTTCAAAGACTGCCAAGAAGCAGAAAATAGGACAGGAAGCTGTAATTGGTGTCAAATCAAAGACAACAGCAGTGGGTGTCTGTAAAACTGCGCTCTGCCTCGTGTCAGATTCACACCTTGCAACAAAGCAAACTTCAGGCAACATAGGCAATGGAAAATATGAAGCTGTCCAAACTATGTTGCCTGGTGTAAGACATCTCTGAACACAACAACAGTGCACACCAGCCTCATCAGAGCTTCCAGATGTTTTAGGTTTTGGTGGCATCAAATAACAACTGTTGAATCTTACTTTTTCCTATCAGATGCCCAGCATCCCATGTTACCAAGATTTCAGAAAGGCACTTGCCAAGGCATCTGGACACAACAGGCTTACTGCACAGACACTGTTAACAAATGCATGATCAGACATGGCTCCAAAATTCTTGGCAAGGTCCTAGCTCCTATTGAGCTCACGGTTATTTTAGCCATCTAGCATTTTATATGCTTTCTGTCTGATGACCTTTCAGACTGATTGACATTTTCAGTGTATGTGGTTATCAACTTTTTTCTTACTGTGAAGTGCCTGTTCACAGACAGATTAATATAACATTGTGGCAGATAAAAAAATAAAAGCATGGTGACTTCAACGAATTGAATGCACTCCCTGGAAAGGATATTTTACACTTTTTCAAGATTCTTTTCAAGAGGAATTATTATATATTAGCAAAGAAGATTCTGCCTGTCTTTCACTGGAAAAAGGGAGAGTGGACATAATTTCCTTACATGCTGCTTCTGTTTTACGATTAGTCAAGCCAATAGATCTAACCCACCATAATATTTTTGAATTTTTATGCTCTTGTTGAATGCAGGAAACAGTAGGACAGGCAGGTACTTGTTTAAGGTGAAAATCAGGCTCCTACCATATATCCAATGAGAAATACAATGCTATACGTTTACTACAGCTACTATGTATTTTTCAATAAATTGTTTAGCCAACATCCTGCCATTGAGCAAACGACTGCAGTTTCATTTTGTGTGGCAATCGAAACCATTCAGTTTCAAAGAGCGATTGAAGTTTAATAAAGCGTTCCATTGCTAACCACCAGTGTCAGATTTCCACTGGCAGGTTTAGGCAAAGAAACCTCTTGCTTTTTCAAGACCAACTGAATCAGGGATGTGTCATCAAGAAGCAGCCTTTTTGTTTTAGCTTTATAGTCACCCTATGACTGACTTGGAATGGCAGGTTGCATGTTAATAAAGCAAATGGATATTCAAATTTTGCATGCCCTGGAAGTATCAGGTCAGGCTTCTTGGAGCACTGCAAGAAACTGAACCTTTGTTTTTGTGAGAGAATGTTGGGACTTACTTGTGCACAATGCCAAAAAAGCAAAAGCTGTGGAAGATGACAATATATGCAGAGCCAAATGCCACATGGTGGATTCAATTCACTGCTAGAGCAGATCCTAGGTACAGCTCTGAGTGACACCATCAACTTGCTATATCTGACACTGAGACACACACAGACGCAAAGCACTGGCCACGTATTGTTCATGGCTAGACAGTTATTAGGATGGTTTCAGACACTGAAAGTAGGGCAAACTTGGAGCCTAATCTACATCATAAACCCACTCTTTCCTATGCCACATTTCCTCCATTTGTGCTCAGTCCATACAGCATAGGAGTTCATTGCAGCTCACAGACAGAAATCTTCTCTCATTAACTGACTTCAATATCGCAATTCATGCTTTCAGAGCTGGGCAGGACAGATCCTCAAACTCAATCCCTAATGGGCTGACATTACACAATAAGAGCTTTATTTCACTTAAGAAGATGTGCCTCAAGTTCTCAGCAGAGGAACAAAGCCGTGTTTGGTGGATAGAGCTGTTTACATACAATTCAAACGAAGCTTAAGTAGCTGATGACTAACTTGCAAAGCACAAAGATTCCAGCTGTGTATTGCTGAAAAATGTAAAAACAAAACCACTCTTGCCCCCACCAGAATATGTCACTGCCAGGAGCTAATTCAGAGGTTGGGAAGACTAGGGTCCACTTCAAAGTTAATTCTGGGATTGCCCAGTGTAAAACTTACAAAACATACTGGAAAAAATCAAGATATGAGTCATTCACACCAATCCATCAAGACATTGTGGGAATCTACTGCTATTACCCTTTGGGCTAAATTACTTTCTGGAGAAATTCCATTTAAAGCAAGTCACAGGAGACTACTTTGGCCCTCCACGGTTAGTTCTTCTTTCCTTTTATTTCTTTCCGTCTTGCTTTCTTGCATTTTCTTTCTTGCTTGCTGTCTTGCCTTTTTGCTTGCTCTTTCTCTCTCTTCCATTCATTCTTTCTCTCTCTTCCTCTATTTCTTTCTCTATTCTTTCCTTCCTTCCTTCCTTGATCCATAGTGTAATAGGAACACATGACTGAATCAAGGTCAGGGCATTGATCTGAGGGTCTAATGTACCTTAGAGGGGGAGCTGTGGCAAATGTAATCAGTGCAGGAATGCACAGTGAATGGCAGTGATGGACCCAGAGCCCTTATAACATGCTTTGCACCAAGCTGAGTCTGAAAGAGATGGAAAGCAGTGTCACAGGGTAGTTAAGTGACAATTTCAGCATTATTCTCCTACCTTACAAAAGGGGGATCAGACACTCTGAGAATATATATATTACCTGATGTATATATTATTTGAGCCAATTTACACTGGGAGTTTGTTGTTACAGAATCAAGCTGTAAATGCAATTAGTGATTTTCCCAATCATCTCCTCTCTCTATCACCAGTTCTATGCCACATACAATCTCTACCCCTCCAATCTTTCCATGTTTTTTCTCCCTGAAGAAATGCATTTTAAGGACATCACAGGAATGAAATCTGATAAAAGTGCACTATGATGTGTCTTCACCTTTTATTAGGACTGACAGAAAAATATTGATGGAAACTGTCTGAGGGGAAAATTTGGCTTTCAAATCTTATTTCTGGTCCTCAGACAACATGCTTACTTTCCACAGAAAATTTAATATTTTCTTCCTGAGAATCTAATGCTTTTAGAACAAAAGACAATTCACATGACAGTTGCATAGCAGCCATATTATGTTACTTTCCCTCTACCAAAAAAGCATGAAAGCAGTGTTTTCTGGATCTTGGGGCCTAAGAATGGGATCTAGACTCTGCTGAAAAATGGGAATATCAGGAACTCAAATTCTCATGAAGGTACCCGTAGACACATTTCAGAACAAGATTTTTCATTTATTGATTTTTAAGAAAAAAAAAAAAAGAAAACAAATCTTTTATTAAGATTTCTCCAACAGCTTTGATTTTATGTTATTTGGAATTTTCTGTTGCAAAATAAAAAAAAGAGCATCAGACATATCCAGTTACTCAGTAACCCTCAACCAAAAGATAAAGAAAAACATTGGTATGCTTATGGACATACTATATTTAATATCTGATTTGCTGAGAAGTGGAGGCCGAAATCTCCATGATCCTTCTCTATACTTTGAAACTCCACAGGATGAAAAATGCAATTAGTTTTCTACTCTCATAAACAAGCAATTCTTGCATCATCAGATTTCTGTACTCATTTGCATTTGTGCTGCACACAGCTGGGTTAGCCCCCCGCCCAGTTTCTGGCCTGAGGGGTGACTACCCCTTCAGATGAAATCTGTGCTTGAAGACCTGGTACACTTTGCAATAGGAGCTGCTGCAGAGCTCTGCTCCATCTTCGATAAGCCAGCAGTGCTTCTCCTCTAACCCCTTATAGAACCTTTAACTCCTTGCATTCCCCTGCATCACAAAGACACATCATCTCTTTAGAATGCAGATAAATTCTACTTGAACACTCCAATAATGCTGCTGAGAATGTTTTGGTTTTTTTTCCCTCTGCAGAAATGAGGAACCTCCTTTACTTTCCCACTTCTTTCTCACCCAATTGCAAGATTTTAGAGGGAGAATTTTCCAAAGGATCTTCAGCATAATCTATCATGATTTTTCTGCTGCCTAAAGGGGTTTGTGCTACTTGCTTCAGTAGCAGAGACTCTACAAGGGTTTTTTTTAAGGTGGTGTCTCTCTAGTGCTGCCTTAAGGCTGCGCCTAAGGTCAGGCTCCAGTTTAAAGGGAGCCCCCCTGCCAGCTTACAGTTGGTCTGCACATACAAAGTCAGGTTTTGTGGTCATGGTTTCAGTCACTTACAATGTCTCTGCCTCCTCAAAGTAAGTAGGTACTACACTACCAGAATTATTACCAGACTTAAACTACCAGACTTGTATATATGGATATAAATATATAAGTATGCAAAGTATCATTAGTCTTCAGTTAATACCAGTGCTCTCAAACTGTCAAGCAAATACTTCGTCACTCTTGAAGGTGATGATTTGTATCAGGATAAGAAAATAAGGTCTTGGGTTGCTGAACACCTCTGACGTTGTTCAGTTCAAAAGAGTCATCTGTGTAATTAAGAGACCTTCCATTTCTTGCAACGCCAATTTTCAGAAATTTAATTATGCATTCCAATAGATAGTCGTTTTGAAAATGTAGACCGAAAGATAGCATCATGCTTCTCTTCAGAAATTAAATCACATCAGAGCTCAGATGCAGATCCATTTGCAAAAGAAAATGCTCATCCTGGGGGGACACTAAAGCATGGAGATGAATTTTCCATGGTTGCAAAGCTTATTAGTGGCCAGATCTAGAACTGAGTCTGGTTCCCCAAACGTCAGGTACAATGGTCTCTGAACTACATTGTCTCTTAACCAGCCAATGAAGAATTAATAAATACGTTATAACCTAATATTGTTATCAGAGATTTTTGTCACTTTATTATTGCTATGAAAGTTTCTTCACTGCTAGAAATTTGGTACCTTTTAATAATTTGCATTCTTATCCATCTGCTAGAAAGACAATGTGCCTAATGCTTTTTTAATATTCCATTAAGTAAATGCACCCAAATTTAGGACTTTCTTTGCTAACATCAACTTTCTCTTCTAACACTTGCCTCAGACCAGGTGTATTAGGGAGACTGCATGATGTCAAAACACACTTTCCCCCTCTAAGCCACATGTTAGCAACACAGAAGCAATGCTGCTTCTTTTGTTAGGTTACACTTCAGACTTGGTTTTCCTTCAACCCACTTTAGGGCTGAAAGCTTGTTTTATTCCTAATCGTCTGAAAAAGATACGTGTGACACTACAAAATTTATATACTCTTATACCAAATGAGAGTTACAGACAATATCTGCTCAACTACTTCTCATTTTTATGACAATTCATTAAGAACTCATTCTTGTCATGCTCTTCTGTGATCACTTAAAAAGGTTCCATACTTGGAGTGTATCTTTGCTATTATACTGTGCTTTGCCACAAAGAGTTTAATAGCCCTTCATTTGAGATTCACTCCAAGGATTAAAAAAAACTTTACAGACCCTGATGAGTTTACACAGTTAAGACAAGAGCTGAGTATCACAATTACCATTGCATGGTGGGAAACATTGCCATCTGATGAAAGAAATTTCAGGAAGGAACTGGAGAAGCTCACAGAAGATAGAGCATGACTGGTTATTAAATATGGTCCCTGAGATGTAGCATTCAGCTTAGGAAGTTCCTAATCCACTGACTCTAATAAATTGGAAGAGCAGAGATTTTGCAGTGCTTGTCCTGGTCCTGATATCCTTTGCTCACACATTTGCTAGGGGCCAATATGGGAGGCAGGGTTTTTCCTACACCATTTCAGCTATTCCTCTGTTTCAGGTGGCTTACTGAAGCCACTTTTCCTTGGGAACTGGATTTGCACTTCTGATTCTGAAGAAGTTAAAGTTTTGAGTTTGCCATAAAACCCCCAAGAACCTAGTTGCTTCTTCCTTCTGATTTTCTTTATCTGAAAGCACTTCATCAGAAATCATGTACTGGGAGTGAGGTTCTTCTCTGAGTCATACACATTGAATCTATTTTGAATTACGTGTGTTACATGAGTTTTTGTAAGTAACTGAGAACAGAAAGTAACCCAATGAGCACAGTAAGCCAGGTCTTGTCAGATTCTACAGAAAGCACAAGGAAAACTGACTGTAAGATATTATATCACATTATCTTAAGCCAACATAAAATTGGGGTTCATTGTTTTAGGATATTAATTCCATGATATCACAAAGTAGAAGTTTAATGATTCCCATGAACACAGTATCCAGTAACAATTTAAAAAACTGGAGGCATGACAGGTGACATGCTGTCCTTTGCTGCACTAGGTGTGGAAATACTACTTGCCATGCAGAGGACAAACCAGAAATTGCGCAAGAGCAATTAACTAAATCTTCCCTGCAGAAGAATCTGTAGACACACCTTGCCTTCTGTAATGAGATCAAAGTGTTCTAGAAATACATTTGCCAGGGCCTTTACAGAGCATTATCCCCAAATCACCTGGAATGTGAGTGACATGGTGAATGCTGTTGTCCTTGCTGGCATTTCTAAGCTCATATCTGGGATGGCACGCAACTCACATTTATACCTTTAGAGAAATGAATTAAGTAGCATTAGAAAGAAACATGAACAACCTGTTGTTACTCAAAGGATTCACGACTAAGCAGAACTACAATGCTTTACATTAGCTGAGCAGTCCTGCCTGTTATTCAATTGCCCTCTTTACTGTCTCAAATTTAGTTTACATTTCTTTATCTGCATTTTTTATTTTGAATTACAAAAGGCCTTACAAAAACTTTGGCTAGGCAGAAAGTCTTTATGTCCCAAGACAGAGCTGCCTTTTCAAAGATTTCTAGCAGTTTGCCAAAAAGATAGATCAGTACTGTGTAGTCTGTACACGTGCCCCACATGTAAAGGAATCAGCTTCCAATGTGTAACAGTTACAAAATAAACTACACATAACAACACCTCTAGTAGAACAATATGAGTAAAATGCTCATAAAATTATAAAAGTTTAACTTAAATAGGTATTTTATTCATCTGCAGATTTTAGTACCAACGTTACACTTTGAAAACACTAAGCACGTTACAAAAAGACTATGAGGATATTAGTGGTGTTTTCTAATCATTCTAAAGAAAAATAATTGTAATTGTAATTTTAGACTGTAGATGTCTATAATCACCTTTATATGCTACACTAGAACAGTGATGACTCGGTCGTGTTGTACCATTTGGTTACATTTAACAGAGAACTCATGGAGGCGTCGGTAGGTAGGTGAAACAGTTCTACAAGTTCAGTGTTTAATTGGGGGCCAGTTGTATGCCCCCAAATAAGAAGAAATATAAAATGAAAATGAAATGAATCCCAATGTTATTAGCACTGGCAGTCAATGAAGTTTCATGTGATGAGTTTGACTAAGAGGCCTTTAAACTCAGTTACAGATTTCTCCTCCTTTACAGTGCCAGCTACAAATCCCTAAGTAGCACATGCAGGGCACTCAGTTCCCTAGGCATGGGTTGAAGCTTCCCCTTCTCAGCAGGTGCACACAGCTCTGTTTTCCCTTTTACTGACACAAATTTAAGCATTTACAGAAAAGTTTATTTCTGACAAAAAGCAGATTTTAATGAAGCAAAAATGAAACCCACTGTACACCATCCAATCTCATTTCCAAAGCAAGTCATGTTCAGAGAAGCCATCATTTGAAAGCTCCCTTCTTTTGCAACCAGGAGTGGTCTGCAGCATCCTCTTCTTACCTGTCACTTTTATTGTCTTACTTTTACTTGCACCTTGCCCACAGATGAATTTAGACTGTCCCAGTCCTAGTCCTTTCCCTCTTCTCCTGATGGGTCCCTCTCATCCTGCTAGCTGCTAGTTCCCTTTCGAAATGGGAATCAATGACACTGTTGGAAACTCCAGTGGAGGGAAAATAGCTTGACTGGTAAGATGCTTCTCTAAGCTCTCCTTGCTCTGACAAAACTGTATATGGAAAATCCTACTAGGTTTCCTCTTTTCTTCTATCTGTGCTTCTCTCTAGGAGGGAGATCTTTGCCTTTGTAAAATATTCTTGCACGATGTCAGCATATCAGACATTTATCTACAATTAACCTGCAACTTCCCATTTAATACAAAGCAGCTCACTTGTCGAGGACATACAGAGAATTCCTTGTTTAAGGAGTTAAGCATAGGTACTAACATAGATAATTGTCTAATTGAAGTGTAAACTGACAAAAGTCAAATTACAATAGTCATTATTACCAAAGCAGATCATTCTGCCTTAACGTTAGAAAGCCTGTCAGGGAAAGTGTCATTGACAGAAACATGTGCTCTCAAAACAATTCAAGTGGCTTCTGACTGTGTTCTGAAAAGGAATAGGACTCTGGATTCTTTAGGCCAGACTTCTAAAGAGAACTGGACATGTATAGATACCAAATCGCTGCAACTTTTGCACAGAAGAGGCACTTTTGAATACTCCTTGTGATTTCAATACAGATTTTTATAATTGACTCACAGTAATTTCTGGGGGAAAAAAAAATAAAATCCAACTGCTGAGTCAGTTATGGCAAACCCCAGAAATGGATGAGCTCTCTAAATATCCCCAATTCCACTACTTTGGACAGTCCAGAGTTTAAGCCTGCAAACTGCTAATCTAATGATTAGGGATCCACAAGACAGGGATGGGTCTTTGGTTCCAGTTCCCTCTATAATGAGTGTTGGCACATTTTGTATGAAACACTTCTTCAACACATCATCAGTCTTTAGGGCAGGAACAGTATAGCAGAATTTTACACTCTTCTAAATGAAAGCCTTCATGCATGTTATTTTCTCATTCAGTGAAGGCTTTGCCATGAAGAATTAAAGCGCTTAAACTTAAACTTACCTACAGTGTCCTAAAAGAGGGCGTTGTTGTTGTAAGATGTGGGGGATATGGAACTGAAGGCAACAGTACAGCAATCAGTCAAATATAGTTTGCAAAATTGTTTATTAACTTAGCTTTGAGTAAAGTTAGGAAGAGAACTATGATCAAACAGTTATTCTGACACTCATTTTTTCCATTCATATTGTTTCCTTCATGGTATTCCATCCTTTGATGTACACACAAACATTCCAGCAGATTAGGTAAGATCTGGCTTAAAATCAATGCAATTTAATAGGGGGAGCAAACTGAATTAAGGTGAATCAACATGAGAAGTCTTTGATGCAGTTTAAATATTAAGTAAGTAGCTCAAACATTGATTCATCAAACCTGTTTTGGGGGAAAAACAATAAAAAAACCCCCAAACACATAGACTGCTCATGAAGCACAACAAAAGCATAGTGGAAAAGATAAAGAACCTTCCCTGAGACCAAAGCAAGTTTGGGTTCATGGGGTCAGATTTTATATTCCTTATGCATGAAAGATACTGTACGTAACTTGTGCAAAGCACTTCCTACAGGTGCTACCTGCCCTACAGTTACTTTAATCTTCATCTTAATTAGTCCAGATTACTAGCAAAAGGTATAATTTGCCATTTGGTTTTCAAAAGAGTCTCAGAAGTGTTGAAAAATCTTTTGTAAACAAAGAAGGCAGATTTCTGCTTCTTTTCTTTCCTCTCATTTTCTCCTCAACATATTAGGCTTTTTCAATTCTATCAAGGTCAAGGAACTCACTACCAAGGTCAGATGCTTACAGTGCAGCAAAGGACACATACATGTTAGTGAACAGCAAATTGGATGCCTGTAAAGAGTGCCAGACAGCTGAGATATGTCCATTCATACATATTCTGTAATTGAGGACATAGACAGGGAAGATGCTCAAAACTCAGTAATTTGCCTTAGATATTCTGCTGTCACTAACAGTAGGATTTCCAAGCATTCTTGTGGGCAATGTGGCCTTTGCAGGAACTTGATTAAACTAAAGGCTGCTCAGTTTTAGGCAGGCAAGGGCTGTGGTCACAGCCATGGTGTTATGATGTAGGACCATGTCCTTCCCTGTGGAGTCATGTGAGGGTGGAACATCCCCTCCTCGGCAAGAAATTCAGTGGAGTGCAAGCAGAGATCCATTTACTCCTCAGAATTTCTCTTTGACCTGTTAATGAGTTCTTAATTTTGCTCTAATTTCTCTGCATGTTTGGCAGTCTGGTCCCTGGTGCAGCAGGGAAGGCCGAAAGCAGAATAGGAATTGAGGTGTAACTTCCTCTCCTTCCTCAGGAACATTCTGGCAGGTTTTGTGTTGCTTTTGGAAAGGAGCATGAATTTTAGTCTGTCCCCCACCCCATTTTTGTTTCAACAATTACAGATCTGACATGTTCTTGTCAGTTTGACATGTTTGTGTTTCTCTTATGTACTTGCTGAATGATTAATAGCCAAGATATAGAATATTTTAATACAGACAGAATAGGATTGTAATTTTTTCATGGTCTTCGTATCTTGCCTCCAAAGAGAATCAACACCTTCATGACAGAAACAAGAGTGAGAAAGAAACAACAAAAATACCAGACAGAAAAATCTATTGCTATGTTATTTTTTAAGAGAAGTTGTCCGTATATTCAATGATAATATTCAAGCTACCTCTAGAAATTTCAACAGAATTTGTTCTATTTAGCAATTCCAAATGTAAGGAAAGCACAACTGAATACAGTAGCACAGAAATAAAGTATGAATCTTGTTCTGTAGCTTAGTGCCCAAGTACTCAAGGATCTTCTACCTCAAATATCTACCACATGGTCAATCTTCAGGTGCCTACTAGATATCATGATGCTTCATGTGACTCACTTAACTTCCTCATGAAAGACCTACTTTAATTCAACACAGATTTTTTTTTGTATGTATTTTTACATTTATATTTAGCTAAGGCTAAAATTTGAAACATAAAAATCCTTGAAGATTTTTCCACTTGTAGAAGGTTGCCTATATTTCAAAACATCTACAGTAATAAAAGCACGTTACTATGCTAAAAGTGTTAATTTCTGAAAATCAAATTTACGTGACACTTAAGTAGGTAACACCATACATGTTCATTTGGACAGGGAAAAATTATGCTTATGATTAGTTCTATAATCAAAGAATGTGCCAAAATACCAGCTTACCTCAGTTCTGCTACACTGTTCTATTAACACTTAAGAATACAGCTCAGAGATTTTTTTTTTTTTCAAGTGCATGGGAAGCATTAAGTCTTCCAGTATGACGGTCACATCAAAGAAATTCATCTTTTTGTTCCCGCCTCAAATCTATCAAATTTCAGTTGAACATCATCCAGTGTTTTGGAAAGTGATCCGTCCTTGAGCTAGCAATTCCAAGTGATAGAGATTATGGCTGGTTGGGGAAAAAAGAAAAAAAAAAAAGATTTTTCACTTAGAAGAAATCTCAAATGGAATATCTGAGTTCAGATATTTTCAGTTGCAATTGCAAATTGAAAGTCTGAAATTACTATATAAGAAGAAAGCTGTTTCAAATCAGTCTTAAATGCAAAAGCATGGGGGTTGGGTGTTAAGCACCAAATCTTTATCTGGTTGTATATCTTGCAACAAAATAAGAATAATATCAGACCTATCCTTGAGGAAATTTCAAATTTGGGGAAGAAGAATGAACAAGTTTTCCAAAAGAGGTTTTCCATAAAATTATTGATCTCTGTATAAAAGAAAGCTCTCTTTGAAAAAAATATGTTCTTGATTCAAAAAAATCCCTCAGTAAGATGTTTCAGTAGTTAATTATTCTCATTTATAATTTGCATCTTAGTTAAATTTGTCTATCATCAACTGCCAGGCAATCTTTACTCTCTTTGCTTCAGAGTCAGGCAACCTATCAGATCCTGCATGTGCTGTTTCAGACTGTAATCAAGTCATATTTAAGCTTCTCTTGTTTTAGCAACCACAGTTCTAAATCCAGGCTTTTACCAGGGGGGGTGGGGGGGGAAGGTCAAATACTTTTTTAAGGAGATTAAATGTGATTTTGAGTATTTTATTCAAGGAATTATCAAACAATTCACTGGGGTTTCTTGGCATCATATCCCTAGTATCTGTAGATAATTATCTTGCATTTTAAAACCAGCATTTCTTTATATGTAATAATGCAATTGATAATCTGCACTTAAAGTATCTGTTTACGCAATTGCCAGAGTGATGGTACTGTGCTCAGAAGACAAACTAAACCTTTCATTATCCTTAATAAAATAAGAATCAGTTTAAAGAAGAGCTATTGTGGTGTCTCACTACCCTTTAGAAGAAAACAAAACAAAACAAATTTATAATAATTTTTTAAAAGAAGTTCAACAGGGAAAAACATGTTCAGCAAAGAAACAGCTCTTCTCTTCTCTAAAGAGCTCAAATTCTTAACATACTGCTGCTAGTATTCATAGATTTCTTGTTCTGATGTTTCTTTTTGTCCTTTAAATACCAAAGGTGTCTCCTTTAAGCGGTATTTCAAACTGGGTATCAGAAAAGCTTTGCTTCTTGTGACTCATGAGTTAGGAAAAAAATACTATAACATTTAATCAAAGTGCTTCTAGTTTGTTTTTGGTTTTAAATCCTGTTTCAAACTGGGACTACAGAGGAGGTAAAAAGTAGAACTCCTCCTAATTTCCATCTTCCCCTTTTCGCACAGTAACAGGATCATGGTTTATGTTTCAGTTGTCAGATGGAAGTAAATCTAATGATTATGAAGGAACTGTAGTCTTAAAAGCCCTGGAGAATTTACTAGTGCACAACCAAAAGTAGTATAGCATGGTTTTTGAAAACAGGGTTTTACACACATTCTAAATATGACCTTTTAGTTTTGGGGGAATCACCAAAAGCCATCCTGCTGCAGCATCATTTCTCTACTGGCAGTACCTTACTGAACTGTTTGAGTGCCTGGGATAACAGAAAATTTTTCCTTTGCTTGCATGTGCAGCTTTGCCTCACTAATTAAACTGTTTTTAATTTGATCCACATGTTTTCTTGCTTTTGCTCTTCTGATTCTCTCCTCCACCTCACTGTGGGGTGTGTGGGGCTGGAGTAAGAGAACAGCTGGTGAATGCTTGGTTACTGATTGAGGCCGACCCACCACAGTATTGAATGCACATGATGACAGAGTTCACTGAGACAGCTTAACCATCCTCTGACACTGCAAGCGGCCTTACTACGGTCTGTAATCCCAGACAAGAAGTGAAGTTCACTAATAACTCAGTTTTAATAGCACAAACTCTCTCCTTATGGAATTATGAGATCTGGCCATGCCAGATTCCTGGCACTCACTGCTCAGCCGTGTAGACATAGCAAATAGCCCTGCACTAAGCCCTGTGCAGGCTCATCTCTGGATCATGCTATTTGCATAAAGCTAGCCAAATCTGCATAACCAAACAGTGTGGACTGGTTTGATTCGTGACAGGGTAATCACAAATCTAATTTGCCTGAAATCAGAATGCAAACCTCTGTGGAGGATGCTATAGTGGGGGAGAGAATTTGGTCTGCAACAATGACAAGGAAATTTGTATTGCCAAAGGTGCACAGGGAAGCTGAGGCACATGTAAGAGATATAATTCACTGCAGAGTGTAGAAAAGCCCAATGGCAGTGCTAGGAGACCCCCAGTGTCATAGACATCAGAGCACACCAAGCACACTGCTTTTCTAAGGTATTTGCTACTCTCTTACATTACCTCTCTGTCTTGCTGAAATTCAGTTTGCCCCTTGAAGCTTAGAAAGCACTTGCCAATGGTAAGGCAGTCCGAGCGCTGAGAGCATGGCCTCACACTGTAACAGTCCCAGAGAAACAGTAAGGAACAATATCCTGTTTCCTTCCCTTTGGCCATGTCTGTTGCATGTTTTTCCCTCCTCAACCCTCTCTAGTTGCTGGAAGAGATGATACTGCATATCAGCCTACAGTTGCTTTGCTGAATTTGCAAATTCCTGTTTGGTTTTTTTTTGTTTTTTTTTTTTTTCCCCCTGTCTCATTTGATTTATAGCTTTGGAACATTATTTGAAGTCTTGCAGCCTGTTTCTGGAGGAGTCTGTCTGAACATATCTCTGCTCTCCCTCCCCCGCTTCTCTTAAGGACAGTTCATGATAAGACTGTTTGCAATGCCTTCTGCCTCTGATAGTCTCTCCCATCCAGGAAATGCACTTGCCATTTCCCAAGAAATGACTCAGTATGGGTAATAGATCAGGTTCTGTCCTTTCTTTGCTTTATGCCTAAAAGACTTGCTCAGCTGCTGAGTACTGTATAAAATTGTTGGTCTACAAATTTTTTCCTAAACCATTCTGATATATAAAAGATGTGGGCCATGGTGTGAAGGATGTCCAGGCAGACAAGCCACCAACATTGCCTCAGCATTTGAGTGGTTTTTTCTCATATTCTTCAGGCCTACAACAAACAGCACACAGGCAGAAGCTCTGTTTTCCCTAGCAGATAAGGAGAAATCTAATTTATCTGAGTGAAGAAACTCTCATTGTCCTTGCGACACCAAAATATGACCGAAGTCAGACTGCAGCTGTTTTCTCTAATATTTTATCTTTGAGTGAGCTGGAGGGAAAAGAAATGCCTCCTACCCATAAGAGGCTGGATCAGTTTTGCAGCACTGTAAGTGGTCATGGCAGAGAGATGGCCAGTTTCTGAGACAAAACCCCTTTGAGTTTCCTCGCAACATTTCTTCAGGAGCACGCTCTCGAACAGACTCTTCTTGTGGCTGCAGCACAATAACATAGCATACTGGCCCATAGATAATCTAAGCCATGCTGCCTGCTTGTGAGCCACGAATCTTAATAAGTCCTATGAAAATGCCGTGGTAAATTCCTTGCAAAGCATTTCTTAACCATCTTCTACATAAATACACTTTGAACATTCTGCGGACACTTCCATGTAAGATGTCTAATTTGATGCTGTATGAGTCACCTGTGCCCTGGAAGACATAGTGCACAGAACACTAAATAATCATTGGTCAATGGAAACTCCTAACAGAGAAGAAAATAATTAATGCCTTGTATATTCATGGCAGGGCAAAAAAGAAAAATGAGCCAGAGAGTATGACCAAATGCCTGGAAGTCGATGGGAGCTCTGCAGTTTATGAAGTCACTTTAGTTTTTGTTTGTTTCTTCTTTCTAGCCTTGTGGTTTGTTTTATTATTATCATTTATTATTTTTATTAAATCTACAGGAATTTACTCATTATATTTGCCTATTCATCTTTCTGGATCAAGTTCACAAAACACTTCTCTCTTCTTGAATGTGAGACAGAAAAGAAGAAAAGCAAAACTTTCCTCATGAGAAGAGACAAACATATACATATGTAACCAAAAATTTCAATTACTGACACAGTATTCAAGCAGATCTTAAAAAATGAATTCTGTTCCTGTTCAAGCAAGATTTATCTCTCTCACTTCTTTCTACTGAAAAAGAAATACAGCAAATACCACCAATTCCCTCCTCCCCCCAAAAGGTAGTGGTGATGACTTAAAACACTGAGGGTATAAGCCTCAATTTGGTGAAGTCTCAAATGAGGGTATAAGGCACAATTTGGTGAAGTCAAGGTCATGCAAATTAAACACTGTTCCCCACACAGCCATTTTGAGCCAATTTTACTATGTGTGTTTACAAATCATGAACGGAAAAAACCCCCCTCATTCTTGTAGTGCAGAAACATGTTACATTGACATTAAGCTGAAGGAGAGGGAACAGAAGGGCTGGTTAGGCTGACTGAGTTTATTTTAGGATTGCACTCAGTGGTTCTTCATGCAACCATTTATACATAAAGATGATCTGTGAAATCAGCATGTTGCAGCACTATCAAATACTATAGCTGGCTGCCAGAATGGAAGTAGGACCTGCCCTCCTGATTTGTTGTGGATGTGATGGTGGGAGGGAAATAAGTTTTAGTTTGTTTTGATTTTCTCCTCCCCATAGCTGGGAATGATTTATAACTCAAGCATAGATTTCACAGGAAGGACTGACAGCTAAAAATCCCACACGTAGCCCACATACACTCTTACAGCCCATTTGCCTTAGGAAACTTGTGCACTTTGTGTTTCTAAGACACAACAAACAACCCCATGCTTCGGTTAGCTAATGTCCATGGCCTACCATTTGAAAAACAACTATGCAGAATGCCAATTTCACTGCTTCTACTCCAGTTCTTTATTTCTGCACATCTATATGTGAGAAAAACATCAGCTGTATTTAGAAATTAAGCTTTCAGAACAGCAGTGCCTTGAAGGTAGACCAC
This sequence comes from Haliaeetus albicilla, assembly GCF_947461875.1. Lineage (NCBI taxonomy): Eukaryota > Metazoa > Chordata > Aves > Accipitriformes > Accipitridae > Haliaeetus > Haliaeetus albicilla. Next base: position 39,866,646 of record NC_091516.1, read on the forward strand.
AGTGCTGTCAGTACTAATGTCATGTAAAACATAATTCTCATGCCTGAAAAGAAGAGAATAAACCAGTTCTTGTGGCAGAGCAGCAGCTCAAGGGACCATTTCAGAAATACAATGCTAACCAAAAGATACTGGTCCATTGACATTCGTACCTTCCACACTTGTGTTTCAACTTTTTATTCACAGTTTGGGCAGAGCCTTGCACTTCCAGGTTCCCAGCCAGGGACACAGGTCCTACAGACTATTGGCAAACAAAACAATGTTTTAGTGTGGGACTAGGCTCTGAGGTTTTGTGACACATACTATTAAAATATTAATAGCTCTTCTGTTTCTGACTTGGTTTTGGTGCTGGATGATGAAGGCAATACACTGAATGCTTGTGCTGAAGATCAGGCCTCTGGCTGAATACTGTATCTCTTGCTCCCACCCAAATCCATTCACAGCACAGTTCCTACCACCCTTAGCCTTCCTCTTGGATACTATCTAGGGTCCACCTGGGCCATAGTTCCTCACTAAGAAGCGTAATTCATTAAAGAGGTGCACCATCCTGCACTAGTTACTGAAACTGTGAGTCAGCCTCTAACACGAGCAGACAGCATGCTAGCAGCAAAGAAAGATACAATACACTGAACAAGGGCTGAAACTGGGCCAGCAACAAGTGGTACTGATGTGGCAGAGGGAAGGGATTTGTGTCTTGCTAACACTTTGGGGATGGTGTTCTTGTCAAGTGCAGGTGACAACAGAAGAGTAAGACCAATACAGTAGGGAACACCCATGAGTCTCCACAAATGTAGAATCTACTGTTCAGCTTTACAGGAGTTGCAACACCATGAAAACAAATATAGAAATTAAATACCTATGTTTTAATACTTACACATCATTATAAAACAAATACCTCTCTCATGCATTTCAGTGAGGAAGGAAACAAACACATGATCTATGTTTGCGTATCCAACTCTACTGAGTTTTTATAGACCTCACAAGAAAGTGAAAGATTGTCAATAATCTCTCTTTATCCATACAGACTAAATGATAGCAAAGAAGACCAACATCAAAGTACCTGATTAATAAAATTGACACAGTTGAGAAACACAGCCAATGAAAATGCAGCATATCCAAAAAATGTTCCTGCTTTTTCCAAGGTGTTAGTGACAAGCATGGTGATTTTTGTGATCTTTCTTCAGGAAACACTCTCTTTCCTTCCTCCCATCCCTACCTCCAGCTCAGACACAAGAAAAATTGCCATGATGGAAGAAAATAACTATTTTCTCACAGAACTCCTTCACAATCTCCAGATTAAACATGCCATCAGAGGCTGGCTGAAAGTGCCTGCATCTCCACAGAGAGGTCCTGCAGATGGCAAGGAAGATTATTTTTAATTCAGCTAACAAAGAACAGGTAGACAGATGTTGACAGATCTTTCACCCTAAGCATTTACAATCTGACCTTGATTGAGTGCATGTACTGGTTTTGTTTTGTATATTTACGTACTGACAGCAAAACATGCATGTCCTTCTGCCGGTGCATGGAAGGTCAGAATACCTTTGCAACTGCAGCAAAAAACTTCCTTATCTTTTTTTCTTTTTCTTACTCTTTTCTTTTTCTTTCTCTTTTTCTTTCTTCTTCACTTTTTCTTTTTCTTTGTTTTGTTGGTAATAGACCCTCAGAAAGTCCACCATATGTTACAATGCCTGTTACAAGTGTCTGAAACTGAACAAAGGTGATTAGTATTGATTGTAGAGAAGTCTACAAACTAATAGTGCTGAGCTTTCCTGTGTTTACTTACTGTAATTGATATTAACTCCAAGCAAAAACTAACAGACTGGAGTAGGAATAAGCATGAACTAAGACGCTGTTTCTTCCCATTGCAAACAGACTATTTGTCAACACATTTGAATTCTGTCCATGCTTGTGCTCCTGAAAGTAGATATGGATTTACTTTTTCTTTTAAAGTCATAAGGATATAGCCCAAGGCAAATCATGAATGACAGTTGCTATACAGAAATGTGTTCAAAGCAAGTGGAAAAACATTAAGGATTTGAATAAGCAAGGGCTTTACACCAGTGAAATTTGTTGAATGGAAGAGCCTTCCAGGAAAAAAATCAACTGTATTATGGCTTGAGCCTTGATGGACTGCATGGCATTTTCAGCATCACACTAGTTCTTCCACTCCTGTTTCCAGGCCATTACAACTGTGATAGATTTTAAACCTGACAGAAGAAAACTCAGGAAACAGCGAAATATGAAAAAATGCTTCACAGATTGGCATGCTCTAACATACTTACTGACCTGGAACTGCTGTCAGAGAACAGTGATCTAACTGGAAATTTTCCAAAATGGAAGTGAGTACACTGAACAAAATGATATGGGATCCTGGGGTAACTCAACCCACAAATAGCAGAATAGAAAGCTTACAGAAAATCTCAGCTGCAGGGTAGAAAAGGACTTCGCTTCTCTTGTGCTTAGGATTTTACAACCTGTAGTCTAAAACACACTTTAAACTTCAGAGATCCTGTAACGATACTCAAAAGTTGAAGATCCTTATGAGATCTTAACACCTCCCACACCCAAACATTACAGAAATAAAATACTAAGCACTTGACTGAAAGTGCATGCTGTATCAGTGACAGAGTTAAGAAGAAAACATAGTTTAACAACTTATAAATGCCAAGAAAAAGAAATGCCTCCAAATGAGACATAATACATAGGACAGGCCTGCACTGAAGACTGGTGTTCCTCCAAACTAGCTCTGTGATAATCATGTCTGAAAAAAATCTTAAGCTGCATATATGAAGTATACTGAGGACTGAAAAATCTGCATGAGAAGTCAGATTATTTCACAGAGCACTTGGTATTGCCCAAACCAGACTGCTAGCAGGACCCTTGCTTGAAGTTATGAGTATTCATAACCTACTCTTGATCTGTTCAATGGCCAGGTTTCATTTTAGATTGAGAGAAGAATCCTCAACCATCCTCAAGGATCTTGTTGGAGATTCTAAGCCTTCTGCATACCTTTTTTTGCTCTGTTAAAAAAAAAAAAAGTTAATGCAAAAAGTGGCCAAGAGATACAGCTCAGCTGATGGACATCTTTAAGCTCCTACAAGAAGAAGCACTGGCAACATTCCTAAGCCTGCAAGGGAACACATTACTGTGTGTCATCCTCTGGATTGTGGTAAACTGGTTTTACTCTGGACTGCTGGAGAAGCCTTATGTACCAGCTTAGCCTAAAGGCTGTGATGCTTGAAAGAGGGCAAGAAAAATATCAACTACATAAAGAGGCCCACTACATGTTTGGAGCACTTAGAAGCATAAGTTTGTTTATAACTAACCCACACTGAAAGATTTTCTCCATCTTAAAATGTTTTTTGTTTAGGAGTTTGTGTTCTGCAGAAGCCTGTTTCAGATGTGAAAAACTTAGTTAGCTGGGGCAAAAAGTGATTCAGACTTAAAGACATCTTTCCATCTCCAGAAGACCAGGTACATAAAGCTTGAAAATGATGCAGGAGTTCACATTAACCTGGGTAAATTAGAATTGACCAAGAAAAAAAGGTACGCTCTAAATTCTGCATTCTCTTTTAATACTACTAATTTATTTTGAGTACAAAGGTTTGCTTGAAGCTATCAGAAAGTTTATAAATAGGCTTTACAATCGCCTCAAGGGTTAAATAAAAAAAAAAGCATGACAGTGTATTTATGATATATATGTATATTTAGTAATAGATACACTTATGCTTACATTCCCAAGTCTTCTCTGTTCTTGTGCCCTTGTTTGTTCTTCATCCTTCAAACCATCTTCTGGGAAGCTGAAAAGAGATTTTTTGAATGAAAATCATAGATCTCTTCAACAATATATTTGTAGCCTCAAAGAATTCCATACTTTCCAAGGTTTCACAGGCTAACATTGAAAATTTACATCTTGTGCTTTAGAGTTGCATCTATCTTGACTGAATTTTTCACATTGTGTACTCAGAAAGCATATACATTTTTTATTTAATAAATTTGGTTTAAAAAGTGTTCCAAAGGATATTTTTGTCATACTACAATATACTTTGGGAGGATAATAAAGGATCCTACTGATTTTTTTTTAATTATTTATCAAGATCTAACAGCATCACAAAAGCTGTGTATTACAGTATTTCTACATGGAGAGAACTAAGTGGGCCAACTTGAGCTAAGCCAATGCCAGTTACTTTAATTATATACATTCCAATGTTACTTCTATTTATATATATATATGTATGTAAAAAATAGAGGAATAAAATACAGTCCAAAATAACTATTTTTTTATTTATAACTATTTAGAGATTCACCTTGATATGGCTTCACCTTCATGCTGTGATTCTTGTTGGTGAGAAGAAAATTTACCAGAGTTTATGCCCAGCTGTATTGTTGAAAACCTCCTAGATTTGTAAAACTGAATTTGAAATTTCCAAAGAAAAGGCTCTCTTGCAACACTGCATCACTTTCATTGTGGTTATAGGTAAAAAAGCCCGGAAGAGTCAGCTATGGTGCTGGCAAGAAAATGGCTGCCCAGATCCCCTTATGAACCAGTTAACTCAGTGCTCACTATCACTTGAATAGGAAAACTAGGTCGACTTTTCCTTCCTTCACATTGACTATCCCTTGCCCATTCTTGCCACAGGCACATTGAGACTCCATTGAACTTGGCTTTTGTTCTGCACTGTTGCACTTACTTACCCAACAAAGGCATCACAGCCATTATATTAGCTGAATCATTGCTTGGCTTGATATTAGCATGGACATGTCTCCTTAAACAGGTGCTGACAGACCTGAACTCATTCTGCCTGCCTTCCTTTCTGCCTGGGTGAAAGCCAGGTCCAGTCCAGAAACTATATTATATCACTAATTTTTTAATAGGTAATAGACACTACCTGCAGGTTGTGGCAGTAAAAGTTGTTATCATAAGTTCAAAACATTCTCCAAACAGTGGACAAAACCAGCTGTTACACAGATGGGTCATCTTCTGGGCTTAAACTACTAACCCAGGGAAGAGGTGCTTTCAATGCCAGGAATTCCTGACAACCAGTCTGATGCTCCACAGCTCCTGCAGTTTCTCTCAGCTTGTGTAATACATAAACTATAGTGAAAATCTCATTAGGTTAAGCTTTCTTCAAAGCTGTGTGATAATAAAAAGTGTACTAAATGCTGCTAGGGTTTTGTGGTTTGGAACTCCTAATAGATAGTCTCTCTTTCTTGTCACCTCCCACCCACCCAAAAGAAAGTAGGAATTCTCACAGGGCAGTCTAGTTTTCTCTTAAAAAGCCAAAACAAGCCCACTGCAAAATACTAATGCTAATACTAATGCCAACAACAATAATAATGACAACAACAACAATAATAATAAAAAAAATAATACCATCTGGAGAAACCTCTTCCTCTCACATATTTTGTGTTCCTGCCTCCCACTGAAAACATTTTCCCCTTCTCATTTTATTTAGTTGGATTCCCTGCCTCTGTGCCTGTGCTTCTTTGGCTTGTTCCCTTGGTTCCCACCACACTGTCACAACCAGCCACTTTTCGTAGCTCTGCCTTGTGGAGATGCTTGTGAGAAGCATATTTTGTTTTGCAGATGGCACATATGCTATTGTAAAAACAAACCCAAAAGCTTGCGGTCTGTAGGTGTAAAGAGAAGCCATTAGATGGGGTGGAAATGGATCATAAGAGAGTCCTTGGCTGATGTGCTGGCTGTCTCCTGAGCCAGCTGGAGAGGTGGTGAGGGAAGGCGATGCAAGGGCACATAGTTGCTAAACCTAAGCCCCAGTGACAGTCCTGTCTTTTATGTTATTTAGTTGTTTTCTCTCTGTGTCCCACTGGAAAATGGTATAAAATGCAAACCAGAAGGAAAATAGCTTGTTCCCTTATTTGAATAACCACAGCATACATTCAATTTTGAATTAAATGAATACTTTTTGTTATGTCCAAAGTAAGTGAAAAAGCCAATAGTTTTTAACCAGCCTGAGATGAAGGTGACACTTATCTCTGACTGCAGGATTCCACTTTTTGAAAATATTTAAAAATATTATTTACTTACACCGCAGTGTCTCTAAGATGTCTTGGATTATGCCCCTTCTACAGCTTGTACTTTGAATAGTTCCATGCATGACAACTATGCAGTAGAAAATATGCACCTCCGAGTTTATTTAAACCTACTGGCCTGGTTTTGTCACACAACGTCTACTCATGCTACAGAGGAAAAAAACCAAAAACATGCACATTAGTGTAAAGTTCAAGCACTATGGTGAGGTACACATGTGTAAAGCAATACAGCTTAATTCATATACATGTGAGATGAAATACAGATCTCTTTCGTCAACTCTTCATTACTAGAGGTAAGGAAAGAGTGTTAGAGACGCCAAGCTTTTTCTTAAACCAAAATAAGGCATGTATTTAACTATTTAGTATAGGATAAAATCTTCTTCTCTGCCTTGACTCTGTTTTGGTCTAGTCATGTTTATCAGCAGCAGTTCAGCTGGAGATGATTCTGCAATACGTATTTCCCCAAAGAGATTTATGACCTCAGGTGTGGTGCTTTATTAGAGATGGACCCATGCAAACTCTCTGCCCTATACCAAACAAGTATCATAAGAAATTCACAGGTCCTTAAGGCCAAGAATACACACAGAGTCAGTTAAGGTCTGTGCTGAAGCTAATAAGCTCAGCTGAACCTGAGCTGCAGAGTTAGCTTGGAGGTTTTGGCAAATTAGGTGCATGAAAAATTGTTGCCTTCCCTTTTTGTCTGCACTCAGGGTGGTGTCTTCTGTGTGTGGGAAGCAGGGTCTCCTGACCAATGCTGATTTTCAAAATGGACTCCATTTTCCCTCCACTGGCTCCTGCTTTGAGGTATCCCAAGATTTGACCCTGGCTGGCCTGATCTTGTGTTCTGCATTCTGGTTTGTGTGCTGCTAAGCTGCCTCCACGAGGAACCACCGGGGTAGTTTTGCAAGGCTTTCTGGACCGCTCCTAGTTCTGTGTGGACTGAATGTGGTTTCAGCAAGGTTTACTAGTTCTGGCTCCACTCCATGGGAAAGCAGCCACACAATTTCCAAAAATGCATATAACACCAAAGAGAACACAGCAGCACCAGTGCTGTGCTGAACCTTTAGCAAATATCTGTCCTGGACCTAGCCTTCCTCAATTTCTCTGACACAAATCCACAGCTTGATAAGCAATCACTGATAGTGAAGAGCTGACTGAAATACTCATGCTACCCTTCTACATACAGCTGTTTACAGGGTTTCAGAGGAAGGGAAATTAAATCCCAGAATATCTGACCAGAATACAGCTATCCAGTCTAGTACAATTGTATCTCAAGTGACCGGATGAAGCTTTTAAGCATCTGACATTTCACTGCACTGCTGTCTTACAGAAAAGTGGTGTGAGCTGGTAAGCTAGTTTGGACTTCTTGTCAAACATCAGGAGGAAGGAGGCAGACTGTATAACTCAGATGGACCAAGGACATACTAGAAGGTGAGCCTAAGTCTCCTGCAATGTGTAAGTGCCCTCCCTATCCCTGCAAATAAAAAATTACCTTGCTTGCTCATTCTCTGGCCTGCTCATTATACATTTATGGAAGAGTTTAACAGGGGACGTGGTGGAAGCTGGGCCTCAGGCAAACCCATAATGCTAGTAACCACGATTTTTAACTTGGGCTGCATTAATGATAGGTATTTGAACATATTTGAATGTAGATTCTCTCAGATGCACACTCAATATGTAGTTATCTGTCTTTCGTTGGCCACTGTGGTTGGGAAGGTGACTATCTCATCTGTTTCCTTTGTTTAAATATGGACAGTTTTGGTTTGAGTACACTGCAAAACAGAAAAATGTGGTTAAATCTGAAATATTTCTAGAAAGAATTACCATTTCTATCTCAGCTGTAATCACAGTTTTTTCTTCTTTCTATGCCTACAATGAAAAGTAAAGAAAGAGAGAGGTTGTTGAAGTCCTCAATTTTAAATCTGGAAGGAATGATCACAGGTGCCCAATATAACCTACAGGACAGCTTCTCCTGCACAAGCTCTCTCCAACCTTCCATAAAAAAAAAAATTCTAGGTGTTGATGAGCTTCCCTCCTCTGGAAAGCTATTCCAGTGTTTGTTTAAATAATGTTTAATTGGTTTGTTTCCTTAAAATGTGTTTTCAGTGTCTAGTTTTTTATTACTTCCATGTTTTTAATGATCTCACATAAAGATAAATTTCTCATGAATAAGTGATTGTCAGAGATTTAAGAGGCTAGCTACATTTTTATGCTGAAGGCGCACAATAAATCATTCAGGTTTTCTAAGATGTCAGTCAGGAACATCATCCTGTTTTCACTGTAGCAGCCTACTTTCATGAAAGGGCTTAGGAAGAGTTCTCTGGTGCCAGGCACTTTGTTTGATGTTGACTGCACAACGCCCTATAGTTTGTATGCTTTGAACGCTTTGATTATGAGTCCCTGGGCATGGTGCCAGTGCCACAAGTGATGCTTGGATGGTTCTAGTCCATTTCCAGTGCTCTTATATTCACCTCACATTACTGGGGCCATGCAGTTCACAAAAATAAAAGCACAAGTCACAGAAATGACACTTCCAAGATGAAGGTAAAGAGCAAGCTCTCTAAATATGTAAATAATTTTTTTGTGTGTAAACATCCTTTTGCTAGGATATTCTTTAGGTTTGGAGTTGTTGCAACCCATGGAGTTGTTTTTCTCATTGGATAGCTTCTTTAAAGCTCAGTGTGAGGCAGTACCATGCTTGTAGTGTGCACTGATGTAAGCAAGTAGAGACCTTGTCCTCTGTTTTCACCTATATTTAGAAAAGACCTTGCCTTTCACAGGAACAGCCAGACACATGTAATAAGTGACATTCCAGCAATGATTTACAGTGATACCACTGAACAGTTCATATTATAATAAAATAGTCTGTGTAAACATAATTAAATGATCTCATGTCATATGCTGTCACTGATTAACACACTTAGTGAATTGATTATTGTAAAATTTTTGCTTTTGTTGCTGATTATTATAACAGATGTTAACCTATAAGGATAACTGCAGAATTGTGTTTCCTTCCCAGTTATTTCACGATCCTATTTCAGTATCTCATTTTAATAGAAGCCTTGTGGTTCATGTTTCAGATAATGCTCACCAATAACTGCATATTGTACATTGTGTCTTAGGATCAGCTTTGAAGAAATATCCCTAAAAATAATCTTCCCTTGAAGTCCTAAGTGAGTATGTCTCATCTCATAACAAACCAGATTTTTTTTAAAAAACTGTTTTAAAAAACAATACATGACAAAACAGGGCAGAATCCACTCCTCTCAGAGGAGCTCTTCTGCTGTCAGGAAAGCCACACTTAGCAGCAGCTGATAGTCAGGAATGGCAGCTCATCAAGTAGGCAAAGTGCTCTTTTGGAAAGGCACTGGGCCCTGGGGAGGAAGAAGTATTGCCTCCCAAGCCCCTGCATCCCCGCCTACATGGCATCCTTGGTTTGCTGATCTCTGGGAGCCCTTCTCACAGAAGCAAAGCACTATCAGCTGGCTGGTCTGCATCTCTGGTGCCAATGCAGGATTGGCCATGGCCATGGGGCTGAAGGGAGCCACTCGTTTTCCTGGTGAAGCGGAGACAAGAATGCACAGCTTCCCTGTTTGGCCAGCACCACCTTCAGAGGGATAACCCCTGCAAGAACCCTGACTGGAAGAAGGCAGGTGATAATGCATGACACTTCCTTGTGGGGTCCAGGAGAGTTTGCCCTCCAAGGAGGTAATGGGGCACGTTGATGAAAAATTACTTCCTCCAGACCTCGTCCTGCCAACACTCAACTGGGATACTTCTTCCTAGGGCGGTGCCTCCTCCGTACTGCCACAATACTCCTTGTCTGAATGCAGCCCCACTCTGCTCTGACACTGGGTGCCATGGCCCCTGTTTGCACAGGTTATTCCTCTTCAGATCAAGAATGTGTCAGAGAGAACTGACTTTCCCACCAATGGGTGAAGCTCTTAGTCACCAACCCAAACAAAAGAAAAGGCAGCGAACTGACATTTTAAAAGAAAACAGCAGGGCTCATATTCAGATTGGAGAGATGCCCTTTTACCAAGATGTTAATTTTGTTCAGATTCTGTACTTCAATTTGCTGTTGTTGCCTCGTCCTCTTTCTTCCCCACTCTTAAGAAGAGATGGTGTGCACTATTATGTTCAGCTTGATAAATTAAAACAGCACTGGGACTAGCACTTGGCTGCCTTCACAGTATTAGCCTTAGGAAAGAATGACTAAAGTCTGGCTTTGTTCCAAAAGCTTAACGTGCTCTTACTGCCTCAGAGATACTGGCTCATACCTGTTACATGCCTAGAGCACAGTCTGTCTAATTCTGCTGCTTTCTGTGTTGTAAAATGCCACACAGTGGGCATTTAACCTGTTGTGGATTAATTTAAGACTCTGCAGGATCTGCCAGAAAAGGCAATTTTCAAGTAATACAAAATAAATAACCCCCCCCAACAACACAAACCCAGAGGGATTAGGATGTTAAAAATGTTTCGAGCACCTCAGTTGTCTGTGTGGAGGCGCTAGACTCTTCATCAGACAGGGCTGGGGTCATGTCAGGGTGGCCTGGATCATGTTTTGTATCCCACTAATTTCTCCTGAGCCCTCTCTAGGTCAGAAGATGCCACGCGCCCACTTACTGTGATACCATAAACACACCTGATAAGAATTCAGACCATTAACAGGTATTGACTAGCAGAGTTCAGGCGAAGTCACTGATCCTTTAAGGATTCTTGCAAATCCAGTTGTAGTTGCCCCTTTCTTTTCAAGCTGTCCCTAGCCCAAAGAGTCACATCCATGACCTCTACTTCTTTTCTTCTTCCCTCCTCCTCTGAATATCCCCCTCCACACAGTCTTCTGTGCTTGGAGCATGCCTCTGTTCCTTTCCATGCAAAGTTCAAATCTCTTCTTCAACTGCGATCAAGGGCTGTCATCAAAATGCTTTCTCCTTCTTTCATGTTGACTTGCAGGTTATGTTTACGTGCACTCAATTCAGGCTCAGACAGTGATATATCAGAGAAAGCTTTGCTAAATAAGAAATCCAGCCCATGTGGCCAGGGCTGCCTACTTACAGAGCAGCAGCAGTGTTCATTTAGATTGTGGGAAAACTGTGTCTCCAAGTTTTTCTCTATGGTGGTAGCCTGGAGACAGGAAAAATCCTTAAGCCAAAGAACAGATAAACCAGGTGTTCACAGCAAGGCTTAAAAACAAGCCTCTGAGGTCCTCAGGAGGAGAGTACAGGGAGTTTAAGAGGAATGTAAAATATAAACATAAAAGGGAGCAGAGAAAAAACTTTCATAACCGAGGGCTCCAGTTTACAAAAGGAGAAAAAAGGTGTCTCCACCCAGGAGAGAGAGACACAGAAATTTGCCACAGAAACCATCTTCAGCTATCCTCATCTCAGAAGATAACCATCTGAACCCCAAAAGAGAATATTAACAGGAAACAGGTACAACAAAAAAAGTGTGCAAATGTTGTGTCAGTTTATGCAACCCTGTATTTCTTCTGTTGGTGAAAGTAATGTGCAACTATATTAAGAAGCCTTTTAAAGCCATGTGTCTTGACAAATTTTTTCAGTATTACACAGCAGACTCACAAAGCAGAAGCTCTAGAAAAATTGTATGCTTATGTTTGCTATGAGGGCACCACTACTAGCCTGGAGCAAGGAGATTGTGTATCTCATGAAGAAGTGATGTCAAGATGGCATTTCCTAGAAAAAGCAAGCTAGAGTGGCAGCAAGACAACAGTGCGACTTCCTTTTTTTTGTTGTTGTTTGTTTGTTGTTTTTTTTTAATTAGAAGGTAAAATTACACATCTGTGCCTTCTGGCAGTGCCAGAAGTATGTTACTTGATCCAGGGAAAGTTTCTTCTACAGAGCTGGACTGTCAGCTATCAGCCTCATACCTCCTATGTCCAAGCTGAGGCTGTGACCCTCAAACGTGATCTGGGGAGTTCGCCCACATTTCCAAGGACCTCAGGACTGAGAGACGCTGCTTGTTCAGAGGGGGCCCCAGCAATCACAGGGGTGTACAAGCCTGAGTGCAGGGTCCAATGGCACAAGTGGGGCTGGGCTTCTCTCCCTAAGAAGAAAATGTCCTGTAATGCATGATACCCATTCGCAGTACCTTGCAAGATTTTGCTCCCTTTCTCTGCACCGTTCTGAAAGGGCTTGTGCTGAAAGAAAAATTGTAAGCACTGTTTTTAGGCTGCTCCCTTCTGCACTGTCCTGTATATCCTATCTTATAGCATCTGCTGTTACATGCCTGTGCTTTCCATGAAAACAGTCTCACCAGTTATTCTGGAGACTGGCTTCTACAGCTGGAAAAGAACCCCAACCCACCACATTTCTGCTTTTAGAAATCACAATTAAAGAACAGATTTAATCCATGAGAAAAATAACATGCACTTAAATACAGACAATGTAAGACAGCCACTGCTCCTGCTCCAGGAATTTTTCATACTCTGATGACTGCTTGGTCAGCACAGCAAGAATAGGGTCGTTTCACTGGCTGCCTCTTGAGAGCATTGGCGAAGTCCAAGGCAGGCTGTTGGTCAATCCTTACGCCCCTCCCCATCCAGTAAAGGGGAAATCCACACACAAAGAGCTGTGCTGGGCAGAGCCAGCCAAAACAGATCAAAGAAGGGTAACAAGTGGGTATAGCTGTCTAGGAGGCGGGTTATGCGAATATGGCAGGACACCAAAGCCCCTGTCAGAGAAGGCTTTGCGCAGCCTCTCTCCTGAAGTACCTCCCAGGCTATACAAGGCTCTAACAGGCTGGGATAACAGCCCAGGAGGGCACAGTCCTCCTTCACTCAGTAAATCCTCCACACAGGCTCTAGTTGCGTGCCTAACAGTTATTAAACAGCTCTCAGACCAGAGATGGTTCACATGTGGTGAGTTCAGCCCTCACAGCTGAAAACAGCTGTCTGGGTAGGCAGTCTCCAGGATGGTTACAGCCCAGCCCAAGCGGCAGAGAGTGTAAGTCTGCCAAACTCACTGCTGTTCTGTGAACAGAGAGAGTGCATGCTGCACCCTGGCTAAGGTCAGCCATCTGCTCCAGGACACAAGAAGCTCAGGAGTTTGGTCAAAACTCTTGGCAGTGGCCCCCAAAGGAATGATTCCTCGTGATTTTCAGCATGGTGTGGAGCTTTGCTATCGTTCAGGGCATGTCAGCATGTATAGAAAAACTGTGGTTGTCATGTGCGCAACTGCCGTGGGGCCTAAGAAAGGTGAACATCCCCATCACATTTTGGAGAAAATAATAATAATAACAATAAAAAACACTGAGTGAGGTTTGAGCAGGTAACTTACATAGGATTCCCATGAAAACCTGAGCTGTAGCCTTATCAATTTGTAGGAGCTGAAAGGTGTATTTGATGAGCTGCCACACTGCTTGAGGTCTGTGACCTTTTAAGCTGCTGTGACTCTAAAACCATCACCCTGGAGGATTCACGTCTGTTCTTCACCTCCTAGCCCACAATTTCCAATCAGGCTGGCATATAGAAAAAACTGTAGAAGTCAATTAATCAATTTCATGATAAGCTATGAAAAATAAGCTTTTGACTACAAGCTCACTGCCCATCCTCAAGTCCTTTACATTTCCTAATTTCCTAAATTTCTTAAAAGCACACCTGCTTTTAAGCAGAGGATGTATCAGGTAAACAAGTGGAAGAGCTCTTCTGCTTGCTTTCAGCGAGATGATCTGTAGTGATAAACTTGTCCTTTGGACAGTTAAGATAGCTGCATGCCGGGAGTGTCTCAAGCGAAGGAAGTAGTAAAAGAGGTAGTAAGTTGTGGCCACATGTTAGAAGGCAAAGTCACGTAAGTGCTCCAGGAAGGGGAATGTCCTCATACGTTCATAGTTCGCATGAATAAGCATGCTTCCGCTGTCCCTTCCCCTCCCTAACTGAACTTGGGCGCCTTAGAGTCTGACTTTGTCTCATTTGTCACAGAAGTAATGAAAACGCATAAAATTTGGGTTGAAATCCTGACCTTACCACAGATTTTTTTTTTTTTTCTGTTGTGGCCTTGGGCATGTCCTGTATTTTCTCTTTTTCTATCATGGTTGCAAGCTTTTAAGGACACATTTGTACAAGGATATTGCATAGCTTCTTCATAACTTGGCCCTGATTTTAGCACGGGCCTTAAGCTACACTGTCACAAAGATTATAACCATTTTCTGCTTTCTTTCCTGACTTACTAATTTTCTGCTTTCTTTCCCGATTTAGTAATTTTATAGCTTTCTTTCCCGATTTAGTAATTTTATAGCTTTCTTTCCCAATTTAGTAGTTTTTCTAGCTTTCTTTCCCGAGAGGAACATGGTATGAAGACTCAGCAAAAAACAACCATCTATCAGACGACAGGAATAGCTTAAGCCACTCAACAATCTGACATGCTTCACAAGACAACAACTAAAAAAAAAAAAATTAAAAAAAAGGTTGCAGATAAACATGAGTTTTGCTTCAAACAAACTCTCATACTAAATGCCTTATTTTTAACACTAGGAAAATCAGTTCATGGCCAGTAGAGGGCATTTGACTTCAAGACTTGGGGTCATAGCTGTGGTCTCATCACCTCGAATTAAAAATCCCAAACCATTCTGCATTACTAAAAATTTATTCCATTAGTGGTTACTTCCATGCTGTACGGATGTTTAAACTTTTCAGTCAAAGTTGCCCCTGAAGTCAATAGAGGTTGAGAACATGACAATGAAACAAAGAGTTATTGACTCATCCTTTCCTGAATTATCCACTTCCTACTTTCTAACCTCAAGATAAGCAGAAGCTTTACTCAAGCAACATTTAAGTAAAAGGACCACCTGCAAAGGGACTTGTCTGTCCCAAGTTACAGGGAGTTACATGCTTATCTGAGCTGGTGCAGTTACTCCTTTTTATTTTCACTGTTGTTTGTTAAAACTTTTAAAGTGGTGAACATGCAGGGGTTTTATTGTAATCTTAAAGCTTGAAGTGGGGGAAATTTACGCCCCTGTAGAGGGCTGTTATCATTCTAAATCACTATGGTAATTAACAAGATCCCAACTGTGTGAATGTTGCTTTCCACAGTGTTGACTGTGAGCAGAGGAAAAATACACTCTCTGAAAGTGTGTGCTTTTGAGATCTTAATTTAAAGCAACGAGAGGTACTAAGTAGGGGAAATGCTATCCTGTAGCTGAAGGATGAAAAGTGTAGGTAAATGGCAGAGTTGGGTAAAACAGTTCATCAAAAGATACAGTGGAGTTGCCAAAACTGCATGTTTCATGATTTCACATTGACTTCCCTGAAAGTTTTATGTCTTAGTTGAAAACACTGAAATTCTCAGTTTTTATATTTTAAAGGAAAAAATACCTATCCTGTTTTTAAAGGCCTACAAGTATATTGATATTCCAAGAAGTCTGAAGCTTGGTTTGGGTCTTATTGATGCTAAACACAGAATACTTCTGATCCCCTCCAAAGTTTTAACATTCTCCTTCCCCACCATGTGTGAACTGGAATTTTCCCAGATAAAATTGCTAGCAGCAAAAACAGAAATCTCCTTCCACTTCCCTTGGTTACATACCTTAATTTTAAATTTTTACTTATGGCTCAATTGTCATTGACCTCAGCAAAACCTCTAAATTTATGCCATTCTAAGAAGAAGTTTTGGCCCTGAATACGGATGGGAGAAAGTCACTGTCCCGCAGGACTAGGAACAGAGTCAGGTCATCAGTAGCTCAGGCAGTGACAACAAAAAGTAGCTTAAGCCAAGAGCAGACCCAGGAGACCAAAAGAGGGAATGGGAAGGTGTTTGTAACATAAAAGTTTAGTATCGGGTTTCTTGCTGAAGTTTGTTTTCCAAATGGAGTTAGGACAAGCTGGGTTACCTTGATAGGTGATATCTGAAACAAAGCAAGGAAGTTGTGATTTCAGCATTTTATAACAGATTCGTACTTTTCTCTTGAGATTGTTATAGGTACACACATGTGCCTCTGAATGACAGTAGAAATTAAATGTTAGACATATGTTAACACTGGAAACCAGAATAACAAGGAATACACTAGCCTAATAAAGAGATCAACACTTTGGTTTCAGCATGACAGAGAAGTCCCTAAAACTATGAAGCGAGTTTGCCAAGTGCATCTGAGTAGGTGGAACTGGCAACTGACACAGTTCAACCTAAAGCAAGACATGCAATTTTGCAAATAAGGAAACTCAATCATAGGAGGTGATGATGATAGGATATGTTAAGTTCTCCATCACATGGTATTTTCAGCTGAAGCTAGCATGCTTTCCCCAGAAGAAAGCACTTGTTCAGTCACCAATGGCCAGAGAATGAGGTGGAGTCAGTTGGAGAAACATCTGTGGTTTGCCTTCTGCAAGACGCCGATGTCCATGGCTTATAGCATGGCCTGCTCCTGGCCTAGATTCTACTATAGCAAAACTTCCTCTAAAAAACTGCACACTATGAACACATATGGTCTAGAAACTTGTGGTGCATCTTTGAATAACAGGGAAGTCTACTCATTAGCAGATAAAGTAATGTGCTGGTTAGTCAAGATAAACAGTATTTGTGAAGTACTTATTAAATAATTACATAGTACTACTAATTTTCATGGATGCTGGGTAAACAGATTCCCCTTATGTACCACAGCACTGCTTCAGCCTTTGGTCATCACTTTCATCATCAACTATTTCACTTCTTCTAATGCATGGGTATACTATGGAAAATCTACCACAAAACACTACCAGAGATATCAGCTACACCTTCACGTTCCTTAGTGGTTTTAATATCACAGCAAGGCATCAGTGCAACACTGCCATGCACCTGTGTTATGGTAAGTGCCTAAAAGCCCAAAGTCCAAGATTCATGGCACTACATAAAATAATTGTATAAAGGAGCCTGTGCTTTAAAATGGCCACCATCTACTATGCAGATGAGCCACACCATAAAAGAACCAGAAAGAACATAAAAATAGAGAAGTTCAAAATGTGAAATAGCTTTCATAAAAGCAGCAATGTAAGACTCCTTGAAAAAAGCGACAAAGGAGAATGGGTAAGATAAAGACATGTAAAATCGTGAGTCTTATGGAGAAAGATCTTATCATATAGGGGTAGTATTTTTTCACATATATCATAAAGGTACCCAGAAGTTAGACAAATTCACTGAGAAATAAAAAAGGAATTTAATGTTGATTTTAATTTCTAAACTTTTATGCTTTATAAGCACTAGCAGGATTTGGGGTCAAAAACATCCCCCAATATATGTCGTCTCTGGTTAGACTTAGAAGTCTCACATTCATTGAATATGACAATGCATAAGGTCTTGGTATAATACATTGCCTTTATGTGACAATCCTGTGTCCATCTTCACCAAAATTCCCATCTCCCTGGAGGAGAAGCATTCACTTTTCCTCTGGACAAGAAGCTGAAGTACCACAGGTGTGTGCAACCAGTATGTCAGCAGGTGGTATAAATGCTGATGATTTAAAAGACAACTAATGGAAGAAAACCACTATGTGTGGGAGGAAGATTTTCTTAGCAAGACAATCATCTGACAGCTGTACTTGGTAAACTGAAGGAGGTTGACCACGCAGTAGAAATGGGCAGAGATCAGCTATCTACACTGTGAAGAAGATAAAGGGGGAAGAAAGCTCAGCTTTCTGAAGTGCAGAAAAGGTAGTCCAGGAGAGCTGACAGAAGAGTGAAAATGGGCTAGAAGGCACTAGGGAAAGTGTTTTGTTTTGTTTTTTTGGTTGGATTTTTCTTCAATTTTCCCTAAACCATTGGCCTTTCTCATGAATAACAAATGTACAGAAAAAATGTGTACTCTCTGCAAAGCCATAGTGTGTTTCTATGTGTTCACACACTTCAAACAAGTACCTCATGGACTATCTAATCTGGGGCGTTTCTCTCTCCCAAGTCCATAAGAGAAAATGTTGACTGATATGGCTGAAGGATGAAGAGATGAGATTGTGCCCCCTGTACCCGACCACTATGGAGACTTGAACTCCAGAGATAAGGAGAGATTCTGCATATCCTCAGAGTGGTTCAGTGACTGAAAAAAGGAGGGAGACAGTATAGAAATGTCCTATTCTGTTTTGTAACTCTTTTCTCCCAGCTGCTTTCTAGGCATTATCTTCCCAAGGCCACCTCCCTCTTCTCACCATGCTGGTGGGTCCTGTTTATTTTGCAAGTAACAGGCTTGCTATTTACAGAACAAAGCATGCCAAATCCATTTGTTCTTAGTGTTTATAACTGGTAGAAACAAACATTAACAGCCTTGCAAAAGCTCCAAGCACTTCAGAGTAACCTCTCCAGTCATGAAGCCTCCCACCTCTCACTCTGTGGTTAGTTTTATGAATCAATACTCTTCAGCTGAAGTTATCTGTCAAGCTCCCAGCAATGCAGTACTGAAGTACCTAGGTGGAGCTAGAGTAAAAATCCAAGTGCAGTGAAGTTCAAGAGTACTCAGAGCATGTTACTAGTCTTGTTCCATCTCTTTTCTCCCAGGAAAACTCTAAGATACATTCCTGGGACCAGACAGCTGATGGTGGAAGTTACACAGAAAGTGTGGATGGAAATGGTACACTCTCTGTTTACAATGAAGCACACAATGTCTCCCTCAGTAGATGTGAGATGTGAAGCATGAGACTCACTCTGGTGCATAGACCTAATCCAGACTGCTCCTCAAAGAAGGAAGGAGCAAGAAGCAAATAAATTAAAATTCTACAAATATATTGAGTGGCAGGTATATCCACTTCACTATCCTCAAATACATCCCATTACGGTCATTCAATTTAGATAAAACACTTTCAAGAAAAAAGAAAACAACAACATATATTCAGGCCTGTTTTACATACTTTAATTACAGTCATGGCACTTTTAGAGCTTGGCCAGGTCTGTACGTGGTGGAGCTAAACAAGCGTATAAGTACTTTTGCAAGTAATTTAACTGAAATCAAGAGCTTTGTAAATGTGAAAGGTCAGGAAGTATTTTCAAGCTGTAGTTCATTATTTCCAGAACAAACTGAAATTTTCAGCTTTGCTTTGGGTGTTTGATTTCGTTGATGGCTCCTTTTTATTCTCTCCTTAAACAGTCGACCAGGCTTTACACAGACAGAATGTTTACATGTGTATATGTGTGTGTATTAATTCTTAATATTTAACATAAATTCTTACTAGCTATTATTCAATGGAGGCAGTGTATCTTGCAGTATAATTCATTTAGCATAGAGTGGATGCACAGTTCTTTTTAAAAGATTTGTGCATAATGATCAATCTGGTGTTCTCCTCTTTCTGCTGCTACTACTCCAAGACTTCTAAAATACAAGCATTCATGAACTTCACGACTGAAAATTTTGTCTGGGCAATAACTGTAAGACTAATGGGTAAAAACATTTGCTATTGTACAGCCAGATTGCAGAATCATGAGCATGCTCAATACCAAATAAGATAAACGCCAAATACACAATATTGCCTATTAATTAGCACCCAAAAAGTATTTTAGATGCTGATAAGGGGAAAGATTTTAGTAGAGTTTTCTCAGAAACCTTCATGAGGATGAAAGGCAGGGTAGGAACCTCCAATGCTCTATAAACAAAGACTGTTGTTGTTTATACATGAACTATAAGATTCAGTGAGTTGACTGACTATTCAGTTCCTGTGTCTACAAACCTAGTTGCACAAGTTAGTGAAAACTTGAATGGGTTGACAAGAGTCTTGCAAAAAGTCTTTTTTTGCCTCTTGGCTGCAGCTATAAAATTTGTCCAATTTTGCCATCAGCTGTCATTCTGGCACACCCATTTATTACCTAGAAATTTTGCAGCAAAGCCTGCTCCCATCACAAACCAAATTAACCAAACTGAATCACTTGCTGAAAGTATGTTTCCTAGAGGCTTTCCAGAGACCATCAATTACTTTCAATCCTCAAACTTAACAAAGCCAGTAGTCTAAGCTTCTCAGAAAAGACTGATATGCAAGAAGCCTGGCAAGAGATTTTTCTACCACAAGTTTAGCAAATTCAAACCTTCTCTGTATATCCATTTATAAAATGAAGTAATCTCCATTTATAAAATGAAGTAATGAAAGTGTGTGTTGACTTTTGTAATCCAAACACTCCCCTGCCTTCCTCCTTGTCCTCTAACCTTCTGCAAAAGTTTTTTTTTTTTAATTAAAATGGAATATATCCCAAGATGTGTCTCTAGTGCCCAGTGGACCATGGTGTAGTAGTATCTGTGTTAGTAGGAATCACTTTAGATTTGCAACCCCAAGCAAGACAGCCATGCTGCTGCTGCATGAAAGCAGGGCTGGGGAGCTGAAGTTGCTAATCAGGGGCTAACATCACTCCACTGCAGGGTGCAGTGGGGACATGCTTTTAGCCAGATCTAGCTTCCAGTGTTACACTCTTCCAGCCAGGCTGCTGAAGATAGCCATATCAGAAGTCACATGCCAATTATTAATTTCTACCTGACAAATATCAAAAGCAAATAATCTATTAGAGACATATTATAGCACTTATCAGTCTTGATAAAGGATTTTGAATTTTGGATTGCAAAAGCAAAAAGTCCTTAGAGAAGAAAACGGCTCCCTCAGCCCCCTGCCCCTGTGCCACTTTGACCTTATCTCTCTTCTCAAAGACTAGAAAAGCCTCTAGTTTTCAGACTGTGTCTGTGATTTTCTGTTATACACTTCTCCAGATTTTCAGTTTTAGAAACAAACTGAAAGCTTTTACATACTTGTCAGAATTTACTCTTATTAGAAACAACAGAAGTTTCTACTAAATAATATACCCTGGCCCTTGTTTCACTATCTTTGTGGCATTAGATCTCTAAGAGCCAGCCCAAAGAAACTTCAGACAATGCTGATTTACCCTAGCTGAAGTTCTGGCTCACTATCTCTTTCTTTGGTTCCAAACCATTTGTTAACCTTGCACACATTTAAAAGAACAGTTCAAGCCCTGGCACATCCAGCATTCATGGATAATGCAAAGCCTATTTTATTTGACACTGCTGGAATTTCAGAAAAACCTACTAAACACTTTTCTCCTTGCAGTCTCTCCAGGAAATAACATGTATAGGGCACTTTAGAAATTCTAATACATTTTTAGGTAATCCTGTTGTACAATTTGGCTTAGTATCAGAAGTATATTTAATCTCACAGAATCTCCCTAGGGCATTTGAATTCAAAGAAATAGAGGGTTGGGGTTTTGTGTTTTGGGGTTTTTTTTTCCCCTTTCTTTTTTCTTTTCAGCTGCTGGACTTCAGTCCTTGTCCTTTTCCAAGCCATAGAGTGAAACTCCTTTACCACATTCTGAAGGGAGGACTGAAAGGAGCATGTTTGAAGGAACTTTATAGCCTAGCCATGTCAGAGACAGTAAGTTCTTCTCATATCCAGCAGGAATGTGACACATGAATAAGGGAAAAAAACCAACCCGCCAACCAAAACCCAGAAGGGCAAAACCATGTTACAATCAATAACAATCCATTCAGCACCAATTTAAATTCCCACCTAAAAAATTAATCAAGCTTCAGATCCCGTTGTGTCAAGGCTGCTTAGAAACATGATGCAAGGAACAGGCTTTCACCCATAGAACATTCTTCAGGGATTACACAGAACTACTGAACAGAGAGGTGGGATGGATCTTCAGGGATGGAATTGAAAAACACTGACCATAGCCAAAACTTAAGAATCAATCTCAGCTTGCTGTTTGCCCAAGCAATATCAGAGAGGAGAAGAGCCATGCTCAGTTTGGCACAACTGATGCAAACTGTAGTGCTCCTGTGGACACTGTCACTGCAGTATCTGAAAACCTTTCAGTCTTTTGTGTCTGTCTTCAAAGGTAGGGAAGTGCTGTTTTCCCAATAGAATGGTGACACAAATTGCCTGGGCAGCACAAATTTCCTTTTTGTTCTTTTCTATTAGTTGACTTTTCACCAGTGTTTTTCTGTACTCTGTTATGTTCCTGCATCACTTTTCCAACAGAGAATGTCTGCATAGGAAGATGTGCTCCTACCAGCTCAATTAGTATAAACAGATTTACCTGAGTTGCCGATTCTACTACTGAAATGCATAAAACTCCCACTCATTCTCACCTCTTCTTTTCTGTGCCTGACAGAAGACAGCATGCCAAGAAAAAGATTCTTTAGCTCTTTTTACACCCCACCATTTTCTTCTGCAGAAGGTCGTGTTCAGCCTTCACGTTTTTCAATTCTAAATCTGGTCTAGATCTCAGTAAGAACAGCACTGATACTAGCTAAAATTAAACGCATGCTTAAATGTTTGGTGTGACCATCATGCATTTTTCACATTATGATTTTACTCTATGAAATAATGTTTATTTCTTGAAACAGAGATAGAAACGGCAGACAGTGAGGGTGGGGGTGAATGAATGCACAGTTAATAAAGGATTGAGTTGGAAAAGGGGAAATAAGCACAGCAAGACTTTCTGTAGTGGAGGAGAATCTAGAAGCATTACTGCTGCTAGTAGACAAATCTCCTGATGCTGGTGATTGTTGGACAAGTTATATATGAGAATCCAGTTTTCCACAACTAATAATTTTGTGATTAATAAAATATCTGACACTAAATGACAAAGAAACAAAAGCTGAATCCCCAGTCAAGCAATACTAAACAACATGCCAGATTTTGGCAGTGTTGCTCTTCCTGGACTTTGAAGATGTCCTTGAAACTGCTGAGTGTAAAGTGACAATGAAAGACTTCAGTGGAGTTTCAATCAGAATATTAAGAACTGATTGCTGCCAAAAAAGTTAATCTGTATTATATATTGGCTGGTCCAGAGGTTCATCCCATCCTTTGGCAGTTAATAAGAAGACATTCGAGAAAACTTGGTGCCTTGCTTGCCATGTCAGTCTGTTTTAATTGCTCAGTTCCCTGCAGTCACAATTGATATCATACCTGTTTCCTGAAATGTGGCAAGATGAGGATCACTCTCCTTCTAGTTTTATAACTGTAGTGTATGAGAATACAGTTTGGCACAAAGGTTTAGAAGTACAACAATAAAACTATGATCCCACATGGGTGTGTCCAGGGCAGGTATGGAATGTGCAGGGTGTGTGCTTGTGCTCTGACAGCTACATCTATTTTTAATGAAAGAAAAATGTAAATTATGAAGCCAGTAAGGAGAGTGTGAAACATAAATACATCTAATTATAAATTTGTCCTTTCCTTAACCTATTATTTAGATAGATCTGATGAGACCACACTGATTGTTTTCCTTACTTTCTCTTTTCCTAATTTAGTCTTTGAACAGGGAGGCATGTTCATGGCTCCGTTAATTATGTTGGACATTATATTTACTTATTCAGTTAAAAGCATAAGAGCCTAAATTGTTGTCCTGTATTCAAAAAAGAAAGAACATCAGTGGAGGAATTAAAGTTGACAGCCAGATGACAGGGTGAAAAAGAAAGAGAAATGAAGGTTGATTAGGGTCCAGAACTTCAGTGGAAATTCTGATTTTTTTTTTTTTTAAAATCAGGGCTTTGAAAAATAAATGCTACAATTCTGGAGCTTTCTTGAGAAACAATGAAGGCAACATTTCACTTCCACTTCTTGGAATGCAAACCGGTACAACTACCTGGGCTGTCCAGAAGCACTGCCCCCAGCCTGTGTGCGGAAGGAGCACACAGTAGCCGTGCCACCGCTCTGGAAACAAGTCTTGCACTTCAGTGCCTCAACTCACTAGGTCAGAGGGCTCCTCCAAGCATAAGCTGAAGAGACCTAAAAGCACCGGAGGCTGGAGGCAAGGTTCTGCACTCTGCCGACAGGCCATGCAGCTCCCAGGGCTGCCTGAGGGGTGAGGGACTTAGAATCACCCGTCCTTGCTTGACTTTTCCCCACCTCAAATACTGGTGTGATGCCAAGAGTGTGCACTGCAGCTGGTGCCAAGCGCTGGGACAGAGTGTCATGGCACATCACAGAGCCCTGGTCTGCCTCACTAGGGCTTTTGCCCCACACCAGGGAAGACAGGCAGGTGCCGAGCCCCCAGCCTTGGCTGCAAGTCCCATGGGCACAATCCCATCCTCTCCCCACAACACAGCAATTGCCCCCAGGGTGTTGAGGCTGTGAGTTTAAAGCCTGTGTTTACAGCAGAGACTTCCAAACCCATGTTGCAGGGGAACACAACATCTGTCTTTTGCCCCAGGGCTGCCTGAGGAATTTCTGAGCAGCAACTGCTTAATCTTACTTTGTAATAGGAGCATGTGATGCAAGAACCAAGCACAAGTTTTCATGTAGCAATGAAATTACAGGGTTAGTAACACGTTTGGGAGCTATGGTGACTTACACCAGCTAGAATTGGCGGTATTTTCTATATGTAAGTTGTAGCTCAAATGTAAATTGCCAAAACACAATATGAGGTAAATAACTTATCTCTATTCAACAGATGCAAACACACAGACTAAAAGAGGCTACACAATTTTATAAAATCTCCCCAGCAAGGCAGTGCCTCAGAAATGGAATATCACAAAACCTTTCTTTACTTACAAAATCAATTTTACAATAACTGACTATTGTTGAATTGAAGGGATCAGAACTAGAGTTGATCAAATAAGAAAAACAATTTAATTAAATTTTTCTTTTTATTATTTTGGCTAAAAGAACCAGTTTGAAACGAAGTGGCCCTTTTCATTGAATTTAAAATTCTTCCTTGGGAAAAGTAAATATGGCCGAAGCTGAACTGTAATCGTGAAACATTTGGATTTCAGCTAATACATTCCAGCTGATTAAGAGAGTAAGCCAAAAAGACGACTGACTGAAAAACCAGGAGATTGGAATCAATGACATCAGAAGTTTTCCCAGTTAAAATGGTAACATGAAAAGAAAGAAGCACGAGAAAGCTGTGGCTTGATATGGTCTTGATTTCTCCCATACTTTGGCCCCCTCAATTTTTTTCGTGAGTATGAGAAAAAATACAAGTTTGCTATTCATAAGGGGCTTGGCTTTGGGGCTTTTTTTTTTTGCCTCAGTTTGTCTTCTACTTGTTTCCTGAACTCATCCTGTGGCTTAGCATTTTTTACTTTTCTGGAGGTGAAATTTCTCTCAAAACTAAAAAAATTTCTCCCTATCACTCTCAGGAGAAAACCGAAAAAGAGTAGAGGTAACCTTCTATGGTCCAAATGTAGAAAATAATATCTTTGACTACTGATTTCCTTGAAATCATTAACATAGTAATACAAAATACATTTCTCATTTCTAATGGTCTAGTAGACTGTATTACTTTAGGAGCCTTTACACTAATTGAAGTGAAAATTTTGTTGTGGGAAATCAAATGCTAGATTCTCAAACTTATTTTGGTAGAAGTAAGCCACTTTGGTACTCATTGAATCTGAGTTTTCTCTTGACTTTCACCAAAGACTTTTGTCTTTCCTGTCTCTAATGCTCCAGAGTTACTGTCCTCAGATATTGCAGCTCTCCTACTGTAGCAGATGCTTAACCATGGCTAACAGTGTGGGTAACCCCTCAGTTACAAACCAGAAAGGCTTCATGGGGTAGCATATATTATCAATCCTGGGAAGGAACAGAAACTAAGAAGGTGGTAAGACCTAGTAGAAAAAAGTGTATTTCAGAGACCTGTCAATCCTGTTTATCTTTGTAAAAATGCATTTTTTTTCTGAATCTAAGACTTTCTTTCAACACTGTAAGTCTTCCATGGGGACAAATATCTATTTAAAACAGTGAAGATGGCAATTTGGCTGTGCTGCAGCACTAAATAAACTCATTTTCTGGACTGACTCTGCACTCGTATTTAAAAAAAAATAGAAAAAGAAATATGTAAGATTAGGTCAGAAAGAGCAAGAATGGCAAAAGAACTATGACAAAATCAAATGGCCTAGTTTTTACAGGTTAGATTTAAAGACCAACAGGGACATAAGAACTTAAATCTCATCAAAAGAGATTTCCAATTAAACTTCTAGGTCACTTCCACATTTAAAAGCTGCCTTACATTTGAATAAGGATTTTCCCATCTTTGTGAAAAAAGATTAATTCACTGTTTAACATTACAAACAGCAAGTCTAATTTAGTACAAGGCTTATGAGTCTAATTTATAATCCAGCACTTCACTCCCACCAGGTCCCACATCACCTTTGCCTACGACAGGTTACTGCTTACCTTCTGACTCCCGTGGCTTCAGAGATGTTACTATGTTTGCTGCAGTGAAGAAGCTGCCTGTTTTCTGAATCATTTATTTCATTTCACAGTTAATGATTATTACTCCCTCAGAAGGGTTGCCTTAATTTTACTATGCAAATTCAAATTATCTGTAGATTAACGAATTTTCAATAATATCTAATTGCAACACCATTTTCAGCATCAGGTAGTGCTTAATTTCCCATGGGTGCAAAACACTACAGATCACTAAATGGTGCTGTTTCTGGGTCAGAATTAAATAGCTGTATGTTGGGTGAAGCAGCAGCAAAACTGTCCCAAATGTTCCATTGCAATCTCAGGATAAATGAAAAAAAAAAAAAAAAAAGAAAAAGAAAAAAGAAGAAAAACCCAAACAACCCAAAACTTAGAGCCTCTATAACCACATTAATTTTTGTGTAGTTTTTTCTCATATAGCTGCAGTCTGGTTAATAAGTAATGATAATTTATGAGATCTGCAAATTCCCCAACTATAGCCAGGGCCACTTCGATTTGCATTCTTGACTAATCATAAGTCCATTGTTTCTACACCTGCTTCCATTACTCCTTCATTTCAGGTAAATATGAACACTGGAAGGTGTTCATATTTACACAGGTGAATGCATACAGATGCTTATAACTCAGGCAATAGAAATCTAGCAGAGTGATAATAATAATATATTTATGCAGAAAGATGGGGAGAAGTCTCACATTCAGGGTCTCCCATGCCTTTCTTCCTCCTGGGGAGAGCAGGGTTTGATGAAATTTCCCTCTTCTGCCCATATCTAACCTAAATCTTTATACACACATACATTAGGGACTGTTCCTAAGGGATTCTATTCTGTAAGGCTGTACATTTATAACCAGAAAGGGGTGCAGCTGTTATCTGAGTGGGGGCATGCCACTGTAAGCACACTGCATGGCACGGGAGCACAGAAACCTGCAGTTGGGGGTAGGGGAGAACATAATTTAGCATCTCACCCCAGGTAGATCCACCTTGGCCACATATTGACTTGAAATTGACAGTTACTTGGACATGTGGGTTTGAAAACCAGAAGTGAGGCAAGGACTGAGATAATAGTATCTACGGATTTATGAAGAAGGGAGCAATCCTTCACTGGGAGTAAGACTGTATACTGATTTCCACAAGTTCAATTTACAACTTCTAGTCTTCTACATGCTGTCTGTAAAAATGGACCCTTCTTTTTCAATGTTTCTTTTTAATAACAACACCTCTCCATGCCCCGCAGTATAAAACCCCATAGCTGTTAATTTGAAAGAAGTTCTGGTTTCCAGGCTATGAAGCTACAGCCACTTAGCCCCAGTGTAATTTTAAAGTAGCTTAGTGAAAGTGGCGTAAGTAACTTGCGTTGAACTCTCATTTTGGCTGAGTCTGGCAAACAAACACCTTAAGCTGAAACTGCTGTTTTGGGCTCTAGTCTGTCTTCACCCTAATAAAGCATGATGGTACATAGGCCCAGTTTGGTAAATCCCAGTGGTATCAGAGTTATTAGCAGGCCCACAGTGATGCATAAGAGCTGTGATCCTTTTAGACCCCAGCTAGGTCAGGATATGGTGCTTCACAGACACAGCATGTCAGATGGTGGCATTACCATGTGTGGAGTCAGCTCAAATCTCTGCATACAGTTAAAGAGAAATGTCCTTTAAGCTGCTCAGTTAGACTCTGCTCTCATCAATCCCCTTCAGCAAAACCTTGTCTTTCCATACACCTCAAGTTTCTCACCCTTTCCAAAGTTTCGCCAAAGTCATGGGAGAGGAACACCACCAAAAGCAAATATAAAGCTGTCATTTTTCCTGACATTGGCTCTGGTACAAGCAGCCCAATTCTCATGACAGCATGCAGGTACCAGAAATACAGTCCAATACTACACCACAATGACTGAAGATTTCCTAATTCTCATGCTAATCTGGATTTAAAATGTGGTCCCCTGCACTTCTGCCAGATTCTATGAACCTTTTTATGAACTCAAGAAAGCTGTCTGTGCTTTGACTGAGCTGTGCAAAAGATTATTTATTTCATTGTTTTCCTCAAATAGTTTTGTAAATGAGAATGTATTTTGTTCTGATGAAGTATCCAGGATGATATAATAAGGTGTGAAACAATATACCATATCTCAGGACCAAGAACAAAATCAAATATATAACCAGAAGGAATTTTTAAAAAAAAAATCAATAAGGTTTTACCACAATGTGTGAAAGCCACCAATTAGCAGGGCACTATAATTGATTTCTTATGATCTAAGGGTAATTTTACATTGAAAAACTAGTTATACCTTTTTTCTGTGTGAACAGGATTTTTTTTTTTTTTGTTGGCACACCTTTTCTCCAATGGTAATTAGAGAATTCTTTTTTTTTTTTTTTCCCCTACAGTTTTATTCTGGAGACAAATACAGACACTTTCTCCCTTGAAGAGTTACATTGATTATGCTTTAATGTAGTAGAGGTAAGGAAGTAATTCTTGCATGTTTTACTTTCTCAAAGTGAAGAAAGTGTGTCTCTACCGATCCCTCTTCATTTTGTAGGATAAAAACAACAGGATTAAGGTTTTAAAGTGGTTTAATCTGGCTTCCTATTGAACAGAGTTTACCACACTTCACACATACCTCCCTACTGGTGTGCATTATTTACAGCCAGGATAGTAAGCATCAGTCCTCAGGAGGATTCTGGACAGGCAAAATGACTATCAGTTCCTCAGGCTAGAAGCTAGCTTGACGAGATGAACCAAACCCTCAACATCCCTGTTGAGTTATGAAGAAAGCTCCTCTCCAAACAGGAAGCTAGCAAGGAATTTGGTTTTGAGCAAGGCATTTCTTTACCAGCTGTAAGAAAGGACACTTCCTAACAGCTAAAAGAAATGATCTAACCAGCTCCTGCTCCGGTTCAGGATGACTGGATTGCTCAATTTGTCAGTTTGTCCTAAAGCAAAACTGTTGTTGTATTGAGCACGTAGAGGGCAATGCTGAGCTAAGTGATCTCTTTTTGGCCCATGAAGGAAAAGAATGAATGGAAAGGCTTCATGTGAGTATGAATTCAACAGCAGAGGAAGGCTCCATGGAGAGTCCAGGCCAGAATTTCCATCTAGACAAATAGGATATAAAAACTGGATGAAAGCTTGCCTAGTTGGGAGGTATTAAGCATGGTTTTCAATGCCCTCTGAGACCTCAAGCCCGCGACCCCTTCTAAATACTGAACCAGTGACAGTATCATGTCTTTGTTGCCAGGTGTTTGAACTCCTTACTATATTTATTTTGCTTCATAACGCTCAGCAGTGATAGGGAAATGCCCTTATTTTATAGGCTGAGGCACAGACACATCAAATACTTTAAAATCACTGTATTGCGGAGCAATTTAAGTTTGAAGGGACCTCAAGTGGCTCTAGTCTAACTTCTGCTTAAAGCAGCACCAACCAGCTCAGGTTACTCCAGGCCCAGATAAGTTTTGAATAACTCCAAGGATGGACACCCCATAGCTTCTCTGGGCTCCTACTGCAGGGTTTGACCACATCTTTGTGAAAAAAAAAAAAAAGTTCTTTTTATCTAGTCAGAATTTCTGTTTTTGAAACTTGTGTCTTTTGCTTCTCCCTGCTTTTGGTCTAAACCTCTCAGAACAATGTTGTTCCATTTTCTCTACATCTACACATCTGAGGGCTGAAGACTCTCATAAGATCCCCCCTTCTCACTGTAGGGTGACAAACCCACCCAAGGCCATACAGAAAATTTGTGGAATCACAAGAAATTGAATCCACGTTTCTTCTGTCCTAAGCACTGGGCCACACATCCTTTTTTTAATGCTTCTTCAGTGTAGTACAAAAACTATAGAGTGCAAAAGGGAACTAGGAGATAACAGTTTCAGAGCAAACAGAAAATGGTGTGAAGAGCCACCATATGTGATTATGCTGTATAGCTCCTCATCAGACAATGTTGAAGATGCTAGAAGTTTGCATGGATTCAAGAGGAGAGGTAGGACAAGTTTGCAGGAGGCAAATCTGTTAAGCATTACAGAAAAGACATAATGCATTTCCAGACTACGAATACCTGAACTGCAAACTGTTTGAGACCAGAAAAAGATTATAGGAAAATGCCAGTCCTCTAGGAACTACCCCTGGGGCCTTTGCCAGAGGCAGGTTACTGGGCTGGATGGACTTCTGCTGTGATTCAGTACAGTCATGTTTTTAAAACTTCAGGAGAAGAAGGAATGTCCAAGATCGAAAATGCAATAAAAAGTAGCCATGGCAACAACTGTGTGAGGGCAAAAGAGGTGCAATTTCTTACACTGGTACGATTTCACCAACATTCAGGTTTTGAGTTCTGGGAAAGCTCACAATCTCAGGTTCATTTGCATTATTATTTTCTTCTTTGCTTCTACATGCCGCTGCTATGTATTTTCACAATACTAACCTTTCTATCTTGGCAGGCCACAGTAGTGACATATCTCTATGTAAAGCAGCATTTCCATCATGCTTAATTCAAAGACAGGTCTTAGCTCAGCAGTTTTTGCAGTTCTTTAGCCCTGTTGCTTCCTTTGAATGAATCATATAAAATGTTATCAAAGATAAAACCAAAGTTGTTCCACTCACAGATATGACAACCATCCAACAGCATCAGGTGTTCAAAGAGAAACCATCTTAGGCCATAAATTTTGACGAGTAGCAAACCTAGAAAGTCTGCATAACACAGCAAATAACTCATGTTCAGACACAGTCCTGGTTTAATATCTGATAGTCCTGTTACTTCTGTATAGGTAGTAAGAAAAATTTCAAAATTTAATAGACTTTATACATTCTAGTATATTTCAGGGAAGTTATTCTTGGTGAGTAAATCTGTAAAAACTGGGGAGCTGGCACAACCAATACCCTCTACCATGATATCATAGTACAAGGCATATAAGGAGGCATCATATCTTAAACTGATGGATACTGCTGCCAAAAATCAGAGGCTTTTAGCATTATAAGCCCTTCTTTCTTATCTACCCAAAAGATTTTGCTTTTTTTCTTTGTTTTGTTTTGTTTTTCAGCATCTCACCTATATCCATATATGATCACAGCTAGGACAAAGCTTTGTTACTTTCTGATGTATTGTGATCATTCAGTTTCAAAGGTGTCATGGTTTCAACCCAGCCAGTAACAAAGGACCATGCAGCCGCTCGCTCACTCCTCCCGCCCCCCTCCGGTGGGACACAGGGAAGACGGAGGAGAGAAAAGAAAAAAACCTGGAACCTTGAGGGTTGAGATAAAGGCAGTTTACTGGAACAACACAAAGAAATTACAACAACAACAACGGTACTAATAAACGAGTATACAAAAACCAGTGATGCACAGTGCAACTGCTCACCACCTGGGACCTAACGCTCCGCCACTTCCCCCACCGAAAGTTGAGACCACCCCCCCGGCCCGCTCCCCATATATATACTGAGCATGATGTCACATGGTATGGAATAGCTCCTTGGCTAGTTCAGGTCAGCTGGCCCAGCTATGCCCCCCACCTCCCAGGTTCCTGTAAAAATTAACTCTATCCCAGCTGAACCCAGGACATTATCCACCCCTTATTCTATACCATCTACATCATGCCCAGATCTTACATTTTCCAATCAACCACTACCACTTTCCTTGTCTTATATATATTAGTATATGGACTCGCCCCCCCCCCCCCGCCCCCGCACGCACACACACACACACATACACACACACAAATGGTATTCCTTTAGCCTATGGGCTATCCCTCTAACGTGTCCATCGATTTTATTTAGTCCATGCCTTTGGGGCTCCGTCTGTTGTAACAGTTCTTCAGAATAAGAGAGATGGTCTGAGATGTTGGGTTGTTGTATTCTGCCTCTGGAACTTGTGGCTAGTACATTTGGTGCAACTCACGCCCTTGGTCTGCAGGTCGAAGATGTTGATCTTGAGGAAATTGCTGGGTGCCAGTTCAAGTTCTATCGCTGTTGTACTTGGCTCAGTTTCAAAGTCCATCCTTCAGTCATTTGGGTAATTCTTACAGTAATACCCTTGATATGGCATATAGACACTATAGGTACAATGACATGCATTGACAGGTTATTTAGCAGTTAAATATCATACAGCCCAATTCACTGGCTATTCTCTCCCAAAATCAAATCTCCCTGATGTACACATCGAACTTCCCCATCCTTCTGCATCACCCACCAGGTGTACCCAGGTCCTTGAGCAAAAACAACCCCTTGAATGGGTTTGCCTCTGTTTGAGGGAGGACTAACCCAGACTGTCTTTCCTAACATACTCCTCATGCGCACTACAGGGACTTTATCCCCTTCTACAGTATGTGGAAGTCTTGGTTGGGCGGGGCCAGCCCGATTGGCGGATCCTCTAGTATTAACTAACCAGGTGGCTTTTGTTAAATGTGTATCCCAATGTTTGAAAGTCCCACCCCCCATCGCTCTCAATGTAGTTTTCAGCAGCCCATTGTATCGTTCGATTTTTCCAGAGGCCGGTGCGTGATAAGGGATGTGATATACCCACTCAATGCCATGTTCTTTGGCCCAGGTGTCTACGAGGTTGTTTCGGAAGTGAGTCCCATTGTCTGACTCGATTCTTTCTGGGGTGCCGTGTTGCCATAAAACTTTCTCTTCAAGGCCCAGGATAGTGTTCTGGGCAGTGGCGTGGGACACAGGGTATGTTTCCAGTCATCCAGTGGTTGCTTCCACCATTGTAAGCACATGGCACTTGCCTTGGCAGGTTCGTGGGAGTGTGATATAATCAATTTGCCAGGCCTCCCACTGTTTATATTTCAGCCATCGCCCTCCATGCGACAGGGGTTTTTGCCGCTTGGCTTGCTTAATTGCAGCACATGTTTCACATTCGTGGATGACCTGTGCAATAGTGTCCATGGTCAAGTCCACCCCTCGATCTCGAGCCCATCTATATGTTGCATCTCTCCCCTGATGGCCTGAGGTATCGTGGGCCCACTGAGCCATAAATAGCTCACCCCTACGTTGCCAGTCCAGGTCCACCTGAGACACTTCAATCTTGGCGGCCTGATCTGCCTGCTGATTGTTTTGATGTTCTTCAGTGGCCCGACTCTTGGGTACATGAGCATCTACATGACGTACTTTTATCACTAGCTTCTCTATCCAAACAGCGATATCTTGCCACAGTGCGGCAGCCCAAATGGGTTTACCTCTGTGCTGCCAGTTGCCCTTCTTCCATTGCTGTAGCCACCCCCATAGGGCATTTGCCACCATCCATGAGTCAGTATAGATATAAGAGCACTGGCCACTTTTCCCTTTCAGCAATATCAAATGATAGCTGGATGGCTTTCACCTCTGCAAACTGACTCGATTCACCTTCTCCTTCAGCAGTTTCTGCGACTAGTCATGTAGGACTCCATACAGCAGCCTTCCACCTCCGATATTTTCCCACAATGTGACAGGACCCATCAGTGAACAGGGTATATTGCCTCTCATTTTCTGGCAGTTTATTATACAGCGGGGCCTCTTCAGCCCGTGTCACCTCCTCCTCTGGCGACATTCCAAAATCTTTGCCTTCTGGCCAGTCCGTGATCACTTCTAAAATTCCTGGGCGACTGGGGTTTCCTATGCGAGCCCATTGTGTGATCAGTACAATCCACTGACTCCACATGGCATCAGTCGCATGATGTGTACAGGAAACTTTCCCTTTGAACATCCAGCCCAGCACTGGCAGTCGGGGTGCTAAGAAGAGCTGTGTTTCAGTACCAACCACTTCTGAAGCGGCTCGAACTCCTTCATATGCTGCCAATATCTCTTTTTCAGTTGGAGTATAGCGAGCTTCGGATCCTCGATATCCCTGACTCCAAAACCCCAGGGGTTGGCCTCGGGTCTCTCCAGGTGCTTTCTGCCAAAGGCTCCAGGTAGGGCCATTCTCCCCAGCTGCAGTGTAGAGCACATTTTTAACATCTTGTCCTGTCCGGACTGGCCCAAGAGCTACTGCATGAACAATCTCCCGCTTAATTTGTTCAAAGGCTTGTCGTTGCTCAGGCCCCCATTTAAAATCGTTCTTCTTCCGGGTAACTTGGTAGAGAGGACTTACAATTTGACTGTAATTCGGAATATGCATTCTCCAAAAGCCCACAACACCTAAGAAAGCCTGTGTTTCCTTTTTATTAGTCGGTGAGGACATAGCTGCTATTTTGTTGATCACGTCCGCAGGGATCTGACGACGCCCGTCTTGCCATTTTACTCCTAAGAACTGGATCTCCTGCGCAGGTCCCTTGACCTTACTTTCTTTTATGGCAAAACCAGCCTTCAAAAGGATTTGGATTATTTTCTTCCCTTTCTCAAAAACTTCTTCTGCTGTGTTGCCCCATACGATGATGTCATCAATATATTGCACGTGTTCTGGAGCTTCACCTTTTTTCTAGTGCAGCCTGGATCAGTCCATGGCAAATAGTGGGGCTGTGTTTCCACCCCTGGGGCAGTTGATTCCCGGTGTACTGGACGCCCCTCCAAGTGAAAGCAAATTGTGGCCTGCACTCCGCTGCCAAAGGAATGGAGAAAAATGCATTAGCAATGTCAATTGTGGCATACCACTTAGCTGCCTTTGATTCCAGTTCATATTGAAGCTCTAACATATCTGGCACAGCAGCGCTCAGCGGTGGCGTGACTTCATTCGGCCCACGATAATCTACTGTCAGTCTCCATTCCCCATTAGATTTCCGCACGGGCCATGTGGGACTATTAAAGGGTGAGTGAGTCTTGCTGATCACTCCTTGGCTCTCCAATTGGCAAATCAGCTTATGGATGGGGATCAGGGAGTCTCGGTTGGTGCGATATTGCCGCCGGTGCACCATCGTGGTAGCAGTTGGCACCTGTTGTTCTTCAACCTTCAGCAACCCCACAACCGAAGGGTCTTGGGAGAGACCAGGTAGGGTAGACAGCTGCTCAGTCTCCTCCGTCTCCAGTGCATCTATACCAAAGGCCCAACGGTACCCTTTTGGGTCCTTGAAATACCCCCTCCTGAGATAATCTATACCAAGGATGCACAGGGCTTCTGGGCCAGTTGCAATGGGGTGTTTATGCCACTCATTCCCGGTTAGACTCATTTCAGCTTCCAATACGGTTAGCTCTTGGGATCCCCCTGTCACACCAGAGATACAGATGGGTTCTGCCCCTTTATAACTTGATGGCATTAGGGTACATTGTGCACCAGTGCCTACTAGAGCCTTATATTCCTGTGGTCTGACGTGCCAGGCCATCGAATCCACACTGTCCAGTAGACTCGGTTGTCCCTCTCCTCCACCTGGCTGGAGGCAGGGCCCCTCTAATCCTGGTTAGAATATCCGTTACCCACTTTTTGCACACGTGAATCAGAAGTCCCTTCAGGAAGATCAGAAATGAGATTGGCCCATCTACTGCGTCCGGGGGACTGCTCACGGGAAACTGGAGCAGCAGTTTTCCAAGAAGAATCCTCTTTTCTGGTTGCTTTTTCTCGCAACTCCCGTACCCGTGCATCCAGGACTGAGGAAGGTTTTCCATCCCACTTCCTCATGTCCTCTCCATGGTCACGCAGGTAAAACCACAGGTTAGCCCATCGTGTGTACTTTCTCTCTTCTCTCTCTTGGGCAGAGGAACGCTTACTCCCAATAACTGCAATGCGGGCCTGTACAGGTGAGGAGGAGGACAGATCCACTTTGAATTGCTGGAACTCTCGGGACAATTCCTCTACAGCTGAGACACAGGCCCTTAGGGAGGAAGAGAGACTTCCTTCGTATTGCCGGAGTTGGACAGCCAATTCATCCACCGTTTGTCCATAGCCTTCTTTCCAGGACATTACTGCCAATGAGTTGGCATAGGTTGGTGGTGCACTTCGTAGAAACTTCCGCCACATCGGTTGTGTGCATTGGATTTCATCTGGATCTGTGGGTGACTGAGCATTTTCTGGATCGTTGTAAATCACCTCCAGCACAGCTAATTCCCTCAGGTACTGGATACTTCTCTCCATGGTGGTCCACTTGCCTTGGTGACATGTAACTTCATCCTTGAAGGGGTATCTTTCCTTTACACCTAACAGAAGTCGCCTTCAGAGGCTGAGGACTTGTGTTTTTCTCCCAATCGCCTTGTCGATGTCCCCTTCCCTAGACAGAGATCCCAACTGCTTGGCTTCGTTACCCTCTAATTCCACACTACTAGCCCCATTATCCCAGCACCGGAGCCGCCAGGTAACAATGTGCTCACCTGGGTGGCGGCTAAAATCTTTTCGCATGTCACGCAACTCACTCAGGGATAGAGATCGGGTAATTATTTCAGGTTCTGCCTCTTCCTCCTGTTCTCGCGATGACCCTGGTTCATCTTCATCTCTCACTAAGCGAACTGATTTCTTTGTGTGTTTCTTTTTCTGTACAGGGGCGACTGATACTGGCACAGGTTGGTTCTCTTGTTTAGCGGCAGTATCTGTCACCAGGGTAGAGTTAGCCATGGTACCTGTTGTCGTGGTAGGGGCAGCCACGGTGCTTGTCAGGGTAGGGGCAGCCACGGTGTCTGTTGTCAGGGTTGGGGCAGCCCCGGTGCCTGTTGTTGGGGTTTGGGTAGCCACGGTGCCTGTTGTCCTGTTTTCCATCTTTTCCCCCTTTTCCCCCTGAGGGTGCTGCATAATATCAAGCAGTGTTTGGTAGATACTGGCCAGGGCCCAGCACAGTGTAGTGAGTTGTGTGTCTCTGGGATAGCCACAGCATTTTTCTTTCAAAAATTCTATCACTTCATGAGGGTTCTGTAGTTGTTTGGGAGTGAACTCCCAAGTCACTGGAGGTGAGAAGTTCTCTAGATACCTGCCCATATCCTCCCACATGCCGTGCCACCCATCCAGCTTTGGGGCAGATCTCTGAGTGGTACTCTTAAAGAGCCTTTTTGTAGCCCTAAACAAGACCTGAAACATAGTCAGGAGGCATAGCACTAACAGCACACTGGCTTGCGCATCCCAAGGATATTCAAAATTCTCGAAAGCTGTTGTAATTAGTCGGAAGGAGAAAAGGGAGGGGAACGGACGGGGGGGAAGTATCCCCCCCTAACTTCCCCATGGATTGGGTGTAATTACCAATAAAATCTGACAGAAGGTGCCCAAAGTATGGAAATGATCATACAGATACCAGCTTAACCTCATGACCAGTGATGTAATCATTTCACAAGTCGACATTGCCCAGTACAGCAAAATGATAATCCCAATCACTCTCCCAGAGATGAGATACACAACTACAGGCAATACATAGAGCATATAAGAGCTTACAAAATGCCACCATGTAAACAACTGAATCAACATTGTGACTAACACCTATTTATCTAGTATAAGGAATGCGTATGACAAATTTGTTTCAACACGCTCTGGCCAGATCTGTCGTTATGTCAACCCTTCGTGCCCCACGTTGGGCGCCAAAAAGGACTGTCGTGGTTTCAGCCCAGCCGGTAACAAAGGACCACGCGGCCGCTCGCTCACTCCTCCCGCCCCTCCAGTGGGATCGAGAGAAGACAGAGGAGAGAAAAGAAAAAAACCTGGAACCTTGAGGGTTGAGATAAAGGCAGTTTACTGGAACAACACAAAGAAATTACAACAACAACAACGGTACTAATAAACGAGTATACAAAAACCAGTGATGCACAGTGCAACTGCTCACCACCCAGGACCCGACGCTCCGCCACTTCCCCCACCGAAAGTCGAGACCACCCCCCGGCCCACTCCCCATATATATACTGAGCATGATGTCACATGGTATGGAATAGCTCCTTGGCTAGTTCAGGTCAGCTAGCCCGGCTGTGCCCCCCACCTCCCAGGTTCCTGTAAAAATTAACTCTACCCCAGCTGAACCCAGGACAAAAGGGTTGATTAAAAAGCACAGAAGAAATATTTTTACAGTGTCCCCACCCTCCAGCTGAAATGTTTGTTCCCCATCCTCAGTCAGGATAGAAGAACTCCTACAATTTCTTTTAAAAAAGTTTCAAAATTTTTCAATTCAATACAAATATTACACTAGCAGAATTTTGCTTGCAAAATGAGTACAGTTCTTAGCAAAAAGTTAGCACGTATCTTCAGAAGATCTACTCCCTTTTTCTTTTTCCAAGTGAAACATAAATTTGAATCAGTTTTGTGAAAAAAACGTATTGTTCTGATGAAACGTAAGTTTGCTATAGACAGATGTTTCCCAGAAAAATTCATGACCTCTCACATTTGTAACCAAACACTGTCCTTCTGACAGAGCACAGAATTCCATTTCTGTAGTAGAATCTGATCAGACAGCAAAAGCTTTGAAAAAGGAAGCTTCTTTTTCTTACCTATTTAGCTGTGACCTAGCAAAGCCAACATCAGGCTTCTAGGTACTATAATAACACACATATATTTATTTTTTCTTCTGTGATTCAGAAAAGGTACAGAGAATATTCCAAAGAGTACTCGAATAATTGCAGCAAATGTTCTGAAAGCCATATGAAATTTCTTTTTCTCCC
Organism: Haliaeetus albicilla; assembly: GCF_947461875.1. Classification (NCBI taxonomy): domain Eukaryota; kingdom Metazoa; phylum Chordata; class Aves; order Accipitriformes; family Accipitridae; genus Haliaeetus; species Haliaeetus albicilla. The sequence continues at coordinate 39,905,262 of NC_091516.1, forward strand.
CTAGCAGTTTCTCTTTGCTTATTTCCAACCAATGCATCTGAATCTTGCCTAAGCAAACACTCGCACCACTTCATCATAGGAATTGTATTAAGCTGATGCAACCTTCTTTCCCACAGTTCTAGTCAGCCTCAGTTCTGAAGAAGGGAGGAACATAAATTGAAATAGTCCAGATAAATTAAAGCCAAAGCAAAATGAAATCTGGTGACTTGAAGGCCAATGTAAGCTAGAGCAATGCTATTTAGTATGTCCATGCAGCATTATTCCTGCTGAAACAGTAGGAGATACTGCTTCAAGAGGAGCCAAACAAAATCAGTGGACATCTTGACGCAGTATTATTTAGCATAAGTTACAGAGCATGGCCTCCATTCTCAGTCACCAACATAGGGGCAACGACATTCCCTATGTAAAGGGCACCATACAACAGAGCCCCTGCTGGAGGTGAACACAGATATGTTTTCTAGCATAAAAAGCCTGTATTCTCAGTGTCATTTCTCCCCAACATGAAATAAAAGACTTAAAAACAAAGGACATATTTGGACCTTGTTTCAGAATTCAATTACATGCTCAAAATGAAATTAAGGTTCTTTGCCTAAAATGGCCATACATTGATAAAATCTTTATCACAGCACCTGAAAGACCCATTTATGGATCAGATTAAATTGCCCAAGATAGTATACAAGAAAAAAAATGGGCTTGCCTTTTTTTGCTGCTTCCCTAGCCAACCTGTTCATTCCCCAAAAATGGAGGGAAACTTCTCTGCACCAAGTGATACTTCCTGTTTTCCCTCAGGGAAGACCTGGCTAAGCCAGCTTTAGCATTTCTCATATAGTTTTCCTCCCCTGGGGCTGTATCAAGTCATGGGGACAACAATAAAGTAGATGGCTGTCCCAATGACCAGCTACTGGGGTCATTTGATCACCTTCCAACATCAGATTTCTAGTAGAATTGAAAACAGAATTTCCTGCCCACACTGGTGAGGAACAAGGTTTGGAGTGGGATATGAAGTGAAAAAGGAAAGTATTCAACCCGGAACTTTGGCATTAAATTCCCCTTCCCCCTTCAACTCTCTTCAGATTCCCTGGTCCTCCAAAATGAAGCAGGGCTGTAGTATGGGGCAGTGCCTGACACCATGCATCAATTTATTTTGTTTCTGTCCCCATGACCTTGCTCTCCAGGTTGCCCACCCATATACACCTTTCTGTTACATCTGTGTTTCCTTTGCTTTCTGTTTTATTGCTATACTTTCGAAAGTGATTAGAAGTTTAACTAGCAATGATATTTAATCAGAAAAGGCAAACTGAGTCTCTAGACACAGATCAGCTGGTGGAAATCAACATAATTACATTAATTTAATAGAAATGCTCCAAAATTCACCTCCATGGAGCATCTGGCCACATGGATTCAGACCAACAACATTCAGATACTGACTGACCCTGATACTGATTTTGTAAAACTGATAGTCCAGACAGAATGGCTTTGGTTTGAGCTTTCACATATTACCCCATCTGGGTCCCCCTGTTCTTCGTATTAATGATTTGCCTGGCTTCTTACCAAATCAATGTTTATTTGCAGTAATCTAATATAATGTTAATTGCTTATTCATTGAAATCTAGTTGGCATTTTCCCCCTTGTAGGGATTTGGCAAAGCAGCACCCACGTGTCGTTCCATCTTCAGTTGTCTGTGTTTAATATGCCAGCTGCTTTCCTATCAGCCAGTTCCCACCCACTCTGCATTCTTGCTTTTCTTTGCTTTCCCTCTCTCTTTTTTAATTTAGGGATAATTGTGTGGTTGGGTAAGCTCAGAGGGCAATATATTGCCAAATCCAAAGACAAGACAACAAGGGTGGTAGCTTTCATTTATTGCCTGTTCTAGAAGTGGCACAAAGTAGTAAACTGCATAAAATAGCATGTTGTGGGGGAGGAAAGGGAGAGTTTTAAGACAAAATCTTCATCATTTTAGTAAGAGATTTTGCCAAAAACCTAGTGGAAATACCAGGGCCCCACAGCTGGGGGGGGGTGATGAAGGTTCCCAATTTATCAAAAGCAGCCTTAATTACAGCAGGACAAATCTTACAGGAGATATGCCAGCAAGTATTGCAAAACTTTGTTTCTGAACACTTTGACTTCTTTGGATGAAAGGCAGTGTATATGAATACTACTATTAAGCACAGTTTGCTGATATCTGACAAACTGTGGAGCCTAGAATTGGGATAAAGCCCAGTCTTGGTAAAACTCAATGAATAGTCATATGTTCCTAAAGAAATCAACAGATAGTGGAATGACATCTTGCCCTCAGCACACCTCAGTGGGAGGTCAGTGACAACCAAACAGATTATCTGACTTGCCCCAAGTGCTCTATCAAGGCAGTGAAAGAATCAGCAAGAGTCTTTGCTGTAAATAGTCTTGGGCCCCATTGTAGCCCATTGACAACTGGAGGTCTGACAGAAAGGTTTATTGCTTTGCTTTTGAATAAACTTTCTAACCTCCAAAAAATGAGAGGCTTTTGATTTGATTAAAGGAAGTCGATCAAAAAAAAAAAAAAAAGTCCCTTATTTCTTTCAAATTAGTCCGTTGTTTTATGAAGCAGAAAAATAGAAATGAGATGAAAATCCACAGAAGAAGATCCATGAAACTAGTAATTGCAGGTTAGATTTCGAAAAATGATGATAGTTTGAAGGCTGAAGACAAGGTAGAGTTTCCCCTCATGGAACACAGCACTTGCTTTTTGAAAATCATGCCCTTAAAAAGTAAAAAAATCACTATCTATTTCTGATGTTGTCCTGTGTGAATTGTGACATATTCAAGCATCCTCACATGATGTTTCTCACTTACGTTTAACCGAGGCAATGTTTTCTCCATATGCATCTCTACAAAAGTTTACAGGAAGAAATAGTAATTAAAAAATGGAAAACAGGATGGAAACACCTTGTCCACATCCCCCTTTAGTTTGAACACTGATGACAGTTGCATTTAACTTCACAACATCATAGAAACTGAGAACAGAAACTTTCAAATCCATAATTTTTTTTCTGAAAATCTCAGAAAATTCAGGGATTAAACCCATAAAAATGTAAGCTGATTTTAAAATGGAGTTTTAAATCGGACTGTCTACTCTGACAATCTTTCCTTCTTTCCAAATACTTTTAACAGAACACTACAGATTTCTTACTCCACTAGAAGATAGAAAAAAGAGAGGTATGAGCTCTCTGGGCCTTCAGCCACAGCTTCTGACCAATTAAGAAAACATGTTGTTTACCCAGTCAGACACCTATCAAGGATTATTTGGTCCTGGTGAACACTAAGGTACTGTGGTCACAAAGACTCTTGGAGGTTCACATCTGTATTAAATCCTAGGGATATTGTACCCTTCAGGATAAAGTTAAGGTTCTTTGGGTGCCAGGGTATTTGATTTTACACCTCTCCTACCTACTCAGCTTTGCATAAAATGGTAGCCTTTTTGCCTCTCCAATATTCTCTGGAACAGTAACATGAATTAGTCTTTTTTCCACATTTTTATTCATTACTTAGAAGTCAGTCCATAGAGGACTGGGCTAGCCTTTTGCATTTATACAACATCCAGCACTGTGGGATCCACGTGTACAACTATATGAAAAGTACCTGTAATTGGCTATCAGTGCTTTTAGAGCAAGCTCATTTTTCAGAGAAGATGACTTCATACAACTCATTAATGCCGTACTTTTCCATTACTTTACCTACTGTGCTGCAGCTTAGCAATTAGTTTACAGTAGTTTATCTTTGTTCTCAGAAAAAAACAATTCTCTTCAAAGTGTTGTTCTTGCCTGTGGCATATGACAACAAGAAAGTAGTACATGTAATAACCCTCTGGTAACCATCTTTCTCATGATAATTCCAAGATTACATTGGAAAAAAAAGGCAAGATAAATTACCATTAATATTGCACCTTCAAACATCTGGACTAATTAAATTCACAATGCTTTTGATTTTAAATGTTAATTTAGACAGAGAGACTTGGAAAACTGAATGTTTTCCAGCCTTCTAAACTCCTAACATCACCTCATCACTTACAGTTTCAACATGTCAGAGCTCTCTTTTTCTATCAGTGTAATATGAAGGGACAGTGCATAAAATGTCCCAGGACAGGCTAGCCTAAAGGAGAACCTAAACTTATATCCTGCAATGCAACGAGTTGGACTGTAGCTTCAAAGAGAAAATGTTTCCCCTGGAGGAATAAAGCAAAACTGGAGTTGGGTGAGCCTCAAAGGAATTTCAACCTCACAAGCCATTGCTTATGTTTAGATTTGGAATTGAAATTGGCTCTGGTGGCTCAGATCCTCACCACAGATTGAACAGCACCAGCTACAGACAGAGAGGGCTTGAAGAAGCCTGAAACAGAAAATCAAATTTTTGCAGAAATTAATATGCATGAGAATATGATTGTAAACCTATTTCTATTTAATTTGCTATTTATTTTTCTAATTTAATAAAATCTCTCTCCCACCTTTTCATATGTCCTCTTGAATTATCCATTTTAGCTTTTACTTTCCCCTTGTCATTCCCACACATCCCATTTCCTTCTTTTTTAAAAAAATTCACTTTAAACCATATCCTACTTGGGAGGTCCCAGATCGCTGAAGGAAGAGAAGGCCGCCCCAAGTCTTGAGAACTCTTTCCCCCTTCCAGGGACAGAATAGGGAGAACAAAAGTTGAAAAGCGTGTTTTCCATTATTATTACATATTCCCCTAAAGATATTACCCAAGCAGTGCAAGGCAGAAACAACAGGGGACAAGTCGTCTGCTGGCAAGGAAGACTGTCTCACTTCTTTGACCCAACCTGGAAATCTTCTGTGGGTGGTGGTGCTCAACGGAAGCTCCAGGCATGAAAAGTTTGTGATCCTGGGCACTGTGTACCTGTCTGGGTTACTTCTCTGAGACTTAGTTATTCATCACTACACACACAAAAAAAAAAGTGTGAAAAGTCTCCTACAGAGCTCTTCAAAGAGTTTTTTCCTCAATTGGGTAATTCCCCCTCGTTTTTCCTAAATAATCTGTTTATTCTATGAAATTTTGGAAAATCAGTTCTTTTACTGCTATCTGAGTGGTAAACACCATGCTACTAACCAAATATATTTATCCTAGAGATTGAATTAAACATCACAAAAATCTTTAGGAAGACTGGCAGTACAAATAGACCTAACTGGAAGAGCATGTCTATCCTGTGACCCCTATAGGATCAACAGAACCAGTGTCAGAATAAACTTGAAATTTTTTCTCAATTATTCTAAAATTCAATCATCCCTTTGAACAAATCCTGCAGTCATAACAATGCAAACAACAACAGTATCTTTGAAGGGATAAAACAGCATAAGCTGGACCCAAGTAGTGAGTACATTCAGAGCTTACCAGCACAAGAGTGCCAGTAACAAGTAGACATTTGGTCTGGACAGAATGAAAAGATAGGTAATACAAAGCAGAAAAAAAATATTAGGTGAGATCATGGAGTAAGTGGACATAAACTCTGGGACCTCATGCCCATGAATCCAACAAACAAACTGCAACTGAACTCTGCTTTACCTCTGTACGAACAGCTCATTTACACATCCTAACTGCAGATGAAAGAAAGAAAAGGTTTGTATCTCAATTTGTTGCCAGCCTTGTTGCATGTTTCAGTTACAATAGGCTCATGATACCACCAAATGCCCATTGCGAAGTGGAGGTAAATGGCATAGTCATACAGTCATCTCAAGAACACCTGTAACACCTGTAGCAGTTCCAGTGCAAGCCCTCAACCCACCTCAGTGCAGGTAAGAGAGTTATTTGGAACTGGTGAAAACACTGTCTGTATAATCTCAAGCCAAAGCCATCAGGCAGGGGAGGCATAATCTCTAGCTCTCAGGTGGTTACTTCTTGTATCACTACAACACCCTCCACAGCCTTCACCCCATCACTGGGTTAGCCAGCAATTTTTCTTTTTCTTCTCAGCCTGCTTCTGTTGCTATGCTCTTGCTTGGTAAAGGCATATCTTGGTAAAGACAGCAGTGGAAGCTGTAAAACATTGCCAGCAGAGAGTCTGATTCGTCTTTGTGGGTGCCTTGTCACCTGAAGGAAGGGTAGCTCTCTTCCGCTTGACTCTCATGCGCTTTTCATTCTACACTATGCAATACAATTACAGCTTTCTCTCACTATGCGTTTTGTAATACAAAGATGGCCCTGAACAACATTGTCATCTCACTCCTCATCAAGTACATACAAAATATTGCCTAAACAGTCTCCTTTCTTGAGATTTACTTACATTAACTCTAGTACTGTTACATACTTCAGCTTTAGGTTCCCACTTGTTTTAGTGGATCCTAGAGTTTCCACCAACATCTACTTCAAGCTTCTCCTGGCCTTCCAGTCTTATGCCACTGCCATTTTATATTTTGGGATAAACAGGACTTCCTTTATGCTATAAAGAGTAAAAAGAGTAGATAAATCCCTGATAAGAATCATGTGCCAGATCCTGTACCTATGATCAGAATTTTAGAGCTGAAAAACCATAGACATGCTACATTTAAGTAATCTTTGCAGTGTGAGCAGCCACATTACAAGCATATGATTTCTCCATGTCATTTGTATCACCTGTGGAACAGGGAGCTGGTGTCATGTCTTTCAGCAATATTTGTAAAGCTAGGGCAGTTTCAGCTTCCTGAAATTTCCAGGAAACAAGAGAGGAAGGATTTAATATATTCTCTGAAGGCCACAAGAAAACTGTTAGGTGAATTGAACTGGATTGAACAAAGGGCCTGCTTGTTCCAGTACCACTGGAAGATAGCGGCCACTGAAAATGGCCAAGAACAGAGGCTGAGGAGAGGGCATTAAGAAGGTGCAAAACCAGGGCATAACAGGGGTACTTCCTGGGCCAGGAACACTGCCTGTGCTTAAAAAGTACAGCCATCACTTACACAGGGTATAACTGCTATCTAAACATCTTGCCACACCTCCAGATAGTGATAGTTCATTTTGAACTTATTATGGGACAAGAAAACTGAAGTCAAACAAAATAAGGAACTTGATGGACGTGTAGTTATTCACACCTTATTACAAGGCATGCCTCCCCCCTCCACCACTTACTGTATTCAGATTTCAAAAAAAAGTTTAATTTTCCTCATGAAAAGAAAACTGTGAGCCACTAGGCCAAGACACGTAGAAGTTCACAAACCGCTTAATTAGAAGGATCCAGGAAAGGAACTCTCCTCCCTGCCCTGCCAGGCCCAGCACCCCCCTCTCCCCCCAGCCTCCTCCAGCCCCGTTTTGCGGTGCAGGGGGGGTGGGGGTTGGTCAGCACTTAGCTTTTTCTCTCAGCCGCTCCGTTCCTCTCACACCTTCCCCTGCTCCAGCGTGGGCTCCCCACAGCCACGGTTCCTGTCAGGAAGGCGATGCTCCGGCACAGGCTCCTCAGGGATCGGCGGCGGAGGCCATTGGAACCGGCGGGGTCTGGTTCCGAGCAGCCCAGGGCTGCGGCCGGCCTCCTCACCCAGCCCCTGTGGCCCCGCTGCCAGTGCCTCCACACCGCACTGGTGTGGAAATTCACCCCTTTGCAGAGGTTTCATTGACCTCACGGTGTGGGGAGGGAGGAAACAGTGCAACAGATTTGTGGCTGCTTGCTGGGGAAAGAGCTGAAATGTGGCCTTGCAGCACAAATTGGGAAGGATAATCTGAACTTTTCCATTCTGGCAATAAAAAGTGCAAAAATCATGAGCAATATGGAAATAAAACATATTCCTCAAGCAGGGAACTGCGTCGCATTATATTTAAACACCAGGAATGAGATGGCCTTGATGGCAGATGGAGCATTCCTGCTTCATAAATAAAGCAACATGCACTACAGCACAAATGGCTGAAAACATGTTTCTTTGCTCTGTTTTCGGGGCCCAGTTTCCAATAAAAACTGAACAGCCCAACTAATACCAACGGTTTTGATGTACGCAAAAGCAGAGCTGGAGGACATGATGACAGAGGGGTTGGCAGAGAAGCAATCTTATAAATAACATGTGCAGTCATGTACGCACAAGATCTCTCTTAGGAGCAGTGGTGTTTTCCTACTTATTTTTAGGCCTTTGAGACTGCTGTGCCATTGAGAGCCCAGGAGCTCTTCCAGCCTCCAGCAGGACATGGTGCTGAGGGCTTGCTCTGTTGAGCATGCGTACTTTCTTTCCTACAGTTTCTAAGGGAAAACTGACGTCATTTTGTTCACCATCAAAATGTAGCCACTTTGGAAAGTCTATTTTGGAAGAAAATAAAATCAAAATCACAAAATGGTCACTGTAGCATTTTTAAAAAGAAACTTTTTTGTGTTCTGGGTGAATGATGGTATCTTGCATTTTAAGTATCCGAGTACCAAATCAGATAATATATTTCAATGAACTAAGGAAATACCAGTCTAGCTTGCATGTCTTCCTTCCCTGGGAAGCTTTGCTTGGAAGGGCAATTTGATAGGGAGAACAGGATGAGGGCAAGGGAGAAAATAGTGAGGACCCTGGAAACTGGGAGATGCGTTGGACACCACTCTGTGCAGAAGCCTTGTATGCCTGGGTATTGCTGTTCTCCAGGGTGTCTTCCAGTATCCTAGAGCTGCAAGCTCCAGCCACAGCCACAGTCTCCTTCTAAGAATCTCTTCCAAACCCATCCCACTTTCTAGCATAAGATTTTTTCCAGACATTTTAACTGCTTTATTGCCACCTTGAAAATTCCGTTCTCTGCCAGGAGAATTCCTGGACAAGGGGAACCAACTGCTTACCAGCTCCACTAAAAGTCACTGAGCTGAACTGGGAATAGCCACTCAAGGTTCAAGAAACTATGTCATTTCCAAAGATGGATTTCATCAGCTCCTGCAGAGAGGAGCCAAGGTGAGCAAGCTCAGCTGCAGGTCTGAGCCATTGCGCTCCTGTGTGGTCCTGGATGTGTGACTGCTCTTAGCACTAGATGCACAAGCCACACACTTGCAGAGGTGAAGCTCCTCAGCTCCCAGTTTTTAGTGTAACATTGGTGGTAACAGAGTTGGGGCTAAATTATGCAATGTAGAAAATTCCTTGCCCATGTTCTTATTCTGTTACTAGCATGAAGAGACAGAAACCACACTTGTAAGCAAAACTGGGAGCAAATCTGTATGCAGGCCATATAAACATTTATTATCTTTGGGGGATCACCTATTTTCAGATTTAATCTCACTACTGAAGTTCAGCTAGCACACTAGCTCTGGCTAATTAAGGATTTTCAGTTACTTAATTTAGCCTGGGTTAAATTTAAGGTTTAAAGAATAAAGGGACTGTACAATACAGACAAACTGTAATTAAATACTGCCATAGCTTCAGATGGGATTAATCTTTATTTTGAGTTAGCAATACTGAATTAATAGGAGGCCTGTGAACACTTTCAAAACTTTAGTGGTGCATTCTTCCTGTTGAATGTCCTTCTGCTTCCAAATGTGTCCCCAAACACACCACATGAATTCAAACTTATGCAAAAATCAGGAGAAAAAAATCAGCCCAAGAGATGTGCTCTGTCCTGTTTCCCAGTAAGGTTTTAATATCCAGAAAAGAAGATAGGTGCTGGAAATTTGTGTCACAACCAATCACTGCAGCACAGTTAGAACATCCCAGCACAGAGAGAAAAGAGGGGAAATGGAGTCAGAAACTTGAAAATTGGGCTACGAGCAACTTGGGGACCAACAGTTTCTTTCTGTGGTTTTGTCCTACGGGTGTGGAGCTGTAAGTATCCCCGTAAAGTCCTAATATTTTTAAAACAATTATAGAAAAGTAGAAGCTTAATCATCCCTAAAATGACATTGTTTTTTTTCCTCAAGTGGGCAAGTCCTGCGATAAATCTGAAGGTGGCCAGCAGCTGTACTGCAGTACTATAAAGTGTTCTTGATACTTTGTCAATATCTTCACAGCCTCCAGCCATGGCTAAAGCTGTCTTTCCCAGAGGGACCAGACATCTCTGCTTGTAATCAATTTCTCTTTGCAGCACATCATTCTTTGGGAAATTTGGTGGGAAATAAATTCTCTGTCCCACAATTTCAATACATTAGAGCAATGACATGCTAGAAAGTTCTGCCTCAGTTTCAGAGGATGGCAAAATTGTCTGTTGCAGAGAAGTGAATTGAATAGGTCCCAAATCAGTGTTAAACAATACTGCTTTATGAACAAGAACATTCCAGTCTATTTCAGGAAATACTACTCTTTTGCAAACCCATGAGAGTATATTGTAAGGTATCTCTAGGGCTTTGACACACAGTGACCTTTCCTGGTAAGGTGTTTCTAGGACTTCTGTAATTATCCTGAAATTGAAATTACTTCTCAAAGCAGAGTCAACAGAAGTAAGGATGTAATTACGAAGCTCTAGTGATGTTTGAAGTAGCCTATTTCTTCTCTCTACAATATTTTGTTTCCCTTCCTTGTAATAACATTGCAAGTTTCAGACTCTTTACCTCTAATATGTCTGAAGCCTCCATTTGCCTACTCCAGTTATGAGGAAATAACATTGAAAACCCTGGCTTTGTTTAAATAAAAATAGCTTCTGCCAAAAATTCCAATGTAGGACTAATGAGCTAAGAACTTTGCTGAGGTTGTAGAGCTGCTGGCTGCTGGCTTGTAGAGCTGGTGCTGTCCTAGATACATCAGGAAGGTAAATTTGCTCACACTGAGCTCCATCCTGCCTGCAACTAGGCATAACGCACATTTAGGTAATCCCATCCTCTTTTGCTATGGAAATACATCAGGCCAACAGACCTCAAATCAACCTCACTGGAAGGTCAGAAAGAGGAAATAAAGTCTTTGTGTCACACAAGCAGTATAGCAATGAATGGTGACTGATGCTGAAATGAAGTGGTTCCTTTACAGCTGCCTTGAAGAAAGGCAGACCTAGAAATGCTAAGGAACTGACTGGAAAAGTCCAAAGTCAACTTGCCAATAATGTCAAAAAGCATTGAGTTGGGCCAAGCATCTTCCAATGAGTTATTTTACAGCATCCTGCCTCTCTCACAGTATTTCTGTACTGCCATGGTTGTGTTTTCACATGGGTATAGCTAAATGAACTTTCAACGTATTAACTCATCTCAAATTGGCAGCCTAAAGGCAAGAACGTAAAGTTAGTAATGGATAACTTTTATCCTGAATCTGGGGATATCTTAGTTGCATGGTTAATTTTATTTTTGCAGAGAATAGATTTCCGAAGTCTTACTGAGAACCAGGCTTTTAAAGCTGTAGTTTTAACTTTTGTGATTTTATCACAGGTCTCTGCAGATTTGTTTATTGTCCCTCAGGCCTCAGCTGCTGGTTTAAAACAGGAAAATCTCCACTTCCATTTTGAAGCAGACATAGCCCTCAGAGTTGACGGGAAGTGCCACCGCCCCAAAGGCTCTGTGGGTAGCACCGAGGAGGGGGGCTGAGCCGCATGAGAAGCCCAGGTCCCTGCCCTTCTTTCCAGTCTCTCCAATGCTGCCTACATTTATAACAACAAGGCCTGCATTAACTTCTGCAGCTACATTTTTCATTATTATGGATTCCCACAAGTCTTCTGCCTGGGACTTCATAAGCTTGCCAAGCAATGCTGAAAGTGAAACTTTGGCTCTAGCAGTTCAAGAGCTGTGACCTCAGGCTATATGATTTAACACTGCTATTAATTTTTGAAAGGCAAAGACATCTGTTTCTTTATTTCTTCACAACAGATTATTCCTTCAGCCCTTATCCACCAGTTTGCTAAGCTGGAAAAAATGCACTGAAAACCCGAAGAAAATGCAGATGTTACATCAACAAGGCATTAAGTTTCATTAAGTTCTTAATTACATCAAATAATTAAAGTTCCCTTGCTCTTCTCCTGTACTTTTCATCAGTAAATCTCAAAGTACTTTATAAAGGAGGTCAGTTTCATTATCTTCTCTTTGAAGGAGGTAAAATGCAGGCTTAGGGAAGGGGAATTGCTCATCACAAGGCCAGTGGCAGGAGCTGGATTTGAAATGCAACATTCCGACGTTGCAGTCTCTGTTAAAAGACACCATCTCCATCACAACAAAATCACCTCCACAACATATTGGAAGGTTGATGAGAAGCTCAACATGACCTGGCAATGTGCATTTGCAGCCCAGAAAGCTGACCGTATCCTGGGCTGCATCAAAAGAAGTGTGACCAGCAGGTTGAGGGAGGTGACTCCCCCCCTCTGGGAGGTGACTGCTCTGCTCTGGTGAGACCCCACCTGGAGTACTTCATTCAGCTCTGGGGTCCCCAACATAAGAAGGACATGGATCTGTTGGAGAGAGTCCAGAGGAGGGCCGTGAAGATGATCAGAGGGCTGGAGCACCTCTCCTATGAAGACAGGCTGAGGGAGTCGGGCTTGTTCAGTCTGGAGAAGAGAAGGCTCTGGGGATACCTCATAGTGGCCTTCCGGTACCTAGAGAGGGCCTACAAGAAAGCCCAAGAGGGACTTTTACAAGGGCATGTAGTGATAGGACAAGGGGTAATGGCTTTAAACTGAAAGAGGGTAGATTTAGGTTAGATGTAAAGAAGAAGTTCTTGACTGTGAGGGTGGTGAGGCACTGGAACAGGCTTCCAAGAGAGGCTGTGGATACCCCATCCCTGGAAGTGTTCAAGGCCAAGTGTTCAAGTGTTGGATGGGGCTTTGAGCAACCTGGTTAAGTGGAAGGTGTCCCTGCCCATGGCAGGGAGGTTGGAAGTAGATGATCTTTAAAGTCCCTTCCAACCCAAATCATTCTATGATTCTATGATTCTATGATATTGTTCCAAAATTGTACAATATGCAAAAAACCACACACATATGTTTATGTATATAATATCTCAGGACACTGAAATGTGATCACTCCTTTTATTTCTTCTGTATTTTTTATTAAAGCAAATTGGTTGAGTCTTCATGGCATTGAAATAGCATGTAGAAAAAATGGGTTCAAGTTCCATTTTCTTCACTGGTTTTTGGTTAATCCTGAAAAAAATATTTTTCTATATTTTAAAAACATTATTTCCACTGCTGCTAAATTGGGCCTGAACTAATCCTCAATTCTGTGTAAAAAATTTAGAGATCTCCTAAAAAAAAAAAAAAAGGCAAGCCAAATGAAAGCTAGGGTGTGCTCCTTAATGCTTTTTCCAGTTGAAAGTTTACTAATATCTATAACTCTTAAGATTTCAAGAAAAGCAAAGCTGTAAAACATTAAACAAGCTACTTTAAATGAGCCAAGAAATGGATGCTACATTATGCTTGTACTTTTGCATTGTAAATTCTTTTCCAGTAGACATGTCTGCATCCAGGATTACCACTGGAGCTGATATCACTCTATATAGAAGGTCACAGCTCCCAGTATGCAAAAGTTGTAAGACATTTCTTAGTAGAGGAAATATGTTTTATGCATCCATTCATGGAATGCTGATACATTTTTTGGACACTTTGCTAAGAGGAGTAATAGTTCTTCTCCTCTAAAATCACATTTATGTAAGGCAATCTTAAGAAAACTTTACCACTTTAGACACCATACATAAAAGGAGAGTATATTGTACTGAACCAGATACTGTTCTGGGAATTGCACATGGCTTCCTACCTAAGATTCACCACATGCTACTTGTGTGGTCCTCAGAGATTGCTTTGTTGTCCTCTGCCTCCCACTTCCATTCATCCTGTCTCCTGCTTGCATGCAAAATATCTCTATGATCAGGACTGTCCACCTAGCTTTGTAGAATAGACGTCTCAAGTGGGGTTTGGTCTTCCTAAAATGAAGCCTGCTGCATTGTGGGTAACCACAGATGAGACATCCAGAGAATTCATAGTATGCATTGTCATGTACAGCAGTGCAAGATGATAAAAAACAAGGCAGAGCAGGACAGCAAAAGTTGGTATTTTCCCACAGATATTGGCATGTGCTAATGCATATACTGCTTTTATCTCCCAGAGATGTTTCTATATGCAAAATTCCCCTTCCTTATAGATAAGCAAATGAGAAGGGGTGAAAAGTATTCAGAAATATTTTTTCAGTGCACATATTCAGCTACAGCAGCATAACCTCATTCTGAAGTCCTGTGGGTCCAATAAAGCCTGTGGTATAATAGTTCAAGGGAAATGCTAGAAGCTAGATGTGGCTTTCCCTGTGACATTTTTTATGTTGGTTGTACCCACTAGCAGAAGGATTCAGTTACAGGGGCTGCTTCTTCTTCTTAACCACTCTTACAAGGCTTCTGTAGAGAGGGTGAAGCCTGCAGTTCCTTCCAGCAGCAGCTACTGCTGCTGACAGATAAAGGGAAAACTGCTTTTTCAGAATTCATCCTTGCTTTTAATCAAAGATGGGGACATTCACAATGCCAAGGACAAAGCCGTTCCAGGACTTTCTGATAGAGATAAGAATAAATATTCCTGAGCTGTAAATTTAAATAATCATTGGACTATCACAAGTCAGGTTTTCCCTTGCTAGAAAGCGAATGTGCCAATTTCTGCAATGTGCTATGGGAGCCTGTGGCTCCTCTCTGAACCTCATGAAAACACCCATACTCAGTTGAAAAATAAGGAGCCTGCAACAGATGTAACTGAAAACTCACCAGCAACAGCATTTTTAAGTGCTCTTAAATCCTTCACCAAAATTTTGTAATTAATATGGCAGTCTCTTCTGCACACCAGCCACAAGGAAACAAAAGGGAACTCTGCCAATTGTCTTGATCTCATTGAAATTGTTTGCTCTTTGTGCTCAGTATTTAAACCAAGTACCTGGCTTATGTTCCCTCCAGAGTGGGCATCATGAATAAAACCTGAATTACATATCCAGTTGCAGAGATGCAGCACAAAGGGTAACTGGAAGATACAGTTGTCCAAGTGAGAAAAAATGTTGATACAATGACATGTGATAACATACTGATGGAGAGTAATTTTTGGAAAGCTGCTGCTTCAGAGCTTTATCTTTCTTTGAAGAATTTTCTACTGTTTGAAAGATAGGGACAATGTAGATTTTCTTCAGAGAACCTCACAATCAGATATTGACTAGTGGTTTTGATCCAGAGGTAAGTCCAGCCGTAGAAAAAAATGTTTTTTGATCTAAGGGCTGGTTCTATTTAGAGCAATATTTCAATCAGAGTTTTGATTTTCATCTGAAGAAAAGTGAAAGCTACAAGAAAATTCACTCTATTATTTTTGTTTTAGAGGGACAGAGAGAATAAAGACGAGACTGAATGCTAAGTCCTGTCATTTTCCAGTAACATTTAATTTTCTTATTATTACGTAAACTGTTTGCCTGTTTTGATAAGGTTTTTTAGACATGGGGAAAAAATCACTACCTAACTAACTCTACCTCTCATAGTTTTTCAGTACTGGTTCTTGCAATGTACTGAATGATTATAGCACTCAGATGTGTCCTGTTGTTTTCCAGATTATATCTTACACAGTCAGTGAATCATGAATCATAAATCATAAATATAGGCAGTATTTTATATTTTCCTTTAACCTACTTTATTTTTAAAAGCCATGTGATAGGTAGTCCATTTTCCCAGAAGGTCAGATAGTCATGCCCAGGAAACTGAGAATGTATCTTAAGAACATATCCTGGAACCATATGTCAAGTATTAAGAATATATGGAAAAGTAACAGATAATTGTAAAACTTCTGTCAGTGCACATGTACAGAATACTTCTACACTGAGACCTCTGCTGGCTTGCATGGACACATTGTTTTCACCATTTTGTTGAAATATGGTAACATTAGTGTGTTTTTTTTTAAAGAGTTGATGTCCCGAAGGGACATAATTTAGCTCTGAATTAACTCTCTCTTTTTCACGGTACTTTTCTGCATGCCAAAACACTTAGAAGTAGTCTCTCCCATTCTAATCATCATTACACTTGAATAAAACTCTAAATGCAATGCAAAAAACCCCAAGCTAGTACATGGGTGATGCAAAGGAAGAAACTGTAGTCTAAAAATCTGTGACGTTCAGAAGTGTCTATGGCTGATAAAATACAAAAACAGAGAAGAGAATGGAGAATGCCTGAATTCCTACAGTAAAGGTATGGGAGATTGATTTTGCATATCTATAGGGATAGTACTCATATTGCCATAGTGATTTCCACATGTCAGTTACTCAGGATCAGAAACAGAAGAAAACATTGACAGCATCATATATTGCAGATGAGATAAAAATATTCTTACATTTTTTTAAAAATTCATTTTTAGATAAACCTCCTCCTGATCTTTCTTTTTCATTGTATATATTGAACAAGGAAGAGCTAAACATTGGCAATAAAAAAAGGAAATACTTAAAATGTGGCTTAAATGATATATTTATTCCTGCCACTCTGTAATTGAAAAACATATTGAAACCATTTGAGGATTTAAACAAAAAACAACTCTGAAAGTCAGTATGCAAAATCCACCTACAGACCATGCTACCAGTGGCATTACAGTTGGAGAGATATATATATATCTATATATATATAGATATATATATATAGGTAAAATGAACTTTTCAGACTTTCTGGATATATGTGCAAATAAAAGCTCTTATATGGTGAGCAGGATTTGGTATTTAAACACGCATGCTCCTAAAAAAGCCTGAAAAGTCCAAACTTTAATTCCAGATATGTACTGTAATATAAGGGAAACATTAAAAAAAAAACCAGCCCTGGGTTTCAGCTAATTGCTTGCCTTAGTATTTCTATTACCCTAAGCTCTGTTTCATGTGTGCTTGGGAAGACATTTAGATTTTGTTCTTGACTGTGTCCTTCAATGCTGTCTCGGTCAGGGCTAAGGCTGAACCACATCCCTGTTTTGATGACTGTGGAGCAGGACACACACAACTGTTAAGGGTCAAACCACAATGAAAGACTCATTAAATGTAGTGTGGAGAAAATGGAAGTATCAGGATTTCTACACTGTGATTTGAAAGCATAAGTTACTCACAAATTTTTGGAAAAAAAACTGTTTTCTGAAAGAAATCCCCTGGTACAAATGCTTAGGACCAAGCCTTTTGATCAAAAAAATCAAACCTGGTGTACCCTATTATTTTATTCTCTGCTTGGGTAGTCTAAGCAGAAACCCAGGCAGATCACTTCAAGGCTGTGTACACCAGAGGTGTGCATAGCAGCCACAAGCGATGGCCAGGTCCTATGGCACTCTGTGTTGAGCACATGGGTTGTGAGACATCGTCATGACAGATAAACAAGGGAGAAAGAAGGGGGCAAGAAGCAAAGGAAATTCTTCATTCCAAGGCACATACCTAGTTAGAAATCCCTTTGTGCTGAGTCAAAGTTTGACACCTTGTCATTTAGATCACACTGCACCCACACAACATCAAATCAAAAGAATGGCAAAGGAAATGCTCCTCAACCCAACCAGAGACAGAAGAATTGTGAAACTGGAATTAGACAAAATTTCAAGAAAGTTTCTCACAAGATAAAGGGCTATGTTTGATGCAAATGTTACTTACAATGAATAATTCAACTAACTTCAGACCTGAACTCCTCCTGTTGAAGTCAAAGACAAGATTTCCATCAGCTGGTATGGAATAAAAGTAGACTCCACAGGCCAAATTCAGCATACTGTGAAGTATATGGTAATACAGCTTAAACAGAATGTAGTTCACATGATCAGCGTGTCATTGTGCTTTCCTTGTGTGAGCCAGGGAGAGACATACAGTCATTCAAAGACAGTCCTAGCACAAAAATGAGGTAAGTGTAATGGAAGGCATAATTATATTTGTCTAATTTTTTTGCGGAAAAAAGTTTCTGAAAAGGATTGGGTTTTTTTCTTTTTTCCCCCACGATGCCCTTATCTGATGATACCAGAGAAGGCTAACATCTAATTGTTACTTAAATGTTTTTTTAGTACCTTTCATGTTTTCCTGTATAAACATCATTATCTCTGGTTTTAATGAGCAACGGCTTTCCACTGGTTTTCCATTGTAACAATTTAATATTGTATTTGTTCTCTAATCACTGTAAAGACATGGAAGTATACATGTAGAAGTAAGAAAGCTAAAACCTCAGAGACTATTTAAGAAATTTAATCCCATCTCATTCTTAAGTAAAACAATGCTAATGCATATTTGACTATGAATACAGTTAAGCAGAAGTTGTGAGTCTCTGAAAGCAGCCAATTTTCTTTCTTACTTTTATACAGTAAACTGTGAAGAGTTTGCAAGGCATGTTTTTTCCCCTACTTTAAGAGAACAAAAAAAATAAGATAAGCATTTTGGCAAGTAGCCATCTAATTGTGGACTATACCATCTCAACTGAGCAGGCAGCATTTTCCTACGTCTTGCATACCCTGCAAAAACCTGCAAGAATGATGAAGGAACGTCCCCTGCAGACAGTGGAAACTGAAAGAGCTATGCTTTTCATGACCTTATTGAAGTCCTCTTTTCCTGAATGGATGGTGGCTGCCCTTCAGGAGAGACACTTGACAAGTCAAACAACTTCTAAATAAGTAACAATTATTTTATTACTTTAAAAGTCAAGAAAAGATGACCTTCCATTAAAGAACAAACACAGGAATTTATAAAGATCATCTGAAACTGCTTGCAAATATTCAGAAAGTAAACACAGAAGCTGACTGTTCATAAAGAAAAATAAATAAATCAACATCTATTCAATAATAAAAACTCACAGGCTTTCTTTTCTTCTGTCTTTCTCCTTATCTTTTCTCACAGTAGGAAGGACATTCTCAAATTTTCAATTATGCCGAAAAAGGAGGGACAATTTGACAGATGATGATGATGTTAATGATGATGTTTATTATTATTACTATTAATAATAATAATCTCAACAGCTTTTGTAGGGTTCGGCGTTCGGAAGATCTCGCGATGTCACGGAAAGTTAGAGGGTTAGTCGCAGCCTTATGATGTGTCTGTAATCCCACCTACCCTTGTTAGTATAAAAGGAATTGACTGCGCAATAAAAGGCGGAAGTTGGCGCTCACACTGTGTGTGTTATCTGTCTCTTTCCCTGATCTGGGGGGTGATCAGTGATCTAATCGTGGCACCTTGATATGCAGCGAGCGCTACAGCTTTCAAACAACTCCAAAACATTGATAATCCTGGGATGTGTGGACATTATATTGCTGCTACACTCCCACAGGTTATGTGTTCCCACTCCAAGAGCTTTCAAGACAGACATTGGATTTTTGGGGAGGAAAAGAAAAAGAATCCATCACTGAAGCTTAATATTATATATTTGGTGTTTTGTTTTTTTTTTTAGTATGGCAAAGTGAGTTATAAACTCCTGAAAGCTGACCTGTTAACGTTAAGTTCACTACTGAGAACTGACATATTAGAGGAACATAAATATGCTCAAGAAAAAAGTCAAGGTGACCTTTGCTTCACTGCTTGGACCTCAGAAATTCCCTCAACTAATTAATGACCTTTCAGGCCAGGGCCAGTTAACGTCCCTGAAATCACTCTCTGAAGCCCAGTATTTTGGGTAGCTCTGACACCAAACTGCATTTGATACAGATGTGCATTTTTAGATGCTTTGACTCTGTTATACAAAGGCTTTTTCTCTCTGGCTTTCAATCAAGGTTGCAGGAGGCCATCTGGTGCTGCCTGTCAGCTTTCAGCATCTCCTGATAACTGTAGTATGTATCAGATGACCCCAAACCACCAGCCTCCTCAGAGACCCTTGTCTCTGCTGTCATTGCTGTCTCTGGATAAGGCAGCTGAGCAGGTGCCTCTAAGCAGGCTGAATCAACAGCTGCCTGCACTCTGAGACAGCTTTTTAAAGGAGTTGGGGAAGATTTTAAATAACATGTCATGTTTCCTGTATGACTGTTGGTGATATGCATGAGGGAGAAAGGGATGCATCCACAGGCATATACATTTGCCTATGCTAGCTTGTAACTCAGGATAATGTGGCCATTGCACACATGGTGTATTTCTGCTGCTGACAGTCCGCTGGCTTTGTTGCCACTACATCCAAGTGTTTCTGGTGATTCTCAGACCATCTCATTCCATTAAGATGTCATTAAAAACCAATATTTTAAATAAGTGTATTGTAAATGTCATATACTTCATAACCCACTTACTTTTGTAAAACACATGACAAGGGAGTCCAGAGGTCGATGCTCCATACCCAGGTCTGCTAATATACTGATGTGGTGATCTTGGACAACTGTCCTCATTGTGCTGCCTCCGTTCCACGTCACATCACCACTCCTTTTCCTATCTTTGAACTGCAAGTATTTTGAAGTGAGTCGCTGCCTGACATGAAAGTGTCTGGTTGCTCTTACAGTGCTCTTACTTAAATAATAAAATGAAAAATGTAACAGCAACCAGTCACACAATGGCAGCTCCGTGTTAACTAGTAACAAATTTATTCAGTTTCAGGCTGTGAATGGTCACAACCCATGTTTCTCCTCAGAGTCCTCAACTCCTGGATCCTATCTTGCAGTTTCCAGTATAAAAGTTACACATATGAAGACAACACATGACAACTGTTTGAGAAAAAAAACCACAACAAAACCCCTGTTTTCTCTTTTTGCTGACAAAGAATTCAGTTTCTCTCAATGCTTGCTTCTTAGATTAAATGTTGTCTCCAGAATTTTTCTAAGAAGTAATTCAGGCCCAGAAATACAGGAGGGTGCCATAAGATTTTGTTAAAACCAACATGTGCTGCTATAAGCACTATGTTGGTCACAAAAAATTCAAAGAAAGTGCAAGTGCTGCTCTCTTGGACTCA
This sequence comes from Haliaeetus albicilla, assembly GCF_947461875.1. Classification (NCBI taxonomy): domain Eukaryota; kingdom Metazoa; phylum Chordata; class Aves; order Accipitriformes; family Accipitridae; genus Haliaeetus; species Haliaeetus albicilla. Next base: position 39,925,928 of record NC_091516.1, read on the forward strand.
GAAAGGATGCAAAGCATTAAAAAAAAAAAGGTTTATATAATGAAGACATTTATTGTTGAACTTGGGAATAGGAAAATCGATTTCTCTGCAGGGAGCAGGTCTACAATGAATAACAGCAATGAAAACCTCTCTTTTGCTTGCTAGCCCACTCTGTAGTCTATGCTACCACCTGGCCAGGGCTTCAGAAGATGTGCTAGCTGCAACTGTCAGAAGAAGGCTTGTTTCCTTAACAACAGAACCTTCTCTAATAGCTGACATCACCAGAGGAGCTGACATCTCAGACCATCAGGGAGAAAAGGCTCAATAATGTTCAATAATTGAGTTTTATGGGGAACTGAGGGCATAAAGGGCCTCTTAGAAATTTCTGTACTTCATTAGTTCTAAAATCTTGTTAGGTACAAAACATTGCGGTAAGTTAAAACAGGAGCTTTGGCTCAGCAAGACTGCAGGATCAGACCCTCATCCATGAGTCACTGCATCAGCCCCAATTAAATCTGAGGAGTACTGCAAAGCAATGTTGCAGATGCTCAGTGGAAGGGAAGAGTGCAGCACTGCTGATGGCAGGACATGAAGAAAGTGTAACAGCTAATGAAACTGGAGACGGGATTTCTTTCAGCAGAATTGCCCAACGGTAGGTTTGGCAAGGAGAGCAGGGAGAATGCCTGGCTGGATACAGAGAGTGTTCTGGGATCTGCAGTGACCACAGGAGGTGAAGAGCATGGTTTTAGTGACTCACCCGAATCACAGCATCTTCAGTGGCACTGGGTGCCCCCTGCACCAGGGTGCTGATTCAGTCCTGACTCAGAGGGAAGAGAGCCACCTCTCTGAGTCACCACCACCAAATATTTTCCTTCAAGGTTCTCAAACAGGACATGCCACGTGGGTGCCTATTCCTTTCCCAGGAAATCTGATATCAGACTTCAACTCGAATAGCATGTATATTTAGTGGGAGGACTTTTTCCTCAAGTAACCTTACTCAGTAAAGTATTCTCTCTGGACATATGGCTGGGTTAAAACACCATATAAGATCTTTCTGTTATGCAGAGGAAATGCCTGTGGCATATTATTATAGGAGCAGTTTATTCTCAGCTAAAAGTTTAGAATGAAAAATTGCTTTTCTACAGAAAAAAACCAAAGATCTGCACTGAACTCCGTAAGAAAAACAGTGAGAATTTGATTCTTTTGATATTGCTATCCATCTGGAGTAATTTTTGTGGAACCTCATTTATAATATTGTTTCTATGACCCTGAAATACTTGAAGAAGTTCTGCTAGAGGTAACCATGATTTTTCTGTCTGTGCTTACAAGCAATTGTATTTCATCACACCTAAGAGACAATTCTTACCTCTCCCATATAACACTCTTGTAGATTGTCCATAAAATTTGCAAAGGAATTTATATACAGGCAGTATGGGTTGTGTGTATACATAGAGAGACCTATATAAATATACATACACTCACAATCCAAAATTGCCTATATATATATTTCTTTGTGAATAAAAAATTGAATATAGAAGCAAATTTACTGTCAATTAAGAAATGGTTAACCTACAACAAATAGCATTTGCATTAAAGAAGGCTAAATATATAAATTTAAAATTTGAGTATAAAGTTGAGAGAAAAAGAGTTTACAGTTACATATATAGGAGTATAAAGATCAAAGGAAAATAGCCAAATAATAATACTGGAGTAAAATTCAAAGTACTTAAGCTCATTCATTTAGTTGTGCCAAAGCAAGAGTTAGTAGTATGTGGAGTTATAATTGGAGAGGACCAATCCACAGAAGGTAATACTAATTTACAAATCATTTGAATTAGACTTATTAGCTTTGTATTAACTAACCTTAGGTTGTACAGGTAACATGGTCAGGAGAAAACAATATCCTAATTTGAAGACTGAAAAAACGTGGAAGGTATTAATTGGTAAGAATGAAAAAAAGGTTGCAACACAAAAGCTCCATGTAACTGTAAAAAAAAAAAAAAGGATTCAACCCTCCAATAGGTGCCCAGAACATTAGGCAAACTCAACAGATAGGAGGAAACCCCCAAAACTACACAATGTTTACTGTGTTTTCACACTGGCAAACAATGGCAAGCTCTTGGCCTAAGGCTGTTTTGAATCATTCCCAGGCTTCTTTTTTTTTTTCCTAAATAATCCAGTGAAAGGACATTTGAATAACTGCAAATAAAACCTGAGGAGTAGCAGCTGTTACTTGTGGTGATGCTTACATGGTAGAGCAGAAAACGCCCAAACAATTGGGCATCTCCAGTTTTCGCCATGTAGGAAAGCATGACTCTGAACTGCTGGCCAAGTGTTTGACAATGTATTACTTGGAAGTGCGAGGCTCTGTGAGGTGTCACCACCCCCATTATAGCTACAGGGCAGTAACCAAGTGTGCTTCCTCCTTCATGTCTTTGCTGTCCTGTGGCAAATGCCCGGGAGATTGACAGCTCCACCTATCCACAGGTTTGAGCCTGTAGACTAATGGACCTGGAGAGTGTCTGCAACACAGCATTGCCAATGCACGAGTGTGCCGCAGGGAAGAGGAAAGTCATGGGCAGAAAACCCTTGCAGGAGACTGGGAAAGGAAGACCGTGACCCTTGTGCAGGGCTGGAGAAACCTAGTGTGAAAACACAGAGGTGCTAAGATCTGTGCCCATTATCATGTTAGCTGCTCCCAGGCACCATCAGCCATTGGTTCAGCAGCCCTCATGGGCCAAAGCCAGTTTCCTGGGCCATTTCCAAGGTAAACCAGGTGCCATAGGAAGTGGCGGCAGTGACTCAGCAGCAGTGGGAGGCTCACTTCCCTCTGAATCAGTGCTGGAGCTGTCAGGCATCTCACAGTGGGATCTACCACAGGAGATGTTAAACCATTTGTGGTCAGTTAGGAACCATGTGCCTTTTTCAGCCGGGAGCTCTGGCTCAGCTCCAGGAAGAGTCACTTTTACACCTAGTGCCTGCCTAAAGTGTTGATGCATTTTCCTGTCTCATTTCTCTGTCCTGAAACCTTTACTACCTGGGGACTCTAGCAACAGATGTAAATGCAAGGGTGTAGTCATGATTTATGCCAGTAACACATACCCTGCTGTAAAAGCACTGACAGCTACACCCAAGAGAAACCAAAAGATGCTCCAGAACACAAGCAGAGGAAAGGAGACAGGGTTGGGTTTTCTTTTCCAAATATCACTGAATGGGGAAGAGGGTCTTGAAGTCAGTGTGACTCCAATGCCTTGTGGATGGAGAGAAATGAAGGAATCCCACAATTACAGCACTGGCCCTGAGCTTAGATTTGGAGCCCACCCCAGATCTGCCACTGAAAATGCAAGGGCCTTCAGCAGGTTAGTTAATCACTGAGTGCTTCAGAGCCCTGAAACAGTGAAACGTAACAGGTGGAGGAGTGGAAAAGCTTTAAGAGGTCTTTTAAAGAAATACCAGCATTCTGTAAAGAAAGTAGTAGGCAGTGGATGTTTATAGTAATTCTTCACTATTGCAATATGATGGTTTCCTTGGATTAAGTTAAACTGACATATATTTAACATTCACCTGTGTATTTTATTTAAGATAATGCATATGCAAGAGGGAAGGTCTGTACTTTGCCTAAGTTTTCCAATCCAAATAAGGAGTTAAAGCCTTTAAAGAGTGTCAGCCATGTGTGATTCACAGTCTTTGCTTGAAGAAGGTCTGCTTTCTTGGTAATTCATCATATGAAAATGCTGTGGCAAACTCAGATTAACACTAAACCCTTTGGGACTGTAGTGACTTGGATCAGTACAGATTCTTCTGCTCAGGTTGATAGGCAAAGAAAAGCTAAAACAACTTTGGGGCTAAGCAGCCATGAAACAGTTTAAAGATAGACTACCATCTGAAGTTTGAGTATAGCATTGTAGTGTCTTAAAGAAATAGTGGGACAAAATTGGGGTGATTTTTTACTTGTGCATTGTCTTCACTTCTACAAATAAGGCATGCATTCAAACTCATTAGGTGATTTTTTATCACTAGATTCAAAAAGTTGTTTTCAACTTGCCTTATAAAAGCTGTTTTTTCTGAATGAGAAAATGAGAATAAAAGTGTAATACTACTACTACTACTTACTGATGATGATGAAAATAACGATAACGGTAATGATAATAAAGATGGTGATATAACAACAACAACAACAACAACAACAATGATATAACCTATGGAATCTATCTGTGAAATAATAATTCAGTTCCTATTCTATAAAAGCTCTAAACTGGCTGGATGAACAAGCCCAAAGGGTTGTGGTGAATGGAGTTAAATCCAGTTGGCGGCGGGTCACAAGTGGTGTTCCCCAGGGCTCGGTGTTGGGGCCAGTTCTGTTTAATATCTTTATCAATGATCTGGATGAGGGGATAGAGTGAACCCTCAGTAAGTTTGCAGACAACACCAAGTTGGGAGGCAGGGTTGATCTGCTTGAGGGTAGGAAGGCTCTACAGAGAGATCTGGACAGGCTGGATCGATGGGCTGAGGCCAAGTCTATGAGGTTCAACAAGGCCAAGTGTTGGGTCCTGCACTTTGGTCACAACAACCCCATGCAGCGCTACAGGTTTGGGGAAGAGTGGCTGGAAAGCTGCCCAGCAGAAAAAGACCTGGGAGTGTTTGTCAACAGCCGGCTGAATATGAGCCAGCAGTGTGCCCAGGTGGCCAAGGAGGCCAATAGCATCCTGGCTTGTATCAGAAATAGTGTGGCCAGCAGGAGCAGGGAAACGATCGTCCCCTTGTACTGGGCACTGGTGAGGCTGCACCTCAAATGCTGTGTTCGGTTTTGGGCCTCTCACTACAGGAAAGACACTGAGGTGCTGGAGCGTGTCCAGAGAAAGGCAACGATGCTGGTGAGGTGCCTGGAGCACAAGTCTTATGAGAAGTGGCTGAGTGAACTGGGGTTGTTTAGTCTGGAGAAGAGGAGGCTGAGGGGAAACCTTATCACTCTCTACAACTACCTGAAAGGGGGTTGTAGTGAGGTGGATGCTGGTATCTTCTGTCAGGTGGCTGGAGATAGGACAAGAGGAAACAGCCTCAAGTTGTGGCAGGGGAGGTTTAGGTTGGATATTAGGAAAAATTTTTTTACTGAAAGGATTGTCAGGCATTGGAATAGGCTGCTCAGGGAAGTGGTTTAGTCACCATCCCTGGAGGTATTCAAACAGCATGTAGACAAGACACTCCAGGACATGGTTTAGTGGGCATGGTTGATGGTTGGACTCGATGATCTTGAAGGTCTTTTCCAACCTAAATGATTCTATGATTCTATGATTCTAAAGTACTTCTGTAATTCCCAGATATCAAAAGTATACTTGTTTCAGACTGGAATCTGCTACACCCTGAACTGTTGCATGTTATTTTGGTCATATTTTGTAGCTTTAAAGTATGGCTTAGAAAGCTTCACAGAAAACACATTGCACTTCACCACACTAAGCAGAATCTGTGGATGAATACTGCACCATTTTTATAATCTCATAATCAATGTCATATCAGTCTTAAAAGAAAAAAGAAAAAGAAAAAGTCAATACTGTAAAGTGCCATAGGGGAAAAAAAAAAGAAAGTGCGAAGGAACAACTAGGACACCATTCATATCCCCAATATTCTTTATAATACAACTTCAAGAAATTTAACTCTCTAGTGATCCTTGAAAGTGGTCTCTGCTACTAGTGGAAAACTTCCCTGCACCTAACAGCCCTTGCCAGTGCAGCTGGGATGATAGCCAGTTGCATGCACATGTCTATATCTGTGCTACAGCTAATCCATGATCCTCCTAACCTGAGGGAACTGACACCTGATCCATCCAGAGATCAAGACTGTGAGCAGGGCATATGAAGCATAAATCTCCCAAAGATCTATTGCTGTTGGTAACAGAAATCAATCTGCCAGTATCCTCCAGTACCTCTGTGGGAGGCAGAGGAAAATGAAAAGAAAAATGATGGGTGGGGGGTGGAGCTAAATTTTGCTTAAGGGAGAAAGAAAGTCTCTCCTGCAATGCACAGATACAGTTATTCTATAAATAAAGTGATCCAGTTTCCTTTTGTACTGCCTTAGAAACTCAAGCCTTCATGCCACCAGCTTAATTCCTCCTTCCAAGAATTTTTCTTATCAAGCTCCATCTTACAACCACTTGGATTCCTTGCCCTGTTTTGAAGACCTTTCCAGATCTTCACTATTTGGGCGGTTAGAAATTCTCTCTTAAATTCCAGTCTAAACTTATACATGACCAATTTACAACTATTTGATGTGGTGCCAGTATTAGTTTAAGATAATTTTCTCCCTCTCTTGATGTGTAGTCAACTTGAACACATTTATAAAAAGCTATTATATTGACCTGGTTTAGCAGACTGAACCAAACCACTTTCTAATTTGTTTTCTAACACAGATACTGCACTTCTATCATCATCTGAGTAACCTTGCCTGACATTTGCTGCAGTTCAAGTTCATAATCTTTCTCAAAGGACACAAGAACAGAGCACTTCAAGATCCAGGACCTGTGCCCTATATAAGGATATTCATATTCCACTTTCATGTTAGTATTTCACACTGTGTATCCTGGCTGGAGTCACATTAGTTTTGTCTTCAGTGGGATGACTTAAGCAGTTCAAAGCAATAAAATTACTGACATATAGTACAGATCTCCTTCCTTTTTACATCAAATGACAAGACTCCATTTTATAACAGGGAGCTCAATTATTGACAACTAATTGCATGGCTTTGCACTTTTTTGCACTACTCAAATTTATCTCTTTTCCTCTACTCCAGTTAAAGATTTTTCTTTTATGATGATCTAGTCTTAAATTGGGAATTCCCACAAATTTCTTACTTTCACATTTGATATAAAGAATAATGTTTGTAAATGAACAGTCACTTTCATTACGTTTGATAACAACTCCACCCTGTCTCTCAAAGTGAAAGATTCTTGTCTTCAGTCAGCAAAACTACCAGCATTCTGCCAGCTTAGATCTGTCCCATAAGTGTAATGGAAAAACATAAAAAAACCCTTACCACTTGCAAGGTATTTGGGTGTCCTAATGCTAGAGGAGGAAAGGCAGGGGAAGGAAGAGGTAAAGGACAGACATTTCTGAAAACTAGCCTGTGATTTAAATTCTGAGGGAACTTAGAAGCTTACTCATCTAATGTTGCCTATGTGAAATCTTCAGTTCAGTTCATCACAATCTGTCTTTTATCCTCAAATTGGTGGTAAAGTTCAAAGTTTCACCATTGATGGATGTTACTGTCAAGTGTAGGTCTTCTCTTTCAAGGATCACATTCCTGCCACTGGTAGCAGTCCTCTCTGCAAGTTGCAAAGCTTTTTCACAAAGGTTTGAATATGGGCTTCAGAAATGCAAGTTCTGTGAAATATGAAATGTGCATCAGTAAGCAGTAGGAAAAAGGAATGACCTTTGAAAGGTTAACAATTTGTTTGAAATGGATTTCTCTGATGCTGACATTATATTCATCTCCATTCTTCTCAAGTCAACCACATGCTAGTTCTTCCTTTTCTTTAACATCCAACCCTGCTTCAGGTTGAGATTGAAGCTCAGACTGTTTTTTTAATTTCTTTTAACCAATTGTCAATACTCAATCCTATTCCATGAATTTGTCAGAAAATTGCACAGGTACTCAGAGAAAATTGAACGGGGACTGGAGTGTACTGGATTGAGCAAGGCATGTCTGGAGGTGAGGAATAGCTGTGCTTTCTGGAAGAACAATTGTGCCAATGAATCTTAACTTTTATTTTTAAAATAAAAATCAGTTCTGTTTCTTCTTAAGAAGATCGGGGTGATTAGAAAGAACACAAAAAATTGCAGGGTACCACAACAGCATTTCAGAATCAAAAATTGTCAAGTAGATTTTCCTTTTCACTTGTGCATTTTGGCTTTTCTGGGCTTATTTAACTTTTGAAGAGAAAGAGTTTTTGCAGAGGGAAAGATCTTTTAATCAAAAATTCGCCTGAAAAAATACCATAGGTAAGCTCTAGAATATGTTCTCCACTGCCTAGTCACTCCCTAGAGATGTGAGATACCTGTATGCTGCAGATGCACAGGGAGAGGCACACAAGTCAGTTTTGAGCTCCGTTCTCACAGTATCCTACCAAGCGATGGCACAGGATCAACACCGAGTTAAAGAGGCATTTGTCCATGCCACTTGGTGCTGACAGCAATGCCTAATCTAATAGGTTTGACACCTATCTCAAGTATTTGTATGAAGGATCCAAATCTGACAGCATATGCATGCTGCAAAGTTGCCAACCTATCTTTTTACCTAACCCAGAAGTACACTAAGCATCTCTACCAGATGAAAATCCATCCCTGGAGGTATTCAAAAAGCACGTAGGCAAGGCACTTCAGGACATGGTTTAGTGGACATGGTTGACGGTTGGGCTCAATGATCTTAAAGGTCTTTTCCAACCTAAATGATTCTATTCTATTCTGTTCTATTCTAAAACTAAGCACATATATGATCGTTAAGAAAAACTGAAGACAGTGATTTAGGGACAAATTGCCCAAGTTAGCTTTTAAGTAAAGTTAGTTCTGCTGCATTCAGTGACGCTGCTGACAACTCAACACACCAGCAAGGCAACTTTTACAATAAGAAGTCCTCCTCTCTAAGATGGCAAGGGCAAATGGGACAGTTGGCTCCTCCTGTGATATTTCATCTTTCCTTGAGGCCTCTTATTTTGTTGGTTTTTACTTGTCACTCTTGATAACATAATAATAGGCAATCCAACATATGAAGCAGGGTTTTTTTCCAATTTGTGTCTTTCCAGTTTAAGTTATTACACAAAAAAAATTTTTGGCCTTTATGTTATTTATAAATTGCCTCTAAGGCTTGGTATGTTCTTTAGGCCAGGGTTTGCTCAAGGGAGCTATTAGAATGAAAAACTATGACCCTGTTAGGCAAAGATAAAAAGCAAATTCTGCAGAGACTTTGCCCTTCGGGCATCACTTCAACATTCTTCTGAGAGTTTTGTGGAAATATGCTTGCTGGTAGGTACACTGTAGCTGTAGGTGTCTGAATACATAATATTCCTCTCAACTGGGAACTCTGGAATAGCTGACAAATGCTGTTCAGTGCATACACTAAAACATAGAACAAGGGGAATTATTTAATTAAATTCTGTCTTCTCCCTCTGGAAAATAAATTGGCTACACCTAGTGAATGAAACAAGAGTCTGAAACAAGATTAAGTAGGAAGAGAGTTAGGGTAATAATTTGTTATTAAGAACAGTCTAAAAAACTGAATACAGGTCAAAGGAAGCCACATCAGGGAGACAGGGCTGAAATCAAATAGTTTTATTTCTAGTGAAATTAAAACATTGTGAAATAAACCAAATAAACCTGATGGACATTTCCTTGAAAATGCCCTGCTTTTGGGGAACATGTTTGACCAGCAGTATTCAGTCTATCTGAGATGAAGATTGGTAAATACTAGTCTGACTGGGGGAGTGTAGCACATCCAGTCGCAAACCCCAGCACAAGAGGGTCCACTGTACTCAGTGGGACAAATTTATGAACTATTGTCACATATTTTCCAATAAGTCAGCCACAAGAAGCTGTGGGCACCTCAGACCTTTGGCAGAGGCTGAAGCTTGCAACTACGGTCTGGTCGATAACCCTCATTATGAATTTGCACTATTGTGCCATTACTTTTTGGCAGTTTCTGCTCAGCTACCGACAAGTGTCTTTCTTAACTGTCACCTCAACTCCATGAGGCTGCCACTACCTTCCACCATTTCCACCAAGCTCCATGTGATTTGACAGGTATTTTTATCAATGATTTATATGTTAACTCACCCTGTAAGTTATGGAGCAGAATGATAATTGTGAATAAGAGGCGCAACAGTCATTACAGCCTCAACTAACTACAAGCTAGATTTTCCAAATGTACATGAATTCTCTGTTCATTTTCAGTGAGCTTGTACTATTACTTATATGTAGAGGGAAAGCGTTGTTGACCAGAAGAAACCAAAAAAGTAAAACTTTTTCCTGAGAAGCTCACTTTCTCTCAATAATACGTGCTGTAAAATAGCTTCTCAACAGCTGAGCTTCACTGATTATACAACTCAAAGTCAAGAAAAGCAAACTTTCTGTCACACAGAAGAAAAGTTGATGGCATACAAAATGTAGCTTTCATATGCTGATGCTGTTATGTATACCTTGCTGCTACACTACACCTGTACTGTTATTCGTCTAACAGGGAGAGAACAAAACACAAAGGGAACAAGTAATTTGCTTGGAGCCTCATAGAAAATAGAACTGAAGCAAGGCTACTCTTTTTCACTCTCTCTTCTCAATACTCATAGCTATCCAGTTTACAAAACCTTCAAAACACTGTTAAACCTAGGAAAGTAAATGAAATGTTCACATGGCCATGAATGAATTGCCAACAGCCACAAGGCCTGAGACAGTTGGGTTGAAATCCAAACTTGCATAATTTGCTTGAAGCCAACAACCATGCACCTCTACCCGTTGTGTCCCTTCCCGCCTTTTTTCATCATCTGTTTTGGCAGCTGGAGAGGACAATCATTTTTCTGGACACTCCAGGCCAAAACACTGGGCCAAAGACAGTGTCATCTACCTAGAGAGTTTAAGCCTTTGCTGCAGCCTGGCACCAGCTGCCTGTTTCTGATATCAGGGCAACAAGTCTCTCCCACCTCTGTACTGAGTAGCAAGTGAGGAAGTTTCTGTCTCTGCAGAACTGGTTTATTTCTCCCTCAAGCTATTGCACTAGCTGAACATGAGAGTAAAGCGTGTCCTGGCAAAGGGTTTGGTCCCTGCTCCAGAATTAGGTGGGGGACTACAGAAAAAAGCATCAGTGCTGTGCAACTAGTGGAAGCCTTTACCTACAGAGACCATGTTAGTCCATTCGTTTTCGTACTGAATCTTAAATTCTAATGACATGACAGATTTAGTTGTGGTGGAGTGCTCTCTTTGCAATTTTGTTAACAGAAGAGCATAGGACTCTATTTAGAGAGGTATTTCATGTGTTTTTATATGGCCAGGAACACTGAATTTATCGTTTTTTCCCCTTCATGTGCAATATTAATAATGAATGGCCATTAATGCTATTACTGTGTTGCAGGTCTCCACAAGCAGTTTCCGAGGGTACAGGAACATCTGAATAGTCTTTTACCTTGTGAACTGAGAGAATCTTGTATTCTTCCACTACAACTCATGACTTTTTTTATCTTTCCTTGTCTTTATACAGTGTTCTAATTTAAACACTAGTACTCAAGATCACTGTGTACTGTCAGGAAAGATTCTATTTATACCGTCTGTCAGTATCTAAATCTGAGTTTTGTTTTTACTGTTGCACAATGCTTCAACTAATGTATCTGACATAGCTGCATCTTTGTTAAATAATATGTTGCAATCTCTTTTCAGCTCCCTTCAATAGCCGCAGAACACTCCTCTGGAAGAGTTGAGTTCCTTATACATAGTTGGCTACCTGCCTAAGGCCAGTCTTAAGATTTTTGTTTCAAAATGTTTTGCTTTGCTTTTGTTTCTGGTCAAGGTGGTTCTGAGTGATTGGATTCACATCCTTGCTTTCTCAAATCTTACTGTCCTTTAGTTTTAGAGTAGTCCGATGAATCTTCTTGAACTCTCCCTCTTCCCTTCTACCAGCCTTTTGTCAAAGTTAGATAAAAGAAATAGGCCAAATGATCATTTTGCATTTGGGAATTGAGGAAGACAGTACTAAACACCCAGCAAGTACTTACGTTACACAGTCCAGAGTCATATGAACAGTCCAGCTGCTCCGGTATCTTGTCTCACATGGTGACTGGTACGATGCTCCTCTGGGACAAGCAAAAAAGTGTGCAGAGAGTAATGATGGGTAGTCAGATCACAAATAAAACATCCTATTCATCTCCATTAGTCAGATATTCCCTGTGCAACCCTCCTGAAAGTTAGAATTTTTTGTTCACTGGTCTATTTTAAAATACATACTACATGAATTGTGTATATTCTTGTTATTCTTAATATTTTTTGTCTTAGGAAGAGACATTAAGCACTTCTCCTCAATTATAGCTCCTCTATATCATATCTTTGATCTCTTCCACCCTTAAATTTGCACCATTTCATCATATATTTTCAAGCGAACATGCTGCTTTTTAAAATAGAAGAGATAATACCCAATACATTTTTAAATTGCTGATGAGCCATCTGTCACTTCTCTTCTCACGTACCTTGAACTACAGTAGCAATTGAGTTGCTGCTTCAAATTCAGCTCTTCTTTAATTGAAAATGCCGCATTTAAACAGACCCTCTTCTACCCTGCTGTTTGCTTTTTTTAAAGATATGCTGCCCCAGGGAAAATGATATTTGCTCACCAAAATTTGTCAATTATTTAGTTGGCAACTATTTCTCTTGAGCAATGTGTAGATTTCATAAGAAGAGTATGCCTTCAAATTTCAATACATTTCAGAAGTTTATTCGAGTTACCTCTAATGAGAGGGCACATGTCACAATTCTTTAGAGAGTTGTTTGGGTTTTCTGTAAGAGAAGTCAAAATTTACTGTACAACTGGGGCTTTTCAGAGCAACAAGGAAAGACCACATAGTTTAAGAAGCCTGTAAAACTTTGAATGAAGCCACAGTGCACCTACCAGAATATCTGCCTGTCCCAAAAGTGCTGACTGGTGGGACCACACAGCACCAGGGCTCCCATCTGAAAGTCAGCGAATGGGGAGAGAGGAACCTCATTGCCAATGAGTAGCAGTCAATTTAATTAAAAGCTTTCTATCAGAACTTCCTCCTCTGATGGAAAATTAGAATTTAATTAAACATAAATCTTCATGGGAAAGTTGCTCCAATTTAAAGTAGGGGTGAAAAAATAATCTTGGCATTTTTTCAGGCCTAAATGAAATGTTTCAGTTGTTTTGGGTCTGTTGCTTTTCCTTTTCAGATTTTCACACTGGAGATTTTAAAGACATAATTTCCAGCAAAATTTTAATACTTTGCAACTAAAAAATTTCCAGTGGAAAAGCCTCTTTTTCTGGATTGTTCTACTTGTATGTGCTCTTCCCCGCTTCACCATCTCCTCTGCCTCAGAATTTTTAGTTTCATCATTCTTGTCAAAACCCCAAGAATTTATTTCAGAATCACAAGGCCTACCACGTTGAGCTCTTTTGAAGGCAAGGTACTTAATTTGACTGCCTGTGGGTGGGAACAGAGACCTCCCGAAATCTGATCCCTCTCTAATTTCCGATCCACTGCTAATGTGACTTATGGAGCCCACATTTCTGTCATCTTACGCTCTGTGAAGCCTTCTCCACCTGTATGAGATCTACTTGAGACACCTCCACCTCAGAAGCATGAAATCACAGAGAAACAGGCTGGTTTACCACAGCAGGTTTTTTTCTTCAAGTGCTACAAATACTGAAAATATCTCCAGTATCTCAGATTTTCAATGTCCGTATCCTTTCTCCTCTGAGATAAAGTTGTTTCACATGCAACAGCCTGAACAAAACCCCCTTTTCACTGATTCTAGGCAGCTGGAGATGGTGTGAATACCCCACACTCATAGAAGCTTCCCAATCCATGTTTCTGTTAGCTGGAAAAGAAAATGAACAAGAAAAGAACCCACGAGCACTCTAAATGCAATCCAAAAGCTAAAACAAGGATTAAATTTAATTATCCCTTTTAAACAATAGGCAACTTTTTTGAGAATGCATTAAATAACCCTCTCAGGAGTCCTGCTCTGGATCTTTCACAGATTAATCTTATTAAATCAACTTACTTAATGCTTCGTATATGCTGCAAGAAGACAGGAAAACAAAAGTGAGCAAAACAGTGTTTCTCATCTTCTAGTTACATGCCACAGGTGGTTTTCACTTAGGATAATCATCTTTCCCCAGTGAATGAATACTCTGTGGAGCCTTAACAGTGACTTGAAGATTGAGATGAAGTGCCAAGAACAAACACGAACAAGGAAGGCTCAAACCTGCCCAATGGCAATACCCTTAATGAAGTAATTGGCCCACTTTGGTTCCATAATAGCCTTTTGCTGAACCACTAATTGAGCTTTCTGTTTTCCTTTTAGGTCCATCTGTGGATCAAGTAGTAAGGGAATAGGCTTCCTCCATGGTGTACTGAGCTGCTCCTAGCCAGCACCAAGTCCCACGCACTTTCCTCTCCAAGGGGGTCTGGGAAGGTTCAGGGTGGCAAAACTCCACTTGGATTTCTTTCCCAGCAAAATCTCAGGAGAAGTGTTAGTATGGTCAAGAGGCAGAAGCTTCCCGGCGCCTTATGCCACCAGTGCCTTCCTCGTTCCCCGCAGCCTGGCTCTCCCTAGCTGTCTGCTGGGACTCCAGCAGCATTTGCACAGTGTTGCAGCTCCAGGCAGCCTGGCACCCTCACAAAGGAAAAGACCAGCTGGTCATCCCAGCACCGACCCTGGTGCAGACACCCCTGGCAGACCTGCGTGTCGCACTGAGAAGCTCAATTCTCTATTTGCCTTTCCCCACGTCAGATGCTCCCAAATCAGTCTTCGTCCACACACACAGATCGGTCAGCCCACCTGTGGAAGGTCTTGTCCATACTGAGGGTTGGGGATAGAGAGGCTTCATTTATCACCTATGACTTCTGCCCATAGAAGCACTGAAATTTCCATGTTGTCCACAGAGATAATTTTTAGATCTTTAAAGTGGAAATAAATCAATATTCTTTTGTTAGATATGGGCCACACTAGGTGTGAAACACAGATTCAAAATGCTTATGATTTTTGTTTGTGAACACCCCAAATTTCCTTTTTAGGCTTAATACCTTTTTCCAGCCCTAATGCACATAGGACTGGGAGAATAAGCTTCTCCCTTTCTCTCATGCAGCCTCTTATGCAAAAGCATACTGAATTATACAACTAAAGGAACTAAGAAACATCCTTTCCTCCTCCGCTAATACAATTGATTTTTCCACTCATTGAACTATATTCTCAAATTTGTGACACTGAGAGATTAGAAAAGAGGCATGTGCTTGCCTCTTTTATGACAAAATCACCTCTGTCAACATCATCTCTCTTCACAAATAAATTAAAACCATTAGACAGGAAAAGTGATGAAATTAACTACTCCTACTGTTTGGAGCCAAGGTGTGTAGGTACCTCTGCAACAGCAAAAGGATCTATGAATTTTATAGGGATTTAATCCCTTTGTTGTGCATGTTGCGGCACTGATTTTTATTTCTATAATTTGTTTTTTAGGGCAGCTAAAAATAAATAGATTTTCCCTAGATACTCTACGGGTGGCATCTAGTTCAGGGAACAGAACAGTTCTGGATAGTTTTGACATCAAAGTGCGATGACTTCCTGTCTCCCTTGTAGATCTTAATTGCACACACTGAACTGGTCAAAGACGAGAAGAATGCTTCTTCAGTTAACCACGTAAAGAAAAGGATGATAAATATATGCAAGGCACATACATTTTTCTGGAGCACATTGTGGATCTCTTCTCTATGTATTTTTTGTTAGATCTGTTGCCTTGGGTATTAACTAAGCTTTAATCTAGATATGGTTGTTTAGGAAATGCTATTGATTGTGCCATTTCCAATCAAGTAAATGTACTTAAGTCGAAAGGATTACGTACACATCATGTGGGTTATATTGCATGAAGCTTGTTTATATAGTACCTATTTTACATAGTATGAATATTTCAGATGAAGAGAAAGACTGATGAATAAGGACCTTTATCCATTTTAATGAGTTACAGTAGAAAAGTAAACTAAAGTTTCTGTAACTTTAGTCTTTGTTTGTGCCTTACTCAGTGGGTCTGCTGGTCCTTGTCAAAAAGGCATCCCTGCTCGTTTCCAATGCAAAGAGGCAGGCAATAAGTGACATTTCCAGAGAGCGAGGAGTTAAAAGGAATGACGTGTACTCTTCCAGTGAGACTCGGGTTCGGGAGGATGTTGGGAGAACTCCTTTGTGACCTCGAAGGACGCAAGTCTGCTCCTGCTTCAATCTCAATAGCTTGGACAGGTGCTGAGAGAGCACAGTGGACAACTGTTTTACAAACGGCTGCCAAGCACCTCACATGTCAGCTCTTCAACATTGCCCATGACTGCAGCTTGGTTTTGGCTCAGTTTTGACTCGCTGCCCCAGTCAAGGCTGCAAAGTTTTCAAATATCATTTTGAAGGGCCAAATGCCTTTGAGACAAAAATAATTAATACCGAAGAGGCAAAAGTAGAAATAAAATAAAGCCACAAAAGTTCTGCGGTATTTAACCAAAACCTGTTTCAGTTGCTGCAACAACACAATTGTCTTGCTCTCTTGCAAATATAAGTGTCTTCAATAAAAGTCATAAGACCAGTGCTTATAGCAGATGATAAAACATCGCCAAAGAATTCACAGCTGCACTGAGAGAACAGCAGGTTCCCCCAAAAAGTACGCTGTCTCTTTTTGTAGCCGTTACATGTTCCTAAGCACTTTCAAAAAATCACTCAACTTGCTCAGCCAGCACACTTTACCAGATGCTCAAGTGATTGCAAGGGAGAGAGAGGAGGAAGCTGCCTTTTCTCCGAAGGTGAAGATGACTGATGTCTCCAAACACTGTGGCTTCAACATGATAATATTGAAGTCTTTATCAACCCATAGCACACTTTATCGTAAGTGAAATCAGAGACTGAGTTTGACTTGCCAAATGGTCTCTATTAGCAATTTATTTCATAACTATTTGGGGGCTATTAAGTTCTAGAAACATTTTCGTAGGCATACAAGTCTCCAGTCCAAATTTCAGAAGGGTTCAGACCTAGATTTCTCTTTAACTCAGGCCACCTTATCAATTATGGCAGCGTTCTCTACTTGAGACTGCACTTTCAGTTAGGCATTCTGATTGCCACCAAAAATTTTGGCAAAATTGGTTTGTTGCTCTCCTGCTGACAAACCATAGAACTTGCTGGAAGAGTGCAGTGTGCTAAGTTCTGGAACACAGTTCTGAAGTACTTAAAAAAGTTGTTAAGTATGAGCGTACATAATTATATAGCTAATTTTGCCACTGTGCACCCCCTTTTCACACACTTAAGTCCATATTGCACTGGAATTTGTTAAAACTACATGTGATGCATTTCTTATTCTTACTGAAACACATATTGTCACCTCTCTTTATAAAGCTGAAGGCAAGAAATGAGGCTGAATTTCAGAACAAGCTGCACTTTTGGAAAGGGCCATTTATCCAGGTAGCTTTGTAGAAACTTTAGATGGATTGTAGTTTAACTATGTCTTACGTGTGTCTTACACGACACCTGACTGTAGCCAACTGTGGTTTGATCATGTATCTGCTTCCAAGATCCTCAAACTGTTCAGTGACTTTCATGGAGGAGAGAGTCGAGACTCCACAAGAGCATAGGCCATATTCACAGAGTTGCAACGTGGCTCTGCCTATGCCCCTCTTTCTAGTTCAGTCCAGCTTACTAGGTGTGTTGGCACAAGATGTGCTACTCTCTTCAGGGATGTTGCAGGACCCATCAGCCAGATCCTGCACTACCCCCACTGTTTGAAGTTCTGGCCCCAAGTCGACTGGGGCACCTTTTGTTCCCTGGAATATGACCTGTCTCTGAAAATAGCATGAATGAGTGTCTAATGCTAAAATATCATTTAGTCTGTACCTGTAAGGGGGATTGAGCTAATATCATTGTAATGAGAAGAATGATCATCACTTACACCAGCTTTACTAGATGCTGATAAATTCAGCCTGAGCAGTTCAAAGATTCTGCAAAGGGTGTGTTGGGAGGTGGTGGAGGAGAAGGAAGTGGGGAAGGAAAGGTAAACAAGAGAGAAGATGCTGCCTGTCTCATGGCATTGAAAACTTCAGCCCATAATTTTGTCTGTCTCAAAGAAACAGCTTTTGCCCCACTCTAAAAAAGGATGGGAGGTGCCATCTTTTCTATGCTACACTGACTGCTGAGGCCTGGTTTCTTAAAGAACAGCCCAGAAGGGTCAGATTTTCAGTGGATGAGATGTATCTTGCTATTAAAATGAAATAATGCAGTAGACACAGCCATGGAGTTTGGACTGTTGTCCTCCCTAAACCACAGGATTTTGTTTCCTGTTCTCTGTTACTGAAGTACTTGAACTGACCTAAAAGCAGCTACGTCTGGCTACTCATTCCCACTCCTGCTGCCATCAGGTCTTGACATGCTCATTTGCAATATCTACAGAGGCATCTTTCCACTTGAGGGTTTCATGTGCCTCTGTCGGCCAGCTGTGTGATGCCAGAAGAGACACATGGGAGAGAGCAGACAATCTCTAGGAAGAATTAAACTACTGGGAACACATCTTGGCATACAAGACGGTGAAGAGATTGGACCTACACACGCATACAAAAATCTCACGTGTGCGTGCTCTGACATGCTCCTTTCAGCCCAAACCTACCTGTTTGCCTTGTGCCACAACTCTTTGGCTTTAGGGACTGCAAACAGTAGGTAGTACTCCCTTAGTGTCAGAAGCAAAAAAGAAAGGGCGCTTCTCTCAGAAATGTGCTTCTCTTCATCTCTATCAGTTCTGGGTAGTATTTGTATAACATTTGGGCACTTGAACTCACATGAAGAACCCCTCACACACATGGGGTCAAGTAGGGAGAGTGTAGAGGTTTTTTCAATGTGCTGGGATCAGCTGGACTGCCTACAAGGGAAACCTGGGCTGGACTGGGCTGCTGTCCCTGTCTGACATGGGCACACTCTGCCACCAGTTGAACAGAAGACATTCAAAGGACAAAGACTCCAGCTGATCTGTTTGCAGCTCTGTCCTTCAACAGTGAATTAGCAGCAAGTCCTTTGTCCTTCAATAGCAAATTGCAAAAGAAACCACCTCCAGCCTTGCTGTAAAGCCATCTCTCAGGAAAGTGCCTATGACAAATCCTTCCATTTTCCTGAGAGCCCTAAAAGAAGCCAAGAGCTGTCACAGGTTATGGTGAAACACGTGTGCCTGGTGAAACATCATGACCCAGATCAGGACGTTTCCAGACTATCCTGTACTTGTACTGGAGAGGAATTGGGCAGTAGGCACTCAGTCAGCAAGTTTGCTTTGACTCGGTAGGAGTCTTGCCATGACAAGACTAGTTATTATCAACCATTATTAGAGAAAGGACATTACCTTCCATACTTGGGTGAGTTTCTTTTGATAACTCCTCCTCATTCAGTATTCTCAGTAACAGCATATCATTTATAACAAACATGATCACACACAACTAGGGCCAGATCCTCCACAGGTATAAATTGGATTATTGCCACTGAACTCGGTGGAGTTTCTCTAAACTCCACCAGCTGAAATGGCAACAAATAAGCATTTGTGAAGTTGGTGGTGGGTTTTCCTGCAGAATGCAAAACAAGGTTTTTGTCTTGCTTTGTTTTCTCTCTTGTTCCTCCACTGAAAGTGACAGGAAGTGTCTTCTTACCTTTAACGAAATCAGCAATGGGCTTTCATTATGGATGGTAAAGGATTTTAGAAATGTAATTCTTGTGTTTTGTATAAGCCTTAACAAAGTCTCTGAAAGCTATCTACCATCTCCATTTCTAGCTGCTGATATTAATGAAGGTAGTGAAAACTCATGGATCATTTGGTCCTCTGTAAACATTATAAGCATATTTTAGAAGAATTTATACAACATGTTAAAAACTGTCTAAAGTTGCCTTAAGCACCTGTCAGTAAGCATAGTGAGTAACTGTCTAAGCCAACCCCAAATTCCTATAACATGGAGGAGCCTCCATGCCCCAAATATTCCACGCATACCCAAACAACATGTGGGCTTTTTACTTGGTGACACTGTGGTTTAACGTAAGCAGACAGCAGAGTGTGCGATACCGACAGCCCTTTTTGCATCTGTCTGTCAGCCATAAGGCAAGTGCATCTTTAGACAAGGCTCTCGTCTCCAACTCTGGTAACATTTTAATGGGAAAAGGCAATGACTCTTTGCATTTTGCATCAAGTCTAAGCTAGTAGATTTGTTCTGAGAATGTCCACAATAAACGCCATGTAAGAGGAACATTTGAAAGATGACTCTACATTTAAAGCAAGAATATCGAAATTGTTATTTTTATTATTCAAACCGTGGAGGGTTGCAGAAACAGTTTGCTGGAACTAGTGCCTTTGAAAGACGAGACGTTTTCTTCTAGAGGGAACACTAACCAAAACACCTGTCAGTAGCATTGTTTCTATAGCAAACTACAAAAGCCTCATGGCTTTTATTAATAACAGTGACGAGACTATCTCTAACCAACCAATTTAAAAAACATGTCCCCACATTTCTAAAATCAGAAGTGGATCTCTTTTTGGGGCTTTTTTTGGATTTGTTTCTATAGTTTCAGTGTATGTTCCACCTCAATATCTTGTACGAATTTAGAAAGACCCCTTTTTAATGGATACTTCTTAATCCCCTAAGAATGTAAACATTTAGGGTAAATACTTAACAATTTTTGTTTGCACAGCCAGCTTTTTTGGAGCAGGCGCTGTCTTTCTGTGTATTTTATACTGTTCTAGCATGATGGAGCCTGGTGTGTGACAGGGCCTCCTGCATGCTACAGAGATATTATAATAGATGCCTGCATCATTTATAGGGAAAATTGTTGCTGTCTGAATCCTACTTTTACTGCATTTGCAAAGGTTTGCTTTTGATAAATATTTCACAGAAAACAGGAAGGATATTCTGACCCTTATCAGACATTGTGCTTGTTTCCATTTACTTTTACAGCCTGCTTGTTTGGAAATGCTAAAGGCCCGCCAGCATGTTCACGACATAAAGGATCTGTGGCTTCCTCTGAGACGCCTCAGGAAGACCCAGATTTTGCACAGTAGTGGGAGAAGGCATGCTCTTGAATGGATGGCTTCTGGAAGGCTAAAAGCCATCAGACACAAGGCTTTGGAGGCAAGGATGTCTTGCAGAGACTTTTGATACTCAGAACAAAAGGGACATTTTAGACAGAACGACAGTACAGGACAGAACGACTCATCCTATGGTAGGCACTGCTCAGGGACGGTCTTTCTGTTTCCCTAGCTTGGGTGCCCATCTAGCATAACCTAAATCCATCCTTTGTGGGAAGTTCGAGCTAAATGCAAGTCCATCCGTTTCATGTTCGCTTTCAAATTTTTGAGAGTAATGAGAAGGCTTCCTTGCAAAGAGTTCATGGTGCTCTCTAGTCAGCACAGTTTCCTGGCTTTCTGAGCTGGAGGTATTGTGGAATGCTATTTGGCCTGCTTTGTGGGTGTTTATTTATAGATACCTGCCCTTGTGATTTATTTTCCATCAAATTATAATTACTAGTAACAGTGTTAGCTGTCATCTCTACCTGGCAATTACCTCTGTGCTTCTGCGAGGTGAGGACTGTTGAGTTTAGAATGAAATGGGGTGGCTCAGATGGTTTTCCACTTTGGTGTTAATCTTCACTTGTGCTGTTCAAAACAGATAGGTTTCTTTGTGTCAGAAGAAAACTGTACTTTATGTTCTCAGATGTAATTTATAGTCCATCATTACTGAGAATTCCTGATAGTCCCACAGACTTCAGAAGAACAGCAGTATGACAGCTGGTAGCATGGGTTAAGAGAAATACAAGGCAGATCTCCTTTCCCTTCTCTAGTATATGCAGGCTGTGTGCTTCAAAGGCTTGACGGTATTAACTCAAACTAGATTTGAGTGCAGTTCCTATGTCTCTGAGAAGACTTCAGTCTTAATGCCTGTGTTCTTCAGGAGCTACAGTGAAGGACAATCAGGTTTACAGCATATGAAGAAGATGACACCCGGAGTTTGTGGAACCGACGAGCAATGAGAGAAAGAAATGAGGAAGCAGAACTTTGGGAGGTGAGAACAGTGAAGCACCAGAAAGTAGAGGAACAGGTATTCTTCCTTCCCACAGAGCTACTAGCAAGAAATAGACGTGTGATTCTTTCGCTATGGTTCAAGACCATCGCTGCACTGACTCCAAGGCATATGGACTGCAAGGCATTTTGTGTCAGGAGCCTTTCCTGAGTTATTTTAAATATTTATAATTGTATTTTAAGGTGCAGTCCCTAACTGGTACTGTGGAATCTATTGAGCTCTCTCATGGAACAAGGGTTATTCACATCATGTGTTTTCTGCCATGAAAGGACCCTCATGCGTGATTCAGGTAACCACACTCTTATGGATCACAGCTTTCACACTACTTACAAGAAGTCTCTCATGATTTATGAGTTCTTTGCTGACCTGTAAGCCAACTCCTCCGTTTGGTGTGTACACCATGTTCCTCCTCTGGAGAGTATATACTGCTCTTGTGAAAGACATTCAGCATTTAACTCCTAGTTGCTCCTAGATAACATACAACCACATGTGTTCAGTCATAGTTCCTTCACAGTTTTGTGCTTACTACAGCAGGCTGGGGAAAAAAACTCACATAACTTGCTGAACTAGAAAGCTAAACATTTTTTGATTTATTTTCTCCTTTATTCATCATATTTTCCTCATTAAAATGAACTCGTAAAAAAGAATTATTACATTAAAAAAATATACCCTTTTCTTTTTTAAAAGGACATCCCCTTCCTTCTTCCTCCCCTTAAAGGAAAGGAGGAAGATTTAACCAGAAGGATCACATCTATCAGATGCATGTTTTGATGGAAAAAAGCAATTACAGATGGAAAAAAACCAGTATTCCTCCCTGCTTTCTTGTAGGAGGAAGAAATATCCCATTACATCCCTCTTCATGAACATTCAATTAGAGTGTCTTCCAGAAATTCAGTGAAAGAAAAAAAAATTTTTTTGCCTGTTTTATGAGAAAAGAGGTAAAAGGATATTTTGCAGTCTCTCTACTCCACAACAAAGGGACAAACATCGTTGGCTGTTCTGCCCATCAAAGTAGGAGAGAATTTATCTGGTCCTTGCGCAGATGGAAGAACCCTCCAAGTCTTCCCTTTCTCACTGTGTGACACAGGAACCGAGCTTCTCCAAATGCCAGCCTACAAAGAAATGCCTTCTTCACAAAGAAGAAAACGACAATGTCATCACCAAGGCAAGGGACAAGGCATGATTCTGCTTAATGTTAGAAAAAAAACCTTGTCCCTTTTTGTGGTGGAACAATGCATACACGTGTATCTAAACGAAAAATGTGGTGTGGGAGGAAAAAAGGAAATCTCTGTTGGCCTTCACTGTAACACTTCCAGTGAGGAAGATCACCACCATGACCTCTTGGTGGACCTAATTTTTGACAACGTTTGATTCCTTGTGCATGCAGGAAATACATGGTCAACTTTACTCAGGCTGAGAACTTGGACAGAGGACTCGAACACAGAACTGCACCCACTTACAGGTGGGAAGCTTCCTAAATCTCCTGTGCTTCTCTGGAGACAAGATAGGGCAAAATCCCAGCCCCAGAAAGAGCAAGACACATTTTCGCTTGCTGTTTAGAAGAGGCAGGAGTCCACAGTCAAATTCGAGATTTGCCCTAAATTTCAAGTCTTGATTGAAAACATATCAACATAGACCATCTTAAGAGAGAACAAAGTGGTGAATACACACACAGAAGAAATTTTAACTTCATCATATACAGAGGAAACACTTGCCCCGAAACAATATTCATAACAACTAACAGAAGATAACTCAACGTTTTCCTTCTTTTCCCTTGAAACCGTCACTTCCACTTTGTAAGGACAGGAAAAGAAAAAAATAGAGGAAGAAAAAACAAAACTGAAACTGAAAATAAGATTGCCTAGAAAGTCAAGACATCTGGGCAGCTTCCTAGAAAACGTACATGCGTGTCACATCTCAAGTTACATGTTTTTTGTTGCTTGGTAACAGGCATCAAAGTTCCCTTTCATGTTTTATTTTCCTCTGTATCCACTGTTTATAGGGTATTTACTACTGTGACACCAGAATTCCCTCACTGAACGGCTGTCATGGGGTCTGCCTCCTGAGTAAACACTCTTTTACAACCCTGACTTCTCCTAAATAGATCAATATTTGATTTGTACTCAGAAGGATTAGGATATGGAAATGCCTTTTGAAAAGGGTCCTTATCTTCCCAGGGTGTAGACACACCTGAGAACGCTGTAAGAAAAAGCAAAATCATGGACAGAATGAGGGGGGAAATAAAGAAAAAAGGAAACAAAGAGAGAGGGAAAAAAACCTTCATATCAAAACCTGCCAAATGTTCTTTGCAAGTGACCTCACAATGAAAAGCCCAGGTTAAAAAGTAAAAAGAAAAGGCATTTTGTATTTGCGTTGTAGAAACTGAACGGTTCTTTGCATAGGACTGCTTGCCTGAAACACCTTCTCTGCCTCCTGCCAGACTCAAGAAAATGTCAGGCTTGAAGCAACAGTACTTTCGTGTGTCCTGGTACTGCTTAGGTTGCTTCTAGGACACTGTGAACAGAATCTTGAAAAATCTTTGACTCTCAGAGTCTGGACATCCCGCTGGGCTGAAAAACCCCCTCCCCTTAAAACCTGAGATTATCAGATGTAAAAACATAATTTAAAAAAATTGCTAAACAGATGGTGAATACAAAAGGCTTTGCTGTTTATTTATTTTATATTTTCAAATAAATGCCATTATTTGTCAGCGAGCTTTGTGTTTTCCCCAACTCACAGTCTTGTTCCATTCCTGTTGTTAAGAATGTGAACGGCAGCTTCTAAGACTCCTTCTCACACTGTCTAAATGGCAATATAAAGCAAAGGATTATGGAGAATCAGGCCCTGCACGGAGCAGGTGGCATCAAGCCCATTGCTCAAATGCACAGCTTTTTCAGCAAACACAAGCCAACATCAGCAAATGCTAATTGAACATCTGGCTCACAAGTACGTCCTTCAGCACCGTATTTCCTGCATATATTATCGCACAAAGTATTTTTAGTCTGTCTCCACTGGGATGTCATGGCTAGCAGATGACTGACAGCTCAGCTCAGCTCACTGTGAAATTTTAAAGTGATATTTCATCAGCTTTACAGCAACAAATACCTCACTGGTCCCATTAGTTTCAATGGTGGTGGGACTGGCATCCAACATTCAGGCAGACAATGTATTTTTCTTAACAACCAAGGCTGGATCTGGAAGAGCGGGAAGAAAGCCTGTGCTCGAGGGCAGCAGCATGGTCACCGTTCCCTGGCTGCCTTTCAGCCGGGCAGCGCGCCGCATCTGCTGGTGCCTGGCGTTGTCCCTCCGGGGGGCAGGACTTTGCGCTTCCCCTTGATGAGCTTGTCGGGGCTCCTGCCTTGGCAGGGTACGACCGTAGGCTGATGCAGAGAGCAGCACCGGTTGTGACTCTGCACAGGAGGAGGGATTTGCTTGATTCTGGGAAACGTACCACAAAAATGATACTGTTTCACAGCACCAGTGATTTGACTGAAAATCATTCGCTGAAAGCTAGATTGTTCTTCCTTCGTCTTACTGTCTTCTTACTTGCTAGACATTTTTGTTGCCAATGGCATTGACAAATTTATGGACCCTAAGATCTACTTTTACTTTGACTTCCGTTGGGATGTTTGGCTAAGTACCAAATAGTGTCTGTGGCATAGATTTCCCCCTTTCAGGGGTAGGAAGCTGCTCAGAAGATAGGTTGAGCCCCTGAAGAGGAATCACCCAGGCAAGCCAGAAGTGCCAGTTCCTTCTGTTGTCTTAATAATGACAAGTAGTTAAGCTATATTGGGTGCTGGATGCATTTTGGAGGACTGCAGAGATAGCACCTACCTTCTTGTTAGACATGTATCAAGAGCTGTAATACAAAGAGTGAGGTCACATTATCACTGATCTGGAGCAGGTGGTGGAGTGCACTCTCTAGGTTTGTACAGGACACAAAACTGGGGGGAAGCAGTCGCACGTGCGAGGGCGGGACTGCCATCCAGAGGGACTGGGACAGCGGGGTTGGACCTTGTGCAGTCTGGGCTGGAGGAATGGGCAGCCCCGTCCTGGGCTGGCAGACTCCAGCAGCGATGCTGGCAGTCCTGAGGACCAGGTCTGAGGGGAAGGCGCTGGGTGCAGATGGGCAGCGGGCTGAGCAGGGGCCAGGTCTGTGCCCGGGCAGCAGCGAGCAGTTTGGTTTGAGCAGGGCATGGCACGGGGAGGCAGGGGATGGTGGGGTGATGCCCCTGTTCAGCACCTGTCAGGCCTCACCCGGGACACTGCCTCCCGTCTGGGGCCCCACACAGGAGGCATGTCGAGGGGCTCAGGGGAGGCCAGCGGGATGGATGGTGGGGCTAGAGCACTGCCCTGCAAGGAGGTGCTGGCTGCTTTGTGGGGGGTAACTGTCTTTGTCTTTGGGTTGCTTTTCTTTGCCTTTCTTTTCGTTTTGGCTTGCTTGCTTGCTTTTTTTAAAAGGCCATGCGTGCCCCACCAAGAGCGCAAACAATGGCGCAGTTTGACCTCTCCCACTTCTGTGAGCCGTCCAGTTTTTGCTCGGTCAGGTCAGACCAAGCCCCCCAGCATGCCATCCCCGGTTGCAGCATTGGCTTTGAAAACCAAACCAAAGAGAGAAGCAAAGAGCAGATCTCTCCCCCAAAGATGCACGTACACTTAGAAAGACTCTGGGAAGACGAGAAGATGGCGCAGACTGATAGCATTTCAGTTTCTGTGAGCTGACATGCATTTGGAAACCCTCGCCCATCACTGAGGCACAACGATCTCCCTTTGTGCGCCACAAAGTACATCTGCGGTGGAGCTTCACACAGACCTCCTCAAAGCGCTCATAACACCCCCAGATCACACCGCGGTGGGCGTGTTTTCAATGAACACCTCCACTTAAACCAGAGCAGCCCTGAAGGAGTTTGGTGCAAAGCATTCACACCTTTTGCCAGAGGCTTGTGTCTCTGGTCCTCTGTGGACCTGGGCCTCACCTGATCTCCTGTCCCCGTTCCTCTGCCCCACGGAGCAGAAGTACCCCCAGTGGGGTGCCCCTGCATCCCATCCCTTGTGTCCAGCACCCCAGGAACATGGCCATTGCTAGTAGCAGACCACAAACTCTGTACTGAGTTACCAAAGCCTCTGAGCAGAGGCTGCTCAGGCTTGCTGTGCCGGGACATGCCCTGGCCAGCTGACAGTGGGGCTTTCACTGGGTTTAGGTGCCACAGCACATTCTCTGCTGACCAGGTGGCTGATGCACATTCACCACCCTCATGGAAGTGTTGGCAGGGTGCAACCCTAGGCTGATGCAGAGAGCAGTGTCATGTCCCAGTTTCTCAGGACGATGACTCAGGTTTGCCGGTTCCCAGGTCAGGATTAAGGTGAAATGGCACCAGCATCCTTTAACTCACAAAACTCAACTTGTATTTGCTCACAACAAGAATTAGCATGCTCACAGCAAGAACTGACATGAAACTACGTCAGTAAACTGTAACATGTGCTAACCATACATCACCAAACATACACTACAGGCCTTGCCTGTTTGGGGATCAGTTCAGGGAAGATAATAAGGAGAGCCCTCCTGTTGGGTCACGACGTTCAAAGCGGACCCCGTCCCTTTCTAGACTCCCTCTCAGAGAGGAGCCTGGGGGCGGCTGGATCCATTCCTAGTCCCAGGCTTGGTCAGCAGTTTATGTCTAAATGGATGAGGTGTAGGGATTATGGAAAAAAAGAGAGGCAGAGAGAGAGAAGAGAAAGATTTCACCAGTCATGGGTCCAGCATTGGTCCAGTCAGCCTAGAGGTCCTGTTCTGGAGGGTGCACGCATGT
Organism: Haliaeetus albicilla; assembly: GCF_947461875.1. NCBI lineage: Eukaryota > Metazoa > Chordata > Aves > Accipitriformes > Accipitridae > Haliaeetus > Haliaeetus albicilla. The sequence goes on from NC_091516.1 coordinate 39,953,537, forward strand.
GGGGCTTCAAGGTTGTGCCCTTCTATAATCTCCTTGCCCCTCCTTTGGGCGGGCACTCAAACTCATTAGGCTAATTAGGTGTCACATGCAGTTTGTGCTTCCAGAACCTTTGGGAAACGGGGCAGTGGGCTTGGGGGTCCTTTGGGGAGTAACTTCTCCCTTCTTCTTCCTCCCGACCCTTCTTTGCTCTTTCGCCATCCCCAGGGAGCTGCCCCGCTCAGCCAATATGCTGAGCTGCGCACCCTCCTGCACAGCCTCCGAATTGCTTCTTTTCACCTGCGGTTCCTCCCCTGTGCGGGGTTCATTGTTCTGCAGAGCAAGCCATTAAGCAGAACTTGCGCCGCCACAATGTTGGAGACATTAACTCCTTCGGTCTCTGACAAGCAGCACCAAGTCGTGACTCTGCACAGGAGGAGGGATTTGGGTGCTGCCGTATTGAGGATGCACCAGGCAGTGCAGGCTGGTGGGAGAGCACAGCCCCGGGATGTGGGGGCAGAGGGGGCGGTGAGGAGGAGGGGGTGATGAGCGGTGGGGTATGGGCTGGCCCTGGAGAACCCCCCGTCTGGAAACATCTGCCCCAGGACCAGCTGCAGAGATGCTGCAGGCCTGGAGCTAGGCAGCACTTGCCTTTGTGGGGAACAATGGAATAATACATGGCACGTGTATAAGGACCCGTCAGCATTAACATCCCGCCCCTCCCGGCCAGGGGCTGCATTGCTGCACCCGCTCTCCCACCACACTGACCCCATCAGCCAGAGGGACCGGTGGACACATGAGGAAACGGAGGGTGTAGCACCAGGAAAAGTTGGAGAAAGCAGCGCCGATGGCAGTGTTAGTTAACACCGAGGCTCTTTCTGTAGTTTTCTTATATTTATTTTCTTTGATAAATCTAGGCTACTGAGAGGTATTGGATTGACTTGTGGTCCGGCACGTGCCCCAGCTCCTGGCCCCGTCGCCTGATTTTGGCAGCTCCGGGGGCCTGGTTCTAGTTTTGCCAGCGAGGTGGCCTCTTGCAGGGCTGGGAAGCTTCCTGGGAGCTGCTGGCCCTCCTCTTTGGGGGTCGCCGTGGCCCCCCAAGTGAGCGGTCCCTGTCCTGCCTTGAAGTGGAGGGACCTGCCACAGCCTCCCCCGGATCCTGGTGTGGCTCTTCCTGCTCCCCATGGGTGGGAATGGGGACGCTGGGGGGGCTGCTGGGACCCCCACGAAGAGCAGCAGTTGAGGTGCTGGGACGCTCCACTTCATCTGCTCCAGCTGGGCTGCCAGCGGGGGCTGGGCCAGGGGCAGGAGACCCCCTTTGTGAGGCAGCAGGTTGGGGGGCAGCCAAAGGGCTGCCCTCCCGCCCCCCCGCAGCATGGCCGTCCTCCAGGCCCAGCAGACGGCGGGCCTCCCTGCTGCACCTTTGCACGGCGACATCGATAAGCTGCTGTACGAATGTCGCTGTGTGCCTTTGGAAGCTGACCCGCAGCAGCCGGGCCAGGAAATCTTCATCCAGCCCAAAGAGGCCCAGCGCGGACATGACAAGATCCTCCGCTATGACTACCTGTGAACGCCGATTCCTAAGGATCCGTGCCAGCTGCTGACGTACCCAGGGCAGAAGGGGCTGGAGGAGAGCTGGGTGGTCCCGGAAAAGGGATGCCCAGGCGTTGGGCTGGAGGCCGCCCAGAGAAGCCCTGGGCAACATCCCCACAGACTGTTGTTCTTCTGCTGCAGGGCTGTGGGCAGCTGGACGTCCAGGAGCTCCTCCTGCCTGGTGGCTGAGGACATATGGTGCTGCAGGTGGGCTGACAACATGCTCCTTAAAGTCGTCATCTGCCTGCACTGAGTGCACGATGGAGACAATCCTCCTCTTGCAGAGGGGGCACTCGGGCTTGCTCTCAGCCCACCGCAAGATGCACTCATAACAGAATTGGTGGAGGCACGGCATCACGTAGCTGGCCTCCTCCCAGCTGTCCAGGCAGATGGGACAGCGGTTGTCCAGCTCCGCGGCCATGTTCTCTACTTGCTGTGGTGGGCTGGGGGGAGCTCGGGATGTTGAGCCGCTCCTTCTCACCAGTACTGCAGCAGCAGGTGTCACGCTAGAAAAGGAAAAGAGGGCAGGATCACTGGCGGGCCCGTGGAGGGGTGGAAGAAGTGCCCAGGTCCCTCAAGAAGGAAACCCTCCCAGCAACCCACTCCAGGCTGAGGTTTCCCCTCCCAGCTCACCTCTGCTGCTGTGAGCGTGCCTCCTGGGCGCCCCGGCTGCCTGAACCCGGCAGGGCCAGGCTGGGGAAAATCCTTTGACGGCTCTGGCGTTGGACACGGAGAGCTGCAACGAACAGCTCCCCGAGCACGACACCAGCACCGAAGGCCTCGCTCAACACTCCAGACCTCACGAACTCGCTCAGCTGGAGTGCGGGCACGAGCTGGCTGGCTGAGACTCAGTGCCCAAGTATAAGCAGTGAGGGACACCTGGTCACAATCCATGCCTCAGTGACATCACCAACCATCGCCAGGTGACATCAGAACTTATCACTCAGGGGCATCACCGTCCATCGCTGGGGGATGTCACGACGGTGCTCACCCCACGCCTGGGGTTACCAAACGCCACTGCCCACTCCATCCCCCCATCTCTCATCTTGTGCTCGGCATCGGTGTCTCACGCCAGTCACCGAGGCCTCGGCCGTGTCTTCCCAGGGCCCTGTCAGGTAAGAGGGTTTACTGGATAACACCTCGTGCCTCCCCGGGAGGCTGCAGGACAAAGTCCCACAGGCTCTGCCCACACCCCAGCACTGCTGGCCAGCCCTCCGCGCTCCCCTGCTTCCTCCCACGGCGGGGCCACAGGCAGCACTTGGCTCGCCCTTGTGGGTCTTCTCCTGTCTTTCTCCCCTAGCCTAGAAGGCACAAGGCTGATCTGCCTCTGCTTAGCACCCATCAGCCCTCAACTGGGCACTACGTCTTCTTTGGGGTCCTGGGCAGGAGGGAGGCCGACAAACCGGAGGGGCTCAGGGCAGGCAAGGAGGGTCTGTGGGGCTGGGGCTGCTTCAGCGTGGAGCAGAGAAGGCGTCAGGGCACCTCACAGCACATGCCGGTGCCCACGGGGAAGGCATCAAGGGGATGGGGGCAGGCTCTTCCCAGCCCTGCCTGGTGGGAGGGTGAGAGACGGTGGCATCTCTGGGAACTAGAGAGGCTCAGGCTGGAGATAAGGAATCAAAACCAAAATCCCCATGAGGATCACGAAGCCCTGGAGCGGGTAGCCCAGAGAGGAGGTGGGATGCCTGAGCCTGGAGGTCAGCCTGCAAGACCTGAGAGGCCACAACCCAGAGCATCCAGGTCTATATTCGTTGTTGCCCCTGCCCTGAGCCAGTGGTGGGACAAGAGACCTCCTCAGTCCCCTCCTAGCAGGAGTGGTTCTGTGGTTCGGTGATTGGTATGGCCAAGTAGGAAGGGGAACATCTGAGCATGGAAGCCTCAGGACTGGCAGAAAAAGGGCTGTGAGAATGGCGGTTGTTAATGGCACTCACACTGGCACTTCATCAAGATCACATCTACGTGCAGCTTCTCAGGACACCCAGCAGGGACAATCCAGGAGATATGAAGAGCCCTCCAAAGGTTGTGCCTCTTGTCCTCTGTCTCACCTCAGGTAACTCTGTCCAGACTAGGTGGAAATACACATTTAGCTGCTTGCACAAAGGTGGATATGACAGCATGCATGTGAATGAGTGAAATCAGTCATAGTTTGAAATAAAAATCTCCCTCCCCTCCTTGCTTTGAAATTTGCAACATTACTTAGATTTGTGATACAGCTTGCAACAGAGGTTTTGGGCTGGAATGTCCAGAATGCCCCAGGAGAAGCTCTACACAGAGCTTCCAAGGCCTTTGGGAAACAAACGGGAGGAACCGGAAGTGCTGGTCAGCTCCCAGAGCTACGATATCATTGGTAGTAGTGAGAGTTGGTGGAATGAGTTCCACGGTTGGAGCGCTGCGATGGAGCGCTACAGGCTGTTCAGGAGCGATAGGCATGGCAGGCGGGGTAGAGGTGTCACACTATGTGTAAGGGAGAGGTTTGATTGTACAGCCCCTACAGTTAGTGATGATGTGGTGGAGAGCCACGTGTAGGTGAGGATTAGGGAGATGGAAAACAAAGGAGAAGTTGTAGTGGGTGTCTACTGCCGATCGCCCAGCCAGGATGCAAATGCTGATGAGTTATGCTATAGGCAATTAGGAGAAATTCCTGGATCGGCAGCCCTTGTCCTTATGCAAGATTTCAACTTCCCAGGCATCAACTGGCAATATCATACTGCTGTGATGAGCAGGTCTTGGAAATTCTTGAAGTTTGCCGTAGGTAACTTCTTGTCGCAGGTACTCTCTGAGACAGCTGGGAAAGATGCCCTCCTAGACTTGCTGTTTGTGAATAGAGGAGGACTCGTGGGGCATGTGGTGGTAGGTGGCTGTCTTGGCCACAGTGATCATGAAGTGCCTGAGTTTAAAATTTTCAATGTAATACGAAAAACGGACAGCAGAGTTGCTACCCTGGACTTCAGGAGAGGAAACCTTAAGCTATTCAGGGAGCTATTTAGCAGGGAAGCTTCTTTTGAGGGCTTAGGAGTCCACGAGGGCTGGTCAGTTTTTAAGAGCCACGTTTTAGAAGCATAGGAGCTGGCAATTCCATGGTGTTGTAAGTCAAGCAAGCTGGGCAGAAGATCAGCTTGGCTGGACAGGGGAATTCCTCATGGAGCTCAAGAGGAAAAAGAAATTGTATGATCTCTGGAAGCAAGGTCAGGCTTCGCAGGAAGCTTACACAGCTATGGTTCGTATATCCAGGGAGAAGACACGAAAGGCCAAAGCTCTATTAGAGTTGAAACTGACCAGTGTTGTGTCAGATAACAAGGAGGGCTTTTTTAAGTATGTTAATAGCAAGGGGAGGTCTAAAGAAAACGTTGGACCCATACTTGTTGAGGATGGTCATCTGACTAATAGGGATGAAGAAAAAGCAGAGGCATTCAATGCAGTTTTTGCCTCAGTCTTTAACAACGCTGATAGACCTTGGGCCGCCCGGTCCCCGGAGTCAGAGGACCACGAGTGTGGGAACAGCGACTTTCCATTTGTGGACACTGAAATTGTAAGGGACCAGCTCTATCAGCTAAATGTTCAGAAGTGCACGGGGCCTGGTGGGATTCATCCCAGAGTACTGAAGGAGCTAGCAGATGTTATTGCAGGACCCTTCTCAACTGTCTGCCAAAGGTCTTGGGAGTCGGGGGAGGTCCCCGCTGACTGGAAGCTAGCCAGTGTTATTCCAGTCTACAAAGAGGGTGTGAGGGAAGACCCAGGGCACTACAGACTTGTTAGTCTAAGCTCAGTTCCTGGAAAAATCATGGAGAGGATTGTACTGCGTACTATTGAAAGGCATTTTAAGAATAATGCCATCATTGGGGACAGTCAACATGAGCTCACAAAGGGAAAATCCTGTTTAGCTAATTTGGTATCCTTCTACGATAATGTATTGGTTTTGTGTGGCAAGGTTTTGGTAGCGGGAGGGGTTACAGGAGTGGCTTCTGTAAGAAGCTGCTGGAAGCTTCCCCTGTGTTCGAGAGAGCCCATACCAGCCGGCTCTAAGACGGATCCGCTGCCGGCCAAGGCCGAGTCAATCAACGATAGTGGTAACGCCTCTGTGATAACATTTTTAAGAAGGAAAAAAAGTTGGGACAGTAAGAAACAGCTGCCGGAGAGAGGAGTGAGAACATGTAAGACAAACAGCCCTGTGGACACCAAGGTCAGTGAAGAAGGAGGGGGAGGAGGTGCTCCAAGGCACCAGAGCGGAGATTCCCCTGTAGCCCGTGGTGAAGACCATGGTGAGGCAGGCTGTCCCCCTGCAGTCCATGGAGGTCCACGGTGGAGCAGATATCCACCCGCAGCCCATGGAGGATGCTACGCCGGAGCAGGTGGGTTCCCGAAGGAGGCTGTGACCCCGTGGGAACCCCGCGCTGGAGCAGGTTCCTGGCAGGACCTGTGGATCTGTGGAGAGAGGAGCCCACGGAGCAGGTTTTTCTGGCAGGACTTGTGACCCCGTGGGGGGCCCACGCTGGAGCAGTGTGCTCCTGAAGGACTGCACATCGTGGAAAGGACCCATGCTGGAGCAGTTCGTGAAGAACTGCAGCCCGTGGGAATGGCCCACGTTGGAGAAAGTTCGTGGAGGACTGTCTCCCGTGGGTGGGACCCCATGCTGGAGCAGGGGAAGAGTGTGATGAGCCCTCCCCCTGAGGAGGATGAAGCGGCAGAAAATAACGTATGATGACCGTAAACCCCATCCCCGTCCCCCTGTGCTGCTGGGGGGGGGGGGTTGGTAGAGAAATCCGGGGGTGAAGTTATGCCCGGGAAGAAGGGAGGGGTGGAGGGAAGGTGTTCTGAGATTTGGTTTTATTTCTCATTACCTTGCTCTGGTTGATTTGTAATAAATTGAGTTAATTTTCCCCAAACTGAGTCTGTTTTGCCCGTGACGGTAATTGGTGAATGATCTCTCCTGTCCTTATCTCAGCCCACAAGCTTTTTGTTATATTTTTCTCTCCCCTGTCCAGCTGAAGATGGGGGAGTGATAGAACGGCTTTGGTGGGCACCTGGCGTCCAGCCAGGGTTAACCCATCACAGATAAGGTCACCCGCCTAGTGGAGGAAGGTGTCATGGTTTAAACCCAGCCAGTAACAAAGCACCATGCAGCTGCTCGTTTGCTCCTCCCACCCCAGCCATGGTGGGATGAAGAGAAAAATATAAAGAAAGGCTTGTGGGTTGAGACAAGGACTGGGAGGGATCACTCACTACTTATGGTCACGGGCAAAAGACAGGCTCAGCTTGGGGAAGAAAAAATCAATTTAATTTGCTGCTAATCAAATCAAAACAAGGATATTAAGAAGTAAAACCAACCTTAGAACACCTTACCCCGCCCCTCCCTCCTTCCCGGCTCAACTCCACTCCCAGTTCTCTCTACCTCCTCCCCCGCAGCAGCACAGCGGGACGGGGAATGAGGGTTGTGGTCAGTTCGTCACACGTTGTCTCTGCCGCTCCTACCTCCTCAGGGGGAGGACTCCTCACTCTTCCCCTTCCCCACCATGGGGTCCCTCCCATGGGAGACAGTCCTTCACGAACGTCTCCAACGTGAGTCCTTTCCGCGGGCTGCAGTTCCTCACAAACTTCTGTGGCATGGGTCTTTTCTGCGGGCTGCAGTTCTTCATGAACTTCTCTGTCATGGGTCCTTTCCGCAGGCCAATCTTCAGTCACAAACTGCTCCAGCACGGGCTTTCCCATGGAGTCACGGCCATCTTCGGGGGCATCCCCCAGCTCCGGCCTGGGGTCCTCCCCGGGCTGCAGGTGGGCATCTGCTCCCCCACTCCCCTCCATGGGCTGGGGGGACAGCCTGACACCTCACCATGGACTGCAGGGGCATCCCCTCCTCCAGAGCACCTCCTCCCCCCCCTTCCTCACTGACCTCGGTATCTGCAGAGGGGTTCCTCTCACATTCCAGTCTCCTCCCCCGCTGCAGGTTCCCCTTCTTAAATCTGTTCTCCCAGAGGCACTACTACCGTCGCTGATGGGCTCCGCCTGGGCCAGAGTCAGGTCTGACTTGGAGCTGGGGGAGATTCTGGCAGCTTCTCACAGGAGCCACCCCTGCAGCCCCTCCCCTGCTACCAAAACCCTGCCACACAAACCCAAAACAGAAGGGAAGGTGGTAGATGTAGTTTTTCTGGATTTTAGTAAGGCTTTTGGTACTGTCCCTCACAGCATCCTTCTGGACAAGTTGTCCAACTGTGGGATGAGCGCATTCACAGTGAGTTGGGTGAACTGGCTGAAGGGAGAGCTCAAGGAGTTGTAGTGAATGGGTCTACATCTGGCTGGTGACCAGTCACCAGCAGCATTCCTCAGGGCTCAATTCCAGGGCCAGTTCTATTCAATATATTTATCAACGATCTGGATGCAGGAATTGAACGCACCATTAGAGAGTTTGCTGATGATTCCAAACCGGGAGGTGCTGTTGTCTCTCTTGAGGGACAAGATGCCTTGCAGAGGGATCTAGATAGATTGGAGCACTGGGCAATGATTAATGGGATGACATTTAACAAGTCCAAGTGCTGGATTCTGCACCTAGGATGGAGTAAAGCCGGGCACAAGCATAAACTGGGAGAGGAGTGGCTGGAGAGCAGCCCCGCAGAAAGGGATCTGGGGGTGCTGGTTGACACTAAGCTCAACGTGACTCAGCAGTGTGCTCTGGCAGCCCCGACAGCAAACTGCATCCTGGCGCACATCAAACACGGTATAACCAGCCGGTCAAAAGAGGTGATTATCCCACTGTGTTCAGCATTGCTGCAGCATCACCTTGAGTACTGTGTATCCAGTTCTGGGCCCCACAGTTGAAGATGGATGTGAAGGTCCTCGAATGCTTCCAGAGGAGGGCAACAAAGCTGCTGGAAGGGCTGGAAGGAATGTCCTATGAGGAGTGGCTGAGGACTCTGGGCTTGTCTAGTCTGGAGAGGAAGCGGCTGAGGGGTGACCTCATTGCTCTCTACAGCTTCCTGGGGAGGGGAAGTGGAGAGGGAGCTGCTGATCTCTTCTCCCTGGGATCCAGCGACAGGACGCATGGGAATGGTTCAAAGCTTCATCAGGGGAGGTTCAGACTTGACGTTAGGAAGCATTTCTTTACCGAGAGGGTGGTCAAACACTGGAACAGGCTCCCTAGAGAGATGGTCGATGCCCCCAGCCTGTCAGTCTTTAAGAGGCATTTGGACAATGCCCTTAATAACAAGCTTTAACTTTGGGCCAGCCCTGGAGTGGTCAGGCAGTGAGATTTCATGATCGTCGTAGGTCCCTTCCAACTGAAATAGTCTATTCCATTCTATTCTATTCCATTCTGAGCAGAGGCTGCTCAGGCTTGCTGTGACAGTACATGCCCTGGCCAGCTGAGAGAGGGGCTTCTGTGGGGTTTAGCTGCCACAGCACTTTCTCTGCTGACCAGGTGGCCATGGTGCATTCATCACCCTTATGGAAGTGTGGGCAGGGTACGACCCTAGGCTGATGCAGAGAGCAGCACCAAGTTGTGACTCTCACAGGAGGAGGGATTTGGGTGCTGCCATATTGAGGATGCACCAGGCAGTGCAGGCTGGTGGGAGAGCACAGCCCCGGGATGTGGGGGCAGAGGGGGCGGTGAGGAGGAGGGGGTGATGAGCGGTGGGGTATGGGCTGGCCCTGGAGAACCCCCCGTCTGGAAACATCTGCCCCAGGACCAGCTGCAGAGATGCTGCAGGCCTGGAGCTGGGCAGCACTTGCCTTTGTGGGGAACAATGGAATAATACATGGCACGTGTATAAGGACCCATCAGCATTAACATCCCGCCCCTCCTGGCCAGGGGCTGCATTGCTGCACCCGCTCTCCCGCCACACTGACCCCATCAGCCAGAGGGACCGGTGGACACATGAGGAAACGGAGGGTGTAGCACCAGGAAAAGTTGGAGAAAGCAGCGCCGATGGCAGTGTTAGTTAACACCGAGGCTCTTTCTGTAGTTTTCTTATATTTATTTTCTTTGATAAATCTAGGCTACTGAGAGGTATTGGATTGACTTGTGGTCCAGCACGTGCCCCAGCTCCTGGCCCCGTCGCCTGATTTTGGCAGCTCCGGGGGCCTGGTTCTAGTTTTGCCAGCGAGGTGGCCTCTTGCAGGGCTGGGAAGCTTCCTGGGAGCTGCTGGCCCTCCTCTTCAGGGGTCGCCGTGGCCGTGGCAACCTGTTAGAAACAGGTTTCTGGAAAAAGTATGTCATGGGTCTTAGCCAGCAGGACAGTTTTTCCCATGCAAGCTCACACTGCAGCCATCTCCCAAGTAGTGTAGATGCAGATTCTACTAGCGGACACTGTGGTATTACATATTTCCTGAAAGATGTTAATGTCTTTGCCTGTGTTCTCCATGTTATCCAGTTTCATATTTATTAGTTCTTCTTCATGTATTTTGGCACAGTCATATTTTAATTGATGCCACTGCTCCTGTTGAATTTAACAAGAAAGCTGGGCTGGCTTGACCAAGAAAGTTTGAGCATGGCTGCCTCATGATAGTGTAATTGTTCCCAACTTTAATCCTTTAAATTGTGTGATTTTTCCTATAGAAAAACTGCCGAGTTTGATAATTATGCTTCTAATTGTAGCATCATTATTTTAATAAAATAAGCTTTAGCAAAGAATAAAACCAGCTTAAATTCAGCAGAATGCTTTGAAATGCTATTTTTCCCACGAGAACTTGCATTTTCACGTATTTAGTTATAATAACAGATGTAAGATCTTGCCTATGTTTTAGCTACTGCCTTCATGGCACTAGTATCACAACAGATAGGTAGCTACATCTTGATTAGACCAACACCAGAATGTCTGTACAGGAAAGTCAGCACACTCCTCTCCTCCATGTGGATGAGCTCATACTGGAATGCACAGTTATGCCTTTGGAAGAGACCACTTTTCAGAAGGACTCTGAATCCAACAACTATGAAGGCATCCCGCTTATGATGGAAAGCATAAACCTTTACAGAACGTTAAGTATCTACGTGGAAGGTAAGGGGGACTGGCAAGGGACATCACAATGTGCCATGTCCACAGTTTCTCCTGTGTGAACTTGGGAAGCTGGTTGGATGCACTTACTGCAGGCACACAGGAAGTGAGTATCTCCCTATGCCACCTGTCCTTGACTTTGTAGAGCTTGAATGGCATCTCTTTGGATTGGGAAGGAAAACCTAAAAAATCTCATGCTTGATGTACTCATTCCTGACAGAAAACAAAAGTAAAATGTCTATTGCTTTTCTGGAAACTTTGATCAAAAGTTCCCTCTGATAATTGCCTGCATTACCAAATTAAATTTAAAAAGAATGTGACAAGAATGTTATTTTCCATGTTTCATACCCGGTTGTTATTTATTCAAAAAGGAGAAACTGAAAGATGCTACCTCCCCAGCCACCTGTTCAGCTGGGTATCCTGTGTCTTAAAACAGCCCCATAAAAATCTGTAACAGTTGGACAGGAAAATATGGTTTTGCTGGTTTCTTCCTTGAGATTTGGTTTTGAAGTGGAAACACAGAGGCCAAGACTTAGTCATGAAGAGGGGAGGCCAGGGGAGAATACTTTCCAGTTCCTCTCTTCTCTACCAGGAAGGCCACAGAACCATGGAGAAGTCCCTGCAACCCACATGTGCTTGGCCCAGCACAGGGCATGCTCTTTACAGGGAGGTGACTCCAAAATGCAGCGGGACTCAGAGTTCTCCCAGGCCCACCTCTCACTGAAGTGACGCTGGGTCCCAAGCTGCAGATGTTTTGGAGCCAAGGGGGACTGAGAAGTAAAGAAGACCACACGAACTGAGCTGTCAGGAGAGCTCAGAGGAGGGCACTGTGGCATTGGTTGTTGGAAACTTGCAGGGACTTTAATGGGGTCCCTTTTTTCTGCCATTTCCATGGAGCAGCAAGAATCTGAAGATCCAGAAACATGAAATGGGTCTAACTCAATCCCTTCGGGATGCCGGGTGGCACTCTTGTTGGCAGCCACTTCCCCTCCACGGGTGCCAGAGGCCAGAGGGCAATGCGCTGTGCGCTGTGGGGAAGCAGGGCTCAGCCAAGACAGCCACAACCGCAAAGAGAAGAAAAACTCCCAAATAGATGCTACAATAAGGCAGGATATGCTTGTGACCTGACTCAAGGTGCCCTTCCAATCCTACTAGAAAACATAGTGCACTGTTGCTATTATACATGTCACCATTAGATGATACGAAGTAGTACATGTGAGGCAATGCATTACTAAATCTTGCCACTTGTATTGTGAATATAAATATGCATACATGCATGTATACATATAGATATGTACATTACTTTCAGTCAGATGTCCATCGGTCCCTCTTAAAAGTTGCTGTTTCTGTTAGAGAAATTTTTTTGCATTGGTCATTTTCATTGCACCAAAAAGCACAGGTCACTTCCTGCATTCTCTGGCACAGTGGTCAGAGGATGGTGATTAACCTCAGCAAGCATTTAGTCAGTCCACAAGAAACCACTATGAGCTGTGGAAGCTGTATCCGAAAAGCTCTAGCCAATGCCAGGATGGAAGATTTGGCCAAGGCAAACAGAGGAAGGGGAGAAGGATGGACACCCTCGATCTCTGCTGTACAGAACAAATATTGGTCATTGCAGAGACTCTCACAGACGGATTTCCTGGAACATACCTGTATATGCAGGAGCTCAGATAATACTCTTTTTTTCCAAGCATTTTTTAATTTAGTCTCCTGCCAAATACATCCATTGCAGCCAAGAAATTCAAGTTTTTAATCCATCGCCAATTTTGATTTTAAGGAAAGACCCTTCTTTGTTTTATGTTTCTGCAGGTAAGAATCTTTTTGTACCTGAGTACAAATCAGTATCTCCATAATGAAGTGTGGGAGGTACACACACACACACCCCCAACAGGAAAGGAAACTTGTCCAGGCAGGGAGGAGAGGAAAAAAAACCTAATTAAGTTCTAACTAATTTTTTTTTTTTTTACTGAAGAATAAATCTGAGTTTTAACACCTATTGGATTTGATTGTGCGAGCCTCTGTAACATGAAGGAAAGAGAAAGAGAGAATGAAAATAATCTTATGAATCAGTACTTATACAAAACCTCCTAGAAACTGACAAAAATTAGGGAGAAAAGCAGCTTCGCATATCCTTTTTTTCTCCACAAATTCACATTCACTAGAAGTTTAGTTATGCTCTATATTTATTAATATCAAGCCTAAGTATTCAAGCTTGAGTCTAAGCTCCCACTGCATGCAAAATATACCATTTGGCATATCCATTTTCTAAATGTCTTATGGTCATTTTCAATCTTCCATAATGGTATGTTGGGAAAAAAAAAACAAACAAAAACCACCAAAATCACACTCAGCTTAAGTGAAAGCTGATAGTCGTCTGTACTGCCCATTAGCCCCCTAGTCTTGAGCTTTCAGAAGGACATTGAATTTTACGAGAGCTGTGAAAAATTTTTAGTCTTTTCAAAACTACTGTCACTTTTGCATGGTTGTTCATGGTGGATACAATCTCAGATAACATTAATGACTGCAATTTTCTGTCTCTTAATGACCTAAACTTTCTTTCAGTGGAAAGAAATGTGGGTCTCCATGCATCAAGTCAAAATATATTAAAACAGATGTCTGAACTCACTGCAATCATATCAAAGAAATCCTATTTCTGCCCACTGATTAGGAGGGGAAGAAGATAATTAACTTGGAGGTCAGGGTTTGCAGTGCACTCACCTAAACAAGGCTTCAGATCACCTCACTGTTTTGTGTAATTGCTCTTCCAAAGAGAAAAATCATCTGCTAATAACAAATAAGCATTTATACTAGCAGAGAGAGCCTCAGCTGTCCAGAGTTGGTCTTGTCCTTTCAAAACCTTTGCACGGTCACAGGTTATATTTTATAATAAACTAATATAAATATCCTGATAACAACAAACTATCATCTGTGACTCTTCAGCTGTTTCCAGTGGTTCCTGTGTGCCCAGGAGAAGAGCACACAAGAGCTGAGGACAATACCTCAGCTTTCAAAACCTAACTAGATAGCCTTCTTAATGACTATGCTTAATGACTAAAAACTCTGCTTGTGTTTTTTGTGAACTCAATGAGCAGCAGCAAAACTGAAGGCTTATGTGATGCAGGGCTGCCAAGCCTTAGTGCTCTGCACTTTAAAATGCCATTATTTTGCATGAGAAGATGCAGAGAGAATAATATGATCTCCTTTGATGCAAAATTATGTTATAGTGTCTCCCCAGTGTAATCCCAAAATCCTTATTTTTCCCTTGGTAACTTAAAAGTAAATAATTAATATTGCATGCTTCTCGAATGCTCTCTGGTTTAAAGCTTTGATCTAATTGTTTGGTTCCCAGTTTCATTTAGGCTGCTTTCCACTTGAAGTAGGCTGTGGCTGCTGGGGGCTTTTGTAGAGCTTGTTATTTATTTCCTAAGGAAAATCTGGCAAGGAGAAAAGGCAGAAGAGGAGACAGTAAGAACTGTGGCTTAGTTTCAGTGGGGCCTAGCTGGAGGACTTTTCAATCTATTTGGGTAAGGTCTGGTCTGAGGCCTCTAATTATATTCCTTTATGTGAACTAAATATATTAGTTTTTTCCTTTTTTAAAATCTTCTTTATATTTTCAGCCAAAATCCCAGCTGAGTGTAAGAGACCTCCTAATTCCAAGAGTTTGAAATGTTCTGCGAATGCCTTGGCCAGGAGTGCTGCAGGAAGGCAAACCTTGTCCCCCCACTGGTCCCTGCCAAAGTGTTAGTCAACATTGCTCCAAGAATCAGGGACTGCATCCACTTTCATTCATATGCTGAGGCTGTTGGATTTAGTTTTTTCTCACACATCACAAAGTTTCTTCTTCCCCATTAGGCGGGAAGAAAGGGAATAAGGGAATAACTGAATAACTGAACTGAATAATGGAATAATTGAATAACTGATAGGGAAGGATGTTCCCTGCCCCCCCCCCCTCCCCCTGCTCCAAACGGTTTCTAATCAAGTAAAGAGGTGAGGAAGTTGCTGTCCTGGGTTCAGCTGGGATAGAGTTAATTTTTACAGGAACCTGGGAGGTGGGGGGCATAGCCGGGGCAGCTGACCTGAACTAGCCAAGGAGCTATTCCATACCATGTGACATCATGCTCAGTATATAAATGGGGAGCGGGCCGGGGGGAGTTCTCTCGACTTTCGACTTTCGGTGGGGGAAGTGGTGGAGCATCGGGTTCCGGGTGGTGAGCAGTTGCACTGTGCATCACTCTTTTTGTATATTCTTTCATTAGTACCATTGTTGTAACCTTTTTTTCTGTGTTGTCCCAGTAAACTGCCTCTATCTCAACCCTCGAGGTTCCAGGTTTTTTTCTTTTCTCTCCTCCGTCTCCTCCCTATCCCACTGGAGGGGTTGGGAGGAGTGAGCAAGCAGCCGCATGGTCCTTTGTTACCGGCTGGGCTGAAACCACGACAGTCCTTTTTGGCGCCCAACGTGGGGCACGAAGGGTTGACATAACGACAGATCTGGCCAGAGCGTGTTGAAACAAATTTGTCATACGCATTCCTTATACTAGATAAATAGGTGTTAGTCACAATGTTGATTCAGTTGTTTACATGGTGGCATTTTGTAAGCTCTTATATGCTCTATGTATTGCCTGTAGTTAACGTTCCTCACCTCTGGGAGAGTGATTGGGATTATCATTTTGCTGTACTGGGCAATGTCGACTTGTGAAATGATTACATCACTGGTCATGAGGTTAAGCTGGTATCTGTATGATCATTTCCATACTTTGGGCACCTTCTGTCAGATTTTATTGGTAATTACACCCAATCCATGGGGAAGTTAGGGGGGGATACTTCCCCCCCGTCCGTTCCCCTCCCTTTTCTCCTTCCGACTAATTACAACAGCTTTCGAGAATTTTGAATATCCTTGGGATGCGCAAGCCAGTGTGCTGTTAGTGCTATGCCTCCTGACTATGTTTCAGGTCTTGTTTAGGGCTACAAAAAGGCTCTTTAAGAGTACCACTCAGAGATCTGCCCCAAAGCTGGATGGGTGGCACGGCATGTGGGAGGATATGGGCAGGTATCTAGAGAACTTCTCACCTCCAGTGACTTGGGAGTTCACTCCCAAACAACTACAGAACCCTCATGAAGTGATAGAATTTTTGAAAGAAAAATGCTGTGGCTATCCCAGAGACACACAACTCACTACACTGTGCTGGGCCCTGGCCAGTATCTACCAAACACTGCTTGATATTATGCAGCACCCTCAGGGGGAAAAGGGGGAAAAGATGGAAAACAGGACAACAGGCACCGTGGCTACCCAAACCCCAACAACAGGCACCGGGGCTGCCCCAACCCTGACAACAAGCACCGTGGCTGCCCCAACCCTGACAACAGGCACCGTGGCTAACCCTACCCTGGTGACAGATACTGCCGCTAAACCAGAGAACCAACCTGCGCCAGTATCAGTCGCCCCTGTACAGAAAAAGAAACACACAAAGAAATCAGTTCGCTTAGTGAGAGATGAAGATGAACCAGGGTCATCGCGAGAACAGGAGGAAGAGGCAGAACCTGAAATAATTACCCGATCTCTATCCCTGAGTGAGTTGCGTGACATGCGAAAAGATTTTAGCCGCCACCCAGGTGAGCACATTGTTACCTGGCGGCTCCGGTGCTGGGATAATGGGGCTAGTAGTGTGGAATTAGAGGGTAACGAAGCCAAGCAGTTGGGATCTCTGTCTAGGGAAGGGGACATCGACAAGGCGATTGGGAGAAAAACACAAGTCCTCAGCCTCTGAAGGCGACTTCTGTTAGGTGTAAAGGAAAGATACCCCTTCAAGGATGAAGTTACATGTCACCAAGGCAAGTGGACCACCATGGAGAGAAGTATCCAGTACCTGAGGGAATTAGCTGTGCTGGAGGTGATTTACAACGATCCAGAAAATGCTCAGTCACCCACAGATCCAGATGAAATCCAATGCACACAACCGATGTGGCGGAAGTTTCTACGAAGTGCACCACCAACCTATGCCAACTCATTGGCAGTAATGTCCTGGAAAGAAGGCTATGGACAAACGGTGGATGAATTGGCTGTCCAACTCCGGCAATACGAAGGAAGTCTCTCTTCCTCCCTAAGGGCCTGTGTCTCAGCTGTAGAGGAATTGTCCCGAGAGTTCCAGCAATTCAAAGTGGATCTGTCCTCCTCCTCACCTGTACAGGCCCGCATTGCAGTTATTGGGAGTAAGCGTTCCTCTGCCCAAGAGAGAGAAGAGAGAAAGTACACACGATGGGCTAACCTGTGGTTTTACCTGCGTGACCATGGAGAGGACATGAGGAAGTGGGATGGAAAACCTTCCTCAGTCCTGGATGCACGGGTACGGGAGTTGCGAGAAAAAGCAACCAGAAAAGAGGATTCTTCTTGGAAAACTGCTGCTCCAGTTTCCCGTGAGCAGTCCCCCGGACGCAGTAGATGGGCCAATCTCATTTCTGATCTTCCTGAAGGGACTTCTGATTCACGTGTGCAAAAAGTGGGTAACGGATATTCTAACCAGGATTAGAGGGGCCCTGCCTCCAGCCAGGTGGAGGAGAGGGACAACCGAGTCTACTGGACAGTGTGGATTCGATGGCCTGGCACGTCAGACCACAGGAATATAAGGCTCTAGTAGGCACTGGTGCACAATGTACCCTAATGCCATCAAGTTATAAAGGGGCAGAACCCATCTGTATCTCTGGTGTGACAGGGGGATCCCAAGAGCTAACCGTATTGGAAGCTGAAATGAGTCTAACCGGGAATGAGTGGCATAAACACCCCATTGCAACTGGCCCAGAAGCCCTGTGCATCCTTGGTATAGATTATCTCAGGAGGGGGTATTTCAAGGACCCAAAAGGGTACCGTTGGGCCTTTGGTATAGATGCACTGGAGACGGAGGAGACTGAGCAGCTGTCTACCCTACCTGGTCTCTCCCAAGACCCTTCGGTTGTGGGGTTGCTGAAGGTTGAAGAACAACAGGTGCCAACTGCTACCACGATGGTGCACCGGCGGCAATATCGCACCAACCGAGACTCCCTGATCCCCATCCATAAGCTGATTTGCCAATTGGAGAGCCAAGGAGTGATCAGCAAGACTCACTCACCCTTTAATAGTCCCACATGGCCCGTGCGGAAATCTAATGGGGAATGGAGACTGACAGTAGATTATCGTGGGCCGAATGAAGTCACGCCACCGCTGAGCGCTGCTGTGCCAGATATGTTAGAGCTTCAATATGAACTGGAATCAAAGGCAGCTAAGTGGTATGCCACAATTGACATTGCTAATGCATTTTTCTCCATTCCTTTGGCAGCGGAGTGCAGGCCACAATTTGCTTTCACTTGGAGGGGCGTCCAGTACACCCGGAATCAACTGCCCCAGGGGTGGAAACACAGCCCCACTATTTGCCATGGACTGATCCAGGCTGCACTAGAAAAAGGTGAAGCTCCAGAACACCTGCAATATATTGATGACATCTTCGTATGGGGCAACACAGCAGAAGAAGTTTTTGAGAAAGGGAAGAAAATAATCCAAATCCTTTTGAAGGCTGGTTTTGCCATAAAAGAAAGTAAGGTCAAGGGACCTGCGCAGGAGATCCAGTTCTTAGGAGTAAAATGGCAAGACGGGCGTCGTCAGATCCCTGCGGACGTGATCAACAAAATAGCAGCTATGTCCTCACCGACTAATAAAAAGGAAACACAGGCTTTCTTAGGTGTTGTGGGCTTTTGGAGAATGCATATTCCGAATTACAGTCAAATTGTAAGTCCTCTCTACCAAGTTACCCGGAAGAAGAACGATTTTAAATGGGGGCCTGAGCAACGACAAGCCTTTGAACAAATTAAGCGGGAGATTGTTCATGCAGTAGCTCTTGGGCCAGTCCGGACAGGACAAGATGTTAAAAATGTGCTCTACACTGCAGCTGGGGAGAATGGCCCTACCTGGAGCCTTTGGCAGAAAGCACCTGGAGAGACCCGAGGCCAACCCCTGGGGTTTTGGAGTTAGGGATATCGAGGATCCGAAGCTCGCTATACTCCAACTGAAAAAGAGATATTGGCAGCATATGAAGGAGTTCGAGCCGCTTCAGAAGTGGTTGGTACTGAAACACAGCTCTTCTTAGCACCCCGACTGCCGGTGCTGGGCTGGATGTTCAAAGGGAAAGTTTCCTCTACACATCATGCGACTGATGCCACGTGGAGTCAGTGGATTGTACTGATCACACAATGGGCTCGCATAGGAAACCCCAGTCGCCCAGGAATTTTAGAAGTGATCACGGACTGGCCAGAAGGCAAAGATTTTGGAATGTCGCCAGAGGAGGAGGTGACACGGGCTGAAGAGGCCCCGCTGTATAATAAACTGCCAGAAAATGAGAGGCAATATGCCCTGTTCACTGATGGGTCCTGTCGCATCATGGGAAAATATCGGAGGTGGAAGGCTGCTGTATGGAGTCCTACATGACTAGTCGCAGAAACTGCTGAAGGAGAAGGTGAATCGAGTCAGTTTGCAGAGGTGAAAGCCATCCAGCTATCATTTGATATTGCTGAAAGGGAAAAGTGGCCAGTGCTCTTATATCTATACTGACTCATGGATGGTGGCAAATGCCCTATGGGGGTGGCTACAGCAATGGAAGAAGGGCAACTGGCAGCGCAGAGGTAAACCCATTTGGGCTGCCGCACTGTGGCAAGATATCGCTGTTTGGATAGAGAAGCTAGTGATAAAAGTACGTCATGTAGATGCTCATGTACCCAAGAGTCGGGCCACTGAAGAACATCAAAACAATCAGCAGGCAGATCAGGCCGCCAAGATTGAAGTGTCTCAGGTGGACCTGGACTGGCAACGTAGGGGTGAGCTATTTATGGCTCAGTGGGCCCACGATACCTCAGGCCATCAGGGGAGAGATGCAACATATAGATGGGCTCGAGATCGAGGGGTGGACTTGACCATGGACACTATTGCACAGGTCATCCACGAATGTGAAACATGTGCTGCAATTAAGCAAGCCAAGCGGCAAAAACCCCTGTCGCATGGAGGGCGATGGCTGAAATATAAACAGTGGGAGGCCTGGCAAATTGATTATATCACACTCCCACGAACCTGCCAAGGCAAGTGCCATGTGCTTACAATGGTGGAAGCAACCACTGGATGACTGGAAACATACCCTGTGTCCCACGCCACTGCCCAGAACACTATCCTGGGCCTTGAAGAGAAAGTTTTATGGCAACACGGCACCCCAGAAAGAATCGAGTCAGACAATGGGACTCACTTCCGAAACAACCTCGTAGACACCTGGGCCAAAGAACATGGCATTGAGTGGGTATATCACATCCCTTATCACGCACCGGCCTCTGGAAAAATCGAACGATACAATGGGCTGCTGAAAACTACATTGAGAGCGATGGGGGGTGGGACTTTCAAACATTGGGATACACATTTAACAAAAGCCACCTGGTTAGTTAATACTAGAGGATCCGCCAATCGGGCTGGCCCCGCCCAACCAAGACTTCCACATACTGTAGAAGGGGATAAAGTCCCTGTAGTGCGCATGAGGAGTATGTTAGGAAAGACAGTCTGGGTTAGTCCTCCCTCAAACAGAGGCAAACCCATTCAAGGGGTTGTTTTTGCTCAAGGACCTGGGTACACCTGGTGGGTGATGCAGAAGGATGGGGAAGTTCGATGTGTACATCAGGGAGATTTGATTTTGGGAGAGAATAGCCAGTGAATTGGGCTGTATGATATTTAACTGCTAAATAACCTGTCAATGCATGTCATTGTACCTATAGTGTCTATATGCCATATCAAGGGTATTACTGTAAGAATTACCCAAATGACTGAAGGATGGACTTTGAAACTGAGCCAAGTACAACAGTGATAGAACTTGAACTGGCACCCAGCAATTTCCTCAAGATCAACATCTTCGACCTGCAGACCAAGGGCGTGAGTTGCACCAAATGTACTAGCCACAAGTTCCAGAGGCAGAATACAACAACCCAACATCTCAGACCATCTCTCTTATTCTGAAGAACTGTTACAACAGACGGAGCCCCAAAGGCATGGACTAAATAAAATCAATGGACACATTAGAGGGATAGCCCATAGGCTAAAGGAATACCATTTGTGTGTGTGTATGTGTGTGTGTGTGTGCGTGCGGGGGCGGGGGGGGGGGGCGAGTCCATATACTAATATATATAAGACAAGGAAAGTGGTAGTGGTTGATTGGAAAATGTAAGATCTGGGCATGATGTAGATGGTATAGAATAAGGGGTGGATAATGTCCTGGGTTCAGCTGGGATAGAGTTAATTTTTACAGGAACCTGGGAGGTGGGGGGCATAGCCAGGGCAGCTGACCTGAACTAGCCAAGGAGCTATTCCATACTATGTGACATCATGCTCAGTATATATATGGGGAGCGGGCCGGGGGGGTGCTCTCGACTTTCGGTGGGGGAAGTGGCGGAGCGTCGGGTCCCGGGTGGTGAGCAGTTGCACTGTGCATCACTCTTTTTTGTATACTCGTTCATTAGTACCGTTGTTGTTGTTGTAATTTCTTTGTCTTGTTCCAGTAAACTGCCTTTATCTCAACCCTCGAGGTTCCAGGTTTTTTTCTTT
The DNA here is from genome assembly GCF_947461875.1 of Haliaeetus albicilla. Classification (NCBI taxonomy): domain Eukaryota; kingdom Metazoa; phylum Chordata; class Aves; order Accipitriformes; family Accipitridae; genus Haliaeetus; species Haliaeetus albicilla. The sequence continues at coordinate 39,974,681 of NC_091516.1, forward strand.
TCTCTCCTCTGTCTCCCCCCTATCCCACTGGAGGGGGGCGGGAGAAGTGAGCGAGCGGCTGCGTGGTCCTTTGTCACCGGTTGGGCTGAAACCACGACAGTTGCTTGTTTTATTCCTTACAGATCCTTCTCTCGTTCTGTGAAGCCCAGCACTGGACACAGCACTTCAGGGGTCTCTCCACACCTCCCTCAGCCTGCTGGCAATGCTTCTTCTGAGGCAGCCTGGAGGCTGTTGGCCTTTTTTTCCACATGGGCACACCACTGGCTCGTGGTCAGCTTGTTGTCCACCAGGACCCCAAGCTCCTTTTCTGGCAAGATGCTTTCCAGTCAGTTGGCCCCAATTTTGGATGGGTACATGGGTTTATTTCTTCCCAGGGGCAGGACTGGACATTTCCCTTTGTTGATCATGATGAGGTTCCTTTCTGGGCAGTGCTCCAGCCTGTTCAGGTCCCTCTGAATGGCAGCACACCCAACGGGTGTATCAGACACTTCTCCCAGTTTTGCATCATCACCAGATGTGGTGAGGAGGCACCCTACCCCATCATCCAGGTGATTAGCAATGAGGTTAAGCAGTATCTTGCCCAGCACTGAGACTCACAGGATAGTTGATGTTGGCAGGTCCCTCTGGAGACCATCTAGTCCACTCTCCCCACACACAGATCTGCACAGAGTAGGGTCAGCTAAAGCAGGTTGCGCAGGACAATGTCCAGTCAGATTTTTAATATCTCTGAGGATGGACACCCTGCAATCTCTCTGGGCAACTTGCTCTAATCTCATAATTAAAAAAAGAGCTTTCTCATGTTTAAGTCCAATTTTCTGTATTTCAGTTTGTGCCCATGGCCTCTTGTCCTTTCACTGGGCACCACTAAGTAGGGTCAGAGAGGAAAGGGAAAGGCTGGGCAGGCAGTGGCAGTGTACGCAGGAGTGAGAAACAGCAGGAGGAGCACGCAGGGGAGCTAGAGGAGGAGGACGTGCATCATGGCACCAGGGCAAACCCACCAGAGTATTACCACAGTGCAGTAAAAAATGACAAATTGTATTGCACCCTACATTATTATCCTACAAGGTCATATTCTGTTGTCAGGCACCAGTTCAGAAAAGTGTTTTGACCTAGACTTAAATACCAGTTCTAACCAACAAAGCACTCAATTAAATTTAAGGAAGTGATTATTTCTCACTGACCTCAATGGGAGAAAGGCCTGCTCAAAGTCAAGCACCTTGATTACCAAGGATGTCTGTCAGAACTGGAGCCATATGAGCTATGTGTATACTTAATGGCAAACACATGGCCTGCTGAACCCTAAGGTCATTGCCCCTCAACCTCTCACATCAGATGCCCGGGTAAAACACATAATATTTCTTACCAGCCCATGGGTTTGGTTTTTTTTTCTTCCCATGAAAAACAAGATGTAGGGTAGATGACTGGAGCAGGTGCTCCCCCACTCTCCAGACCACACCAAGATGTGGCCAAAAGCTACACCTACAGCAGCAGCTTGGAATTGTTTCTGGAACCATCATCAAGATGCAGCCAGTGATCGCAATGTAAATCCAGAGACTTCTTTCAGAGTTTCTTACATCAGCAACACCCTAGCTGGCAGCAGTCTGACTCATCACATGTCAACAGTACCATTTTCATTTGTATAATCTGCATTTCATTCATGCCACTGAATACAGAAACTGCATATGTGAAACTTCTGCTTGTCGGTTAGGACTCGTACTTTCAGGTAAAAATGTCAGACTCCTAACAAATGCCAGCTACCTTTTCCTTCAGGATGTTCACTCTCTGTATCAACATTTGGAGCGCATCTGTGTATTTCCTTCTCAAAAAAACAAAGAAAGGGTACACATTCAAGTCTTGAAAGAAAAGTTGAATAATGAGAGAAAATAGTTATTAAAATCAGACCATGTTTTTTAATGGGTTGTAGAAAACCTTTCTGTTCAAAACTGAAAACAGAACACTCCCACAGCTTGCAAGGAGTGAACACATATTTTTCACACCATGTCAGATATTAGATTGGAGACAGATGACTTAATTAGCTTCTCTAATGCACTCTTAAGGTCACAGTCAGCAAGCGCAACCTCTTAGTTTTACTTGCAAACACATCTTGTTGTTTTCTTTAGAGTGCTGGGGACTGTTGTACACCACTGCTGTAAAATAAGGCAACCTACCTGGAAGGAGAGGGACAACAAAGATGTGGGTGTCCTTCTGACGCATGAATCTGGCAGGGTGCAATTTGCCTTCGCAATGTTTTTTTGTAAGAAGTGATAATCCCCATCACTGATCAGAAAGGGGCTTAGCCAGCAACAAATATCATAATTCCAGTGACCTGAGCAGAGGAATCAGTACTCAGAGAACTCAGAGGAAGCCACTTCAGATCTTGTTTCAATAAGATGAAATGTAAGCCACAGTGAATTTTACTGGAAAAGTGTCATCAGACTTAAGAGATTCAGAACAGCGCTGTAAGGTGTGAGTAGGTAGGTCAGAAATCTCAGGAAGCAGTTTGTTAGATTTCAGGTGTGCTCTGGCCCTATCCAGCCACATGGTACTTGGATATCTGCTTTTCTGTCAAAAACAGGCAAACAAAATAAAAGCAATGAATTCAATTATTAACCTCAAAAAGCATAAATTATTAGACTGAAAAAATAGTTCATCCTCTTGGGCATCTTGAGTTTGGGGCAAATAGCAGAAATTTCTTCACAGCTTGTGGTACTTCCTAGGGATTTGAGTATTCTGAAAGAACCTCAGCACTTCCATTCTTGTCAGGCATTGCTAAAATATGCAAACTGCACATTTGTTACAGAGTGCTTTCTTCCTCAGTTACTACATTTGCTTTACATGAGGGTACTTAGCACAGAAACATCCTCTACATGAGTATCAACAAGAAGAAACTTCCTCTGCTTTGGTATCATTGGCATCATGTGGAGGCAGCTACTGCCACAAGGTAAGCTATCACTTTTATACCAAGACCTGTGCTATGTCTAACACAGCTATGGTACCAAAGAGTGCATGGAACAAGACATAAAAAAGAAATTTTAGTAGGCTAAGCATTAGCAACAATTAAAGCATGCTCTGCATTTTGGCATTTTTCATGGCTTATTGTTACCCCTTTTGAAATGTTACAAGAATGTGGATTTTTTCAATAAGTTATTAAGCACTACTGAGTTATTAGCACCTCCTAGAGAATTTATGACTTCATCTACACAGTATTTGTCTCCATGGCAACAAAACTTTAGTGTAACAGTACTGTTAAAATATGATGTATTTTGTTTTCTCTATGCTTTAGTGAAAGACATTAACTAGAAAGAGTCATTCTGGAATAGTGACTTCATTGTAAATAGTTTCATAACCAATTCCTTTGAATCTCTAGACTCATTCTGCTTTCAATAAACTTTACAAGAAATTTCACATTGCAAAAAGGCAATAATTATGTGCATGGTATATGTATGAAACATAACAAAAGAGGATTAGAAAATATAAAATGCTTACAAAAGAATACATTTTACTGTTGATATTTGTCTTCTAGGAAAAAAAAAGGATTTGAATGAAATAGTACAGCTATAGTCAAGAGGTTCTGCGTTAGGATTTCCACTTACAACTTTTACAGCGACACTGAAATCAGTTAGCTCTGTTGACTTCCACTTGCTGGCCATCTGTTCTTTTGCATGTAAAACTGCCTTTCTGAAATTTTTTCAGATCTCCTTTTACATATGAATATTGGAAAAGCCAATTACTTTCTCTGTATTTGCACAGCACTGCGCACAGAAAGGTGCAGATGTGGCTGACCATTAATTAAAAGGAATGTAAAGGCATTACGTGTTTGTAATAGCACTATTAAATCTTTTGGCAAACTATGGAGTTATAGACATATTTCTGTTGTACACAGAATTAAGCTCCCACAAAATCACTATGTGTTGTCCACATATAAACCTGGTTATTTAAAAATGTCAAAGTCTGAGCTGTCAGGAACCTGCTAAGTGCCAAGCAGAACTCCAGCATTCAGGCTTTGCTGTTCACAGCTCACTCCTCTCCCTGCCTGTCTATCACAGACACACGCAGACTTGTTCCTCCTCTCTGATCAGCTGGCTGTCCAATTCACAGCTTGCTCTCAAGTAACTGCAAAAACCATGCCACTGATCAGGACCTTGAGCAAATACACCATTGAAGTGGCACAGTAGTTTGCTTTACTTGCAGACAAAATTCTGATTGGTATGAGAGTGGATGCAGGAGAAACACAAGGAGACATGGAAGACCTGGGTAAGTTATCTCTACTGTTTATGTGTTTCAGTGAACAATGACAGAAAGAGTCAAGAGAACTAGGAAGATTTTCCTCTGTGTTTTTCAGACAGCTTTAAGCACTGTCCAAGTAGAAATTCTCATTTTGATAGTTTGATTGTTCTTACTGATAGTTAGTGTATCTTTGCTACTATTAACACATCCATGAATATTTGTTTTCAGTGTTCTCTCTACAATGATCTTTTTAGCTTCGAATTTTTTATGTATGTTTTCACCATGTATCTGTTAGTCTCCTTCTGTGTTAATACCAGCATGTGTACTACAGGTGTGTTTTGTAGGAGTAAAGGTCAACATTTGCCAAAAATCACATTTTAGGAGTATTGGTTAGTAACTATGCAAATGTATCATTAATGCCCAAAAGAGAAAGTAGCATCTATCTCTAGTCATCACAGCTGCAGCTCTATATTTACCCTTCCCTGTTGTATAACTCTGCCTCAGGCACATGTAAAGTCCTAGAAAGACATATAGAAGGAAAAACTATATCATATATGCAATTATAAAGGCAAAACAGCAATAGCCTTCATGAATTCAATATTCATGTGTGATCCTTGGATATCTAGAAGAAAAACTGATCTTGAATCCTTATCCTCTAGCAAAAAAGTTCTGGCTTTTTTTTAAGAGAGGCATAATCACTGTTCCTCTTGCCATCTGTACGAAACACATAAGTTTACAATACCTTTATTACTATTCCCTATAGTATACTTTTGACTGGTTTAACAGGACAATTTGCATTGTAAAAAGCTGTACTCTTGAGAGCACTCTTCATGCATTGTTAAGGCATTATATTTGAAGATGTGGTAGAGTCAAGGCAAATCAGAAGGCAACACTAAAATAAAGAGTTCCATAAATATTTCTAAGCCTGTAGTTATCCAAGTGTACAGTAAATGTATGGCTTCTGTAGCTAACACCCAGTCTGTGCATAGGCCCACCTAGTGTTTGCAATGCTACCTAGACCTCATTGGCATCGACTGCTGAAATGAACCTCACTTATCTTGCTCGCAGGATTGCACTATTGTGCTCTCTCAGTGTGTATGTGTTGACCTCTTAGAGTGTCAGTCCCTGAACCCACTGACACTAAGATATCTCTCCATGATGTCAAGGTAGACTATTAAATCAGATGGGGAACACAGTTTCTGTTTATTCCCATGCTTGAACCAATTTCAGCTTGGCTTTCCAGATGACTCTTCTCAAGACTTCAGCTTTTTGAGGGGTAAGCAGTTTCCAGTTGCTCTACTGGAAGCTGCTCTTCTTTATACAGAACAACTAGATGTTTACTTGACAAATAGAAAGAGGGTAAATGAACATAATTCTAGGAGATAGGAGACTGGGGACATGTCTTTCAATCACACTTATGTTACTCATATTATATATACTCATATCTTTGGTGTCCTCATTAAGCCCCGCAACTACTAATAAATTCAGCAGAGTTGGATATCAAGATTTCCTTCTCCCTCTCTGGACATGTTTTACAATGAGGACACCCAGGTCACACCTGCTGCTATGACAAACTTTAGTATGGAGATTTATAATCAGAGCTTCACTACGGTCTTGAGTAGGACACTGAAGAATGCATGAGGTATCTCAAATCTTACTACTTTCCCATTTCAGCCGGATTTCAGCTTAGTCTCCAGGTTTTTACAGATATACTTGGGCACCCATATCTCCTTACAAAGAGGCTAAGACAGTACCAGTCTAACTCAGAGCTACAAACTCTAGCTGGGGAGACAGGCATCTAAAGGTTAAGTCTAGCTCTAGACTAGTCCTTTTGTGAATCTGGTCTTAGAAGATATTTGTAAATGAACTGTGCCTGCCTTGCCTACTGCCTTCTGTCACCATTCTGACCTATGCATAAAGCCTTGCTAAATAAAAGTCACCTTCTCTAGCACAACATGACAGAGAGAGAACACAGGGACGCTTGCTGGGAATTGGTAAGCACCTAGTGTCCAGCACAGTTATAAGTCAGGTAAAAGGGAAAAGGAAAGGGAAAGGGAAAAGGAAAAGGAGAGGGAAAAGAAGGAAAACACATAAAAATATCTCTTGATCCTTATGAACAATTTTACTACAATAGATGTAATGCTGTGATGTGGTAAATCAGACTTAATATAAGACAATTACATTACTCAGCTAAGGTTCAATCTTCTCAAATTGATGTCAATAAATCCTTTGTAGCACAAGACCATTATCATGCTCATGATCTCCATATATATGTGCTATATGTAAATCACTCATTTCCAGGACTAAAAAGTAAATGCTTCATTGGAAATGTTGTGAGATACCCACTTTTTGCAAAACATCATTGCTTTTCTAAAAGCAGCATGGTGGCTAACCAGATTAATTTATCACCTTGAGCAGAATAAATCCATCAAGTAAGAAAAAGCAGACCTCTGTAGACCTCAAGTAACACAAGCTTTCTGATCTGATCATTATGATCACTTATTGCAACTTCTTGTATAATGCAGCTTATAATATGTTACCCAGTAGTTCCTTCCTCAAGCTATAACTTCATATATATGGGCAGCTTTCACTGAAAATGGCTCATGGGCAGAGGGAAGCAGGTTTATTCCCACTAGTTGAGTAGTGAGGTACATATTTTAGTCAGAGGTAGTCACAAATGCCTGTAAGCACAAAGCTCTTCAGCTTGGCAGTACAGTATTCAAAGCCACATTTCAAACCAAACACCTCCTACTTTAATTTATAGGTATGTAACACTCACTTATGCCACGATCCCTTACAGCATCTCTGGCAGTTCAGAGGTACCCCAGTGGCTGGCCTTGAGTGCAAACAAGGCTGAGAGTCTTAAGCTGCTCACTTGAGATTGCTCTCTTCTTCCTTACTGAAGGAAACACTGATTTTCCTTTCTGTCTGCTCTCGGTGGTAAATATCACATGAGGAAATGCAACTTCATACTACAGAACTCTCAAAATCTGGTCCATTTCCTATTCACATATTTTCCAAGGGTTACTAGGGTATCTGCTAGTTCCTGATTAGCACAAAGCTGCTTACAACAGTTCCTGCAAGGCCTGTCTGTGCTTTATAGGCAGGTAATGGAATCTGAAGGGTCAGGTGAAGTTCAGTTTTTCAGAAGATATCTTCCATGAACTACTACTATTACTGAAGAGATTCCATGTTAATATGGAGTGAAGAAAAGAGCAGGGGAGTGGAGATGGAAAGGGGTCTGAGAAACACTGGAGACAACCATTCCTGTCATAAAAGCAGCAGATCTGTACTCTAGAACACATCAAGCTAAACCAAAGATGATGGAGACCATATGGTATATGACAGAGGTCTATAAAATCCATTCAGTCACTCCAGTTTCTTTTTATGTGAAGCTAAAGGACATCAAATGAAACCCATGTATGTTAGTCTCAAAACCAGAGAAAACGTGCTTAAAACAAAACACAGTTAAGCTGTGAAATGTCTTGCTGCTGTATATTAGTGATGACAACATATTGCACAGGTTCAAAAGGAGGATCATTAAATTAATAGGAGAAAAATCTTTTAAGGACTGTTGAACACGGATGAACTACCTCTGGCTCAGGGGGTCCCTGAATTCCAATTTCACAGTCCAGCTGTTCTGGGACGTACCACCCCATGCTCTTTCTACTCTGTGTTCTTTATTTGGCACTGGCTACTGACCACTGCAAGACAGAAGATATTAGGGCTAAGCTATATGACCCATTTTCATCCTTATGAAACTTTTATAATCACATGACTTGGACCAGGTTGGAAATTCTTCAGTCTTTGTGGAGAAAATCTGTCAGCATCCTAGGATCATGAATAATAATACTTGCTGCCCAATTGCTGTGGATGGCTTGTTTGTTTTCCTGCCAAAAACTTGTCAAGGTGAATTATTACGCATGGGGAATACAATCTGCAGTGAGATTTTGAAATCAATCTAGTTTAGATGAACACAGCCAAACTAATCGCAAAGGATGGATATAGCTGAAGACTACTTATATCAGCAAATAATGTGTTTCATGTCATCTCCTTAGGAAAAAAACAACATTGCACAATCTTTAATTTCCAGCCAAGCTGGCCAAGTAATTTTCTTATCTATAACCTTACATTTATTAGCTTAGATTGATTTTTCAGGTTATTTACCTCAATAAATACATTTTAAAACATGTATAAAATATGTTTCAATATCCATGCCATCAGTCTTAATTGTTCAAAAAAAATTTTGATAAGATCCAGCATGTTGCTATGGAAATGCCAGAGTTCAGCTGAAAAATGTTTGGGTTTCTTTATTTGTGGATGTATTTTTCCTCTGCCTTTATGTTTCTTTATACTGCACTTGTGGAAGTATACAATAAAGAGAAGAACATTACTTAGGCATTGAAAGTTCAGTCAGAGAAGACTAGATAGTTCTATTTTCTCCTCCAAATCCTTACTAGTTTAGTCTTTTAAAAATATTTGACACACCTGCCATGCATCCATCTGCACTGAAAAAATCACAGCTGCCAAAAGACATAGATTCTTGCAGTCAGCTTCACATATTGCAGTTCATTTAACCACAGAAATATAACACAAATATTTGCATCTTACTGTTGAGTGTGTGACACTGAAATCCACAATTCCAAATCACATTTCCATTTCAACTGCACTTTATTCAGTGTAACTGTGTAAACCCATCATTTAATAAATTAAATTGAAACCCTAAAAGCCTTGGATGGAAACACAGGATTTTCTTACTTGAATGGATCAGGCTTTGAACAAAGACATCCCAGTCATATGGCAGATTTCAAAGTAAAAAACAAGAAGTCTCTTCTCAGATCAGAAGAGATTTTTTAAACATGTGGTATCTGTTGAGCTATATGTAGAAAGCTATTTATCTCCCAAATCTATTTGTCTAAATGCAGATCTTGGAGAGTCATTACCAAGAGAGGACTGTGTAATGCATAAGTATGTCTGGGAGCTCATGTCAACTCTGTACAAAAGCATGACTGTTTCAGTAGGACAAGAGCATCAACTGCAAGCAGACAGAGGAAGGAGCAGGCTGTTTTTTCTATCTCTTTGCCTCTGGGGTTGGCAGCATAGCTCACTGCTGTGCCTTCAGTGGCAATAATGGAGAATCACAGTCACAGAGCGCAAAAGGCATCTTCATGGGGTGCCATGTCTATGTCCCACTAAAGGCAGATAGATGTCACTGACTTATTGATGTTGCTAATAAAACGTAGGCTTTCTTTTCAGTATATCATGCTAGAAGAAAAAATTTTTTCAGAATCCTCCTCATTTTTCATATGGCAACGGTAACAGCAGGTGAAATGCAATAGTAATCACTGGCCATAATGCAAAATTAATCATCTGGCAGTATGGTAGCACCTCTGCACCTTGAGCAGTAACATGTCAGGGTGAGCAGATGCTTCTTGCCTCTAGAGCTGACCCGCTGACCCAGAGCTAGTTTATTCACTGCCATATGCCATGTTGTCCAACTCAGATGCCTGGGTGGTAGGTATTCATTCCAAAGGGCACCATTTTCTAGCCATCAGTGTGCTTGTGCACACATATGTGCACTGCCTGGAGGGATGGATGGATAGAAATAGGTATTAAAAATAATAAATGCTGAAGCTCAGCAAAAGGCTTTGTGAGAAAGAGAAGTCAAACTAAGTTGCACATTTTTTCTTAGTCAATGTCTTATTTCCAGAATTTTGTTAGGATTGTCAGAGTGGTTTAGTGATAATGTTTGTTACTAAGAATTAGTATTCAAAAGAGAATAGTACTGAAAACAGGTGACGTCTTACAGCTTTCTTCAAGTTTTCCCAAAATGTCATTCCCTGATAAAGTTAAAATCATGTCATTTGGAAACATGAGCAGTTGATTTGTGTTACATCACTGGTAAGGCTCTTTACATCCAATACAATGAGCTAGAACAATAGGTAATAAATAGGTATTTTTTTCAGTGACATCTGTAAATGTACCAGGGAGAAGATTTTTGGTTAACTCACATCAGTAATCATGTTCTTTGTTAAATTATTTCTTAGGCTCAGCAGATGAAATACTGAGGTATTGGGGAATATATGGTGCCTTGAGTCAGATTCTGCTCTTCAATATTGGTGGTGGCTGTGGTTCTTTTTAGAGAGCTAAAAAACTGTTCCTGACAGAAGCAAGTATTATTACAAGTTTTAAATGGTAACAGTACTGAAACTCTTGAACAATTTTTAATAGGAGTACACATAATCATAAGATTAAGAATGAGAAAGAATAAGATCAAGAATAACAATAACAAACAAACACAAAACAAGTCCCAGCTATTGTTTGAGCTGGTCTGATTATTTATATCAAAACTTGGAGTTATATTCTTGGAAAACCAGTCAAAGGGAATTTGCAGTAAAGAAGAATCTGAGTCCCCACAGTAGCCATACCTGGATTCATGAGACTGATAGATACCTCGAGCTTTTTACTTTACAGTGCTGGAGCATACCAGGGCTTTGTTGCAAAGCTGGGAAACAATCGCAACGTTAGTAGGGGTGTTAGGCTTCCTCCTGTGAGAACCAGGTGGTTCTGGGGAGCCCCATTAGTGAGAACTCTTAAGACCAAAGCTCTTGCTTTATCCCCAAAAGTCTGAAAGTCCAGAGGATCTTGGTTTGGGCCTCCTGGACCAACAGGCTCTGTGCCACACACACACCTGGTACTGTGAAATGAATGGTCGTGTCTGTCTGCTCCAAAATATGTGTATAATTCTTTATCCTGAAGCGGTGCTGACTACTGGGATTTGGGACTGGCATAATGAAAAAATGTGAACAATCCCTAAATGTTAAATTTTGGCAAGTTCTAATTATAATTTAACCGAACAGCATCTGCTCCACTGAATCTTAAAGCCTAAATCACATATGAGCTGCCAGGTTTGGCCAAAACAAACACTACCAAGGACAATCTGTGCTGTGTTCTTCTAAATAGTATAAAAATCTATCAATGCTAGAGTGAAAAAATATGGTGAAATGTTCTTCTGTTAAAATATGTTTTTTGTAGAAGCCAAAATATTTAATTTAAGTACACTAAACTAGTTTATCAATCAGCAGGAACATTTCTAGATTATGAATCTGAATCTAACTCATAAATAGAAAAACTGCTAAAATGCACGTACGAAGAGGCCTGGAAAGCTTCCTCTGTGATCCAGAAGAGAATAAATTAAATTTAGCACTTGAAAATTATCATAAAAGTAGAATCATCATCTTCTACCCATCTCTATCCTTCATATCACAATGGAGAACAGAAATAGTCAACTCAGTTTTCTTTCTCAGCTAGTAGCAACACATAAGTATTTAATTATAACAAACGAAATTACTATTATTCTTTTTTAATTAACAAAATAATCATAATGTCCCATAGAGATTTCAAAAAAGCTCACTCTAAATACCAACCCCTACTAAGCATAGTTTATACAGTGCTTCATCTACAACCTCAAAAATTGGACTTAATGTGAGTCCTTATTATACTGCTGACAATTCTGAATCAGCTTTCCTTTAAAAATCTCAGCCATGTTAATACTTTGTTCATTTAAAATTGGCATGAGATGCACACACCAATATTGTTTCATTTTAAAGGAAAAAGACTTGAGGTAGCGTAACAGTGATGGCCAACTTCAACCCAGAAAATTTAACTGTGATAGGAGAAACTGTTACATTGCACAAGAAGATCAGAGCTCTGTCTTATTAATCTATTTTAAAAGAAATTTCTGGAGATTTCCCCTGCAAGTCAGTGTTGTCATCCCAGTCCAGGTGTCTGAACAGCAGATTATGCTTTTGTACTGTCCCTTACCTCAAGAATGCAGGAACAGCACAGAAGATGCTCAGATTCAAGGCCAGTGATCTCTTCTCTTAAGGAAGAATGACAAGAAGAAAGCTGACTTGTCATATTTTGGCAGAGAGGTAATGGTGTCTCATAAACACATACTTTTTGGTGGTGTTTCTAAAAGAATAAGCACACTAACTTTCAGAGACATAATTCTTCATACAGAAATGTTTGCAGTATCACTAAGTAAAATTCAGTTTCTCTATCTGGCATTTTCTGTGTAGAATTTCTGTACAGATTACGTGGATGTCTCTAATGTGTCATTTTTAACATACTTTTTTAGTTACAAATTAGTTGAGGGTGAAAAAATCTTTTTTACATTTATTAAGTTTTGCAGAAAAAAGAATTCCAAATATTTCCAAACTTGAAACTTCCCAAGATCTAAAAAAATTCCACCTAATCCATATTTGTCTTCGCTACACTGAAAGTTGCCTTTTGCAGAAATTAACAAAACACTTAAATAATTTTAGCATTACATTTTATTCCTCCCATTCTCCCTGCCTCCATGTTGTTTGGATGCCTGATGCTCCTCCTTCCCCCTCTACTAGGCAAAAATGCATCTTCTGTAAAGCCATGAGTATCATATCTCCTTCATAGCACCTTGCAGCTCAAGGTGAAAGCACAAGATTACCTTATAGGAAGCAACACGTTGCATTACAGAAAAGAGAAGCCTTCAGCAAGCCCACAAAAATGAAAAATGGAGACACAAACAATAGCTTCCATATGGCATTACACTGGTTTGCTAATACAGCATTATGTTTCCACTGAGTGAGAAACCAGAAATATTTAGGTCAGCTCTACATGTGCAAAACTTCTATTTGGGTCAGTCTTACTCCAAGCAAAAATAATGGAACTAATTAAAAACAAACTAACAGGTCAGCAATAGCTACACGTGGTCATTGCTGTTGAAGTAAAAGAAGCCTTTTAGCCAAGCCCGATTTCCAGCCACATTATGAAATTCTGTGATTTAAGAAATAACTGTTTCCATATTTGAAATGAGGTAGAGCACAAACATTATGACTGATGGAGAGAAGCAGAAATATAGCCCTGAGGACTTCTCTGAGCTGCATAGTCTGCCTGGGGGACCCTCCCCTGCGGCCCCAGGGGCACTGCTCTTCCATTGCCTTCTCTTACACTTCCCTTTCCACCTGCCTCTTCTCAGCACTGATCAGTTCCAGTATACCCAGCTGTTGCAGGAAACATAACTTTTGAGTTGAAAGGCCATTGTGAGGGGGTATCTTTTATGTTGTCTTTGCACAGCTGTGGTCTTCTATGTGATGTAAGGAGAAAGCAGCTGGCTGGAAGACCTCTTTCTGTGTGTTCATTTTAGCAACATTATAGGCATTTCCTCATTGCAAAACATATGGTCAGGCACCTCTCTTTCATGCTGCTAGTTGTAGGATTAAAACTACTAGGGACGATTAAGAAAGTAATTTCAAATGCAGCATTTCTCTTTCCTCCAAAGTCCACAGTGATTCAGTATTTAACCCCTTTCCTTGCTTAGACTGTTGCCTATTGTTCTGTGGCTGTTCTAAAACTTTCCCTTCTTTCCAATTAACTGATTTTTGCCACAAAACAGATCTTCATATGCAACTCTGAATACAAACAACTGGAAAGTTGGCACCAAATTTTCACTTTGGAAAAATAAACACTTCATACTGATAAAATAGGTATTGCTAAACCACAAGTTCTCACCTGGAAACTGAAAGCTTTTAGAAAGTGCTACGGTCAGTTTTTAGGCTTCACAGTCACCCGGTCCCCCTCTTCTTATGTTTGTTATGTGTGAGCAGAATTTAAAAGTTGCATTTAAAACTCAGAGAAGAACCAAGAAAAAAAATGCAAGAACTCAGGGGCTTGGTAGTGGGAAACAGAAAAATTTTGGAGTATGGTGAAAAAGAATAATTTTTTCTCTGATTATCAAGACTCTTTTTTTAAATTTAAAATGCATCCATAATCCAATGTATAGAATGAATAGATGTGATTTTAAAAAGTAATTTCAAAATCTAAAATAATTAGACCCAGAAGCTCAAAAGAGGTAAACCTATTGTGTGGAAATTACAGCTCTATCCTGAAGTCAAATTATGAAATCTTAGTGAAACTGTTTTTCCAGAATTTCATTTGAATGCAGTTGAACATTTTATTACAACACAAAAATGTTGTATTTTTCCAAGCTTTCTTTAGTCTTCATATCAGTTCCAACAGGGCAACTCATACAGTAGTTTTCTACTGAGAACCAAAGTAGGTCAAAAGTTTATGTTAATGTATGATCTTGTTTAAAACTGTTTTAAAGTGGAAATGTTGGACTTTTAAAGCAAATTCAATTTTCACTTTACCTTACTAAACTTGGCAAAATAAAAATCTGGTTTTCTGTATTCTTCATATTTTTTCTTGGAAAGAGTCTATTTTCAAGGAACATGTATTTAATATGAGCAAGGAGGATAAACTTTAGTATTGCTACTTTTCTACTGTTCATAAGCAATTAGATACAGAATTAGATATAAATTGCCAGTCTATCCAGTAGGTTTATCTGCCTCTTAGATCTGTCCAATAATCTAGCTGATGGTTATTTCAATGTATTTTATCTCCTGCTTTCACATGTCTTCTGCAACCCTATGGATAGGACAGTATATGCTCTCACAGTTCTCTCTCCACTTATACAAAAAGTAATTCTGATTTATTTGGTTTGCAGTTTTACCTAAATATTTGTTTTTATTCTTCCAAGATGCATGAAAAAGTGATCTTCTGAGTATGAAATAAACCAGGTTTTCTGCATGTTATCCAAGCTATTTATTAACATCTTTGCATTCACACTAAGTTTGCACCCACTCACGTTCTAGCTAAGTCTTGTCAGCATACAAAAAGTTTTACAAGGTACACTTATTTGATATTTAGATACAATAGGTTCCAGAATAATCTTCCAAGCTGGCTTTCTAAGGGAGGAAAAAGTGTGCCCAGTGTATTTTTACTACACTTCTGCTTCAGACCAGTATTTTGAAATGAGGATTCTTTTTCATCTGCAAAAAAAGTTTAATTGCATGCCGTGCCAGAAATATGTAGCAAAAAAAAAAGCATCTATTTGGAGACCCAACTTTAAATCATATTTGCCCCAAACCCAATGAGTTAGAGCTGAAGTTAAAAGAAAGACAAACAAACAAATAAACAATCCTTTCCTTATAAAAATTTAATGTAAATTATGACCTTCTGAAAGGTGCCAACCCAGAAATTCTGGAAATTGAGAGCATCTGCTAGATTTTATTCCCACCGAGGTCAAAGAAAAGGCTCACGCTAACTTCAGTAAGCTTTATAGTAAGCCATATCTCCCAGAGCATGTATTATCATAGCACTATCTGTGGAAAAAGGGAAAGTAGCATTTGAAAATATAGGCAAGCAGCTGGAATGAACACTGGTGCTTTCACCTTTGTTTCTAAAAGCAGCTCCAGATATTCCCAATTTCAATATTATAAGGAAGTATTGGTCTCTGCTCTCACTGGGCCCAGTAAAATGGAGCATCTATAAACCCAATATAGATGCTGTCTGACTACAGTTGCTTTAGGCAGAAACAGACAAATCCTTCTAATAAATCTGACTTAATTGAGTTTTTTGTTTGTTTCTTTTATAAACTTTACCATTCATGTAAGTCTTGAAGTTAACCAAAGATAAAACAAAAAATAATATAGTACCTTGCATATATTATTTCTTCAACACTGCTCGGTAATGTTGCATTCTTGGTAACATGGTAGTCATACACCTTAGATTTTTTCTTCTGAGAAATAGGAAAAGCTTTCTTGAATATAAACAGTCCTTTTTAATGTAAAGTTTTTAGAAAAGATGCACTGGGTGTAATTAGAGCAATAGGTGTCAATATGTCTAAAAGTTATGTACTTTTAAAAAAACCTTCAAATTTTAGATCATTTCTAGAGGTTTTTCCTATCTTCTTTAGCCTGAACATTTGCTTGTAAAGACAGATAGGGTGAAATTCTGTATCTGCTGAAGTCCACCAGTTGCAGAAGCCAAGCATGCCTCAGTTGGTATTTTTACTTCTCAACTGTCTTCAGTATCAACAACTTTAGCAGAAAGTTGAAAAATCATGGTCGAATCTATTTTTCATCTCTTCAAGTTGTATCTTCACACAACAACATTATAATTTATACCATTGTCTGCACAGGACACTGTGGATCTTGTGTCATGTTAGTATAACACTGTGTATATGTTTATCCAGGTTTTGTTATGACTGGTAAAATATTTTCATAAGAATTTTCCTCCATTTACTATTCCCCCCAAAAAAGTGATCTTTTTCTCAGAATAATTTTTCTTTTATCGCATCCCTTATTCTCAGTTAAAATATGTGACTTATTTTCAGAAAAGATATTATGAACATATTTCCAAACCATTCTCTAAATCCTGTGGACTTGTCTGTGTTCTGAATATCTGGTACATCCTGACAATTTGAGAAAGTCCATCTTTTTGTTTAATACTTTGCGCATCTTCCATTGGTTAATTTTTTCAGTGCATCCCACTCCCTTCTCTGCAGCTCCTCACTGCTACCATGACATATTCAAATTTTGTAAAGTTTTTATTTGGTAAGCTCGGTTTCAGGCTCAGGTCATCTCCTGGAGAATTTAAAGACAATATCCAACCCTGGCAGTGCCTGGGTTCACCTCTGCCTTCTTGGCCTGTTGAAGCTGGTTAAAGGAGCAATCACTGAGGGTAGACTTGACTTTTTTGCAGAATCAGGGTGAATCCTGTTAGCAGAAGAAAAGATTTTGTAATGGGATGGAGGTATAGACCATCTCTGCATAGGATCAGCATTTAGGAGGCCCTAGAAGAGAGGTGACAAGGAGTGACACCATTGATAAACTCTATGGTATGTGACAGAGGCATAAGATGATAGATTTCTTGAAGACAAAATAACCATATTTATAATTTTCATATCATGATTATCAGTGGGGTTGGTGTAAATACCTATGTCTGGCAGATGGCCATATAAAACCACACAGTTAGACTGGATGCAAATGTCAGGCCTTTGAGGTGGCTAAAGATGAGAAAAGGAGAGCGGCAGCCAAATGTCCACACCTTTAACAAACGTCAGGGGCACAGTGGGGAGTGAGCACAATGTTGGCAAAAATGAGATTTTCACTATGTCCAAAAAGCCTTGAGGTCAGCAAGAAGATTATCCACAGGTACACATTTAGGTGAATGCAAAATCTTTCACTTCAGTGTCTTTGAACATTTTTTTCACCAAAGGGATTTTCTAATTAAACAGTAATGCTAAGTTTGTTACTTAAAACATCTTTAATAGGAAAAGAGGTTATTAAAGCTTAAAGACCTTTGGAAGGAATAAAACTTTTTGAGGGTTTGGCCAAGAATTGTGGGTCAGCCTTGAATGAAAGAGAAGACACGTTCAAGCTCAGCTGCAGGCTAAACTGGAAACAAAATCCTCATTTAGCATTATAAAAAGTTCTGGTAATTTTGACTTCTAGAAGGGCATGTCCTTCTCTCAACTCTTCTAACATGAAAGCATACAATTCCTGTTCTGGGACAGTGTCTTCCAGCCAAGCTTTACTGATGGTAGAGAGCAAGGAAGACAGGCATTGAATGTATGTCTGCATAGACTTCAGAGATGACAGATTAACAGCTCTGATTGCTAGAGTGGCATATAGCTCTTCAGAGCAGAGCCACAAAGGAAAAACTGGTTCCTAGAAGTGTAATTAGAAAAAACAAACAAAGAATATGCAAAGATTTACTCCTGACTATTGTGAAAATTTAATGTAGCTTCTTTAACCAGACTTTTAAAATAATATTAAAACAATCATAGGATAAGAAAATATTTTATTTCCAATAAAAGCAATAATTTTCAAAAGCCCCAAATTAACGTTTTCAATCGAACTCGAATTACATCTTTGGAAGCATCTGTGCAGGACAGGGATGGGTGATGTTTCCAAATCAATACAAAATTACTGGCAAAGTTTGTTTTTTCTGGTGATTAAAAAAAAAAAGCCAAAATATCTAACAAAAATAAAAAATGTCTATGGAAAAAAAATTGATGAGCTCTTCTAGTAACTCAGAGACCTCACACACTGCAGGGTACTAAAGCATAATATTAGAATCAAAATTAACCTAAAGAAAAAAACCCACATTACCTTCTAATCCTGAACTCCAATCAAGCCAACATAGCAACATCACATTTAAATCTGAGCTTAAAACACAACAATTTCCTCTATTTAGAAAGATAATGAGAAAGGATGGGGCAAGTGTCAGAAACTCAGCAACACCAGGTGTGTTCACAGTTCCTTCTACTTAACAGTAGCCTGATCTCCACCCAGAGATCAGAGGTGGGGATCTGCCATTCATTTTGGGACCATACTTACAGCACACTTGGTATTATTGACAGAGGGGCATGATGCAGTGCTGTGAGATGGCCAGGGCAGCAGAGAGGGCAGAAGCCCTCCCTGTCCCACAGATCCAGCAAAAGACAGCAGTGTGAGGCAGTTTATGACTTCCTACTGTCTAACCAATTAGATAAGAGCTAATTTGCATACATCTGCATGTTCTGCAATCCCGTGCCTGATAGCAAGAAAAATACTGCCTAAAGGTGCCTATGTAGGGTCAGATTGCATCACCATCCATCAGACAGGTGAAAATCTTGTCATCAAAGGCACTGCACCCTTCTGCAGAAGTAAGGACTCAGAGTGAGCGGGTGGTTCAGAGTATAAGAGCCTACAGTGATCAGTCTGAAGATTAACCCTTTTTAGCCAAAGCAAAAGCCCTCACTGATCTTTGCAAGCTATGGGTTGAGCCTCTGTGCTCAGGCATGTGGGAAGGAGGAGAGGTGGGACATGCCAGCTGAAATACATCTCTTCAGCACTAAGGACTAGATCATTGGCTGAAAACAAAGCCTGTGTATTCTCTTCTTCTGAGGCTGTAATAGCCTTCCACACCATTTTTCAGTGCCGTAAGAAGGTATACCTTCTCCAGAGGGGGCCTGAGAGATTAACATATAACAGCAGTTTGGGAGCTTGAAGGTTCAGTCTAGCACTGCCTTGTGTGTTCCCCAGCAGTTGACAACTAAAAGGCCATCCTTGCAGAAAGATAGTAACAAATATGAATAAGGCCAAGAGGTCTACCAAAGAACTAGTACCCCAAAAGGAAGACAGTCATGGGCAAATGAAGCAGCTGCCAAATACACTATTTTATTGGTGGTACCACTAGATGGTATCCATTCTCTAACTTTCCTCCTTTTATTTTTTTTTTTGTCAGTTGCTTTGCCAACCTGCACTGGCACAGAAGTGCTCATACTTATACTGAGTAAACTTAAACCAGTACTTAGGGAGTCTAAGCAAGTGAATAGTTTACAAATCTTTTTTGTTAATAATTTTTTTTTCTTCTGTTAGACTTCATATTCATGACAAACAATGCAAAAGGAATCAGATTATTACATCCATTGCATTTGTCTCAGCTGCTTAATGCAGAGTTCCCTAGACAGAAACAGAAATGCTGGCTTGATAGCCAGGTCTGCTAGCAGAATGTTTCGGCCTCTGAGCACTTTGCCACAGGCATCTGGTAAGTCTACTACCAAAGGAGGACAAAGGACTGCGCTGTGCAAAGCAAGAGGTGTGTGAACAAACTGGAATTCCACAAGCAAGGAGCCTAAACCCATCTTCCAAACTCAACATTCCCCTGTTAAGTGCAATGTAAGCAATGACAGGAAAAATCTTTGCTCCCTTAGCAAAAGTGTCAGCTAATGGAGTGATTGAGGGCTTATCATTCAGCTGGTTTAGATTACAGTAAGCAGCTTGTGCTTTTTGGCTAATCCGGTAACAGGTGGACTCTTGTTTATTTTTCATTCTTTAAGGGGAAAATTTTTGGAATTAACTGTAAATTACACTAATGTTTTCACCTTCTTTGGCTTTAATGATTTTACTTGGAAAGCAGCTCTTTGAAGCCCTTCACCATAAGCAGCATAAGGAAAGACTCTGTCATTCTCAGTTATTACACGAGTCTGTTTCCACTCCCAGTGTGTTTCTTCAGAACTGCAACACATAAGAATACTTGCCCACAAAATGATAGAGTGCACATTTTCTGCAAAATGCTAACCCAAGTTTCAGTAGCTCTTTTATCTTCTTGTAGCTATATTTTGATCTTTCTTTTTCCCATGTATCTAGATGTGATTTTAAGCTGTGCTTTGCTTTTCCATGTTAATGGAGCCCCGCGGTCAGACAGTAGTTTGCTTTAGAATGTATGTTCTTCATAACAGAAGAAATAGCAAGAGTTAATCTGTCAGCTATTCTGGCAATAAAGTAAGGAACTGTTTCATCTTCTTTGCTTTCTCTGCTCTGCCACTCTTATTTGACCTTTAGCAAGGAACAAGGAAGAGGAATTTTGGTAGAAAGAGTTGGTACAGCTGTGCTACAGGTACAGGGAAATTAACACAGTTCTCTGTTCTCAAAACCTAGGTCTCTCCCCTTCTGGACTGGACTGAAAGAAACAAAATCCTTGGGGTGACAACATAGGTCTCAGCAGCTTGCCAGACATGCACCTGGGTAAGCAAGAAACTGCAGGTGACTGTGGAAGCCCATGGCAGTATCTCTGTAGCAGATTAGGAAGAGAAAAGCTTCTCAGAGAAGCAATTCTCTGTCAGTATTTAGAGGGAAAATGTTGTGATTTAGGGACAACAAAGGGAAGAGATCCTGCAAGGTACTTCAGACTTCTACGTGCTTAGAATCATGATGTAGAGTGCCAGATTATGCTAGTGGTTTTTTGTATTTGTGTGTGCATATATTAATGTGCCTGTTGAGCACATGCACTGCAGCAATGCTTGCCCCAAATCCACTGTGCTGGGTAGCATATGTGCTAAACAAGCCTCCTAGTCTTCAAGAGTGTACAGTCAACAGGGTCAGTTTATGGAGCACCTGGGAGATTTCAGAGCTCATATTTCAAACTGCTTCTTTTTTTTTCTCCAATACAGTTCTTCAGTTGAAGCACTTTTGTAATTCCTGAGGGCCAGAGTCACAGCCTATGCTTGATCTCTCTGCTTATGGTTCTCTCCCAAATAATCCATTTTACCCAATGGATCTGCAACACAATTTATGAAGCAAAGTTTTTTTGTCCTGTTTCAGTGTTCTAGCATAACCAGGCATGTGGGAGGTGTGCAAATAGGCACCAACTTTTTCCCCGCTGCCAATCAGAGAGAAAATGAGTAGTAAAACCATTAATTTACTCTCTCAAAACTTAGTTATCAGTTAAAAAGAGGTTTTGCAAATAACTTCTATCAGGAACTGGACTAAGCTTTTTTTGACCCATGGAGAGTACTATAAACTGTGAGAAATCAAACTTTTCTGTGAGGTGTTCAGGACACATGGACCCATTTCTAAGCAGGAACTTCAGAACATAGCCTGTGTCTTGATGAATGCAAAGAGGAAGATGTCAGCTCATGTGCTGAATCACGTAACAATACTAACTGATTTATTGGCAATTCTATATTATCTGTATATTTGCTTCAGAACAGTTCTGACAACATGCAAAACAGGGAGGAAAGTAGAAGGCCATAAAGAAGAGCAGGTTGATGCGATGTTCAAAAGGATCCACTGATCTGAAGACTTGTTTGACCTGTGACCATCTGCCTCAAGCTTTCTCTATTACTGTCATAGAACAAAAGTCACTTAGCCACTTACCAGCAACCTTAAGTCTTTGTACCATCAAGCCAGAGTGAAAATGGGGACAAGGGTGCAACTGGTGCCATGCAAGTGTCTTCATCAAGTGCCTACCAGCCTTAGTAGGACTGATTTATGCCAGTTCAACAAGCTGTGAGAGTACATAGTGATGACAACCAGTGACATATTTCAATTAGGCAAACAATTCCTCCTCCTAATCTAAACCAAACTCATTTAAAGAAAAGTTGCTCAACAAAGCAGCTGAATTTTTTTTTCACAGGTTTAGAGAAGTATAAGGGATTCTCTGAATCCTTACAAAACTGAGGGCTAGCTGGACTCCTTTGGACTCCTTTGTAGACAAGATACATACCTCATCTCAGTCTGGGGCTTATGGGGAAAAAAAAGAAATTGAAAGTAAACCGAAACAGATTAATATAAAGTAACATCTCCTGAGCAGGGCTAACGAAATCTTGCCTCCTCCCCATTTGCAAGTCCCAGCTTATTTCCTGATGTCTAGTAACACACAGGCTCTAGCTAAAGTTTTTCCTGCAGTTGGGTTATGTATGGAAACTGTCTTCTGTGATTTTTTTTCCCGACACCTAAGAAGTACAACTACCTACTGAAGCTTTGAAGCATTTCTCATACTTGATTGCTCTCTCCAGGTGCCTAACTTCATAAAATTTTTAAGAAGTACTGTGGATCTGCAAGACTTTCTACTCTCTTTGTCAAGTAGGCTTGAAATTGGCCAATGGGTCCTGAAAGTCATACAAAGAGGGCAAACTGACACACAAAAAGATAGATAGACACAGTATATGGCAATTTTTCTGCTGTCTTCAGGCTGAAATGCTGATGCAAGACAGCAATTACAGAGAAAGCTACAAATAAAACCTGTTTTGATTATTTTGAGCTTAACTAAGGCCCCACAGAACAAAAAACTGCACTGCTCCAGTGACAATGTCTTGGAGTTCTATACTCAGCAGCTGTATGTATTTCCTTGGTGTATGGAGCCAGACATTGGTGAAAATGTAGACAATGCAGAGTCAGATATAATAATCTGCAGTTGCTACAAGGCAATGAATGGTCATACCAAAAATGGTTCTTATAGGAAAAGAGGAACAACAAGAAAGGTAGAGCATCTCAAACTGTTCCTTTCCTCCTGGATAGGGCAGCTAGGCCTACATCTTTGTGTTAAGTCACAACTGCTCTCTATTCTTTTTCTCTAAGTTCTGATTACTGACATACCTCAGGTTCTACAAAAATCCTACTCAGCTGGACAGGCAAGTCTTTTAGGCTCTGAAATCAATGTAAGCCACTCCAGAATCTGCCTAACAACTTCTCCAATAGCTATTGAAATTCCAGGATTTAGGAAAAGATGATATACAAGATACTGAAACTTAGGATTTATTTTAGGAACCATTAAAAAAAAAATAGACAACCCTTCACTACTTAAAAGTGGGTTTTGTGGTTAGCTGTACTTCAAAGTAACCAAGTTATTTCCTGCACCTGAATAAACTACCATCATTCCTTTGGCATTAGCCTGACCTGTTGATTACATGCTTCCATACATAAAAGTTGCACCAAAACCAGCAGACGGTGCAAGAACTATGATATCTGCTACTGTTTGGAATCTTCTCCTAGTCCTTTTTCCACCAGTAAGCTACAGCAAAAGAAAATTGAATGATATACAAGGAAGTGGATGTAAGCATCATTTAGGATACTTTAGACTGTATTTGCTTCATGTGAAGACTTCCTAACTTACTCCAGAATCCCAAGTTCTGATGTCTTATATGGATTTCCAAAATTCTTTGTTCAAAGCTAAAAGATCAAAGTGCCCAGAGGAAGTGCTTGGCCACTTACCATTTGTATTTCTTGAAAATAAATAAAACTGCTGGGCGATCCAGGGCTTCCAACAAGGAAACAATTTGTATGCTGTGCTTTACAAGGGAGCTGAGCGCATGCCAGAAACAAATAGTCTGTACTTATCTGATGTATTATTCCTCAAATGGATAGCTTGACACAACTGAGAAAGATGAATAACATGGACCACACAGGCTTTAAAAAGTCAATCTGTACTCTCCTTCCCTCTGAACAAAGGTGGGATATCTCACCCCAATATATTTCAGCCTTATGCCAAAATGTTTCATTCAGCCATATCTACCCTGCACATCCTGGGGTTGTCAGCCATGGGTTCTAGTAATAATATTGTCTCAATGTTCACTTAGATTGTTGATTATTGCTGGGGTCGAGTGTCTAAAGATCACAGTCAAGATCAGAGGCCAAACAGATAATGTACAGGTTGAAGAGCTGTTACTGCCAGATCAATACCAACTCTGAACTCCAGTTGTAAAGAACACATTAGCTAACACAAAAAGACAGAGGAGTTCTGATACACACAGTTCAGTGAAAAGAATATTGAGGGATGAAGTACTCAGCGGAGACAGAAAGGCAAAATAGCTTGTCCGTGACAAAAAATATGGCATCACCATGACTAGACGTCTTCTTTCTCTGCTCTTAAAATGGATGTTCTCAAGTAGACCATACTGTCTCCATCTGTGGTTGGTTACGCATGTCTATTTGTAGAACATCTGACTTATATTAAAACTTCTAGCCCTTTTAGTAATTAAACTCCCATAGGATTTTGTTCAGAAACTGGGTAAGATCTGTTGTTAACTGACTTCTGAGCTGTTAACTGTATGTGACTCAGGTCTGTATTTCGTTGCTGAGAGATAGCACATTCAAATACATTTTACACCTATTCATTTTAAGTTTTCCTGAAGCCTCAGCACCTTGGGCCTTTAGGCACTTTTAGGAACATTACCATTAGACTAATATCAGAAACCATATTTGAAGCTCACTGGAATGTTTCATGAAGCCTAATGATCGAAGTGGTAATGTAATACATGGGTACTAAAAAGAACTTAGATTCAGTGTTTGATATGCCCCTGGGCCATGGTGGCTTGCCTTGCTCATGTGATATGATCTCCCTTTCTCCTAATACTCCTTGCATTGTCATGCTAAGATATGTTCATGAATGTTGCAAATGTGCTACTCTTTGTAGCTGTGACAATGTAAAGTAGATAAAACCCCAAAACAAACCCACAAAGTCCGCAAGGAGAGGTGGTATCTGACTAGCCAACTCCCATCACTGGAAGAAAACAAATGAATTTTTGGGCACATAAGTCTTTCACCTCCTAGCTGTAAGTGATATAGAGGATACCATTTGTCAGCACTGAAAGTGATCTAGATGCAATGCCTCACACAAAATCCCTTCTTGAATGCTTTTTTGGAAGACCACAAAACCATTAGGAAAGTAATTCTGTGTTCAAGTTGTAGACTTGACAGAAAGCACCAGACCCTCACGGGGATCCTTAGCTTCTACTCTAATACCAGTAACTGGCTCCAATATATTTATTCAGAGCTATTTCATCAGGCTTTCCTGCACTGCTGGATACATGTGGATGTGTTTACATAACACTGTTCTAGTCTCTTCAAGGGAGTATTTCAAGTGAATGACATAGACTTGTCTTAACAGAGCCCTTTTCTGAAGCCTCCAGAAAAAGTTTCCTGAAAAGGCACCATACAGCATGTCAGCCAGTCAGACCTTCATACTGTTAGAAGTGTGTGCCACTTCTTTGCAATCTATTTCATTTTCAGACTTCTGCTGCTGTTGTTGGAATTAATTCTTTAACTGTCATGTTTGTAAGCTTGGCTTTGCCAGAGATGACAGAACTGCTCTGTGGATTAAACTCTCCATTTAAAAAAAAACCACACTAGAAGAGAAGCTTAAAAACTGAAGTAAACACCCTTACCATAGTTCCAGTGCAAGAAAAGAAGTAATAGAAATTCCACAGGCTATATGCTGGTTCTTTGTGCTTAAAAGGGAAGAGACAGTGAAAGGAAATGCAGGATTACATTTTTGTCACAGTCTAGTGTATCAACCCCTGACTAATTCATGGGGATCCAACCCAACCCCTACTGTAGAGACCTGTAGGCTCTCTGTAGGTAGAGTAGCATAGTCTCTCCCTATGGAGAGCTCTTTTCCATTTTCTTAATGGAATCTGCCTTGCAACAGCAGGGATGTCCTTCACAGCAACCAAAGAGGAACCTTAAAGGATGTTTTCCCTCCCAGATTTCACACAATCACTCGTAGCATTTTATAAATGCAACAATTCTGTGTGGGTAGCATTCTGCACTTGTATCCTATTAAGATGACTCATCACCACAGTGATAAATGAAGCTCTGGAGGAGGACCATAAGTTTCTAACCACTTTATTGTAGCATATAATAGGGGTTCACTTGAAGAACTTAGTTGATGGGGATAGTGTGTGCAGACCCTGAGCAACAGAGTTCAGTAAAGCTGAATGCTCAACCTGGTTACAGCTGTGTCCATAAAAGGATGGCTCACAATTGACTGTGTTGTCTCATTTTTGCTATTCCACCAGATATTCAGCTTCATTTTGGTACCATTCTTGACTGTCACTCCAGCAATCGTGGCAGTCTGTCTGCTGCATATTAACCTTTAAGTCTGGTCAATCCATGTCCCACCCTCCCTGGAGTTCCCATGTCCTTAAAACCCCTAATGAAACTCCCTGCTACTACAGATCTTCCTGATTTCCTCTCCAACTCTATTTTCTTCCTCCTGACTGAGGGGCCCACTGCTTTTCCTTAAAATCTATGGGCAGCAATCAAAGAGAAAATTCCAATAAACCAAACTTAAATGATTTTTATTTGAGCATTTCAGTGCTACAATTCTTATTTGCCTCTGGAGCTCTTTAACTCTTTATTCTTTCAAATGCCAACACTTTGATAGTACCCTCAACAGCAGGGGTGAAGGTTCCTGTTCTTATCTTCATGCTACACTACTTCCTCTCTCGACTCTGGATGTTTCAAGCAACTCAGTTACATCCCAGCTTCCAAGCACTGCCACAAGAATAAAAAGAAAAAAATGACTTCCACAAAGGCCGGGGTTGGGTTATGCTCTGCTTCCCAGCCCTGTAAATGCTTTTGATAGCATTATTGCTGTAACCCTTTCAAAAGAAGGGATGGAATTGGGAGTGGCTGAGGCTGTAGGTCTCAGTCTGAATCTAGTCCTCTGTTAAAGATCTGAAAGATGATTCTCTTCAGATTTTGGATATTTCTTCTGCCTTCCCATCCTATTCAAACACATGTTTTCTAGGAATGTAGACAGTCTTGGTGGCACCCAGGAGGGCTGTATTTTCATTTGTGTTTCTGCAGCCAATTTAATCTAGTTCAAAACACCTTGCATGTATGTGTGCTTCATATATACACCCTAAACATCCTCAGAACCTGCTAAGCACTTACAATTGCTTCAGAAAATAAAGTTGTTTCATTTAAAGCAGTGAAGAAAGAATATTTTCCATATGGCTTTTTCATCCACACCAGAGGGACCTCTGTCATCTTCCAAGTATGCATCCATTCCTTTGTGTCTGCACTGCAAAGTGAAGCCAGAATATACTCATCAGCTGTTCTCCAATAAAGAGAGCTTGCTTTTTGTTGTTTGTTTTGGTTTGGGGTTGGTTTTTTTTTTTTTTTTAACATGAAATGTGTTCCTTAAGAATCTAAACCAGTTACGCATTAAGTAATGACAAAAATTTCCAAGATAGACAACCATTCTTTTTTTTCAGCACAGGTGTGAGTCCCTTCACAAACTCAGAGTATTCTTTCACCTGTCTGGCAGGAATGCATATACAAATTAAGGCCAATTCCAGAGCTTTGTGGAGAGGAGAAGTCAAGAATCTAGATATCTTAGTGGAAGCCTGAACTTTTGTTTTTGCAGATGGGTAGAGTGGATAGAGCCTAGCCCACCCACAGACAGTTTTTCAGCTTTTCTGAAGCAGGATGTGAATTCTCTGTGTCAGACCGATACGCAGAAGTGTGGACTGTAATAGATGGGTTGAAGGGCTTCTATGAGGGCCACTTGCCACACATGAGCTTGTATGTGCTTCTATCCGCTTTCCTTACTCCCATGCATTAAGTACAAGGAAAGAGGTTTGCCACCTGAGGCAATACTCACAGTGCCTTACAGCAGCTGCGCTGGCCCCAGCCTGCTTTTGCTGCTGTTTTCTCTTCTCATGTAGGATTTCTGTCATGCGTGAAAGTATGGGGGAAAAAGGGCAATACAGGTGCCAGGAGTAACTGTGGGCAGAATGTATTGGTCTCAGACCACTCATTCATTCCTATTGCTGGTCGGATGTATGGAGTTAGTCGGCTCTAAGACACAGCAGGGGCTGCTTTTGAAAGAAAAAAAGAAAATTAATATGGAGCTAGACTCCTCATTTCTCTACTGTTGACACTGCTCAGATCACAAGGGTGAACTTACTGAGAAGGAGTAGCTCCTCTGCTGGCTAGATCCACTACTTAAAGCTCACATGACAGCCCAGTGAGAATGGTCACACCCTTAAGGGCAACCCCCAGCATAAAGAAAACTTTATTTCATTCACAACGTTCACAACATTCAGGGACTAACATGGTGTATTCGTGGAACTAGATCAATAGGTTGGGACTGTGTTGCATAGGAAAGTAGGGGACAGTAAAATGTCAGCTCTGCTCAGAATGAAAGACACAGCTCTGTTAATGGAAGACAAAGGTCAGGGTTTGTTTTGTAATAGTGTACAGAAAAGAGAGGTATGGGATCAGCAGTGTAAAACCTGAGTTACCCTGGAGAGCAGGCTGTCAAATCTCCCCACTGAATCAGATTCTCCATCAAAAAAGAGGGCTTTAATTAATTTTCAAAGGTATTTAAGAACCTAGACTCATTTCTACTTCCCTCACTTCCAAAATAATCAGTAATTGACCGAGACACTAAATCCTAACTCCAGCACAGACAAGAAGCAAGGGAAGCATAGTTTGTTCTTTCATCTGTTATTCAAAGCATGCTGTCTATATCTCATCAACTATAGCTCAGCCCAGAGAGCTCTGAAAAAGTCAGTCTTGCACAAAACACAAAACAGAGCTTCAAGTGTTACTTCATACAATGGTAAAATTCAACTTCCAGGCCTTTTTTTGGTTTTGTTTATTTTTATAGCATTCCACTGTTTCAGAAATACTCATAAATTCACATACCCCAAAACCATGCCTGTGGCTGATTCCAGCCACAGAACATAAAACCCACTTCTCCAAGTGCTAGTGCAGCAATAATGCAGATGGGATTTCTCAGGAATGCTGCTACTTTTCATGCGCTCTTGTACTGGTCAATGATAGCTAGAGGAAAAAAATAAAAATTGACAAACCATAACCCAGAAGGACCCAAGTCTGAAAAAGCTAAATTTCTCATTCTTTGAAGCAAACAAATGATTTGCTTCCATAGTGTTGCCTTGTATTGATTGCAACAGCGATCCAGAACTTCCCTAAATATTTTTAAACAAATTATACTTTGTAATGATGAAACAGTTGTAAAAAAGTAGTGATATAATAAACAGAAATAAATTAAATTCTAGCATTTACCCCCTTGGGATACACTGTTAATTATTCTTAGTCATGTGGATATCATAAAAATATGTTTAATGTTAACAATGCACTTTGGATAAAGGACATGCTTATTGCAAAAAGGGAGATCTAGCAGGAAGGAAACAGGCCATATGAGTGTATTGGCTGGTATAAGAACATCATCTATTATAGGAGTTACAGTTTGCATGTTTAGCCAAGATACTTGTGCCAGTTATTCTGTTGCTTTATAATTAACAAAGAAAGAACTAGATTGAGGGTTAGGTTCAGGGTTGTTATCTTTCATATGTTAACAATATCAGAGATTCTTTTCTTTTTCTCTTCTTTAGTGGATGGAGAGGGAAGGGGTGCTAGAGCATATAGCAGAAGGCACTGTTTTCTGGCCAAGCTCAGGCCCCTGGATTCCATCCCAGCAATCTGAGTTTGAATCAAAGGAAAACTTTTCAAAAAACACAGCCTTGACTGAATTAAGCAGGAATAAAATGCATTCAGTGTAGAATTTAATTTGGGCCAGGTATGTCACTGGAAAATCTTGCTATCTATCCTTGATATCTAGCTCCCATTATTACATTAGTAGTGAAATGCCAAATAATGCCAAGGTGTTTGTGGTCACTAAGATTAGCTTATGCCATTTGGGAATATCATGGAGAGAAGCGCAGCTTTGCATCCTCAGAGCCACTGAAGGAACTTCATATTGATCTGTTTGTTTTCTTTGGTATTTTTGTTTTCTGAACACAAAAGAAAAATATATATCAGTCCCTTAGGGGCCAGTAAAGTGTTTGAGCACATGCTTGTCTTTAAGCACAAGTCGCTTAACTGATTTTAAAATGACCACTTGATGACAATAATTTCCTGAGGAGGAGTCTATATTTTCTGAAAGTAAATTTCAGATTCCTAGGCAAGGCAAAATTTTAGGAAAGGTGATTTATGAAATACAAATCTCTTCATCGACTAACAGAAAAAATACTGTCTAGCTTGTCGCAAAGGAACCATCCAAAAAAGCACCTAACCAACAGAATATAATTAATAATAAGCTACAGTCCAAATTACTATCATCCTAAAAACCAAACCATTGAAGTCTTCCCAATAAAAAGCAAAGAAATATTAGTATTACATTGTAGACAGTTAACACAAACTGAGACTCTTTTATAAATACATTGAGTGACAATTTTTACACTGATATAAGTTATCTATTCTACAGGCAATGAGATTATTAAAACTATTTTTTCTCCTTTTATCTCTATATAGTAGAGTAGTCTCAAAATTAAAATCTCATGCAACTCCCCACCCTCTGCTGCCTTCCAGATTCATGGGTTCATTGCCACAAAATTACCTGCATACCAAAATTAAGAATTTCATAGTTTCCAGTGCAATGGGGAAATCTTAATGAGGGTTTTGTGGTCAAAAATACAGGCACTCATATGCAAACAGAGACATGGAGCTGCAGGTGAATAGAGCATGCTTGCTTGGGCTGTTTAACTCATACAATAGAAAAGGTAAGGAAGAATATTCCATACAAAATTGACAGATCGTTCTTTGCTGCACATTGCATGTGCTTTGGAAACACGCATAAAATTATTCATGGGGAAAAAAACCCCTATAAACCAGTGAAAAAAAAAGCAGTAGGTGGAATTTAGCTTTTTAAATAAACAGCCCTCTAGTTAAATATTTCACTTTCTTGATACCGAGCATGGAAAGTTTGCTATTATCTTCCTATTATGTCCCGAGACTGATTTGCTTCTTTAAGTCCCTATAATAAGAGTGAACAAAACTTGTATTATTATTTTTTCAGGTTTTATTAATCTGACTTTACCAATTG
This sequence comes from Haliaeetus albicilla, assembly GCF_947461875.1. Taxonomy (NCBI): domain Eukaryota; kingdom Metazoa; phylum Chordata; class Aves; order Accipitriformes; family Accipitridae; genus Haliaeetus; species Haliaeetus albicilla. The sequence goes on from NC_091516.1 coordinate 40,005,698, forward strand.
TTGGGTTTTTTTTGGGGGGGGGTGGATTACGGTTAGCATGTTTTCTCAAATTAACAGCAACTTCATTAAAACTATTAAGAAAATGTCATACAACTGAGAAAATAAGTACATTTATTTGCATGTCTAGCTCCAAAAAGACTCTATTTTTCCTTACTGGACAATGGAAACCTCTGTCCAATACTCAAAATGCTGTCTCTCTGCAAAGTGCTGAAAGTTTCATGTTTCAGAAAGCTGATAGCCTGATGCCCTTTAGCAGCCTTCTTCACATGCTCATGCTTCCTTTCATCTTTGTTTCTAATAGCAAGATACCTGAAGATCCTTGCTTTTTAGAGTACAATCTGGATCAAATCGCTAGTTGTTATATACTTCACCATTCTTTTTCCTTTTCTTTACCCTTTTCCTGCCTAAGTGGGTGTGAATACACAATAATGTTCAGACCAGCATACCAGGAGCTGACAGTGCTTTTTGTCCTCTCTTCACTTACAGGCCACTCAATCCCTTCAAAGATATCTGGGAACTGCAGACTATCAAATAAAGAATCCTTTTCAGGCAATCTAGGTAATTAAGAAATATATATATTTAAGTGAAATCCAATCAAGTTCAGTGAACAGAGCATACAGTTAGGATGCTGGAAGATGTCAGGAAGCCAACACAGGTAAAATGAAAAGACTAGAGGACACTTCCATGTGAATTACCAGCTTTGGGAAAAATATGCACTGGACTAAGATACAGCCTGAACAACGGGTTGGACCTATAGATCAAGGGGCTAAATTTGTATGCTTTCCCTTGGGAGTAGGATAGTTTAAAATTAAGATCATTTTGTTTAGATGCAGCTATGCCATCACTCAGAGAAGTAAGTGCAAAAGAGGGTTTTGCTGTAAACCACCTAAGGCATGATGGCCTATCGGTGAAGTAACATTCACTCTGTTACATTCACAGCTTTACCTTTGAAGCACACCCTTTCAAGCTTTCAAGCACTGTCTTTGCTCCCTTATATTTTCAAGTTTGAAAAATAATGCAAAAATTCCTGAAATAGATTGGGAAGTGTTTAAAGATAGAACTAATGCTGCCCCAACTTTTGTACCTGTTTGTACACAGTAACAAAAAATAACACTTGGAAAGAACATTCAGCTTTTTTTTCCTGTGACCAATGACTGCATTTATTTCTCTGGTCATTTCTGGCCTTCTGTCTGCTCATAAAATTAATCACCATGCTCATAGTTGGCAATATTCTTGTCATGTTTGGGTGGCTACAGAAACACAGACAGAAGCTCTGTAAAATGTTAACCTCTCTGCTAATAAGGTTATTAGCTCAAGACATGTCATAGATCCCACATTGTCTTAGCAATATTAACAAGCTTTGTCCATTGTGTATGCAAACACATGGAGAAATGTGATTAAATTCTATGTTGGAAAGAAAATGTAAAGCAAGATAGCTATGGTATTCTGCTCTGAAAGAGCCACATGTCTGTTCTTCAGTGCTTCTCTGTTGCTACGCCTTTCAATGTACACACTGTCTGAATTAAAAAGCATGAGCACCAGCATAACCACAAAACCTACATGAACTATTCTGAGCTTCCACAAAGACCTTTAATTTAATATTACATTTAGAGGAAAATATATAAATTTACATTGCTTCAGTGCTGCAAACAAATCCACTAAAGCTACCCTCTAGAAAACACTTCCTTGCTAAACAAAGTAGACAAATTTTTTCTAGCTTTCATATAGGCTTCTTCAATTATATATGTGTAGATATAAATATATGGAATTTTGTTCCTATTGTAGTTACTCCTGGTAAGAAGTCAAAAAAGCCTGTGTTGTTTTCTTCCTGCTGTGCATAATTTTCTGTGGTGCTGAAAACACGGGATTTGCGGTCTTTTTTGAGCATGGCTGTGGTTACATCTCTCCCCACTATTAAAGGATTTTTGAATAAACACAAGTTTTATTTCAAGTGCTTCAGTATTCTCTGTAAATATTTTTATCAGCTAAATAGTCTCTGAAAATCAGTTATATTAAACAACAATAAAAGAGGGGACAGATAAATGAAAACAATAAGTACAAAGTGACTAAATTTTAGGAGTTTTGCTAAATGTTACTTATACTCCTGCCTTCACTATATGCTAGCATTGTATCAGATTTACTCCTCTGACTTGCTCCACAAACTTTGCTTTAGCTATGGCATAGGATTAGTGGTGAGGAATCTAAGAAAAAAGAGGAAATCATGTGAATTTGAAAACAGTGCACAGAGCACACAGAAATTTCAGTACAATAGATGAAACTTCAGTACAATAGATGAAACCTATACGTTTTCATATATCTTGTTTGTCTCTTCTATTCAAGAGCACATAACGCCTCTGTGTTCCTAGTCTTGCTGTATAGATTTTGGACAGATTGCAGTTATAACAACTGTCCTGATTTATGCTAATGCCTTACTTGGAAGTAATCTCCCTTGTATCAGTATTGTTCCAATAATAATTTGAATTATTGCAGGGGGATAAATATATCCCTGAAGATATCCTCCTTCCAGGTGGATCTGTGAGGAGGAACTCACAGGTCTCAGCAATTGTATGAGGAGAAATAAAGTAATTCATATATGCCTCACACTGATTAACAGCCTGACTTTTGGATTTTAAAGGAATTGGGCCTATTTTGTTAGCTTGCATAATATAACAATTATAGCTTTATAACAGTAAGGTTGACAAAAATGCCTGCATTTAGACTTTTTTTTTTTTTTGGTATTAGAAAACTGGGGACAAATCACAGCTGCTCATGAAAATAAAATCATTCTCTGAGCAAAAGGGGAAGATCCATCTTCTTAACTATGGAGGCAGGAATGATCCCTCCATAATTCAAGTTTTGGGAGGGGCAAGCATAGCAATCTTGTTAAAAATGGCCAGTGCCAGGGTGGTAGATAAACAAGTATCTTGAAAACAGGTCCACATGGGAAGTTCAGAATTATCCTGTAAAATGTTTCCATACAGTACTTCATTGTCTCTTCCAAAGCTGTGCCACCAATCCATCCCTCCTAGATACAAAACTTCTTTTGACAGTGCAGTGTTACACTGAATGAAAAGGATGGTTTGATGTCCCTGTTGATCGTATGACAGGTATGATGTCCCCGTGGAAAGGGGCTAGCAGAAGAAAGGCAAACCTCCATCAGAGAAATGGAATCTGATCCTCAGAGGCAAGAGAAGGAAATGATTTAATTATTATTTCCCTTTTTGAACTATCAGAGGGGCTGGAAGGTGAGTCCTTCACACAAAGAAAAGACAGGAAATTTGGGGAATCTGACAGTAGCTTAAATTGCATCTCTGTCCACCTATGTGCTCTGTAACAGTTGTTAGCTCTGGTTCTTCAGCAGTAGCTCCTCAGCAAAGCCAGGGGCTATATACACCTGGAATTAACTAGGAGTGATGTATGCACAAATTGCAAACTTAAAATTTCTTCAGCAGAACATCAGGTAGGTTGAGTTGCAGTCAAGATTACAACAGGTTTACTTGGTTTGTCTGCCCCTGCCAAATTTAAGTCAGTTTTCCCCCAAAAAGCTTGGTCAGTTTTAATGGCCCTGTAAACATACTGAAACTTACAACAGTCAGAAACATAAGCAATATCTGTCATTCATGTTGAGTTACTTCCAGAAATGACCTGAGCTGTTGTGTGAGGTAACAATGAAGATATGCAGTGAAACCCTTCCTTTTATACAAACCTAATGCTTGAGACTGGTCAGCAATGCTGCTCCTCTGCGTTCCAGAGAAAGTATACTTTTTTAAAAAATCAGTTCCATTTATCAGTTAAACAGTCATGTTTTTCCAAAGAGTGATGTGAGACATTTCTCATACCCTGTTTTTGAAAACCCACACCTCTGAATTAAGTGTGTTTGTGTGTATCTAGTGTGTGAATATATATGTGTATGTATGTGTGTGTGTATATATATATATAAATTTTTATTGTAAAACTTTAAATGCAGACATATATCTCTTAACCTTTATCAGCTTTACTTGCAAGTTGTGTTTCTGATATATTCTGGCTCTGTGTTTTGCAGACCTTGCCTTCATCCTGGGTTAAAAATGAGGCTTCTGGTTGAGATCGTTAAATTAAAAAACATGAAAACCCAATTTATTTCCTAGCATCACCACTCTTTGCCTTGGCAGGTCTCTGAGTCTCTCTGAATTCATTTATCCAATGCTGTAGATAGGGCAATCTTTTTTTCACCTGACAAAGGAGGGCTGTCTTTTGTCCCCAAACTCACTGTCTTTGTTCCCCAGCTGTCTTTTGTTCCCAAACTCACTGTCTTTTTTCTCCAAACTCACAGCAATTACGCTTCCACTTTCTTCACATGGTTTTAGTAGCCTGAGAGTAATATAGAAACATGTTCCCTTGTACACCAATGAGCGTTTTAGAGGTTCACCTGACCTACAGAGAGTAGGAGTCTGTGACAGTCCTGCTAAGGGATTTTCTTGCTTGCAAGCAATAGCCCATTAAGTTTTTAATTCTGAGTTCCCCAGTCCAGTCCTTAGTGTAGGGGGAAGACAGCTATTTCACATTTATGTTTTAGCGATTTTATCTGTGCATGTCTTTTTCCTCCTGCCACCTCTTCATTCCTGGGGATTTTTTACGTTTCTCGCCTTGGGAACAAACACAACACTTTTTTACACAACTTCTAAAATTTTTAAGAAATTTTATTTGCTTTTTTAAAAAGTATTGATAAAGTCATATCAGGTTGCTATCCTGGACTTGTAATTTCACAGAATAAAATCTCTGGGCCATACAAGAGAGACTAAAAGCTTTCTGCTAGCTGGAAAATGGGAACTTTCTGAGTGGGTCTTTTATACCTTTCAACTAATGGCACTGTTAGGTCTAGAAAATAATATCCATTTCTCTTTGTAAGCAATCTGTGCTTATATAAACCCTTTCTTCTCTGGTTTGTTTTTTTTTCTTTTTTTTTTTCCCTCTGGCTGGTCCCAAAGAAAAACCATAGTATCTGTGTGTTTTACAGTAAGATCTCTTCATACTGCCTGAAAAATGTAGCAGAGATTTTACAATGAACGTGAATATGAAGTACTTAGCAGTAGATACCTCAAGTTCATAATAAACAACTTATTACATTGAGATTTTAATGACATAAAATTGCTTTTCTTTTGAGAAGATTGTAAAATCTTAAAAAAAAGTTAACTTAGCATTAGGAAAGAGGAGTAGTGAAATCTTTTGCTAAGTATATAACAATTTTTATAGAAGTTATTTAATGTCTTCCTCCCCTCCTCCCTTCAAAGGTAAAATAAACAACTGTGAATGAGGATTACCTCATCATTTGACATTTGAAGTTGAACACTGTTTCACAACAAGAGCAGACATCCCTTGTGCCAAACTGTGAGCTCAGTCCCTGTTGCATGAAACAAGAGCTTAGGGACTGGACTGGTCACTGAGTCAGGAGAGCTGTCATGGATTGACTGGGATAGTCATGGGATGGGGCTTCAAGCACAGCAGTGCCATGTGCTTTCTTTCTGAAGCTTTGGGCACCTGTGCTCTAGCAACTTGCATTTGTCTTGATCACCCCAATGCTTCAACCACGGCTTCCTCTTCTCTTTTATCTACCTGTCTCCCCCTCTCTGAGAAATACAGATCGTGTCATTTGGCTACCGTTTCCTTTAAACCCTGGCTTTACCAAAGCTGACACTATGTGCCCTTTAAATTAAAGGAGCTCAAAAATCAATAGTCCCTCCCTCACCCTCCAAATGCCTGAGCAGGGCAAACATGTTTGGGGTTTTGTTTTTGTCTTGTTTTGTTTTTCTTCTTGTTTAACCTACTGGCTTGGGTCAGTGAGAGCTCACGTTGCAGCTACTATGGACAAACATGCCTACAGTAAGAGAAAGGGAAAGAAAGAAACATAGTTCACTGGTTGCTTCTCAGGCTTGGTTGGTGGAGGGGAGGGGAAAGAAAGCAAATATATACGCTACCTTGTTCACGAAAAAGAAACAAATGGCATAAGAAATTCCTCTATTCTGTGCAGTCAGGGTGAGGCCAGAATCAATATTAGTATTAGGTAACCCAACCAGATGTTTCTCATGAACTTATGTTAGTTGAGGATTGGTAATGTCAAAAAACATATGAACTCGTGAACACACCAGTACGCTGGAACCTGATTTAATGTGACACTCTCCCACATACCTGGAGATAATAGCTGTGTGTTTCCAACAGCAAGAAAAGGAGCTGGGCTACATTTCCCCCCTCCTCCCCTATGATATTTGGAGTCTTCCCCTCATTCTGATTTATTCTGTCATAAAAACTCCCTAGAAGGCCTATGTGGCTTCTGTTATTTGATGGTAATAAAACTATAAGGAAAGCAAATAGCACCATCAGACTTCACCAGGTGTCAGGAAGGAAATGCAGAGCTATTTGGACACCTCAGTGCTACCGAGACCACCTGGCCTCATTCATTATCACATTGCTATTACATCAATACCAGGCTGGAACTGCAGCCAACCTACATGTAATTCCGCTGCCAAGCACCCCTTACATGTACAGAGCCAGGTAAGCTGTGCTTTGTGCAAGTGGGACTTGGTCTGACTGACCTATTCTCATAGAAGAGAATAGGAAATGGCTTCATAAGGCATTTATGAAGTATTTAGCCCTCCACATAAAGAGAAGAAGGTAGACAATTTTTGTAGAAGAAGATGCAAACCTCACAGTAGTAATTCTTACTCTCTTTTGCAGCAGTTCAGGTCTGGGTAATGCCACAAATATTATTTGTATTTGCTCTCCTCTTTATGCCTTAGAGCGAGTTTTCTTTCACACAATGAAAGCCTTAGCTGGATGTTGCAACTCTTACAGTCCCTTTCCAGAAGGATTAAGTGTTCTCTTCATGCAAAACTCAAACTGGGGCCAAAAAAAATGAGAGGAACACCACTCCTATGAGTTGCTCATGATGCAACATTTCTACATGCTTTGTTGTGCTCTCAGAAATCCCTTCCTTTCAGATACAGTAGGTTCCTCATGGTGATCTTCTTCCAGTAGATGGATGCAACACCAAATTAATTCACTAGCCTTGTTAGACTCATAGAATCATAGTATGGTTTGGGTTGGAATGGACCTTAAAAATCATCTCGTTCCAAGCGCCCTGCCATGGGCAGGGACACGTTCCACTAGACCAGGTTGCTCAAAGCCCCATCCAGTCTGGCCTTGAACACTTCCAGGGAGGGGGCATCCACAACTTCTCTGGGCAACCTGTTCCAGTGCCTCACCACCCTCATAGTGAAGAACTTCTTCCTTACCTCTAACCCAAATCTACCCTCTTTCAGTTTAAAGCCATTACCCTTTGACCTGTCACTCCATGCCCTTGTACAAGTACATCTCCAGTTTTCTTGTAGGCCCCCTTTAGGTACCAGAAAGCCACTATAAGGTCTCCCTGGGGCCTTCTCTTCTCCAGGCTGAACAACACCAAATCCCTCAGCCTGTCTTTATAGGAGAGGTGCTTCAGCCCTCTGGTCATCTTCGTGGCCCTCCTCTGGATTCTCTCCAACAGGTCCATGTCCTTCTTATGTTTGGGGTCCCAGAGCTGAACACAGTACTCCAGGTGGGGTCTCATGAGAGCAGAGCAGAGGGGGAGAGTCACCTCCCTCAACCTGCTGGTCACACTTCTTTTGATGCAGCCCAGGGTACAGTTGGCTTTCTGGGCTGCAAGTGCAAATTGCTGCATCATGCTGAGCTTCTCCTCAATCAACACCCACAAGTCCTTCCCCACAGGGCTGCTCTCAATCCACTCATTGCCCAGCCTGTCATTTGTGCTTGGGATTGCCCCAACCCATGTGCAGGACCTTGCACTTGGCCCTGATGAACTTCATGAAGTTCTTACGGGCCCACCTCTCAAGCCTGTCAAGGTCCCTCTGGATGGCATCCCATCCCTCCAGTGTGTCAACCGCACCACACAGCTTGGTGTCTTGGAAACTTGCTGAGGGTGCACTCAATCCCACTGTCCTTGTCCCCAACAAAGATGTTAAACAGCTCCAGTCCCAATACTGACACCTGAGGAACACCACACGTCACTGCTTTGCACTTGGACATCCAGCCATTGACCACAACTCTATGAGTGTGAACATCCATCCAGTTCTTATCAACTGAGTGGTCCATTCATCAAATCCATGTCTTTCCAATTTAGACACAAGGATGTCATGCGGGACAGTGTCGAATGCTTTGCACAAGTCCAGGTAGATGATGACCGTTGCTCTTCCCTTATCCAGCAGTGCTGTTACTCCATCATAGAAGGCCACCAAATTTGTCAGGCACGATTTGTCCTTAGCGAAGCCAAGTCGGTTGTCACCAATCACCTCCTTATTGTAGGTGCCTTAGCTTAGTTTCCTATATATGCCTCAGCATAGTTTCCAGGAGTATCCATTCCATGACCTTGCCAGACACAGACGTGAGACTAATTGGCCTGTAGTTCCTTGAGTCTTCCTTTTTCCTCTTTTTAAAAAAGGAGGTTGTTACCCCTTTTCCAGTCAGTGGAAGCTTCCACAGACTGCCATGACTTCTCAAATATGATGGATAGTGGCTTAGCCACTTGATCCACCAGTTCCCTCAGGACCCTCTGATGCATCTCATGAGGTCCCATGGACTTATGCAACTTCAGGTTCCTTAGGTGGTCTTGAACCTGATCTTCTCCTAAGGTGGGTGGTTCTTCATTCTCCTAGTCCCTGCTTTCGCCTCCTGTAATTTGGCTGGAGTACTTGCCAGTGAAGACAGAGGAAAAAAGGTCATTGAGTACCTCAACCTTCTCCATATCCCAGGTAACCAGGTCTCCCGTTTCCTTCCAGAGATGTGGAGAATGCACCTCTGAAGCTAAAACTCATAACTTAGCTTGAGTTAATGAGCAAAGATGTGGCTGCAGATTGGTCAATAATTTTAACTTGTGGCCAACAATTTGGCTGTAGTTTGAAAAACAGTCTCTAGATTTTCCATTTTCTTGTTCTACAAACCCTCTCCAATAGCCTGACTTAAAGGCCAGAAAACCCACAGAAGTCTTCCTTCAGCAGACAACAGATCACACTCCAAGTGCAAGAAGGTTTCTGCCCAGGGCAGTGCTATTTTCAGGACCACTCTATTCACCTAGGCTCTACGCAGTGGGTTTAAAGATGAGATAAGCCAAGAGGGCAGTTCCCCACTAGCATTGTCCAATGCAGTATATCTGATCTCTGTTTTGGGAAGGAGTAGCTATAATGCTGTGACACTCACCCACACCACATACTGTGTCAGCCTACTAAACTAGCACTTCATCCTTGCTCAGCTGTGTGTGTTGCAATCGTATCTCTCACTCGTCCTTTCAAGTATAAGCAATAGGTAACTTCAGGTCTAACAGCCTTTCCCAAACTGTTGCAATGAGCAATGAAAAAGTTATTAAGACCAGTCAGACCTTTTTCCCAACACATATATGTATATACGCACTGGTGTGCCTTCGTGCAATATAGCTTTCTGCTGCTATTTGTTTAGTCCTTTTATTTTTCTTTTACTATCAGGAGGAATGATAGGTTATCTTCACTCTGATTTAATTCAACACATGATTAAAATGTGAATCTAAAGGCACAGTAATCCCTGCTGGCAGTAGAAAGCCATGTTTTGCTTCCCTTCTCCTTATAAAAATGGAGTAACGGTTTCAGGTAACTCAACGGATGTCACGTTTTGGACGGAAAAAATTTTCCATCAAAATATTTCATTTTTGACCCCAAAATATATTAAGGAAAAAGACAGTAATTTCAACAAAACCCTGTTTTAATGTGTTTCTTTCATTAAGGCATATGAAAACAGCTTTTCTTCAACAACATGAAAACTTCCTCTGTTTCTGTTATTTTTTGTTTAATTTTACAAATATATATTTATCTTGATTTTTATTGTGTAATATATTGAACAAAATGCAGAAATTAAATAAATGAATCCATGAAGCAAACTAAAATTGTTCAGTAAGATTTCAGAAAACAATTTTTAAGGGGAACAAATGGACATTTCCCAGAACTTTTATTTCAAAAAAACAGTCCTGACTTTCCTGAAAAGGCTTAGACTTTTCTGATAAGTTTCCTCTTGATTTCAGATTTTAGAAAAGGGGTAGTGTTCTAGACAAGATTAAAATAACAAGAACCCCCCCCAACAAAATGAAATCTATGCCCCCCGCGCCCCCAACCATTGAAAACAGAGGAATGCAAAGAAAAAAACCCAAAAACTTTGCTAGTCTTCTGTTTCCCTAATCCACAGCTGTTGATGTTGTGCAATCCAGTGGGTAAAGATTTGATTTTACTGTCTTAGTGCCTGGTATTTGCTGGAATATCTTACTCTGACCTAGCTCAGGGGCCAGAGCTTATACATTTGTCTTAGCACAAAGCCTTCCTTGGGATAATTTATTCTCTTTCCCAGCCTGTGTGCAGGCTTGTTCTGGTGCCTCTGCACGCCTGGTTAGCATCACATCTTCACACAGATTTTGGAAGTCTCCCCACAAGGAGATACAGCAAAGGTCTGATTCCCATTTTAATCCCTCTCCACAATGTTGAAACCTCACTGTCCCACTGTGTTTGGTAAGAGGAGTGGCATGGATCTTCTACCCTGGGAATGTAGTTCCCTGGAAGCTGGCTTGCAAACATACAAGGCACTGTTGATTCTGCCCAGGATGTGCGCACACCAGTGAGCATCGGGTGCCTCCTTTGGCTCCCTAGAGGGTCAATGGAGCCCACCACTCTCCGTAGCTAACTACAGAAATGCCTAGACCTAGCATGAATATCCCTCAATGGATGATGTTCTTCCATGCCTTACCCACATCCAGTTTGTTCCATGGCACACAAGGAGAACACCTCGGGGCTTCAAAGTCAGAGTAGTCATCCCAAGTTAAAACCCAAAACCAAAATGAGACTCAGCAAAAGAAAGAATTTTTAAAAATAAAATAAAACCTCAACATAGATGCAGTTGCTCTGATTCTTCTTTTGAAGAAATATGCTGTGCTTTAAAAACATACAGCCACCTCAGGGTCAAGTCCTGAAGAGCTTCAAAAGATACTGGATGCTGTTTTCAAACCACTTTCTTCCCCCTACATCTGAATGCTGTGTCACAGGACACTTACACATTGAGCTCAGTACTGTGAATATTTGATGAGAAACCACACAACTTTTAACAAAACCACACCCCTAGAGAAAAGCTGTTTCCTGAGTGTCCATTATTTTGTGTTCAAGTCAGACATTGAATTTTTAAGATTCAGCACTACTTTATCCTCTCACCCCCTGTCACACAGCAAAGGAATCATTATAGTATGGTATTGCAAAACAGATATGGTTTGTTCCTGCTTGAACTCTGAATAATTCTACCAAGCAAGGGAGTCATAGTCTTTTGAATGCACTTGTATTGTTTTGAGGGATTATAGTAGAAATGTCCCAAAAGTTCAAACAAATATACACGTCAAGCTTCACAGCTTTAGGAAAATAGGTTTTATTATATATGCTACCAAATATTTAAGCAGTAAGGCAATATAAACACATACCTTATTTTCTCAAATTTACACTGCAGCATTGGTCCTCTCTCTAGAGAAGTGTAAACAGAAACCCTGTTTGCTACTGTACCTTATCACAATATCATCATTCATGGGACAAACCATTTCAAGTAACTTCTAAAAGTACATGAGGTAATCACCTATGACCCACATGCATGAGGCCTGATTTTCTCCTTCCAGAAGAAGTATTCACCTGCTGACCTCTGTTTTGATGAAAATCCAATATGTCTGATTCAGATCTGAAACCAGAGGGATTGTCTGGTAGGTCTTTCAGGGAAATCTCGCAAAATTTCCTTTAGTCTCCTCCACCCTGAAGCTGGAGTCATCTCAGTGCAGAAAAAGCAATTGTTTCCTGGTTTCAGGACCTTAGGAACACCAAAGCTGCTATACAAAGGCTCCACTTTCATCAGACGCCCCAAAGCCTGCAAGGAAGACTCAGAAACTCTTTCCAAGAAGAACGGCATAACTTGGAGGGAGGAAGCGCTACTGAAAATGTAGCTGAGCCTGTCCCAGGCTTACCCTCTACCTCTACTGAATATGCTACTCACCTCCATGGCACCATCCACCATACATTTTTAGTCACCTCCTCACCAAAAGCATACCCAAAGGTGAAACACTTTTATGAAGTTCAAAGGATGAAGGAGAATAAAAACATAGGATTTTTTCAAAGGGGCTAGGTGTTCAGTTGGGATTTAACTAGTTACTTCTCTGCCAAGGCATGACACACGTGAAATAGTTTCCTTAAACACCCTTCAGTGAGTTTTGCATATGAATTTAGCTATTTCATGTGAAAATCTGCTCCTATTTCTGCATGTCGGGATTCCCTGGGTGCAGCAGGCCACCTACCCCCTTCCATGACAAACTGAAAACAAGCCTGTCACCCAGAGAGCTGCTAAATAGCACACAGGCTGCTTGTGCCTAGTTACAGAGCCATCAGCTTCGGTCTTGAACATTATGATTTATTCATCACTGTTGCGGAGGACTCTTCATGTGCTTAGTTTAGCAGCATGACCAGTTAGAAAGCAGTGACTTTTATACTTGTAAGCCACATATGTTAATAAACAGAATTAAGTTTATTAATAAAGGAGCACTGACACTTAGGGTACACTATTTTCATTTAGAAAATATTTAGATCTCCTATCCTTTTTTTTGTCTTTTTTTTTTTTTTTAATACCAGTTTAAACATTAAGCTACTGTTATATCCTGGTAAGGAAAAAATTAATAAAAGAAGAAGCATACTGTAACTTTAAACCATTCTTGATCATAAGCCAGAGAACCCTGTTGAAACGGATCGTTCCATCTCTGCAAAGAAACATTTAGGAGGTGGAAAACTGGAGCTGTTCACTGGGGACTAGTGTCTGTAACAGGCTGATGATCATCTGTGTCAACTCTAAATCCCAGCAGGTGGATACACACAGTTACGGCACCTTCCAGTAGACAGCTGGCACCTCTGTTAAATATTTTGTGGCAATACGTGAATGCAGAGATGACCACAAGAATGCACTACACATGCTGGGCTGAGATCTGATTTAACTGTCTGAAGCCAAGGGAAGCTCCACAGAGACTGCCGAGGACACACGCTGTATAAAGCAGCTTTTGACTACTCCATGACTCAGAGGAAAACCCAGGACGCCCATTATAAACTGTGGTAAGGTCACTTCTAAAAATGGATTTCCACATTCCCTCTTTCACTTTTCTTTCTTGGTCAGCTTGATGTAAGCTTTTCTTTTAAGCTCAGTGAAGCTTCTCCCTCCACCCTGGGCCCCACACGATGCCATCACCCTTGTGCCTTCTCAGCCCCATTGGCAGGAATATCCCCCAACGGGCTGCCCTCAGCAGATTAGGGCTCTGAGAGGAAGGTGCTGTGCTAACACCAACTGTACAGTGACCTGAAATGCCTGGGGCTCACTAGTGGCTCAGACACGATTTCCATGTTAAGGCCATCTCCATGGCAGGGCTGGGCTAGGGCAAGAAGCTCCTTGGTAATCTGAACTGCAGCTGCAAGGAAAAGTGCTAAATGTGTATAAGCCAGGATCCAGTGGCATGCCCGTGCCTTTTCCAATTGTCTGTTCACTTATTTTACACAGGATCTGTGGGATCCCTGGAAAACACACTAAGGTAAACATTTGGGACTGGGGTTCTTGCCCTGTGGAAGTTTGGGTATACAGCTCACATCATTAAGAAACTGCCTACACTTTTGCCTAATCTGGCAATACCTTCTTCTAGTTTGTGCAAGCAAAAGGAAGAAGCAACAAGATCCAGCCTAACCTTATCACTCTCCTTCTCCAGTTTTTTCCTCTTGTCACTAAATCTACAGGTTGCAAGAGGCACCGCAGGAGGCTCTGCACAGTTTTCAGGGATGCTATCTAGCATAGTCAAGCTCAAGCCATTCAGGGTGATTTGTGTTATAGCAATTATGTGCCAAGGAATTTCCTCTGGGAGGAACTGAGGCAGTCAACAGCCAACAAGGCACTCTACAAGGGAGGGATTATAACCTGATGTGGACCAAAAATTTGCTTTTGACAGAGCCCTCTTCTCATGCTTACACTATAACAGAAGCTACAGCTGTGCTTCAGCCACTCTCTAAGTGCAAATGCTCCATGCTCTCTTCTCACCCTGAGGTAAGCCCAGGCTTTTGCTACAAAGCTGCACGGGTCTCTTCATGGTAGCTGAATAAGGGCTCCAAACTCTCATGGATGAGTACAGAAAGAGCAATAGGGCAATAGGGCTATCGCCGGTAGACTGAAACACGCACTCAAGCCTGGTTGCTGACCTCCTAAATCAACTGCTTAGTGCAACACAGTTGAAGAGGTTTCAGTCCTATCTCTTTCTTTCCTGCTTGACCCCTCTTTTGTCCTTATATCTGAGCTGTCATTGGCTTTGCTGTTGTTAAATTCTGTATTCAGACTACTGAATGCCCAGCAGAAGAGGAAGTGAGGGAAGAAACTGATATGACCCTCAATATCTAGATATTCTTGTGCCAAGTGAAGTCACGAGAATAAGAGAATATAAGCCAGTGATATCTATCACTTTGTTCCCCATATACAGACCTTGACTAAAACGTTCCCAGATGTCTCCCATCATTAAAGATACTGTCCTTGAAGAAATCGACTTACTATTTAAGGCCGAGGAGTAAAACATCCCAACCACAGGGAACTCTGTTCAGTCCAAGGGACTGTGCATTTATTTTTCTTGGGGAAGCAGACTTTCTGTAAGTTAATTATTTGTAACTTGAAGTAAGGATTCCTCTCTGTCTAGCAACATTAATGCACACAGTAAAAGCAGTATGATCACCATACAAGAATAGGTTTTTAACTACATCTCAGACATTGTTTGCTTTTTCCAAAAAAGTTGTCAGACTACAGCAACAATGTGTTTTAGAAGCCTGTTTCTTTAACATACTCACACCATGCCTCAAACTTCATTTTTAGCAAAAGGGAAGAAACTGCTATATACCAGTGATATGTGGACTGTTTTTTTTCCTTAGCATCACCAGAATAATTTTCAGACCACAACCACCTTACAAGTCTAGCACACCATTTTAAACAGACACTCCCAAAACATAAAAAATGGTAGAAAGCCAGATTGTGAATTCCATGGAGTTTCACCAGCTGAAGATGTCATCCAAATTCAGTATGTATTGCAGTCTGTTTATCTATCTAAGATAGGTTACAGCTTGACATAACCTTGCCAAGACTGTCAAGTGGTGGAATCTAAATATTTTGACTATGATGATTAGACCACTAACATATCCTCTCTTTCTAATAGTTTCTTAAATTTCATTTTATCAAGTACATACTGCAGGGAATAATCCTGCATTGGCAAGGGAAGTGACATGAAGAACTATTCCTTTAAGATCCTCTTAATCTCACATTTCTATGATTGCAAATGGATATTGTTTTAATCTATTGGAGAGTGCATACTGTAGCTGATAATAGTAAACCTTGTGTTATTTTTTGCTGGGGCCAAAAATCAATCAACCAAAATTCTTCCCAAATTGATTTTATAACTTAGTTATAAATCTTTGGGGAAAAATGAAGCACAGAAAGAGAAAGAAAAAGGTTTATGAAGTAAACAGTAAAAGCCTCCATCTGGGAGCAATGATTCTGCAAATGGACATTGTTTTACCTAATCAATCAAACTTGTTAAACACAACAGAAATGTTTGTTGTGTGTAATGGAGGAAAACCAGCAGTTGCTTAGGTCATCACTGGAAATTTTCCTACTATCCAATAAATACAATACTTTGCCTTTCCAAATTTCTAGATGTGTACTAATGTGTGCATCAGAAAGAGAGAAACCATGCATTCAGTGCGTATTTTACCTGATCAACAGAGTTTGGAAAATCAATGTATCAGAAGCACAGTTTTTCCAGTAGTACTAAACGTTTTCACACTGCTATCTTTAGATTTTAGAAGCAGGAAGCAAGACTTCTCAATTTCATGGCTTAATTCAACTATTGCAGATCAGCTACTTATTTTGACCCAGACAACATGGGACCTTCTAGATACAGCCTCACTTGAGTCAGTTCAGTGTTTACCATCAAATGAACCTTTTTCACCACCAATGAACATTCCCCCACAGCTAACACTCATCTCAAGTTGTGGATTTACTTCCCATGAGCAACCCTTCCCAAGCCAGAAGTGTAATTATAGTTGCAGAATTCAAAATGTTCCTCCTTTCATCTTCTCTGATCAAGTGAAGGAAGACTTTGGTCAAAGCTTGCAGTTACTGGCTAATTATCATTTCAGGTTTTATTTCTTTAATCTTGCCATTACACAGAATGTATTCCTGACATTCACAGAAGATATTAACAGTTAGTTTCCCAACTTCAAGCTTCAAAATACTGTGACCTGATTTCAAATGTGTGCTCATAAGCAACTGGTTATCCCTGCTGACCTCTAGTCGTACCACTGATTACTTAACACTATTGGGAAAATTGTCTGTTTATTTGGGTATTTTACTAAGAATTTAGATGCCAAAATTTATATCTTACTTAGCCAAAAATCTTACAATCAATGAACTACAGCAATATTTCTGCCAATTCTCCTTTGGAGGCACAAATGAAAAGTTGTTTTTGTAAAGCAGCTGCTTGGAGATTTTTTTTTGGGGGGGGGGGGGGGGGTTGATATATCTACAAGCAAATAAGACTAGTGCACCAGTGTCTGTTGGAAGAAACCAGGATCACTCCTGTTGGTGCAGTGCCATACAATTCAAGAAGTCTGCAGTGAGAGCACTTTGTATACCACATAGCTGCTCCTTCAGAAGGAAACCTGCTTCTTCAGAAGGAAACAAGCATGTGCATCTTCCTGCAAGTTATCTCTGCCTAAGGCAGTGTCTCCAGCAAAAGACTAGGCACTCCCTGTGGCCTCCATGCCATGTACAGCAGCTTCTTGGAGCCATAGGTGATAACATCGTCTCCCCCTGTGGCACCTGGCTCTCTGCAGAGCTCTCTGCTGGAGGCCTGCCACACTGACAGATCGGAGTTCCCAATATCTCCCCCTCCAGCACGACTGCACAGAATTACAGTCTGACACTTCCTTCAAAAGTGTTAAAAAAACTATGTTAATGCCAAGTTAATTTCCCACCTTACAGCAGAGATAATTGTTAATAATATCCCGTTATGGCTATATGTGGAGTTGATTTGGGGGCATGTGTCTTTTTTCTTTTCTTTTTTTTTTCTTTTTTCCTTTCTTTTTTTTTCTTTTTTCCTTTTCTACACTGATTTTCTTTTGTATTTTCCCCCTGAAAGTTAAGATATGAATATATGCAGAAAGCCAAGAAAAAGCAATTTTATATCAGACAAAAGAAGCTAAAAAAAAATGCTTTACTTTCTCTTGCCACTTATGACATGTCAAAAGGAAAGAAAATGTCATAAAAAGAAAAAAACAACAATACTTTATCCTCAGCATTGCTGTAACCCTTTTTGCTTATTTCAACAGCAAGCATGGGGGAGACCTGCCTGTCTGCAGGCACCCTGTGCTGTACTCCACATTTAGCAGGGAATTTAATGAGCCAAGTATGTGCCTTTTGGGAATGTGCAGGAAAGAGATTAAAAAGCAGAGAGCACTGAGCATTTGTCCAACTCACCGAGGCTAAATGTAATGCAAAGTTCATGAGACCATCCAGCTTCCAGTTTAGTAACTGGTCAGAGTGAGCCCCTGCCTTTCTCTCCAGGAGCTGGCACCTGCCTAACAGAGAGGTGTGGGCCAGGCTGTGCAAGCATACCCTGTGCTGGACAGTGCTGTTCCCCACCAGGAGCTGCACAACGTCTCTGCTCTTCTCCGTGTATTTGCTAGAGTCTACAACCACTATTTTTGCAAGGGAAGGAAAGATTCTAGGTTCTGCTGATCTGCAAGCTGCCTCATGTTTAATACCCTGATAACCTGAGGGCTCTTGGTATAGACAGTGGAAAGCAGAGACCAGTTTTCGTGTTGGATCATTTTGGAGGCTCCCTTGCAAAGACCAGAGCTCTGATTATTTTTGTTTATATTTGCCTTCTCCTCTGTAAACAGTTGATTTACTGCCCTTTGCAATGAGGGCTTAGATCAGATCATGAGCTCCTAATAGCAGCTGGCTAGATATGCATAAAAAAATTATGTGTTCACAGAAAATGAGTCCGTTCACTGTGGCATTGTATCAATGAACATGCTTAAAAAAAATCAGATAAATTTCAATGAAAAATCTCTGCTTTTCATCTTGTCTAATCCTGTATATATTTATATTCTGTATAAGTCTTGATTTAAAAGAAGGTATCGTGTATTAAAAGTGTTTCTATCACAACTTCAAGTAAAGTTTTAAAATAGCATAAAAATGTGTAAAAAGATTTTAAATTTTCAACCAAGGCCTTTCTTTTCTGAGACAATAAAGATCTAATATACAATGACAACATTTTGTATTTTGGAAGCAAATAGTAACAAGTAGTAAGAAGCACATTAATGTATTAACTAAATGTTGCCTCAGACATTAAAAAGCTAGAAGTGTGTTTTATTGTTTTGGGTTTTATTCTGTATGTTTCTCATTCAACTTTTGAGTTATGTTTTTGTCAGATTAACTTAGTCATGAAAAAGAAAGAGAAGATTTTAAAGATGAGGTCATACTGTATAATCTGAAATAGAAACACAGTCAATACCTAAATAACCTGATGTGTTCAGACAGAAGACCCTTTGTCTATAATCTCACAGCAATAAGGCTACCGTAAAACTCCTTCACAAATGTGCCTAAATATCTCAAAACTCTGCACAGCACAATAGCTTTGGCTTCCACTGAAAAACTTGAATGTTTTCAAACTTTTTCCATAGAGTACATTACATCATCTTCAAGAGGTTGCAGTTGCTGGTGATAGGGTACTCATGAGCTGAATATGTTTCACTCCATAAACAATCAGGTTACATCTTCATGCCAACCAGAAGCAGTGATATGAAAGGACATCCAAGAAACAGGTTTATTAATAGAGTGAAATGTAGGATGATTCTTTTGGTTATTTACTTTTTTTTTCCCTTTGGTTATTTACAGTTCATTCTTTTGGTTATAGAGTTCTATGAAAACAATTCTACACTGAAAGTGTTTAGATTTAAAAAAAAAAAAAAGAAAAAGAGCCCCCATATGTATTAATTAAAAATACATTAATTTTAGGTCTTCAAAAATCTGAAAATTTCACCACAACAGACATTATTCATGCCACATCTTGTGATAGTGTTTCCATCAGTTAACAGTTTTTGGGGGGATGTGGGGAGAAAAGCAAAGTTTCACCAGTTCTGCTAGGAGTCTCACACACTGTCATGGGTGGGGGCAGGAAACAGGGCTGGAAATGTTTGTACACCTGGCTCCTGACAAGGTCCCAAGACCTGTGTCCTTGACTGCTATAAATAATCCAGGTCTGCTGAACATGTGTACACCACTAATACAGGTGACTCAGAGCTCATTCAATTTGAAGAAGCATTCGAGAAGCACTCAGCTGAGTTGCATAGCTGAACCATACTCTTCTTTAAGTTGCAAATCTCATACAGGCTTGCCCTTATTTTTCATGAAACATGCAGTCTGCAAATAGCCTCTGTCTCCCAAGAAATGCTTTGAAGAAAGTTCTGTTTATACCTTCTTTCCCACCTGACCACTTTGCCCATATGTAAAATGAGTTGCTGTTATGTGTTTCCATGCTGAAAGAACAAACATTACCAAACTGGTCTGGAAAGACTTACTTTAGAGGAAGGCAAGAGACAAACGAACAGAAGGAATATTCCTGTTGGAGAGCGCAGAAGATACAGACTTGTGTACAGTGATTGTCTGGTCTCCAACCGAAAGGGCAGCTGCCAACCTGAGACATCATGCACCCTGAGCTGCTGTGGACAACTTCCCAGAATCACAGCAAAAACATAGCTGCAGACACCATGGCTGCAAGTCCCACAGGACAAACCCATTTGCATGCTTTTGAACAAGATGGTGCAGAAATAGAAGCAAAGTAGCACTCACCTGTAGAGACATGCTTTTTTAATAAAGAGCAAACAGATCAAGAATAATTAGAAAAGATAAGTGGCTTAGCATGTTAAATGTCTCCCCAGTAGAGTGCAATTAGTGTCTCCTTTAGGTTTCTAAGGGCATCAGTCTCCAGTTAGTTGCTGTTGTAAACTCAGTTGCTGCTCTGTACATCAGCAAGGCGCTCAGCCACCTGCAGTGCCCTCAGTTTATTTCTATTGGCTTTGCACCTGACTATAAACTGCATCATGGAACAAGTTCCATCTGCGTGTCAGGCTATGTAAACTGACAAAAATGAAACAGTTCAAAATGGTTTAATTTTACCTCCAGAACCTCCCAAACAGAGAATTTTTTAAACTGCACCAAATTCTGAACACTGAACATATATGGTCCCCAGGTTATTCCTGAGTGACAAAGAAAAGCAAAGGCACTTACAGGGTTTCATAATGGTGCTCTACAATGACCACAGCTTATTCATTTTTCGGGCCATGGGGTCAAGGGCCCAGAGCTACATAAGCAGGTTGTAAAGTACACAGAAATGTTGCCTCTAAACAGGCCAGCCAGAGAGCTTCTGTGGCATAGCGTGGTGGAAAATGTCTGCCCAGTAATCAGGGATGAGAAGACAAGAAAACTTGGAGCAGCTCTGAAGTTATGGGTAATATACCTGCAGCGTTACTGACTTGAGCAAATGGAGGAAAAGTTAAGTTTTCAGATCTCTCACTCCTCCACTCATTCCTTTCCAGTAAAAAGCCTGCACCAAAGCTTTCTCTATCCTTTGCCTGTTTGGCTCCTTCCCTTCTGCTCCCTCTTTCTCCACTTGTTCCTTCCAATCCCAGACCTGTATTCCTTTCATACTGTCTTTCCATAGCTGACCTTGTCTTTTATCTGCTGTATTTCTCCTCATTGACACTCTTAGAAAAATAGCTACTGATAGTCCCCACTGCAGTCAAATCCTCCTTTCTTTCCTCAACTCCCCTCTGTAATCTACGTGGTATTTGCGACCCACATCCTGTTGCCTCGCTCCTTGCCTCTCTGTTGTGCCTGTCCTGGTGATGGATTGTGAGCTAGTAAAGGACTTCTTACCATTTGGACCTTCCATTCAAAATAATATGATAAAAACTGTTATAGTCAAGCACTCATGTCTTAACTTTCCACAGATCTATTATTTTACCAGAAAAAAATGCATCTTGGCAATATGCTAAAGATGCTCTGTTCCCCTGCAGCAGTTTCCATTTTAAACTCTCCAAAGGACACCTTTTTTTTTTGGTGGGTGCTCCCCAGCATGTCAGGTGTTTCAGCAAGACGTGTGAGACACCTGATTTAGTCTCTAACTGCCCTTTTCATGTGAAGAGAAGTCCTAAGTGTATTGCAGCATCACATACTACCTTTCCAGAGGTGCTGGTACTGCTGTGGCCATCAAACTGTTCTTGCCACTGACTTTGAGCATGTGGAAGACAGGCAGACCTCTAGCTTGCTGTGCGTATGTGCTAAGGGCATAGCAAACTCCATGTGAGGAAAGTATTTCTTTTTGTGACCTTCAGGTAAGTGCCTACACAGGACCTACTGGATGCTAAGCTTGTGGGAGGCCGCCAGGCCCACAGAAGAGTGTTTGGAGATGCGGAGTGCTGAAGGGCAGCTGCATCTCCAGGACTCCCCCCACTGCTCCCAGCCTGCCTCTGGCACTGCAGAGCTAGAGTGCCCCATGCCTGTGTGCTCTAGCTGTAGAATAGCGGAGAGGGAGGAAGGGACAAACTCACAGACCTGCAGCCAGCACATTGCCTGTGCAGTTCAGCAGCATGACTGCGTGACAGTGATTAATAAGGCTCTTGATTTCCAGCTAATGATTTAATTCCACAGCATATCAGTGTGTTACCTAACCTCCATCTGTCTTGCTGCATATATATGAGATCTTCACGTAGTCTTTCGTTTTCTGTTGGCAGCATTAAGGCATGTGTTTGGATAATATCCCTAGGAATTAGCACAGAAAATTTTCCAGCTCAGTTCCCACAGAGATATGAGCCTGATTTGGAACGTATCACTTGCTCTACCTGCTCCTATGTTATCCACATACTGACCAACAACTTATTTCCTCAACACTGCCTGAAATGCTTTCAACCTTCTTACTTGTAAGTTGCACCAGGAAAAGTTAAGGTGGAATTCAAGACCTGCATTTTGCAGCGGACAGCTGAAGGAAGGAGTGAAGCAAACTGGTACAGAAAAAGCAAGTCATAACCGTTTAAAAGGAAGGCAAACACACATACACATGTTTTAGTAACTGAATGACATTGCTAGGAGGCATAGGTATATGTTGGTGATTTTGATGCCTGGCCAGTAAAAGGAGCGAAGACTTTTTTTTTAGCCCACTGAAGTCCTTTACAGGTCATGAACTCGAAATATGTCATCAGCAGACACCACACATTGGCATTTCCTGAAGGAAGAATGAATACACAGCATTTTCTCAAAGCTGCAATATTTCACTTTGAACACAGTTAAACTTTACTGGAAATGAGAGTGACCCTCTAGAGCCTTGAGAAATTTCTTGTTCTTTAGAGAAGGTGTTGTCTGGGGTTTTTTTACTTACTCACAGTGTACTTCTTTATCCCTGAACAATTTTTATGCTGTGTCAGGAGAGTGGAAATACAAACTTCCCATAGGGATTGAAATACAC
This sequence comes from Haliaeetus albicilla, assembly GCF_947461875.1. Classification (NCBI taxonomy): domain Eukaryota; kingdom Metazoa; phylum Chordata; class Aves; order Accipitriformes; family Accipitridae; genus Haliaeetus; species Haliaeetus albicilla. The sequence goes on from NC_091516.1 coordinate 40,028,352, forward strand.
CCACAAGTAATCAAGTAATAGGGATGATTCAAGATTCTGGACTAATAGATAAATTAGTGGGGAAAAGTAAAGGAATGGATGTTGAGTACTGAGCATGCTGGTCTACAGACATGAAGATAATCTTGATTCATATTTTCATGTGAGAAGTTTCTGAAAGTTCTCCTTCATGTAACTCCATACTCTTTTATTACTTATTTCTGGCCAATTTCCCCCTAAAAATGTCAATCAAGCCACATTTCCACCGGAAAAAAAAAAAGCAGTTGAACAGGAGAAAAAGCACAGATGTGAATTTTTATGTATGACAACATTTGTAAGCTAAAAACGTTAGAATTTTCACCTGGGAATGGGGAAAAAAAGCTGAACCTGTCCTTCCATACCTATCACCACATATGAAACATGCATTTAATAACTTTTTATTATTTTTTAACTAGTTGTTTTACTAGTGGTTAAGCAGGTGTGGCCCAGAACAAAGTGAAACACAGAAAGTTGTTGGCCTCGGCAAGCAGCCATTTTGTGTTAACAATGACGAGATTAACAGCAAGAGAATCAGAGGTGGAGCTTTTTGAAAGCTTGTCAGATTTTTATTTCACGTAAGCAAAGCAATGTGTGGGTGGTAAAAAACCAACCCTTGCTATAGGCAAACTTGAGAAATTCAACTCTAGAGTTAGAGATCAGTTACCTACACATTTTTTTTGTCATATCTGTATTACTGTGATTGACTAAACAAGAACCTGAGGCAGATAATCTGTTTGTGGATAAAGAACCTACTAATGGCTTTAATCAACAATGAGGAAATCCCAAGATTTTATGAACTGGCTTACAGTGACTGTCTGAAAGTTCATCAACTCTTCCACAGCTGAACTCCCCTGGTTTTGTCTTAGGATTGGGAAGGTCATGAGATCACTGGTGTTCATGGCATCATTAGTGTTTGTTTAATCAAGCAGAAGAAATACTACTATTAGACTGTAGGTTTTTTTAATTAATTGTTGTAATTCACAAAGGGAGTGCTAGAGGTGTTACTAATGTTATGTTCCCTCAACAGACATACTGATGGTCTTCTGGTTGTTTCCCAAACTGTTATAGATAGTGACCCATGGGACTGACATAACTAACCATAAACATAACCAGATCTCTCTAATCTCAGAGGCTTGTAATTTATTTCAAACTTGAGGTAATGATCTGTAGTGATTTTTATTTCTTCTGAAATTAATTATCCAACTTTAGTTCAATTTAGCCAACCTCTTGTTGTGTTCCTCTACAGCTTTGGTAGACATTTTTAAAGAATTGAGCTTTTTTATCTTTAGTTCAGTCATAAATGCTGCCGGTTCCTGAGAGCACTTTCAAGTTCCTACACTTCAGTAATTCCCTGGAAGTCAACAGAAATGCTAGTGTGTCTGAATCTTGGCAAGATTTAATCCTGAGACACCTTAACAAGCCAAATGATTTTACAGAGCCAAGCAATTGGTGGTTACGATCCACTTCAGCAAGACAGTGTTAAAAAGACAGACATTGCGAGTAAGTGTCTCCAAAAAGCCAAACTAACTGCAGTGTGACAGCTGCTCCCTTGAGAGCTGGGACCCAGGACTTCTCTGCTTTCACCACTCTCCACCCAATACCTAAATAGTTAATTAAATGGGGCTGCATCTACCAGTGTACACACAGTAGCAGGTCAGGGTAAACGTGCGAGTGCAGGTGGACAACGCAAAGAAGACAATCCAGCAGCTAGCTGCCTCCAAATGGCCAGACCTGCTTCTTGTGCCCGCTTTGCCCATTGGAATGATGTGGGTGTATTGCTTCACACAGCTGCGAGGTGTCTTGAAGCACTAGACTGGCAGAAGTTCAGTCCTACAGAAACAATGGGGTCACCTGCTGCTGGTGGCCCTCCTGGCATTAGGACAGCAGCGGCCAGCAGGACATTGTAGGAGCATGTAGGCAGGGGCAGGCAGGGCACAGGTGTTCTGCTTTGGCCAATATCAGGCCGTCAGGTAGTTTTAGTTCCATGTTTAAACCACACAAATATCCACAGGGATACTTTTAACTCTGCCTGCCAAGATGTGCAAACCAACTTGTGGTGTTTGCTAATGGGCAGTTAGAAACCAACCTTTCCTTCCCCTCTGCTGTAGGCTCGCTTTTCCTCTTTTATTTGGCATTCCTGTTTCCTAGCATGCAGCACATGTGCCAGGAATAAGCATGCTTATCCGGGTCCAGTTCCTAGGGAGCAGAACCAGCTTATTTAAATCAGAGCCACTGTAATGCCCATCCACAGCCCTGCATCCAACAGGCCTGAATTACCTTACACATGGCATTTCCGGGTAGAACTTTGCCAGGCTGTTCCATGTTCAATACAGCAAAATGCTAATCAACACATGTAATTAATTAGCATCTATACGTAGGGCCTGAAGCCTTAATTAACATTCCTCTCTGATTAAATTATCACTGATGATTCCAAGTCTCAGGTGAAACTGAGCGTCGGAAGTTTTTAGTGCTTGATCTTCCACCCCCCTATCTCCCAGGACTTCAAAGTGAACGTGAAGTCCGTTTCTCAAATCCAATGGAGCTTTGCCATGCCCCTTTTCTTCCCTGGCCATATCTCCTGCAACAAAAACACTGCACTTAGCAGTTTTGCCTGTTTCACAGTCCCTTGATGTCACCAGGCCTCTGTGAGTTAGTTTTATAAAAGGCTTAAAATGCTAGCCCATTATTTTTCAATGTTAAACAATCACTGGTTTTATATTTGTGGTGTTTCACAAAGATAAGGAAAGACAACCTCTGTAGCAACATGTACAAATAGCTTGGGTCACTTAAGGGAACAATGTCCACTGTAACTTTTTGCTATCCTATCCATCAAAGTCAATTCCCCTGCCTTAAAAATCCTTTCATTGTGTCATTGTCATAGTTTGTATCTCCTTTTGTATTTTTGTCACCTATCTCCCAAGAGGTTCAACCTCTGAAAAGGTAACTAGCTGTAAATCTAGCTAAATCTGTAACTAACTAAGCCTGTAACTAACAGGCTGTTTCCTCCAAATCAGCATGGTTTTATACAGCCAAAAATAAAAAAGCATTCTAAATTATTACAGAAACTTACATGTTAGTATAGTGCATTTTACTAAAATCTGGACGTTTCTTTTAAAAAATGAGGGTAGACATAATTCTGCCCAGCCACCTCATGTGATGAACAAATGTGTCCAAGTATTGGATGAAGTGCTTGGAAAACCACCAGGCTGAGCTGATTAATAGTGAGGAAAGAGATATTCACTCTAGGTTTTCAGCCAAACTTCTTGCTGCTTAGAAGAGCACAATGGCTTGATAGCTGACCTCAAGCAATAAAGTCCATGGGATTAATTTATTTTACTGTATTACCACCCCCTTCAAGGGGACTAGCTTAGGGTAAAACTGATCATAATGGGTCCCTAACATCAAATTTTCAGAGATGCTGAAGTAAGGGGAACATCCAGAAGTTTCTCACTTTTATAAGGCCATACACAATACAAAAAAAAAAAAATCTCATTTCAGCTACACAAGCAGAAAAGGGTTCCAATACTGAAGTTTTCTTTTCTATAAAATAAAGACAATAGCATATCTTTATCTCTTAGATGAAATGCATGTTGAGAAATGTGCTTGGGTACTCATAGAGAATTTGTTACAGATATGCAAAGATTTTTGTACAAAAATGTATGTTGATTTATGTCATTATTTTAGTGGATCTTGTGTCATATAAAGAAAACTGATTTGGTCTAGATAATAACTTCTGTTGATTTGCAGCTTGCAGAATTTTTTGAGATTTTGATTCCAGTCTTTGGAAAAATAAATGTTTCAAAATCTTGTAAATTTGCATAAGGTGGGCAGACAGATTTCCTTCTCATCTTTTCTGCTTATCTTTATCTCCATGTGAATTGTCATTCACCTTTTAGCACATCTTTATTCTATATGTATTTCTTTTTCATCTTTTCATAGTTCTTTACAGCTACCCAAGCTTAATAAATTTCATCGTAGCTTGCTACTGCAGCTCTGTATCAAAAGGAAAACAAGTGTATATGTTTAGTAATTAGTAGCTTGCATCAGAGTGAGGGAAAGTAACCACTTATTACAAAACCTGGCTGAAAAATAAGACCATACCTCCCACTTGATGTGGTATCAGTGTACCTCACAATTGGAAAACAACTTCATAAAAGATTTATTTTCTCAGAAAGTTTTTTTCCGGGAAAAGAAGGAAAAATCCCAACAACTGATAGTATTTGCTACCTTTGAAAAGATACGTATTTCTAGGAGAGGCAGGAGAGTAAATACTCTTTATCCACTAGCTTAAATTTTCCTGAGGTATAACAACAGCCTTCAAGCAAGCATTCCCCTACACGTTGGCTGGAAAATTTGGGGACTTTACATTGCTTACCTCCTGATTAGGCTCTAGGAAAAGAAATATTGGCTGGCAAGCAGATGTGGCAGAGGGGAGGTGATGTAAAGTAGGTTCCCAAGGTAGGAGGGAAAGTGTGTGAGATGGATGGTTCCTCATAGCCAGGAAATGCTGATGCCGCTTCATGGTCTGAGTTTGGCAAAGCATTGTGGTGTGAGGAGCAGGTGGAGGCATAGCCCCTCTTTTTCATCTGTGGCTTACCACACAACCAGAAGATACTGCTGCATGGAGTACCTAAGCAAACAAAGACAAATCTGGATGCTGCAGACCAATGATACAGACCAATGATGTTTGACATCTGATATGCAAAAAGTGCTGGGCTAAAGAGAATCAACCAGGCTTTCCCCAGTTGGTTGGGACTAGTTGCTGCTGTCAACCTGTTGTTTACAAGGGCTCTGTAGCTTTGCCTGCTCAGTTTGGATAATACCCATCTTTCAAGTACTTATGCCTGATTTTTGGCAGTGCAGTTAGAGCTATTTGTGATGATTATTCAGTAATTTCTAAAGCAGAATGTAGTGAATCACCTTTTGCAGTAAATATTTCTTTAAGACGTTTGGGGTTTAAAGCAAGACCTGCTTGACATGTTCTGGTTAAGCCTCTGTGTTGCTAAAGTTGATTGATGAGTCCTCAAAGAAGGGCACAGATCCCTGCCCCTCCTTTGCAAGCACTTCCTACGTGATAGACAGTTGAGTCAGTATTACATTAAAGAGTTAGCGTAGCTACAGAACTTAGCTCAGAGCGCTCATCAATCACTGGCCAGGATCATTTTGCTATCTATCTATGAGTGTATGAATGTGAAATACTCTTGCTTCATGCCCCACATGAAATTCCTAGTCAATTCTGAGTGCAGCCAAAGTCACCAGTAACTCTTATCATCAGAAATTGATTTATGCTTGCTTAACAGAGAGCCATAGTTGGGTCAGGGAAGTGTTGGACAAGTTCCTAATGAGAAAGCACCTCAAAAGCAGTGTCAGGAAGACACATACAGAATCAGTGTTTAAGGTGGGTGAATGAAGTCACCAACAGTTTTCTCTAGTCACTGGTGGCTGAGAAAGAACTTGAAAGAAAGTGGGAAAAAAAAATTACTTGAAGATGGTAAGGATAAGCCCACATATCCTTCAGCCTCCTGTCTTGCTCTGAGGGATGATCCCCCATTTCATAGCTGCCAAACATAAGGTAGTCTTACACTATGCCAAAACCATCATGGGGCAGGTGGTCCCTCAAGGGTAAGGAAAGGCGAAAAAGGGGAACTCTGATACTCTGTTCCATACCTGTCCTGCTGAGGTTGAGGGTCAAGGGGAAAACATTTTCTATGAAATGACCACTGTGGTATGGGCTTTTTTGCAGGGCAGATAAATTCAGCAGTCCATCTGAATCACTTGCCTGTGCTGTTGCTGCTCATTGGCAAACATTTTGGTTTGACAGCAGCAGGCCCTGATGAGATGCTGAAAGTCATCCATAAATGCCTCCTTTGCTGAGTAAATATTTTTGTTGGACATAGTGATGCAGAAATATGACGGGTCCCATCTGTGATACCAGCCTTGCCTGTACATGGGTAAGTATGAGTTTAATCCAAGTAACCCAAACCTTTGACACGGACTCAATCATTTCAAATTCACACAATGCATGAAAACAAGAAAACCTACATGTCAGACCAACCTTCCCAGAGTTTTCTGGAACTCCCCAGGTTCCAGCCCTGAAAAGTTAATTTCCTTTTGCCCCTTAAATCTTTATTCCATGTTGGGACAAGACCTGCATGCATATTCCCTCTCTTTTACCCTTTTATTTCTCTGTTCCTTTGCCACATATCTCAGATATTCCCTAATTTATTACCAGGAAACCAACAGGTGCTTGACAGATGGCAATTTGCCTGCTATTAATTGCTGGGAAACTGCTCACTCAGAGATCTTATCCCTTCCTTTTCTACTCCTGATACTAATTGGCATTCCTGATTGGTGATAAGAAGAATAATTAGATATAGAAGGAGCATTTTGACTGATGCAATCTACATAGCAAATACTTGTGCAGCAACAATTGCAACTGCACAGAAGCTGGCGCGAGGCTTTGCACAGAGGTTGGTGCATGATATTCAGAGAGACTGAGAGCTGGTGAATTACCATATGTCTTTCCAGAGCTACTTGGGTTATCTGTGAAAGCCAGGAGGTATGACTTTAGAAGGTATTAATTAGCATTGCCAAAGTCCATTCTCCAACGTCCAGTGCCTTTGGGAGAGGGAAGCCTCCAGAGTCCTTTAAGCAAATTAAGCAGGCCTGTTACTGTAGTCAAATAAAGAGCTGTTAGCTGCAGCCAATCACTCCCCAGCAGAGCAGCACGCGTGCACACCTCCCAACACCTTTCTCCAAGAGGTGCAATCCCTGACATCTCTGTTGATGCTGGTTTTGCACTGACACTGTGCGAGCTCTGCAGGTGCCAGCCCTCAAAATCTGCACACTCTGGGCTGTGCTTACAGTCCCTGCCTGTCAAGCCCAGGCTCTGCAGGGTGGGTGGCATTTCAATTCACAGCAACCAATTTCACAAGCCCTGGTGCACATCTGCTCTGCTAACACAAGCCAGGGGAGATCCCGATCAGGCAGGACAACAGAAATGAACAACAGATGGGGCTATTCAGGACAAGGAATGTTTCTCAACAAGAACTTTCAGAAATATTTATTTTATGAGCAATGATTAATATCCTTTAATTTGTTATGGAAAAATAATGAAATATTATTGCATTGGGTAACTGTTTCAGACTCATCTGCTGTGATAAATGTATAATGAATAAAAATCTGGAATTAGGCTAAGCCAGACAAGAAAAATTTCCTGCATGCTGACCACTGGGATTTTAATGAAAATGGAAGTAACATGTATTTTGCTGGGTTTGCATGTTTCCAAAGGGAATACAACACACTTTTAAGGTAATGACAACACAAAAGTGAAGCTCCGTCCCGGTCTGCAGGCTCAGAGTTTTGTGGAAAGGCTGCCTCAGGTTTGTTAATATTCATTCACACTTTCAAATGAGTGTCCTTTTTTATGTTCACACCCCTTTTGTTTTGGCTTTCTGTGACTCTTTCACCGAGCAGCATTGCTGACAGGAGCATTCATCCCAATGGTGAATTCAAAGCCAGTTGTGTGGTGTTTCAGCAAAACACCAGGTTCCAGTCCACATCCAAAAATACTCTCCCGAGAAAGCCGATTCTGGGAGCCTGCCTCAGCTCATTTTGAAATAGAAATATATCATGTGATTATACATATTCCTGTCAAAGCAGTTCACATGGTACAGGCTAGACACTAAATAACAGGACACATTTGCAAATAAATTACAAATGAAAAAAGAAAAGATGTGTTTGAATTAAATACGTGACCATTTGAAAGCAAATGGAAGGACAGAGTTCTCTAGCTACTGGTCTCCAGAGAAATAATCACCAGAGGATGATAAGAACCCATCACCTTCTTTCTTTAGCTCCTTTTTTTTTTTCCTTCCCCCTTTGCAGCCTTGTGTCCTATGTCAGGAGCCTTCCCCACTGCAGCTTCTCAATGGACAAGAGAATAGCTGCACTTTGAAGTCTGTAGTCACAGACACTTTGCCAAAACAAGCAAGCAGTATGTTCACAAGCTGTTATAATCACCTATAGCAAGCAACTAATTTTTCTCGCAGCAATTGGACCTAACAGAGGATAAGGATTTTGCCTCTTTCATTCTTACTTATTTCTTTTTAGTGTTCTTGTTTTCCTTCCCTTTCTTTTTTTTTAATTAAACTATATTCCACACACTATAAAAAAAAACCAGATTGTTCTTCCTTTCTGCAAAATTGATCTAAATATAAGGATGACAATTTAATAAAAAATGCCTCTACTGCTTGAGACCATATGCTACAGAAATCTCTGTTTGGGTCTGTGGCCTGTGCAGAAATCCTTATAAGATGGGAAATTTTCTACTTTATAAATCCTAACTTTGGGTCATATTTCATGTTGTAGTCTCTGGAGGACTCATTCCCTCTCAAAGGTGATGACAGAAGTCACATGGCTGCTACCACAAAACAAAACAAAATAAAACAGTTTCAAGAAGATAAAATAGTCCACCAGCTAATTAAGTCCTACAGCTGTGTGTGGTCCTGTGCTGTGGAAGAGCTGAAACTCTGGCCTTTGTTATCTTCATGGATTTAACACTAAAAACAGGTGGAAGAGAAATTCACAGTGAAGCAGAGATGTGAGATATGTAGTTCCTTTCAGGTGAAATAAATGCATTTGCTTAATTTCTTGGAATGTCTTAGTTTCCTCCCAGAATTTTCTACCTTATTCTCACATATACATAGCATTCGTCCTTGCTTCTCCTGCAGAGATGTTTACATTGGAGAGGAACCATTACTAGAGATCCTGAGAGATTCATTCCCCTGTGGCTGGGAGTCCTGCTGTGTTTGAAGCTTCCCATCTAAGTGCTCTTCCATCCCTTCTTTGGAGTCCTTAACCCCAGCCTTCATAATGGGCTTGGTCTGTGCACTCTCGAAAGCTACAGGCAGTACGCAGGAATGCTCCAGCCAAGAACTTGTACTTGGTTTTTCTGAATTTCTTCTTGTCTGCATGAAAAAGAAGGCCACAGTAAGAAAAAAGCATTTAGGCTGCCATCCAGACGCTTTCTATTGCTCCAGACCTGCCCATGGTGCCAGGATGCATGTTACATGGCTTGCTCTGCCAATAGTGTAAATAGGTCCTCAAGGAAAATCAGTTTTTTCCCTTCCTGCTCATTCTTCATTGAATTCACTTGCTCTTTTGACAAGAAACAGCTATCAATCTCTTCATGTTCTGTGTGCAACAGTATGGGGATTTGATTTTTTTTCCAGACTTCAAGCCGCAGCAAAATCTAAACACTAACAGTGCCCAAGACCTTACCTAGTGAAAATTTATATATATCCCTATATTTACTATACCTCAGAAACAGAGTGCTTTGAGGTTGTTTTTTCTCTAAGTTTAGTCTTTAACAAAAACAGAGTTTTCAAAGCATTTGGCTCCTGGCCTAATGCTAGTCCAGGGGAAATGAGATGATCGCAGTGGTAATAATTTGTATGTTGGGCTTTAAGTCAGATGTGGTTGTTCTATTCTCAGTTTATCTGTCCATATGGACTTTCAAAAGAAGAGAAAGCAGTGTGGTAACAATTTGCTTGAAAAGGCCACTGGTTTCTTAGTCAGAAGGTTTAAGGGGGTTGTTCAATTTTCATTCAAACGTAATAAATAAATAAATAAATAATTGCCAGCCAGTGTAATATTCATCATCTTTTACTGGTTGTTGCATTGCTGGGGTTGCCAAGCACATGCTTGAGTTGTCACATTCCATTTTCTTTCCATTCCCTTTGATTGTATCAGTCTGGACCAGTTCATACTGCGGCTGTGCTGGCAGTAGCACACTTTTCAGGGAAGTCCTCCTCTCTGTGTGACTCAAGGATTATGAAATGGAAATACCCTTGACAGGTGAATAGCCAGTCCCCCCTTCCTAGCACAGCCCTCTCCCGTCCAGCTCCCAGTGCCGAGTCCAGCGCAGTGTGCTGGTGCTGGGGAGAATGAGCCACGCTCTGGGAGGGGGCTGGGACACCGCACGGCCAGCAGTGCAATGAACTGCAGATTTATTCCTCCCTCACAACTTCTGCAGGGGGGAGTTCAGCTGCGTTTAAAGGAAAAGAAGGACTTTGGTCCCGTGTGATCGTGATCCGTCAGATTCAATTCTTTATAGTGATGATGTGATTCAAGTGCAGTGTAGTTTACCTATGTTGACTTTTCCAGGCATCTTAGTTGCTCCACTTGAATCTCTGAAAGACCATGAAAAAGAAACCAAGAGTAACTCTGAGTGCTAAAATATGACTGCCAAGACACAGTAATTCACTTCTTTATATCAGTCTTTTGATTTTCAGCCATGGAAATACATAAAATTGACAGAAATTACTAAAACTCTTAATTTCCCTGATCAAGAAATTTAGTAAGAAAATATTTCTTATTTATTTTTGTCTCAACAAATTTACTTTGGCTTTGTTGACATGCCTGGGACGTTCATTTTCCATATACACTCATGCAGATCAGCCTTACAGGAGCAGACATGGAAGTTTTTGTAAGGTCACACTTAAGCCTGCATGAAATTTAATAATACTTAAAAAGAGATCCTGATGATACAGGTTTTCACCTCAACTAATCTCTTTTTCATGGATAATGTTGGTTTCTAGAAATACTTCAGTCTCAGTCATAGATATTCTATTTCATATCCAGAAAGCATTTCATAATTTTGTAATTATATTTGTAGAGGGATTATTGTGACCATTCAAATTTGCAACTTTTTTTGAAATTGGCATCTTCCTAAAAATAAAACGTGTGAAGTATTTTTTTTTTTAGTATGTTCAATATCCTACTATTTTTTTCTCACAACCATGGAACTTCTATGGAATAGAAATTGCTGTTTTGCAAAGATCTCTGCTAACTACTGTCATTACTTGCTAAAATATTGCTCACATAAAAATATAAAGCACAATCAGACTGCATGAAAATAATACTGAAAAGGATTAGTCATGATTTTGCCCCATATTGTGGTTTCATTGATCGCTGCACAAATTGCTGGACACTGGAAAAATCTGACCCTTACAATGTGAGATGTGTTTTCCTCAACCAGGCAAGTTAGGTTTGCACCTTACAGAGAGAGACAATGCAATCAGCCACAACCAGTTGATCACAATGGAGGGAAAAAGCTTCCATTTTATCTTGTAAATTAATCCTGCCAGAAAATGGAGAAGTATTGGAAACATTTTCCAAGTCCTTACAACAAGCAATGCATAAGTAGAAGAACTATCTTCTCCTCTGGGATTTTGTAAAGGTAAAGACAATGTAAAATTCCCCTGCTGCATTTATGGACTTGCTCGCTTCTGCTGGTGATGCTTTGCGAGCCTCTAGCATCTGAAGTTGCAAACAGAAGCAGGGTCTGATCCGGCAGAGGCTTGCCAGGCCAGCTGGTTGTCAAGGTCTGGCACTGGCAGAACAGCTACCCCAGTGTCCTCTTAAGGAGAGTTTCTCTTCCTCAGTTTAGTGAGGCTGAAGGTGCAAGCCCAAAGCTCAGCCCTGTGAAGGAAGACATGAAATGACTTTGGGACTCCCTCCCCTTAGCTTCAGGAGTATGGGTCTGACCTAACAAGCGCCAAGAGTCACAGAAGCTCATTTGGGCAGGCAATTACTGCAAAAGATTTTTTCACTTTCATGCATACAGCAAAATTGCATCCATGGTTTTAAAGTACTAAAAATAGTAGTAGCTTTATTTTTGCTTTTCAGTGGATAACATTACGTTCTGAGTTACTCAGTGAAGAACCTATATATTAAATGCAAATGCATAGAATATAAAGGAGAGTGAATCAAAGCCACTGAGTGTGAAGTTTACTATATTTATATATACATACAAATATATATGGTTTATACACATAAGTTATAAATATGTCCTTCCTCCTCTGTTCTGGCAAAGCTTTTCATAACTTTGTCTCCAAGTCTGTTAAGTTTTGTTCAGATAACAGCAAGTGTGAGATTAAACAGACTTTACACCACAAAGAACCTTGGAACTAAAATCTGTGGGATTATTACTTACAAATAATAATCATTAGAAAGGTCAACCCTTGTTTAAATCACTGATCCATTGCAAGATAAGCTCATTTTAGCTAATCTAGCTGTTCTCTGTGCTTTGCTGATCTTTCATCTCTTTCAGTGAAAAAAAAAAATATTTGGAGGAATATATTTTCTTCTGTATATCAACTGAGAAAGAAGATGATTACACCTGTTTCTATGTTCTATGGACAGCTCCTGTTTCAAATTGAATCCTATAGTTCAAAAAAATTGAGTACTAGTCCTTTGAATAGTCTGTCTTCCAAAACCTTACCTTATGTTGCAGTAGTTACTAAACCTGACAGAATAATATAAGTAGCTAAATTATTGATGATAGCTTACGGGCAGTAAGGACACTGAACTGAAACCCAGTAACAAAAAGCCTTTGCCACCCCGCCATGTTCTCTGTCAAAGCCCTATCAAGAAAGGAGCTGCCAATCTCTTTAATACTGCCCCAAATTCAGTTCAGTAGTTGGATGAATACTTTCAACCTAGGACCAAATTTTAGACCTTGCACCTAATTTATTAATATTTGTCACTGGTGACATGTAGCTGATCCCATGGGGATGATTTGAATGTGTATTTCCTCAGTGGAGCAGATGACTAGCCATTTTCCTGCCCTTTACAAAGTTAAATGGAAGTCATGAAAGGTGTAACACAGGAGGAACCCTGGCAATTCTTTTAAGGTTGTGAAGAACAGCTGCACCTTTACTCTAGCAGCAGGAAATGGAGGACAGGACAAGGCTGCATGGGGCAGCAAGCCAAGTACTGTCACTTTTTATGAAAATGTTCAAGTGCTTTAAGTTTTTTTTTTTCATTTCATCATTAGTCAGCGCTGCCTCACTCATGAAAATCTCAGCTCATTTTGGAGTTAAAGAGGAACTAAAAAGATTTAGTAAACTGCTCTCGACTGGGAACTAAACTCTGGTCCTCTCCTTTAAACCAAGTAGACCAGAAGTCTTACTCACTCAAGAGACATCATTGATTCAGAGCATTGCTTCGATCCCAAAACAGAGGACACAAAGGTGGGAGGGAATGTTTTGCTCTTGTAGTTCTTGTTTCCTAACCTGGCCAGGACCGGGAAGTACGGAGATAGGTGTAGTGACAATATGTGTTTTAACAGGTCTGCAAAAGCTACTCTTTCCTTTTAGGAACGTTTCCCTCCCTCTGTCTCTTGACTCTCTGTGCCACCTGGCAACCTATGCTGTCTCCCCAAGGGCTCATTAGACATTGCAATACCTGAAATGCATCAAACTTGGCCAGCTCATGGAATTAATCTGATGATATAAATTCTATGTGCTGAAATATGTGGAGAAGAGGCTTCCAGTTTGAGGCTAAGCAATATAAGATTATGAAAAAAGAAAACACATTCATTGGCAAGGATTAAGTGGCTGTGACATAGGAAAGGAATGAAGCATTGTAGCTGTCCAGTTTTGTACTGTTTACCATAATGATAGTCTCTGGACAGACACTTAGCATTATTGAAAGCTCTGGCATGATTTATCAAGTGACCACAATCTGAACAATGCCTTCTCTTATTGCTGCAATGACATTGAAAATTCATAGCTAATGTCTGTGATTTGTTATCATATGGGTGGATCTGGAAGTTTCTAAGGCTTCTGCTATCTACAATTAATTTTTCCCATCACGACAATCTAAATCCTCCCAAACACAAACAGTTTTGCACATAATTAATTTCAAGCCCCTAAGTTTAAAGACATACTGTTGTGCATGAAGTGAAGCACAGATATAACTGCAGGGCTGGATCTGGGCCACTGATTCTTTGCCTAGAAAATCTCTGACTCGCTGCAGAGGAGCCCAAAGCACGACCGTTTTGGCCAATACACAAATATTTTGGCTGGGAATGTGGCTGTGACGTCTCCTGAGAGCTATCCCCAGCCTCCTCCTGCTCCCCTCTCCCTTCTGCGCTGCAGGCTGGGGTGAGGACTTCCATGGTATGATCTGCTGGTGAGCGGGGGTGGGGGCAGTGGTGGTGGTTGTGTCACTCTGTGCTCTTGCCATAGCCCATCTGGAAAGCAAAGCCCAGCTGGGGAGCCTTGCCCTGCAGGAAAGTGGCAGGCATTTGGGAAAGCAGGCAACCAGTAAGGCATGGCAAAAGCAGTTATTTTTTAATAACTTATTTTATTTATTTAATCAAGCTTGTCATTTTGGCCAAAAATCTCCAAAACAAACACAACCAAAAAAAAAAACCCTGGAAATAAAATATCCTTGTCTGGGGGCGTAATTTTGATATTGTTTCTTAAAAGAGAGGGGAAACAACAATGAAAAAAACACCCTTTTGTTAAAACAATGTGTTCAGTCTGAAAACTAAAGGAAACCATATCTCATAAGACTGTTTCTGCACAATTTCTTTTCTAGGCCTGCTAGTTACTACTGTTTGCACTCCAGTTATTTACCTTGTGTCACAAATCAGATAATCACAATATTTCATAAGAACAAGAAATGAGTCTAAGGCCCCACCTAATCCAGACAGGTGATGTCACTGCATGTGGTAATCTCAGGCTATCATCTACCATCCTTCTCATAATTCAATTACCATGACTATTACTTTGTCAACTACGCTTATGCAACATGTATCAAAACCTACTTGGAAAACAGAATCTATAAGTGATTCACAGCTGGGTTGTAGAAAATGGAGGGGGAGGGGGCAGACGGGAAGGGCTGCAGGGCAAGGAAGGAGGCAGAAGATAAATGGGGGGGAGGGAGGCAGGGTAGTTGGCTGTGTGTTTGCGTTCCAGGAAAGCTTTAGAGGTTTCTCTGTGTCAGGTAAGTCACGCAAAAATTTCTCCCAAGGGTGCACAAGACAACTGCTATGATGCTGAAAGGCAAGTGGTCACAGTGTTGTCTCATATTTAACAATGATAAGAATCTAATTAGAAGAAATTGAAATTAATCCAGTCTTCTCTCTGATTTGTCACTTTTTAAAAGAGAGGTTCTTTACATGTTCAGGGAAGTCCACATTGCATCTGATTAAATTTAGTTTATGCCCCCCTTTTTTATTAACTAAGGAAATCAAGCATTTTATTTTACATACTAACTTTTATAGGAAAGTCTACATGCTAAAGCACAACTTTGTGGCCAATATTGAATCCTTCTATTATGCAGTTGTAGGACACAAGAGGTCCTAGCCAGAGAAGCAGACTGCAAATTAGAAAGCAGTGTGAACACTTCAGCTAGGATTTGTGTGTGAGGTAGAAAGAATAGCAGGAGAAATTGTGGGAATCAGATTGATAAACATAATATTAGTTATTTATAAGTTCCAAATTATTTTAAGAAAAAGAAATAATAATAATTTGCATCAACAGAGTGATTTATATCACCATAGCACTGGGCAGAATGAATAGCACTAGCAATGTATCTGGATGTCTTACGTCTCTAGTTCCTTCGCTTTCCATTGCTATGGAGGAAAATGAGCAACAGTGACTCCTAAATCTTCAGTTTTGGGCAACTCCTGCTCCTCACCAAGGTAACAGAAACAGGGCATCACTTAAGTCTCCTGCTCACAGTGACGAGACCTCTAGCCTTGCTGCACTGCACACCTCTGAGAAATTTGCACAAAGGCACTAAGTGACTTCCTAATGTGTTCAGCATTACAGTCTAGGAGTTGCATATTCCCAGTCCAGTACCAAAACTTTAGCTCTGTTGTTTCTTATGGAAATTCTCAAATGAAGAAAACCTGAACCACTACCCAGCAATAGATCAGGTTAGATTTATACATTTTAGAAGATTAGTATCCAAAAAGCTTTCAGTCCGGCCAAAATTGTAAAGATTTCTGGTTTACACTCAGTGATAAAGCTGACTTGAATCTTCTAGCAAGACAAGATTTCTTAGCACTGTCCTTACACTGTACCCTATAGGAAACAATATTAAAAAAACAAATATGTGTCTTAATTTCCAGCAGACATAAAAGGGTTTTTTCAAACAATGCAATAATCAGCTGTAATTACCGAAGGCCACCAGTGCCAAGGTAAGGATGGGATTAGTTGTACCTTCTTCCTGCTTTGTACTGTTTGGGTCAGGAATCCACCCATTGGCTCACTCGGGGATGTGGGGGTGGTCCAGACCATTCAGAGATCCAGGGCTACCTTGGCACCAGTATGTATGTGAGTGGGACAGCTTATCATGAAACATTTTTAAACTGGTAGGATGCTATGCTCCCTGGAAAGCTTGACTTTATGTGAAATAGCATGTGAGAGCTGATGGCTTTAAAACATGAGGTCAGCTTGAGAAATCTAGCATCAAGGTATTTTGCTAAGAAAATCTACTGCTCTGAATCAGGACTTTCTTAGTGCATGAAATCTACTAGATACCTGTTTATGTTGAAATTATTTCACAGTTCCTGAAACAGGCTTCAGTGTTTGACAAAACACTTCCTTACAGTAGATAGGTGTTGTCTTAGCCACAAAAATGTGCGTAGGCTCATCTGAGATAACTATCCATCTTTTTAGATGCTTATTCACAGGTTTCAAACAGCTCAAAGCTGGGTTTTCTGTGAGTACCTCTGCAGCTGTACCTCTCCAAAATCATAAAACTTGGTAGAAATAGAAAGGGGAAAAAAGGAGAAATGTGGTAACAGAATCAGGCTTTTATTTACTCAGACCTAACCTCATGATGATTGGTGTTACTTCTTCACCTTTAGTAAGCTTTTACTATTCTAAACAGGTCAAATTCACAGAATAACCTAGATCCATGTCCAGCTAATTAATGCACATGGTAACTGGTATTTATTGCTTTTCTTATAATAAATATTTACATGAAAACAGAATACTGTCCAAAAAAATTGCAATGGTATAGTGACATTTAATTTTTTCCCTAACCTAACAAATATTATGTGTATTTTTGTGGTATTTCTATATAACCTGCCTTTAGACAAAGAGGGGAAGACTACAGCAGAATACTACTGTTAAGCAGTGTGCTGCTAAAATAATAATAGTAATGCATTCCACAGATATGATTACTGTGCCTGTGCTGTTAAGTCTTGACATTTTCAGAAAGGAAGAGGAATGCAAACAAAATATCTGGTGGGGCAGTGCATGATTCTGGCACTGAAAGCATCTGGAATAACCTGAAATCTAAAGACAAGTAGTTTAAAACCAGAAAAAAACCCTGCATATTACGGCTCAGTTTCAGAGATGTTGACTTTGCATCCAGGACCCTCAGAACCAGATTTAAAACCAAGTTGGGAACAGCACAATTTCTGTTGTTTTCAGAGAGGGGTGCAGAGCAATAACAGCTTGTTAAAATATGATCCTGGAATCCTGCATATTTCAGCGAACCAGTGTGTGGATGAGACTGGAAGGGACCTCTGGCGATCACCTAGTCCAACCCCCCTGCCCAAGCAGGGTCAGTACAGCAGGCTGCTGAGGGCTGTGTTCAGTCTGGTTTTGAATATATCCATGGGTGGAGGCTCTGCAGCCTCACTGGGCAACCTCTTCTTCTGTCTAACCGGGTGGGCAGGTTTTCTTATATTTAAGTGGAATTTTCTGTATTTTGGTTTGTGCCCATTGCCTCTTGTCCTCCACTGGGCACCACTGAGAAGGATCTGGCTCTGCCTTCTTTACACCTTCCCACCAGGTACTCGTACACATTATTACATATATTAGTTTACATATATCTCCCACCAAGACTCAAAAGCCCTCATTGCTTCTCCTTCAATAAACCTCCATCAAAGAAGGAATATTTGAAGCCTTGGTAAGTAAGCTCAGTGAAGTAACACTTGTGAAAACAGATGGCTTTTATCATCCTATTTCTGGCAAAGTCTTTCACGCTGGGGATTTTATCTCATGCACTATGAACAGTGTCATGCACATGTTAGAATACCCCTGCGGATTGGTTTATGTGGGTATAGCCAGCTGCCAATTCAAACAGTTTGTGACAGAAATGGAGAGGTCTTTTTTGTAGGAGTGATGAGGAACATCCTGTGGCAGTCCATCTGACTTCACTCCAACAAGATGTTTCCACTCTCAGAGTTAACTGGAAATTAAGAAGTCATGTAATTATATTGGGAGAACAAAGATGGCCCAGGTGCTTTAGAGCACAGTTCTGGCAGAGGACTTGTTTTTAATAAAGAGATTTGGTTTTGTCCAATCCTCCTTTTTTCTTTTTCTCTTTTTTTTAAATTCACCTTCTTATTTTTCCACCCCACTGCCATCATTTATGCCCAGCCGGTAACAAAGCACCAGGAAGCTGCTCACACACTCCTCCCCCTCGGCCCTGGTTGAATGAAGAGGAGAAAATATAAAGAAAAGCTCATCAGTTGAGACAAAGACAGGGAGGGATCACTCACTACTTACGGTCACGGGCAAAATACAAGCTCAACTTGGGGAAAAAACAAAATCAATTTAATTTACTACCAATCAAATCAAAACAAAGATAATGGGAAGTGAAACCAAATCTTAACACACCTTCCCCCCACCCCTCCCTCCTTCCCGGCTCAATTCCACTCCTGGTTTTGTCTCCCTCCTCCCCCCAGCAATGCAGGGGGACGGGGAATGGGGGTTGGGGTCAGCTCATCACAGGTTGTCTCTGCTGCTCCTTCCTCCTCAGGGGAAGGACTCCTCACTCTTCCCCTGCTCCAGTGTGGGGTCCCTCCCACAGGAGACAGTCCTTCACAAACTTCTCCAGCGTGAGTCCTTCCCATGGGCTGTAGTCCTTCATGAACTTTTCCAGCGTCGGTCCTTTCCACAGGCTGCAGTCCTTCAGTCACAAACTGCTTTAGCGCGGGCTTTCCCATGGAGTCACGGCCATCTTCAGGGGTATTCACCTTCTCCAGCATGGGGTCCTCCACAGGCTGCAGGTGGGCATCTGCTCCCCCGCTCCCCTCCATGGGCTGGGGGGGGACAGCCTGCTGTCTCACCATGGGCTGCAGGGGCATCCCCTCCTCTGGTGTACCTCCTCCCCATCCTTCTTCACTGACCTTGCTGTCTGCAGAGATGTTCCTCTCACATTCAAATCCCACCACTCACTGCAGGTTCCACTTCTTAAATCTGTTCTCCCAGAGGTGCTACCACCGTTGCTGATTGGATTGGCTAGGGCCAGAGTCGGGTCTGACTTAGAGCCGGGGAAGCTTCTAGCAGCTTCTCACAGGAACCACCCCTGCAGCCCCTCTCCCACTACTAAAACTGCCACACAAAGCCAAAACACCTTTGAAGGAAAATTCACTCTTTGAAGGAAAATTTTCCCTTCCTTTGCCTGTCTTGCTGGTTTTTGGTTTTCTTTCCTAAGAGGTATTCCAAAGAGAAAGCCTGATTCAGACCTAACAAAAACTAAGTATATCGAGAACAGTGAGCAGTCCAGCTCTAACATCACAGATGACCTCTTTACTTGTCCTGCCCAGAAACAGGATCAGCTATAGCCAAGCACACAGTTATTTTCTTATCCTGATATTCAGGGTTTCCAATACTGGAGAAACTATAGTTTATTCCTGTATTTAACTAGAAAGTTTTTTGGTAGCGGCAAAGCTGATACCTGGCTTTGTGCACATAATCACTTAAAACCTTCCTTTCCATGCAATTGTGCAGTGAGCCACCAAAGTAAAAGACTTCAGGCTAGGTCTATAGCTACTGTTTTAAATGCTTGATTTTATCAGCCCCAGCTGTCTCTGGAAGATGAGTCTAAGTCCCACAGCTCTTCTCTGCTCCTTCTTTGGTCTACAACTATGAGTAAGTAGATCATGTGTGCTGCCCCTAAAAACTCGGATGTTCCCGTTATTTTTTACTGTTTCGATCTTGCAGTACAGATTTGTAAAATTACAATTACAAAATTTCTGGCCTGAGGCTGAGGTTAATGATTTGTATGAAAGAACAAACACAGACCACCTCCCAACCCCAAATTTCTCCTCTCCTCTAAATAGTACTGTCATGAATTGTATTTGCCTTCACCATCTTCACGTCTTTGTATTTCTTTTGCCTGTTGGAAGCCAAACTTAGCAACACTAACAACTGTTTTCCTCTCCAGCCTAGATGCCAAAACTCTGCTTAGTCTTTGGCATCACAACGATGTGTTGACTCCATTATGAGTAAACAGTCAAAAGATACAGATTTAAACCAGCAGTCCTCAAACTTTCGGCACCACAAACCACTGTCACCCAGCAGGATGCTTACTGAACAACACTCATACTTCCAGTCAAATATTAATTAAAAGCACTAACAAGCCAGTATGGTCATGTTGACTATGTCCATGGATACCAATGGTAGTCTGCAGACCACAAGTATATAAATTAAAAATGAGAAGAATCTCAAGCTTAATTACCACTTCTGTGTTTCATCTGATTTTATATCCACATTACACAAAACACATCCAACACATGGTATTTGCATCTCCCAGCCAAATTGGGCTCAGTTTAAAACAAGCATGTGTTTGCTCAGAACTGACCTGCTTTTAACATACTTGCACAATAGGTTGGAGGTTTTTTTTCTTTTAGTTGATTGGTTTTATTAAGAACATATTTCCATAGCTTAAAATAATTTAAAAAAAAGTAAGACTAAGAAACAATTTTCTTATCTCAGATTTTGCAGACGATATCATGATGAAAATTATGCGTTTCACAAACGAATTTGAAAAAAAACACTCGTGGGGTTTGTATTCTTTTCAGTACGGCATCTGCATTTGAACAGAACAAATTGCCATATATTAGAGGAGTAACCATTGCTAAACAGATGAGATCTTCTCTTTGTAAAATCAGCTAGGTGGCCCAATATGCTTATTTTATAGTGATGGGTTTATTACCAAAAATAATTATTATACTATAGATCATGGTGTACATTGTTCCTGGTTCAGGTTTGAAAACATGTATGTTCCAAGAAGAATGAATATATCTGTTGCTTTAACATTTCCTATATTGTTCGCTCCTTCTCCAGTGATGTAGAATTTCCATCTTATTAAAGAACACAGTGTATGAGATTTTTCAGAAGCATTCACTTCTGACTTTTTTCTATTCTCAGAGCAGTTAATATACTCCAGAAAAGTATCAGTCAGAGCAGAATTAAGTGATTTCTGATTGCTTTTGAAAATTCACCCCAGAAGGAAACACTGCCTCTTCAGCTCCCTTGGCATATCATAAAACTGATACTTCCCGATATCATCCATATTTTGGGAATTGCCTATTAGTGAGAAACATTGCAGTTTCTTGGGGACTGCTCATCTGACTGTCTCAAAGCAATGCAATTCCACTTGGCAATTCACCTCCTCTGATGCCACTGTGCCTGCCTTGTTCTGTGGGAGCTTTCTAGTTGCAAGGATTTGGGCCAAAGTATTCTGAGGTGAGTAGCAGGGAGGAGGAAAATGTCAGTTTTGGGTGCATAAATTTAGAAAAAGGGGCATATTTTATAGCAGTCAAGAGCTTACTGCTTCTAAGAAAAACAGCATCCTTTGAGGCATGACAAACACTCAGCTACCAAGTGTGCAGAGCTAGAAGTGACCACTACAGCATAGATTTGCTCACATGCATACACACAGAATCAGAGTTTGCAGTGGAGAAGGGTCTGGCTCCTTGCCCACCACTTTGCTTTCAAGCTCCAACTTGCAGAGTCAGCTTCAGCTTGTCACATCACACAGTAGGAACCACATTCCTCCTGTTTCATTCTTCAGAAACAATATTTAAGCATGATCAATACACTGACTGAAACACAGGACAATTAGTGAAGGGTTTACATGCAGAGACTATAACATTCTAACAAGCAGTCAAAGTTGAGGAGGACTAAGTTTTCAAGCAAAAACTTGTATTGCCAGAAATAGCAGACTGAGTGAAATCAAAACAGTTCATGATAATATCTGGACACTGTGTCTAAAATAGCATCTGAAAGTGTCTAAACTTAGGCATTTGTTTTCCTTCTATTTTTGAGCTTGAGCTTTTTTCCTTT
Source organism: Haliaeetus albicilla (assembly GCF_947461875.1). Taxonomy (NCBI): domain Eukaryota; kingdom Metazoa; phylum Chordata; class Aves; order Accipitriformes; family Accipitridae; genus Haliaeetus; species Haliaeetus albicilla. Next base: position 40,050,260 of record NC_091516.1, read on the forward strand.
GTAGCTGACACTTAAATACACATAGAATTAATAGTCAAAGAAATTAAAAAATGTTTGGATTGTAAGTAAAAGCTAGGTGTTGGTCAAAGATTCTTTTTTAAATGAATGCCAATCAATGTCTTTTATAATTGAGACAGAATAAATTTAGAGCAGTACAAATCCAGTTATTTGAGAAAATCAAAGTTCTTAATGAAATAGAAAAAAAAATAATCCTTAGCTTTAAGAAAAATAAATATTTTACTCAGGTGCAGTCAACCCTGTTACCGTTGGTATAACATAGTTTCCCTTTCACAGTGCCTCTACAACACTATGCAATGGTCCGTAGAGATTATCCAGTCCTATAATCATGATTATCATAGCAAGAACTTAAATTGGCACTGAAATAAGAGCAGCCAGAAAGTAAGAAAAAACAAATGAAACACCTGCACTCTTTAGCATTCATCAAGTACTATTGTTTTCCATGTGTCTTTCAAATTAGTTGAAATTACATTTTGACCATCTGTCTTTCCCTCCTGTCTATCACTGTGTAGTGCCCCACACACAAACGCATCTCTTTTTTACTTTGGCCAAGCAAAAGCACTTTGTTCCTGAGGAAGTAAAACTATTTCATGCTTCTCGGCTGGAAAGGATCTAACACCATCACCATCTGAAGTCCCTACAGCGCTGTGGACTGATTAGGTAACACATACTGTAACAATCTCACACAGAAGAGCAAATCCCTGTTTTGTATCATGCAAGGTGGTTAATGTATACATTACAGGATTTTTTTTTCACATGTTTGACAAAGTAAAGAGAGTTTTGTCCAGATATCTGGCTGTGCCTCTGCAGAGAGCAGAAAAAGTTGATGTAAGACTTAGTAGAACACTCAGTCTGCTTTTTCCCATTCAAAATCATGCTCTTCCAAGCTTTCTTACTAGATTGTTTTACTGTTTTCATAGAAAAATTGAAGGGGTTAGTAAAAGTAACTTCTCTGTAATGTTTCATATTTGTTACACTACTTTAAGATTTAGTTGATGAGGCGCTATTGAAACTTGCCCAGTCCCTTGGCTTGGACCTCCGATGCATAAAATTTAATTTTTAGTTCTGTGTCTGCCGCTGAGGTTTTTTCACAGCCAGGCATACTTTGGGTTTAGTATCTTCATAAACAAGATGCATTTCAAATTAGTCTCATCATTTTTTACAGTGCAGAAGAAATGGAGAGGGGAGGAATTTCATTTCAATTTGATGTAATATTTTGAGTCAACACAAAACATTTTTTGTTGTTTTGCCAAAAAAAAAATCATATTCAGCTGTGAGTCAAGGCGAGCCACAACCTCCCAACTATTTTATTCTGGCTGTTACACTGAAAGAAATTCATTAATCACTCAGAGGTATGCTGCTGTAAACCACAGGTTGAGTGGCCATTTGGTTTTTTGTTTTTGCACTTCTTTGGTTGCAGAGAGAGACAGTGCATTTCTCCTCCATGTCTTTTTCTCTCTTTTTTTTTTTTTTTTTTTGTGAGCGTATTGCTATTGATACCTTCCAAAACCAGCGCCATGCCTTAGCAGTATCACATGTCACTGGCAAAAGAGTTATTGTACATCCTGCCCTTTGGTTTCATATTCAATCTAAATCAACAAAGGAAATATTCGTTCAAGGTATTTGCAGTTGCAGTTCGAGGTTCCTGCTTCTTTGTGCTTGCCATCTATACGTTTATGTCTTTGGAAAAAGCACGAGCTCACCAATGCCAAGGTTGTGCTGGGCATCTGACGTGCACCGTGTAGCTATCATTCAAACTACTTAAATATAAAAGTGTTTTACAAATCTAAGTTTCAGGTTATTATGTTTAACCCAAATTCTCAGCCATTTCTGAGAATTTCTGAAGATTTACTGTGTTGCAGAAATCACATTTTAAAATCTTAAAAGCTTTTCCAAAATTAATTTTCCAGCCTCAGAGTAATCCTTGTCATTTCAACTGGTGTGAAGTGATTTTAACTCCATAGTCCTAGGATTTTATGTCTGTTTCCACAGGTATAACTGGTGATACTGAACGTGCAGTAGTGGAAAATCACATGCAATGAACTCTGCATCATGTCCCTAACAGCTGAAGGACAGAAAACTATGTAATGTATCCCATCTTTTGAATTAGCAAACATGAAAGAGCTGAGTCACATTCTGATCTCTGGGATGTCAGTGTGAAGTGAAAGAAATTATAGAGTCTCAAGAACAATACCATGCCATATGTAGCAAATCAAATTCAACAATTCTTTATGATGAAGTTAGCATGCAGGGGGAATAATTCACCATCTCCCCACAGCTTCAAACACCAATGGAAACAAACTGTATATCCCACCACAGTTAGAAATGGAAAACAATACATTTCATGAATAACCATGTAATTTCTTAAATTGCTATAAAATTAAGTTAAGCTTTACATTCATTTAGATTGCACTTATTTTCTTGCAAAGTTTTCCATGCCTTTTCTGATCTAATTTCATTTTCTGGAATCTGATGTGGGAGTAAGACATCCCAGTTAAAAAACAATAACCGAACAAAACCTGAGGAAGAAGTAGCCTTTTCCATTTGTTAGTTGCAAGTAAGAGCTGTTATGCTGTTATCTCCCCAGTGAGGACAGCCTGTGTGATCAGCTGAGGGACAAGCTCTAATGATTTTATGATTTTCATGGCTTGCTTTCTTTTTTGCCCAGTCTAGAGGTTAAACAATGTAGCTTTCCAGCAATCTTAAGAGTGAAATGCAAAGGATTAAGAGTCTGACAGCATGCAATATGCTCTGCAATTATTGCAGGGAAAAAAAAATCTTTTTAAAAGTCAGACATTTAGATTAGGTAAAAAAACCCAACCCAGCACACATCCACCATTTCTTTGGATGATCATAGTGTCAGCTTTCTGTGTTTTTTGTTTGTTTGTTTTCAACCACCATCTTTCCAGAAAAGAGCTCTACATGCATGTTTGGTTTCCACTAGTTTCAGTGATGTTTCTGGACAACTATTTCCTCAGACTTGTCCTGATTCTTATGTCTACATTTATTATTCCCTCCTACTGCCTAAGGGTCAGTTTTCCACAAGGCGTTTGCTTTGCAGTCTAGTGAAAGAGTGGTGGAGCCTGATGGTGGCACTGTCACTGAAGGGAAAACTGGGTGGGTCACTTGGGACGTGGAGATGGCTTTTCAGTGGGATGGATCTGCAGTGCCTCTCACTTTAGGGGCCTGAAAACACCACTTAAGTTCTCTGAAGAGAGCAGAAAAACCCAAGAATCAGAGCTTGAGCCTTTTAGATGACAGGCATTGTTTCCTGTCTCTTTTTAGCTTTTTACATTCCTGCCTTCTAACACCATGACATTCCTGTGCATCCATGAGAGCCCGGCATGTGCATATATTGCAGGGAGTTTTGCTCACTCTGACAACAAATTTAAAATGTTGGTTTTGACACACAGATACTGCAAGAGCTCTTGTCACCCTCAAACATAACCTATGCCTTTTTCTTTCATAGGAAAATTAGATAAATTACCATCTCTTACATGATCCTATTGCTTGTATGGCAGTGTTCACCTCAGTCTCATGTGCCCAGCTTCCCCCCAGTTGTGTGTACCTAATATCCTGCATCCCCATCCCTGTCTGCAGTTTGGTCCTACTCCACTCAAACCACTAGAGTCTCTGCCCCCTTCTCCCTTTTCCCTAAGTTTTGTGAGCGAAAGAATACATCTGTGACTGGGACCCTTTCACGACAACTGTTACAGTAAGGGAAAATGCTGCCTCTTAATGCTTTCCTCCTCTCTTCCTTCATGTGGCATTAGGTAATGGTGAGAAAGGTGGACAGATGTGAAAGCTCGAATCTCCAGCATCAGAAGGTGAAAAAAAGGCTAGGCAACTAATTAAAATGTATCTTTCCCAGGGGAGGCTGAAATCCTTGAGACCTTATCTTTACATGTCACTACTACATGGTTTCCAGCTCCAAACAAAATCTTCCCATGGAGTTCTTGAGAGGTAGCAATGCTGTTTCTGCTGTTTCCCTGCTGTTTGTCCAGTGGAGACGGACTGATATGCACCAGCCAAAAGTCTGGCTTAGCTGGTGTAAGGAAGTCAAGATCAATCTTCTCAATGTATATTTTGTCATTTTGTAGATCCCACTGAATTCTTCAGATGTAGTTCCCCTATCTAAACAAATGCCACAGTGCCCACACATCAGATGGACATGGAGATAGAAGGTCCTCCAGTCATCACCAGTCTCTAGATACCAAAAGGGGCTAAGGAAGAGAAGATTTTATCATCATACTCTACCAATTCCATAAATAGAATGCTTCACTTGATGCTGTTTTCAATTGGTCTCTTTTACAGAGCAGTCATTTTTGAGCAAAACAAAACCAAACCCAAAAGAGAGCCCAGAAAAAAAAGAAGAAACATTATCTCACTTGGTTTTGAGTCAGCCTCTCCAGAGTCCTCAGGGAGCAGAAGAGCAAACAAGGCTATGTTCAGAATGTTCCTGTTCCTGAGCTGGGCTAAAACAAATACACTGGAGCAAGTAAAAACACATTCAAAACAAATCCAAAAGCAAACGTACCCCCTGAAAACCAGGACACTGACTGGGGCTACAAGGCAGCCAGCAAAAACAGGGAAAGATACTCTTTTAAACCTACAGGGTGTACCTCTCAGCACAGATAACAGAAATGGATGTCAACAAGCACTGCTCTGCTTTTGACAGGTAGTGTTTTAATAAAAGTACCTAGTTAACTCCAGACAGCAGCTCCCTATATGAATTTGGGTGTAGCAGCTGCCTTTAGGGATGTAACTGACTCAGCAAAGAAAGACCACACAACTCATAGAGCTCGTGAGCTGCGGGCTGCATCCCACATGGAGGTCTACCAGACTTACCTCAATTGGATTCAGGGCATCCAAGCAAAGAGCATGCTGGCAGTGCAATGAGCATGTATCTGTTTGTATTGTAATTGGGTACCAGATGTTCAGCTGAGAGTAAATGGAGCATGTAGACCTGTTAAAGCTACATTTATGTGGAACTGGGATGGAGGATACATGTGCTATGAGGTGGAGACCAAGGAGAGAAGCACTTTCTTCTTCACCACTGAACTAATGTGGTGAGTTGTGAGAAGACAACCTAAGTGACTCCCTTGTCAATTCTGTGGGTGCTTCCAAAAATACTATTTTTTCTGCAAGGAAAGCTGACCAAGCACATTCACTGTCTGTATTTTAGTATTTCACATAGTGGGCTTGCAGTTTGTTTGTTCAGTTCTCATCCACCTATACTTAGTGCACCATCTGAGCTTTGAAGAGACTACTAGGTCATATCAGTAGCTGGTGTGAAATGGCAGTGGAGGCTTCACTGAAGCTGAAAGAGCTATTTTTGATTTACACTAGCTGAGGATATTTTCTAGCTAACAAAAGACATGAAAGAAGGAGGTGTGTGATTCAGTGGTCACAGTTTAGTCTCCACAGTCATTGCAGTAAGTCTTTAAGTACCTTCTCTTCCACTGTTAATCTGCTTTCATTTAATTTTATGAAATATCAGTAAGTGGTAATTCATTTTAAGAGCTGCTTTGCTTTCCTCAGAATCATGGCACGTATGCAAATGCAGAAAATGGACTGCAACAGGCCTCCTGACCCACCTCCTGAATATGACATTGTTTGTTATGGAAAAACAATTAACAAGAAGCAATGAAATTTGATTTCTTTAATCTGTGCAGTGATGAAAGCTCCTCTGATGTGTGCTTGTCTTTCTGGAGGCACTCAGTGCTGCCACTAATCCTTTGCATTCTTTAGAGAATGCTCATTGATTTAACTACCATCAAATGTAATTAAGTTGCCTGCAGGTATGTTTGTCATGCACTACACTGACATACCTTTGAGACCATTGAGTATTTTCTCCAGAACATAGAAGGGTAAGAAGGGATCATTTAAAGCTCTGTTTCTATAACTTTCTAGATGCCTTTGACCTTTGCACAGGTATTGTACTCACATGGAAGCAGGTCAAAACAAACCACTCTTGAGGGACATTGCAGTCCTCACATTTAAATTTAAAAAAACCCAAATGCACTAAAAGGCTGCGGTCTTGAAATTTGAATCTTAATTCTACTGCTTACACCAAAACTAGCCATTGGTAATGTGTTTCTGCCATCTACTTTCCACATGGAAGTCCACAGCTTCTATTTTCTGCTTTCATCTATAGCAGCTCATGGGTAATATACCCTGGTTTACATCTCCTGGCACTAGCAAGGAAAACCTCTCCCATATCATGTGCACACACACACATCCATAGAAAGTAGTATTATACTTCTAGCTTTATGCAACCAAATAAAGACTAAATCTTGAGACCCACTTTAAGGCAAGAGTGAGAAAAATACATAGTTCATCCTTTTTTCTCTCTATAGGAAGTGGAAAAGATGCCTAGGATTTCAGAGAAGGCTAGGAGACAGCTGTAATCCAAACACTATCTATTGGGAAAGGTGGCTAGTAAAGATGTGAAACCTGCACCTGGCATGCTGGAAAACCCTTCTTCAGCAGCTAGCCTTGCTGGCTGTCATGGAGATGGAGCTCACAACAGCCTTCCCATATGTGGTGGTGCAATTACTTCACCATCAGCAAATCAGGAACAGTTTGGATTGAATTCCAGTCCCTCAGTAAGAGCAGAGACTGGTCCCACTGACATCAGGGGAGCACCTGGTTTATGCTGGTGCAACGAAATCAGAACTCGTCTCTGAAGAACCTCTTGCCTAAGGCAAGATTTTGCTACTAGTGCTCACCTTGTGCCACAAACAGTGCTATTAGATTTCTTTGGGCTATTTTTCAGCTGCAAAGGACAGATCTGCCTATCTGTGGGATTTGCAGACAATAATCCCTCTACTCAGACATTATGCACAGTGAACAATATGTAATACTGAAACCAAAGCCAGAGATTGGGGATGCACTGCAATGAACATCCAACAAGGAGTTGTGTCTCATCCTCCTTCTCCTCCTAGCTGCAGAATATTTTTTCTGTGCTTCTAACGCTGAATCTACCACTGCGTCTGGCCATTGACTCATTAAGCAGGGAAATCCTACTACACCTGTGGTCATGTGAAGAAGTCTCATTAGAGAAGGTTTCCTGTCCAGTGCCCTGGACTAAGGATGGCTACTTGGGGCAAAGAATTTTTAGAAATCTGATTGCAGATTTTTAGGTGTCACAACAGGCTCCACACAAACATTAAAACACTGAAGCCGTGGTTTTATATTCTTTCCTAAAGACAGAGAGTGATCTGCCTGTAAGAAGAGGACCATCCCTAAGAAAACCTGCAGTCATGATTTGAAACTGAAATCAGTTTAAAACTGAGTCTTCATGACTCTTCCAAGTGCTCTGCAGGATATTGTGATGGTGTGTATTTTCAAGGCAACTGATGCATGTTTACTTGTTTGTTGCAGAATATACTTGTTGTGCATGTAAATAAATTATTTTAATAACTGACCTAGCTACTTTCCTGAACACTAAAGGAAGGAGAAATTTTATTTCTGTAATAAAGTCCATAGTCATACAAAGATAGCTATGACTATTTAGATGTGGACGTAACAGTCTGCTTTCTAACATACAATCATTCTGTGCTGTTTATTCTGCCATAAATGCTTCTTCCCAACACTGAAATGTCATTTCAGCTTCATAGGTATCCTGTGAACCCAGGTATCCTGAATCCTCATAGTCTATCAACTTGTCTTCCTTATCAGCATTATAGAAACCAATGAAAAGATGATACAAATTATTTTGATTGGTTCTTCCAACACCACCTCCTTATTTTAAAACCTGTCCAGCTGTCCAGGTGTATCACTGACATAAATCATGTAAGTTTCTCAAATTGCCATTTAGATTTGACATCAATCCCTCCCCCACCTACTCATTTGCAAAATGCTTTAAAGTAAAGTAATACTTTGCAAAAATGGGAACCATATGAGTTTCTCTGTGCAGCCAGTAAAAATTGCAGGGATGGTGTATGCGGTCAATGAAAAAGCAAGCGAGAAGAAGGAGGAAAGTATATGCATAAAAACAAACAAATTACAGTAGACAAGTGATAAGGACTGCTGGCATTATTGTTTGGTCTTTGCCAAGAAGAACCAGGAGGATGTAGGCACAATTTAAGCAGCAGTGGGTCATGCAGGGAAGGCCTTCTGAAATTCCTAGTCATGTAGTTTTCTGGTGCCTTCATAATTACATTGCAGAACACAGACTACTGGGACATACACAAGTCACAACAGCTTTGAGCAACCCATAATTTGCAGCATTATAATAGTAATGCAACTGGATGATGAAAAAGCTTTTGGATCCACTGGTAAAAACTGATTCATTACTGAAGTTAGACATTTTCATTAATGTTTAGATCAGGAAAAAAATGTGTGGATAACTGCTCCACGCAAGAGAAGTAAGAAATGAAACTGTTTCTGCAGTGCAACTTTAGTGCTAAGTTACTGCCTAAAACCTTAGGCTCAGCAAATAAACAACCAAATTATTTGCTCTTTACTGTTAAGCTTAGGTTTCTGTTAAAAGTAATTAACTGACCCCAAAGAACTGAAAAAGTTACAGTAGGGAGCAAGTTGTTGGATAGGCCTGCAGTTGTAAACTGACCTAGCTTCACTGACCCTACCTGAAACGTGCCAATTTACACCTGCTAAAGATCTAAGCTTTGTGCAGAAGGAAAGAAAACCAAGACAAAGTGTGCCTGTTTTCAGACATGCAGCTCAACCGGGTAGTCTTGTAGTACTGCAGGTCCTGTGAGGTACCCCAGTAATGTTTCCAACTCTGAAGACTTCAGCCAAAATTTTACAGAATTGAATTTTCAGAAACATGCAAACAAAAATTAAATTAATCCAAAACAAAAACAGTATAACACCAACACTATTTTTTATCTTGTTCAGGGGCCCACAGCATTCAAAAAGAAACACGTCTGTAAAATCTGATCTGTACCTTATTCAGTTTCCATGTTGCCTCAGGATGCAGTGAGAAATATGAACCTTGATGTTTCATTAAAAGATTAGCAGCAGCAGCAGCTTGTTGCACGAGAGAGTAAATGAAAACTGAGATTCCATGATGCTAAGATAAGAGCACAATTTTCCTGAGTGCCACAAGCAGTTATGCTGAATGGCATCTTTCATCAGGAGAGAGCGTGTTACTGCAGTGCATGCCGTGGAAAACCCAGCACCAGATCAATACCTGGCACTAGCATCCTTTTGGGGCACCCTGGTGGTGCCACACAGATTTAGAGTTGCCTGGATTGGCAATTGTTGCCATGCTGGTAAGCACAGAGCTCTCCCTACCTCAGGAGAAGAGGAAAGTCCAAAGCAAGCAGAGCCATGGCATGATGTGCTGCATGCTGAGAAGCCAGTACTATACGAGCTGTCCTGCAGGAGCCCTTCCAACTGGCACAAGATAAAGCAGCCCTGTAGCTATTCTAATTTGCATTGAGGGGTGGCTCTGTGCCAGGTGCAGGATCTGAAAAGGCCTGAACTCAACAAGTTGAGTATTGAGCCTATAAGGCTGAAGAGTAATATTCAAGCAAGGAACATTCAAAGCAAAGCAAAGGTGGTTATCCAAGTTAACTCAGAATATTAGGCCATAAAATGAGCTCTGTATAACACTTAGTTAAAACAGAATACCTGTGGGATTATAAATCTTTTGCCTTGAAGTGCAGCATGTTGGCATGGAGAGCAAATGCTATTGTGGAAGAGTTATTTCATTGCATGACAATTGAAATAAATGTTGTGGAAGCATTTACACATGTTTCTTTGGATGTTACCATTCCCTTTACTTTGATAAGATGCAGGCAAAATAGCTTTCATAACTTTAAAAATCCCTTTTCACTCATATTTTATATAAGCCCTGTAAAATGGAAAGTGCAATATGCTTCCTCACTGCAATCAATCTCTCTTATACACAGTTATTGCCAGAAATACACAGAAATACCTGGTTTGCTATTCTGGGATCTCACATTCAGGCTAAGGTCTTGCCATTATTTTCTATCAGCTTAATTTTTTATTCAAAAAAACCACACGTATACACACACAGAGTTATGTATGTAAAAATATATTTTCATATATAAAATTGCCTGAAATCCAGTATCAATTTGGAATAAAAGGAAAATACATGATACATTTTTTTGCTTGCCTATATGAGGGTTCATTACAAGAAACAATATGCATTATAGAAGATTCTTGGGAGTAGAAACTATTACCAGAATTAAGCATGTGCTTTTGTTTCAGTGGCAAAATGTTGCTCAGGAATGAGCTGAGACCTTCTCACCTTCTGATTAGGTTGATTTGAAATGCATGTTATAGGTTTCAACCACGTTATAAATAGAACAAGTCAAACTTCTTCTGGATAGTATCCCTCATGGGAGACAGGTTTTTTTACAGAAAAGATTTTCATAAATATATTTACATTTTCTTAAATTAAGATAGGGAGTGATTTGGTTAGCAAAAAATATGTTGGAAGAAAAAATGAAAACATGCTGTCTTTCATCTCCATTCTTTATGCTGAAGAAATGATCTTCTCCCACCTTATTCTAATCACAGTGTGAAACACAGCTAGAGGCTTCAGTTCATTCCCAAAGCCAGAGTAAACCCTCCAAAAATTAGATACACCAGGAGGACCTTTCCACCTTCCCCTCCTCCTCTCTCAGTCCACACAAGTTGGAACAAAAAGTATAGTAATTTTTGTTTCTACCTAAAAGTCAACTGGTATTTTGCACACAGGGGATTCTTCTGCTGGGAAAATTATCATCTGATAGAAGGGAAACCTTCATGGGATACAGCCAAACCCAGTTCTTCAGAATTGCTGGTATACAACTTCTCAGGGAACTGGTAGTAAGCCCCATCTTTGCTTTTCAGACATACAGTATTCATCCTTCAGTAACCCATTTTTCAGATTTTGGACTCCCAGGAAGCCACAAAAAATATTATTCAGTATTACAGGACTGATTTTTCTTTCTAATTTTACTTACAAGAAAAGATAGCATAATCATCATTCTTTAACGTGAAATTATTTTACACTGTTTAGAAATTTGTGTTCCCTCTAACACTGAGCTCAAGAAGGCAACTTCATATAGGCACCAGCATTTTGAATCATCCAGAAAATTACGGTAAAATGAAACAAAAAAAAAAAGTACAGCTTCAGAGCTATTCCGAGCATAAAAAAGCCATCTGCAAATTTAAAGAGCAAAGAATTTGACTCATGGCTAACTGGGTTTTAAAACCAGACTTTTCAGCTAAAACAATAACCTTGTTCTAAAATTCTTCTGCAATTAAACACAAATAAGTAAATAAAGGGTAATTTTGAGTGCCAAAACCCCAAAATTCTCAGCAGGTTATAGATCATCATTCTTCTTTTGTTGCCTTTCTGCTGGAAAAACAGATGTTAAAAACATCATAATACCTCAAGTACTGTTTGTTTGAGAGGAGCAAAATGCGCTCACTATGTTTGACTTCTATTTGGACACCGTGATGTACGAGTCCTCTCTCAGAACTGACAAACTAAATGTCCTTAAACCATGCCTGCAAAACTCATACATGTCAAATCTCATGGAATGCAGAGAGAGAGAGAAAGGTTTTATTAACCTTTGTGACTTGGTGGCACTTGGAAATAAAATACCAAATCTAGTTTCTGAACTAACTTAACATCTTGTCTGAACACAATGCAGTCAGTGCGGAAGGTAGGCTGTTCCTTGCAGCCAGTAGTTTATCTGGTAATTAAGCCTTTTGTTTTCTTCTGTGAAAAGAACATTCAAGCCAACTTCAATTTTAATAAATACATTCATCATTATGAACTCTTTCAAAGATGAGATTCATTTGGTGCCCTATCTGCAAGCTATTCATTTCACCCTGTTGTCCACCGTTCTTCAGTCATTCCTGACGTTAACTGGTCACATGGTAATTCTGTTTCCATACTTGACAGAGGGTGCAAGACTTTCATAAAATAGAGTAGGAAGATCAAAAACATTCCTAGAAGAAGAGGTGCCCATATGGAGTGTGAAACAGGTTGCCCGAGCATTCCCGTAGAAGCAGCAATGAACATAAACAACTACTCTGAAAAAAACAGGAGGTTTCCATCAAAACTGCTTTTGATAGAAAGTTGAGTCTTTACAAAGCTATTTTACTAGGAACTTGTAGTTTTGGAGAATAAGAAAGAAGGTACGGGAAGGAAAGAGGGATAAGGCAATTAGTAACAGAAAGATTTACGTAGCTCTACGGTATCTTTTGAACTCACCCAGTCACATTCTACACTGCCCGTGAATGCAGTCTTTACAAAGCTATTTTTGTTTGGTTTGTTTGTTGAAAAACTCCAACACAATGCCATAGTCTTGTGAATCTGTTACAGATCAATGTTACTTTCCATAAGCTACACTCTGCAGATTTCATCCCCTTTGAGGCAAGATAGCTTTCCTTTTTAAGAGGGAAGATCATGGCACATGATGGGATATACAGTGTACGATGGGATATACAGTTCAGCCAAGCAGAGAAACTAGGAGGATGGAGCAATCCAGCTGTAAATCCCATAAGGGACTCTTATAAACTTCCAAGAACCAATTTACTTGTCTGTCAAAATAATTTGTTCCTAGACTGAAGTATTTTGAAAATAGTATTTTATTTTAAAAACTGAAATGTTCATTAACAACCAAGCTCTTTTTTTATCAGTTCTTTTTCTTAAGAAAAATTTACATTTTCTTTTGCTCAAAGAATAATAAAAAATAGTGCTCCATGAAGAGTTCTTTTTTCCAGTTCAGTGTCCAAAGAAAAAAGAGCATAAAAACAAAGATCAGCTTGATCCAAATTAAAAAAATAAATAAATTCTTTCCTTGAAATGAAAACTTGCCAAAAATATTCTTTACCTAATAAACATTTTGTTAAATTCCAGGAAATAAAAAATTACATTTGGCAAATCTAGCGTTACTCTCTTCGAAGCTAAAAAACCCACAACAAAGCCTTCCCACAAACCTAAAGAGTTTTATCATGGAAGTATCAAAGAAAACATTTTGATCTTCCTGGTTACACTTACCGCCACACCAACCCTCCACTCCCAAACACTTCTGTCAGTTTCATCCAATATCATAAATATTATTACTAGGAACTTGTTGTTTTGGAGAATAAGAAAGAAGGTTTGGGAAGGAAAGAGGAACAAGGCAATTAGTAACAGAAAGATTTACATAGCTCTACAGTATCTTTTGAACCCACCCAGTCACATTCTGCACTGCCCGTGAATGCTACTTAACAGAAAATGAACATTAAGATGTTTCTCCAAAGTCTCTTGAAGTGAACCTCAAGACTCCAAATGACATCACTAAGCACTGGATCAGGCTTTTTGGCATCTGGAGTTGGAAAGATTCGTTGCTCTTTTTGCCAGTTCTGACAAAATCTATTTGAATCAAATGTTGTACATCCAAATGAACAGCAAATATCTGATCAGAAAAAAAAAAAAAAAAAGGAGCATGTTTTCATTTAAATTGTATTGCTTCGATTGTCTCTACAGATTTATATTATGCTGCATTTTGCCAAGTTGGCATTTGTATTAGTTCAAATAGTGAGTGCATCCAGTTGAAAGTTCTGAAAGAATTAGAAACAGATTGGTTTTTTTAAATATTTAGAAATTTGCAACTCCAAAGACGTCACAAGCTACCCAATTTCTCTACACTTTTTCTCTCTTTATTTCCTGTAACACTGTCATGATGACAAACATGATTCTGCCACGATCTCTGCTAAAGCACAGAACAAGATTGTGGAACTGAACCATAGCAGAGAAAACAGCTCATTACCCAGTCTCCAAGGTATTGTTAGCAGTTTTGTTAATATCTGAAGAATGAAAGTGACTACTTTTGCTTATGTAATTCTGTGAGAATTATGTAACAGACATCCACTTTCATTTTGAGGACCATAGGTTTTGCAGTGAAAAAGACTTCAAAATGGTAGTGAGCTTGGGTGTGAATAGGAAACCAAAACTTACATTTCACTGAAGTCCATAGGTATATTGAACCATACCACTCGTGATCACATTAAGGGTGCACATACTGCCAATCAAAACCAGAAACATTTTGAGAAGTGCCACTGCACCATTTCAATGCTCGTCCCAGCATCTCATAGAGATGCTCTGAACTGCAAAGTGGGAGACATGGAAGTTCTAAGTAAAGATCCAGAAATGAAAAAAACAAGACATCAAACCAAGCACAAGGTTTGACATGTTGGAAGCGGCTGGGCCACCTGTACAGCTTCACTCAGGAACATATATTGGCTTCAGTGTTTGGCAAGGGTTTGGTCTTGTCAGGACTGTAAACCCTGCATGATCACAAACCCTGAATTTGTAGCATTATTGATGAAACAGTGTAGTGTGCTATAAAGCATTAGCAAGATTTTAGGATAAAAGTCAACTTGGGATCTTGATCTTTCTGGAATTTAGTGCTAAATTTGTCCTGTCTTTTTCACCTTAAATCTTCTCACCTTCAATCCTACTAATTTAGGCAGCTGTGCTTGGAAAACAGTTGAAGACTGAGGCTACAGCCACAAGCCAGTGTTGTCAATGGTGAAGAGCATCAGGCAGAATGAGGACTTCCCTCTGCTGTTGCACACACCTCAGATAAAAGAAAAACTAATAAGAGAAGTTTTCAAAACATTTAGCCATAGTGGCCTGATTTCCTTCACTGCATTCATTTTGAAAGTGATTTAAACAGCAGTAAAAGCTATCCAATGCTTTGGAAATATCTGAATGCTGCTCTGAGCCTGAGTAACAGGGCCCACCTCCAGAAGGCTGCAGGGCTGTTTCCTCACCAGCCTGAGCCCTTTACTGATGGCTTTGCTGATTGTCAGCAGCAAGGCCCCAGTTTTCCCGTGTGCTCTTCTTGTGCATGAACATCTGATACAGTAGAGTCAGTGAAAGTGGCTCCCACAGCCTGGGTAAACATTGCTCCAAGCTCACCAAGCTAGCCTGCCATGGTGGAAAATCTTTGCAGCTGGAGAACAAATGCAGAGATGTTAGCTGACCCACAGCACAAACATGGGGTCAGTTCCTCTGTCGCAGAAAGCTGCTGAGCAATTTGCTCCAGCTAGCTAGTCTTTGTGTACTCCAAAACCCAACCCCTCTGGTGTGCAGATGCTCCTGCTCCCTCCCAAGGGGATAGAAACCTGTACTCAATGGGGCATTTGGTTAGCCTCCATACCTCAAAGCATTAAAGGGATGTGCTCCAAGGCACTTGGGCCAGTCTTCTGCACAGCACTCTCAGCATGGCTGTTTATGAGGCCAGCATAACTCAGCTTCCTCATCACCACCTTCCTCTCACCTCCTGGTGGGCTGCTGCAAAGATCAAGCAGGAGTACCTGAACTGGAAACAGAAACTGTGACAGATGGGGTGGCCCGAGTAAGCAGCATAGACTTGGATTCCCACCAGAAGGTGGAGCAGTGCTAGCACTAAAAGGAGAAATCACATCCAAATTGAGTCTGTCCCCCAGCAGGAGGAAAAGTGGGAAAGCAGTTACCTCCCTACCTTCCAGCTTTCCCTGGCTGAATCCAAAGAAGCGGAGCTCAGGCGCACAGTACCCGCAGTTTGAACACTGTCTCCAAAGCAGAGTTGTAGTCCTTTCACATTGTACTGTAAGAGCTGGCCTTGCATCTTTGCCACAGGCACGTCCGTTTTCCCTCACCACTGCACGGTGCCCCAGAGTTTCCCAGGTGGGAACCCCTACATCTATGGCGGCACCTGCTAGGACAGGAACATACTCTTAATCACAGGCTCTAGGGGCTGACACCACATCATCCAAACAAACAGAAGGAAAGAGCATGTCAGAAAAACAGCATGTACTGGGAGAAAAACAGACTTGGGCAGGAATAGGGGGCAGGTTTAGCAGCAGGGTTGATGAATCACTATACTATTTCCATGCCAGAGCATGTTTAAACATTAGATAAATTTTGCTTGTAGTGCATATACCGGTTGCTGCTCCGTGCAGTGGAGCAGGAATGCGGTGGCTTTGCAGCACCATTAAAAATAAAGCCACCAGGGAACAGATCCTGTCCCCCTCCCTCCTGCAGAGCAGCACCTCATTATGCAAGAAGTCTTGCTGCTTGCATGAAGGATGCTTGTTGCTCCACTGGCACCTGAAGCAGCGCCATGGTGCTGAGTTAGTGAAAAACAGCAGAGCAGACCCTGTTGGCTACTATGTCCTGCTGCCACATCACAGGGATAAGATTTCCCACTCAGAGATGATAAAGCTGCAGAAATGTAGTGGAGGAAGGACCTCTGTTCACTCAGAACTGGCTGCTCAGGCTGGGTTCATAGACCATTTGCTGGGTCCTTTTTTCAGCTTTGTAGGCTGAGGGGAGGGAAGGCAAAGCAGAGGGGAGGGGAGGTCAAGGAAGATCCCAGCAATCATGAGTCACCAGGGCCTGATACTTATTTAGCAAATAGCATGAATCTAATTACTGCAGAGGCAATAGCTGCTGTGAAACAGCATGAGACAGCATGCTTTTCATTGAGCTCAGCAGGGTGAACAGTAAAAGCTCAATGGGGGAATACGGTTATACGTTGACCTGCTCCTTCCCTATTGCTTCATGCTGCAGAGGAGGAGCAGCAAAGCATCTCTGCAGACCCTTGCTGTGAAACAAATGCACAGCCTGGCACCCACAGGATGGTTAGCTCTGTGCATGTGTTTCTGCTCATCTGCTTCCTAAAACCCTGACAAGCTGCAATGGCAAGCCTCAAAAAAGACCGCTTATAATCCAGTCCAATTTAATAACCAAGAACTAAGCTACTTCTCTTTTTTTTGACCTGACTTCCTCATAATCCATTTGTTCTTGTCCTGAAAGCAGATGCCATCAATCAGTGTCAGCACCATTACAATCTGGATCAGGTTCCCATCCTGTTTCCTACTGGGCTTGTTTCTGAGGCACAGATGAGGGTTTCATGATGAGCCTGCTGCTCTTGAGCATCTCCCAAGGCTGGCAGACTGACACTGCTGGGAAACACATGGTAACATTAACACCACTTTTGGTGAAACAGCTTTTGAGGCCCATAGGTATACAAAACACACACATATACAAATCCACAAGAAACAAAACCACTGTGTTCTTTTAGCACTGGTTAACACAGTTGCCTAGAGCCTGGTTTTCAAATAAACACAGTATTTGTTTTCCTGGCTGGAAGTGTAAAGTGAGCCACAAAGCATCAGGCATAAGCCTCTCTCTCTTGCTGGGTCACAAAATATCTGTTCTCCATGTGAGCTTGGCAGCAGATGCTGACAGGGTGACTATCAAATATAGAGGTCAAAGAAGATAACAGAAACACATGTCCTCCCTAAGAGAAAACAGGAGAAAACCCTTTACCTCCTTTCTGCTTCTCTCACATCTGTCTACAGGACTAAATGGGCTTCTAGCCCCAGAGAATGCCTGTGTCAGCATCCTTCTTTAAATTATGAGCACCACCACCTCTCCAGTGACTGCCAAGACCTGTCAGCTTTACAAATAAAACTGTTCTGTGAAAGAGCTTGCTGTTTTATTACTTCTTTGCCTGATGTGACAAGATTTCCTTCCCATTTACGCAGTTTCTCATAAACAGGTAGGCAAGGTGAGGTGCTGCCCCACAGTAGTTCCTCTGCTCTCTGCACTTCTTACAGCTCTGGACCTCAAGACACCTCTCGGGTACTAATCAGTGAGAGTATCAGTCTGCGAAGAGTTATACCATAAGGAAAATCAGATTTGGGAGGGAACACACAAAATGGATATTATCATTGCTGCTTCTTGCATAAGTGCGCCTTAGTCACTTCTCCTTAATTCTGCCCTATAACCACAGCAATAAGAACCAGAAATACGTGCTTTGGCTCCTTCCGTGATGTTCACAGGTAACTCAGAGAAGAGACTCCTGAGGCTTATCTTAGGCTAACTAAGCCTAGGTTAACTAGATTAACTTGCCTTTGGCAATTCTTTTCAAACCAAAATAATTCAAAATGTTTGAACTAAGCACAGCATTTAAGATTGTGATCCAAGGATTGATGTTTTCAGAATGCTCTGAGATTTGTACCCTATAAAGAGAAAAGAACAACCATCAGCTTCTTAGAAATTAGTACTATACAGCAGGATATATGAATGCAGACATTAATATTTTTAGCAAGGTCAGAAGAAGTCTCCAAGATCATCTTGCCTTGCCAAGAGCCTCACCCAGCCATTTCTGCATGAGGCTAGAACTTCTGTGTGAGCTATACTGTATATTATTTTGAAAGATACTAATCTTGATTTAAAGATTGGAGAATTCCCCATGCCCCTAAGGTAAGTTATTCTAATAGTTAATTATCCTCTCTGTAAAAAACAAAACAAAACAAAACCAAACACACCAAAAAAACCCCCCACCAAAAAAAACCCCTTTATTACTTGTATAAATCTGGCTAGCTTCAGCTTCCATGTGTTGGCTTGCATTCTGCCATTTACTGGTTTAAGACTGTTTCATATCGGAAATCTTTTCCCCATGTAGGTACTTGCATGTTATAATTACGTCAGCTCTTAATGTTTCTGGATGAAGTAAGTAGATTCAGCTTCTTAAAATTTCTCACTGTAAGGCAGATTTTTCCCAGCCTCAAATCATTCCTGAAACTCTTTCCTGCACTCACTCAGATTTTCCAAAAGCCATTGTGGATGCAGACTGCAGGATTAAACACAGTACTCTGGCGCTACTTTTGTTTTATAGTCCTAATTCCACCTCCTCATGCCTATTGGATAGTCAGTAAAGACTGTATTTGCTGTCTTGACTATAGCATCACTCTGGGAACACTCATTCATATGGGTTACACACTATACCTCATCCCTTTTTGAGGTCATTCAGCTCCAGGTTTTGGCAGTCCATGTTAAAAACCCACATAGCACTCCTTCTTCTTTTTGGCCTTGCATTCATCTGTGTGGAAATATGTGCTGACCATGAGGGTCTGTCAGCCCAGAGAAGTCAAGTGGATCTTCACAGTTAAATTCTCATCATCAGAATTTCTTGTCACCTGAAGGAGTTATTTTGCTTGTAATTTTTTTGTTGTTGTTACCTAACAACATTAATCAGCAACATCTGTTTTCTGTTAACTACATATTTCCTTGCCATACTTATTACTAGCACTTGTAAACAAGGAAAAGAGCAGAAAGCCAATTTAAGGAAAAATGATATATTTAATATAAAGCCTCTATCCATTCTTTATGTTTCCTTTTGTTACCATTAATTCTTTAGTTGTTGTTTAAAGATATACCAATATTTTCCCAAATATTATCAGATTCTTTGTCCTAGGGCAGTTCAAAATTTTTGCCAGACTAATAACAAATGAGCTGATTTGGACAAGATCTGAGAAAGAAGCATTGGTCTTGCTTCTTCCTGTCTTCTGACCACAACAGGACTGAGTGGCTAAACTGAGTAGGTTTGTGAGCAAGAGAATGTATGTTTGAAAAACAGTTCTAATCCTAGTTCACAATTTTAATGTCACATATTTAAAACATGTATACCTCTTTCTAGTTTATCTCTGGGCTTAATATCTTAAATATTAAATACTATCAGATTTACTGGCAGTAACAATGAGAGTTCTAGCACACACTGATTTTATCATTGCTTTTTCTCATATTGCTGATTTTGGAGTTAAGAATGAACTCAACCCCACTGGAGCTTCAACAAGACACTGTAACCCCTCTGCCGCCTTGAGTTATCCTCCATAAGAAGTAGCAAGAGAACATTTAATTAACAAAGATCAGCACTGCTTGTCATCCTAAGATGCCACTGGCCTACACAGGGACACCGACTCCAATTGTTTGAGAAGTTTTGTGCCCAGGAGCTTCCCTGACTTCAATACTTTAGTTCCTTCTCTCCCAAATGACATTGGCAGAAGAGATTTGAAGTCCCAGATTTAGACCATCTGAGGATGTGGGTGCTCAATGTCCTTCAGGTGAAAATGAAGCAAAGTGGGGTCGTTCTGTTTATTGCAGTTAATGCTTGGTTTTAATGCCTGAGATTCCACAGAGCCATGAAATTGAAATTGCTTCTCCAATGTAAGACTTCAAGAGCTGGTGAAGACAGCTAACACATGCCCACTCATGAACAGCTTTGCTGCTTTGTAGTGCCCAGCAGTTGCCAGCCCAAAATTCCTGTGCAATTGGTCTATCAAAGGAAAGGGAGAAATACCAGTTAGGCTGATCTCAAACAACAGCATCAACTGTTGCAAGGCTTCTAAAATAATGTTCTCCTGACTGAGCTTCCAGGTGACTGGCTGAACAGAAATCACTACAGATATCCAGAGAAACAGTACTAAGTGACTTGCAAAAATCAGCGTGCGAAGAAGAAGAAAAGCAGATGATAACAAAGCAGTCCTTCACTTTAGCCAAAACTTGGTGGGTGCTGTACCCATAATTTAATACACACTTATGGGGTCTCAGTAGCATTTTTGCATGTTTTTGTTACTGAAACAATCCTTCTGAAGCTAGGAAAGACTTGTTGGGGTGTTGGCTTGGAAACCAAAGCAATTACAAACACTGTGTAGCTTTATTTGCAAGCTGACTGTGTGGAAAATTACTGAATAATGACCAATACAAACCTTTCTTCATGGAGCTACTTTTTAGAATGGTCATGCGTATCAAAGTAAGGTGAAATTTTTGAACACAGACCTTCTGTACAAAGCTCTAAGAAATCAATTGTGTGGCGTCCTTGGCAACATGTGTTACATGTTCCACAATGGAATTTGGCAAGAAACCAGAGGGGCAGCCTCTCCTGGGACACCACTGCAGTTGGATACCTCAGATACTCCAAGTTTGTAGGATGCTGACTGCCACCCAAGCTGCACTAGGGAAGACTGATTCCCTCTCCTGATGGTCTGTATGTTTTTTTCATATCCCTGCTCTGCTCTGCATTTACCTCTGCCTGTTCCCACAAGTCAGAGAGTACAAACTTGCAACACAGGGCACCATCCTGTTTTGACCTAATTTTTCATTATGCACCAAGATTCTCAAAATTCACTTCGGGATGTTACAGAACATGGTCTGTGTGGAAATTATGAAGCCATCTACTGAAACTCTTCAGTTGGTATACCTCTTCTCACATGTAGATATAGTTTGTCACAGGTAAGTGAGTAATAAATGAGGATATACTTTTAAAACACATTAGAAATATATTATTATTTAAATACTAACATGGGTGAGGAGCCCTTTACTCACAACAAAAAACAGTAGATCCAGCTCATCTGTAAAATTATGAAGCAAAAGGCTAGGTGGGAAATGAAAATAATGAAGAAACTGTAACTGGAAAACCAAAGAAATTTTTTCTTCACCATTAGAAAGAAAAGTGAGTAGTGGAAAATTAATCACATAAGCATCCTTAAATCAGAATGGACAGTGATTTAAAAGAGACTTTATTGGACATTACTGTGCAAAGCAAGCATTAAGCTATATATTAATACAGTTTTTATGTGTATGTATGTGCATTCATGTATATGTATATATGTGTGTAGATATACATGCACAAACACTTTAATTTTTTATTCAAATATATTTCATGAAATTAAATCATGGTGTAGCTTTAGTGGTTTCTTTTTTTGTTGTTTAAAAATGGAATTTTCTTTTCAGATATTCAAAATCTTGAAATATTCCAGACCCTCAAGTCTGTATCCTAAGTCTCAATAAGTACACATAATGCCTCTGACACCATTTGCAATATAACAGATAAAGCATTATTTAAAAATAGTAATCTTGAAGTGTTTGGAGAAAAATTAGAAGTGCTATATAAAATGAGAATCTCTAGTGAGGAAGGAACTTAAAACCAAGCTTATCTCTGTTCAAATATTTAAAAAATCAGAAACAATAAATTCTATCCTTTCTCTCTCCCTCTAATAGTGTGATTAGAGCAAGAAAAACTTCCATAAAATAATGGATTCAAGGGTGCCCATAAACATTCATTTGCTTATGAAGAAAAGATATTTCTTCAAAATAAATCTATTTTGAAATTACATCATCAAATCACACTGAAGAAGTGAACTGTGATTCTACCCGGATGATCTGTTTCTTCATCCTAACTTAAACCAGAAGGACTCTTGCGGCTCTGTTTGGATTGTGTGGTTGGAGCAGAGGTTTTCCACTATTGTTCTCACAAAGACAGGAAGATTTTTACTATTGTAATGCATTCTGGCTCAGTGGGCTATGTCCTGCCTAAACAAACTGATCCATCATCCCCTTAGAAAAAGCCTAAAAGATATTAAATTTTTGTTTGTTCGTTTGTTTGGGAGGGAGTAAAATGGAGAATGTCCATGCACTGAGAAAAAAGGACAAGATACACCAGGGCAAACTCAAATAACCTACCAGAAGTTACATTCCAAGTCAGAAGCAGAACTAGAAACAGACTCCAGGTCTTCCAGTCCACTGGTCCACTTTGTCAAATGAGCAAAGGTCACCACACTTAGCGGCACACAGTATTTTCCCTTTATCCACAGTTCAGTAGTAGGCATAATCTGGTGGCGCACACTTCCCTCTCCTGCTCTAGCGACACCTCTCTGCAGTTTCTTGTGCCCATCCTAGGAACCGAGCAGCACAACACCACTAAGGTCTGAACAGAGAATCTCAGCTGATGTGTCTCCATCCAGCATTGTTCAGACAATGCTTTCCAGACCATTTTGACCCAGCCTTTCAGAAATGAAAAGCTTTGCAATGCACAAAGAATTTTCTTAGTATATATTAAATAAATTTGGGGCTATTTTTAAAACACCAGACAATCTGAATGTTTCATGCATCAGGTACTAGTTTCTGTAAGGTACAATGCAAAATAATTAGGACTGACAGAGATATTACAGATGTTACACTTTTATAATGTTACATGTTCATGTGCTCTGAGTGAAATAGGATAATACACTAAGATTTAAACACATGCTCATCCTTATCTGGTATTCTTAATGGATACATCTACATTTTGGTTAATTCGATTAAGACAGTACTCACTGTTTACACATACATCTTGTTTCAGCAATTTCTCTTTATGATTCTTTGTCATAAAAAACAAGGTCCTACCACCTCATTTTATTCTGTGGAATAGCAGACGGCCATCCCATCCCAATAATTCAAAACATTACATTGTCCAAATACCTTTCCATTTCTTCAGAAGGTTTGAGATCTTCATTAATGAGTGCTGGTATGCCTCGCAAGGCAGAAAATATGCGAGTTAAATCCAGACTGCATGCAGACATCTCAGCGTGGAAGTTACCCATGTATGATGCTAATAAACATGGTGAATGTTGAAAGATCATTGGCAACTTTTTGTGCTGATGGAATATAAGCCAGAAAGCAAGAAGCCAACGACCACCCAGTTCATGTTTCCTCCTATCTTTTCTTATTAAAGAAAAGATGCCTTTACTTTAGGTGGGAGCTAAAGCAGCCCTTTGATTTGCTCCTGATAAAGTAACCCTAGTCCTAGCACATCTTTTTGACGGAACAAGAATAAGCCAAAGTCTTGAATAAAACATTGGCCACTGAGCTCAATTTCATTTTATTTAAAGATGTGGTTTCAGCATGTTTATGTAAACAGCAATCTGATTTAAAGCAAGAGGATGGGTCTTGTACAGATGTGAAGACTAAACATGCCATGAATATCTGAAGGAAGATGGCATCACTTGTGTTTGAGGAAGAACTGGTTGGGCACACAATCCTTGGGATAAAATGGTTTCAAGCATCATCTGCTCTTTCTGTCAGCGGGTTTGACAACTGTGCTGTGACCTGTTCCAGACCACAGAAGCCAACAGAGTCCAAAGATGAATGCAACCCAGTGTATCCCAGGAAACAGACATCAACAGGATTTCATTCTAAGGTGAACTGTTGTTACAGATAAGCAAAAAGTGTGGCTAGCTCGCAAACAGCAAAAGAGGGAAGTAGCATACTTTCTTGCAGCTGTCCGGCCGAACAGCTTGCAAAACAATGATTTTAATCCAACATTCATCCATAACTTTACACTCCTATAAATCAGTCACTAAGCCTCATCAATAGCAGTGGGAATATGCCAGGTATTTATGCAAGCTGCACCACAAAGCAGCATTTTCTCAGTGCTGCATTTGAACCCATAGACATAATAGACAAACTTTTCACCTAACCAAATTTTTACCTTAAAAATATTTTAAAGATGCAAATAGTCTTTCTAAATTTTAATTATTTCAAAGGGGAAATGACCATGCAAATATAATGAAACAAAATGCATTTTGTAAAAAAGAGAATATGGAATCCAAATTTTCAATTCTATTTGTTTACACACACATAGTAAATATGCACATCTGCACATAAAATAGTATTAAAATATGTATGTTCGTTTGTGTGTTTGCTGTATTCGCACATACGGTTGTGGCCAGGCTGACATAACCACAGGGAAGGGAAGGGAAGGAAAGGGAAGGGAAAAGGGAAGGGAAGGGAAAAGGGAAGGGAAGGGAAAAGGGAAGGGAAGGGAAAAGGGAAGGGAAGGGAAGGGAAGGGAAGGGAAGGGAAGGGAAGGGAAGGGAAGGGAAGGGAAGGGAAGGGAAGGGAAAAGGGAAGGGAAGGGAAGGGAAAAGGGAAGGGAAGGGAAAAGGGAAGGGAAGGGAAAAGGGAAGGGAAGGGAAAAGGGAAGGGAAGGGAAGGAAGGGAAAAGGGAAGGGAAGGGAAGGGAAGGGAAGGGAAGGGAAGGGAAGGGAAGGGAAGGGAAGGGAAGGGAAGGGAAGGGAAAAGGGAAGGGAAGGGAAGGGGGAAGGGAAGGGAAGGGAAGGGAAGGGAAGGGAAGGGAAGGGAAGGGAAGGGAAGGGAAGGGAAGGGAAGGAAAAGGGAAAAGGGAAAAGGGAAAAGGGAAAAGGGAAAAGGGAAAAGGGAAAAGGGAAAAGGGAAAAGGGAAAAGGGAAAAGGGAAAAAAGGGAAAAGGGAAAAGGGAAAAGGGAAAAAAGGGAAAAGAGTTGTTAATGCTTACACATCCTTACCATAAAAATGCATTTCTGATATGCCGAATCATACCTATGTGAATTATCAGAGTTCCAGCTGAAAAGTCATTAAGAGCACAGAACTCATGTCTTTGTCAGTATCAGTCCCAGATTCGCTTGTACTTTGTCAAAACAGCTCAGCATCACCATTTGGTAAGGGAGTGACTCACAGAGATGACTCCAGACCTGACGTGCAGTGGGGGCCTGCCTGCCAGGTGCAGCTTATGGGATGAATGAACACCTCAACTAGTTCCTGAGGTGAAACAAATGGAGCTGGCATGTAAAGATGTAAATAATTGGGGTTTGGATCCTGCATGAGACCTATGCTCATGCTCATCTTCAGGGACTGATTGTGTGATTGGCTATGTCCATTGACAGAGTAGGCAAATGCAAATAAAAACATAAGAACTGCAAAGTCCAGTGACAGTCTGGTGAGGAATACACAAGCAATTAAATCTGGTGTTGCTTTTATTGTATCTCCCATGACAGAGACCGGATTAAGCAGTTATCATTTATACATCATTTGCAGCCAGTAAATGTTGGGAGTATTTGTTATTTCACATACCAATAGCTCTGTGCTGTCGCACAGCCAGCATGTCATCGTTCTGCTTTTACTAGAACTTTTCCTCAAAGTCTACAAACAGTTGAGGTCCATTAACGCTAAAACACACAGAGTGTTTAGTTTCAGCTAAAGGAAACACTGAGGAAGGAAGTCATAGACCTCAGATGGTAATATTTCCCTGATCCACCCAACTACCTAAACACCCACACACTGAGCAAGAAACGGGAATACCTCCCTAACCATTAAAATGACTTAGCTTCAAGGGCTTCCCTTCAGCTGAGGCACTGTTGGGTCAAACTTCATTGTTTGAACAAACAGCTGAACAGGAAAAAAAGAAACATACAAAAGAAAAAAGTTACAAAAATAGACCTCACTCCATCCAAATACTGAAACCTCAGCTTAATTCTAAATATGTAAAGCAATACCTTGCATATAAATGGGACTTTCTTGAGCCTGAATTTAAACATAGACAGAACTTCTTAGTGGGCTTAGGATCATATACCACAAACATCTAAGTACAACACTATTTGTTTCTCTGTGGATTTAAATAAGGGAATGTATACTTCAGTTTCATATCATCTTTTGTTTCGTCTCAGATAACTGCTGATTACCTGCACAGACATAAAAAAACTGGACTTGAACATTTCATGTAGGGAATCCAATTTTGCCAGGGATTTTCATGAAAGCCATATTTGTGGTACTTATGTGAGGGATCCTCATTAGAATGTGCACGGAAATTTGCTTTTAGCTACCATGTTTCACTCGAACTGAGACAGACAGTTCTCTTGACTTGGGCATAAGGTGATTATTTAGTCCACTTCAGAAATGTCATTACTTAAACACAGAAATAAACTGCTAAGTGGCTAGTCCTATGATATTTACCATGTCCTTTACTTACAAAAGTCTCCATTTGTTATACCAGTGACTGTAGTAAAATGAGCAAACTTTTTCTTCCTGTGCTTGGCCATTAAGTCAACTTCATCTCTTTGTTCTTTCTTTTCAGGTGAACAAGGAAAGTCTGTTACCACATCACAAGTCGGGGAAAATGACTGTTGCAGTGATGCTTTTGTTTTATTTTTGCATTTTGGGACACAAATAATTAAAAACACCCCCCTCACATACACACAAACACAAAATAAATGTTTATCCGTGAGTGTTTCACTTAATTATATTAACCATTCCTATTTTATTTCAATAGTATTTATTGAATAAAAATAATTTAATTTAAAAATTATTGAACAAAAAAAGTTAAGGTTGATGATTTTGAGTTTTCAATGAAGAGAGAGACAGAGATAGATATTCTTCATATTCTTTATTGTGTCTGTATTATTTTCTTTTCATATTTTTCTTTCATATGTTCTTGATGGTTTGCATTTAGTATTTTGGTTTTATTGCAACACTGTGCTATTAAATTGGTCAGCAGGGAACAGCATAACGTCAGTCCAGATGGAACATGATGGAATGACAATCAGAAATATGGTGTTAGTTTGTAAGGATGGGTCATTAAGGCAAGAAATGTTGAAAAGGACTGAACAGGCTATAAAAACGTTGGAACAAAAATGTGAAGGAAAAAGGCAAGGGTGAGAATGTTAAAATTTCAAGGTACAAATATTGTTGCACTGAAGTAGATCATAAAGCAAATGGAATTTCAGAGCACTTGAAATCTGAGTTGCATCAAATCAGTGCTCTGTAGGGAAAAAAATCACAAACCACACTGGAAACATATTTAGGCTGCATGTTTCTAAAAGTAAAGCTCACAGCTAAGTTCCCATGTTATTGAGCACATACTGTGTGCTAAAACAACATCCTGCTTATCCATCTACAAGTCACCTACTTCCTTACCTAGCCCATGTGCACATTTACCACCAAAAATATCCTCTCATGGTAAGGCAGTCCGACTAAGTCTTCAAAATTGTTGGTATTTTTGTTTTGGTTTTGATGTAGGGAAAGCACCTGGAGGGAAGCTCTTCTGGTTTTGTTTCTACCAAGTGAAAAGGAACTGGTTGCAAATTTTATGGATCAGGGAAAGACTGAAATGTTTGATTCATATCTTTATTGCATAATGCTTGATGAAAGATCAGATATGAACAGCTGTCTAACACCATATTAGCACCAAGAGTTAAGATCTTTGGTATTGAAAGGCCTCAGACAGTCTGGGCTAATAAATTTCATTCCAGGACAGAAGTCTACTTCTATACAAGAAAACTAGAAAGTGCAAGAGCTGATTTTCTGGATTACCACATGTCATTTGACCACGAGTATAATATTAAACTCTTGTATCTTCCAAAATAGGGCAGCCACCTGGAATCTGCCGATTGGCTTAGCCTAACTCTGTAAGCATGTCTGGAAATGTTTTGGGAGTTGGTCCAGAGTAAAAATATGGAGGGAACTGCTCACACAGTTAAACTATACAAATAACATTGTTCCACCACCTAGGTACAACCTCTGGTACTGTTCAGTCTGGTAGCATAAACGTTTGGTTAAAGCAGCTTCAGGCTCTTAAACCGTATATATCTATCTGAAGTGCTTGGTCCATACTGCCTTCCAGGTTCTTTTGACTACCTCACTCAGGGTGCAAAAGCATCCTAGTCTGCATTCCTTGCTTTCTTCTCCATCAAAACAAGGGCAAAAGGACTGGAAGTTGAACACATGAATCTCATCTCAAAATACTCTCAGGAGGGGAATGAGAACTTATTTGGATACAGGACTCACAAGATTTAACTTCTATCTCCAAAAAGATCTGGGACAAATAGTGAAGTTATGTATAAGTGCCTGGAAGAAAACAAGGAAATGAGTAAATAACAAACACGGGTTTGTCAAGCAAAAATCATTATAGATAATCAAATTTCTTTTAATGATCAAATAATGGCTTCAATGCATTGAGGAGAAAGAATAGTTATGAAGTATCTTGTACCCAAAGAAGGCTTCTGACAGTTTCATGTGGCATTTTTGACATTCCCCAGCATGGGAACATGAACTGTGAAATGGGGGCAAAACTGCTTGGAAAAAGCACTTAGGAAGCCACTAGGCACAGCTCATTGCCAGAATGAGAGGAAGGATGAGAAAACGTTCTTTAGGTGTCCATTGTATTCTTGGTCCTGTCCAATGTCTTCAGAAACAGGCAGGATGGAAGAATATTAAGTATGTTTATAAAATCTGTAGGTGATAAAACAGGGAAGAACTGAAACCACCCTGAAAAAAAAATAGAAAATGTTCTGAAAATGGTCTAAGCTTAATGAAGAGAAATGCAATATTCTTTCCTCAAGCAGGAATAATCAGAGTTGCAAGATGGGCAGCACTGGCACAGCAGCAGTTCTTCAGCTACACATGAGGGTTGGGTGGCTTCAAAAGCTGAACATAAACAGTAATGTCACAGCTTTGGGGTGAAAAAGCACAGTGAGGTTTGAACTCAACTTTGTCCCACAAGGCATGGAAAGTAACATGCCCTCTGTTTTACCCAGCACATACCTAACCGGTATGTGTTTCAAGAAATATGTACACTAATTGTTAAAAATGAAGAAGAGGGCAAGGGGAATGAAAAACAACCAGAAAACTAAACCTATAGGGAAAGATTCAAAAGCTGGCATTAGTCAGCCTGAAGAGAGAAATTAAAAGAGGGAGTTATGAGAAAGCATACATGACGATCTTCTTTCAGGAAACAAGGAAAATGCGTCTCCTAGCTAATGTATGCAATCTCCATCCCTTGAGATCCTAAAAACCAGATTAAACAAATATGTTTCTGAAATGACACAGTTATAGACAATTTTACTTTGGCATAGAGGTTGGACTACTTTACATCTAGAAGTCCTTTCCAGCCCTATTTTTCAATGACTATATGAAGTATTTGAGCACTATCCAAGAGAAACAGTGGATTGTTTACAAAGTCATCCTTTTTCTGTAAAAGTTGATGAAACTCTAGAACTGGAACGACCTCAAAAAATTAATGGTCTCATAATAATTTTGTGTGTGAAATCAGTAAGGGTAAAATATGTGCCTCAAATCAGAGGTGTGTATCCTTTGTAATGCTTCAACATTGAGCCTTTCACTAAATAGTTTTCTGGAAGGATACAAGTTGCCTAGAAAAACTTTATGTAAAATTTACAGACACTAAATGTAATTCAAGTTTGTCTTCATTGCCTGCACTAGTCCACATTTTTTTTTAGTCCATTCCTTTAACTTAATATAAAACTGAAGCTTATACCAATCCCCTAAAGCAATTAGTCAGTTCCCAACCGTACTTAAAACCATAGTAATGTACCTACAAAAACTGGGAGGACATTATCCCTTCCTTTCCCTTCCCTTCCCTTCCCTTCCTTTCCCCTCCCTTCCCTTCCCTTCCCTTCCCTTCCCTAATCTTCCAGGTGTAATATAGCTACGATTTATAGATACAAAGGAAAATTTAAAGACAGCACCTACTAACAATTAAATTGATAGCAAGGAAGTAAAAGGAATATCTAATAACAGAAAGATACTGCCAGATATTAAAATGTCCATAGGAATTATTTAGAAATGAGTTTTTGCTTTATAAGTACAAAACTTTAGGTCTCTTTTAAGAAGTTAGGTGTCACTTTGAGTTATGTGAAATGTTAATGAATAGTTTTTATGCAGCTCTGAGCAAATTGAAGACAATGTTGAAAGCTCTACATGCCAAAGCAATACCTGTACTGAAATACAGGAAAAAATAACAAGGTCCAGTGCAAAGGTTTATCCCTTAGGCTTTGGAAAGCTGAATGTATTTTACTTCAGTAGAGAGATGGAAAGCAACCTGGAAAACTGCAAAAATAGCAGGCACAGTGACAGATGTATGTAATCTTGATCTATTAGAGATAAGGGAATTTGCAAAACCATACACCTCCTGCTTTCTTTCAAAGCAGAATTCTTTACATATGCACAACACATAACAAAGGTTTTATTTTCATATCTTTGCCATCTCTAGAATTGTAAGCTGTAAGAAGGCAACTTGCTAAGCACCATGGTACAAATTGTGAAATTATTGAAGAATGATAAATTACAATAAATGTTAACCAAAATAAACAGAAATAAAAATGCATTTTAAACATTAATTTTGCTTGAAAAAAAACAGGTGTTATCTCAGCTGAAGCCTACATACAATTCTTACACAGTTTCTTGAAGAAGTTCCATAAAATG
The DNA here is from genome assembly GCF_947461875.1 of Haliaeetus albicilla. Taxonomy (NCBI): domain Eukaryota; kingdom Metazoa; phylum Chordata; class Aves; order Accipitriformes; family Accipitridae; genus Haliaeetus; species Haliaeetus albicilla. The sequence continues at coordinate 40,080,888 of NC_091516.1, forward strand.
AAGCATATGTTACAATATTACTTTTGCCTGTCACATATATGGCTAACTTTAACCCATTCCTAATTCTTCATGATATATTTACAGATAGAGACAAGGTAATGGCTCCTTTGGACAAATCTGTTATAATAATGGCATGAAAAGAATCATCTGAATGTCTCTGAGTAGTTTTACAGGAACTTAAATTTCAAGTTAGGAGGTTGCAAGAGGGTATAAAAATGTGTAAACCCTCTGCCATACTTTATTTTATGCCGCATTCTCCCATCCTTTTATGTGAAATAGTAGACAGACAGACAGATGGGCAGATAGGTACATTACTGTTAGTTGTGAAAAGAATGGCCATTCCCACCATCTCATGTCATCATTTCCTCACATAAGAACATGATGGCTTACACACTGTTTTGCCAGGTGGATGCCACTCCATTTATGCTTGGAAAAAATGCTGTCACACCAGGAATATGACAACACAACAACACAACAGTATGACCATGTCACCGGCAAGCACACCTAGCTGAGTTCTCTTTTAGCCACCATTACTAAATGTGACAGTGACAATCTGTTGACAACATGACTATTAATCTCCTCATGGGCTCCTGATTGGGACTGGTTGCTGGTTAACAGAAAAATTTATACTGGCAGTTATTTTACCTGTGCCAGCCTGATGAAAACTAACAAACATGAGAGTTTTTATTCAGACTTTACTCACCTTTCCATTTTGCTGTGCAAAAACATTTCAGGGAACACCACCATTTGAGACATGGTCAGAGTATTCAAAGCAACAGAGCTTTTGTTAGCACAAGTTCCTCATTTTACACTCGACTCTGGAATTAACTGAAAGCTTCATTGGAGTGGAGTGACTGGACAGCTGCTCTCTGTCGGTTACACATCTGAGAAAGCTAACAAGTATAAATTAATCTATCCAGGATTGTTTGTAATTTATGGTTACTTAACTTGCCAACCATTTCAGAAGGCAACATGTGCCTAATTTATGTGTTCCTGCATTTTCTTTGTCCTTTTCCCTAACAATATCCATTCTTCTTCCAACTGCATACCATAACCTTCCCTGTGGGAGACCTGCCATTGCTAGCTAGGGGCAGTCAGATGTGACGATGTTCATGGTGGTCTGGTGGTACATGCAGAGAAGTAAGCTAGTCAGAGATCAAACCTCATTTCAGCTGAAAACTTGTTTTCCTCATTTGCAAATGTTTTCTAAAATGTTTAAAATAATTTCGGAGGTTTCCTTTTCACTGTCACCAGAAGGCAAGGCTGATGTGTATAAACATACCTGAGGCAAGTTTTTACGAGACTAGCTCAGATAAATAGGTAAAACAAGAACACCATGAAGACACAGATTTCAGAACTTGGGCTTTTATAGTTTCTGCTCCAAACTTTTGCTGTTATTTTTATCTGAAAGAGTTTTATGTCTTGGCCTTAGCCCTATCTTCTTGAAGCTGCAGCGTACATACCCTAACCCAATTATTCCACAGTAAGCACTCATGACTAGAGAATTGTTCAGTGCTTTGGGATAACATTTCCAAATGTACCTCATGTCCTAATCAGATGTCCAGCTAAGTGATTCTTAAAATCTTGTTTATAAAGTGCTGTAAAAATGCATATATGACTGCTATCACCATCAGAAATTCCTAAAGAGTGACAGAACATCATCCAGCTACTGCAGAATTATGGAGTTTGCTGCCAAATCTTTCAGGATTTTATATCAATACATAATTAAGTGTATATACACAAATAAAGATGTCTATGCGTGAATATGTACAGGACTGAGTAGGTGAGAATGTGGGGTATGTGACAACCTTGGAGGCAGGACTGGTCTGAACTGGCTTTTGTAGCTCCACTTAGAGCTGTAAATCACAGTACAGAGGTGGAGGATTTATTCCCCAATTCACATATATGGAACAGGAGAATATAGTAGAGTATGAGAGTTGACTTTATACTTACACTGCACCTTCAACTCTAAAGCAGGTTGCTTCACCTTGATTAAGCCTCCCCACCCTCGGCAGGCCAATCATGCTAAATAATGCAAGAGTTGTCCTTCGCAGGGTTTCTGCTGATAGCAGGGGTGGCTCATGTCATGCAGTGCCCAGGAGGATTTAGTGGCAGGAGATTTCTTACACCACCTTGCTCACTCTCCCCTGCCCCCTGACTTTTCAGGGGTCCCAGGAGCTGCTTCTCCAGCGCAGCCAGTGCCCGTGCACTGCAGCCACATGGTGCTCACTGGATTGCAGCGTCCTCCCTGCTCACTCCAGCTGTCTCAGCAGAGAAGCCCCTTTAGGAGAGGGGAGATGCCATCCTGTGCACATCCACAGGGCATCAGTCTGCCTTTCTGGCCACTTTCCAAAGTGGAGGAGGTTGCTGCCTTATTCCTGGGTAACAACTCAGCAGATCAACAAGTGGCTCAAAGTGTCACTTCAAAGGCAAACGAGAGCCCGGTCTCCGATCTCCTCAATCTTCCCACAGAGTGGGCCAAAGTATCCTTCTTTCTTCATTCAATGACTTAATTCCAAAGGCAAAATTTGCAGCCCCTCAACTCTGGCAGTACTTTGGACTTGTGCTAGCACAAGGAGGAGTAGCATATACATCTCTCCTGTCTCCCTCCACCCAGATCCACCCTCCATTTGAAGTGGAAAACTAGACTTTCATTCAAATATTCATCTACTTGTTGCTATTGACTAAGGAGAAGGGAGTGCACTGTCTGGTCTTCCAAGCAGCTGTAAGCCTTAATTGGGGTCAGCACGCAATAATTTACATAGTTTGCTTGTTTAATTTACAAAAAAATTCAGTCACTCCATCCTAATAGCAAGGGGGGCAAGGGAGAGTGAACCTCTACCAAACAAATCACAATATGGTGCAAGGCGGGTTTTTTTTAAACCTGTTTGGAAAGAGTGCTAATAGCCACACATTCAAAAATGTGTTGACATCACTCACAGCAATGGGCAGTGGCCCAGGAATTACCCCAGGGACAGCAGCTTGTTCCAATCAAAAGCAGAAGAGCAGTGCAGAAAACAATGAAAAACATTCCCTCCTGTGGGATACAGATCCAACCTGGCTTATGAGCCATAACCACTGTGCAGGAATATTCACTGTGAGATGAACCGTTGTGCAGTAACCTGCAGGGAAGGTATTTTTTGCAAAGAACAAAACAGAACAAAATGCCATGGTAAATAAGTCTAACAGGCTGTATCTCACTCACAGCTGTCTGTTTTACAAGCAGCGCTGATTTCAGGCCTGCTGTACATGCTATATAAGTAGTCTGTAAAACATTTTTGCATAGTGATGGTCTTTTATTTCCCCTGTATTTTACAATATGTGGTACAATGGAGATGTAATGACTTGGAGACACCACTGTGTAAAAGGAACCCTGCAGTGTAAGCGCCTACTTAAGTCCTGGTGACTTGTAAAGGTGCTTGTGGGTACACCTCAAGTTCATCTGCTGGGTGACTTTTCTCTGAATTTCAGTTTATCATGAAAATTAATAATCCAGTTTTAGCTGGAAAACTAATTCTATCTAAAATCTCAGACATTAAAAATGGATGAGTGTAAATGTTGGTTGGAAAGTTACAAAAATAGTCTAACCCTAAGAAGGCAACAGTCAGGAGAAGACAAAAGACAAAAAGGTTTACATTTTTCATTGGTTTTGCTCAACTCTAAGAAACCTGCAATTAAAACATTCTGTATTAAAAATAAGGAGGGGAAAAGAGACACAAAGACAAGAGGCTCGGGATGTGTGAAGAGGAAGGTGATGCCTGACTTGATTTGGACAAGCTGCCTCCTCACAATGCCTCCCTCTGAGCCTCACTGCCACAACCCTGCATCTGCCTCTCCTTCTGCTCTCTGACCATTGCTCGCTCTCTGACCATTGCTCCATCTCCTCCATAGCTCACTGGGCTCCTTCTGTCTTCTGTTCACCTCCTCTTCCATTGCCTCCCTCCTGATTAAACCAAGCAGGGAAGGAAATTTGGATAGGCAAATAGACTACCACTGCACTCACAACCCTTCCACTTCACTAGTGGGTCCATTTTAATGGAGATCAACCCCGCCAAAAGTATCAAAGGTTTCATTTAGTCTAGCGGGGGAGACAGACTGTATGCTCATATAATAAGTAGCTCTGCTTTGCTCACCCATCTTTCCCCTGTTTCATCTTCCTTCACTACCATGTTTCCTGGCTGGGGTCTTGACAAAGGATACATCACTTCACAATGCTGAAGTTTTCAGCTTTCTGGGTTCATTCCTTTCTTTCAGAAATTTTCCATTGTATGCTTTCAAAACTTGCTAGATTCTGGAAAAGCTGCAGAGAGGAAAATATGAAAGTGAATAAATCACAATAAATGAAAATATGGGGAGAGGGACCCTTAAAGTTCCTTAGAAAGGATAGAAGAAGAGAGGTAAAAAGTCACAACTGGAGAACATTGAGTAAAACCTGAAACAAAAATAACATTCTGAGTTGTAATGAAGGGATGAAAAGGGCAAGATAATCCTACTGACTAGCCACAGCTGCCACTAAGATGCCAGCTCACTGTGTAAATAACGGGAAATGGAGGAGTTCTTGTTGGGGCACTTCAAAGTTGTTGATTTAATCTCTTGTTCTAAACACCCCACCGAAGAAAATTCCCTCTCCATTTTTATTTTTCCACCTCTTCTACATAGTGGGACATAGAAAGCAAGAGTGAGAATATGGATCCTAAAATTTTTTGCAAGATTGCCTCCTGCAAAGTCCAACTAAAATACCATTTCAAACCTGAAAAAAAAAAAAAGCTTTTGGCAGAAAAAAACTTCAAGTGATAAATGGCAAAAGGCTGTGCTGAAAATTACAAAAAAAAAAAAAAAAGAAAAAGAAAAGAAAAAGAAAGGAAGAAAGAAAGAAAGAAAGAAAGAAGGAAAATGGCTGCAGAGATTGCGACAGGCTGTGCTAAACTGATCTTTTATCTGTGTACCCTGTTTTCGTTCCTTTGATTCCTTATACTGTCCATGGACTTTTCAGTCTGTTGAAGATGGTGGACCAGTACAGACCAGTTATGTACATTTAGCAATATCTGCATTGTTATCTTTGTCAGTTACAGAGGACTTTAACTGGAACAATGCTGTAGTTACTTGTACTCCTTCATGTAATAAGTGACTAAAATAAACGCTTACTGTGAGACTTGTGCTCACCCCTTGACTACACAGGGACATGATCTTGAGCTTATCAATCAAAGATATTTCTGTGAAGACAGTTAAGCAAGGTCCCTTCCACATCACAAGGGGCATAAACTGAAGCCACCAAGGTGGGCAGTCACAGAAGGAGGTGACCCCGCACTAATACCTCATTAAGTTGCCAACTCCCTGCCAGCAGCTGGTGAGGGAGCATATCCCTAGGATAACAATCAGTCCAGGGCTTGTAACTCACACGCATGATCTCTGGGTTGGAAAATCCCAAGGCACACTTGGAAACTGGCACGCAACTAGGCAGAGGCATAGTTGTACGTTTGCCTGGTTTTCTGCCCCACCACCCTAGACATCTTCTGTTGGCATAAAACAGTGGGTGTTTTCTTGCTTTTTGATTCAACCAAGAAGACAGAATGCTATGTGTGATAGAAAAAAAACCACCAAAACATTCCTCGTTGATGTCCTTGAGTGGGCACCAGGATCTGAGTGTGACAGTACAGCCGCGTATCCTCTGGCATCAGGAAAGCAGTCAGTGTCACAGGCAGGGATTTTCCATGGTGATAGAAACATTCAGCCCCACCTGCACTGCTAGAGGCCTGGGTAGAGTGAAGGGGTCTAGGTCAGGGCTGCAGCACTGCTGCACAAAGGAAGAAGGCAAACCAGTGGAGAGGAACTTGCCCTGGTTTCTTAAGTTGTATAGTACAAGCCACAAGATTGTGGTCCAATTGGTAAAAGTGTTAGTGATACTGGGTGCATACCAACACCACTGGTTTACTTAGCTTGAAAGGGATTTCCTTGCCTTCTAGAAATAGCCATAGCCCTTCCTTTATTGCAAAACAATAAAACACAGCCAGAGAGTTTAGTGTGCACTGAGACCACAGGATGAGTTAGTCAGGTGCTGGTGAGGAAACTCATCCTGAAATGAAATGCAGCCACCCATGCTTCTCACAACAGCATCACCAACGGGCTAAACTGTTCTCAAACTAGACCAAAAGCTTTAAAAGGCATCAGAAAGAAAAAAGAAGAAGGGAAGACACCTGAGATGTCCCAGAGGGAGCACTGAAAATCAGCTACTTCCAAAACAAAGCAAGCATTTCATGTTTTTTTTTTTTTTTTTAAAAGGAAACAAGAAAATGTTTGTGACTTTTTGAAATGCTGATTTGGAATGGAACATCCCATTTGCTAGTACTGAGTCAAAATGCATTTAGTTTCTCAGCTCAAGATACTGAAGAAGGAAGAAGCCCTTCAAACTTTTAAATTAGCATTTCTGCCACAAGTAAAAATGATCTTTTTCTCTTAGCATCATTTTGCCAAAAATACAAATTGAGTCATTAATGAATCTTCTGAAAGGGACTCAGTACAGGTTTGGAAAAGTCTGAAGCTGTTTGTTACAGTGTTCATACTACCTTACCTAGCTGTAATGAGGACTCACAAATTTTTTTTCCTACAATACCCCATTGCCTCCAGGTCCTGTTGTCTTCATTTTTGAAATTAAAGGCTTTGCTATTCCGGGCTCCTCAAAATGTTGATTTGAATGTGTCAGTAGGCATACAAGCATAAGATAGAAATGGAAATCAGAGCAAATCCAACTGATTTGGAGACATCAGTGTAAAATATTCCTATATTTCTCCATCCAGGTAAAAAATGAAAACTCCTGTCATTCATTCTGACAACCACTGGTGTCCTCTCTCTTTCAAAGCTGTGAGGTAAAAAAAACAGAAGCCTATTCAACCTTCTATTATGCTAAAAAAGTTCTTGCACCAGGTTTGTCTTTGCTAAAGTTAATGCAAAAACATACCCCCTTCATTTCCAAGAGTATTATGGTCTTTTTTCACCTGAGAGACTGGAAGTCCCAAGCACTGTAGCCACATCACATATCTAAATCACTACACATTAGTGTGATAGGTATCTGTTGCTTGCACAAGTTTCTTATGCAGCCATATAAGGAGCAAGGAACATTTTATTTAGAGCAGCTCCTAGCTTGCACCTGCTAGAGTTCTAAAAAGGTTAAATTATATTTTACTTGGCCAGTATGGTGGGAATATCTAGCATACCAGAGCTTATTCTTCCTGAGTGTAAGTCCATTACTTCTAAGTGTCTCATTGTAGTTCATGCAACAGAAGGAAAAGGAGCTGAATTAATCTTAACAAAACAGGTGGTTGTGGAATTAAACTAGGACTTAACTAAATTAACTAGAACTATGCTGTCTTGGTTTTCTGTAACAGTGCTTTGCAGGATGCGGTGTTGCCTGTACACACAACCACTGTCCTTCAGGGCTGATTATATGAAGAACTTGTTTGAATTAACTGAGCTTTGTATGTGTGCGAGAGAAATGGGTGGTTGTGTTTTCCTGTACAAGGTGATATGTAATTTGCTGGAAATATTGGATAGCTAACAATCAAATTTAATGATGGCTACAAAAACGACGTAGTATCGCACCTTGCTAATTTAGGAGAACATATCTTTTCACTGATTGTGGCAAAGTTTAATAATTGGTTTTCACATGGACTTTGCTGAGCCACAGAATGAAGAACAAAATAAAGGGTGGAAAGAACTGATTATCAGTAAGAGGTCAGAACTTCAGGAAAGCATGAGAAACAAGAAAGATTAGGAAATTTTGGAAAATGTTAATCAAATTCCTTTCTGGGTCATGAAGACCTTTGCCTGAACCATTCCTCCTTGAAGAATGAGGCTGCTGGAAGTAATGTGCACCGGCTGTGGAGCATACATTTAATCTTCATTTATCACAGTCTCAAATTAACTGAAACACGTGTGGGGACCTGGTTGAGAAAAGTGTGGTCGGATTTCCACTTGACTCCTCTAATTGTCCCTGCGTTAAGGTTCTGCAGAGTGGTTTTGTGGAAGCCTGTCTTCCTGCTGTGATAAACAGCATCCTCATCCTACATAAACCATATAGTGCCTGACATGACAATGCAGAAGCACAGAGCAGCTGCTGCCAGTGGAACTGGACAATGCAGGGGATTGCTGGAAATTAACATTGCTTTGCAACTGGAGGAGCCAAACTAACTCCAGATCAGGACAAATACTGCAAAAACATTTGCATTATTTGTGCTGAGTAAATCTTACAAGCCTATCTGCATTACAGCAGTTTAATCTCTGATAATGTTTGCATTTCAAAGAGAAAGATGCGCTGAAAGAAGAAGGAAGGAACTGATTCAGCACAGCACTCAAGCAGCTGCTATTACACTGAACACAAACATTAAGTTAAGCTTGTACTGAGTATTCTGCTGATGGGAGTAGAAGACTCTCAAATATCCTTTTATTGTAAAGAGAGATTTCCACTTGCATCTCCTGGATCAGATGAGTAAGGAAAATTGAATGCTGATGTGGTCTCACAGACTGAAGCACAGATCTTCAGCTGGCATAAATTGCCATATAGCAATTGTGCCAATGATCTCAATGAAAAGCTGTTTATAACCACTGAAAATCTACCCATAACTTCAACAAAATATTTTACTATCAAAATTTCTACTGAGAGAAACATACAAACCCATTATGTGGTCTATTCTACAAAAAAAGGTGAAAGATGACAGGCAGAAAAAGATCCAAACAGTTGATATCCACGTGGGAAGACCCCAAAATCTTTAATTCCAGCAGCATCTTAGCAATGTGTGAAATGATCCTTGTACTCAAACACTTTGCAGACATTGCAGTGAAAAGTGAGAAACAAAAGCCAGTGATTTTGGTAGGCAGTAAGATACTGAATTTGAGAACTGCCTCTAAAGGACCGAGCTTAACAAGACACCTGGCTCTTTGGAGCTCTGTGAGCTTGACTCCCGTCCTTTATTTCTCCACTTACAGTGGGAAGTACCATGTTTCTTTTCCTTACATGGAATTTTTGACATGAAATAATCTCCTACTGACTGAAAGATTGCATGACACTTGGTGCCTTGATTGGTGGGGATAAATAAAATCTCTGCTTATGATGACTCAGGCGCTTGCAGACAATTTCTGGTCCTTAATATTTTAATGATTGCTTTTAGCTTGCAGCTGCCATTCTTAGACAAATGAGCTTGACAGCTTCACAAGCTGGGGGAACTCTTCTGAGATCCCACTTAGCACATTTGGGGATTGAGTTGGGAAGAGCAATCATCATAATTACCACTTAAATCCCAAATCCTGGAGTCCCTGTGAATAACAGGCACAAACTGCACCCCGTCAGCCTCCCTGCGGGTTGTAGTGCTAAGAAAACAGAGAAGGCAGAGGCAAAACCACAAAGGAGTCACATAACAATGTTATTTATAGAATTTTAATAATTATTTGACTGACCATTATGGCTGATCCTGGCCTCCATGAGGTCAATGGGAGATCTCTGTACTGACTTCTATCTTTTCAAGACAACACAAAGACTATATGTAAGTGTGGTGGGTGTATAGCTTCTTTCATTTCAGCAAAGTGAAACAAAACTGGAGTTGGGACCACTATTAAAGAAGTTGACTACAAAATATAAACAGAAGTAGGAAATAATCATGGCTTTTATTTACAAATAAATAACTGAAGCTTAAAAATTAATCATTGAATTGAAAGATTGGAAAAACGGATATTTTTGCCCGTCATATTTTTTGCAACAAACAAAATGTAAGACCAAAATTTTGGGTAATGTAATCAGCATCAGTGGCACTATGCTGAATTGCCACAGTTGGAGAATTTGCCCATCATCTGTGGGAATGCACGTTAGGGCTCCTAGCTTTGCATTAGATAACATGTATTATCTACTAACTTGTGCACCCCCAAAGAGATCTCAGAATCAGGTTGACACTCCTTCGGCTTCAGTTTGATTGTCCCACCAGACACTAAAGCATCTCTTCTGGTGGTGCTTGTTGAAGTAAACGGCTTTCCACAAATTTATATGCAAGTGTGCTGAAAGAATAACATATTTGCAGCCAAAATGTATGTGGTCCATTAAGGGCCTGAGTCATAATTAGTTCAAAGGGACAAGAGTAAGCCTCAGAGTGCATAAGAGTGTGTGTCATTTTATCACCTTCATTTCTGCAACTCTTTCACAACCTTTTAACAGTATTGGAAATCTACTGCCGAGCTCATTATCCTAGTTTTATAAAAGCTGGATTATGAACACACAGCTGGGAACATTACAACACCTTAATTGCAGTCATTGTAATAAATGGAGCCTGTCTAGCAAGAGCCTTCAATTAGCTAGGTAGAGGAAAAAATTAGTATCTGAACTCATTTGTGAGAGTTCAAGGTTTCATATTTGGTACATCTGACCCCAGAAGTCTCATCTCCATTAAAAATAGAAACCTGCCAGACTTTGGTCTGTTAATAAAACACATCACGTGCACACACTTACTCATAATCATACATATGCGATTGACCAAAGATTGCAGGATGCTTACCCTACTTATACAGATTGAGAATTAAGGACCAAAAAACCAGTTGTCTTAATTCACTAGGAAACAAATCTTGTCCAGTCTTCTGGCCATTCAGGAAATGCTAACATACTGCAGGAAATGCTAACATACTGCAGTGAGAACTGGAATCTGCATCCTGACACTCAGGTACCACCAAATCTTTCCATAGGCCATGACACATATACACAGACATTTGAAGCCAGTGGTCCCCTACCTCCCTGACATCTCCATGAACTAGAAAGTTATCATCTCATTAGTTTCACAGATGCAAAACCAGGTAAGATAAGTTTATCCATTTCAGGGCCGATTTCTTTTTGTGCAGCACCTAGCACTCCATTATGCAATAGCTTGCCTCCAGCTGGCATTGCAGAGCAGGAAGAGGAGTACACACATGCATCAGTTCTTTGCTGAACAGGGCTTGAGCCAAGAGCAAATTCACATACACAGTAATTTTTCTATCCAGTTCCTCTTGCCAGCACCACAACAGCCCTGCTTCAATTTGTTACAACATATTTGGCTGCTTTCATTCCCCTGGTGCCTCTAGTAGTGACAGAAATAGGAAATAATCAATTAGAAAGCACCCCAGAGAAGAGCCCTTCTTTACCCTGGGATACGAGAATCTACAGGATCATTAATTCTCACAGAGAGGTTCTGAGAGCTTCGTTTGGCCCACATGTCTTCAGTAGATATCATTCCCTTTATACAGATCACTAACATGAAACAGTGGGTATCATTGTCCTCCGTATTGTAAGATTACTTACATAGAAAGAAAAGGGCAAAGCTACAGGAGGAAAGAGAAAAGGAAACAACAGCTGCGGGAAGAATAAAGGATAACAGGTTAGTGATGGTTTTGCTACTAGAATTGCTAAAAAGCCCTAGAACTGCAAACTACCATAGGAGGGCTGTAGACCTTGTCTTGGTGTCCTGAACAGTATTTCTTGTCTAGACATAAAGGTTAACATCTATAGGCCAAGTTGAAAAACAAGCTGTGCCTTTCATACTGCATGGCCCTTCATCAGTAAAGAGAAAAGCCAGAGTTGTTGTGCTGGGGTGGCTGTCCCATGGATCTCCAAGTTCTAGCATGATGGGCTTACATATTAGCACTTCAGCAAGATGGTGTCACTTGGTAGCAAGGGCAGTATATAGCACAGTGGTGCATCCAGTTCAACACAGGTACTATCACTTGGTCCTGAGGGCTCTCACCCCAGCTGACCCACTGAACAGAACTATACATCATGTGTCTCTAAGGATAAGGACCAAAGTAAAGAGAATTCAAAACAGTCAAGCAAAGGAAAAAAGAAAAATAAAAGTATTACAAAGGGAGACACAATGTGATAAAGCAGTCCACACATACCTATTTCCCAGCTATTCAACTTAATGTTTACAGTCATGTCATATAGAAACAGAAGGAAAACAAGAAGTTTTGCATCTTGTTAAGATTTGGTTATTGCAAGGAGGACTTTACCCCAGTAAGACAGGTTACATACAGTCTGAAGTATAGCTTTTCACCTGAAGTGTATGGTAAATCGTAGAGAACATTAAACATGAAGCTGCAAAGAGTAAAATGTGTGTGTCAGGGACCTGTAGTCACTGTTGAGCACTCAGAGGCTCTTCAGCCCTGTGTCTGTGTCCCTGACACCTGTCTGAGAGAAAGATCAAGCTGTTCTGGAAGAGATTCTCCATTTAAAAAGTGCTTCCAAGCATGTGGAAACCGGGAGAAAGTCTGTTACCTTGTTTGACATTGTTATGCAATTAACTGTATTAAATCATCAAGGTTATAAAGGCCCCTTCTTAGAAACAAAATCTGTTTCCCTCACATGTACATAAACCTCCTTTTATTTATTTATTTGTCCCAGCTCTGTTTCTCTTGGGAAGCCTTGCTGCTCTTACACTTTGTTATTCTCCAGGAAAACCTGAATCTGAGAACCCCTACCAGCCGAGTAAGCCAAGCAGACGAACGTCATTCAGTTACACCCTGGCAAAACAGAAAAAAAATGGTTTCTGCTGAAGCAGACCTCTCCTGGCTCCCCCTCCATCCTCGCAGAACTGGGACCACAGGGTCACCCCACAGCCAGCCATGCTGCCCTTCCTCTACGCCTCCCCCTCCGTCCGCTGTGCCCCTGGCACGGACAGCCAGGACCCAGCATCTGAGTTTCTGTTTTGCTTCCCCAGTTCTTTGGTGACCTTTGTGCCTCTCTTGGGAAAAAAAATAAATTAGTGTCTGTCCTTCATGGAACCGCTAGGAAATTTCCCTGGGACTCACAGGTTTTTGCTTGTGACACTATTACTTTTTGCAAGCTGGAAGCAAACATCACTATTCCCAGGGAAAAAAATATTCATTTGCAGCTTTGGGAGGTTTTAAGGAATCAATGTCTAGAAAGCACAACTGATTAACACTGTTCCAAAGCTGGAAACAACAGCCCTAGCCATCCCAGGGCTCACCTCAGTTCTGAAAGGACTCTGGAAGACCCTGTGTATAGCGGGTGGCTGCAGTCAGGGACTGCTTCTTTATTTCTATTTTTGTCAGAAGTACACATATAAGAAATCTTCTCCTTAGACCTCATCCTGAGATGGGAAGGGATTCATCTCGTTCACCTTTGTCATCTTGTAGGGCTCAATCCAATATATTCTGTCAGCAGCTTCTTTTCATAGGTGGTGTCCACCAGGCCAAGTTTTCTCTATCATCCTTTTCACCACTAAAAGGTAGTTTCGCCAATAAAAAGGTACCACGTTTTTATTATGGTCTTATTACAGTAGAACAGCCCTGCAATCACCTGAAGGCCCCTTCACCATAGTGTAAAAGAGCTGTCAGGGAAATGAAGAAAGCTGCTACATGAAGTGGTTAGCCAAGGAGAGTGGTAAGCAGGAATAGAGTAGGGCTGTGTCTTAAGTGTCTTGAGCACAATTTGGCTCAAAGGAAGCAAACCAAGCCATAGAAATTCCTTCCCACTGTTGGGGGGGTGTGTGTGTGTGTGTGTGTGTTCTGGATTTGTTTTTTTGGTTTTTTTTTTAATTAGTTTTAACTCCAGGACTAACTCTTCATTTAAATGGATTTGCTGACAGCGTAGTGGGCCCTACATCACTGCACCTGCTGACTGTTGTGAAACCAAAGATATGCAAGTGTTGTGTGATGGCAGTAAGTGGAACAGCATGGGCCCCAGAGGCAGTTTCAGAGCAGAAACTCATTGCAGCAAATGTAGGAACATGCCAAATTACTGCCTGCTTTTATTTTCTTGTTTGTTGCTTTCTGAAAATCATTCTCCGAGGACAAAGCTAACATTCTGAACATGGTCTACCAACGGTGTTAGGGGCTTCACGTCGAGGCTGTGGGGAATACAATACAAGTAAAAATCCACCATCTACTTCAAACCTGGCTAAAGTTTGCCTGTGACAGATGGAAAAGTAATGCTGGGGCTATAATATGCAATACTCCATTTCTTTCTGAACTTAACAGAAACCCTTTGCCAGAGGCCGAAAATTCATGTCTCCTGAACATTTGGGGAAGTATTTGCGGAGTTAAACCTTCAGGCTAGTACATGTAAAACTTGATAACTGACTGTTTATTACTTGTGGTCAGCATTCAAAGAGAAGAGATCAAATAGTTTTGTACCAAAACAATGAATATATATTAAAAAATTATAAATATTATAAACACCATAAATAAATATTTAGGATTCTGCAAGCAATTCTAGAACACAAAGAAGTAGTAAAGCACTGGGCTTGCTGAAGTCCCTCATGCAGACTGCTTCAATTGGTTGCTGTGAAGTTCAGATAAGCCTGATAATAAACATCTTCATAGTCTGCCAGACGTGAACAAACTGTCCTCTGATTTCTGGTCAGCGCCCACAACACTAAGTCTCAGAACGTTGTTATTTTCTTTCTCCACCCTGTTTTTTATGAAAGGGAGAGATGGAAGGAAGGACAGGCATTTGTAAGAACAGATTGACACTCGTAGTTTATGTATTTATCTCTTTGCCGTCTATCCCATCTCTGAAGGATGAGATTTGGCAGATTGCCTCCCCTTAATAGCACTGCCACTCTCCACCTGTCAAGAACCCCTTCCCCATAGCTAATATTTGCTCCCTTCACAGAGGTCCTTTGGAACAGCAAGCTTTAGCCTGTGAAGATCCTACCTTTACCCAAACCATTACAGATTCCTTCCCCAGTCCTCTTCCATTGCAGAGTGCTCATGGCCATTTGGATAAGTTCCTGGAAGAAGAAGAGGCTGTTCAGGGTTATTAAACAATAGGAGCCAAACTGGATCAGGAAGTTCCTGAGCTGCAAATAGGCAGTGGATGGGGGGGCACTCAGGGTATTGCCATGTATACTCTTCCCTGTGCATCCATCGTTGGCAATTATTGGATGCAGGATACAAGGTTGAAAGGTCTTTTTTCCAGTCCCAGTACAGTCAGCCTATACATCAATGACTGAGAGAGTTAGTCAATCTTCTTCAACCTTGCAGTCTATCTCTGCCTCCTCCTACTTGGTTTTTCTGCTGGCTCAGCAATTTGGAGGGAAGCAAAAATACAGTTTTCCATAACCATGTTCACACCACATGCATCCCATTCAACATCCAGAAGAACCCACAGGGAATACCTGAGAATTGCCAGGTCTCATTGCTGGATTTTTCCCATTGCTTTCTAGTGATGTTGCCTCATCCTCTCCACAAAAGGCAATAAAAATCTCCCAAGGTACTTCTCTTCTAGATGCTGCAGATGACACTTGCTGGACAAAGAGTACAGGTAACACCCCAGTAAAACATTAAGGTGATGTCTATATTTGGTGCTGGGAGAAAACTCAGGATGAGGATGCTAGCAGCATGAGTCTCAGCCCCAGCAAGTAAGAAAGCCATCATCAGCTTAATATTTGGGGGTGCTATAAAAACTGACCACAAAACATAAGTGTCTGGGCAAGTAGTGTGCCCTCTGCCTCCATAGAGAGCCCTGCCATCAGCCCCAGAGAGTGCAACTCACACTGAGTTCACCCATGATTCATGGTGACCCAAACACTTTGAGGAGGCAACTGCTTTGCTGGCCTTAGAAAGGGGTTGAGAAAGGGCAAAGAGAAAAGTAATGACAAAAAAGGCCAGTTCACTCTAGATCTCTGTAGTGATACTGATTAGCAGAATATATTGTTTATTTTGGCACAGAGATAGCTTTTCATGAGGTCACTTGAAAAATAGCCACTGCAGGAGGATGAAATTCCTCCTGATTAGTCTTGTGCAGAGGCAACTTGTGAAGAGTGAGGAAGGAGGTAGAAACAAACCAGAAGAGCTGAGTACCTTCAGAAGGCAGACTTCTCTGGCTTCTGCTGCTTTTCATTCTCCATCTGGAACGTGGCTGTATCTCCATGGGGCATAAAGGAAAGGGAAACTGAGATGACAGTGCCCTGAATGAAGGGATTTTGCATCAGGAACTTGATTTCAGCTGGCCTGTCAGTGACCCCAGCATTGACCTGAAATAGACCTCTTTAGTGGTTCAGGAAAAAAATCTTATTCAGTATGCCTTTGGACTATTTGCTAACTCCCTTCCCAATCTCCTCCATGCAGAGAATGACCACGATGACGTATGGCTGTTTATCACACACGCTAGTTATCATCTAGACCTAAACCAATTTATGAAGCAGACTTTCAGCACTCCCCAGGGGTAAGCTGAAGGGGCAGGGTTACCCTGGGAGAAGGAGTGCCTTCTTTCCTTCACAGGTGCTTCAGGGAGTGATTGTAATGAGCAGCAGTGGTAGTGCAATAAATAAGAAACAGTTACCTGTAAAGGAGACTCAGGTTAATATTTTATTTTCTTGCATGTCTTAATCTGTGGCTGCACCTCTCAAAGGCATATCTATGGCACAGAAATCCTTTATAACCTCCTTGATAAGAAAAGATCATGATTCAACATCCTGTGTGCATCTGGAAGCCCAGACACTGTGAGGAGTACAGAGTGAAGCCTTTCCTCTGACTTACAGTCTGGAGGGTTGCTGATCTCCAACCTGTGGCTAAAGGCAGAGGGTGCAGAGGCAAAAGGGCTATCACTTGCCTGCAACAGGCTCTCCCACTCTATCTGACAGGATGAACTAAGAACCTTCCTGTGCCTCAGTTTCTACATCTGTCCCTGGAGTTCAGCAACACCAACTTCATTACCACTAACCCTTTGAGATCCCTGGATAAAAGGTTCCATCAAAGGGCACAATTATATTATTAAATGGTAACTGCACTGTCTAAATTGTTATTAATAATAACAACAACATTTATCTCCTACAAAAGAGGTTTACTTTAGAGCAACATTTTTGATTTGCTAAATGTAATTACTAAACAAGATCCTGCATGTCCTCATTCCCCCAAACTGTCCTTCCTCCTGCAAGGATGCTATCTAATTTCAGGCATAATTGCCCTGAAGTGAAGGATGGAGCAGGGAGAGGCAAACCAGTGCAAGGAGTAAGAGCAGAAATAGTCTGAGACATCCTGCTTACATGAACAGGACCACCTTGTCCTATGTTTGCTTGTCATCAACCTATCTGGACACAAGCTGGGGTTTTCAGCTCAGAAGCCAAGAGGCCTTAGCCCAATGTTAAATGTGTATCAAGCAAACATGGAAGTATTCATACCACAGGGCCAGATTGTCCACATATGTTCTCACCTTATTTCCTTGCTGAACAGGGTATTGTAGCTCCCTTAGCTTTCCACTGATCATCAGACCATGGATTGTTGCTTTCCTCACTCCCAGCACAGCCTATCCTTGCCATACTGCAGGCCTGAGCTGTGAGCTGTGTTTGGGGCAGGCTGCAGAAGCAGCAGCCCCACACTCCTGCAAACAAGCATTGTTGGGCATCAATCCAACCCTGGAAGCTGTCTGGAATAAAGAAACCAAAACCAAATAGGTTTAAGGATGACTGCAGCACTCTCCTACACAGAAAAAATATGTTCTATGCATACATAAACAAGGGTGAGGAATTTGCTAATCACTGTTTAACATTTATTTATGAGGGCTTCAGACCCCATCATGCTCACGTCAATGGCCCTGGCAAAGGTTTACCTCATGAGCCCAAAGTCCCTGAGAAGTTTTATGCCTGATGATACCTGGTTCTTTATAAATAGCAAGTGACCTGGCTGTACTGTCTGCTGTCTGTCTCTGGGTTGAGATACAGAGACTGCTTCACTGTTCTTGTGTTTTAGAAAACAAAGAGGTGAAACGCAGAGGGTTAATGTCAGGAGGTGGCTTCCTAATTAGGAACCTCCTAATGTCCATTAGGACACCTCCTAATGTCAGGTGCCTTCCCTGATCATCATAGAATCATAGAATCATTTAGGTTGGAAAAGACCTTCAAGATCATTGAGTCCAGCCATCAACTGTGCCCACTAAACCAGGTCATGAAGTGCCTTGTCTACACGCTTTTTGAATACCTCCAGAGATGGTGACTCAACCACTTCCCTGGGCAGCCTGTTCCAATACCTGACAACCCTTTCAGTAAAGAAATTTTTCCTAATATCCCACCTAAACCTCCCCTGCTGCAACTTGAGGCCATTTCCTCTTGTCCTATCTCCAGCCACCTGACAGAAGAGACCAGCACCCAGCTCACTACAACCCCCTTTCAGGTAGTTGTAGAGAGCGATGAGGTCTCCCCTCAGCCTCCTCTTCTCCAGACTAAACAGCCCCAGCTCCCTCAGCCGCTCCTCATAAGACTTGTGCTCCAGGCCCCTCACCAACTTGGTTGCCCTCCTCTGGACAAATTCCAGCACCTCAATGTCTTTCCTGTAGTGGGGGGCCCAAAACTGAACACAGCATTTGAGGTGCGGCCTCACCAGTGCTCAGTACAGGGGAACAATCACCTCCCTGCTCCTGCTGGCCACACTATTTCTGATACAAGCCAGGATGCCGTTGGCCTCCTTGGCCACCTGGACACATTGCTGGCTCATATTCAGCCGGCTGTCAACCAGCACCCCCAGGTCTTTTTCCGCTGGGCAGATTTCCAGCCACTCTTCCCCAAGCCTGCAGCGTTTCATGGGACTGTTGTGACCCAAGTGCAGGACCCAGCACTTGGCCTTGTTGAACCTCATACAATCGGCCTCGGCCCATCAATCCAGCCTGTCCAGATCCCTCTGTGGAGCAGATCACTAGGAAGGTGGTGCTTCCATAAGGGAGCAGTGATAAGAAGATGTAAAGTAGTTGTTTAAAAATCCCTAGTGTATACTGTTTGGTTTATTGCAAGGGATACAGGACAGCTGTCTAGGACAAGAAAAGCCAAATGCCATATGCCTGAGGCCACGGCTCACCTCTGTGGCCTAAGAGCTGACAGCCACTTGTGAGTCTGAAAAAAAAACAATCAGTGCTATGACTTCTGAAGAGAGCAGTTTGAAACGGACTGTTTATGGCAAGGTGCTGCCAGAGACGGTTTCCTTCAGGGTCCTCAGGGAGCTGTGGGTACAAGCTGACAAAGGGGCATCTGCTCCCCTGCTCCTCTGCTTTTTCACAAGTAGGTGTAGAAGGACAGGGAGGGGAGCTTCGGCTGGTGCTGGAGTATAGGAGATCCAGGGCGAAACCCAAGGGGATCTACGTCACTTTTCCTCAGTTTTCCACTAGTTAGGGCATTGACTGTGTACCCTTTCAATTTTGGGGGGAAAATAATCTTTGGCTTTTTGGCTTGAGGAGGTGGGCACAACCCCTTATAAGCATGCCCTTTACATAAGCAGCATTTAATTACCCAAATCAGTAATTTAATTTTATAAATCCTGACACAACAAGAGAGCTTACAGGGTAAAAGCCCTGTAACTACATTTTTTGTAGTTCTCAACACTACTCTACCCATCTAAGACTGAAACATTTCATTTCCACACACTTGAAAGGAAGTTACTAGAAGTAACTGACATCCCGTCTAGCTGGAAAAGATGAGAGGCCACCAGCTCAGGTGACTAATCTGGTCTTGGGGAGCACTTCTGCTATGACAAATCTGTATTTTTCAATTTAACATGTTCACCCCATGTTCAAACAAGAAGCAAAGGTGGGAAGTCATTTGCCTACAGTGTCATAGGCTGGAGGTGAATGTGATTGCATGGGTTTCTGGGGTCTGAAACCTGACATTTGATTGCACTAAGGTACTCTGCCTTCCAGGTGTACATCAAGGACCACCTTGGCTGTCATACCTACCAGACATGTGAGGTTGCCTTTGATCCCTTGAGAAGCTGAAATAGGACACGTTATCTACATTTTGGCAGCTGAGACCAGCCCCTTATTCCTTGTCTCCATGTTCATAAGCCCATGCTATGGACAGGCTCTATTTGTGCTGAATGTGGAGTGTGGGGAGAAAGGACACTGTCACATCCACAGAGGAGGGAAGAAAGGGATCTCCTATGTTTTGCTTCTTACAAAGCATCTGCTTTCATGGTCTGGACGCTGGTGTCCAAATGAGCCTCCTGAGAGAAGGCAGAGCCATCTTCCATCTCTTATGGGAATACTTGCACAACCACCATGGTGCAAGTGCGGTGTTGCACTTCCAACACCAACATGAGAAAGAAGAAGTAAATGGGGCTACTATTCTGTTTTCTTTCTGATAGATAAGTCAGAGGTGAGGTGTCTTGTATTTTGAGAGACCCAATAAGCTGGTACTGCCCAAAAACCATGTCAGAATTGCAATCTGCAAAACTTTATGCCAGGTCATAGTTACTTATGAAACTAAATCAATTACAAGATGAAAAGCAACCCTTTGATGTGCAAAGATATGTTGTATGCAGAAGGGCTAGTGTGGAGGTTGGGTCCCAAGTGGGTAGCACTTTAAAACCAGCATGATGTGATCTCTGCTTTACTAAAAAAAAAAAAGAATATTTTTATTTCTTTCATTTTTTGCTTCCCTGATTTGAAAAGGGAGAGCTGGATAAACATTACAGTTGATCAAATCTCAAACAGCAACACTTGCCAAACCAAAGATGATTGTGTGAGTTCATTACTATGGGTTTCTTTTCTCTTTCCTTAGAGGCAGAGCAGTCACAATGATATATTGTTACTCTCTGGGATAAATAGCTATATTTTACAGATATTAGATACAGGCGGGTCTTAAGCCTTGATGTTTGCAGATCTTGCATGGCAACTCGTGCTCAGTGCTCTGTGGAAAAACAGGGCTGCATTACTCTGAGAGTAATAAGCAGAGGTTTGTGCCAAGGAGATGGGAGTTGGCATTTCTTAGAGAGCTCTACAATACACTTGAGGAAAAGAGGCCTATCCTAGAAATGAATTTCATTTATACTGGCTCAAGAGAAAGGCCCCTCCAGGAAGATACACACATGGGAATTTTTCCATCTAAAAATTCCTTTTACAGATTAAATATAAAACAAGAAGAAAGCGCTGTACAAGTAACATGATACACAACAGAAGAAAAAAATTGCAGCTACAGCAACCAGAATAAAACATCAGGCTGTGGTTCCCTGAAGATGGAGCCAGCATTGTTCCTGCAGGCGACAGGCCTTCCTCATGCCCTCGCCCACTTGCTTCCACCCCAGGTTGCCCCACACTGACCATCGGTCGACCCAGCAAAAACAATGACAGAAAATGTTTCATTTTCAGCAGAATTAACTCCCTGTTTTGGCTTACCACATGAGCACACAAACAGCTGGAATGGCGTCCTTTGGCAGTGGTGCCAATTTAAACTGTGCATGGAATTACACAGGCTCCCAGAGAGGAGCTCTGGGAAGGATTAACAGAAACTCTGCAGTGCCTTGTACTGTGAGGCAGCTGATTTGGTCACTGGTGTCCAGGCTGCCAAAGCAGATGCTGCTTCCATGCTGAGGAAAGGAATCCCTGTAGATTTACACAGATACAGTTTCCATCACGCGTCTCCAGTATGGGAATGGAGATGACCTCCTGACACTCCTGTGGAGGTACGAAGGTGTTTTCCAATCACTCTCCACTTTCAGCATGAAAGTCATCTGGTTATAAGATGAGCTAATGCAGAGTGAGTCAGGAAGCAGGCCATCCAATTCAGTTCCCTCGATGTAGGTATCAAAATATCATCCCTTTGAGTACAGCACACTGGGTGTGTGCTCAGGGGGACTGGAGCACACCAAGTACACACTACCACCCCTTTTGCCCATTTAACTCCTCTAGCTCTCGCTTCAATTCCAGCAGAAACTGCTTTGAACCCTTAAGTCAAAGCTGTACCCCGCTTCAGGACAAACCAGACCAAACATTCCCTGTGCAGGTTTGGTACTCACAAGCCCTGCCCAGCTACACTCCTGTATCAAGGTGGACACATCAGCACCTAGAGGCAGAAGCTGCCTCTCCCTTTCCCAGGCATCATCCTGGATTGATGAGGTCAGTTCAGCTCCTTCACAGCCAGTAGTCAGGATGCAATTAACCATCCCACGCAATAGACGTTGTGCACTCAGCTTCACGCCATCTGACATCAGAGTCCGACTCATCTCAGTCTCGGAGGTGCTGACTGCCATCCCTGGTGGAAGGGGTACAGATGATCTGAAATCATACCTCACTGATCCACTTGGGAGTTGGGATTTTATGAAAACTAAGCACCGTTTTACTTTTATCACCCCAGAACTTCCTGTCTAACCATGCATTATGTGTCAGCATCTCATTGTACAGACAAGTTAACATTGTACCCTTTGCCGTGCTATGGGACATGTGCTGCTCCTCTCTGGTCTCCCACAAAGAAGTGAGGAAGATGAAGACAATGGATGAATGAATGAATGAAAACAGAGAATTCTTGGAAAGTTAAAACCGAAGTAACACTCCTTGTACATCCTGCATGAGTAATGTGAGTCCAGCACAGTCAGTGATATATTACATTCATCCTTTGCAATGATTGATCATTTAATGTCTGCAGAGAAAAGTTTGTTCTGATGTAATGGTTTTCATTGCTTTCTTACTCACGCATGTAAAAATTTTGCCCAACAACTAAAAGAAAAGCCAAGACAGATTTTCACAGGAGTTCTGTGACCAGCTTTCTTCATTACTTTTCAAAAAAATTTATATTGCCTTTTGCTTCCAGTGTAACCCTAGTCTTACCTTGTCTCTAGTCTTCTGCAAGCAAAGTCTAGATGGAATTGTTTTCAGTGCAACTACTGGTTTTCATTAAAAGAACAATGGAAATCAGTGTACATCCATTAATATGAAAACTGAGACGATTTCTTGCAGCACAGTGCCACCATGAAGTCTCCATGTCTTTTTTTCATTCTGGATTTCTGGTATCTAAATACTGCTGAAACAGAAAGCATGAAGCTGTGCACAGAAGTAGATGGAACAAATTGAGAGAGAAAGGATTAAACAAACTCAGAAAAAGAGATAGTTAACATGTAATTTCTTCTTTGTAATAATGTTGTTTGTGACTTTGGATGCCAAAGTTTTTAATGTTTGGGGTTTTTTTGCTCATTTACAACAGATGACAGACTGGTGCTTCAAATAAATTAAGGGAAAGCAGAAAGTGGTGGATTTATAGCAATGGAGACACATGTTGCTTAATGAAGACAACTGATTTCAGCTTTTTTCACACTGTTATCACAGCACTTCTCAGTTTTCACCTGAAGATCTTCAGGCTCTGATATAGATCTGTGGGGTTACTTGGGTGTTCACCTCCTCCCCTGAATTTTCCTCTTGAAAGAGTTTCAGCCTCCGTTGTCTTTGCTGGCAGAGGCTGATGGGTAGTCCTAGGGAAGATGTCAGGTTGCCACCTTCACATTTCCCCCCATTTGTGAAATTGTTCTCTCTCTGAACAGAGAGACCACATACTTATCTTGGTGCAGCTATAGGGTTGCTCTGTCAGCAGAGATATGTCATCACCTGTCACTGGGGCCAGAGACTAGGGGAGGAACACAGAGGCCATATGGAGTCTGGGACTCTGTAGTCAAAGTCTGAGTGGATGAACAGGGAGAGGGAGGATCAGCACTGGCCAGATATGGAGCCCCAGGAAGTTACTTTTCAGTGGGAGCTTCAGTCAGCAACTGTAGCCTGAAAAGCTGGCTCTGCTACCCCTTGTCCCACTCTCAAGGGCTCTGTTACTAAATTATTTCCCTTAGCAGCACTCCCTAGGCCAAAATCTCAGGCACTTAGGAACAGCAGTAAGACACAGAAGACCAAGCTACCATTTTGCTGAGATCCCACTGGTGTGGCTGGTGTTTTCAGTCCACCTCACTGTCCACTTATCTAACCCACACTTCATCCATGTGTCAACGAGGATGCTACGGGAAACAGTGCTGAAAGTCTTGCCAAGGTCAAGATAAACAACGATCACTGCTCTCCTCTCCTCCATCAAGCCAGTCACCTCATTCTAGAAAGCAATCTTTAGGCATCGTTTCCCCTTTTTAAATCCATAAATTGATAGTGACTTCTCTCAACCATCTTCCTGTCGTTAACACATTTTGGAAAGGCTTCCAAGACTGTTCCCTCAATCACGTAACACTGACCAGCCTGTAGTTCCCCAGATCCTCCTCCTTGCCCCTCTTGAAGACAGGGGTGACATTTTCTTTCTTCCAGTCTTCAGGAACCTCCCCCAGTCACCAGCACCTTTTGAAGATAATTGTAAGTGGCGTCACAGTTACGTCAGCCAGCTCCCTTAGCACCCTGGGTGTGTCCCATCAGGATACTAGATACATGTATTAGGATATCAGAGTATATGTATTAGATTCAGATTTGAGTACTTTTTTTTTCTGATACGTATCATTTTTCAGCTAGGATGTGTTTGCAGAAGGTGCTGTAATACTCAACTAAGTGAAAACAGAACTGCTTTAATGACACTGACCTTTCAATATACTGAGTCACCATGACTCTTGTGTCAGCCTTAAATATATCCTTTCCAAGTAACTTCCTTGGAACTATCGTGTCAGATGAGGAAAGAGAAATAGGCCAAAGGCTATTGGAAAAATCCTGCTATTGTGTAAACAGAGGTGTTTGGATAAATGAGGTGTGTGCAGTACCAAAGGAGGAAAAAAAAAAAAAGACCACTGCAGGATTCTAAAGGGAAAACGTGATTTTCTAATTCATCTCAGGAATTTTCTTTTCTTAATCAGTCTCCCTGACAGCAGAGTCTCCCAGCTCTTGATGGATCTACTGCTATCACATTCAATGGTGTGACTTCCAGGGGGAACCCAGGGATGCAGAAGCTGGGATTTCAAAGGAACCTCTAGCCACACGTTCCAGCTGGGCTGCAGCCAGGGTTTCAAAATCGAACACAGCACAGAAAAGATGAATTCTTCAAAATGAAGAAATGTGGGCGCCTCTTTGGGGGCTTTAACAGAAGTTGAGCTCTTTTGACACAAATCCAGTATGCAATTACAAAATACCTCACAAAATCATCTGTGCACTTAACCCCTTCGTTTTCCTCAGAGGAGAGGATGCTTTAAATTATATGCCCTTCAGCTTGCAGTTACTGACTTTATACATTTCTGAGGAGGAATACAAAAGTTTGGTTTTCACTATGGCAAAGAAGTAGATAAAGTTTCAGGTGACTAATAGATTTCCATAATTCATATATTCCCCAAATTTTCATTTGTAGCTACTGACTTCCATCAGGTCTCTTCCACATCATTCTGTATTAAAAGCATCCCTAACTAGCTGCACTGTCGGTGTTTCTCTCTAATTAACCTAGTCCCACTAGGTCAAAGTACATATGTCCAAATGTTGTTGTGACTATGATTTTCCTAAGCCAGCTTCAGTTTATGAGTTTTAAACTTTTATCAGGACATAGTTATAACTAAAATAGCCTAGCACTAGGGGGAAGATGGAAACAAAGATCCACCCAGCTGGGAGCAGTTTGATTGCTTCCTAAAATAAAGACTGAAAGCAAGAATAAAAGAAATTCTTCAGTTTTTCTCAGACAGAAGATTTCCAAATCACTATTCCAGCATTCATTGGGTCAGTAGCAGTGCCTATCCAGTTGTACTAGCAGTTTCTCAGGAACAACACTAATAAAAGCACATCCAAGATTACTTTATCAGACCTATTCAGATTTTTCCGAGTTTGTTAAGCACTCTGACATCTTTCAGTGGAAAAATTAATGCAATTTTCATTTTGTGAAAGTGGAAACTGACTCAAAGGGCTGATCAAAAGGATGGTTAAGAGCCTGAAATACACTTAGAGTCTAAATAGAGTAGGACAGCTTGAAGAAGGATGAGTGTAGGAGAGAAGTGATAGACACCTATAAAATAATAGATAATGCAATGAAGCTGAAAGGTTAAGGAATTGCTCTATAACACAGAGGAGGAGCTGTAAGACACACAGTGGTTTCAGGCAGCCCACAAAGTGTATAAGGCAGCAATTTTAAAATAAAGACCGAAATAGAAAAAGAAGTGTGCTTTCATTTACCTCCTGTAAGGCAGGAAATGTGGAATTTATTGCCATGCAATGCAGTGGAGACTGAAAGGATAAATGACTTCAAAAAGGATTTTTACAAGTGCATAGAAGTTAGTTCCAGGGGTGGTCTGGAGAATTCTAGGTTTGGTAAACCCCCAGACTACTAACTGGAAGATTACTAGATACAGCAGGGAAAGGACCATGTAGTGTATTCATAAAAAAGAAAAAGAGCTTTCCTGTGAGAGACAGACCTTCTATCTAATACAGCCAAACAAGTCTGTGGAGGGAGCAGGCATGAAGCAGTAAAGCACTGGCAGCAGTAAGTTGCTCTTTTATAATTCACATTTCCTTGGCGTGATTGTCCCCAGACCTACAGGTGTAGCAATTCTGTCAGCACCACTACGATCCGTGTGTAAGCTATTCTCATTCATTACTCATTTACACCCACTTTGCACTATGCAGAAAAGGTCTATAGCAGGCTGTGGAGCAAGGAAGAATTTGGGCCCATGTACTTATTGTTTCCTCTGAGTTCTGACATGGACATCAGCCTACACACAGGAATAACTGGCACAGAGAGAAAAATCCTGCTGTCTTCCTGCCACATTTAAATGTCAGAATTGTTCTCAGGGGGCTGATCCAAAACCTACTAAAGTCAACAGCAAATGCTCCTTTGCTTTCAAGGGGGCTCATGATGAGTTCATACTAGAGAGGAAATCCCAGGAGAAGTCTTCCACAGACAGATGGACAGGAGAGCATGAGATGACTAGTAAGAGTGTTTCAGTTTCCCTGTTAAGCAATGGTTTAATAAAAGCAGTATTCAAAAATGTTTCACAATAACCAGAGGATGTTACACTAGTGGTTACACATTCAAAACAGCTCTGCAGGCATCAGCAGATCAAACTATTGGGCCAAGTGAATGGAGCTGCAAACCAAAATAAACAGACCCTGGCTTCAAGCAGCAGCAACACTCTTGCCATTAATTCATGCTTTTTTGTAATAAAATAACAACAGGCAACCCCAGAAAATCCATGTGAAGCCATTTGCTAGCTTCATCAGCACATATCCTTCCAGGATGTGATTGCAGGGCAGGCTTTCCCTGCGGGACAGCACAGTGTAAGTGTGTATAACCCAGCAGCTTCCCACTTTATGCCTGTTCATTTGGGTCACACCATGGCCCACCTCAGTGCAAGGTATGGGATGATGCAAGGTTATTGTCCCTCATTTGGGGCCCACAGACTTCAAGTATCAAGGAACATCTGGGGCATTTTTTGCTTTCCAGGGGTAGGCCTGTGTAAGTCTGGTAGGGAAGCTGTAAGGAGGAGAGGTGTAGTGGAGGAGTGCAGGGATGCTAGCAACTTGCCCCAGCTGAAGATCTGGCCACTGGCACACAGCACTTACTGGTCAAGACAGCAGCAAACATGCAGAAGTGCTGATCCTCGCTGCTGATCCTCACTTGCTGGTTTTAGATGTTCTTAGCATCATGTAAGAGCCAAATGAAGTTTGGGGAGTCAGGGCTGCAGCCCCTTGCTTCTTAGCTGTTAAATTTGGAGGAGTACAGACCTCAAGCAGCTACTCCCTCAACTGTTCGCTCTCAAAAAAACAATGCAAAATAAACTTTTATCCCTCCCAGACAAAGGATGAATTTGTTTTTGTGTTTTTCTGAAGCCCATGGCCCATGAAATGCTCCAGTAAATTTGCTGTCTGGGCATCAAGAGGACTTGTTACCAGGATTTCTTTTTCTTGTTTTCTTCTTCTTTGTTTCCTTCTCTTTTTTTCTCTTCTATTTTGCTTTTATGGAGTATTCATGTTTATTTCTATGCCTTGGGGAAAAACTCAAGCCATTTGGCTGTATAAGATACCCACAGTCAATCTGAACAGTGCTGCATCTGTGATGGGGGAAAGAGGCATCTATTTACAGTGCTGGGGATGTTAAACTTGGAAATATACTTTTTATTTTTAACTTGGAATAGAGCTATGTATGGCTGCAGACATTTCTCCATTTAGACTGTGGGTCTTTCCAGTAATTATGGACCAAATCCAAGTCTCACTGACGTCAGTGGGATTCTCTCCATTGACTTCAAGGGGAGCTAGACCAGGCCTTGCCTTGAGGAACACAGCCAAGACAGGAGAAAGCCTTCCTTTTTCCCACCCAAGGAAAAATGCTGTGAACTTACCAGCACTTAGGGATGACTCTGAGCTAGTCCTTCTCCTTCTACCTGCCTCTTTCACATAAATTTAAAGTATAGCTATTACCCTTCAAATTCTCTCACAACTTCCATGAATGCATCTCACCTGCAACACCCTCCCACTTGTCCTCAAAGCCTGTTCATAAAACCCTTGGAGCAGTGCTAAAATCAGGCAGGAGGCTGTCTGCCCTTCTGTGGCATCCACTCCTCTGCTGCGTTGCCTTTTCTTGCCTTTCCAGGCCCTTCCTCTGAAAAGTTTCTGAGGCCAAACTGAAAAAAGAGGGACCAACTGCTTACTGTTACACTTTCTACTGTTTATATTTTTCACAAGTGTTTGCTCTGCCTGCAATAAAAATAGCTGTGTGCAGCTGGTGCTGTAGCTGGTGTCTTCTCTGTTGACATCAGGTGAGTTTTCCTAACAGCCTCAGCAGGGAGTGGGGATCTGCAGCAGGGCAGAGGAAGAGTGATGGTTGTGCTGGGTAATAGAAGTCATTCACCTCTCTCTCACCAGTTAACAGCCCAACCCAATTAGCCCTGAGACATAGCACTAATTACCCTGGGCATGATGCCATGCTTACATGGCTACTTAGATTCCAGGAGCCAATTTGTATCACTGCATGGTGCTTTGTGAGCAAACAACTCAGGCCCAGCACTGAGACCTCTAACACAGTGCAACAGTAAAGGCAAGCATTGGCTCTGGAGGCAAAGGGGTAAGTGGGAAGGTTGACATGTAGGCTTGACAACTCAGTGGAGCTGAAGGTTTGGGGAAATGAGGGCAAAGTAGGAGAGGTAAGGGAGAGAAGAAAGGCTAGACAACATGAGGGAATTGAGAGCAATATGTTGGCTTTTGGAGGAGTTGTGTCTCCTGCCCTCCCACCCTCTCATTCCTGTCTTTTCTCATTGCCACTGTCCTTCATGTGTATCAACCTCCCAGATCCCTGCTGCATGAAATGGAGAGTGAGAGAGGGGATTGTTTCTGTCTCTTCCCTTAGATACAAGACTAGTCTGAGGACCTTGGCAGAGCTCTGGAGAGCCATCTGGGCTTTCCAGCCATCTGCTGCCCCCAAACTCTGAACCCTACTTTGCAGATGTAGTAGTTAACCTCCTGACATAAGCAAAGTAAGCACACTGGTCCACCTGGCCAAAGCCAGTTAGAGGCATATCCTGTTGTCCTCAGGACCTTGCAGTTCTGCACCTAAAACTTGCTAAGAAGAGGACTTACATAAGGAAAATCCATGTCCAGAATGTGACACTGTAGGATTCCAGCTCATTCTTGTAAAATTCTTTATAGCAGTGGTATAAGCCTGGGAAATCTCCAGTATATATTAATAAGCCCATGCTTGCCTTTTCACATCTGACAGCCTCAGAAGTGGAACCATCTGCTGATCATCAGAATGCAGTGGTCAACGGATCTGTGTCCTTCCACCAGACCTTTAGCAAAAGATAATAAAAAAATGAGAAAAACAGCATTCTTCTAAGCTTGTTTCCTCTTTCTCCTTTTTCTGCCTGAGAAAGGCATCATCTCAAGAAAGACGACCACAGCATTCTGAAAGCAAGAAGAGAAAAAATCACTTTTTGCCATTTGTTGGACTTGTTGGCACTTTCAGCACTGAAGACCAACTCAGAAGTTTTCTCTTGCAGGGTCCCCAGCTTATGTAGCATTTCTGTGGGGAAGCAGACATCTGTACAGGTGCCTGTTTTGGGAAACAGAAAGGACAAGGCCATACATTTACATTTTCTGGCTGAAGGATCTTTCTGGTGGAAATATCCTTACTCCAGACATATTTATTATTACAAGTACCTATCCAATTTATGTCAGTGTCCAGAGACACTAACTGAATCTGAAGTCCTCTGAACCTGCACACAAATACAAAGGAAGAAACCATATTTTTCCACAAAAATCCTCTTTTGTAAGTGAATAGCAACTGAAGCAGGGGAAACAGGGAGAGGTGCAATGTCTTGTACAGTGGTGCAATGAGAAGGAAAAATATTTCCAGATGTAGACTGATGGCATTTCCATGGTAGTGGAAACCATGACAATACATACTCCATGAGGATCTGACTCACCTGTGTCCTTTTAGATAGTACTATGGATATATCTTCCAAATACATTTATTTTTAATTACTTTCACGGTAAGCCAGTAAAAGGGGAAGAATTTAAGATCATAAGTATTTTTGGTCATATTATGGCCAGGACAAAGAGGAAATGGGAAAAAGGATTTTCATTATAGCTTCCTCTAGCATGGGACAAATTTGTGCTTAATGTACACACCAACAAGCAGAGGATTAGGAAATAATTGTAGATAGCAATGCTGAGAGCAGCAAAGACTTCTGGCCAAATTCCTCTCATAAACCCTGAACATGGCCAAGGGCAATGTGATAAAGAATCATATGATTTCAAGATGAGAAAAAAGTAAACTAGTCTTTCCACCTGACAGTGCAATACTGTTTCCTCTAGTGCATCCTCTTGGCTGGATTCATTGGCTGAATCACAGAAATGCTAATAATAATATGCATCAAGTAATAATGGGTTGAATCATTGTGCAGCGCAGTTCAGATGGCAATGTTGGTGTTTAAGCCACGTTTCCTTAGTATTCAGCCTAGCAAAGGACAATTAGCTTCAGTGGTATTTTGGAGGGTTTCCAGGCTGCTTGTCATGAGGACCAAACATCATCAGTGTATCACTCTTTCTCCAGGCTGATACACTCTAGGGGCTGAACCCTTCTGCTGGTTAGAGAGTAATCACTTTCATTCTTGCAGGTTGTGGGAGAAGGGGAAAGAAGGTAAGGCTAAAAACACAGTACCAAATCACACCCAGAACTGGAGAAGCCCACAAAGGATGCTGTCATTACAGTGTGGCTAAATTACTGTCTATAATCTCAGTCTCATACTCTTAATTGCTTACTGTCCTTGTTGCTTGACAAATCACACAGTCATCTCTCCCACTTTGTTTTCCCCTCTTACTGGGAACTATGTGGATTTTTGGCAGCACCTGGAAGTACCTAAAAGGAATTTAGGTTAGCAATGGAGCAGTATGAGAAATTTGCCTGGTATAGATGCCCAGTGCCATGTAATGTGTATGATATTCAGCATCTTGGAAACCAGGTGGTAGAGATTTAGAGACAACCCTGTGTGAGACTGAGTGCAGCTCAGAGTATTTAATAAGTTTTAGTGTCACACAGGAACAGCATTGCTACCAATCTCTACAAACCTACTCATATAAACTATTTTCCAAAGAAAGCAGTACAGATCACTAGATGTTCTTCAAAGGAAATTCCACTGCCAGTGGTGTGTGAGGGGGAGCTTGTTGCAGGCCAAAGCAACAATAAAGCACTCCCCAAAAAAAGAAATTTCACAAAAATTGGACTTTTCATCTCACTTAAAGTGATTTGTTCTAATGCTTAATTTAAAGTAACAGAATTTACATATTTCATCATGAAAAATAATAATAATTGAAAAGAAGATCTGGACATACTGACACTGTTCCCACAGATTCTTCTCCTCACAACACCTGAAAAATATACTTTTCAGACTGACACGTTTTTGCAGAATATTTTGCTGCCAACAAAGTGGTGTCTTCTGAGAGAAATATGACATTGAGAATCACCTTGCTCGCTCTGTATAAGCTGTGAACAGCTCCCAAGGTTTTTTGTCCCCCTGAAGTAGCAGAAGTGAAAATAGAGATCTAAGGGGACTACACCCTATAGTGACTGTCATCACGTCAGACACAGAGATGCTGCAGAAGCTGTTTATTTCTAAATTGGGCAATTCGAAAATAGTCAGGTACATAGCCAAACTTCTTTGTTATTTGTATGGTTGTCCACCTTGAGTAAATCCATTAGCCAGCGTTAAGTTTGCTATAATTTTCCATCTATTCTTGTTCTGCTTTGGATTTGCACCTGTTTAACAGAGATTCAAAGATCAGAATCTGGCCCCAGCTAGCTGTCAGTATAGGCTCATGCGCTCATTTGTTGTTTCATTGTGAACAGACTATTTGCAGAGCAAAGGCCAAGCTGTGTTTTCAATTATGCCATAATATACCTGGATTATTGCCACTGCCTTCATGGCTTACATTGGCCTAGAGTAACTCAGATCAAAATCTGGATTGAAGAGGTGAAGTCCAAGGGGTATTTTAGGAGAGGCGTGTTCTTCATTGGCTTTTAGAGAAAGCAGTAGTCAGGCTTAGGGTGGGAGAAGTAAACAAACATATATACACCCACCATTGCTTCTCCAGTTCAGAGACTGTCCGCAAAAACCCAAACATCTGGAGCTCATTACCACGCTGGCCTCATTGAACTAATTATTTAATTAGCCTCCTTTTCACTTTCTCTTTCTCTCCTCCCTTCTGTTTTCTTCACCACCCAATTCCCAGATGCAGAACTCAATTTGAAAAACCCTACCAGAACTGAGCTTCCTCCATGGGAATTTGGTCTGTAGGAAAGCATTTCTATTCAGTCTTAAACAAACATCCTCAATACTTACAGCACCCCACCATTAAAAATCTTCCCCTCCCTACGGCAACTAAAAATGCCATTTTATTTCTGTATTTTCCATTAGCTGCTCACAAATTTTGAAGCAAGCAATCCAAGCAAGGTATATTTATTTGGCTTATGAATCCTTATAGCAGCTACTACTTACAGGAACTTCCGAAGCTAAAGCCATAGTAAATCAAGATTCCCTCTTGACTGGGAGCTGAGGGTGCAGATCTGAAGCCTCTTATCAGCAGCTCATTAAAGAGTAGAACATCCTCCTGGAGTGGAGGATGGAGGCCATTCCCAAAAAAAGCAGAAACATGAATAATCCTGCCCAGAGGTGAAAGCTGGAACAGGCACAAATGCCATGTTAACACCACCAGAGCTCCAAACAATACATGTTTCAAAAAGATCAAATGGAGCATAACAGTTTTTCTCATTTTGGCTACCCTACAAAAAAATGAAGGGAATGGAGATAAAAAACTTTTTTTGTTGCAGTATAATGATGGATCCCACTGCAACAGTATGATGACATAGCGCTTGTCTGGAGCAGTGGGCCAGAACTGAGCAAAACCTCAGCAGTGAAAACAGAGACCTGGTGAAATTCATACAGTTTCATATACTTGTACAAAGCCAAGTCTCAATCTACAGTGCTTTTTGAGTCATCATTTCCACCTCACCATGGTGGAAGTGTCTATCTGTACCTTTGGGTTCATCTGTTTGCTTAGGATCCCCAGTTACTACACAAAACTGTCTGAGAGCTCAGGATCAAAGGACCAGTGGGACAGACCAAATGTGAACATCTCTGTGCAGACCTATGTCCCATCCCTACTGTCTCCTGCCACTCACACACTGTCTCCTCTGCTGTTTGTAAAGATGAAATGCCTGAAACAGAAAAATATGAATGATCTTGCAACTCTCTAGATCATCCTCTAGGCACATTGGATTTTCATTTTGCAAATTTAGCACACAGAGTAAAATGCAAATGGGTTGTTGCTACTTGTCACAGTTTTTTAGGCTGGGATGAAGCACATCATTCTGGGCATTGCAAAAACAGTGGAAAATTGCTTTTTTCTGGATTCCATTTCTGTGAAATTCCTCTTTACAGCAGTAACAGAAAGGTTGGTTCTGGAGCCTGGACATTTTGGGGGGCACCACTCATCTTCATGTTGCAATGCCAAACACTTTAGAGGTCCCGTCTCTGAATCAAGCTCCCTCAACACAGGTAACTGGTCTACACCTAGATCTTTGGTGAAGGAACAACTCACCAGCACCTAGATCACAATGGCCTTCTGGAGGGGTTTGGTCCCAGTGAATCTTCCTGCAGACCGACCCTGTACACCTACCCCTCCCTCTGCAGAGAAGACAAATTGGTTATCAGACCAGAGAGGTTTTCCAGTGTCAAATTTCAGAGCTGCCCTCAAGACCTGATTTTTGGTTGCAAGAAAGGGTATTAACAGTAACAGTTGTTATTGTCACATAATGAAATACAGCCTTCAGAAGAGGCTAAGACTGAATATCTAAGCAAAGTCTGTTTATACTGAGGAACTAAAACCCAGCCCTTGAGGAGAAAAATTGCAATGTAAACAAGTACAGAAATGTCATCCAGTCACTGCAATTTGGCTTATGAGAGAGCAGATGAAAAAGTGTCAGGAAACGGAGGGCCATTTATCTTGTTAAGTCTCAAACCTTGTGACTCTGAGAGGACTAATTCATTTTGGGCCTACTATATGTATAGAAATTGTTGTCATTATAATTAGTGACTATTATTTTCATCCCAGGAAATGGAAACAGAGGAAGAATGTGGCCAGAAGTAAAACACCTAGGTTGCTATCCTGGCAGAAGTTCCCTCAGCAGGAATCAAGACAGTTAAACAGACAGGTACTCAGTAACCTGATGGCAAATCTTTGTTAAAACAGAACAATTAGTCTGAGGAGACGAAAAGTCTTTTGCAGCCTGAGGCACTCAGTTCACACAGCTTTGCAGGACAGTGTAGTGTATGCTTTTTTGACAGTCATATATCCACCATGCAGCCATATACCGAAGATACTAAAGGCTGTTGGATGTTATGAGCCGTTACTGCTACAGTAGGACAGAGATCAACATGCATGAGCTCCCAACATGTGCAGGCATGCTGGCAGGCAGGTTTCACTGTCTGCACCAAGCTGCATGCTGCCACGGTGCCAGCAGTGCTGGAATGTGCCTTTAGTGAGTTGAAGTTACAGATAAGGCTGCAAAGCACACATACCTGCTTTTGGTAGCTGGTGCTGGCATAGTAGCAATCTAATCACCTGAAAGTCTGCAATGAGCCTATTCTTGCCACAAGCAAAGCACGGTCCTCCTTGTTTTACAGATTAGTTTGCCTGAGGACCCCAGCACCATTAGATCTACCAGCAGGAGCAACAGCAGTCACAGCTCCTGCCACCCCACCAGGCCTGTCTCTGCTGAAAGGGGCTTGATCCAATATGGGCAGATGAAATCACAGGCAATTCCTGTGTCACTTGCACCAGTGCTGGGTGCTCCCTCCCTCTCCTGCCCTGCTGCCTTCACGACGATGTGCAGTCCTGGAAAGGCTACAACACAGTGGCAGAAAGCATTATTGGAGCCAAAGAGCCACTTCAGCCACTTCAAAGTGGGAGAAAAAGGAGTGTTAATCAAAGTCCCAAATGTCCTGTTCAAAGGTTTGGCATGGCACCTATTAAAGCAATAAACAAGCTTATTCTTCAGTGCATGAAAAAGCCACTAGCAGGTCTAGAAAAGCATGAGTGATGTGGAAAGGGTATCTAGAAACTGAGTGTTCGTGCTTTCTCCCCAAACAGCCGGAGAGGTCAAATGATGTTTGTAGACATCATTGAAAGATGACATTTGTAGGCAGCATTGCGAAGACAAATGGGTGATATTTCTTCCACAGAACTTCAAAGTAAACTGCTGAAATCTTTGCTGCTAAGTAGGGTAGGCACTGGAGGCCGAAACTGTTGGCGGGGGGGGAGAGCCCAGATAAAATAGTGGGAAAAAAAAGAAATCACCAAGAACCAAAACAACACCACAGGCACAGGTATTTCTTTAAGATAAGTAGATGATTACTTACTCTGGAAAAAGAAATCACTGGTAAAGTTGCCTGGAAAATGATCACCTGCTTCTTTCATGCTCTTCTAGGCTCACAGGCAGGATATCAGGCTGGACAGATGTTTGATGTGCTCCATTTGCTGTTCATTTGGGTTTGTATTTAGGTCCACAATGAAAACAGGTGATAGAGTTGCAAAATGGATCCA
Source organism: Haliaeetus albicilla (assembly GCF_947461875.1). Taxonomy (NCBI): domain Eukaryota; kingdom Metazoa; phylum Chordata; class Aves; order Accipitriformes; family Accipitridae; genus Haliaeetus; species Haliaeetus albicilla. Next base: position 40,116,646 of record NC_091516.1, read on the forward strand.
AACCTTCCACGTGCAACGGACAACTATATGTTATCCCTTAACTTAGTGAAGAAAAAAAAAAGGAGAATTTTCTGCCCCCCAAAATCAGCAGTTATGCTCTAGCATCCTTGATGATGTAATTGAGTAGCTATACTTAATACAACACATTTCTAGTAAAAATGTAGGTCCTGAGAAAATAAAGTCTTCCTCTTATGAGCATAGTGTCAATATTGCAGATCTGAGCTATGATTTTTGTGCCCATTCACAAAATGAACTTCAACAACCTCAAAGAACTACTTTTACATTACACGTTATGATGTTCCATTCATTCTTCAAAAAAAAGTTCCTAAACTAAAGGCCTCAGTGTGTGTCTGCATCTCAGCTTGATATTAAGAATGTTCATACTTTAGATATTTGAGAAAACAGCACCTCCATTGAAGTGTTTATCAAACTTTTCACTCAACAAGGCACATATGCATCTGGCATATTGGTGAATTAAATAACATGATTACTTTCTCTTGATCTTCCAGCAGAATCATAATGTCTTCCACCCAGGCCTTTGCTGTTGGTCTGCTTCTATGGCTGGGTGTAACACTAAGGCTATTGTTATTTTACACCAAACACTCTTTAAAACAAGCATTATCTTCCATTTTATATCTGTAAAGTATAATCAAACTCTGATCCTAACTAGGGCCTTAGTCACTGTTATCATCTTAGGTAAATGAATAATAATGTTATTACAATGATGGGGCAATAAATTATATGTATTCAAAATAGATGTCTGAGGCTTTGGAATGAGGGTGTTTCCTAAAGGAGGGGATTTCTTGGCTGTCGAGCTATTTCCAGAGTAAGTTCTGATGCATCACAGCTTTGAAATATCTTTCACTACTCAAGACTTCTGATTTGGACTTTGGACATACTTTCATTTCAGCTGACAGAGAAAACGTTATGCTACAGATTTTTGTTTTGTTTTCTGAGGTTTTTTTTCTTTTGTTTGTTTGTTGTTTTTTGTTGTTGTTTCTTTGGTTTTTATAACCATGCTTTCTCAGTGTATTTCTACTGGGTTTTTCCTTTCTTTTTCTTCCTTTCTGGACATAACAATATTGTTTCACAAGTTTCCATTCATCCTGAAAATTTCCTTCTAAAAACCATTAAAGAAAACACACATATTAGAGTGCCAAAAAGTGATATCTTCAATCCATTTCATGACAGGTATCTAAATAAAATAGTTTTTATTTTCAGAAGTTTTGAAGAATCAATTGCTTTTGGAAATGTTATCAGGAGAAACAGACTTCCACATCCTCCAGAAGCTGGCCAGGTAACATGGTGACTTGTGTTTGGATTTACTTATGCAGAAGTGTGGGCTGGAATACTACACTGCAACATATTTGGCAGGAAATTGTTTTTTTTTTTTAAAAAACAAACACAAGTCTATGTGTGTTTGTAAACTATATGCTTCTCATGGAAACCACTGATATTTTGTCAAGAAAGGATACCTATTACTTTTTGCTGAAAATTGGAAATGCGTCCATCCAAAATGACACAACAAAACAATACTGCTCCACAGTTTGTTGGGAGTAGTAATTCAGAGTTCTAATGTTCCCAATTTTGGTTATATGCTGCACTCTTCAACTAGCTTGCATCCTCACTGTGCATCATAAGCAATGACTTTTGCAGTGCTCAGAGACTATTAGAAGACTGGGAAAAAGTATTGAGATGTAGTCTGGGTAAAGAAGCAAGACAAACAAAAGGTAGAGACACACAGACTAGGGATCTTTTAAGAACTTCCCCTCTTCTCAGACTGTGAAAATGGAATAATGTTATCCTGATGCTAAGTCATTGAGACTTTACATTGCTGCCAGCTTTGTTCAATGGAGTTGAAGCTGCTGAATATAACTAAGCAAATAAGAAGTGGACTGCTAATAATTGTTGGTACATTATTACAATGGAGATCACATAGAGCCCGTGTAAATTCATTTTCTATTCCCATCTGTACTTCTGAATTGCTCCAAGACTTTGTCCTTCTCTCTTTGTTCTTCTGGTTGTAATATTTCCATAGACATGCAGGGAGTTTTGGAAAGCTCTGGAAGAATAGTTATTGCCATCGTAAAGGTTGTAATGTATCCCGTAGAGATCTTCTGAGTGAATGACGGAGCCAGACCTTGCCTTGTACATGGTGCAGTGTGATTTATCCTTGGCATTATATCATTGCACCTCCAAATGAATTTCTAGCTGTATATCTATATTTCAAGGTTATTTCAAAGTTATTTCAAATTTGAAATTGTCAGAACAGAGAGATCCCCAGATCCCTTAGTGCAGGCAAGAAGCGTTGCAAATCTCTGAGTGGACTAGGAATGTTTCTTACTGTGATGGGAAACTACAATATGTTTGGCAACATACACTTTTCTCTCTATAAAGTTAAGCTTATAGTATAAAATGTCAATTTAAGATTTTTTTACATTTTCTGTAAAAATGCCAGAAATACTTTATGGCTCAAACTACCCCCCTCCCCGCCTCCAGTCTCTAGCTGGTGCCATATCATCTGCATGAAGCTGTTCTTTTTCACCAGAAAGATGGTGTAGCACAGGAACAGCTTATCCAGAGAGGGTGTAAAACCTCCATCCCAGAAGGCTTTCTAGACTCAGTTAGACAAAGCTGAGATGCCCTGAGCTAGCATTGGTGATAGTCCTGTTTCCAGGGGTGGTTTGGACTCGAGACCTCCAGACCAAAACCTCTGTGGTTCTGTGAAATCCTCATATGAGAAAAGTGGTAACGGTCTCTGTTTCAGTGTCAGCGCTGGAGACTAAATGTGCGAATGATATTTAGATGCTAAGATTACTATAGGGGCTTTAAGTGACAGGTTAAATGGATTAACTTCCCCTTAAGCCCCTCTTGCAAAATAGTGACTATCACTAGTGACATAGCAGACCTATGTCAAAACCCCTGTCAATCACTGGAAAAGCATCCCTGCTCCTCTTGCCTTGCACCCATTTTCTATAGCAGGCTTTAAAATGGCACCACAAATCTTGCAGTAATCTTTGACGGGCAAATGTTCTCCTAGGCAGCTGTTGCAATATCTCAGCTGGACAGGCCTAAATTTAATGCTTTCCATAGCTTTCTCCCTTTTCCCTGCTATTGCTATAACTCTTTTCTGCTAGGTTAATCCCTTTCTTTGGTTTGCATTTGCAAGCCCTCATCTTTTCCCAGAGAAGGGCAAACCTGTCTGTGTCACTCAGAAAGGTTGCCTGATTTGCCACAATCCTCTGAGACCCTGAGGCTGAAACCTGAGTGTCTGTCTCCATTTACAACACACAAGAGGAAAGGTTTGGCCTCATCATGATTCAGCAACAACCTAGGCAAGGTGCTACAGGGATGTTCTTCTCGTTGGCCATATCAGATCTCACTGGGAAAGATGAAGGGACTGCAAAGCAGGCATAAAAACATTCCCTTATAACAAGGAGGAGCATTTCATGAAGGAGTCCCCATGCAAGGAGAGGAAAAGACAGGTAGCCCAGGCTGTTTAAACTGTTTGGAACACAACTGACGCTTTTGTTCTCTCCTTGTATAGCTTCTTGTGCATGACAGTCTGGATCTATGGCTGGACATCTAGATATCTTCATAAGAAAAACAGTAACATGTTATTTGATGCTTTTCCTAATGAAAGCAAATTTATTAACCACACTAGTCTGATTCCTCCAATTTTATTTTAAGACTGGGTAATTCCCTAATTACCTACCTTCTTTGAATCACCAGAAGGTAATTTAAATGCTTTGCATGATCTCACCTGCACTGTAAACTAAAAATACCAAATACCTAACACTAAGGAGACAATTTAACATCAACAGGAGTGTTTTTTTTTAAGAGAACAGACCTATAAAATTATTTCACACTCAGATTCAGCAGCGGAAGCTGCCACAGTAATCAGTAATAAATTACTAAGGAAAAAGAGCTGTGCTTGAGAGAAAATTCCCCCTTTTCTGCAGAGGCTGCTCTCTGAAGGACATTGGTGCCTACTCTTAATCACAAAGTGCCAGTAGCATTGAAGACCTACTGTCTGTACAGATGAATAACAACATTAAAAAAGCCCACTTACATAGACATTGCAGACAAAACTGGGAAAAGGCAAGAGAGTGCAAAATAATGGTCCAAGCTGCAGAGATGAGATCAGAGACTAGATCTGCTGACAGGCAATACACAGTACTTTTTGCAAGCTCTATTGGCTTTTTTCTGAATCCATCACCATGCATGTCCATCTCAATTTCTGTTAGTCTATGTTCGAGGCACTCCTGGGAGCATCTTCCGCTGGCCTAAATGAAGAAACAGAAGTTCTGAAAGAAAAAGCAAAGAAATTGTCTCATAGTAAAGGGAAATTATAAACTCTCCAAAGAGCTGACTTTTTGGTTAAGAACTCAATAGAAAATGCACGTAACTCTTCACTTTGCTCTAAAACCTTGCATTTCTTTTCAGCTGGATACAAAGACTTAACAGTCCTAATAGTTTGGGTTCATAGTGAGTTCTAGTTAATATCAGTGTGGGGGTTGCAGGGGATAGGCTGTGTGTGCTTAAGTTTGGTTAAATACTCCTGTATTTGAACACACCAGAGGTTCATCCACAGAAGTATTTTGTCTCCAGCAGTGGTCAGAGGCACATGTTCAGGAAATCCATACAAGAAACAGGGTGAATATTTCGTAAATCATGTCCCTAACTTCCATTGTGGTTTGTGGATTGTCCCTGCATACATGGCATCGTGTTAAACGCACATCAGTGCGGCTGTCCTCAGTGAATTTTTTTCTAATTCCTTTTTGAACTCCTTTTTTATTACTTACGTTCCAGCGTCCTGTAGCAGGAGTTCCATAACTTAACTGTGTATCATGGTAAAACAGTTAATTTTTTTTATCAGTCTTACTTTTGTGGTTACGCTGCTTAATGGATATAAGAAAGCTTTGGTTTGCCAAGAAGGGCAGACAAGTGGGTATACATAGCAATTGTACTTGCTTTCTGCAAGACAACACAGACAAATTTACAAGAACATATGCTTGGAAGAAGCTGAAAATATCCAATTAAACACTGGATTTACCATTTACAAGAGCGTCTCTTGCAATAGACCATAAATGGAGCAAAGTAATCCAGAGTCTCACCCTCCTTGTCAGTAGCTCATGTTGCTGTGATATACTGCCCTGTTGGGTTTAACAGCACAGAAGGTGACTCTCTTACACCACTTATGGAGCAATCAAGAGCCTTCTCCTCCAGCCAGTGAAGTCCAGTTGTCCAGGAAAAGGCAGTCAGGGGCCCATCTGGCTTGATCTGGACACCATCACACACGTTGTGGTGGAGGGAAGGAGGGGTAGAGGGATTTGTTAACCTTTTTGTAATTGCTTTATTTTGACATGCCTCTTCACTTCCTGGATTCGAACAGGAATGGAAAGGAAGTTTTAAAAAAAAAAATATCTCTGAGGTGAGGTGCCACATAAGAAAGGCCCATTCTGCTGTTATTTCAGGTTTGGATGCCAAGGAGGGAATGCTGCAGTTCTGTTTTCTATATGGTCAGTCAGGTAAGTTCAGGAACCTAAGGCAGCACAGATGGCCAGCGAGCCAAAATAATCTACCCCTGAATGTGTCCATGGCCACTGTAATTATCACAATGGAAGAAGCAACTGTTGATTATCACTACATTCACTGGGGTAGTGCTAAAGACTGAGACCCATCAGCCCAGCCATTCTACAGATGTGAATTAATAGTTAGAGATTATTCAATTAACACATACCCATTCATCTATTAAAAGATGATACTGTTCCCAACAGAAACTAACGAGGATTTGTGGGCTTGAGCATCACAGTAATCGCAGCAGCCTTACAGCAAAATGGAAAGAGCATTTAAAAAGGAGACCAATTACGTGGAAACAAGATAATTAGAGAAGTCACCCTGGTAGGTGATGTCTGTGTCACAGGAACTAGCACCTGCAGTCCCCTGACCATTACACATGGCAGCAGCATCAGTCGTTTGACTGAACAGCTAACTAACAACATGACATTGCCACCTATTCAGCGTTAGACCATCACTGCTATGGCAATGTTATTGTCTAACATAGTCTCTGTTTGCGCTCTGTGTATTGCCTTCCTTGTCCCTCTCTAAGAGCTATCACGTTACAGGTGTCACGTAATGGATATATTAAAAGAATTTTCTCATGTAATATTGACATGTCAGAGGTTGCCTGTGTGTAGATAACAAACCACCTTTGGTTTTGCTCCAGAAAAGAACTTGACTTAGTTCCTCTGGCTAGTCTGTTACCAAAACAGTGGTTTATTTCTTTCACCATGGAGAGGTCTGTAAACCTTGATGACATCTTCTCCATGTCCCTGTGAGTCTCAGAGCCCCCCAGTAAACCCTGCACCTTCTCTTCTCCACTCTCCATACTCAGAGCCTCAAGTCAAGTCTGAGGGAGCCTTGGTGTCCTGCATGGGATGCTGTAGACTGAAATGTCCTTGACTTTTCTTCACCGAGAGGGTGGTCCATCACTAGAACAGGCTCCCCAGGGAAGTGGTCATGCCACCAAGCCTGTCACAGTTCAAGGAGCATCTGGACAGTGGTCTTAGTCATATGGTTTAGTTTCAGGTAGTCCTGCAAGAAGCAGGGATTTGGACTCAATGATCCTTATGGGTGCCTTCCAACTTGAGATATTCTATGACACTGTGATGTGGAACACAAAAAACACTGTGGTGAACAGGGCACAGATTGGTCAGGTGATAGCATGGTGGGATTCATGTAGCTATGTCAACATGCCTGTTTCTGAGGAAATTGCCCGAGGCTCTTCATATAGACCATGGAAATAAACATCCACCTGGATTATTATGTGAGGCTGTAGCAAGTTATAAGCAACGGGTATGCTGATTTTTTACCACCAAACCTTTTGTAAAGGCACATGCATGAAAGGAGAGTTAAGGACATGGTTCCTCAAGAAAATCTTTGGCAGAGAATGGTGAGAGATTGGGGAAACCCAAGCCCCACACCCCAGGCTATCTCTCAGTGCCCTGCTCTATACCACCTTCCATGTCTGTCCTGTCTCACACATGCTTCTGGGAGACTTCCACCCATGGCTTGGGTGTCAGCAGCCCTAAAGTACATCACTTATTACTCCCTGGAGAGGAGAGCAGAGCACCTCCAAAGTTGTCGTATCACCTTGAAATCAGTCTGCACAGCAGGTGAGATTTGGGTGAAAAATAAAATGAGTTTTAGCCCGCCACAAGACAAAGCTAAGAAACTAATTACTAGATTTGGAAAATGGATACAAGGAGACAAAGCTGTAACACACCTCTTCATCTGCCTGTGCCTGGATCTGTTCCTAGTCTCCTCTCTGATTTATTCAGGGAAGAGCTGATGAGACATTTTTGCAGCTTGTTAGTGCTGCGGCCTGGTTCCTAAGATAAGGCTCCTCCCTCCGGCAGCATGTCCTTGCACTGGAACCATTCACTTGGGGCAAAACCTCTCTCTACAGATGTCTCTCCTCCAGGATCCCACTCAACAAAAAGCAACCCCACAGGAGTTTCCCATAACCCAGACCGTGCGTTATTAGTTCAGTTTGGGTGCTATATTTGCTCATGCAATGCAATTTCATGGTGTGTGGCCAAGACTATTACCACCTTGGCAGCCAATAGATCAGCCGGTCACATGCTGCAGACATGTTCCTGTTTGGCAGAGGAGCTGCAGAACAGGAGCCGAAATGCATCTGGGTTGGCATGTTGCATTTTCTACAGCCTGCGGCTCTAAAACCTCATCAGTGGCAACAGTGAGCTTATTATTTGTGTAAGGAACTGTAATAAGACCACCTGCCTTTTGGTGCCTTTAGTTTGTGTCTCTCTGACCACATAAGAAGATTAATGATATTAACCCCACTTTTGGGAACAGTCAGAAACTGTGAGGAAAAGACAAGTAGCTTCTCCTGGAGTGAGCAAGGGGATCCTGTCCTGTCTCCTGTCATCTCAGTACTGATTTGCAAGGTTTTATTGAACTTCTGAAGCTAATCTATGTGTAACCAAAGATGTTTTAAATACATACTGCCTTCCTCTCAGTCTTCCACTCTGGTGTAAGTGTAAAGAAGGAAGAAATGTGTAAAGAAGGAAGAGATCTTCCTCGATGAGGTTTCTCACACTTTACCTAACTCCTTCCAAAACAAAAGCTTCCCTGAAACCTCTCATGTCTGCCTTGTGTCTTTGTGAAGTGGGTTTTTGTTCAGGAAATGTGAATGTGGTGCAGATGTCTCATGCTCCTCATGCTGCCTGTGCTGTCCCTAGGAATAGGGTCCTGCTACTCCAAAAACCCCAATAAATGATGGAGACATACCTATCAGAAGAGTGCGAAATGCAGCCTCTGGTTCCAGTGCCTTTCCCTGTGGTCCCGGTGAGTTTGCTATAGGAGATGGCCTGGAGATGTAAACCACTTCCCAATTTCCTTCACTGTCAGTGTTTGAGGTATTTCTTCTTGTGGCCAGGGAGGGGAAGGGACCAGGCAGTCACAAGGGAGGGCCATCACTTGCTGCTGGGGAACTCCCTAGTAGAGCTCCTCAGGGTGCAGGGTCCCCAAGAAGTGGCTGAGCCCCAGGTGCAAGCCAGCAAGTTATCATCAGCAAGACTTGCAGGCTTTGTTGCAACCTAAGAAATCATTTATACCCTCTGTAAGCTCACAATGACCTGTATAAAAGTAACAGCATATTTCTTGAGAAGGCCTTCATCACAAAGAGAGACATGCTTCATCACTATTTGGAGATAGGTCCAGATTTTCAAAGTGCTTATTAAAGAATCTCTAAACTGTATTTCCAGAAGGGTGAATAGCTAGGAATCAGCTTATGTGAGAAATAAATCACAGCTGCAAGAAAGTCCAAGAGATAATAGTATCTCAGAAGCAAAAAGAGCCCACAGTACATGTAATAAGTGTATGAATTGCTGCCTGATTTTTTTTTATTTTGCCAATTAATGTAATGCGCTGTTGTAACAAGCTCCTGCCCAAGGCCTAGCTTTCCAAGGCAGCCTATAAAACTCCAGTGAAATTAACTTGGTGCCTATTTACTCTGACTACTAGTCCTGCAAAGCCATGGTCATGGCCATGCTACCCAGGTTGGGAAAACACAGGCATAATCCCCTTTCCCTCCGGGACACGTGGCAATAAGGAGTCTATGGCAGGGTGTGCAGCTGGAGAAGGATGCACACCCTCAGCCTGTTGTTGTACCCTCCTTCCTTCCTCAGCCTCACAGGAAACCTCTTCAGCAGATCAAGGCTCTGGTAGATAACCATGAGGGTAAAGACCTGGTGACAGCGTGGGGCCCCAGTGGTGAGACTTGCAGATTGCCAGGGTTGAAAATTCAGAGACCTGAGGCAGGCAGAGAGATATATCCACAGGGAGCAATGAAGAGAGGGAGAGGGGTTGCACCCTTTAAACCTCTCAGTAAAGTCCCACACCTTCTAATGCAAACACTGAAAACCCCTCCTTTGATTCTCCCGGTCAGAGGAAGAGATCATTGTGAATTTGTTTATAGCCATCCATCCCTTTAAAAGACATGCTGTTACTTTGGACTTTTAACTCCTGAAATGCTCCAGGTGAGGTTTCTGAAAAAAAGAGAAAGTAAAAGATCCAAAGCTGGAAAGCCACACTGAAAGCCATCAGTGCCAAATTATGCAAACAGATTTATTGTTTTTTCCCTTGCTCAGGACATGTAAAGCTTCCCAGAGTGGCACTCTTAATAATCATGGCTGAATACAGTGGGAGTGAACAGCAGTGCCTGACAATGGGTTATCAGGACCCAAAGTATGGGGACCTATTTATGCTGTAGGCATGATGCGCCAACTCTGTTTACTTATTAACCAAAAATAGAAATCCTCTATTTCAGAGAGATACTTTTGGTTGTCAGATGAAATCTTACCCACCTGCTTTTCCTTGACTTATACTCAGTGGCAAGACTTCCTGCTCTAAAGGGTAGTGGTATGCCATATCATAGATGGGGAACTGAAGTGGCTGACAGCATTTCCCTAGGGTCACAAAAGCAGTCAGTTTTGTGCTTTTCCAGGTTGTTAGACCATGGTTACCCAAGTGGATTCTGGTCCAGGTCCCAGCTATGAGTAAATTCTACCTCTAGCTCCTTCACACAGGACATTTTCCACATTTCAGTGAGAAATATTGCATTTCTTAACATTCTTTTGGTCTGTTGGGATGCCATCATCTTGTTTCTTCATGTTGCTGCATGACCTCAATGTCATGAAGTAGTCGATGGAATTTAGTGAAAGAATAACTATATTGCCCTCTATTAGACATTCCTTCTGACTGTCAGATTGCTTTCTCCTGCACTCCTGCTCTCCTGCCCTGGCAATAAGAACTTTGGTAGTTGGTTGGAAACATTTGGAGCAAGAGTTGGTCCATCACTTCATTCACCTTTTTCTATCCCTGTTCAACACAAAGGCTGAACTTAACCCAAGTGTAGCTTTGTCTCAGGCTTTTTGTGAAGGTGGTTAAATATTGCTCTTATATAGGTTGAAATACTCTGATCAAGCCACTGTAAAAAAGTATCCATCAAACCCTTGAAAGGGCATTAGACATGAAACAGAAGGTATCACACAAGTGAGCAGGTTGTTAAGATGCTGCTACCTCTCAGCCAGCCTTTCCCTACCTGCACGCTCTCAGCTGTTCCTCTGTGATGCTGGTTTGGTTTGCCCAAAATGTGCAAGATCACTTTCTTTAACTGCTCACAGTGCTACCTCGCCTATGAATCAGAAAGTCCTAAGTCCAATGTTTTGTTTGCTAAGGACAAAAATTGCGGGGAAGTGTTTGGAAGAAGATAGTAACATCCAGTAGTCACAGCAAGATTCACTTCATCCCTCATATATTGCACTTATAGTCCTTTACAAAAAAGACTGAACACTAGCAGCCTTAGGGAGAAAAGGACTTCTCATAAGGCATCAGTCTATGTTTATAGAGGTAGCTTACAAGATGCAAGTGTAATCTGAAGCCATACTTCAACCACAGAATGTTTTTTTTATCTGAGGAGTCTGAGTGGGATTTTTAGTTAGTTATTGTTACTCAGTGTAGAAAGCACACAATATTAGTTGTGACAGCTTTCACATGCAGAGCAGCAACATTCAACTCTGCACCACGCTCATCAGCAACAACAATAGAGAGGAAATTCTCAGAGGATGGCAGAGGGACAGTCTTTTCGTATTGGTTTGGATAACAAGTCTGTCTTCCATCTTACTGTTGAGAGACACATAGCTGCAATGTTTATCATGACAGCAACGGTGTTTATCTTACCAGGATTATGTTGAAGCAAGTTTAATTGTATTAGCATAAAACATATCAGCTTTAGGAGTGACGCAATGTGTTTAGCATCAATATAAAGGTTGCTAAGTTTTATGCTTTCAGCTGGAATTAGAGCAGCAACAGGACACTGAAACATATGGAACACATTTTAAGTTTTATGTTCATGTTTCTCAAGGAGGATTAGTACATTTAGAAAGATTCTTTATGTGTTATACCATGGGCAGCGCTAGTTTGTGTCTAACAGCATTGCCATTGCCTCCCCCATCTCCCCATTTAAACCTGAACCCAACTGTTTGGGAATTCTTTAGCGGCTTGACAGCTGGTCCTAGCTTATAAACATTCCATATCTGCTGCTTGATGGTTCATAAAAGTAGCACAATGTATACAGCAGAGCCATTGGCATGATAGATTGGATATAAATATTGCCAAGTTCCCCCTCATCTGTATCTGTTGAAGTGTATTAGATCTGCAAAGGTAAAACCGAAGAAAGAATCTGGATTTAATATCTGCCTGGTAGGGACGCCTTGATTACCTTGATTAAGGTCAGGAAGACAAAACCCTTCTTCTCACTCTAGATAGTGTAACTGATCATGAAAGAAGTTGTTTTCAACCTTTCCATTTGACATGCTTAGAAAACCTCAAACCTTTCTTGACAAGGAAGGCAATCCTTCCCTACTGATCAATAAATCCTTTTTGTTGAAACCATCATAAGATATGAGGTGTCCAATTCCTGATTATTTGCACTAAGACATAAGACCTCCATTCCTGTCTAGGCTTTTTGAAAACCCCTGCTTTCTTAATGGTCCAGTTTTTTTGTCCCTCAAGTTCCATCTTCTTCATTATTTAACAGAATTGCTCTTATTTGCAAATTAGCAACATGTATACAAACCTGAAAGAGACACTATGACTGAGACACACCTGTGCAATGGGATATATTGTCTCCGCCAACACACACACTAGGATTTGAAAAGATAGGTCGCACTGCCTGATAATCGTGGACCATATTGAAATTAAATGTCACCTATATCCTTCAACCTACATTTCCCCTAGTAGAAAGACAAAAATGAAAGCCTCCAACAGTCTGAAAGAAACATTGCACTATGGACTTACATACAAAGAGCAGGATAAATACTCTTCATAGTGTCATCACACCTATCTAGGATAGCCTTGCTGTCCTTCTGCAACAAGGATTTGATCCTGAACCATTGAAATAAGCTTCCCTTTTCCCTCCTTGAATGCTTATTTCAGTGGGAGAGGATGTGACCTTTGAACAAGAACACAAGGCACCAGGGTGTGAGATCAGGGAAGAATGAAGCAACACCACTGATGCAGTAGGTGCAGTCTCATCAGAGCAGCAATGACTCAGCCATCTCCTGTTGTCATCTCTACAGGCATATCAAGATTGAACGTTTTTCTGGGGTATATGGCTTACTCTGATGCTAATTACTGCACACAGCTTTGGAGTAAATTAATGAAATAGTATGGAGCTATAGGAGGTGAAACACATATGCTTTAAACTCCAGAAATCTGTGAGTATCCAGTTATTCTTCCATATATTAAACCATAATCTAGTCAAATTATTGTAGAAACCTACCTGCAAGACCCAAAATTTGGCAAAGCTGCATGTAGTATTTCTGGAGAGTGGTATAGAGATGATTTCATTGAGTAGTTACAGATGGAAGAGTGTTGAGTAGTTACAGTTGTGGAAGAGTGAATTTTAGCATTTCCCTCTGCCATTTCCCTCCACACAGGCAAAATGTCCATTCTCAATGGGCTTTTTCTGGAAGCATATGGCTAAAATAGGGAAAGGCAGCAATTTAGAATTTAAAGCTGACAAACTCTCCCTCCATCTTACCCCCATCAAACACATTCTTTAGCACAAGAGCTGGTCAGAATATTTTCCCTAGTAGAAATGTACAGCTTTGGAAGCAGAAACATTGAAACTGGAAACACCTTATCAGAAAGTCAGAATATTTCAACAGAGAAATATTGCTCATAGATTTTGCAATCTATTCACCTCGTTCTCCAGTAATCCTCCTTACTCTAGGCCCCGTGGTCGGGGTATATCATTAGCAGGTTTGCTTCTTTGTTTTCAAAGCTAGTCTTTAAAAATATCTTCATCAATTCTCAAATACGTTGCAAACTGCTGCAGAGTCACAAGAGGAAGAGGACAAGCATTTACCCTTTTCCTGAGTTTTTGTTATTCTAGCTGTGAAGTCCTCCTTTGTTTCACATCTCTCCTATTTTTGTCACATTCAACTGTAGCTAGAGAAAGCCACTGAGAAAAAGAGGAAGCTGCAGACTCATTGCCAAGTCTGAAAAGTGCTGCAGTTCTCACTTCTGCTCTAATAAGAGAGCCACATAACTCCTTCTCCTTACAAATCCAGACTAAAAGGACAGCAGATCAGATAATGGTTTATTGTGCAGAGGAGGTTGCCCATGGACCCTGAGTTCAGTGTCCCAGTCCTTCCCTCTCTTTTACAGCTCCCTTTCCACCACTGAATGGCAAGTTCTGTAAAAGCCACAAAATTCCAAGCTATATGTAGCATAGTGCAGCTGTTTGTCCCAAAATCCCACTGAGCTGACTACAGCAACACACAAATTACAAGCTTTACCTAGTCACAGACAACCTATCAAGTCATTTCTGACTTCAAGCTATGACAGTCAGTGGGGTTCACTCTTGCAGCTGCCTGCACTTGATTCAGCTCAATTTTTGAGCTGTGTTTTTCTTTGGGGGCCTTTGGTTCAGAAGTGCCTGGGCTCAGAAAAGGCAAAGGGAAATGAGATACTGATTTGATGTTACTGATATGATTTTATCTTTATAACTAAGCATCCAGTAACATGCTGCCCAATAGACACCTACTTATCTTGTTTATGAATTCATAATCATGCATTAAATGCCCTCCTGAAACCTAAAGATGGGGTGAACAGGGACTGTGAGCTACTATGTAGTTGCATACCTTTTCAATTTTTTTCCTTATTGCATATTAAATTAAGACCCTAATTATCATTAAAAGGAGATAACGAAGGCTTCCATGTTTCTGACAATGGAAGTCGTCTAAGCAACACAGACCTCACAACACAAAGTGGAACAGACTTTAACCACCATTAACAACTTGAGCTTTGGTTGTGGAGTCCCACTGACTTCATTAAAATTTTGACTTGTAAGCAGATGTGTTATTTTTGAAGAGCTTCTCCATACAGCCCACCAGAGAATGGGCAGAGATCCCAATTTGTCTGAGGATTTGTCTAATTGAGCTGAAAAGACCACAATGTTAAATGCCATATAGACTGACAAGACTGGGTAGTGAAGCAGTAATGACCAAATTTGTTTGGTGTTATTTATGAGCCCCTCAACTTTGTGGCCTTATGGGCCCTGATGTCTCCAGATGTTAGACTAGGAAGTCTGCAATGATCTAGGTGTCCCTGTCCTCAACTCTACCTCTCTTCAGACCTTCATTCTGGAGATTTCATTGTTAGATTTCAATGAAGACAGGCCATTTAGCTAGACTAAGCCCCTCCCTGTAATTAGCCTTTGCTTCTTACACATGAAAAGCTCCAATGACACTCAGAACAACTCCAGGACTTCCATCACACCTGTTTCAGGACAGGCACAAAAGCCTTCCTGACAGACCTGAGGACCTGGAGGCGTATTTCAATCTTACATTGCTCAGCCTCCTGTTTGTTTATGCACCCTGGGTTGCATAATGCTTAAAAAGCCAAATAGGCAGCAATGGGAAAACATTTCTGTGGCTGAGCTGTGGCTTTTGCTCCAAAAATACACTGAGAAGTTCTATGCCACAGGCATGGAAATGAGCAAGGGCTCAGTTTGCATTTCACGTTCAGAGATACACTTGATGCATTTTCACCTGTCACCCACATGAAGATGCTACTCTTCTCAGGAATGAAGTCCAACAAGTCAATGATTTGCATATTAGGAGCAATAAAACCTTCTTATGCACAGTACTTAACAAGTATCTCTTGCACTGAGGAAGGCCAAGCCAGCCTGGCAGGTGCTTACACGGTGATTGCTTTTTGGGAGCCAACACTTCTACTACTGCTTCTCTGTGTGCTGGAGGTATCAGCTCAGGATCGGTACTGCCCCAGCCAGTCACCCAGAGGTGTTAATGTGGGCACTGCAACCCTGTAAGCAGAAACACAAGCCATGGACGAGTCACTTCTCTTCTTTGTGGCTTGGTTATAAGACGAACAGAAAAATACTTATTGTTCTTCAGTTTTTATGAATAGCACCTTGCTCTGTCAGTAATTACACCACTTTTCTTTCCACAGTCATTTTAAAACAGGGGTTGATCACTTCTTGACAGAGCTGTGTGGTTACTATGTGACACAAAGAATTGCTACTGTTACATTTTTTTATATGTATTATACTACTTCTAAGGAGATATACATACAGGGCTTCCTATGTAACTGCCCCACAGCAGAGCTGAAGAGAACCGTGTAGACACCAGAACAAGTCCTGCATATGTGGCAGTAAGAACCTGCACCTGCGCCACTTACGTGCAATTGAGACAGGACTGTCAGGCTTTCATTGTGTGAGCAGAGAGTGCAGAATCTGAACAAAAGAGGAAAATGAAATTATTTTTCTATGGTTATATAGAAAAGCTGCAGTAAAACCAGAACACTGTTGTCCCAGTTAATACTCCAATAATTTTCCCACAGGACTATCCTTCCCCCAGCAAACAGCTTCCCCAGAGCTCACACCAAGCACACAAAGATATTTATCACCAGAGACAATAATAAAACACTCACAGGAAAGCTGAATTCCAGACTTGATTACAAGCAAAACCAACAGTTCTTAACAATGAATGCTGGTTATCTTGCACTGCATTATCACAGTGCACACTGGATAGCTTTTCCCCAAAAGGAAAGCTTGTGGTGACACTGAGATTTGAGATGGAAAATGGCAGAAACACTGTCTCATTATTATTTTTTACTCTACAGTATTTCTGTATAACCAGATGTTCATAACAGTTACACATGGTTAGGCTAAGTTCACTAGTCCGAACCTAAATGGACACAAGCCCACCAAGCACTGCACTTAGCCTATTACCCCTCTTCAGGAAGCCTGCCTCTAGTCAAATCTATACATACAAGGGGTACAGCAATGCCACTAAATAAAAGACTGGACAAGTACCACAGGTGAAGTCACATCCACATTCTTTAGGGCTGCCTCCCTCTATAGGGAACCTGACTATACTCATACTACACAAGACTTGGTCTCCTTTGGACCCCAACCACTTTTGCTGCCACTTGACATAACTTGTATGCTTACCCTTCCGTCTGTTCAAACAGTAAGACAGGTTACAGCCCTCTGGGTTGGTGTGTCTCTAGCAAAATATAAGGGTGTAAATAACATGGGGTTTGATGTAAAGGCATGTGGAGGTTCTTTGGGGTGTTACAAGAACTTCTGGAATGGTATTATGAGATCCCATAAAGCAGAGGGATCCTAACCTGGTCCCCACACTGGAGTCAGCCAGGGCATCCCAAAACAGAGCAAGGAAGTAAATTAGCAGTTGGGAGACAGATGGTCAGGTCTCAAGCTTGTTGCCTAGGCAGATTTGTACTATAAAGCAGACCTAATATTTCTTTCAATGGAGAGACAAAGGATCAGGTGAGTACAGAGATGCAGGTTCCTTGGAGATACAGCACATTGCAGTGTATGCAGGGGTTCTGGCAGGACATTTGCTTCAAGGTATAATGGAAGAAGCTCTCAGTGAAGAAATAGGTCTCACCAACCTGGAAACAAGGTCATCAGTTTGAAGCGTATTAGTCAAGTATGTTTTACAAGCACGGACATGCACAGGAAAGTAACAGTTCAGGACAGATATGAGGTCTCACCCTCACTGAAGTCAACTAATAAAGTCACTATAGTGCTAGGCCTGTTTACAGCAGCCAGAAATCCAGTTTATGACTTTCAGTCAAATCTTTGCAGTGGGAGAAGGTGGGGAAAGAGGAAACAGATCACAAAATGACATGATATAACATATTTCCTCTAAATGCTTCAACATGGAAAAACTGGTAAAGTTTTCCATGAGGTATTAGTAAGTCTCTCAGTGAATAACCAAGGGAGCAGAAGCAAAATTAAATCATGCCAGGGGCAACCAACAGGTTTTTAATTGTGGTTTGGTTGTTTTTTTTAATTCCACTCTCTCATTTCACTCTGTATTAGGTAATTCGTTATCTAATTAAAAACAGGTATTACGCATTAGAGTCTCCACACTTTGCAGCTGGCATGTTTAGACCATCTTGTTCATGGATCTCTTATTTTGGCTGCCTGTGTTGTTTTGGCTGCCGGAATAGAAATCCTTTCCTCCTGACTTTCAGAAAATCTGGATCCTTGTTTCCCCTTGAAGCCAGTTGGAGCAGCGGGTGCACTGACTGCTTAAGCAAGAGGACAGAAACCCTCAGAATCACAGACACCTTTGGAAAAAGTGTCTGAAAATGGTTTAGTTACAATTTTCAAAACATCAAAGAAAGTCTTTACGTTTACAAGTGACTTACCTTACAAATGACATGAAAAAATACCTGTCCAGACTACACCATAACTTCCTCTTCTGCAGTGCTGGAGATGTTTCCTCTTGACTGAAAGAGCAGCGGTAAATGGAGAGTGAACTGGAAGGTCATGTAAATTAAACTCCCTTCACTCTTTCTCTCTTTTAGGACTACCTCCACCTATGGCAGGGAGCCGAAGGAGGTGTAACTCACATGGGACCCGATCCAGTTCTCATGAAGTCAATGAGAGTCTTTCCACTGACTTTTATAGTCATTGGATCTAGTCCACAATGAGGAGCTGGAAGGTGAGGGTTAAAATACCTCTCTTGTGTTTCCTTTTACATACACACAGTAATTCCCTTGCCTGTAGGTTGTTTCAGTAACACTTTCTGTTTTTTTCATCCAGGCTTTTTTGTATGCAGCTTCTATGGGGTTATAACCCTCGGGCTAGTGCAAGGCTTTGAAAGTCCGGACTTCGGGGGTTTAAGAATCACTGTTAGGTACCATTTGTCCCATTTTTATCTTGGAGATTTCATTCAATCCCTTTCCATTCTGCGTTAGAAATCCTACATATTCGGGGAAAGTGAGACCTCTCTCCTCTTGCCCCAAGCCAAGCTGAAAGCCATTGCTGCCAGGAGGCACTACTCCCAGGAGATGTCTCTTAATCTATAGTAAGATCTAAGACTCTTAAGTCTTATCTTCCTCCCTGTTTCTGCAAAGCATTCTCTGCAGAGCCCTAATGAAATCCTTCCTCACACTTCCCCCTTGACAAAAATTACCATGCTGTTTGGTTTATTTAGACATGTATTTATAGAGTATGACAGAACCAAGATAATGATAATAATCAGGTTTGACACAGCATGAGCAGCAAATGTGCAGAAGAAAGGAGTGGCTTCATCTGAGTTTCATCTTAAGTTTATTCAGAGCCAGGGAAACTCAGCTATAAGGTTCGCTCTGCCTTATGACCAACAGGACCTGCTACAAGCTTTTAATAACTCCCCCCATAAAGCAAGCTGACTAAGAGCATGTTTGTTTAGCTGTCTGTGGCTACAAGTTAGAAACTAAGATGTAAACTGCAAAAATAAAGTCATTTAAGGGGAGAGGGATGAGCATGGGTAGTTTTTAACTCTTAAAACTGTTCCCACTGAGACCAGTGGGACTTATTGCTGAAAAACCTGTGGGGGAGATACTCTGTCATCCAGGGGAATACCACCCTTTTTAGTGACTCTCTGGGGAGCAATCCTGACAGTAAGTAGTAATCTAGCCACAGAGGGCAATGACCTTTCACAGATAGCACACCAAAAGGTGCTTAGATCTCCCTAATTAGAGAGTGAATGAGTGGGAGGAAAATTCAACAGGACCTGGGAGCTGCTGAGCAGCTAAGAGGTCAAGTATTACCTCCCCATCAGAAAGCATTTCCCAGCTCCTTCCCTTGTGCCACCTGCAAGACCAGGCTAGAAGTGACTCAGTCAGCCTCCAGATGAGCCCAGCAATCACGAACTGAGAAAGAAATAATAAGCTCCTTAGTCATGTTTAGGAGCCTGCCTGATTTTCCGAAGGATGGGTCTGTGGGTAGCTTTATGGGAATACTGTTTTGATTAAAGAACAAATCAGCTCTCTGATGCAATATTTGCTCCATTGCAAAGTCCACATGCTCAAAAATCAGGTTTAGGTCCCTCTCTTCCTCTTCCCCCCCAAATCAGTTGGTAGCCTTAAAATCTAGGAACTCCTTTGTGTGTGTGTGTGTGTGTGAGAAAGGCTCTGTAAACTGATAGAAGAAATGAAGACATGTTTAGAGAGTCCTACAGCTGTGTGTTCTGGGTCTGTGTACTGTGAGCTCAGCCTACATAAGTGTAGCAGCACTGGGGACAGAGGCAAGTTGGGAATGAGGTGAATGATTTACAACTGTTTGCCAGGCTAACCACTGACATTTCACAGTAAATCCTTGATGCAGCAAAGTTGCCAGGCAGTATGACTTTGGTGACTTTGAAACCATTTACAAATTCAGTTTGCCTTCAATGAGTGCTTTCTTATCCCAAAACATTTTCTTGTTGCTGAGATTAATTCTTTCCCTCCCCCTTCCTCATCCGCAGGACTTTCCAGAATATAACATGTTATTCTGGGAAAAAGAGACTGTGACACTTGGACATTTTTAAACAGTTTGGGAACTTTGATTTAAGCATTTTTGTTTCAACTTGGGGCCACTTTTAAATAAGAAATGCTGATTTGAAAGAGTACTAAATAACCCAAACAAAACTATTCCATTCAGCATCACAGAGTATTCAAATTAAGCCGAATTAATCCACTTCTTTTTTTCCCCCATTGCCCTTCCAAACACTAAGGAATTTATCTTCCGGCTCAGCTGGCACTTAATTTTCCCCTTGATATCTTTGTTAACTCATTAAACTGAAAAAAATCACTGAAATCAGTCACCTTTTTATAACAGATTGGCATGGAGGATTGTCTCCTCCCCACCACTCCCAGCCAAGCTGTTTGACCCTAGCAGGCTAGCGATAAAGCAGATATTACAAGAGGAATAGAGAAAACATTCAAAAAGAATGTGGTCAACACATAGCAGAGTCATCATCCTCACCAAAGAATGTGTATGTTTGTGTATGCATCTCCCTCTGTAATTTTTTTCTCTCTGATTATATGCTACTTCAATCCCAGCTTGCAGAGTAGCCACATACTTTATTGTGGTTCAGGCCCACAATTCTTGGGGGTGGAAGGAGGAAGTACAGTGTGACAACAGAGAATCAAGACTGATGGAAGGCAAAGCACCAGCCCCAGGTAGAGGTCCAGGTCCATCCAAGGTGGGATAATTTAGAAGGACAAGCAGAAGAAGTTTTGAGAATTGCAAGCAGAAAATAATGTGTGCTTCATGCAGAAAAAATGGGCTATGAAAAACACACAAGGACAAAGCAAAGCCCCCAAAGATCTGTTTGGAAAGGTCAGCTGAATTCAGAGCAGTTCAGGGCCAGAGCCTCATCAAGGAAGCACGGCTCAGGTTTGCCAGGTTACACCCTCCGGAGTAAAAAGAGAAGGCTAGAGAGTGCCAGAGAGGCAGAGAGGGAGAGAGGAAAACCAGGAGCAGGACGCCAAGTGCTTTGCAAATCAGCAAGCCTCAGTGGAGTTACGTCAGTGGAGAGACTAGCCCAGCAGCTAACCGAAGGCACACGTCTCAGAATAGCAAGCTTCAGCCTCTGCCTCAGACACCAAACTGAGCAAACCTGCAGAAAAGGACAAATCTAAGCATTTAAATGGGTGAAATCTCCTTGCAGATTTCCTCTGACTCATCAGACTAGTCCAGACTTCCTGTGCCTGGTTCCTTAATATTTTACCTTAAAAATTCTCTTATCCTTTCTCCACTGCCTTAAACCCACCTATACTGAGGCATACCAGAACCTCCAGGTTCCCTGCAGCTCCTCACAGGTCTACAGGCTCCCAAGTCAATGGGATGCCCAGAAAGCAAGATTTGTGAGTCAGACCACATGACTGGAACAGATGGCCATCACACAGGGCAGCTCATAATGGTGTCACAGCACAGGGCAAGAATTTCTGCTCCTCAGGTCACACCACTGGGAAGCTACATGTTCCCTGGAGGCACCAAGGTGCAGTGCCGTTGCGGGATCTGAGGCCGGACCCATGTGGTGGGTTGACACTGGCTGGTTGCCAGGCACCCACCAAAGCTGCTCTATTACTCCCCATCCTCAACTGGACAAGGGAAACAAAATATAATGAAAGGCTCGTGGGTTGAGATAAGAACAATTTAATAAAGCAAAAGCAAAGGTCGTGCGCGAAAGCAAAGGAAAACAAAAGATTTTATTCTCTGCTCCCTGTCAGCAGGCAATGTCTGGCCACCTCCTGGGAAGCAGGGTTTCAGTACTCGTAGTGGTTGTTCTGGAAGACAAATGTAAATAATGAATGCCCCCCCTTCCATCTCCCTTTACTTAGCTTTTGTAGCTGAGGTAACGTCATAGGGTATGGAATATTCCTTTGGTCAGTTCGGGTCAGCTGTCTTGGCTATGTCCCCTCCGAAGATCTTGCCCAGCCCCAGCCTGCTGGTGGAGGGGAGAGGAAGGTTGGAGAGGCAGCATTGATGCTGTGTAAGCACTGCTCAGCAGTAGCCAAAACACTGGTATGTTATCAACACCTTTCTAGCTACCAATACAGAACACAGCACTAAGATGGCTGCTACGGGGACAATTAACTCCATCTCAGCCTGACCCAACGCAACACAGCATGGTTTCCAGGGCATCAGGGGAGAGCTTAGCATGACACAGGGCTGAGCCTCTGTGGAACAGTACAGACACAACATACTGCAACACCACCTCATTTCTCTGCCCCTATAGGCTTATTCCATGTGTGTGAATGTGCAAACCACTCAGGTGTACAAAGGTGCCTTCTTCTAGCACAAATGTGTGCCATGGCCCTCTGCTTTCAGTTCTAAAGATGTCAAACAAGTGGGAGGAAAGGGATATGAATTTTGAGGAACAAAAGATTTTAAAAGCACATCTCAGCCCCATAACAGAATTTCTGTGACTGTTTGTTTGTTTCAAAGCTGCATTTCCTTTCTCCTTCCCAGCTTCAGTTCTAAAATCTGGGCTAACAAGTGCTTCCAAACCACAATATCCATCTCTAGGTAGATGAAAGAGGTTGCAAATTACTGTCAGATCTACAGCTTCAAAAACATGCCCATCACCCTTGGTGCAGTACCTTACCCCTGGCCAGCAATTACTAGTTTGAATTGATCAATAAACATTAGGTATGGCTCCAGTTACTGGCAGGTGGACACCCAAGGGTGTGGGCAACAAAGGAGCAATGACAAGGCCCCCTGTGTTGGGGCAACAGTCCTTCTGTGGCTCAGAAATTCAGATTGTTGCCTCCCATGGTGAGAACATGGAACGAACGCAGGTGACCCCGGTCAGCTGGGGCTTTAGGCACAATTCCAACAGCTCTTTCAGGGCGCCCTTTCTCTCTCCCAGTGGAGGGCTTAGGGCTTTCAGCCATGATCTGCTGAGTAGAGAAATGACTTCCCACCGAGCTAAGGATTTGATAAATCCTGTGATTTGTAAAAGTAATCTTTTAATGATAGGCATTCTTTTCCTATCTTCCATTTCATTCCTTTTCCCACATCCTCCACCCAAACCTTGGTTGAAAGCTCCATCTCTTGAGGATACTGAAGGAAATGTCAGTCTATTTTTTTCCCTCCTTCTGTCTTCCTCAAAATGCACCCAACTAGGCTCTCATCCACCACTGACTTAAGCACTTGCTCGACTTCAGTCTTTGAAAACGTAAGCGCAGTGACTTACATGATTTGAAATCATTATGTGTATAATATTGCTGACTCTAGGACCTAAAGATATTAGCTTACTACCAGAGCAACATGCAAGTAAGTACTGCAAAATTGACAGTTGCAGGGACCAACTAATTCAGTTGTGCTGTGCATTTCCTGTTGTTCTTAACTAGGAAAGGAAAATGTATCTCATATTCTGGATACACGAAGCCTCAACGATGTCATCTGCAGAAATCACTTCTGTGCAAGACATTTTTTACAAAGGCTCACTCTTTTCTGTGTTTGAGACAAGCACATCTTACTCCACATTCATCAGCTAATGATTTCAGTTGGTTTTGGAGTAGCTGTCATAGAGCAAATGGTTATAGGGTAACCAGATGAGAGAGTTATATGGTATGAAATGGTGAAGTCAATTCCAGTGACAACATGAATTAGGTCTATGGTTGACAACATGGCTTCCAAGAGAGCATTCTGCTCCTCTTTCCCCACAAGCAACACTCTTGATTGCATTAACTCCAGTGTCAGTGCAGAGGTTTTTGCCTTCAGATTAGACTACTAAATGTAAATGTCATCTGGGGACATATTTACAAAATGCCAGTTTTGCATTGGTCTGAAGTTTCTGTTGTCTATATAGTTAAAACACAGATCTGCAAAATCACCAAAGGAGGGTAAATCAGAATAAACTAGCCACCATTTCACATTAACAAGGAGGAACAAAGGAATGACTGAAAATATCAAGTAGGTGGTTTCAGTCACTCTAGAAATACCTATTCTCAAACTGCAGAGCCTCTGGCCAAAAATTTTATTGGATTCAAAAGGAAATATGCAAATTCATGAGGAATAAGTTCTTCAGCGGCTATTAGCCCTGACAAAGTGGCAGTAACATTGGGCTCTGACGTCTTAAGCCCGACAGAAAATAAGGCATAGTAGGAAAGGGATGTCTTTATTTTGTCTCATGGGAGTTTTCATTAAGTTCCTGGTACTGATGGCTTCTGGACACAAAGATCCAAGCTGCGAAAACTTTAGGTCTGACTTACCATAGCACTCCTTGTGTGAAAAAGTCATACTATCTGAAGTACATCATCAGGATAATACCATACACCAGACCCTTTTAACCAGTGCATCACACGCAGTCAGGCAGTATCTGAGGATATGTCAAAAATAAAGTAATTGCTCCCCACATAACCCCATTAAGGCTGGAAGGTATTATCGTCTCTTGTGTGTACTGGGAATTAAGGCACAAATACAGCTATTAATAGGTTTTCCCTGGACTACTGAGCCTTGGAGACATGAAGGTGGGACTCCACCTTCTCTCTATCTCATCAAGAACATCCTTCCACTAGAGCCTAATGCCCTTCCATTTCATGTTGTTCATACTAGGGAGTGAACCCATATCCCATTGCATGGCCTCCTGCTGCACGTGTGTGCAAGTGAAACTTCCCATTCATTAATCTGAGATCATGGCCCAAGGTCTGGCATCTGTGGTATAAAAACCAGAAATTCCTAACCAGACCCTCATGGGATTTTTTCAGGGATTTATAAATTGGAATTAGGTCACCTTGCAGCATCTTTTTCTTTATAAGACACAGATTTGCTCTTGAAACCTTTCCAGATAGCCATCTTATGTTAAATGAGTTTAATACTAGCTCTCTTATCCTTCTGAGACACTCACCCTTTATTCTGAATATTCAGAGTGTAACTCAACCACAGGTTGCAACCTTTATCCTTTGCATGTATTAAAACAATCTCATGGGACTTTTGTGTCAATGAACCTTTTAGCATTCTCCTAAGATGAAATATTTCACTACAGTTTCAAGGAAATTTCTGCTTTCCTTTTTGTTTTGTTTTGCTTTCTGGAAGAGAAGAAAAAGTGTATTTCCTCCATGTCATCCTTCTTCCCCCTTCCTCCATTTTTTCTTGCATACAGTAATGATTCATAACAGCAAAATACTGTTTGGATGCAGCTCACCCCTAATCACTGCTAGCAATCTAGTTTCAAGCTTTCGTATATGTGTAGGACTCGCACTGGTCTGAACATTGGGGTAAGTTGTCCCACTGGTTTGCAGTGTATCTATCTGGTACAAAGACATTGGGTATTTTGCAGGGATCTTCATTAAGCTGTGTTTGTGCACAGAACATTTTCACTCTGTCATTCAAGTAGTAATGCCTGAAGTGGAGATCAACTATATCAATACACAGGTGCTCCATATCAGTATACAGGAAGCTGTGCTTGTTGTAATGTGTCTTTATGATGGGGTTGTGTAAATGTCTCTTTGTTGGTAAAATGATCACACCTCTGCCTATCATGGATTAATGCATAAAAAACTGCCTGTAAGCCACATAGTTATATATGTCTCCAGAAAAGCCTGACTGCTTACTTAAACACAGAGAGACATCCAGTCACTTTCTGCAAACATCTTCTCATGACAGAAGTAATTTTCAGTGATTGTTGAAAGAAAGTTAAATAACCACTACATTCCATGGGTTCATAGTGTCTCAGAGTGTTTCTTTCATTTCTGCTGTTTATTTTTCTTTCTGTAAGTTTTGCTTGCCTAAAAGTGAATGGAAATACCATCAACTAAACCTGAGGTGACTCTCACACAATAGACAGGTCAAAGAAATGGAAAAACCTTCTGACAAAGGAAATACTTCTTCAGGTGAACAAGCACATTCACAAAGGTGTGCATATGTGCACACACACGCGAGGACATGCACACTTACACTAACTCCCGCAGGAGCATTTCTCCAGAAAGCATGTTAAGAGTCCACATGAGATAGGCCAGTACTTTCAATGCCAGTGAAAGTATCTGTCATTATTATGCACATCTACAGTTCCCCACTTGTTCAGTAATATACCTAAACATGCAAAGAGACAATGTTTGTAACATTTTTATGTCACAGTCTCTGTAGAGACAATGGAAAAAATAAGAAGAGAAAGTAAGGCACTTGGGTAGGGAACAAATCATGGTAGGGAGCAACCGTCATTGCCCAAATGTTTGTTGTTTCATTGAACAACATTACCCTGCTGTCTAAGAAATTAGATCATTTCTCACTCGACTTTTCTCTGCTTTAAGGCTGTGAAGAAACTTTGAGTAAATACGAATTCTGAAATCTTAGGGACTGCCAAATACTTATTTGCTGGTACTTGCCCTTGCAGATGGTTGTCCTATCACCTATATAAATGAGAAGCCTATTATAGAAAATGTGGCAGATGGCTACATTTCAGGTTTTTCAGGCCGCAACACTCCCACAAAGGCTATATTAGGCCACCCACCCACCCTTAGAAGTGGTAAGTAATCTAGTTAAACAGAAGTGCACGGTATTCAAGAATTTTCAGTCTTGGAAAAATGAAGCAGTTCAGTTAAGAAACTGTAGCTGCTCCCTCCTATTTTTATTTCAGAAGCTTATTACTTTTTTGATCGTGCATTTCTGGAGTTTTTCATCTTTTTCTTGCTTGTTACCAATCTCATGTTTCATAATCAGCTGTACCGGTATATCACACTGGAAAAGTGAGTAACAGATCCAGCAGAGGTAAAATGCTAGGGAAAAAGAAGAGAAAAGGCCTGGCCAACAGGACATAGACCTGGTCCTGTGGATGTAAACAGGGAGAGAGAGTGAATATGCATTCAACTGCCAAGTCTGCCACAGTCTTTAAGTGACCCTGGAGGGCTTTGTTAAAGCCTTGAATCGAGATCATAAATACAGCAAGGCTAGCCCAATAAAGATCTTAATCTCATTGTGCCTTTAGTCCCATTTGCCAAAGCAAAGGTACTTTGAACCTGGCTGAAAAGAAATTTTCAGCAGAACACCTGTCAGTTAATGCTGCTTCAACACAAGTTAAGCCGTTCATTGGTGCATGTCAATTTGTCAGGAAACTTTGAAATTATTCAAAATACAACACAAGTATTTTTCTTTTTCAGTCTTTATCTTTCCACCTCTCATTCTGCTATGTTTTGACTATCCTGTTTTGTTCTGAAATGCTATGAGATAAAGAAACACTGCTTCAATTTTGACCAAAAAAAAGTATTTTGATAATAAACAACAAAGCACCATTAAATTTGAAAGTAATTCCTTTCATACAATAACAAGAAGAAAAAAATCATTTTAGAATTCCCCACGTGATAGAAATTCTATTTCCTGTCATGCTGTCAGATACTGTTTTTCCTGCCAATCTTTTCCATCCATTTTAGATGTATCCTGGGGCAGGATTTCCCTTCTACTGTCCACTTTCACATTCACTTTTGATCTTCTCATTACCTTTCCTCCTTTGTAGTAATACTTAACAGTTTGGAGAAAAAGGCTGCAGTAAAACCAGGATTCAGGTAACTGTCTGGCCTGTAATGCCATTTGCTTTTCTAAGGGCATTTTCTGGGTGTTCAGTGCCCACAGCAGTCAGTTCTTCTGGGTTCAACTACCAGTACCCAGGGTAGTAGCTCAAGCAGTGAGACTTTCTGAAACATCTTCTCTTTCTGTTCAGTGGGATCACTGTGGATCTCCATAACCTTAGTTACCTATTTCCATCAGTTTCTGCTTTCCTTGCAGAAAGGAGAGGACCCAAGTCAAGAGCCATAAGCAAAGTCCCAAGAAAAGGGTACCTGAAGTTTGCTTCATTGCTTAAGGCATGCCCATGAGTTTGCTGAGGGATTAGGCAGGGAACATGGTGTGATCATGCAGGACTGTTCAGGAGCAGGGCTCTCATGCAGCTTCCAGAATGTAAAACCTTGCGTGAGATTGATGAGTAAAAGAGGCAACGCAGGCAGGATGACCCAGAATCCACTTCTTCTCTGGGAACTAGCTCTCCACTACAGTGCTGGTGACCTCAAATCTCTCCAATATTTGCTCTTCACAACCCCTCACATGAGACTTGCACACTGAAACTGGACTCAGGCTGATCAGGAGAAAACATTTTGTAAGTATACACAAGGAATTGTTCTGTGATCTGGAAATGCCAGACAGATACCAGACAGAGCCCTAAAGCAAGTGCTGCTCCATTTGACTTATGAATCCCTCCATGATGGAGCAGAAGCATGGGTTATCAGAACCAGCCACTGCCCATGAGTGCCCCTGAGGGCAGTGCAGGCTGCTCGCAAGATGGCATGCTGCCATGGTACCCAGAGCGGCTGAACAAATTTTCTTGGGTACCTTTGTGATGCCCATCCATTGCACTGGACAGGCTTTTAACAGGGAGCAGTCAAAGTTTACATATCCTCTCCTCACACAGAGGACTGCAAACTGTAGGCAACACAGATAAAACTAAGGGAAAGATCAGCTAAGTAACAAATCCATTACTCTGCTGACGTTACTTGGAAATAAGCAGCTAAAAAGCATGAAGTGGGCAAGTATTTTGTTTCTTTCACCCTACCTCCAAACAGCAATGTTTGTTCTGTGTAGAGTCCCTCGACAGGAAGACAAGCTGGCACCCCCTCATCCTGGGTGACACCTGAAAGCAATTGCATGCTGTTCTGTCCATCTGCAACAAGTTGAATGAAAAGGTGACAGGTTTCTTCTGTAACTCACTCCTCTTTTTGCATCAATACATGCATCACAGTATTTATCCTGTGAGAGTGACTCACAGCAGGGATTTCCCACTGGTGCAACTTTGTTCCTGGACACAGGTCTGAGCTAATGACTGTCAGTGCAGACAGTAAGGGAATGAGCATTGGTACCTTTCTTGGCCTGGTTTCTGTGGCCTTATCAACATGCCATATGATGACAATCTTTTTTATTAACGGATCTCAGGTGAGCACAATTTGGAGGCCAGATTTTACCCACAAAGCAGAAGGGAGAGCTGGTACATGTCCCTGCTCAGCAATATCACAGCCCACAAAGGAGAGATGACTTCCACCTTGTCACCACTTCACTGGGGTGACAGTTTAAGTCTTAAAAGTATGTCACACACAGGCACAAATACACTCTGTCAACACACTGAGCTAGCCAGAAGCAAGCCAGAACCAGAAGCTGTATGACTGTGGTTAGTGTGATGCTGTGTCTGTGGCAATAAACACTCTGCAGGGGCAGGCTGGCTTTGTGTCCCTGTCCGGAGCACAAGCAGAGCAAAACTATCTGCAAATGACCTTGTTGATATACCCTCAGGTAGTGAGACTGAGACACCTTTAGATCTTTCTGGGTGCTGTAATTGATGCTGAACTCCTGTGTCACAGTGCTGAAACTCTCTTACAACCTGGGTGAGGGGAGGGTCACAGTGAAAGCAGCTCCCCTATGCTGTCTCATGATACATGCTCCCTTCCCACAAACTCCAAAGAAAGGCTTGTGGTTCATTAGCCGTTCAGTCAGGCACTCACACTTTTTGCCCTAGGCATCATGTTTCCAACCTAACAGGACAAAAGATGTCATGCTCAAGACTGGCAGGCGACCCACTGACGCAGCCTAGATTTTCTTTTCTGTGAAAGAAGTTGCACAGTGACAGTGAGTGGTCAGGGACCCCATACCCTGCAAGAGCCTGCATAGCATTTTGCACAACAGCGCTGGTATCTGGCACTGCCTTTGACAAAATAAAGGGCCTTGCCCTTCCCACTGAAGAGGCATGCCTACAGGCAGCTCTGTGGCCTGGGCTCACAACAGTGGGATGTTTGCCATCAGGTTTTTTTTGAGCAGACTCCTCTGACTGTCTCTCGAGCCAGAGTGCTAGCTGGTGTGCGGCAAACATTGGCAACATCATGTCTGTCTCTGGTGGACTCAACACGTTTGTCTGGGCCCTGAGCTGATCTTTTGCAATGTTTACTCCAGGATGCATTTCCTGAGCTGTATCTTGCCTGATAACCTCCACGCTGCTGCAGCCACAACCCGTGCTGATCCTGCTCCACTTCACTGGCCACTGCCCGTTAGCACCATCACCTGTATCAAGGTGGGTTGTGGTCCCAAACCTCAATGACTCTTTGGTGGAACGTGTATGGGAGTGGAGTTTGTAAAAGCTGCTGTATATCTGAATGTGCTGAGAGAGGGACAGCCCAGCTAAGTTTTGTCTAGCAGAGGTGGAGTCAATGGTTCTTCCAAGCATGTGGGATCTGTGATTCAGAATCATGTCCTTCCCTGAAGTGAGGAAGCTTGTCAAACTTTGAGAGCAAGCTGACGATCTCTGCCCAGCAGCCTATAGCTGTAGCAACTGAAGTGCAGCAGCCTCCCATGATGCTGAACTAAATGGACTTACTTTAACATCCTCTCACTCCATTTCACTCGTATCACCACCTTCTGCCCCAAAAGTGGGCAGCTGTGCCCCAGGGTCTGCTTCTCTGGTCCGTGTAGTTGTCTAACTTAGGAAACATTGTTTCACTTGGTTCTCCAAGATCTTTCTTGCACAACTTCCACCACAGCTTTCACTTTGCCAGCTTTCACAGGAAAGGTTTCTGACTTTCCCCTTCATGACACTGCTGAAAAACCTGTCTTCTGGATGCAGTTTCTGAGACCTGTGCTGCATCTCTCACCCTGCCGATTTAGGAAGAATGAGGTTGCACTGATGATCGATCTAAGATGACTGTTGGCTTTTCTCAGACCATGGAGTATGGAGCAGCAGAGGCAATGTGCATATAGTGAGAGAGAGCAGAGACAGAGGAGCTACCTCTCAAAATGGCCAGGGAATACCCACTGCTCTTGCCATCTGGAGACACTTAGCTGAAATGCTACCTATGTATCCTTCTCCCAAAATGCCAACTGCTCAACTCCAGAGGATAGTGACACTCACAAGAAGAGCTTGCCCAAACATTTGATTTCCAGCAACTACAGGGAACTGACAGTTCATCCAGTGAATGAAGACATAAGGCAGCAGTGATAGAGAAGAAACCTCAAGGCTCAGAGTAACCCTACTGAAATGACAAAAAATGGGATAATGGGAGGGGGCAAGAGAAAAGTTAGATCCACTTTTTCCATTTTTCAAGCAGAGGATGGGAATTCAGCTTCAGTCCTGCTTCTCAGGCAGCATGGAAGCAGATGGCTCAAGCCATAATATAAATAAAATTGAATCTACCCCCCAGCTCAGATAACACAGATTTTGTAGAGGAGATACTGCACAATTTGGCCACAGCCAGATGGGACAGCCAGAGATTGTACCCACATTAGCTCGTGCAGTGCTTTAACCACAACACATCCTTCCTCTCTGATTTAAACCGCTTTCCTCTTCTTTTCTGCACCCTGAAAAAGTGGGAAATGTATAGCACTGCATAGATTGCACAGTGATTTTAATAGCAAAACTGATACACAGGTATGACCAACTGGGATGTTTCCAACTAATGATAAGTAAAAATAAAAGCAAAAAGCAAAGAAAGTGCAATCTGAAACTGTGTATTTGAATTGGACTGTGTGGACAGTCCTAGCCTGACTTGGAGGCAGCAGAGCAAAGCCCTGCTTGCAGCTTATCTGCAGAGCTATTCTTGGCTGCTTCTTCTTAGGTTTTAATTTAAATATCTGCAGCTATTTACCTACAGCATGTACCAATTTTTTTCCTCTTCTTGAACAATGACTAATTGCCTCATGTAAAGGTAAATATTTGAATACGTGTACAGGAAAACCTTTCCCTCCCAGACAGATAGCAAGCAGCACCATAAAAAGCCTGGTGTTCATACATGGGGTTTCATGTGTTTTGCTTCCAAGAGTTTACTATTTCTAAGCTCTGTGAGGTACCTGACCTTGACAAACTTGGGCTTCAAAAGCAATGCTTGCATGAAGAAACCAGATCTATTATCACATAGCTCATGTCTGAAAAATTGAGGCTGATAATCTCACAAGGTCTGACAGGCTGTGTCTTTTGAAGAGTTTTGCTTATGGGCCGATATTAGGGTGTGTGTCAAAGCAGGTCGTGGTGGATGGAGGCTGCTTCCAGTGCTTATGTGAGATTTTTTCTTGCTGGCTCTCACCAGGGTGACTTTCCCTCTTAAGGTCACTTGTTTGCTCTCTGAGGACAAGTCTGCCATTGAGAGGGCTCCACAGCCTTACCCTTAGACAGCAGAAATGATCTCCAGGACAGACTGTGGGTTGAACACCCTACATCCAAGTTTAAAAAGTATCAGAGTTTTCTTGTCAAGGTTTTTAAATACAGATTGACAACTTCAGGTGGCTATTTCAATATGAACAGAACACAAACCTCTGTGCGCGCGTGTGTGAGTGCATGTGTGTACAATTCATACCAAGCCTCAAAGGAGAAATTGAAATAAGAATAGATTTATGGAAAATGAAAACAGGAACTGACTAATCAGTCAAATTTCACAATTTTCTTCAGTACAAAGAAAACATTAGATATTCACAACACTTGTTTTAATAAGCTGCTCAAAATTACCATAGAAGAATTATTTTCTGAAAATAATTATTTTTTAAAAAAGGGTCTAAAGCTTTCCAAGTAACTTTGCCCTACAGAATAGTCTTTTGATTAATCAGTCACCGTACTATTTTGCAGCAATACTGCCTGGGGGTTTGGGCAGAAAGTCTAAGAAGGAAACTCAGGTTGAAACGATCTTTTGGCTCTACTCAGTACTGCAAAAATTTAGGCATATACTTAATTTTAAATGGATGAATAATCTCCCCAATACTTGTTTGCAATTCACTAACATGCAGCTTATGTCTCAACGATTTTCTGCGTTATAGACAATAGGATAAATTATGTCTGTGATGAAGTCTTTTATGGCTGCATTATAGATGCAGACAGAAAATCTGTGTATGCTAAATATCAGCCTGGAAAATACTATATTTAAATAATAGAAATTAAATTATAAGGGAAAAAATATTATTTCATGTTCAAATTGTCATGTACAAAAACACATGATAATGCTGATAATTAAAGGTTCAGACAGCATTTTATTCAGATCATTTCAAAGTATAAGCCTGGTCATCTGGCTTCCGAAAAAGCAAGGCTTGCACGATATGCTAAGCTCAATACCATCAACTTATTTTTTTCCCTAAAGAGGATACCAAAGAGTTTCTAAATTGATCAGCCTTGAATTGCCTATTTTACCACAGAAAAAATTCATATTGGCCAACAAGGCACCATTCAACCTCTTCTAGATGTAGTTTTTCATTTTCATTTTGTATTGCATCATCTAGGATAAGTCACATCAGAATGGTAATATGAGCCTGCAGAACAGCACGTCCTGCTGTTGGCTCTAAGCAATGCCAAAAAACAACTTAAAAAGTCCCTAGTGTCACCTGCTGATTCAATAGCTGTCAACACACAGACCTTTTATTTGAAATTGGAAATAAGCATTTTTCATGTAAATTAAAGCATCTGGGCTTGCAGGAAAACAAAGAAATATATATATTCTCCCTTTCACATGCAGCACAGACTTGGTTTGTCCAGGATGTACATCAGCTTTTAACACTCAGGACCTTTATCATTTTGTTGAATATTTGGCCAAAAGGTTGATGTACTTTCCTTTAAGCACTTTCTAGTACTATTCCTACAAAAAGCTGAGTCTCAGAGATAACAGTACAAAGAGTTATATGCTTGCTAGCTTAGAAAGTTTTCTCCCCACCCACCTTCATGCTCACAGGGAACCTGGATAATAAGCATGTACAACATGACTTGTGCCTATCAGCCGCACTAAAAATATAAACAACCTTTTTCCACTAATGTTGGAAATTAATGATATAATCATATATATCTGAAATTATTTTTGCAAACACGGGCCTATAAACATAAATTGGTCTGCCCATATTGACTGAGCACTGCTGTCATCCTGCAAATACTGAGGATACTATCACAATAAACCATATCCATTGAAACAGGACACAAAGCATGGTGGTCTACAAAGCACCCAGTGCTCAGGGGAATAACTCACTCGCAGCTGTCTGTTCCCAGTACAGTGTGTTATAAGCCCTAACACCACATTCACAGGTCAGGGTCTTTCATACAGGCTGAAATATGGGACAAAGCACATCTGAGAAAATACAGTCCCAAGACAATCCCAAACAAATGATACAGTCCTAAATAAAGGATACCAATTAACATGAAAAATCACTGTCTGTCTGCTTCTCATGGCAGGTGGTCACAGCCCCGGCCCTGATCCCCTGCCATTCCCAACAACAGATATCTGGGCTTATCCCTTAGGAAAAGCCCAAAATGGTTTGCCCAGATTCATTCCTTGCTAGGTTTTGGGGGGCACCATAATGTTGTTTACTCTTTCAATGTGAACTCACCTTGATACTATTTAGGCCCATAATAGAAAGCCTCTCCCAGCACAGATTAGTCTTTTTGTAAGTCCAAGTGTAAAATTATTCTTCCAGACAGTTGTGCTCTTAGACAGACTTCACTGTTCTTGAAGTCAATGACAATTTTGTTGCTGACTTAAGTAGACACACAGCCAGAATATTTAAAGTCCAAGGATTCTGGAGATGAAAACTACTGAGAAAAATACACAATTCAAGCTTACCCAATCTTTTTTTGGTACCATATCCATGACCACAGCATGAGTGCACAGTGCTTTGTCACACTGGATGCACTCTTTTGGTATGTGTCTCTGTGTTTGTGTGTGTGTATGACAAAAACATAGTAGAATGAAACAAAGCAGCAATTGCTGTGAAACCCAGGGGACCTAACTGAAGCCATATGCAGAGGTGCATACCTTCCCTGTAGCTCAGTAGGCATTGAGCTTGGTGAGGGGGCTTAAAGAGAAAAGAAAAAAACTAATAAGGCAGAGCTTTTCCCCCAGCCAGCCCAGCTGGGTGAGTGCATCCCAGCCCCCCGGGAGACTGCCTCACACCACTGGCTTACAGATCTACCTGAAAACTCTGTGGCAGCCAAGCATACAGATACTACATGGATGCACATGACATAAACCTTTCCAGGAAGACAGGACCACAGTAGGAATCTAGAGAAAGGTCTTCATCATTCATCCAGTGCTGACATTTTGCAAATGACAGGCCAAACCCGATCAGGTCCAGACCACTGGCTGTGCTTGACAGTGATCTAGACATAGCTGGATCACAGTTGACACCCAAGCCCACCTTTTGTTTGAATGATGCCTGATTTCTTCCACACTGTAGAAAACCAGCCTAAAAAGCCTGGAAGAGGGTTGAGATGGAAAGCTACTGCTGTGGAGCATTCAAGACACAAAAGATTCACCTGCAAATTAACTACAGCAGCAGCTGAAGCCCTTTCCAGACACTAATGTACCATGTTTGCACTCTCAAGCTTTGTCTAGGTTAGGTTGCCCTGATGGTCCTTTCTCCATTCGTGCTTGGCTCTGACGATTGTCTTTACACTTGAAAGTCTTAATGATCTTTTCTCATGTTCGTGGCATGCGGCATGAGCATAATGAGCCTCTTCGCCTTCCCCAGTCTCTCTCAGGAAGCTCGTGGAACTTGTGTCGTCTGCCAAGTCCCTTGTTGGAAAACTTCAAATATAGAAAGTCTGGACAAGAACTGGACATTTTTTTCCCTTCTTCTGCTGTCTGGTTTTAAGTTTGTCTGCAGCTGCTGGAGTTACACAGAGCCTTGAAAGACTGACCACTTTTATTTTTTGACTAGATTGCAAGCCAGTCTTACCACAAAGCCATTTTTTATGGTTTTACACAGAGCATGTGGCAAACCTTTGAAAAGCTACTTAGTCATCCTGTTAGTGACCACTGCCTTCTGGAGTTTTTCCTTCTTCTCTCTTCCTTCTTCCTTACAGAGTTTTTTATGCCACTTTGCAGAGCAGAGACACATTCTTATCAACTACACAGCATGTTTAATAAATGTTTCCCTGCTGTTTCTAAAATACTTATTTTCACAGACCAATGAATGTCTCCCAGAGGTGAGATTTAAAGCATACTTTACAGGAAAATTGCAGATTAACCACATAAGCAACTGAGAGCTAATAAAGCTATCCCTAGGAACAATTACTTTCATAGATGCATGGCATCAAAATTTCTGTTGTAGAACTAGGCAACTCATTAGGAAAAAAAAAATTGATTTAATGGATAATTAAAAACAATATAATAAAACAAACAAAAAAACTGTGGCTTTGTAAGTAGGAAGTGGAGGAGATCCATGCTATTGGCCAGTTTCAGCTCTCACCCATGGCAGATTTTCTGTAGGCCTATGCTAAGGTGTAGACCTCATCGAACCCCATCCTCAGCGTTTGGCTCAAGTCAGACCACTTGCCCATTTCTTACTGATTAGTCCCTGCTAACCGTTGCTAATCCTCACCTTCCCAGCTGCAAACTGAGGAAAACCCTATTTTTCCACCCTCACTGCCTGTCCTATTGTGTCACACTGTTATTTTTACCTTGGCATGGTGGAGTTAGGTCTCTTTCTATCT
The DNA here is from genome assembly GCF_947461875.1 of Haliaeetus albicilla. Taxonomy (NCBI): domain Eukaryota; kingdom Metazoa; phylum Chordata; class Aves; order Accipitriformes; family Accipitridae; genus Haliaeetus; species Haliaeetus albicilla. The sequence goes on from NC_091516.1 coordinate 40,152,975, forward strand.
TCCAGTCTGTTCCCTATCCCTTGGAAATAACCCATTCCACATTAGGACAGACCTAAGACCCTTCAAACATTTCCATGACGCATCAGGTAACAAAAATGCCTGCCTGGACTCGGGGATCCACATGCACCCACACAGGGACTGCTGGAGAACAACATCTTTTGCAGGACATCTGCCTGCTCATGAAGCACCTAGTTCCCTTTTCTGAACATTAGGGACATGGAGCTTATTTAGCTCAAAAGCAGACTTCTACCTTAGCAATGCATAGCGCAAGGCAAGATGAAGTGCTTTGAAGGGTTTGCAAGACCAGGGAGGCTGCGCTTGGTTTCTGACAAGGAATTCCACCCTGGATGTAAGAATAATCTTGTCAACACCAATCCACCCCCACGATGATTTGTTTTTGTAGTAAGGCATTTGTTCAGTAAGCATTCCTTGGTGCCTCTCCATCTTCAACACAAAGGGAGGAAAGTCTATGTCATGGGGTTGTTCTTCAGCAGGATGAATGCATTTCACTCACTGTCTCACGCAAAGGTGTCTTTATATGACATCATAGTCAGACAGAACAAAGTTCAGTAAGATCATGATCATGGCATTTGTGGGTGTACCACACCTACCTCAGTCAGTCCCCACAGCAAAGCCTGAGGTGCAAAGGCAGTATAAACAGTGCATGCAGAAAGGACTGAGGTCACATTAGCCACCTTCTAAATTATTTTTTTATCAGTAATTTCACTAAACAAGTTAAGGGGAGGAAGTCCTCCCTGTGTTGAGGAAACAGGAAAATTTATTAAAACGGAACAAAAAATAGGTATTTAATTTGTTTCCTTTCCCTCATCTTTTCCAACTCTTCCCTTTCCTTTCCATTTCATTTTGGGTGGAAGAAAGAGCAAGTAAGTGGAATGGCTGAAGGTAGCAGTGGTAGAAACAATCACAGGTACAAACAACCAAGCAAGTGCTAACCAAAATAAAGAATGGGGAATGGGGAGGGAGTAAATAAAAACTCTTTGTATTGTTCAGGAAGAACATATTTTCCAAAGCTATGCAAGAAATGCTGGAAGCTTTTCATTCTTGACCATTCTGTGCTAAAGAAAATAACCCATGCCTAAGAAGCAGTGCTACATAAATCGGCCACTGAAAATGATCCACTAAAAATACAGAACAAGGAAAGAAAATCCATGTATGTGAATGTAGCTTCCGAGAGGCAGAGTTTTCCAGCCACACTCCAGGAACGATGCCTGCCAGGCTGGGAAGTGAGCAGGCGATTGCACCTGCTGAACAAGCACACAGTGCCCTGGAGATTTGTAAGCCACAAGTGAAAATGCAAGGAGGAGCATGTTTCTGCTGAAGGCACGTCAGCTTGGGGGAACCTTGCTTGTTTGGGAATTCTCTTTGGCTCCTCTGGGAAACGTTCCCAGCTCACTCCACCCAGATTATGTCATATAATTTCTATCACTCAGAAAAAGAGCAGAAGCAAGTGAAGTAAGCTGCAATATTAAACTTGAAGTGGTAAGCAAAGCAGCCTACAGGGAAGGACATTGTTTCATTCTGCAGGAGTAAAAGCAAAAGAGAAGAGCAGCTTTCTCTAGCAGAGGGCTGTGAAGTGGGAATCAGATGTCCCAGGAAGTGTACAGTGTGTATAACTCCAGGCACTTCACTTGTGTGTGATATTAAGATTACACAACTGTAAACAAATCCCATGTCTATGTGTACACATATTCCCAACTTCACCTATAAATCAGGATGTCGCTCTTAGGAGTCAGTAACCAGCTAAAAGCTATTGATAGGGCTAAGGTAGGTCCTCTGATAGCCACAGATCCTTTGCTTGCATTTAACACACTATGAAGCCCACAGAAAGGCAGAGTAAATTGTATTTGAGATTACATCCATGCTTGCAGTTCTCTGGAAATCCATTTGCTTGCTGTATTTACCTTAAGAACATTCAAATGTCCTCCATAAATTAGATAACTTGTGCTTATGATGCAGAGTTCAGCATAATATATTTTGTTATTATATTTTGCTAGAGTATTGGGATGAATAAAGGGTTGCAAAATGCATGCATTTTGAAATCTAGTCTTCCACAAAGTGTACACAAACCAGACAGAAACATGGTGCTATTTACTACTGCTATTATGCTTAACCTGGGGAGCTGAGGTTCAAATTAAAGGCCTACTGTGTGTGGCTGTCTGCGTCCACAGACTAAGGGGTGGACCTTTTACTGGAGAGTTTACAGCAGACAATTTACACTGACAGCCCAGTGAGAGTTCGAGGAAGGAAAAGACTGCATACAGAGACTAAGCACCATCCTAAGGTCATACAGTGACTCAAGGGCAGGAGCTGAAAAATGACCACAGAGCTGTTCTCCACAAAACAAAACCTACTGCAGTATCTTGAATGCTCAAAAGAAAGCGGCTTTGCTGGGAAGTCAAGGCTGAGAAAAGAGTCCATACAAAAGGATGAAAAACTTCTTTGGATAAAGCAACTGGAGCAGGAATTAAAATTTGAAAGCAAGCTACTACCTTCAACTGTCACAAACTATATTACAGATTTCTTCTTAATAAGGGAAAACAGAAAAAACATTTTTATTGCATTTGCCTAAGTACTAATTTTCTGTGACAAAAAAAGGATTTGTTTGTTTGGGACTTTTTGATTTTAAGAGGCTTAGAAGAGTTAGTGAAACACAAAGCTACACTGGCTTCTCCCATCTCTAATTACCCACAAAAACTTATTTGTACTGAACATAAAGGTCTAAAACTTTCCCTAGAGAACCTACAAATATCGGACTTGATTTTAGCCTTAGATACACACAGTCTTGAGAGTATATACTTAGGAGTAACATTCTGGTCATTTTGGTCAGCCTGCTCCAAAACCCATCAAAGGCAGCAGAGATCATTGCTTTCAGAGAGTTCAGATTAGAAATGACTGATACCCACTCTAGCAGAAAAAGGGGACTAAAAAATGGTAAGATTAGCTATGTTACAATGGAACCGTCCATCAGAAAAGGAGCCAAAACCAGAGCTAAATGTTAAAGCAAAAGCGCAAAGCATAATTTTTGTTGAGCTTACAAAGACTTGGCATCAAGCAGAGTATGCAACGTTATGTGTTATTGGACACTGAGACTCTTATTCTAAACATATTGTCAATATCTCTCTTCTTTAATCTCAGCAAACCGATGGGTGGTAGCAATTATACAGGATGATTTATTTAAAGTGCTGTAATAGGCCACTACTCTGCCTTGCAGGCTAATTCACGAGCTCTTTTCCCTTGCCCTAGCCATGTGGAAATTGTCCTTCATTTCCAGAGCCACATATTACAAGACCACAACTCATTTATCTTTCATTTTTCAAGGAAATCTGGCAGTGGGGGAAACAAGCATTTTTGCTGTAGAAGCAGCTAGCTCAGATCCACAGCCAGGTGGAAAGTCTGTGGAGGACAACAGAGAATCTCCTATTATTGATCCTTTTAATTTCAGGTTAGGAGACGGGATTATTTGGATTTCCTTCTGACTAAAAGCTCAATCCTGTCCTGCCTCAGGCCCAGCCTCGCACTAGTGAAAGCAGTGCAGATGACACATAGCATAAATGAGGGATGTTTGGCCCCACAGGGCAAGTGTCCATAAGACCTTAAAAGGCCTTCAAAGGGAAGGTTCTTCACAGACGGAGCAAGGGATGAATTTAATGAGACCAGGTTTCAGAAGCAGACCCTGGTAGGTATCAGGGTGGCCAAAAATCACTGCCTTTGTGGTCTTACGCTTTGCTAACACTGCTGCACGAGTCTCAGAGGCAAGAATCCAGGCTCACGCCCTCCTCCCTCCAGACACTTGGAGCAGCTTTGCTAGAGCACAGCTCACAGGAACCTGGCTTGGGAGCTGTGGAGGGACGGATCCCTCCGCAGTGGGTGTGGACCTCGGTTACCAGCCATCTCCACAGCATCTTCCTCTCCCGCCCTCGCACCACTTGCCTGAGCAGAGGAGAGGTGCCAAGCTCACAGCCAGAGCACTGTGCTTGCTCTCTGGCAGTTCCCCAGCGATGGAAATAGGACTCTGCAGGACTAATGTCCTGTGATAACCCAGCCTGAGCCACACAGAGAAAAGTGTCTTGCAGGATCTGTTTCAGCCTTTCCCCAACACTCTTCTGGGCACCAAGAAAGCTGCGCTGACTGGCGAGGAAGCCCCTTACTCGGGTCTCTGCTCACTCCTCCCTTCCCTTCCCCTGTCTGCAGGTAAAGGTGATGAACAAAACCAAGGGCACAAGTTTTTACTTCTTAGATATGTTGAGATAAAGGGCTTTGACTAGTTTATGGGGAAGCCAGGGTTTTGAGGGGAGGGGGGATGTTAAATAGAAAAGGATGTTCTGGAGCAATTAGCACCCCTCATCCCAAAATCAATCTTCCCTCATTTCTGTCCTGTTTACAATTCACAAAGGCAAATTGGGGAATTCATGAACCCTTGGCAATTAGCTGATAGAAGGCCCACAGAAGTGCAAAGTATTCTCATTATTGGAAAAAGCAATCCATGGTAATATCTCTGTCTGATCCAGAGACAGGGAGGGGCACTGTAAATAGTCCAGCTCCTTGTTGATAGCTCTTCTGTCTGCTCCACTATTATCGTTACTCTGCTGAAATGAATTGACTGCCCAAAGCCTGGAGCTTTCCCAAAGATCTGAGTAACCTGAAAGGAAAGAAAGAACGAAGGAGGTGAAAAAAAATTTTGTTGTTCTTGCTGGAAACCTGTCTTTATATCCCTTTTTTTTCAAGCAATTTTTTGTGGTTTTACCTGTTTTCAGACATCTTTTTTATCTTGCAACTTGATTGGGTGAAGTGTTGTCTTCCATCAATGTTAATTTGTGGTGTTTTGTCTTTTAAATATATTTTGGTGTTTCACACATGCATTTCTTACTAAGAAAGTTTTTTGTCTTTGCATTACTTTGTTAGCACAAAATGCTTTACAACCCTGCTAAGCAGCAGAACTAAGAGCAGCACAGGTGTGCTGATGTTCAAAAGATCTGCTCTTATCACCTATGATGGGTGCATCAGATGTCCTGCCAAGAAATCTTTCCTGCAGACAAGGTAGCATTGACTTAGAATTCAATTGAATTTCAGAGTCAAAAGATTGGTCTTTGCTCCAAATACATCAAGTATCAGTTATATCTGTTTGACATCTCCAGATATTTTTTAAGCTTGTTTTATTTGACATTAGAGAAATGTATCACCACCAAAATCCTCCTTACAAAATGCAGCTTCCCTTTAGGGAAAAAAAGCATTCCTAAACAAGACAACACTTGAGAAGTATTTAAGGTTAAGCAGAAGCCGCTGCAATTAAGCACGTGTCTCTGAGACCAGAGCTTTTCTTCTAGAAATTTTTGGATGCACACATGAAGAGTGTAAAAGAGCACAGTCATGCTGAAAGACATAGAACTTTTCTGATTTACACCCACTCAGGATCTGACACTCTGCTAAAAAGTTCCCTGTTTTCAAACCTTACCTTCAAGATGCCTCTAGAGCTTAAACCTCTTTAGTAAGATTATTAAAAGAGAATGTAATATCTCTTGTCCATTTCCTTTAAAAAGATTAATCACTCATTGCATCTGAGGACTAGCTTCATGGATACTGTTCTGTATTAAAGGGAAAAGGCTGTCACTACTATTTTGTTGTCTATTTCATTACTTGAACTGCCTAATGACTACAGCCACTGCTCTATGGGGCAAAATCAATAATCTGGATGGATATACCTGGGCCTGTCTGTAAATACTCGATGCAGTACTTACACACAATGGCACTACACCTCAATGTCTTAACAGAAGTACTTGAAAGCTTACCTGCAGATAATTTAACCCAACAATTAATAAAGAGAGTGAGACAGAATGCCTAAATTTTGATTATGCTTAATGTTTCAAGCTGGTTTGAGGTCAGGTCAGAAAGCCATCTGAGAGGAAGCTGTGATAAGTACAGTTAAGTATAGTTAGCTAGAAACCCCATCTCAAGCTCCTGTGGGCTCTGCATACAAATCCCAATAAATAACTGATACAATATTCTTTATATGAAGTGAGTCTAATTGTACTTTCAACAGTGGATTAATTTCTGCAAAATACTGAGGTGTCCAGTTAAAAACTCTCTCTGTGAATGAGAATCCCTTCACAGAAAGAAATCAAGTTATCTGTTTCTATATTAAAAACTCTTATTTCCCTGTGTATGATAATATTTAAGCCTAGTCTCTAAAAGAAGTGAGAATCACTAATGCAGGGCTAGAAACTCAAATTTTTAGCAGTTTTTTCACCTCATCTTCCCCTTTCACTTCCGAAAAATATTTGGACTGCTTAATGATGCGCAGATATTTTAGCTCTGTTAGCTGGTTTGAATGTATTTCTACCTGTCTATTCTGGGTGATTGTCCAGGTGTTACAAAAATCCTTGCAATTTTCTTACTTACTTTTTTTTCCCTTCTCGCATTTAACTATTACAGAATGACAAAAGCTGAAGGACTTTAAAAAATCTGATGTCAACCTGAAAGTCTCTCAGCCTCACTTGGGTGGAACATGGCCTTTCTGACTCACTGAAGAAAGATTCGTAACAGACCAAAGGCTTGTGAAATGCCAAAAGAGTCGCTCTGATGGTAACAGCAGGAGGTGATTTTCAAGGGAAGGATGAGAACAGAACCAAGTCTTTTGAGCCAGCATGCAAACAGATTTGGCTCAGAAGCTTTTCAATTTCTATTTCATTTTTTGAAGCTCAGACCTGTTTGGAGAGACTTCCTCCTCTATCCTTGTTCAGTTTGATGTGCCTCTGCCCATCTTTTTTTCATCTGGGACTGCATGTGGATTATTTTGGCCCATACTCCAGCTCCGTGGCTTGATAGGGACTATGGAAATCCCAGCTGCTTCTCCAGACAGACCCATCTATAGCACACTCATCATTACTGTTTTCCAGTATAGCACTTTTGGTTCCCAGTTACCATTTTTGTTACATGGAGCCATGCAACAAAATCCTTATTGATCGCATGGAAGCCACATCTGTCACAGCTGAGGCAGATGAATGCCAGAGGTTGATCACTGTGTAGCCATTTACACTTGGGGGAGGAATAGCACAGCACCTATTTGAGGTAATGGATGGATCATCTAAACCACAGCCATTCTGATCAAGAGAAACTGACGTTCAGGGTCATGAGGTTGCTTTAAATGAGTGTAATTAGAATTCAAGAGACCTCCTAACTAGGCTTGTAAGCATTTTGTCCCTGAAGCTTGCTGCTTAGGAGCACAACTGAGATCACTCCTTCTCAGCACTCCTTTGTCAGCAAACCCCATAGTGGGTACTCAGATATACTAACAGACTAAACAGCTTTGCTTTTGTTGCCAAAAGTTCTTGCAAGGTTTTGGTGCCATTACTTAATTCCCAAATAAAAAAATCAGATGCAAACAATATGTACAGAAGACACTATTTAGTTAGTGTAAAAGAATGACTGCTGAGAGTCCTACCCCTCCACTGCTACCAGCAAGCTCTTCTGAGGGAAAAAAGCACCCTACACTGGTGTGCATTACAAGTTCATTTCAGCCTTGTAATTAAAGAAAGACCTTTCTTGATTCATTCTAAAGGAATAAAAAAGGCCTTGTGTGTGCATAAATTACCTTTTCTCCCAATGTGAAGTCACCTTGCGCCTCCAGAGTAGAACAAAAATGCCTGCAGAGTATGTATAAACAATTTTCTCCCCCTTCTGTAATAACTTCATCTCCAGGAGATGTGTGTGTGTGTAGGGGCGGGTGGGTGTCTTATTCCTCTATTGGAGTAGAGCAATGCTGATACAACTCTGAGCGTGGAGAGTATTTTAGTGTTTCATAGTGTTCATACCAATTTTACAACATTTTCCCTTCCTTATGTTGCATTGTTCCAGTTCTCCCAGGTGTGGGTTCATTTTCAATGTGCAACCAGCTCACTATGCACATTTCTCAGATCTCTTCCTTGCAGTCTCCATCTAGTCTCCTAAACAGGCTAGGTGCATACAGCTGCACCTGCCTCCATCACCTGCCTCACAGTCAGCTCATGGTTACCGCATGCTTCTATTCTGTCACATCAGTTTGTTTTATTTGGGGTTGTTGTGCAGAAGTGCTGTTGAATCAATGTGAGCAGCTGATTGGTTCTGGCTAGTTACAGGCCTGAGGAAGTTGTGGCAGCACATGCTGGTTCAGGAAGAGATTGAGTTAAGAAACCATCCTTAAGGATGGTTTTAACAAGATTGCTGAAACAAGAATCACTAGATTTTTTTTTTATTTATTTTTTTTTTATTTCCTCTCAAAATAAACCACTCACACTACATATTGTCACAGGACTCCAGAAGCTGGTACCCTTATAAATTTAACATAGCTTACTTTTACCAATAATGCCAGAAGAAATGATCACATTGCTTTGCCAAGTATACCTACGGCATGACCCCACAGGTCTAAGGAGCAATGAAAACATGCCACTTTAACCTAAGAGCAAGATTTAAAAGTTAAAGCTAACTCTCATCATGGAGAAAAGCAAAAGTCATGAGTATAAATGTATAGATTGTCCAAGAAATATACTCAAGCTGTTTTCAGTGGGTCAGAAGACTAATGAAATTCAATAAATAGTTCCCACATACCACCTCCCCGTTCTTGTCTTTCGGCTCCACTAGCCCGATTAACACCCTATTAACCACAGCAACAGATTATGCTCAGAAGCTTACTGTAATTTCCTACTGTAACCTGGCAGAAAAAAGCCATTCCAGGCTTAAGCTCCTGCCATGCTGTCCTCAGCTCACCCCAGCCTGTTGCTCCAACCTACGGTTAGTAGTAGCATAATGAGTTCCCATAGAGGAGGAGATTAAGCATGTAAAGGCTTGTCTTGACTGCTAAAAAAGCTGTTTTATAAAAAAAAAAAAGAAATTAAGAACTCAAAATCTGAGTAAAACTTCACCTTTGTGAACACACTCCATGGAAAAACTACATCTTCAGTGTGTTTTCCTTCCAAGAAAGCACACATATGCTATATGTTTTACAATAGTGAAGATAAGCTTGGAGATAGAAATTGATCCTAAAGTGGCGAAGAGCCACCACTCTAGGTTCCCAGGCTATTCATGCCACATGTGAAATCCCTAAGGACTGTGGAAGCACCCACTGGTTATGGTTTGTTGCAGGCTCCTTGTGATGAAGTATCATTGTGGATGTAAAACCTTGGAGAGAGAGAACTGAAAGTAACCTAGGACTACTATCAGATGCCATCAGAGCCAACTAATTTCTCCGGATTCACATGATGCAGTAAGGATAAGACAGGCCTAAAGCCTGAAAAGTATTCATTAGCCTCTCAGAACATGGTTTAGTGGGCATGGGGGTGTTGGGTTGACGGGTGAACTTTATGATCTTAAAGGTCTTTTCCAACCTAAACTATTCTATGATCTATGATTCTATGTCCCAAACAGGTCTCTAGTGATTCATCATCTAGGTTACCCACCCTAATGTTCCTGAAAAATTAAGTGTCTGCAAGTCAAATCATGTATTGTTTCAAGCAGTGTGTACCCTTGGGGTTTTTACTTGCCTCCTAGGCAGTGTCCATCTTCAGTGCGTCAGATGGAAGTCAGGCCTCTCAGTCCTCTTGCAAGATTAGGTCGCCATGCATTATCTAAGCCATAACTCTTCTTTTCTTCCAAGTAGGTAAAAGCAAGTTTTCTCAAAGGTATTTACATGAGAAGAGTTAGGTAGATTTTCACTACCTCCTAGGCAGAGTTTGTGCCAAAGTCTTCTGGATTCAATGACATTTGAGGAAAGTCATTAAAGCTATTCAGAAACAATATGGACATGCCCTTATCACAGTACAGCTTTAGAGTCACCATCAAGCAAGGATGAGATTTTAGCTTAGAAATGCTCGGGTTCTTCTTTGGTGAAGCAGATTTACCAAAATAAATATTAAGAGTATACTTGCTGTGCTGGTAAATGTCATGTTGAACTCTTAAGGTGAAATTTCCTCTGGAATGTTTTGAACTTGAGCTTTCTCTCATGCTCTTTGTTCACAAATCAGGAATAAAACTACTTAAGTCTAGAATTATGGCAGTGTAAAAACGACATGAAATATAATGCAATTAAAAAGGGGATAATTTATTTCCTGATAGGCCAGCTAGTCCATTTCTGCATCTGTCTTTATCACAAGGTAAAACCAGCAGGATTCAATGGCAGTGTGCCTTCTCACATTGTAGAAAGTCTAAGCAAAAAGGTGTCTACTGCATCTTGGTCTGGCAGTTTACAAATCTTCATGCTGGGAATTACAAAAAACCCCGTGTTCAAACAAAAAAAAAAAGAAAATAAACACACTTATGACATGTTTCAACCAATGTTTACCACTTGGGCAGATCACCAAACTCTGTCATTAATTCTGGCATTTACCACACAGTCAGAATTTTGCCAATGTACAAAAAGAGGCAAAGAGGCACTTAAGCAGAAAGAAAGAACAAAGGAAAAAGAAAGAAAACTCCTGAATGCTGGCAATCTCAGGATCTGGTCTGTAAGGCATAGTTCAGATCCTTATGTTTTGACTGACAGTAAGTAAGGTTTGCTCTCTGTAGACAAGAAAGCATTTGCATCAGGTAGCAGTTTCAAGAGTGATGTTAACTACTCTGTGACAGATCCCAAACACAGAAATAAAAATGCCTTTAGCTACACAGCTCTTTTGCCAGCATCAGCTCCTGATGGGAACCCTGGCATGAGATGCCTACATATCACTGTGTGCTTGGAAAATGGTCTGAGCCATAAAGAATCTATACTCCAAGCAGACAGTACAGGCAGTAGGTAGCAGCAAAAAATATCATTCTTTATAGAGAGCTGAAGTTCCAAGAAATTACATAATCTAAGGCCACACAGAAAACCTATGGATGTACCAGGAATCAAAGCCAGATCTCCACAGTTCAGCCCCCGCTTTGCTTTAACTGCCAGAATATCCTTTATTCTTTCCAACCAACTTTCACCTTAGCTGGCAACAGAAGGACCTCCTATTGCATCCTAAGGCATGCTGTTAATTAGCATCCAGCACAACAGTGGTGCTGGATTCGCATGCAACTCACCCCCACTTCACATTTTCTTTAATAGTCCCAGGAATTATTTTTACACTTGCATACACATTATCCAAACATAGAAAGTCACAACTGACTTCAACCTCCCCCTGGTGTACTGTCATTACCCGGATTCAGACATTACCTCTTTCAGAGTTTTGCAGTGTTTTTAATGGGAAGGGAAAAGAAACATTAGAGCAAGAAAGCCACTGGAGAGCCACAGCCCATATGAGAACCTGCAGAGGCACAGATTTAGCCTGCTTTTCCTTTCCATCCTGCCTTTCTACTAAAAAGCCCTTATTAAAACTAGAAAAGCTGGAAAACATTCCTGCTTCTTTTCAGAATGCCCAGAGATCCGTCACTAGGTACCATTGGGATCAATAGCCAAGGAGAAAGACAATCTCCTATGTGCTCAGTAAGCCTCAGCACATCTCAAGCTACATGCAGGTGACATGAAATCTTGTTTCAGCTGGCTTGGAAAGAGCACTATGTTACACTGTTTCTGCAGTGAGCTCTTTTCACTTCTGGAACCACCTTGTGCTCTCATTTAGAAAAGGCAATGCTGAGCTGCCGAGCAGGATGACCCCTGTCCATATGCTTTGGGCACACCATGGCACCAATCCATGCTCTGACGGACAGCAAACACCAGCTTGCCAGCCATTTGCAGCAGCTGGATTTAGCGCCCGGGCACTACTTTCTGAGTGCAAGCCTGAGGGCAGAAGGGGAAAGATGGGTGTGAAGGCCATTAAAAAAGCAAATTCTATAAATAAAAAACCAGAAGCTTGGGGACTGGAAGGAATCAGATAGGTTGATCAGTTTTGGGCACTGGGAGGCCCTGAAACTATCTAGCATGCTTATTTTTATTTTAAAAGAGGAAACAGTATGGTAACTCAGAGGTTCCTTTACTGGAGCTCTATTAAGGGCGGAGAGCAAGGAGGTGGCAGTACTTAGCATTTAGTTTGGGGCAATTTGTCCTGCCAGTCCCCTTTTGAAAGGGCTAGCTGGGATTCACAGTTCTTTGGAGGGCAAGAAGGAGAGGGGGGAAAGGACAATCTTTGCAAATATCTTCTATTATTTTTTCCTTTCACCACCAACTCTTCAACAACTTGAATTAATTCAATTTCTTTGACATCCTGGTCAAAACCACTGTGTTTCAAGGAAAATTCATATCAAACCCATGCCAAAATTATACATTTCAATGTTTTTGGTACAAATTGGACTAGACTGAGGTGGTCCAACAGATTAAATAATAAAAAGAAACTTAAAACATTAAACACTTACAAATTTGCAATCCACAGGGAATTACAGATGATTTTCATGTGTGTTTTCTGAGTTTTTTCAGTAGAAATGGTTTAAAGAATAATTTAATTTACCCTATGAATTAAAAGCACAACTTCAAATACACATTAGTGTGTTAGTAATATAGAGAAATTCTTTGAATTCATGCTTCCTTTGTGAGGATATTCAGAAGTTCCCCCTAAGAAAGAAAACCACTGAGCTGAGGAGATTGCTTTCTTAATACAGCTTTGCATAAAGTTCAAGCAATACCTTCTACTTACTCCTCATATCCTTTAACACATACTTCTTTGTATAAAAGGGCTCACAGAAGTCCATAGCATATTTTCACTCTTGGTTCAAAATGCAACACTTCCTTGATTCTCATGGGCAGAGTGTAATTGGCCAGACCCTTGCCTGAGGAGCCAGACCACCTCCATAGACAATAAACTAACCTCTGCATTCACAGCACAAGTGATCAGGCATCCTGAAGAAGACCAGAGGGATCTTTCCCTCAGCTGAAAGACAACAGCAGCTTCAGATGTCTGAAGACAGACATCCAATCTTTGTCCAGTAATAACAAGGTGGCAACACAAGTAGCCACATGCCATACGAAATGAACCAAAAGGATATGCCTTTCCCACCCAGCCAACCCCTCTTGCACACCTTGTAGATACAAAAACTTTTTTGAATCCTGCCGGCTTCCTCATTCCTTTATCTGTTCTGAAAATTTATCTCTCAGACCTATAAACACTCTTAAAATCACTCCTACCTTAGTGTTCTGTGTTGATTGGAAAAATCCTCATTTTCTCACAGATTAAACATGCAGACTGAGTACCAGGGCATATAGTGATTCAATGAATCAGGTGGCTAGTTACTGGAGGACATAAGGATGAGGCTGCTGGTGCTGCTTATTCCCCATTCCTTTACTCCTCTTGGTTTTGTTGGCATATGAGTTCTGTCTCTCTACAGTCACACATTGCTTTTTTGTACCTTGGCTACTCTGTGAAACCTACTTTATGTTGAATTGGTCCTTTGCTTCTGTTGCTAAAACCTAATTATCATTCTCTAAGCTTTTCATATCTTCATCTCATGCAACAAAAGACCTGCAAAGCCTTCAAGACAGAGCTTCTGACTCAGAAGCAAATCCTTGTTCACTTTCCCATAGCAAATAACTACTTCTCTGTAGACTTCCACTCTGCAGAAACAGAGCAACACCACAGAGTTGGTCCATACCTTCAGCAGTCATGTTGGTCCTCTTGCCTTCACTTCTCATTGTCAAGCATCCCAGAAGAGTGAAACAAAGCTCTGTACAGGTGTACACAGTAGATGTCATCCACTTTGGATGGGCAGAGATTTTGCAACTCTCAAAGCCACAGGTAGTACCCTTTGCTACATTCAGGGAAGAAGTAGCTATAGCAGTTTTAGCCATTACTTAAATGTTGTCCATCCCAGCATCCTGATCAAGAGACACACTTAGAGATGAAGCAACATGTGATTCTGCCTACCACCTTTCCAACACAGCCCTGTAAGCAATGATCCCACAGGTGGTTTTACTACCTCTGCCTATCATGGCCTTACCCAGCAGTAGGCACAGGAACACCACACTTTAGACACATAAGCTCAGTACATAAGATAGAGGTCTTCCTGTACTCAAGCCAGCTGTTAAAGAAGTCATAGTAAGTGATTAGGCATAAAGCTTGCAGAGTAACAGATGATATCTCATCTGGCCTAAAGCTTGCTAGTACAAAGCCTGTGAAAGCAGTTTGTTCCATCTCAATCCAGAAGAGTGATTTTATACAAAAGAAACAAGTTAATGTGTCTCTTGGGATCACAGTATTTCTAACAAAGTTCTTGGAGCCTTAAAGCCAAGTTTAGGGTACAGCTGTACCATAGCCTTGCTGCAAACAAACTTTTCTCATACAGGGGTTGAGGCCCAGATATAATTTCTGCCTCTATCCATCAAATACGTGATACACTAACAACTGCAACAAGAGCCCCAGAAGCAGCCTTCCAGAGCCCTAGCCAGCCATATGGACATTTGCAAATGCCATCAGCCATTTCCCAGGTGTAGGCTAAGCTGTGAAACTGTTGGTGTAAATGATACCAGAAACACACCAAAAAAAAAAAAAGGCTGTAGAGCAGGGTACTGTGGTTGGGAAAGTCATTATCTTCAGCCTGTAATCTGCCATTGCAAATAATTCTCCAGCCACCAGTGCCTTCAAATCAGAATGGGCTGTCTGTCACAAAGACATACACAGTTCAATTCGCTCAGCCTTGTTCAATTACAAATTGCAGAGTTGAACTGGAGGAAGTTTTACAGCTTGTTGTTATGCAGTTGTAAAGGTCCCTCCTGGTCTTATAGCTCTGTGAATGTTTGAAATGTTCAGAAAGGTAATGAACTCAACAAAGGAACCTACATACCTCTTTGCTGAAGGAAATCTAAATCATTACAAATGTATCAGTGCACTGGGAGATTCCAAGTTTTAAATAATTCAGGTTCAGCAGGCCACAGCAGTGGAAAGTATTAAGCTTGTAAGGAAAATGAGATGTAAAAGAAATTGCTGCAATTGCTGAAAATACATTTTTGGACTAGTCAGTTCTACGTACATAAAATATGTTGCTCTTAGTAACAGAAAAGCAAACATTTTCCAGAGATTGCAATTGCAATTTGGGTGGGATTTTTAAAAGGACTTAAGGTACTCTGAAACCCCTTTTTCACTCATTTCCAGGTGTGTTTGAAAATCTCCACACTTGTGTCCCACCCTTCCTTCCCAGACTGCCATTTGCCATCCCAGAACTGAGCCCTCAGCACAATACTGCAACTAATTCTTAAGGAGGATTTCAATAGGAGAGAGTTCAGGCAGTTTGTGTCTTGAAAATGACAGGAAGACCACCTTCCTCAGCTGAATAACTCCACCACCACCACCACCACCAATAAAAAGATAGTGATATCTATCTTATATATCACTCAATGGTGATATCTGCCAGATGCCAGCAGTTCAGTCTGGAGCCAGTATTGTTTCACACAAAATATTGGCTTATTTGCCAGTAAAGTGATTTCCAACCTATCTTGTAGCCGGTCATTGTCAGGGTATCACAGAGGTGTAAATTTTCAGTTCATATCAGCCACAGGAAATTTGGCATATCAAACAGCAAGATAAAATTATACTCAATAAAGTTTTGTGCATAGATTGCATAAATGGCATTTCTGCCGTGCTTACAAAACCATTACTTCTGAAGTTTTGTGTCATGGATATTATACTTTCTGCATATGTGGAAGAAAAGTTGCTCAACAGAAAAAGTTTCACAGCAAATTTTAATGGGCAAACAAACAGACAAAGGAAGCCAGGAAGACAGATATGCATTGAAATGCAACTTCTCAGCGCAAATGTCAATACTAGGAATCCACAGGAGCAGATAAACCAATGTGAAGCTAAAGCAACATGTGACATAGAAGTTCTGGAAGCAAAAGCTTCCAAAAAAACCCAAGACAACACTTTTTAAACTGAACATAAGTTGCAGGCAAATGTGTCAACCTTATTTCCTTGCCTTATCTAGGAGAAAGTCCACAAAATCAATAACTAGACTCCATAACCACCTAGATGTGTTGGAAAGGTAAAAGATTCTGGCATCCTTCACACAGAGGATGTTCCCTGATACTGTTTAATGTTAGAACTAAAAATCAGTAAGCAGAGGTATCTCTCTTACCTTTACAGAAAATTTTAATTTTACAGCATTTAAGAATGAAATCATTTTATATCTTAGAGCTTTCCTGCACACAAAATATCTGTAATAATTGCTTTCCAACCAGCAGGTTTCTATTTTCCAATTAAAAGTGATCTCACACACACTTTTTGAAGAAAAAACTGTTTTTCACATAGGGGATATACATACAGTCTTCATATTTCAGTATCTACGTCAGGAAGCTGGCCTTCTCCCCTTCTCATTCAGCTTGGACAGAAGAGGCTCAGATTCTAAAACTCAGAATTATTTTCGTTTTAGTCAGGAGGAACATTCACTTCTCCATCTGCTTCAGCCACCAGGATCTGATGGGAACTGTAGTCAGTGCATATTAAGTTTCTACTCTTCCCTATGTGCTAGCCCTCTGCCAGACCCCTCTTCCCATCCCTGGGACCTCATGATGTCCTAGGCAGCTGAGCCGAGCAAAGGCAGCCTGGCTGGAGGCCCAGGCCATGGAGGAGGGGCAGAACACAAAGCAACTGAATTGCAGTCCTCTGATGCACAACCAAGGCTTCAGTAGTCTCATGTCACACTATCCCAATGGAAAAGTTTGGATTTAATTTCCCTGCCTACTCATGAAGGGGGGAAAATACCACAACTTTCATATTGCAAAGTAAGATTACTTTATAAAAAGCCACTTTGGCAAGAACCCAGCTTTACATGTACCTTATTGTACACATATCTGTTGCAAACTGAAAGTTCTGTGTATCTGACATTGTGCATATGCCCACCAACCTCTACTGCAGTCTTCAGAGGGGGACTGTCTAACAGTTTTCACTAGAAAATCATTCTCAAGAAAGTGTTAAAGAAACCTTTGTACTGATTTATATCAGCTACAAATCTAGCTGTGTGATAATCTTGCCAGAATGAGAAAACATTTAACATAAGCAAGAATGATGTAACTAAACTTCAGGCAATTTCACCCTCCACATTTTCTTCCTTTGAAAAGGAAAAAGAGTGTTAAATCAACAACAAATCCTCACCACAATGCTTTTTGAACTGTTAAACTGATAAAACTATCATTCTTCAGCTTTGAGACTACATATTTTGTATTTTTTAGCATATTTTATATATTTTTCCAACTCAGTGTTTTTCAGCCAACTTAAAACTTCTCTCATTTCCCTGTGGTTCTAATAAGGACGACAGAAAGAATAGAGAAGGATGGGGAAAAGTAAAAGCTACACTTTTCTTTTTTGCTGCCTTCTTTTTAAATAATTAAAAACATTCCCATCCCAGGTGTTGAATGGAAACTGAGACTTCATATCAATTTATTCAATTTCCTGATCTGAATCACCTATTTCACTCAAACACTGCAGCTACAGAAAAGTTCGCTGAAGTGATTTCCTCATAAAAATCTCATCATATGTCACTTTAAAAAAAAGTACATGTTTTCTGTGTAATATGTCTACTTCAGTCTTCCTCCTGCTTGCCATTTCAAGATTGCAAAATGCTGGCTTCCTCATTCCCAGAAATTATAGTTACATGCCACAGGAGTGTGAGGTAGGGATCAAAGAGTATCTTTGGTACAGTTTGGTCAAACAAGTGTAAGGATGCTAGCACAGAACTATCCTAAAGCAGACTTATGCTGCTTAGACTTAGCAAGAATTTCAGACAGCAAATGAATGGCTGCTAATAGAAAATTGTTATTTAACATCAATCGTTGCTATCAAAACAACAAGAGAAACAGGTTGTTCTCTTTTGGTAGCATCATCTTTGGTAGCCTGCAAAGAGTTGCCCAAGAGCACCAATATTCCCTGAGCATGCTTGCTTCTTCACTCCAGCAGTTCATGGCACTTTGCAAACTTGCTTGTCACAGCTTCTCTGAGGTACAGTTTTTGCTATATTTATGGGTGAATTCTCAGACAAACAAGGTGAAGCACAGAGAGTAAAAGGTTTGCATTTTTCCAAAGATGATTAAAAGTGAAAGCAGATAAAGGCAGGATGAGGAAAGGGTTTGTGCTGTGGTTCATCCAGATATCTCAAGACAAGTTTAGTCTGGACAGTTAGCTTCAAAACAGGAAAGGCAGGATGAAGCTGCTCCCGTTAGACTTTGCTGTTCAAAGTTGCTGTTTTGACAAACGAAGTCATCTATGTCCCAAGAATAAATTTTTTTAAAAATCTGAAAATTTTAAGAAATTAACAAGCTTACTATAGCCATATATAGTGGTCCTAAGCCACAACCATTTTCTAGCTTTATTAAGATCAAGGAAGTGGCTAACATTTAAAAATGCCAGCTCTAAGGGGTAGACCTGGATCTCTCCTGAATCTCTGTTCTTGCTTTATGTATGCTGGGACTTGGTTCTTCATGAGCTGCTCTAAGAGAGAACAGGGAATAACCTGTTTTGATTTTTTTAATTTATGTAAAAATTAAGAAGTGACTTCTAGATGACACAAGGCAATCTGGACTGAGAGACCACATATGTGAGCACTTCACAAAATCTTCTCCCTAGAGAGACATGTGAACGCTTTTTGAACGTGGGATGAACTGCAGTAGGAGAAATTACATATGTGCCTCTGAAACACTTTTGTGTCTCTCATTGCAGACCAGGATTTACCCCTTCCTCCAGTTCCTTTCTACATCTAACTCTGCACATTCATGTAGACTAGACTTCTATGAAACAGGTACTGCCATCAATGGAAAGATAGATCTAATAGACAGGGCACTGAAGTGCAAGGTAGGAGATTATTAACTCTTCTTCATCCACAGAAAGATCTCTGTGTCCCTAGACCTGAAGTCATTTATATTGTAAAACTTTGGCACAGGAACATGTAACACAGCAGAAAAAAATTTTAAGACTTCGGGGTCACTAAAACAAGGTAAATCAGAATAATAAGTGTCTATTGTACAGGGTCTGCATGGACAACCTCTACTTTTCATCAAGTAGTTAAACATGCACAAAAATACACAAAATCAAATATCTATCATTCCTTACAAAGTTTTTAAGAAACAACATTTCTTTTGTCTACATGAAGATGGAAACACAAATAGAAAACAGATTATTTATCATCTGATTTTCTCACTTGGTCATGTTAGCAAAACAAAACAGATCTTACTGCAGAACTAGGAAATACTGTAAGCAAGTAAATCATATTGTAAAAGAAACTTGAATACATATAATCCATCCAGGTTATTCACAATCTGTTCCAAAAATATTTTATCAGCTCCTCTCTACAGTCCCCATCCAATACATTCATTAGTGCAAAAATCTGAAAGTAAAGAGAATTATTTGGAATCTGACATTAAAATTCCCTGTAAAACAGTCATTTTAAAAGCTGTTCTCATGGTGCTATGGAACACAATAATAAACACAGCAATTTGTTCAGCATTAGATAACAAATAGTCATTTAGAAAATGTACGTTTGTTGGAAACAAAGTAATTTGAAATCAGCTTCTCACATACCTTACCAAAACCATAGTCAGCTGTAAAGGAGACTTACTTGCTCCAGAAATGTATGACATTTTAAAAAAAACCACTTTAATCTTTGTTGACTTCATGAAGTGGATTTTTTTAAAACATGTCTGCTTTCTTCCTATTGAAGTATGAATGGGCACCCAAGACAACCTAAGGTAAGAGAGTCTGAGCTCATGTAAGATTCTGGAAATAAAGGATGAAGCCAACAGTGAACCCCACATTGACTTAAACAGAGGTAGGAATTTTCCCTGATCTAAGTTTGCAGCTTAGGCACTGAGTAAGAAGGCCACCTCAAGTATTGTTAAGCCTCCCATTCTATGTCCACACAACACATCCCACCAGCTCGGGCTGCAGTCTCGGAGCTGGAAAGCTGCTTTCTGTGCTAGCACTGTGCAATGCTGGAGTTTGCTGCAACAAGTGTAGTGCATGGGCACCTGAAGGAAAGTACTTGATAATTTGATGTCTTTTCTTCCAGTTCTGCTAAGGTGCTGTGTTTATGTAATGTGTTAAGGGATACCAACATTTTTAAGATAATATTATCCATTACTGTGTAAAATAGTGATGAATTATTGTTCTTTGACATGGCCTTCAAGTGTGTTAATGTTCCTAGGAAAAACACAGGAAAAGGATGTCTGTCTCCTGTAATTTGTCATCATACGATGTTCAAAAAGCAAGGCTACAAGACAGCATTTGCTCACAGCATGGGACACTGTGGCCCAGACGTGACGAGATTTTGGGGGAATGGAGATCGAAGCAGTTTCCCTTTCAGAGCACCAGAGAATGAGGTAGTGTCACTTATGACTATAATATCAAAAATGGTGCCCCTTCCACAGCAGAGCTCAGTACATATTCTACTGAAATTGGTGGATACCTCCATTAACATCCATAGCTTAGATATGAGGAAAGTCAGACTCTCCACTGAACAACCAAAAAATGTGTGATACAATCCTGGTAGCTTCCTGGTTCACTAAGCTGTGATGTCCTCAAGGTGAAGGCTCTCTAAATTAATGGGAAAGGGGAAAACGGAGACATCTTTGCCTTCACACCAACACAACACTCTGCTGCCACAGTTGTTTCCTCCATGATTGTCAGATCTGCCCTGTGCAAACCGAGAAAGCAAAAACGGTAGAGATCTTGACATCTTAGTCTTCCTATATGTTTTTGAATGCCTCAACTTCAGTCTAAGTTGTACCAACAGCAAGCTGAAATGTTATCAGCCCAGGCTGGTACTGTTCTCAGCCTAACCAGCCATGAATGTCTATTTGTTCCTTACTGATATCCTATTATATTAGTATAATACAGGCCAACTTTTCTAATATTTACCTTGTTATCACCTATGTACATCTCTTCACTTCTTTGTTTGCCTTCCTCCTGGTAAATTTGTACAGTGTTCCCATGGCACTTAGCCCTTCCCCTGTGAAAGCATACTGTGCTCCAGAAGTGAGCATGCCAAGTGCACCAGGACCTTGACCTGTCCCAGAGGAACTCAACCAATTTCACTGTGGGCACCTCATCCTCCCCCCACAGCCCTGAGATAATACTTTCCTCATGATTTTTAAGACTCAAACATGTTTAACCATGGAGATCTCACTCTGCCACAATACTTTTAATAGCATACCATGGACATGCATATGTTAGATGGCACAAAGCCCTCTGGGCTAACAGCGAAGTATCATGGAAATAGAGAGAGAAACCTTCTGTGTCTCAACTGTACTATCTGCAAGGAATGTTCCTTGTCATGCACCACCCCACACCCAGCTTTCCTTTCAAAAGGAGCTAGTCGATTTGTTAAAAAAAAAATAGCCTAAGAGTATGTTTACACTACATTTATGTTAGTTACCAAGGGACTGGGACCCAGTAAAGTAATGGATAACCAGATGATCTGATGGAGAGTTGTTAAAATGTATGGCTGTAAGGAGGATGTAGCTGGTTCATGATTCAGCATGACAATTTTTTTCAAGTCTTTTGGGATTCTGGTCTTCATCCCAGGAATCACAAAATTTCCCTGCCAGCTTCAGCTTCACTCTGATCCTGACATATTTTGGGGTAAACTGCAGAACCATGTATGGTGGAGGTGAAAGGGGAGAAGTATAAAGTTGTAATAGCTGCAGACAAAAAACAAAGCAACTAATTCTCAGCTATATACCATTTAAAACATGGTGTAAAATTAAAGTATGCAAATTACTGCTAGTTCTGCACATTCATGTAGTAGAATGTGGCTGGATTAGCTGCATTCATTCAAAATACTGAATCATCTAATCACAAGTTGAGAGAGGAAGTATTAAAAAAAAAAAAAAAGCCCTAAATTCAGACAGTCCTTGAGATCATTGGAACACATATTAGAGATGGATGAACCAATTCAGGAAAACTTAAAAGAAATCTTTTCAGTTCGAAGATTAGCTGATGATCTGAAAAACTTTATTAAGACTCTAAAATATATTGCAAATTAGCATTTAATTTCAACTGGGGGGGTGTGTCTATGCATTGTTGGAATGTGGCCATTTACTGTCAAAGGGATTGGCAGAAGAAAACTAACTCTTGTGACACATCCAGTTTTGCTGCATCAGGGAAATCAGGCAACACAGCTGAGCGCATGATTTTTGCTGCTGGTTAGAACTGACTTGTCACATGCTTGGTGTTCATCAATTGCTAACAGAGCTCCAGATACTTCTAAGAGAAAATATGTGCTTTCTATAAAGAAGAATGAATGTTTATGTCAACTATTATTTTCTTCTTTGATGGTCTGATTCAACAGCTCCCACTGAGGAGGCAGCTTATTTTTATAAAGCACAATTCTGGGCCAATCTCCATGTGTTTTTGGTCAGGAAAACTCATAAGCATGTACCTAAGTGCTTCCTTTAAAGAATTCCTTTCTAAATCAGAGCCTCCAGGAATGAGGGAGCAGGGAGGTGCTGAGCATTTCTGCAAACCCAATTGGCTGGGCATGGGCTCAGCAAAGTCCCAAAGCACGTGTTCAGCTCCAAGCCTGTTCAGCAGTTGAATCCTATTCATTGAAAGACTTAAGCAGGCAGAAGAAGGGTAGACTTGATTATATGGTAATGATCAGGAATACAATTAAGCAGCTTGCTGAACCGTAGACACAATCAAGTGTCTAAATAGTCCCTGGTCAGTCCTGAGGGGGTGAAGCCTTTTTGGCATTTTGCCTTTGCCTTTTTTGCCTGGTCCAGAAACACTATGAAGAATCCTGAAGCTGGTTCACTCAGAGTTTTTTCAACCGAGTATTTTGATTCCGGATTAAGACACATCCACACAGTTAAGGAGTCACATCTGCAGGATACTTGGGCCTGTCCTATGCAGTGTTCCATGGGAAATGTTCACAGCTCCTTCTGTACCATCCTCCCACAGCAATCTTACCCATCTTTTTTCAAACTCAGTGCTGCAAGGACAGACACAGCACAGAGCAGTCTGTCCACACCAAGGCAAAGGCAATGCTTCATGAAACATGGCTAGGCAACAGAGCAGCTATTCTGCTTCACTTTTTTCTGTGTAATGCAGTTTTGTGGGAGCCAGGTGCTTTCGAAAAATAATCTGGTCTTACTTTTGGTTCTCAGTTCATAAGGAGAGACACTACACCTTCAAAAGGAATAAACACTAATTTGCCACTAAAAAAATTTTCTTGTTCCCAGTTAACTTTATTGTAAGACAAATGTTTAGAGACATGGGCAGCTGTGAATTTGCAGATGCACTCAATACATATGGTGAATAAGAGTCTTGAAATAACCACTGGTTACGGATTCTTAAGGCCTTTTTTTCTATGTATTTTTATTAGTACTGTCCCAGCTCCCTTCATGTCTACTAGAAACTGTCAGATTTGGTGTTGCTAATGGTTTCTCTGATGTTCTGTCAAATTTCCCTGCAAATAAATCTCATTTTGCTGATGTCTGTAAAGTTATGCTTTAGACCAGAGATCTCTCAGAGCTCTGTCTTCAATAAAAAGGGGTAGAAGTGGAACTACTAATTTAGTGTCTTTAAAAGGCATATATTTTCATGCACATTAAATCCATCTGTTTCTGAAATGTATGCCTTTCTTAAGTGTGTAATTTGATAAAACCCAAAAGAAAGCCTTGGAGCTCCAAACTTGAAGCAGAAAGGGAGAAAAAGTGAACACAACCAAGACCATAACATGGCTGGGAACTTTACAAAAGAAAAAAAAAAAAAAAAGCCACTATATTTTTAGGATGCAAAAACATTAACAAACCACTCGGAGGATCTTGACACAAATTCTCCATGCATTTTTAAACTTCTAGGAAAAAAATAAATTAGTCCTATATGTCTGTAGTCTGCATACTGTTGCTGCAATCAGGAGGAGGCATGGGTCTATATTAATGAAATATGTTCACCTTTACGCCTTTAGGTCATCTGTTTTAAGTATGATACGCGTCCGGGCTACGCTAAGGCTACTCGTAACATTTTTAAATTCATCTTTATTTCAGGGATCGTTTATTTCAACACACTTCAAAAATACTGTGTCTGTTTCATGAAGTTAGAAGAGCTTTCAGATCTCAATGACAGCATCACGCAAGCAGGGGCGTCATCAGTGTGACTACACTTAGCTCCCTACATCACTTCCATGATTTTGACTGATGTGCTTTTTAACAAGTCTGTGTAAAATACTCTGTGTGTCAGAATTTTAATTAATTTGGGCAGGTTTTTTTTTTATAAACTTCGAACACCCCTACCCCAAAACCTTTCACAGAGCACTGAAATCATTAACCATGACCACAATGTGACTAGGCAGGATTGTGTTAAAGATCAACTGTTGCTGTAAATTATTCCACAGATGCAAACAACTGGAACCCAAAATGATGATATCTAATTAAAACATAGAAGCCTAAACTTCACTTTAAGGATTGATCTGACTTCACAGACATTTCTTTTGCTGTTTTCAGCAGAAAGCGGAAGATCTGTACACAAAACAGAAAATCTTGAAAGTGCACCGAGCAGGAGCCTGTAACTCACAATTTATACTACTTAGAAGATGTGCTGTGGTTTTGTAATTCTTCTATACATCAGGCCACAATTAGGGCTAAATATAAAAGCTACAACATGAATTTTATAGCACACTTTTTTTCATAGCTGGGTTAAAAGAAAAACCAACTGTGTTTACTTGTACTTGCTTCACATGCATAGGAAAACAAGTCCAAAGATGCTCTTAAGTTTCCTTCAAGCGGCTTGTTTGTTCACTTCTATGCAAAAATATGTGCTGGGAACCAAGATGAATCCAAGCATCTGGGCACTAGGACATGTATGGCAGGACCTCACAGTGTAAGCTCTTGGCATTCTGCTCTCTGCAGCTGCTGTTTTGTTCACTTGCGCAGCTTGATGTTCATGTGTTTTTCTTACTTGCCCTTTCTGCAAGGAATGTGTCTTCTTGCTCTAGAGACCCTTTCAAAGTTTCTGCATCCCTTCTAGTAGCATCCCTCAGAAGGGACCCTCCCGCTCCCACCATGGCACATGGATTCTTGAGATCTCTTTTGCCAACATCTGACTGCTCACAGGTCAGGTACACTAGCAGGAAAAGCTTCCTCTGGGGAAACAAATTAAAAGACAGTCAATGTAACTGGAAAATTGAAAAAATTGTAATTGATTTGCTTTGACGTGAAACCCTCCTAATACCACTCTAATCAGAGAGGAAACTAAAAAGGGGAATTGTTATATGTGGCCCAAGGAAGGATCGAAATTTAAAGTTGTACCACCATAACTTTATCAGGGGGTTTGGGAAAATAGGAAGGGATATTTTGCTTAAACCGTCACATCAGAAAAAAAATCCTTGGATAGATGCCAATAAAAATGTGTACTTCAAAGATAAAGAAGTATTTTGCCTCCTAGATTAGGATTAACTATACCAACCCATGATTTTTTACCCCAGCACTGTTTCATCCACACTTAGAGGGGGGTGGCAGCTCTAACAATATCAGCAATGCCTTGGATAAGGGCAAGTTCTTGCTGTAAGATTCAGGTCTTTTGGCCTATGTTACTCACAGATGTTGTTTGCAAGGAGGGCAGAGCCTGTTTATAGCTCAGTGACAAATACCTCTCAATTCTATAAAGGCAGAAATTTTGAACTGGTCTTTTAAATGTAAAGAGTGGCATTCCTGTGGGTGTTTGCCTTCAGTCACTTTAACACATTTCACACATAATTTGCAGTGCATTCTGACCCTTGATGCAGCCTGGTGATGTGGATGGAGTAAGGGACTGCTACAACACCTTCGTTGTTTTCACAACAACAGACTAGGTACCACAAACAGACAGGTCTGCAAAGTAACAGGTTGGTTTTCCAAGCAAGGCCTGCAAATGCAGCAAGAAAGCTCACGGCTGTTCCTAGCAAAGGCAACAGTAGAGATAAATCACCATTTTGTAATTCTTTTAAAGCCTACTAGGTGACTACAAAATAAAGATCCCATTTTACATTGCATGTTTCCTTTCTCAATTCATTTTTAACCAACCATTCCTTGATGCCATCACACTGGTCTCTGGAATAAGAGTGGAAGAGATACTAAAAACTATTTTTCTCATGAAAACATGTCAGTTTCTGTCCTCCTTTTTCTGTCCAGCCTCAGAACAAAGGATGTGATAGATTTCCTCTCCAATGCTTGAATGTCAGAAGTGAAGGAAAAAGCTCATACTGCAAGATAATGTCACAACCTCTGTCTAAATGGAAACTTCCTCCTTCTCCACTTTCTAAATAGGACAGGCACACACACACCATATACACCAACATTATAAACCCACAGAATTTCCTATTGTCAATTCATTTGGAAGATACCATTCTAACTGTCTTTCTTACGATGAGATGGTTGGGTTGGCAAAAGATAATAGAGAACGTCACTGAGTGGAAATCAGTCCAACCAAAATTTATTACCTTGCCCCAAGCTCAAAGCAAATGGAGTCAGGTCATTTTATAATAGGTTAAATGCCTCAACAGGGCATTTTTTCCCTGAAGCAAAGTGAAGCCTCTTCCTCTTGCAGCTGGATTCAAAAGATGGACCTCTGAAAGGGCCAACTCAAACATACAGTTAAAAGGCTCTAGAGTCTACCCCAGTCTTGGAAATCCATTTGCAGACAGTGAAATTTTAGTCATGTGAAATTAGTATTTACAATACATGTATTGTAAAATATACCTGTTACCTTCAAGAAGTGTGGAAGATTCCTCTAAAATTATTGCCGATCAATTGCTTATATGACAAACATTTATTATACATGCATTCCCAGCTTGCCTATAACAAAAAGTGAATTGCTTAACCCTTGCAGAGAGAAGAATATCTCAAAAAATGGCATTGCAAAATCTGCTGTTCATGTAAATATTTGAAGAGAAAAGCAACCCTTTATTAACAGTTGATTCTGCCATAAGCTCAGTTCCCATTAAAAAACAGTGACCACTGGATTGATAGGGGAAATTAGTACCCAGCTTCCTCATTTGGAAACTAAATGGGAGTGGAGTCCTGTGAAAAAAGGTGATTGCTTGCATTAATGGGATAAACAGCAGCAGGGGGCTGTCCTTTGCGGTTCTATAGGAAGAAGAGGCAGGTTGGCTCCTCTTGGTACAATGCTTCTTCTGACACAACGAGTATCAGACCGACAATATGGGCATAACATGCAAGGGCAGTTCCTGCCTATGGGAACGGCAGACACTGCACTCGGAGGAGCTTGCTGTCTTTCACTTTTGCATGAAGAATAATGTCTTTATGAGGACTCCTTTCCCCTCACCACCTTTCACCAGTCCTTAGACAGATGATCAACCAGAGCTTTCTATCCTTTCTCCACCTAGTAGAGAGATTGCCATTTCTGACAAGATATGTTGAGTCAGAGAGTAAAAGCTTCATCCTTCCCCCAGGTATTGCACCCATCTTTGCAAGTTCTCTGGTGTGAAGACCATCTTGATGGGCCTTCCTAAAGTATCCTAAACTCTTTGATCTTCACTTCAGACTCCCACTGCTACCATAACTCTGATTACATTGCCCTGATTATCTCAAAACAAATCACTTATCCTTCTACTTTCATTCCCAGCAGAAAAAAAAAAAGGCCTGACAAGTATTCCGTTTCATTCAGACTCTAATCAAAGTTGGCTCTAGTTTTTAAAATATGTAAATATAGGCAGAGACTTGCTTGCACTTCATATTTTTCCCTAACTCTGAAAGAAAAAACTTTTTTCCAAGTGCGCAAAATAATTCAAACCTTATGATACCTTTTTTCTCTTTGCCAGAAGTGTAAACCCCTCCAGCCCCTTCAAGGAGGAAAAAGAAAAAACAAAAAAAAACAGACAAAAACTGAAACAGGCCATGGGTCCTTTATCTATATCTACTGAGCATTTCTGATCATCCAGGACGGCTGTTTTTAAACTTTCCCATCACAATAATTTTCTCTATACACCCAAATTGGTTGCAAAGTTTTTCCACATCACTTTCATGATGTGAAAGCACACGGATGTGTTTTCTTAGAACTGCCTGCAAAGCTGAGTGCCAGGAAGTTACAACTCCAGTGCTCCCTCTGCACATATAAAATCTCCTCTTTGGCAAACACATCTTACAAGGACAGGCAGATTCAAACACAGAACAGCCATCGCTGTTAGTAGGGATGATTCCCAGGGAAAAGTTTCTTTCCGCAATGCCACAAGTGTCTTCAGTGAGCAAGTGGGATCACAAATCCCGCCTGCAACAAATGGGACATGGGGACTCAATAGAAGAGAAAAAGCTTTACATCATAGAAAACATCACCCCTGGGGTTGAAATATGGGTATGGGAACCCTTTTCAAGTGAAGGATTTACAGCCTCGTATTTATGAGAAAGTGTTACATTGCTTTGAAAGTATTCTGCCTTAAAAACAAACTAGGACAAATTCATGTTCAGCAGTGTTATTTATTCTTCCAGCTCTGTAGCAACAAACTCTCATAAGCATGCCATTTCATACTGCTTTCTCAGTACTCACTTCCTCAGGAGCAGAGCACCCAAGCACATCCATGTTCACGCACTCGCACAGACCCCACCTGCCAGCCTCTCTGGAATTCATTTTCCCTCTAAGTGGATCCTTGCAGAGGGAATTGTAACATCTCCAAGATAAGGACCATTTTTTAATCTGCATTTCTACAGGCCCTAATGTAATACAGATTTTCATTGTCAGCTCACTTTGTGATTACATAATAAAAATGTCCAGGACTTTGATCATAAAGACCCAACCTCCTTGAAAAGTAAATGGTAGCATGCAGAAAATGATAAAGGTTATGGATGTTGGAAAGGTGCAGGTGTTGAAACATGGTCTTCTTCCTGTTCTGGGAGGATAACAACACTGAAGATCACACAGTGTTCAGATACTACGATGAAGAGGGCCTTGGAGACGTGTCAGAAAGACAGAAGGGTGTTCAGCATGCTGTAAATCATGCATGAAATCAGAGGAGGAGCAGACTGCTGCAATACATCAGAGAGGCTCCCACTCCTCCCAGCTCCTCCCAAGGCTGCACACTGCTGACCTGAACTGGAGAAGTTGGAAATGAAAACTGAATCCTCTCCCAGAAGGACAAGTACCATGAAGCCATTTCTCCAAGCACAGCTCGACTCTCAGCACCTGCTGCCCTGCATAGCTGTTGGCAGGCTCTAGGGCAAAAGGAGAGAAAAATCTGAAACAAAAAAAAACTTGGAATCAGTGAGACAATTAATCACAAAACACCTTCTCTGGTTCTGTGGTGCCATGTGTTCTCCCACCACCACCCCTTCCCCCTTGTAAAATAATTTAATTAAGAGATGACAGGGGCTTCAGACTAAGCCAAATCAAGCAAAAACAATACAGGCTCTGACTTAAACCTTGAACAGTTCACAGGAAACATTAAAAAAAAAAGAAGAGAAAGAAAGAAGAGAAAAAAGAAAAACAAAAATAGAAGTCAGTTCTGTATAATAGCAGCAGCAGCCACCTGCCAAAGACTATGCCCTGTACCACTGCAGTAAAATTAAGGAACTGCCCCATCTCCTGCCCCTCCCCCCAAATGTAGCATTTTCAAATCCAAACGATACCTTGAAACAAGGTCTCCACCACCAATGACAGGCCAAGACAGCTTTCTGTTTGTGAGAGCACATGAGTTGATGGTTGCCAAGAGTAACCTGTAAGTTATGGATGCACAAAAGCAGCTGCAGCACTGGCTTCCACGTGACACCTAAGGACCCCAACCACCTGACAGTAAATAACCAGGGTGAAGCAGAACATAGACATGAAGTCTTCATTTGACACTTACTGTCTACAGACCATACAACTGGAAACTAGCCTGCATCCAGAAACCTAAGAACAAAATCCTGACTACTGCTGACCCACTTCTTCTTGTCTCCCTTTCCTTTCTGGTCCTTCCAATCTCACCTATTCAGGTGAAGCTCTACACAGAAGGGATTGCCCTTTATCTTTACAATTCTAGCGTGACATGGCTGGACCTCTGGTTTGGGTTTCTCTTAGTTTAATGAGGAAAAAAGTTAAATTAGTAGTACAAATAAGGTAGGTCTTAGGGGACCTCAGATATCCTAGCTCACCCTTAAGTACTCCTTTTCATTTAAGGAATCTACAAAATCAATTTGACCTGTTCTGTGAACAGCTCTCCAGATTAACAACCTGAGGGTCTGCATTGTTACTGTTTTATTTTTTAATGCTTCAGAGGCACAGGTTCTTTTCCACACGGACAGTTGTACAGAAGATGTAATAAACTAAAACCTACACTCAGTACAGAACAAGACAACAGGATCTGAAGTGCACACACATTGCAGCTAGAGCAAGGCTATGATGCTCTGCTGGTGAGCACTGTTCTGAGCCAGCTGCAAACAATGGAAGTACTAATCTGCATGGATTTCACAGCAGACATTACTTGCAAATGCAGGGCTCTGAGACTTGATCACTTGTTTCAGATTTATCAGAGGGCAGCGCGATACTTCCAATCCTTATAAAACACCTACCTGCAATTAACTGCTGATTACAACCTCATTCAGGAGGTCATTACTTCCTACTCTTGCATATAGATTTCCCCCACCATCACCCTTCAACAAAACCTTTTATATTAGCTTTTGTTACATTTCATTTTGCTCACCTTGTACAACAATGTAGCTGCCAAGTCACTAACAGATTTGGACTTTGGTTTTTCATAATGAAAGAAGAAAATACAAAAGCCTGCATTTCTTCTTAAAGCCTCAAACAACAAGGGAGAGAGGGGGAGAGAGAGATTTCATAAAGGAAAATACCATCAGAGATTACTGAAACCTCTTATCTCTTGATGTGGAAGCTAGGTCCTACAAACAGGTCTTCCCTCAAAATACTGGCAAAATAAGAAAAAATCTCTGAACAAAACATTTCGTTTTCCTTATCCAACACAAAAACATTAAGTTAATAATACATTGGCTAGAATCTTCCAATTGGCCAGAAAACACAAGACAGACACCATCCTGACTATTCATACCACAGCTGCACCCAACAGTCCTAACAGATGTTCAGGCCTTTGAGGCAGATTGTGTGAAAGTGGTGCGAAAGTGTCCTTACTTTCCAAATAGCTTGCTGATCAAGAAACAATTGGTGGAAAAAGGGAATCCTGCAAGACTTAGAAAGACGGTGCAGACCCATTGAACTGGCACACAACCACGTAACTGAGGGGCTTTTCTTGCAGTGCTGCAGAAAGCACACCACACCAGTTAAAGACAATGAGACAAGAATTCATTCCTGGATCTGTGTTTGACAGCCAACAAAGAGCTGCACAGCTGACCCAACCACAAGTCATGACAGGAGGTGTCAGGAGTCTTGCTCATCCACAGAATCTCTATTTTGGCATAAGCACATAGCAAAGCCCCCCACTGTGGGTCGTTTTGCATATGCAAAGTCAAGCCAGGGAGAAATGTGAGAGTGATTCAATCTGCATTGTCCTGGTCTGGGCAGGAGGCCAGTTCTTCCTTCTTCGTATTGCACTTCATCAAGACAGGTCCAACCCGCTATGTTGTTTGAACAGCAAGGCTGATGGCCTATGGCAGTGCTTGTCTCTGGCACTGCCGAGCTCTACCCTGCATTCCAGGGAGCCAAACCTGCTGACAACAGGCAACAGCAGCAGACCATGTCTAGGACCTTTGGGACCTGTGGTCCCTCCGACATGGCAGGACTGGGCCTGTCACATCTGGGTACCTTGTGCCCAGGGTGAGGTGCCTCATGCCTTAGGATAAGTCCACAGAAAAGGTGTTGAGCTCAGCTACCACAGGATGGTTTGGGTCAGTACCCTGGCCAGCAAAGGGTCTCTCCTGGAGCCTACCAGCTCCATTGCTCTCCGCACAGACCCTTGCATGCTTTTCATGGCCCTCCAGCATGGTCTGCCATCACCCAAACAACACCACCATCTCTCCCAGGTGAGGAGGCAGTCCTCGAGCAACAAACATCTTCCCTTGTGAGCTGCAAGGGTGCCAGTCTCCCGGTGCAAAGGTACCACTCTGCTCCAAGTGCCTCAGGTCTTACCTGGCTGTGACAGAGGGTCCTCATCCTGCAATGCTGCATAGGGGAGCTTGAGTCACTTTGTCTCCCTCATGCATTTCAGATGATGGCTGACCTCCTCCACAGTATCTCCACTGCCTGCACTATGGGGAAATGGCCACAGGTAGCATGGGGAGGTATTAGTATCACCATTTGGCTTGTGTCACCTATTACCAGCACAGCTTTAAAGAACAGTTAGATCTTCAGTGCTCCTAGGTGTTCATCATCTCTTCCATGAGCATCCTCAATACACATGATGCCATGAATATAACCAAGTAACAGCCTTTCTGCACAGGTGTCACCAGATTCAACCATTCTTGAGGAGCAACTCACAGAAACAACAGCAATGGAAAAAGTGGCAGCAGCTCATGCGGAAGGTTGTCTTTTGCTAGAACAACAGGCAGATACTTCAACATAAAGAAAACCGAGCTGAAGGGATAAACCAAGACCAGCCTGATACAAAGCTAGGTGCATTTTGAGCTGCATTCTTCCTAGGCAGCAAAGAGTCAGCGTGATCAAGAACTGAGAAGTATTTTCCCTACAAATTCCACAAATGCCCTCCAAATGAGGACTTCAGGAATTTAGTGGCCCTCCCTTCACAGTTGCAGGAAGAAAACTTAATTTGGTATTTCTCTGTAACTCACTCTCCTGTCTTCTTCTGGATATTACTGGAAAATGAAAGAAAATTGTGCAAAAAAAATGGAATTAAAGGGGCAGAGGAAAGAAATAATGACTCATTTTAGGTTTTCCCCAAACTAGCATGTTTACCTCAAAACTTTGTTCTAAAAATTTGGAGGAGAGAAGAGATATAAAACCCCTTCCCTATAAAAAAGAAGAAAATTGAGAAAAATATATTTTTGCTGAGTGGGTTTTTTTCTGTGGGAAATTGCTTTGGGATAGTGATTAACTTTTTATTAGACACATTTTATGTATCTATTAAAAAAAAGAAATCAGTGCTTTCAGTGACAGTGTGTAAGTGAAGGAAATTTGTAATTTATCAACAGAGTGGAGACAGCTAAAGTAAAAGACTATTTAAGGCAGACTAAGTATATGAAGAAATTAGGTGCCCAATATTCTTTGACCACTAGTGTTTTAACTCTATGACTGTTCTGTTCAAACAGAAATGCTTATGTACCTCTCTCGCCATCGCCACTTCCATTATAAGCCCATCTCCAAAGTCAATTAAGCTATTCAGGTCATTCTTTGATTTAGAGGAATTCTGTCTAATGGAGAACAGGACTTCTGGCAAATGGTGCAGACCTGGGGTCAAGGAGGAATAAACAAATCTCTCCACCTCTTACAGTAGCAGCCACAGCTTAAATGGATGCAGGCAATTTGACTGGAAACCATAATGGCTCTGCAGTCCTATGTAAGGACCATCAGTGACACACAGCAGCAGCAGCCAGGCAGGCCACTCAGCTCCCACACTACAGTGTGTTGAACGATGGGGAAGGAGTGGGGAAATGGAAGAAAAGGGAAGCACTGAATTTGGGTTATGAGACACATGAGATTCATAAACCAGAGAAGAACTTGAGGCAAGGACTCCAATGCTGTCATATCAGCATCACTTTACTGTGATCAGCCTTTTCTCCTTAGCCCAGACCTGTTTGCTGAAGTACAGAAATGCACCTGGTTGAAATAAGGACACCATATTTGTAAACTACTTTATCTGGAAAAAAGAACTTTTTTTTTTTTTTTTTTTTTTTTTTTGCATGGGGGGCGCAGCGTGGTGCAGGGAGCAAAGGGAAAGCAGAACAAAAGATAAGCAGGCATTTATGTTTTGCCTTCAAGTCTCCTCTTATATGACTGAGCTTGTGGCAGTCCCTTTCAGTATGACTGTCACATTTATCAGTTATTCAGCTGTATCTAAATTCCTCTGAAAGAGTAAGGAGCTTAAGGAAGTCAATGTGGTTAAACAGAAAAATTAGGAATTCTAAAAGCTAAAGTTGTTTCCAGGCAAAGCATGTAAAGGGGAAAGTAACTGTGGCACTAAATGCAGAAATGCAGGTGAAAAAGAGAAGAGACCAGCAAAAGGACTTGAGGTATTTATTAAACCCTCTTTCTGCATCATGAGGAGCTATTCAGCAAAATAAATAGGTCCAACTGACAGCCAGGGTGTGGGAGGAGGGTTGAGAACAGGGGAGAATGTTGCGGGGAAGTTAAATGAATGCTGTGCACCAGCATGAACCACAGAAAAACTGGTGTCATGCCCACAAGAGAACTTTCTTTTGGGGAAAAAGGAAGGAATGAAGGGGCAACTCACCAGAGCATCTCTCCAAGACTGAAGTTGCTGTGGAAGAAGTCACAGTCCAGGTTGACAAAATGAACAGTAACAAGTCAACAAAGCAGAGGGCATTCACCAAGCAATCCAAAGGAAGGAATAGCTGAATTATTAACAGCATATGTAACCTCTCACATCAAACAACTTTGGTACTGGAGGACTGAATGTTGACCTTTTTTTTTTTTTTAAGATTGCAGGAAACTACAGGCCTGTTTGTTAGTCTGACAATACCAAAAAGCAGAGACTACAATGAAGTGCAAAGCCAGAGGGCACCTGGATAAATAAAATCTAATTGAGAAGTGTTAGCATGGCTTCTGTAAAGAGCAGTCCCTTCTTACAAGCCTCTTAGAGGTCTTTGAAGAGATGAACAAACATTTGCATAAGGGCCATTTACATGATACAGTCTGCTTGGATTTCTTACAGCTTTTCACAAATCCCTTCACCTGAGGCCTCTAAGGACACTCAGCAGCCATGGTACAGAAGGGATAGTCTTGACAAGTATAAATAGTTCATAAAAAGGAAACAGAAGATCTCAGGTAATGGTCAATTCCTGCAAAGGAAGCAGGTCACCCACCTACAGCTGTGCTTTGTGACCTGTGCTTTTCTACACTTTATAAGTGACCTGGAAAACAGGAGGTAAGCAAGGAGGTAAAGTTTTCTTGGTGGTACAAAGTTTCTTGAGGCAGTAAGAAAAACAGAGAAGAATTACAGTGAGGCCTGGTTGCGATGACAGGCAGTTTCATGAAAATGTCAGCTCAGTGCTTGGCACTAGCCAAAAAAGCAAACCAAATGTTAAGAACTGCTAGGAAAGAAATGCAGAGCAAAATGGATGACATTGCTATTCTGTTCTATAAGTCTGTGGTTTGCCCATACCTTAATACCGTGTACATTTCATAGCTGTGTTTGAACTTGTTGGCTGGGCAACTGCAGTACTAACCTATACCCTTCTGAACAGGTCTGCTGGAAATGTGAGTCTACAAGAAAATTTCCATTAAAAAGGTAAAGAAGTAACAATTACCCCTTCCTAGTGCTGTATGCAGGACACCTAGAACCAGAAGTGTTTCAATAACACTTGTTGATTCTATCTAAATGTGCAAAGATTTTAAGTTGTCAGAATCATAAAGAGAATGAATGTAACCTTTTGTTTGTGTGCATGTTTTCAGACAGAAAATTGGGACAGAGGGCAGGAAAATAAGAATGATCTTGAGGAAGCTTAAAATGTTTTCAATATTTTTGTCCAATGGAAAAAAACTTTTGTCAGCTGGCTCTTTCTCAGTATCACCAACACTGTGCATTCTGAACATAACTGCAAAACACATATACTGTAGAATTAAGGTTTTGGAGACAAGCTGGAAAAGCAGAGTCAGAAACAATGCCAAGCAAAGAAAACCACATTTGTCATCAGCTTTCAGGTACAAATTCCCAGTCAGAATCTTCAGATACAATTGCAATGTAATCAATACATCTTCACAGCAATCAAAATAAGCATTCTGATCACATATTAGTCTGTGGACTATCTCCTAATGAGAGAGAGTGTGAATTTCATTGCTTTCACTGCATTTAAAAATAGATTGTGGAAACAATAGAGAACATAAAAGTGGTCCATTGTTGTGTGACCTTGTGCAGATGACCCTAGGAACATAAAGATTTGTGAGCTGGCAGCTCCATTTGATGATATTTTATAGCAAAAAATGCCAGTGATCAAGGTTCTGTCTTGTTTTCTACCTACTGGAGAAAACCTGTAAGATAATACCAAAAAAAATAGTTTAGCCACTACTATTGGCTAAAAATTGAAATTATTCTTTAATTTATCTAATGGCATCTCATTAAAAAGATTGACAAGAAAGCAGTAAGTTAACTTTTTAACAGGATTGCATGTGTGCAAAAGGCTGTATCTTTCAGCAGAGGGTCTAACCTGCTTTAAATTCTATACCCACCTCCTCAGAAGGTGTAAGCCTGGATGGTTGTCAAAGACCGTGAGGCATCTTGTGCCACAAAGATTTAGGATGTTTGACTCAATTTAGTGTATATGCACTTCAGATAGAGAACTCATACTGCTACTCATGAAAAAATCTGTTAGGTCACTATGTTTTACAGTTCCAACATTCTGGATGTGGAAAAGTAAGACACTATTTCAAGGGATCTTGAGATATGTCATTATCCTCCTTTGGTCTGTGGTTAGAAAAACTATGGAGGGTCACTAGCACAGCAGTCTCTTATGGTGGCATATAGTAAAGATACTGAATTATCAAAAGGCCCTTTTACAAGCTCTTTATAAAACTTTCTCTCTGGGAAGGATGCAGCAGCATCTCTGCTTAGTAAAATTTCTTATTGAAGAACTTCATTTTGGAGTGGGCAGACTTTTTTCGCTTGTTTTACAGAATATCTCAGAGGGATTGTTAATATCCCCTCACCTTTACCTCTAAGACACTCACAAGCTTTTTTAGTCCTGTGTTTGACCTTAATCCTACTTTTACTGATGTCCTTCTACATCCCCTACTCTGCCCATCCCATCCTGCAAGACCTGTCTTGCTTGAATAAATCCCAGTCAGCCACAACACACCCAAAAGCAATAGGAATTTTTTTTTTTCCTCCCCCTAAGGCCTTGCCCTCTTTACAGCCAAGGTCATCAAAAGCTGTGGTTCTGTGGTTAGATTCACTTACTCTCTCTTACCTTCTCAGTCATCACAAAACCTGATTCAAAATGGGGCTTAGGTATCCGGCTTTCAGGTTTATTTATAGTCTTGTGCTTTAATTTAGTTTAAACCCGTTCCCAGGTGAACCAAGCACAGGCTTTCACAGTGCCTTCTCCCACAGTGTCTCCATCTTTAAAGGATCACCTGGATTTCTCCCTTTTCCTGCTTTCACAACCTCAGCTGACAAAGCTTCTTGACTCTTGGGTTTGTGGCTGCCTTTGCATCCAATATCAGTGTGTTGAAGAAACAATTTCATTCAATTTCATTATATGAACACATAGCATCCAGGATGATCCTATTATGATGAGGTTGCTGTTGCTTTCAGCTGCTTTACAAGCACAAAGCAGGCTTTGCCCCCAGCAAAACAAGAGAGTAAATAGTGCCTGATAGTGGCCCATATCCAAAACCAGGAATACAAATTTTTCAGCAACTCAGCTGAATTTCCAAAGGTTAAAGACTGTAAGTGCTGGTCCACCCCATGCCTTTCTCCATACAGCAGAGATAGGCTGTCCTAACATCACTTCCGTAGGTGTAGTCCCTTCACAGCCTGCACAGAACCAGTTTCTTTAAAAAAAAATTTAAAAATCTTTGTAAAGGATGTTCCAACCCCCCCCCAGCCTTTCTCCGGAACTGAAGTGACTAAAGCAACAGGCATCTTGGGCATATTAGCCACTCTCCTTTGGACACGTGAGACCGCTGGAAACTCTGTGTCAGTTACTGCGTCCAAGAGTAGATGCTATGCCAAGTCATTCATAAATGCCAGCATTCTTGTCCCTATTTTAACTTTTTTTTTCCCCTCTCTCTTTTTTTTTTCCCCAAGCCACTCACCAGCAGGGCTCTTCCTCAATCTCCCTCCAGCCAACAGCAGCAAGCTCCAGAGATTTCATGGCTGCCTTTCCCTCTCCCGCTGGCACCAGGCACAGGGAGCTGCTCCAGCCCTCCAGCTCCCGAGTGAGCCCCCATGGGGCTGGCAAGAGGGGAGGAGAGAAACAGCCCAGCTAGCAGGGGAAATCCCCCCTAGCCACCCTCCATGGCCAGCTTCAGCTGGCCTCACTCCTGAATGCTCCCTCCAAGCCCCTGGCTCCATCCTTAGCTGCAACACCTTTTGAAGGAGTCAAAACTGCAGGGGTGACTGAACATGATTTAAGTTGATGGCCAGGGGGAGGGTTCCTGAGAGGCACTAGCTGGGTGCCTACCCACTGCGAGAATTGCCCATCTATCCCATGCATCTTGGAGTAGCGGGCAGTGCTGTGGAGCCACTGAGGCTGACCTGAGCAGAACAAAACACCCCATGGTCTCTGCTCTCGCACCAGCCTTGGCTTGCTGAACCAGCAGATCCACGCACATACCTTTCCCTCACCATACACTGAACACAAATGTGCTTTGTTGCATTCATATTGAATGTGGAACTGCTTGAAGAAATTGAAAACGCACAAAAGCTCATACTTTTCACTTGTTCTCCACAAAATAGGGTCACTTGCATCTGACAAAGTAAACCAAATTTGGGGTTTCTTCCATACTTCAGTTTTAGTGGAAATAGTGGCAAGTACAAGGCAGCATCACTCCAAGACCAGCACTCCCATCATGAATGCCCTCTAAAGCCAGAGGAGGCAGATTACACCACTGGTTATCCCCTTTGATGCGTGCAGCAAATTATCTAAAGAAGGGCTGGACTCTATAGAGCCAGAGAAGCAACATCAGGGAATCAGGGAGTAATTGCCACCTGGGCCAGGGCCTGTGAGGCCCAGGAGTCTTATGGGTGAGACAAGACATGGTGTCCTTCCTCCCTGATTCTCAAAGCATCATGCTAGACCTCCCCTGGAAAGAATCAAGGTGTCACCCATGCAAGCAGCCCTGGCAGAGACAGCCTGGCTGTTGCAGGGGGCTACCATGGCCAATGGAGTGATGCTGGGGCATTGCTGCTTGCAAGCCTGAGACAGGGCAATTTCACCACTTTTTGCTGGAGGGGGAGAAGACTGCTAAAAGGGAGACACAGAACCTCCACCCCAGGAGGTTATTTTCGGAGTTGGAACCTGATTGAAATGAAAGGCTGTGGCTGCTTGAAATGGGAAGAAAAAGCCTCCAAACAGTGTTACAGGCAGTTGTTAAAAAGAAGGACTAACAGCTCCTGTGTCCATGGAATGAATTGAGTGAAGCAGCTGCTGGAGAAAATACACGCTTTGAAATTGTCCCTGACAAGGACAATTTATCTGAAGTATCAGAAATTTATCTTTGCATACCAGTATGTGCCCTGAGAATTGAATCTGAAGTAAACACCAGATAAGAAATTAAACCTGCTTCTCCAAAGCTCTTGGTTTGCAGATCTTTCTCTTTCCTTTGTGTTTCTTAGGTGCCCTCCAAATTCACTTCAAAATCCACATTACCCTGGGACTTGAGAGGGTGCCTGATCTAATGGTAGCAAGAGAGTTAAGAGCTCTGACACTTCTGCTGCTGCTATTCAGAGACACTACTGCTTCATGAGGCAACAAACTTTTCCATGATGCTGTAGGCTGAACCAGATGGAGGCAAGCCTCTTGTTTTGGAGAGGAGATTAAAACATTTCTATTTCTCGTTACTGCTGTAGTAGTGGTCCATTATCAAGCCTTCCCTCAAGATACCAGTGGGTATGAGATAGTCCCTTGTTTGGTTTCTAAGCCAGTGCCTTAATGTTTACGGCAGTCTGGAAGCAGCACAAATAATCCCATCCTGGCTTGGAAGGAAGAGAAAACTTGCATGCAACACTGAATGAATGTCCCAGGGAAGCAGTGACCAATGATTCACTTTGAGTAATGCTGACTCACTTCAAGGTACTTTCCATGTACACACTGAGAGAGTGAGAGAAAATAAATGCCTGATCTCAAGAAAGTTCAAACTAAATATTGTTGTAACCTTTTACTTTACCCAGAGAGAAAAATCAGTCTCCTTTTTATGGAGAGACACTATTTGGCACAGCAGCCGAAACCAGTTGTTTTTGTTTTTACGGGAGTTTCAAATCTAGAGATAACTGTTAAGGACAAGTTTTTAGGGTGTGTGGGGCAGGCCACAAAATTACAAGTGCTTAAAGCCTGGAGTATGTAAACAAAGGCTTGTAAATTATGCTTGTAAATTAAAGTATGTAAACAAAGGCTTGTAAATTATTAAATTATTGGGGAACGGGGCAAAGCTGAGCAAAAGCAACAGTAGCATCTGCAAACCTTTGTCATTCTGAGTATATCAGAAGTATCTTGCACGTGAGCCAGGAGCCCCCAGACCAGTTCCTCTTTCCCTGTCCTACAGAATTATGTCCTCAGTGAAATCTTCCCCACCCATGAGGCGCATGTACTGGGCTGAAGGAGCAGTAAGACCCTGCTCTGGACCAGTGGTACTTCTGTTTCCCCTCCCTGGTGCCTAGATCTGTCCTAGCAAGTGCTCTGCTTAGCTCCACTGTTCTGTTACTCATCCATATCTGCTGCATCCTTGTCACACTGTCAGTTTCTACTTCTTTTCTTCACTCTTCTGCAATTCCCCAGGCACGTGCTGCTGTTTGGGTACACATCTAATGGTCACAGCAGCAACGCACTTCTATGCTGCACAAAGTCCTACCATCTCAAGACACAGAACTTCTTGGAAATAGCTTCTGGGCCTGAGAGACATCTTTGGCCAATTCACTAGACTTGTGGGATCTCCATGCTGCTCCTGTACAGGTCTGAACACTTGCTCTCTGTGCCATCATTGCCAAAGCCAGCAGGAAGCGATACGCTATTCCCTTCTGCTCCCTGGCAGGATCAGGTTGAACACAGAGTGAGTGCCACTACTTTGTGGAATACCCTCACAGATGCTTTCATGGGTTTGGGGGTAGGGAGAGGGGTGTTGGTAAGGTGGTGTTGCCTCTCTTTCCTGTGTTTCCTGAATGCCAAGTTAATTCCTTGTGATTTAAAAGGCTAAGAAAGCAGCGGCATTGTCTCAGAGCTCCCCAATATGGGCACTGAGCTGGGCTAAGTTGCTCTCAGGAAGGCACTGGAAGGCTGGTGGGATGGGGCAGGAGGCATGGCTTATGGCCAGGAAGAAAACACAGTGTCAGGCAACAGCCATGAAGCTAAGCATCCCTTGCAGGGCTGATTTAAAAAGCAGATCTTCACACAGTGGTACCATTGCCTCTGCAGTGCCTTTCACTGCAATAGTCCCTTGCCTGCACACACATGCAATGGATATAGCTGGTCAGAAATCATATGCCAGCTTGTGCACCTGCAGGGAAGTAGAGTAAGTCCCAGCAGTCCTCAATTACCCCCACCAAATGTTGGCCAAGAAGCTGCCATTGTGCCTGGAGCTGAGCACATGTACTGCCTGCCAAGAGGAAGGACGCGGAACACCTGCTTCAACACGGGAACCAACAGGCTCTTCATTAATTAAATCAGATAGAAATAAATAATGCCAGTGATAATAAGAAAGAAAAAGTGAGTCCAGATTCTTAATATCAAAACAGATCCACACTGCTGATACACAAACCTTTCCACTGAAAACTGTCCCCCTCCCTTTCCCTGATTTTGTTTTGAAACTTCTCATTGCCAGGTGTTATTAAACAGAAAGCTTTCCACTTCTAGCTCCTCAACACATCCAAAACGTGATTTTTTTCCCCCCCTTTCTAAGCAAAAGTCAGTGACAGCACTCCTGCATTGCACAAGGGAAACTGAGGCACAGGAATGACAGAGGGCTGAGTGCCACAGCCATGGCAACTTGCAGGCCACGCTGCCCTCACCCGTTTCACCACAAAGTGTCATGGGCTGGCTGTCACCACCTCAGGGACTTCAGGCTGTCCAGACAGCAGAGGGATCGCCCTGGTGTGAGACGTGAGACAGTCATACTGACCTGCAGCAAAGCCTCCAGACAAGGCCGGATCACCTGGACCGTTGCTTGCCCGCTCTCAGGTGAGCTCTCCACAGCACAGCTCAGAGGTCTGCCCAAACCTGTGCTCACCAGCCAGTTGCTATTACAGAAATAAGAGGTTTTAACAGCCCCAGATGCATGTTTATCAGCAGGGCTGGGGAAGCGGGGGATTTGTGCGTATAGGCAGCAGAGGTGGGAACCCACTTTGTGGAGCCAGAGGCAGAGGGGAGAGAGTTTCCCCACCCATTTCACTGGGCTACAGTGTCCTGCAGCCATCCGGCTTCCCAGCCCAGCTCCCTCCTCACCAAACTGGAACCTCTCCAGCCCATGAGCAGCCGGCAAAACCAGCCAGGCATCCTCGACCAGCGATGCCTCCCCACGCCGCTGCACTGACGCTCCTCCTGGCTGCAGCCTGGAGGGAGACAGTGTAAGGCTGGGCTGGCCGGGGCTGGCTCTCGAGCATTGCTGATGCTGGCTGAGCAGGATATTTCTCGTCCTGAGTGGGAGCAGCAGACTTGCTACTCCACCAGGGGAT
The DNA here is from genome assembly GCF_947461875.1 of Haliaeetus albicilla. NCBI lineage: Eukaryota > Metazoa > Chordata > Aves > Accipitriformes > Accipitridae > Haliaeetus > Haliaeetus albicilla. Next base: position 40,195,308 of record NC_091516.1, read on the forward strand.
TTACCACACGGCAAGGATTTTGTCAGTGATTTTGCAGAGGCCCTCTTTGGAGAGAACGTGCTGTGCCTGACCTCCCTGCAGTTCATTTGGCTGAGAGGACAACTTCTTGTGCTGGATTGTGCTTCTCCCCCCCTTCCCTCTCTGCCTCTGGCCTTTTCTGTGAAGAGAAACAGCAATTCAACCAGTCGCCCTCCTGACAAGTGACAGTGTGTATTTGCAGGAGAGGAGAGGATCAGGGGAAAGGTGCTCGCTCTCACCTCTGATAGTGCATCTCAGGACCATGCAGCTCTGTACAGCCAGCATCCCTGTAGGACTGCATTCTGCAATGTGCTGTTCCAGTGTGAGAGCCAACTGCAGCTACAAAGAAATGAAAACTCATATATGCATAATCTTTGCAGGCGCCATCAACGGTATGAGGCAAAACAGCTTTGAAAACACTTACTCATGTTCCAGCCACTCCCAATAGTGGAAACATCATCAATGATAAATCATATCTTTCAATTAACCTTGATTTTTTTTCTTCAGTACAATGCTAGCCAAAAATTTATCATATTACAAATGTCTATGTATTTTTGCCATCTATTCATCCTTCCCCTATGTTTTGTTTTTTTGTTTTTTTTTCCTTAGGTATTCTGCCCACTTATTTGAAAGACTTGAGGAAGAACATTGTCACTTCCCAGGGAATTCAGTGTCAAAGGCTGCAACAGAGACAGCTTGTCCCAGGGGAGAGGGCTACATCAATATAATGTCTTGCCAACACCTATACTACTCAGAATTTAAGTTTCCAATTGTCTTGGTCTTGGGTGACTGCTGCTTATACCACTCAGTATCAGCAGAGGGGTAAGAAAGGCAAGTTCTCACTTAACCATTGAGCTGAGAAGTGAAAGAGATCAGTTTAATGCACAGCCTTTTCTCCCATAAGATTCTGCGATAATACTGACTGTCTCATTTAGACTCAGAAATCCTTTGGACCCCAAGCTGCATTTCTATAAGTAGAAATATTGTCTGATTTTCACATTATGTATGTACACACAGAGATAGGAGACTACAAACTAGAAAGAGCAAAGTACTTTTCAGCACAGTGGGACTTTCCTGGTTTTGAAAAATCTTTAAAAGTATCCCTCTGGTTTTAGATCCTTAGTGCCTTGTATGTGTCACATACCCAACAGACTCTCTAATCCTCCTCCATATGGGGTTTTTAGGCAATTCTTTCAACATTTGTCTCTCTAGTCCAAATTTCCAAATACATTTAAGCTCCAACCCTAATACTGAATAGGTTTTTAAATACCTTTGAATATCTGTTCTTTAGTGTCCTTCAGATACAACAGGCTTAACAGCTCCATGTCTTCCTTACATGTTTCCCCTATAAATAATACACTCTAGTCTTAATTGGGACCCTCACACAGCTAATGATACATAATCCATCTATTTTGGGAAATCAGTCTTTTTCATGGTGACATGCAAAGCCCAGCATGTTTTTGTCCATGCAGTCACAAGTTTATCCCAAAAGCCCCAGGAGAGGTCCAGTGATGTAGAGCATCTCCCAGAGGAGAAAGAGGAGGAGGGATAGGAGCAAAACACCTAAAATCTAAGCCAAGGTACTGCTGACACCCTGTTCCTTCATTGCTCCTCCAAGCAACGAGGCTCTATAAAGGACAGCACCTTTCCCCTTTTAATTGTCCTTCACTTTTACAGTGTCCTCTAGGACTGCATGAGTGGTAACAACTTGTTTATTCAGGGCGGTTTTATGAATCAGCCTGCATTTAGTGGCTTGACATACATGAAGTCTGACATTTCACTGACTTTGTCTAGGAATCCCTTGCATCTTATTATGCTGCAGCTCGAACTTTGCTAAACAGCAAAGAGATTCAAAATGCCCTGCATAACATATCTGGAGGCAGCCCTTGTCAATACGTATCAGTAGGGTGGGGAAGGGAGAATGAGGGAATCCATTGAGACACTAATCAGGGAAAGGATCCCTCAAGTTTGATTTGAGTAGGTCTTATTAGGAGTGGTTGCAATTGTGAGTCACTGACTGGGGAGGCAGGGAGATGACCAGGTTTGATTTGCCTCCTCTTAGCAGCAGTTCCGACAGTGACCCCCTGGGGTCTTCCAATGGGTCTTAGGAAATCTGACTCCACAGCTAAGTCTCACACATCACCCCTGCTATTGGAAGTGTCTGCTTACCTGCCAGCACTCACAGGGTGCTCAAAGAACATCTGTGCCCTACCTCATCTGCTGTTTCCAGCAGCACACCATTCATGCTAGAAAGGCAATAGTTGTCCATGAGTGTCCAGAAAGTAGGAAAAGATAATCTTCAAGGTCTTTAAGTCTTGTTCAGATTTACAAGATATTCTGGATAGGGAGCATAGGAAAATATGGACAAAGCTGGGAGTAGTGCGATTTGCTTTCTATAGTCACTGAAATGAGCAAAATCAAGCTTGCAATAAAGATAACCTTCTTACTATTCACATCAGAAATGCCTCATTTTTTTTCTCTGGGAAAATGTCACCTTTTCAATTGACCAGTTTAACATCAACAAGAGAGAATCCACCTCTTTCCCCCCACCAAGATCTGAAGAACGTTCACTAGACCAACCCATGAAACTGGTGTGACTGGACCTTCGCCCTGGCTTCTGAACAAGCTAATTGTAGAACTGATTTCAGTAACAGAGGAGTTTCTGTAGAAATGTGGCTGCTTGCACATGCTCTAGAAAAACAAAGAGGATTTGCTTTTTCATCAGACTGTGGGCTGCAAAGAATCCAGCCTGTTCTAGTGCAAAGTTTGTGTCTTAAATTTGAGTACCAGCTGTTGACTGTCTAATCAAATCTCCAAGGCTCTGCTGGTTATTGCACCAGATAATGAACTGGCCCCCAGGCTCAAAGAATGGTTCTCAGCCTACAAGGGGTGGCCATCCTGATCATCCTGAGCTACATCATGAAATCTTCATACAGCAAAGAGCTGCAAAACACATGCCACATACCTCAGAAAGCCAAGGGACCAGAAGCAAGCTGGGGAGTCATTCCCAGATAGGGCATTAAAATGGGCTTCCCAGGGAGATGAGGGAGAGGGGCTGGGCTGGCTGGACAGGCACTTGTGTCCCAGTGTGATCCAGCAGCATCAATTTCTTCTGCCCCTGCTGACTCTGTTCCTTTCAGAGCTTGCAATCCAGATCACCAAGCAGCCCTCACATCAGCTGTGGTCACCTGAAATAACTCCAGCCTGAGCACCATGCCTGAACTGCAGTCGTCACAGGATGATTTCCACCACAGCATGGCTGCACCCCTGCGGTCCCTGCTGGTGTCCAGCACATTCACAGAGAACAACTGGCATTTTGGCATCCTCTTCTGCAGGGCATATGTTTGGCGGTGATTGGCCTCCTTTGGAAATGACTGAATAAGAGCCCTTGGTCAAATGCTAGACTCAGATATGTTGAATACAACTTTCCATGACTTCAGAGACAGCTGTGTCACTATAAAGGACAGAATTTGGATTTAAGCTTTCTAATTCCCCTACAAAGCCAACATTTGAAGTAATAAGTAGGCTGGAAAGCAAGGAAAGTGATTTCACTAGTTGTTGAATGAGTTGCTCAATCCTTCAGCTGTCGAAGGGAAAGCACTGAACTTAAAATAACAGTCCAGCTCTATTCCACAGATAAACCTCTAGTAATGTATAGATGACACAAAGAGTCCTAACCTATGGTCCTTTGTGTTGAAGGATTGTCTCCTATTCCCAAATTCCTTAACAACTATGCTAAACTATGTGACTGTGCTGTGTGAGTTGCCCAAGGCTAGAACTTGTGCAATGTCGTGGAGGACCGCATGATCTCCTCAGCTCTTCTGCAGATCTGAAAGGTTGTCTCATTGCTCAGGGGCAGCTGAAAAAAGTGCCAGTTAACATTACAGAGTAAAAACTCCTAGAGGCTTCTATGTTTCAGAACAATGCCATGGAAAAGCTCTTCTGTGGGATTACTTACGCCTTCAGTAGCCTAACTTCAGCTCCTAAGCTCATTGCTTAAGCAACATGTCAGAGATAAAACAACCCCCTTCAGCCAGTGACATTAGGGAACCCAGTACCACTAGGTAATTTCTATGTGTCCCTCATGGAAGTCAGCATTTACTGTTAGGATTTTGCTTTGTCCTTTCTTTTACACCTCTCATGCTTACCACGCCAGAGTGTTTGTTGCTGACTTTTTAAAGCAGGAGGCATTCAGCCTGTCTCTGAGGACAGCAGGTGTATTGGCTTTATGAGCTTTCTAATATTATTTTCTCCTCCCATCCTGTTGAGTTGGGGGAGTAAGAGAGCAGCTTGGTAGATGTCTGGCAGTCAGCCAAGGCTAAACCACCACACCATGGCTGGTAATGCCCATGCTGGCAAAAGGTCTTCCTCCATACATGCCTGGAGGCGCATGTGGGTTAGGCAAGAGACCTGGTCCTGACACAACTGTGAAGAAAATGGGGTTGTAGCTATGCAACAGAGGTGGAGTGGAGGTGTTCGTAGTTTTGCTTGGGTTTTTACCTAGGTTTTGTCCTTGCAGAAAAATGAAATTATTAATTCAGGATAGTTCAAATTTTTTTTTTTTTGTTACCCATGTTTCATACACTGGTAATGCTTTCTTCTTTGAATGTACAAGTATTTTTATTCTGATTGGCTGCACTAATATTCAAAGAAAATTATTATTTGATGAAAGATAAATGTCAGCTTCTTAAATGCTTCGCTGGTAAGTATGCAGTTTTTCCTTTTCTCCTTTGGGTGCTGGCAAAATAGGAAAAGCCAATGCAGAATTGACATTTTTCCCCAAAGAGGTACTCACTTCTGGTTTTGTTAAGAATGTTCGGATTCAATCATTCATCTTTTCTTTAAAGAAAGAGTTATGAATTGCACATCAACCATGAGCTATACATGTGCTATAGTAAGTACAAATATATTATCCAGATTTTGAATATGAGGTTACTATTTATGTCATCCAATTCATTCTTGCAGAATTGCCTAGGCACTTGACTAACTACTTGCATATAAAAATGTGTATTTTTGCTTGAGCAATTGAGAGCTTATGTTTAAAAAGTAAAACAGCCCTCCAAATGGATGTTAACTACATATTCTAAGCTCTGGAATTATTATTGTTCAGATTGTAGAAACTGAATGCTATACTCCCTGTTTAAACAAAACTTCACTGGAGTCTGAATACTGAATGTGTCTCAGCCAAATTTTTCTTCAAGTTGGTAAGATATATTATTTATTTTAAGACAGGGCTGTGGCTACACAGAGGTTACAGATGGTTGTAAAGCAGAATTTCTGTTTGCCTGAATTTCCAATGATTTTTCCAAAACCTTTTCCCAGATTAGGACATCAACATCTCAGCCATAAGTTTTGAAAAATGAAATTTTAGAGATGGTCAGCTAATTTTTAGCAGTTCTAACCCTTTCAAACAGAAACTTCCTATCAGATTTTAAAGAAACTGGCATATTTCTGCAAAGCACTGACTTTAGTTTAATCAGTGTCTTCCTACAGAGTATCCTGTAGGAAAATCTTTTTGTCTCACAACTTTACCAGGCTTCTCTTCAAGGGTTCAGTGGTGCTCCTTCTCCCTGCTGAGGGATGAAAATGCCTTTCCCTCACATTCGGTGGGTCACATTTAATAAATCCTTTAATGTTATCCAATAGTAATAATAATTTTAAAAATCTACTCATTTGCATGAAGTCAAGCACCAGAGTGCAAACTCTCTACCCAACTTACAAAAGATCATGGAATATTCCTGGTTATATTTTACTTCCATTGACACAGATGTCAATTTGGCTTAGAGGCTGACTGCTTAAATTGGGTTTATAGTGGCTTTGTGGCAGAAGAGGGAGGTGAGGGAGCCAAAGAGCACAGGTACAGCTGACTGTACCTCTACATGCTGACAAAACTGGGGCTGCGGAGATTGTCAGAGCAGCAGCGCCTGCCGGCCTGAAGCTTCGAGGGCAGATCGAAACTGCAATCAAGCCTGTTGTCAATCGCGGTGCTCCAAAGGCAGAGATGTTGCAACTGGTGGGAGGGGGAGATGGCGAAGCGTTTGGCAAGAGTTCAGCCTGCTCTTAGTTCTGTTAAGGACAAAGAGTTTCCACAGCCCAGTGGTTTTATCAAGTGTCAGGCTAGGGTTTCTCATTAAAAAGCCATCTCCTGTCCAAAGTGTCTTGGGAATGCAGGTTCAACAGTTAGATCCAGCCTGAGCTGACAGCTTCATACTATCCCAACTTGATGAATTCCATCTGAAGGTTTGATCCTACAGTTATGAAGGTCTCTTTAATTAGACAATATTCATTTCATTAATTCTGCTTTCAGAATATAAGAGCTTAACAGCAGGGACTGATTATTCTTTTCAGTGCAATGTAGATTTTTTTTTTATGATCCAGTTGGGAAATACTTTTGGGAAACACTTGTTCAAAACAAAACAAGACCCAAAAAAAAGGATTTTTCTAAGCCAAGAAATAATACTCCTGAAGAAATATTTTGGCTACAGAAGGTTGGGTTGGGGTGGTACTAATGATTTACCTTTGTTGCTGCTCTAAATTCGGGGTGATGAGAAGTGCAGCAAACCAGAATCAGTGTACACCATGGGATGATTCAGCCATGTCCACAACATGGGGCTATCTGCATATACCCTCATCTGTGCTTCCCTTCTCTATCAGCCAGACCTCAAGGCCCTTCAAAATTGACGGCAAACTTTCCATTCAGGCACACAGGCTGTGGGGCGGATCCTGCAGGCTTGCAGTGTATGTCCATTCAACACATTTGAACTGAAAACAGGTAGAGCCAGGAGGATGTAGACAGCAAATCCCCCAGACCTGTGCTGCTAATTTGAAAGATGCTTTTTTTAATTTAAAAAAAAAAAAAAAAAGAAAAAAAGAAAAATTGAATTGCCAAGAGCTCAGGTAGGAAGGACTGTAATGTGTGAGAATTTGGTTAAGAAGGGATATTAAATTTTATAATAGCAAGGCAGCACAATTAATGTGAAATGGTCTGAGAAAAAAGCTGGATATTAAACTCCAATTTGATCATTAACCCTTAGGACAGCAATATAAGTGGTATTAGCAGATGAAGTTTTGACTCCAGTATCTAAAGCTTTCTAATAAATCTTTTCACTGTGGCATGCTGAAAATAAAACACCTTTTTCTGAAGGGCCTACTTATGAGAAGCTCTGGGAGAGAAGGGTGACTCTTCAAAGACACCAGATAAATAGATGTTAAATGTTCAGAAACGCTGCACCACCCAACCCTGACAAAGTTCTTGCTCCTGAGCCTTTGGAGTTCCTAGGGCAGAGCCAGTTCCTGTGTTTGGTGAGAGCCTGCAGCACTGCTGGTGGGAAGGCTTCCCCTTGTCAACACCAGGCTCTGGGCATCTTTGGAGGGCAAGGAAAGCTGCAGGAAAGCAGGAGAGGGCAAGGTGGGAAGAATTGCGTGGGTTTTCCCATGGGATGGAGCTGGCGTCCCCCACCCTCTCCATGAACTTGCCAGCTCTTTCTGGTGTTGGGTCAGAAAGGAGAGCCCGTCAGCTGGGGGGATGCCAAGGGAAGGATGCAGACCAAGCACAGCAGGGATGGGCTGTGCCACCTGGGGCTGGACTGCAAAGTGGTGGGGACTAATGGGAGCCCCTCAGGCACCCAATATTTTATGTGCTTTTCTCTAGTTGCAAAGCATGGTTCACCAGGCCCTGGTCAGGAGAGGCGGGACAGGTGGGAAATTCACGGTTCATAGGACCTGGCTCAGAGCTTCCACCAATAGCAGCACATAAACTTCTAACTTCATAGTCCCTCTGGCTTGTGGGGAAGGATTCCCACTCAAGGCTTTAAAAAGCTAAGTCCTGTTATTTTAAAGGCAGCCTCCACCAGATTTCAGCTCTACGGCCGCAGACACACCTAGCTCCAAATGCGCTGCTGGTGGAGCAAGGCCCGTGCTCTAGTCTTGGACACAAGAAACTAGACCTCACTGCGATGAAACAGCAGCCTGCAGCTGTCTGGATGCAGACCCTCACTGTATGCAAGCATAATCCACAGGGCCCACTGCCCACCTCTAAGTACGAGAGGCATTTTGCTGACTTCTTGATTTCAGCTCTTTCTTTGAGTGGGTTTCAGTCAACATGAGCGGTGGCTGTGTAACCTGGCCCAAAGGCAAAAACTATCCAGGAGATTAATTTTTGAATCTTATTATTTGGAGTCTTCTGTTTTTCAGTATAAGTGTTTCATTATGTTATATAGTGTCTTGGCTCTGGGGGAGCTGTATAAATAAAAGTAGTTATATTATTTTATTCTGGGTTCTGCTTTCCAGCAATGCTCTAATTGATGAAGCTTTTTCTCTGATAATCTGGGTGCCTGATAGCATTGTGATAGCCAGGACCAAGAAGAGAACAGGACCACACTGTACTACATGGTGAAAAACCTGGCAGCTTTTGCCATTGGATTTTGTGGAGCCAAGATTTTGTCCTATAAATCTCAGGAGAGCCTCTGACTGTAAGAGCAGGAGCACACAGCAAGAAGACTGAGACAGTCCATCAGGTGCAGTAAATCTGGATGAAATGTGAACGTTGCAATGAATGAGGGTGTCAAATAGCATGCATAGCTCTGTTTCCTTTGTTGGAGGGTGTGCAGAGAAAAAATGAGGTTGCATTAATAGGATGTCATGGGTGAAGAAGCTTGATGCTGCCATGAAGGAGGCCGTTGTAGGAGCCCTCTGACACTGAGTGCCTGCATGAGGCTACACATCTCACTCCTGACATTTCTTCATTCATAGTCTTTGTCCCTCACATTAGATGTCTGAATGAAGACTCTACAGTACTATGTGTTTTGACTGTATGCTGTGCTATCAAATGCTTAGGATGGTGAAAAAACAAGTCCTGCCTATCTCACGTTGGGCACCTAAAGCTCATGCGTGTTTTTTGTCTGTAGTATCTTTCTCTGCTCTTCACTTGTAGCAGGGGATGGACCTGGATGTGATTTTCTCAGGTGCTGCGATGAATCGCAGGCAGCAGGATATGCAAGAAACTTACCCCACTGTCTTTGGATGGGGTTTGTGTGCTATAAATACAGCATGAACTATGTTTCTCCTCTGTAAACAGGAGAAAACTTTGGATAAGGTCTCATTAAATGTGCGCAGATGGTCCCATGTACAAAATCAGCTAAGATTCCCACAGAAAATAGAGTACAAACTTGTAATTAAAACTGTGTTGTAATGAAGGTATGATGTTGAGTTAAGGCTGGCCCAAACTACAGACAGGGGCTCATCAGCCAGTTAATACCAGGCCTTTTTGCTACCCCTTCCACCAGGGCAAATGGATCAGGATTAGGCATGGCCACCCAATTGAACTGTCATAGGGACAGTTGGTACTCGTGAAATGAAGCGCACAACCGCTGAGTATTTTTAATCCAACTGCAGGAAGTCAGGCAATAAACAACCTGCCACAGAGCACCACGAGTCAAAATAGCCCTCCACTATCTGCCCAGGAGTTGTGGCCCGGACCTGGGAGCCCCAAGGCTGGGTCTGCTGTGCTGCTTCTGGGTTGCTTCCTATCCTCAGCTCCTCCAGCTTCCCAGCCTAGGGCCCTTTCAAAAGAGTGGGCTTTTCTCCAGGTGTGCATGCTCAGAGAAGGTGGTTACAGGGAGATAACAGATGCCTTCAACCCCACAAGGGAGGCACTGGGTGATTTCCACCTCTACTCAAAGGTCAGAGAGAGGGCAGGACCCTCAGGGATGCCAAACCTCATCAGCAAGCTGCTGGTCAGCTTCCCTGGCCTGTACTAACAAAGTTATGCCAAAAAAGGTCTTTCATATAGTGGGGAGGGAGGAATTGTCATCCCACAGAGTCTAAGGCTGAGCGTTCACTCTTTGTCTCAACCCTGAAGGTGTGGGTCTTCAGGGCACCTCAACAGCCTCTCTTCTTGCAAAGTAAAGCCCTGCAGCATGATGTTTTCCTCTCCTCAAATCCTTCCCCCTTGTGAGACTGTGGTCAAGGTTTGGATTGAGAGAGCTTCTCCTTTTGTGATCAGTTCTCATTATGTGGCCTCCAGTGCTCTTGTATGATGTTCTTCTTCTCTATTCTTCTCTGCACTTTGAAGTGCTCTTGCATGAAACAGCATGACATAAAATAAAATGACACTCGTTATTAACACAAATGAAACATTTGGTTTCAATTATCTCCCCTCTCTCCAGTTGTGAGGAGTGAGAAATCACTCATAAACGCAGGCAGTGTTTTAAGAAATTGCAGTCTTTACAAGAGAAAGGAAGAAAAACAGGCTCTGAGATACTGAGCCTGTCACAGCATACAAAATGATAAGAGAGAAAAAGCCTTGCCTGGGGTGCTTCCAACACGCATGGACAGAGCTGCATGGGCTGAAAATAAGAAGAAAATTAAACACCAAAGCAGAACTGTCAATTAAGCCCTAAACTGAGAATTGGCTCAGCCACTGACCTAGGGGTGACCTTTGGAAAGTCACTTTGCCTCTTTGCATTTCTGTTTTCCCACAGGCTGTGTTTTTGTCCGTTTGGCCTGTCAGCAGAGGAACTGAAGAAGGAAAAGGTCTCTTTGGTCAAGGCTTTTTTTCCTGACATATCTCTATATCCCTCCCAGCTTCAGGGGGATATTTCTAGGCAGAATTTCTCTAACTCCTCCACAGCAAGGAAGAAGGGCCCATTAAAAAAAAAATCTTCATCTCTCTCTCAATTCTGCTTATTTTACTACCATTTTGTCCCCTCTTCATTCCACCAGATAATATTTAACCTTTAGAAATAGCGTGCGTGGCCTCTTGAACTGAGATCAATAAAAAGGCTTAACAGTATGCAAACCAGAAATCTATCCAATCTCAGTGTAGCACAAGCCTATTATCCCAGACTGTTCCATGAAACAGCTGACTTGACAGCCCATGTCAGTATGGAATGTAGTTAGCTCTGGGTTTTTTCATCTCTGCTTAAAAATGATCCCACTGAACCTAGGCTATGATGCACTGCAATTGGCATTCCTAGGGCTTGCACACTTGAAAGGAGGACTACAGCAATACCCTCTCCAGGGACTGTGACACTGGCCATGGGACTCAGCAGAAAGATACCCTTCTCCTCCTTCATTTGAAATAGACTTGATGCACACCAAAACTCACTGAGAAACTGTAGGACCAGGGTTAGATGTGGTTGGGCTGAGCAGCTTGCCATACGCAGGCTGCACCAGTGAGAAAAGGGTTGGCTAATCATGTGCATTTTGATCCTTGAGAGACCCCTTGTCTCTCCTGAGGTACAGCACAGCTGCTGTTTGGAAGTGTATAGCACCACAACACATGGATGTAAGGAAGGGAGGGAAGCAAAATAGCATGTGTGGTAGAGGAAACTTTAAGTAAGCTAAAGGCTATTACTCATATGAGAGCCAGAACCTCCACCCAAGCTCTCCTAGTTTTCTCCAGCAGTGCAAAATGGACCAAAAACAAAACAAAACAAAACAAAAAGTATATTTCCCTGAAAAAGTGTTTAAGCGAATTGCCCTGTGACAGACAGATGGTATAGGCACTCATGGGACAGCTATTTCTTTTTTCTTTATGAGAGGGATTTATTGTAAGAAAATCAAGAGACTTTATGGAAACAGGTAATTCTATGGGAAAAGAAAACATTTCTTTACAGCTTTTTCAGATTTCTCATGGCCCTCATTTTGTATGTGATGATCAGAGGGCCTCTTTCTTCTGCAATGTAATCACAGCAACAGTCCAATGGAGTGGTGAAGAGCAGAGCTGGATGCTCGGAAGGGGAAGTGCATTTGTTGTTCTTACCCATGGTGTCAGTTTGCAGTGTTGAAAAGCAGATAAAGCCTGGGACATACACACATTTGTTTTAACCTGTTCATCTCTCCAGCAAGATACTGTGACACTCTCACTATCAGTTTTCTAGAAGTGGTATAATGCAGGAGCAGTGGGACCAGTCTTTGGATAACATCCCTGGAAGGAGATATCTCTGCCCTAACACTTCAAGAATTTGGAGCTTTTCTTCAGATGTATCTTAAGCACCCTTGGGAACTTGGGGCTAGGAGTATGAACATCTTTAGAGGAGTGGAGTAGCCATTAAACATTACGTACAGAAGAGAGGTTTGCATGTGTTCATCCGTCTTGTGACTAACATGGTCTTAAGCCAGGGCTGTGTGATAATAAGGAAAATTGGGCACAGCACATAGTGCTAACTGGGGTGACAGAAAGGGGTTTTCTTAACTCTTCCTGCCCACCTCACTGATGGTACCTGGGCATTAACCGTGAATGAATCTGTGACAGCTGGTGCTCACTGCCTCCCATTTGAGTCTTTTGCCAGCAGCATGTTGGATGCTGCATTCCCACCTCTGGTGGGAATTCAGGTCCCTGTTGACAAACCACTGTAAGCTGGCAAAGACCAAGAGCTAAAAGTGCTGACCCCCTGCAGTGCCTGTGTCTTTGAATACCCTCTTTGTTGGCTACTGTGAGAAGGTAGTAGGCACAGAGTACTGGCCTGGGACCGGGAGAAACCCCTTCTTCTTCTACCCAGGACATCAGGCCAGTCACTCCATCCCACTCTCTTCTCACGTTATCTCCATGAGGTCTCTGAGGTGAAGGCTGCAAGTTGGGGACATGTCCCTGTCACACTGTAGCACCCATGGGAATCAAACACTCGAAAGTCCAGTCCCCAAATCTTTGAGGCTCCATGTAGGTCTACTCAATTGCAAAACACAATACATACTTTATGTTTTTCCAGTTAAAAAAAAACATTTGTGAGGCAGGTAGGGATAAGGGGTGCATTTTTAGGGAGAATGTGTTTTGTGTTGTTTGCTACTTGTACAGGTTTCTCTTTTATTGTGTAGAGCAGGAGAATATGCTCTGTAAAATGGGGACAGTTGATCTTTTACAAATATAAATCCAAAAAACTCCACAGAATGGACAAAGAGCCAAAAGCTTTGAAAGGGTGTTTCACTTAGGTTTTCACAGAGATTATTAATACAAGTATACCACAATACTAAATGTAGTTGACCTTTCTCTTTTATTTGTCCGTTGTTAATAAATCTCCAAAGACAGGCTTTTTGAATATGTTATACTTCTGCACTTGGTTTCTTAAACGAGTTGTATAACCTATGTTTTTCATTAGAGACCCATAATCATTAGCCTTGCCTGCCTCCCACTGCACAGGGAGCAGAGTTGGAGCTGTGCCCCAAATGCACCGTCTCCTTTCTCCCCCAAAACCACCTTCCTTCCTCTGCCAGCTCTTAGCTCCAGCTTGGTTTTCCACTACCAAAGAGCTGCGCATGGCTCCAGATTTCCCTCTCAGCACAAACTGTTCCAGACCTCCCTTCTCTGAAGGCTGCAAGTCTTCATTTCTCTGCCTCTAATTGCCTCTGTCATTTAGCTATGTGATGCAAAGGCCTGCTCAGATACACACCAGAGCATGGCCAATGCATTCCCCACGAACAATAAGCTGTCACCTTTGCTGTGGTGAAGTCCCCAGAACATGGCGCACGTACCGCCTCCGGGAATTTGGCCCCATTGGTTTGTCATCCTGTGCAGCTGGGGAATAAGAGGTTTCTATTGAATGTCAGCTCTTATTTATTAGAACTTGCAGTCAAACAATAGCCCACACACAGGGAGTGTCTGACAGACCAAAAAATATGCATGCAACTCCGTAAACACCTCAGCCTTGGTTTTGTGTATGTGCAAAGGCAGGGGACACTCTCTCCTTCATACTTCACATGCTACTTCTAGACTTCTGCCTATTAACTGCTTTGTGTCTCTGGATGGCCAGTTAAAGATATGCGTATGTCCTCTTCCCTGAGAACCACAAAAAGCAGAAATACAGGCTATGTTGAACTGCCACACTCCTGCAGAACGTTTCTCTGTTAAGCAGATACTATCTCCCAGTGCCACACTAGTTTCTGCTTATCCTCTCTTGTTGCTTATGCAGTGTGGATGTGCCATGAACAGCCAGTGGGCTATAAGAGATAACAGACCTCATGTTTGTTTCCATGTTGTGAAGTAAAAAGCAGCACACAAGCCCATATGACTTCAGGGGTGGGTGTGGATTCACCAATTTTATCTAGTTCAAAAGCAGAAAATTTTGAAAAAAGTGTATTATTTTCCTTGTAGGCAAACATCTTCTGAAGTTTCATGGAAATTCTCATGTGAATGTTTTTAGATCTACTTCTATAGAAAGTTTGAAAATGAGGTAAATGATTTACAGTGTTGCACTGAAAGCAGCATTGAAATGCAGTTTTGATGAAGGCAATTGTCACTTTTTGGAAAATCCAGAAATAAGGAGATTGCAAAAGCTGGGACGTGATTGGCAATATTCTTAGAGCACTTGCCAGCACCTCTGCCTTCCTGGACTCACCTTTAAGGAAGCCTAAAGACAAAGGAAGGGCAGACAGAACAGGAGAGGTGCTACCATGTCCAGCATTGCCTGACAAAGAGCCCCAATAGCAAGGTAAATTATTGCCCTAAATGATGCACTGAAAAGCCAGACTCATATGCTTTAAAGTTTCACTCACTTACTCAATCCAGAGCTATCACAGCTGCAAAAGGATGTAGAAACTGGTGAAATGGCATATTGAAGGGCAGATCAGCCCATTCTTTCTTCCAAACAGAAGTGGAGCTACACTGGACAATAAATATAGCACTCAGAATCTTGGCTAGAGCATGGGGAAATGGCTTAGATGTCGTGCTGTTAACTATGTTATTTGCCTATTTCCACCATATCTTCAAACTTCTTTGACCTTAATTTTGCCCCCCTTTTCCTTCAGAGGTGTCCACCACTCATGAGCATGGGCTGGCTTGTGAAGACAGTCACATACTATTACTGTAATGCTCCTTATGGCATTTATTCAAGCTCTGCAAACAACTGGTGATTTTTGAATGATTGGTTGCTTGTGTGTGAAAATCTGGCCCTTTTATGTGCCTCATATCAGGCACCTGAAATCACCAGCTTTTGCCAGAAGTGATGGCCTCAAGGCTCATTGCCCTTATATGTGCTACCCAAAACCAGAGGAGCATCAGGAAGTACGCCTGTACATCTTGAAGTAGCTATAAAGCTCTAACACACTTCAAGACAAGAGAGACCCAAATGAAATGTAAAAATTAAAGCCAAGGAAGGGCATTTGAAATTAATAAGAGCAGACATATGATTTAAAGCCACATAATGTTCGTAAAGGCCACTGAGTATGACAAGTGCCTCGAGGAATGCATCCAACACCATCCTCTATAATGGGAAAGAAGGATTTTTGTAGATGTGTTTATAAACATCTTGGGGAATCGCTTAAGTAGTAATCTCATGGGGATGCTCTGTTGCAAGTTCCATTATATAGACAGTCTGACTGAAAATCTAAATCCTGGCCTGTACGCGTTTTTTCCCCTTTTTCTGCACTTATTGTTTTAAGCTTTTTTCTAATTAGCTGATTCAAAGTCTCTCCAAAAAAAAGTTTATATGACATTGTTGTCACAGGGATTCTTGCCAAGAAAATGAGCAGGGCAGATGCTGGCTGACTTGTTGATTCACTCACTCAACAAAAAGCTATGTGGAGGATTTTGTTTTCCTCTGAGGTGCCGACTGTCTTTTTCCTCCATGCTTTCTTGGACCTGCATGGACCACATGCTTAATACAAGCTGTTTCTGTTAGCCTGCTCCTGTCTGGAAGCCAAGGAGTGGTTTGCTGTCGACCTCAAGATCTCCAACCACTGTCTCTTCTTCCTCTAAATCAGTTCTTATCAGTTTGTCTAGCTGAACCTGGTTTGTATCCTTCTACCTCTATTTCTTACTAATCTCTAACTCATATCCTCATTCCACACAGGGAAAAAAGAAGGGATATAACAAGGCTCACTGGAAAGCAAATTTTTATTTTTCTTTTTGGATGGGAAAATTAAGTACTGCATTCAATCAACATTTTTGTGCAGCATGCTTCCCTCAGATTGTTCTGGCATTTCATGTGAAAGCCAAAAATTTGGAGAAATGTGGGTTTTTTACAAAAGAAAAATGTTTTACTGAAAATGAAGAAGACGATTAATCGCTGCTACATGTTATGCAGAGGTGAAGAAAGTTCTTTTCCAACTGCCTCTGATAGACACTTGCAAGACCTTTCAGGGGGGAAAAGTTGATTTAGATCAATGGGAGGGTTTGCTTCTGATCGTCCCCCTCTAATCCATAGAAACAACCCTAAACTCCCTCATGGATTATATCTTCAAATATGGATAGGACCTGGGGTGTAGCCAAAATTTTCTGCCTATAGTGGGATTCATCTCAACTGCCCACAGCAAAATGCCTTGTTTATTTGTATTGCAATGCAGACTTTTGGAGTTACTCTACTAAAGGGGATAGATCTCTGCTGTTTCACTGCCAGTGGGCTTTCTTTCGTAAGTTGAAACCTATGATAACTGGTTAAAAAAGACATCATTATATGGAATATGGAATAACATTGTTGCAGAACACTTGTTGCTGTTCTGTATGGTAGCTTGTTATTGTACTCATTTTGTATAAGCCATTTTGTATTCATTTAGTGTAAATCTGTATCTCCACAGCCATACGTGGACTGTAGAAAAAGATAACAAGAAAGTAATTTTTTTTTTTTTTTTTAGAAATTGCACCTTTTTCAGTTTTCATAAATGAGTATATTTAGAATTAAGTTCAATTATTAAGGAACTTCTTAAAACTGACCCTTAGGCACAAACACCTCCCCATGTGTTAAAAAGACAAAGAATGAACATTCTTTCTTCTGGTATTCTGCTAAGTTCCTGGAATTACTATAGATAAAAATGTAGCTTGATGTTTTAGATTATAAATCACAATTTTATGTTCAGAGATTAATTTCTTGCATCATGATCTTCATTAACTTTGATTTCAGTCACTTTAAAACTCTCCACCTTAACATAAAGGGCAATTGCTTTCTCTTTCTGTCAAAATGGCATAAAGAGCAAAATATCTGGAGGAATTAAACAGTGATGTCATTCCAAGAGGGAAACACATATCAGCTGTGAAACTCTCTGTTTCTCACTCCACCTTGGAAATATTCGGGTACCCCTGAGAAAATAAATATGTATTTGATGGCAACTTGGACAGAATTAATAGCGCTACACAGAAACAAGAGGCAATGAAACATCAACACACCCTGCGTACACTGAATTATGTCTCAGCATAAACAATACTATGTAATGTACTAATTCCCTTTTCTTTTAGTGAGAAAAGAAAATCAGAGTTATAAACTCAAGCTGTGCTTCCTCTGATATATCTGGCTCAAGCTGAAAATGACCTGCCTTCTATGTTGATAAACCAGGCTTTCTCGTGCTATGCTAGCTAGGACCTTTATAACTCTGAATTTAAAAATTACACATACTAAACAACTCAAATGTATGCAAACACATTGCTTCATGGCATGAACCTTTACAGCTAGGAAAAGGAAAATAGAGTAGAAAAAAAGTGAACTGAAAAGCTGAGACCAAGGCGTAGAGTTTGGGAAAGGTGAGTTTGAGTTCTGGCTTCATCCCAAGCTTTTTACATATGTGAAACTGGTGCTAGAGCTTACAATTTGGTTTCAAAGCTCGTTTCCCACACCCCCACCTTTCCCTGTTCCTAAGGGAACTGACCATAATTTAAGGACTTAAGCAAGTTCCATATTAAAAAAATTAGCCTACCTAGCAATCGTGAGGGTGCAGCTTGACTGGTTGCTTAACAGTCATCTCAGGGCACAGGGCTTCCTTATCCCTTCATCCAGTTGAAGAATGATGATGCCTCAGCAATGGCTCAGCAGGAATCAGAGGTCCTAACAGGCAATTTGACATGTGTTTCTAGGACACCAACGCAGTATATCTCATGACTACAACAAAATCAGCACAAAGGAACTTGGCCTTTTAGTTTTATAGCTCCATGTAGACATGTAGGACTGAATATTTGTTTACTCAGTTGCCTAGCCATGTTTTCCAGACCCAGGTAAAAAGTAGAAGTAGAAAGCCTAACCCTGAAGTTGAGTATCTAAAAGTTTAACACCCCCTCCCCACCTTTGCTTCCCCAGTAATGTGTGCAACTACATAGAAGAAATCAGAGCCAGAACCAGACACCCATTCTGGGTGTCTTGTCCCAGAATCACAGGCAAATTTATGTCAGAAAGGACATCCAGACGTCATCCTGTCCTACTCGCTGCTTGAAGTGGGTCTAACTAGATCAGGCTGCTGAGCAACCTGTCCCATTGAATCTTGAACCAATGAAGACAGCATCGAATACCCGTGCCTTTACCATGCTCCTTGTCACTAGGTCTCTGTCCCACTAAGCAGTGAACCCACAGTGGTCTTAGTTTTCCTTTTGCTGCCAATGTCCTTATAGAAAGACACTGTTGTCCTTCACCTTCCCTGCTGGTTTCAGCTCCTGATGAGCTTTGGCTTTCCTGAGCCCATTCCCACCTTCACAAGTAATGTCTTTGTATCTTCTGAGTAGCCTGTCCCTGCTTACACCTTCTGAGTCCTTCCCCTCTGCATGTGAACTCAGACAGGAGGTCCATATTCTCTTTGTTGACCTATTGCCAGAGTTTCTCAACTGCCTGCACATTGCAGCACACCATTCTTGTGCTCTGAAGAGGCTGTCCCTGAAGATCAGCTGGCTTTTCTTGGGTCCTTTTGAACCCCCCAAGGGCAGTTTTCCATGAGACTGTGCCAAACAGGTCCCTGCACAGGCTAAAATCTGCTCTTTTGAAGTCCAGGCTTGTTATTCTGTTGTTTGTCTTGCTCATTCCTCTCAGGAACTTAAACACCACAGCCCAATGGTCTGTGCAGCCAAGACTGCCCTCAGCCTTCACATCTTCTTTCTGTTCTTAATTGTTTGTGAGTATCAGGTCCAACAGAGCATCTCCCCTAATCAGTTTGTGAATTGCATGCATCATGAAATTGTCCTCCATAAGCTCCAGAAATCTCCCAGATTACTTGAAATTTAGCCATGTGTCTTTGCCACACAGCACCCTGCCTTTCAAGTCAGTGGTCATACAAGCACACACAAAAACCTAATAAATTTTTGCCCATTAACTGCAAAGCAAGACTGAATTTTGTTACAGTTGGAGGCATAAGTGCATTGATGAACCCTGCTTAATCATTTCCAGTGACACATAAAGGACATACTGTGGAGTGGGATGATTCTCATCCAGTGGTCCCTTTTGTTTAATTAAAAGATATTTTGGTAGCCCCAAAGTCAGCCATGAATTCAATTTTATTGACTGTGTGTTTATGAATTAAATGCCCAGCCAGAATATTGAAGAAGTCTATGTCTGCTGAAAGAGTGGAAATATGATTCAGGGTCTCAGGGCCACACAGATCTGGGAGAAGGAAGAACTCTCTTTTTCTCATTTTTTTTGCTGAGGATTCCGTTGGTCTGTATTTCACAGACCAGGCACATCACACTCCCAACACGACCACAAATCTCAAGCAGTCTCCAGTAGACAGCTCCATCTGAGATCCACTTCCAAAGAGAAACCCCAGGCTTCCTTTTTTTGGAAGCAGAGTATAGTCAGTACTGATCACAGAAGTCTTGGAGGTGACAGCTAAGCATATGTCCCTCCAGCAAAGGACTAGGCTGATACCTTTGTATGTGGCTGAGTTCCTCACACCACCCTTCCCATCCTTTACGAATCACCGCTGCATCTTCTGCTTTTGTCCATGCCTTCCCTGGCATGATTGAGTCCATCTGTAATCACCAGACTGTGGAGTCCCACTCTCTGACCTCAAGGATAGTCTTTGTGGATCAGAGAGGAGGATGCAACCCAGCCTCTGTGACTGTATTCTCCTGCAAGGAGTGAACTGCCACCTTACACCACTACAATGCCAGCACAGCTGTATTGAGTGCAGCACACTGAATTCAGAGTCACTGTGGCTTGCCAGAGAATGCCTTCTCCTTAACAGCAGGTTGGATCACCAAGTCCTGCAGTAAGTGCTTTTTCAGGCAGAGCTACCACATGGCAAAGCAGGTTGTTTCCCTAGAATTAAATTCTGATACACAAATTAAGCACCACTGGGTTGCGCTGTAGCAAACTAGACATAGGAAGACAAAGCTTAAAAGTAAAGGCTCTGTGGGCCAACTGCCTGGGAGTAGCCCTAACAATTTGATTTAAAAATTCTTCATCCACCGCAGCTCACATGCAGTAGTAATGCCTTGAGAGGCATTTCTCTTCAATTGGTGCCCACTCACCACCTGCCTGCTTTGGAGACTGAGGGTCTATTGCAGACATTCACTGGTGCACAGTGCCCAGAATTGGGAGAGAGTCCCTTGCCTATGGGAAGGAAGAGAGTTCAGGACAGGACCTCATGGTTCAGCTGTGGTGCATCCTACCAAAACAGCTGGAAATTCCAGATATCCTCTTGAGTTGCTAACATAGACTAGGTACATGGTGTAAGAACATAAGCAGAGACTAGGTCTCAGGAAAGTTGGGGTCCATGCTTTGCCCTTCTATGGGCAGCCGCATAGCCTCAGCCAAGGCACTGAGAAGTGTTTAATCCTCTCGTTTTTGTAGCAATCAGAGTCTGACGCCAAAGTAACTATAAGGATGGGAGTGTTATCCATGTGTACAACCTCTATGGGATGATGTTCATATGCAATCAGGATTGTGAACTGAGGAAATACCCAAGAGAATCTGTCATAAGTATATAGTTAAAGAAAGCTGTATAGAATTAGTTGCAGCCTGCTGCCTAAGAAACCAAGACGTATCCTCCAGTGGTAACAGCCCATTAAATTGTTCAGAGAAGAAGGTTTAATAAAATAGCCTTCTACCAGGATAAATTGATTCACTTTGTTGCAGAGATGCTTTATGGACTTTTTATGCAAAGCTCTGCCAAATGCTACTTCATCCACCAAAACAAGTTTCCTCCTTTTCTGTCACCACAGCAGTAAGTCCCTTCTCCCTTTCCTCTCCCCCAACCACTGCAAAACCTTAGTGTTGGACTTCAATTATAAGCCCAGGTCTGAGGCTGAAAGAAACTTGTCTATCTGAGCACCACTAGTCATGCAAAACTGAATTCTGTTTTTGTCCAAACTGTTAAAAGACTTTGCTGTTGCTCAGAAACAAGGAGGATTCAGGATGAAATGAGACAGAATTTGAACCTGTGCTCTAAGCAGCACATCACAGTAGCAAGCAGCAATAGGTATCTAACTTGTCCCAGCTCTTTTCTATATAATTTCTATTACTTTGTATACAGAAGGATTCCCAGCAAAAAAATTCACAGAATAGCTCAGTGGCCAGGAGCTGCATTTCAGCCCCAGAAGGTGACTGCTGCAGCCCTCCAGATCAGGAAGGCCAGGCACAAAAGCCACCTGCATGCAGAAAGGCTCACATTTGGAAAAAGGGCAATGTGTGGGCAGCAGCAAGAGGAGGCTGAGGACAAGGGACCCAGCACCTTCTGTGTGCTCATCTCATTTGCTCCGTGGGGACTCACAGTCTTTTACCTGAGGAAGGCAGTTTGGGCTTTTAAAGCATCTTCTCTTTCAAAGACCTCAAAGCAACCTTATAAGGCAGAAGGCCTTACAAAAGACACCACAGTTAATTTATATCTTGGTAACAGGATCGCAGTTGGAACATGAAAAACATAGCTGTAGGAGAGGTTTCATGATATGGCTGTGGCTCCCCACTGGTGCATGCCCAATTCCTTTCAATGACTCATGACCTTCCACTCCCTGCTCTGATCAGGTCAGAAAATGAATCACTGAAAATGACAAAAGGGGAAAAAAATCATTGCTCGTCCATGTGCTTGGTTGCTGGCTCTCTAGAGGCAGCTGGTTGGGTGGTGGAGGGCTGGGAACAAAGACTAGACTCAAGTCCAGGTCCTGGAGCCTAACATGAAGTATGCTGGGGGATTTCTGCATAGAAAGCCTGTTCCTTGTGAGATTTACACCCCCAAACCTCAAGCCTGCAACGCATATACAGGCCTGGGGCAGAATGCTGCCTCAACATGGCTCTGCTGTTGATGGCAGTGTTTGTGCTGACAGATCAAATTGGAGAGTCCAAGCCAAGACAAAAATGGCAAGGGACAAAACAGCAACAGCGGGGGGCTTGACCACACGCCACTTCTGATCCTACCCTGCCTCCCATCACTGCTGCCGTACCAACTAAACATGCCCTCATAGTCAACCAAGCCTTGGGAGAGAGCAGAAGGGAAAGGGTTAATGTTTCACAGTGCCTGAAGGCAGTCTGGTTATGCTCATATTCCAGCACATGACAGGAGGAAAAGAGAAGAGGGAAAACTGCCAAACTCGCATCATGGACAAAGCAAAAGCTGGCTCCTCTACCAGGTTTGAAAGAACCCTGATAAATAGAGTTGATGGATGGTCTCCAGTGGTTCTTCACCCACATAAAAATCCCTTTCCCTTTCTTGTCTGTTGGTCCCTCTCCCATTCCCTGCCTTTTCCAAAGCTGGCAAGTCACTACATTCTTCACAGGTTTAGTTCTTTGGCAGACAGTACCACTTACAAGAGGTTTCTCAGGCAAGAGCATCATCTCACCAGCCTATTTGCCTCTCTTCCCCTTTCATCTCCTGTTTGTTTTCCATTCATATCCAGAAAACTCACCCCCTTGCCAGACGATTTGCATGTTTTGTAATAGGTGCCGATGGTGCAAATGTCAGGAAGTGCACGTTGTCTATTATTTATGCAACACATTATTTACCTCCAGGTTATTTACCTTGTATTATGTATTCAGTTCTACCCTATTCAGACCTTGGCCCAGCAATAAACTCAAAAGAAAATCTAAGTTTAAGAGATGCAGGTGTGCTTTTGAATGGCTGGGGCAGAAGAAGAGACTAAGCTGTTAGTTTAGGCATTAAGAGCTCTGGTCTGATTCTTGCCTTGCCGCTGGCCCATTACACTGTCTTGGGCAAACCCCTTTGTCCCCAACAGGCAGTAGAGGAGATGTGTGTTTGTACAGCTGCAAGCACAATGAAGTGCTATGGTCTGCTTTCGTCAGGATAATGTACTGTTCCACACAGTAAGATAATTTTCTGCCTTTTGGTTTTACATCGTGAAGCATGCTTCCTGGGGGTACTACTGCAGGAGGTAGTCAAGCACCCTTCAGCACCTTTCTAGACTTGAGTTTCCATCAGAAAAGATGGGGCAAAGGTGGTATCCATAAAGAATTCAGAGGTGTCCTTACCTTATCGTTACAAAACTAGTGTAGTTCAGGCTGAGGCTACTGCTGGAGCTTGTTACAGAAACATGCACTCAGCACAGCTCTAGTGCCCTGGTCAAAGCTGAGCAAACAGGAAAAAATGAGCAGTCATCTGAATGGACAGGTAAATTCCTGATTAAAGATGACATTTTGAGAGCCCAGTGCCAAACAGCCCCACCAAATCAGACCTTTAGCTAAACTGGTCAGCAGGTGCATCGCAGGTTGTAAGGAGCTCGTGGATGTTTCAATAGCTCAGTAGTTACAGAGTGTTAAAAGGAGACAGTAATAGTTATTCACACAGACTGTAAGAAGTTCATATTGTTCCTGTGCTTATAAATCCTGTCTCTAATGTGCTAATGACATCTATTGGTTGTATATTGGCCCTTATAAAACCATCTTTAAATGGGACTACAGTATGAGGTGTGGCTGCACTGAATGGGCAAAATGCAGGTTTGGCCTTGAAGATAGGCTGACAGAGAACTATTTCTTCTTGCCTCTTTAAGTCATCAAACGAAATAAGTCTTGCCACTCTCTGCCACATCACTGAAATCAGAGAAGCCCACAGAGAGTTGTTTATATAGGAACTCATCAAAGATCTTTCACTGAAGAAATCTATAAACAAGTTGATACAGTTGCACATCTGGGAAATTTACCTCTGATTCTCTCAAGCAACTTTGGAAATGAAGAAGTATAAGCAGAATGAAAGAAGATAAAATTCCCCAAATAAGTTTGAAAACGAAATGAGTGCCTGTCAATTGGTCACAAGGCTTTGGTGATAGTCATTGCAGGAGAAAATTATCACATTGGGGAAAAAAAAACCCAAACATTGTGATACAGGTCCAGTAAAACAAAGGCCTTATGGTTAGTTTACAGTGTAATTTTCAGTTCTCCTTGATTATCTTCCACTTCTACTTACCTTCATGAGGTCCCACAGTTACTAATAACTGAATTTAAAGACCTGCTTTCTTTTAGGAAGAGCCCCATCTTTCACACTGCCCCAGGAGGAACTAAATCTTCTTCACCAGCATCCATAAACTTGGCCCCCTCTTCAGAACAGAGAAAACCTCAAGGTATGAAATGAGGAACTGTCGTGATCTACAAAGCAAGAATGGGCTTAAGATCACTCATCTTGTTGCAAGAATAATTTTTCTGTGGGAGAGCATGCAATACAGTTTTATCTCCCAAACCAAATGAATATGCCAAGTTTTTCAGTAATGTAGGCCAGTGGGATTTTTTCACAGACTGACATCTAAACTCAATTCTCAGGGGTTTAGGTTTTTGGGGGGTTTTTTGAGTGCATATTGACTTTGACTGCTATAGAGTACCACCCTGATAATAATGATTTATACAGAATTCTTTTTAAAAAGCAATTCAACCATCTCGAAACACTTCATAGATTCAGCAAAGTGATATGCAAGCCATGCACAAGGATCACATTGCATCATCCACCAGGACAAAGGCAAGCATCTCTGTGATGATGGAGAGCAACTGTTTGAACAATGCACACTAATATTACTCAACAGCTCAGAAAAGGAAGTGAAAATTAAATGATTGCATCTAATTGAAACTGCAAGAGGAATTTTGAGCAACAGAATTCAATTACCCAAGCTAGAACTTAATCGGGAGCTAAACTGAATGTGCTACCTGCTATGAAGAAAAGGCCAAAAGCATTCCAAATCTGGGCTGCCTTAAATATGAAATATCAAGGATAAGCTTGCAAACTTAATGTGAACTATGATTTTGTTTTCATTTTCTTTCTTTCCATCTTTTTTATTTTCTTGTCTCTGTTGCAGCAAAGAAAAAAAGTGAATACGTATCAAACTCTGCAGTATGTGCCCAAGCCTGCAGACAGGCTGCGTCCTTATCTCTGAATGGCAAGGGTTGCCCAACCACCCCATGGGATTGCTGGCTCTTACTGTCCTGGGTGGCAGTGCTGATGCTCCACCAGTACTAGTCTCTGGGAATTGGAAAGACCTGATCCATTCCCTGAATCTCCTATGTCCAGACAGGAAGAGTGCTGTTATTCACACAGCAGGAAATATTCAGCCTCTTTTGAAATGCAAGAGACAGGCCACATGCCAAGGATTTTTTTCTTCTAAGCAAACTAGGACATCTGATAAGAACTACCCTAACCAAGACCTATTTAAAACTGTGCATTTATCACACCAACTGCATCTCCTGAGCAGTCACTGAAGAAAACCTGATGCTCCAACATTAGGGAAAATTAATCTGAGCCTAAATACTGGGGCCATCGCTCTGTCTCATACCAGCCCTCTCAAGGACACAAGGGAACACAGGTGTGCCAAGGGGTTCTGCTCCTTACAACTCTTGATGGATTGTCTTGCTCACCAACCACAAACAAATTCTCTGCTAAAGGGAATTAAGCCCACACTACCCCACAGAGGTCTAAGGGTAAGTCTGAAGACACAGAAACATTTGAGGAGTCAGAAAAATTGTGCTATGATACCAAGGCCTTTGTGGTGATGGGTGAAGCTGAGAAGGTTACTTGGCTGATGGAGGACAGAGATGACCAAACCCTGCCTGTTGCTGTGCCAGGGGATGGAGCATTTATGAAAAGAAAACATATAGTGATGTGTCTCTGCTATATGTGAACCTAACTATTCTCCATGGCTGAATATCCAACCCTTCACAGCCTCTGGTTATTCCTGTGACACCAGCTTTCACCCAGAACTTCAGTGCCTAAAAAGCAAACATGCCATTTTTGTAAACACTGCTTGGGCCAGTCCTACACTTCTGGAAATGGAAGGCAGCTTCACCAGACTGGGAGAGTGCTGTTCACAGCATGGAGAAGGAATGAGAAATGTGCATACATTAGACTGTTGTTCAATTCACTTTGTTCCTGGGAAGTCCTGAGATGACATGGTTAATCCATCCAGCTGGAAAATAAACAGGGTGACTGCAGCCTGTCCAGCTGAGGCAGCTCTTCTGCAGCAGTCAATGGCTGGGAAAGATGACACTTCTGTGCAGCTTGTGCTCAGAGTCAGGTATGAGGGCTGAGGACTCAGTTCACAGGGGACTAAAAATCATTCTTATTTTTTAAAAACAAGGGCTGCATCCTCAGGAGAAGTAGGAGGGATAGACCTGGTTGCTTGTGCTCATTGACCAAGACTACACAGCTCAAAACCTGGGAAGAGAAGAGAGTCAAGGGAAAATAGAAACTATGAGTACGTTTACATATGCACACACATAGAGCACATACATACTGCAGAAGCCTTCTCCTTTTATAACTTGTAGAGGAATCTCTCTGAAGTTTTTAACAATTGCTCACAAAATCTTTATTAAAATACTATAGCCAAGGACATTTCCTTATCACACCTTGAGTAGCCTCCTATAGTAGTTTAGCACCATTTGCTTATACTTTGCTATAATTGACTAGAGACTGCCCTTTTCCATTATTATGAGCTGCTGTAGCTGTTCCCTTGTCCTGCAGTTACCAGTTCTGGCTGGCTGGCTGCAGCTGCTTGCAGATCTGGCTGCTGAAGACAGCCAGCAAATGAGAAAATACAAATGGCTTGATTGCCTGAAGACCATGTCTAGCTCCTGGAGGAAAGGGTTAGGTCTGTCCCGCATGCTGTCTAGCTGTGGTGAGTCAGTTATCTGCTAACAGTAGCGGGTTGTGCAACAGGCACAGCTGTTCCGGCAGATGGGCCTCTCAGAAACCAAGTCACAAGTTTCATTTCCATTGCCCAAAGTGAAGAGTCCTTTTCGTTTCAATTATTTTTTCTTTCCTTCTCTTCACTGGGGTTATCCTTTCTGAATACCAGAGGATGCTGGAGATTTATTCTGCTGTTTCCCCAGGGGCCAGACCAGCTGCCCACCCACAGGAGGGTGAAGGGGACATTGGTGCCTGCAACCCAGCAGGTTTTCCTGCCCTACCATCTCCTTTCTCAACGGTGATGTGGGAGGACCAAGAACAGCAGGGAATTGCCTAGCTTCCTTACCTTGCAAGCTGCTCTGCTCTAGCCCTCTTGTCCCTTTCCGCTACAAACAAGGTGTACTTTCAACAGGCCAACGCCAGAGCAGGACCTGGAAAACAGAGGGCTCCTTCCTCCCTCCTGTCTCACTCCTTCCCCAGTCTTCTCTGTGGCACCGTGGTAGCCCGCAGGATGAGCTGGTTCCCTCTGCCGTGGGGCCTGGCTCAGGGCTGCAGCAACTCTGCTGCAGCCAGATGCCTGCTAAGAAACAGATAGTTGGGTGGTGCATGCGCCCGTGCTGGACAAGGTGGATGAGAAGGTACCTCTGTGAGAGAAGGAGAGGATAACCACCAAGGTAATATTAATATGCGTCCAATCATTGAGGGCCTGAAAGCAGCACTAGTGATTTGGTTTGGTGCATCAGGGTGGCCATTTGGTTGGGACCAAGACAACTCAAGCACAAGTTGTCTCGAGGTGGAACCCCTTACCACCAACAACCTCGCCTTGAAGCACCTGCCACCTTTGGGAGGAGCCGCTGCAATGGTTTTCTCTGCCTCAGCCCCACAGCCTCTGTGCCTGAAGTACTTGCTGCAGTCAAGAGGGCTTTGCTCCTTAGCAATGTTTACAGACTCTGTCCTCTGGCTATTGACCAGCTTCTTCCTTCTTTGGCATTGTGAAATCTGCTCCCTGCCGCAGGGAATAGTCAGTGCTGGAAGTGAAGCTCCAGTGTGGAGCTGCCGGCTCTTACAGCTTTTTATCACAAGCTTCATAATATCTGATGTTTTGTTTAAAGCTCCAGTTCCTGTCAGCTAGCAGTTACAAAACAATATCAAAGGTTGGGTTTTTTTTTTTCAATATGAAATAATTCTCTTGCTCTCAGAGTTGCAGAGAAAAGCCTGAAAACATGGCCCACGGCTCCAGAACCAGACAAGCAAATAAAACTTCATATTTATATTGTATTTCCATGTCATTTGTAAGACAACCTCACCAGCATTTCAAGACTGGCAACACCGCAGTGTTTTCATCTGTGGCTGGGAAACACAAAGGCCAACTCTCCAATAAGATTATAGCCCTGGTGATTTCTCAGGGTCATATTCTGCATGACCCAAACATACCTATTAAATTGCCCTGCTTAGAAAAAGGCAAATTTTTTTTTTTTTTTTAAACCCAAATGCATGTTTGAAGAAGCATGTGGTTCTGAGCAGGTCACTGTCTCTGGCTTGCTGGTGGCCCGAGAAAAGCTCCATGCTGGCAGCAGTCTGCACGGGGGAAGCTCATTCTCCGTTTCACAATCAGACCTGTCAGTTTCTAGATGTGGGTCCTAACCATTCTCTGGTTTCCACCATGTCAGCCCCACATTGGCCCACATATTTGGCTCAACCCCCTGCAGCTGTAGTGGACCATGCCTCCATATACTGCTGTGTCGCAGCAGCTGCTGTAAGAAGTCCCATTTCCAAAGCAGCATTGCAGTCTGAAAGTACAACAGAGAAGTAAGAGGTAATGTGGTAACACCATGTTTGTGCTACTGTCCCAAGTACAGAAAGTCCTATCAATACTGGATATAGTTACAAGGGCAGTGGTTGCCAAAATCTAAGGGTACCTGCATACAATGGAAATGAGCAGGTCTGCTCTCCAGCATTGAGGACAACTGGCACCATTTAATCACATATACATTACTGACTTCTTTTCAAACCCAAGCTGCCTGCTAGTTAAGGTCCCTGGCCTGGGCCAGACCCTGTATCAAGCACACAAATATTTCAGAGCTCATCAGCTTGGGCAAGGACAGTCACAGCAGCTTCACAGCACGGGCAACTGAGCTCTTCTGTCCAGGCATAAGGCCTGCCATTCATCCCTTTGTTTTCATAAACATAACCTAGAAAATCATCACATTGACAGGATTAGGGCATGCCAGTTCCTGTAGCCACAGGCACTTAAGGGCACCTTGCATTCAGCTGATTTGCATGGGGTAGGTACACTTTTAGGTCTGGTCCACTTAGCACCCACGGTAAGGGATCTATTGGAAAGTTCTCTGTCCACATCCTTTGCTCAGGTTTCTTTCAAGAGAAACTGAGGAGGAAACCAAGGTGCACACCAGGGGACACAGGGTACATCCCTCCGGCAGGGTAGACATTGCCACAAGGCACGCACTCCAGAGAGGGTAGGACAGCAAGCATTCCTGAAGAAATTTAGAGAGGTAGTTAATAACATGTTCCCCGTGTCCATGGCAGGTTTTGTAAGAATCTATCATTTAAACTGTAGCAAGGAAGATGCATTGAAGGATCTTTCTCATGGTAAGGATACTCACATAGTGGAACACATCATCAGGGAGTTTCCATCAGTGAAGGGCATTAACAACAGGTCAGACAAACATCTGCCGGAGTGGCACAGAGCTGATCCTGCCTTGGATGTCTTGGCCTCTGTAGATCCCTTCCAGTGCTACTTTCCCTTTTCTGACCACTTGTCCAGATAGATTATCACAGCCCTCCATAACAGGTACCAATCTGGCAAGGGTAGCGTTCAAAATACAGCCAGAGCAAGATTCCTACTTGTAGCTCGGTATCTATAGAGAAAATCTTCAGCTGCTTTGCCTCACACTGAACAAGTCACCAAAAATGAAGGATGTGTCCTCCCTTGCTCATCATTGTCAACTAGTGTCCTCACACCTTCTTTCCTTGAGTTGGCTATCAGGATGGAGGCACAATCCAAACAGTTATTCAGGAGGGCTAGACCTCTGGTTGCACAAGACCTACTTTCATGTTCTGGGTTAAAATGCAACGATCATCTCCAGGACTTATGGACACCAAGATACGCAGAAACCTTGTGCCACGCTGATGCTTAGAAAATGGCGTTATAGTACCCAGTCCTCACAATCCACATCCAGCTGCTTCATGAGTCATATTGCAGCAAGGTATCTTCTCAAAGGCATAAGCAAGGCTGCCTCAACTCAGACTTGCCAGGAATACACATCCCCCAGAACATGAACCAGAATATCCTTCCACCTTTGATAGACCCAGATCTCCTGTGGGTATGAGAAGCCAGCTTGGAGGAATAATATCCATGAAAACAAAATTCATCCTTCCCAGAGCCAAAACAGGACTTTGAGTGTCCCATCCCACAAGCATGCAACAAATCAATTTTGTTTCTAAAGCTCTTGATCTCGTATGTTCCTAATGAGTTGGTGTCTAGGTGGGAGGTCTGAGAGCCACACTGTATTCAAAAAAGTAGAGAAAAGAGCACATTAATGACCATGTTCCAGCCATGGTTTTAATAAAGCAGCAGGTACACTGGAAAGAACTCCTCCAGAGTTATTTGCCAAAAAAAAAGTGTAGCAATTGCAAAATATTAAATGTCCTTTATATATTAAAAAAATCAGCCTCCCAAACTGCAAACCATAAAGAGAAGTAAGAGTCTGAGTTGTTAAATCAATAAGAAAGAGGAGCTTTGGACAAAAATAAACAATGACTGGCATTTAGGGAACTTAATCTGCATCAGAAAAAAACTCCTCGTCTGCTCTGGCTTCTAATTTTTTCCATATTTTTGTCATTAAACGTTATTAAAGTACTACTGTTCCAGGGCTGGGTGATGAAAGGCTGAGATATGATTCAGCCCCCTACGTTACATAAACAAACCCAGGTCGTTATGACATCCACTGTGATTTTTTTTTTTCTTCATTCTTTTGAGTCCTTCACCATACCTCACTATTGGTTGTGCTGTGGAAGCTCCTCCAGGTGATCAAATGCAGTTTCAGGCCAGCTCTTCGTCTGCTAATGTGGTATAACAGGCTTACAGCCAGATGTCTGCTTCCAAAACAGCCCTCAGTTGAGTCTTCTCATAAGTGGGCCATGTTGAAACTGCAATATAGCAGCCACTTAAAATAGGATTTAAAAATCAAACCAGGAAGTGTCAGTTTAAAGTTAGCTCTGATCCATTAATCAGCATCAGAGACAATGATGTTGGTGTGACCGGATGGGCTGACTTACGATTAGTTCAGATTTATCTGAGATATAATAAAAGGGCAGTCTGCTGATTTAAAGAGCCTCCTTCCCTTTTCCTTTGGCAAAATCAAGACATTGTTTAGAAAGCCAAAGAGAATGCCATTCAAAAGTCTGAGGTCATTTCCAAAAATCAATTTAGTAGGAGGTATGACAAAACAAGAACCGAAAAACGAGTCTTTTCCATCATGGAAAACTTCTCTGGCATTTGGAGGTGAACCAAAGCCAACCAAAATCAATAGGAGGACAGCCACTTAACCAAGTGAGGCATGTATTGGACATCATCGTGGTGTTGCAGTCATTGGTTTAAGGGAAGATAGGTTCCCTGGGCCCTCCAAACCCAGACATTTGAGTGTTAACCTACACGTCTGGGACTACATAAGGCAGCCCCCACAGAGTGAGAAATGTGGTACAAAATATGCCTCCAAAGCCACTGGCACAGTTTATGTAACTGTAAAAGGGACATTTCCACCCTGATGGCTTCCCAGGAGAATAACCATACCAGCCTGGCACAAGGAGCCTTACAGAGAAGGATGAGGGCAGTACGCCAGCTAGTGGGACACACAGTCTATTTCTGACCACAAAATCAGATCAGCAACACTTCCTCTGAAGGACAGGCATGGCAAATAGTGTAGCTCCCTCTGGAAGTGGCAGTGCGAGCCTCACCACGTCATAAAGTGCCTCAGTTATAAGGCGATGTTGTGGTGCAAGAAATTATCTACCTCTCTGACTTTAATTATTATATTTATTGCAATAATAACAAAAGAGGCCACAGATAAAAATAAGTTAAAACCTCAGCTAATGTAACAGCAGCATAAAAGTGGTCATCTGGCTGCATAAAACTTATATACATATAAATACGTGAAGGCATTTGCTTTTCATTTTAATTGGGTGGCCTGCATATAGTATGGATGGTTGTTGGCAGTCTGTAAGATAGCATCAAAAGATGTTTAATTTTATGCCACTATTAGTTTGGAGACATTGTAGAAACAGTCTTCCGTAGCCTTTTGGCAGTTATTACTTCCATGCCCTTGAACGATTCTCAGAGCAGCAAAAAAAAAAGGCAAAAAATGTCTTGCTGACTGCAAAATTTTTCTGTTTGTGAAACTTGGGGTAGATCTTTCAGAGGCACTCAGTGTCAGCATAGCTCCCCTTGTACAGCGTTGTGAGAGAGCAGCAAAATGCGGGTATGTCCCACCTTAGTGGGGACCATCGCTCTACAGCCTGCAGAAAGGGATTCAGCTCTCAGACTGCCTTAGACTGTGGGTGGGCCATGTTGCCCTCTGGAAGTGTCAAAATCTCTCCCTGGATGACAAATGGAGCAGAGCCCAGCACTGAGTTGTTCTTTGAAATATCTGACTTTGAGTTAGTTGAACTTGGAACAGCTATTCCACAGTTCCTTTTCCAGCGTCAGCTCACAGCATGTATTGACTTTCAGGCAGCAGACTCTTGACTTCTAAACAAAATTTCACTAACCCTGCTGAGGGCTCAATCCATCTCTTGTTGGCAGCAATGGACGGATCCTCTTTGACTTGCTGGCAGCTGCCCCAAACGCCGAGAGAACTGCAGAGGATGCAGCAGGACCTAAACAGTGAGAACTTCCTGTGACCGTCCCATGGCATTGACTTTAGGCTAAGCATTACGCCAATCGCAGGTGGAGATAAATTTCTCAGCCTTCACTCTTACACTGTATCTGAGCTGGAGTATCTGCCTCTGCAAGAAGCATGGCTCTGCTGCCCATTTTACCCCATGTTGGTTTGGTTACCTCCTCACAACACCACTTGAAATTCCCACCAACTTCAGCAGGTGGAGGAACAGATGAGCTGGGAGTGTTGCTCCAAGCATACTAAGGGATTGTCTGCTGACGCATCGCAGTCAAATGCAGAAAACTGATCAGAAGACAAAAGAATGAACAAAACCTCACTGAAGCACTGGTGTCCAGCAGACAGACCTATCCCATGCAACAGCCAGGTGAAAGGCAGCTTATTCTAGTTTTTCTTTTGAACCTGCTTTTCTTCCACAATGATGCAGAACACCAGGCCGGCAGCACCCAAAGGGCAATTCCCTCTCTGGAAAACACTGAGAAAAAAATGGGCAGGGTGGTAGCCCAGGGCAGGGAAACCCAGCTCGTCCCAGGAAGACCCACAAAAATCACCTAGGCTCCAGCTCTACCCACGCATGTAGGTTCTTCGATCTTGGTTCCAGTGCCATTTCTGCCCCTCCACTCCTGTTTGTACCCTTGTTTCTCTCACCAGGGACTCAGTAAGAAAGTGGTTTTACAGACTTGCACCTCAGGAACAGATTACCTGTCTCCACAGGTGCAACTGCAGTCTCAGCTGCTCCTGGAAGGTGGGACATCCATATGGGATGCAGAGGTACATGTGCAACTGTGAGGAGAAAGGAGGAGTACTTCCCCACACCATCCCATGTTAAGCTGGCCTAAACCGCTCGATGCCATGACCTCGCCTCTGTGTCTGGTGCTGTCAGTGGTCCGTCTGCTTGGGGTTTTGCACCACCCTCCCTCCACCTGTGCACACGCGGGGCCATGTACCGGGCAGAAAGCGCATCCAGGGAACCGCTCCCACAAGGATGGATACCGACAGAGACATGGGACATCTGTTTTGCTTTTGCAGGCAGTTTGGAAACATCTGCAGCGTTCCAGCCCAAGGAGAAGAGAGACAAC